>NW_027362825.1:1431250-2862500 GCF_046119375.1 Phyllobates terribilis
ATATGTCAACCCCAAGACCCATGAAATGGTGTGGCAGATTGTTGTACTCAGGACGGATATCCAGATGGTGATAGAGGCCTATCACGATCAAGCAGGTCACTTTAGCTGGAAGAAGCTGGAAACCCTGCTGAAGGATCGGTTCTATTGGGTTGGAATGCGGAGTTCCATAGAGATGTGGTGCCGGAATTGTGGGCCCTGTAGCCTCAGAAGGAAAGACTACGGCAGCCAGAAAGCACCCTTGCAATCCATCAAAACCACCCAGTCCCCGGAAATTGTCGCTATGGATCACGTCAAGCTGTCACCCAGCAGGTCAGGCTATTCCTATGCACTGACCATGGTGGATCATTATTCCCGGTTCCTGGTGGTAGCCCCTGTCAAGGATCTGACAGCAGAAACTGCAGCAAGAACGTTCCAAGCATACTTCTGCAGCCCCCATGGATACCCGGACAAAGTGCTGATGGATCAAGGCCCAGCCTTTGAAGCCGATCTGTTTAAAGAATTCTGCCACCTGTACGGATGCAAAAAGATCCAGACTATGTCATACCACCCTTAGACCAATGGTTTGTGTGAGAAAATGAACAACATCATCATAGACCTGCTGAAAACCTTACCCTTGGAAGAAAGAAATCAGTGGCCAGACAAACTACCTGACCTGGTAGATCTGTACAATCACATACCTATGAGTTCTACAAATTGTACCCCAGCGTACCTCATGAGAGCAAGACCTGGGAAATTGCCCATGGACCTGGAACTCGGAGTGGTAGAACCAGAAGCAGATATGTCCACTGAAGACTGGGATACAAATCGGCAAGAGCAGTACAGGAGAGTACAGGCCTGTGTCGAAGACAGTCTGAGCAGAGTAAGGGAAAGACAGGAAGAGCAGTACAATAAACATGCACCAGCAGAACCCTTGGCACCTGGAGAGATAGTACTAAAGCGGAAGAGAAGAAGTCACAAGCTCGATGACCAGTGGGAAAGAGAGCCCTACACTGTGCTGAACTCCAAATTTGACAACAGTAAAACTTGCCTGATTAGCAAAGATGGAGGAAAAACAACTGCAAGAGTCTCAAGAGACCATCTGAAAGTGTGCCCAGGTCGACTGAAGACAACGGAAGAAGAAGTACCTCCTATAGCACCGGAAGAACCCAAGGAAGACGTGCTTCACACAGTTCTAGGAGATTTCCCTGCGGACTGGCCTCAACTTGATGGAGCAGTGATTATACCCGTTATACACTTCTATCAGCCACAAGAAGAACCTGTGAGCGCCCTAGAAGAACCTGCTCAGGAACAGAAAGAGTCCACAGTAAGAGGAGGATTACCCGTTGAGACGGAGCCTGAAGGCCCAGTGGACAGTGTACTTGCCAGTCCCATAGAGAGATTAAGGCAGTTCTATAATCTACCAGCACGTAGATTAACAGAAAGGGTACGCACAGACACTAGTGACACCCCAGTGCTACGAAGGTCCACACGCAGCACACAAGAACAAATCCCTGCCCGGTTTAGGAAATAAGCATGAAGTGTCTACCATCTAAATAGTTACCCAGTTGGGTATTGCCTATTATTTATTGTATAAGCTGTCAATAATATGTGTGCATTTAGTTACCCGTCAGGGTACAAAGACTTGTAGGCTGAGGACTGTGAGCAGCCAAAAACTGTCCTTGTAAATAGTTGCACTCATCAAAAGTGCCCCCTTATAAGACCACAGAACAAAAACCCGTTTGGCGTGGCCGAAGACGTGGTCCAGCACCTGGATCACTTATGCCCTGTAGCCACGCCCAGGGCCTACGTTGAGGGTTTTCAGGCGGGTCCCTCATGTTACTCTTGTTACATGAAATGGACACCTGGTTACGGGACATACTGTAACTTTATTATTGTTATTTTTGTTATTGTTGTTAACCTGCTTTGTAAAATGCTTCAGTCCAGGAGTACTGAATTGTGCTAGGGGGGAAAGTGGCACCCTGCTGTTCACAGGTACCACAGGACCCAGGGTGCATGGACGGACTTCTCCACACGAGGCCCTCATTACATACAAACACCTCCACCCTTCCACCTCATACCACCAGAGGGAGCCCATTAGGGATATATATATATGGAGGGTGGAGCCAGGCAGTCAGTCAGAAGAGAGAGTCAGTCAGACAGAGTCAGAGTCTGAGAGCGTGCTGATGCTGAGAGCAGCGAAGACGCAGCACGTCTGCTGCTGAGTTCTGAGGGCCCCCAGTGTGGCCGACGGCAAGGAGGAGAGGAGAGAGAAGTTTAGGGGGCAGAGGAGCATCATAGGCTCACCCCGAAGATACAAACCGGACACTGGGTCCGCGCCTACAGGGTCCTTTATACCCAGTAGGGACCACCGGCATTCCAGGAGGACTACAAGTCCCTGGCAGACCTGAAGCTAGACCCATTACAGGACCAGGAACCACGAAGGCCCCCTCGACCAGGGATAGTGTTTGCCAGCAGAATGTACCACTACCAAGCGACAGGTGAAGGAACAGCACGACACATAAGCAAGGCCCAGTTGCAGGCTGGCCAGGAGCATACAGAGAGGCAGACACAGACCAGGAGGCCTTATACCCGCTCACTGGGGAGAAGTCCTGAAGTGCACCCATCCTACTGAGTACCCTGGACCGTACCTGACATCCGCAACAGTAAAGGTATTGAAGCGAATCCCCTGTCTCTGTCAGTTACTCCTGCTGAGCCATTCCGCCTGCACTACAGGTCCCAGCATCACCACCCACCATCAAACTCTACCCTGCCCTGAGGCCCACTCTACCCTGCCCTGATACCCGCTCCACCTGTGGGGAGCCGTTCCATCCCAGCTGCCTTATCAACTGCCTCAGAGGTCTGCAGCATCACTGGTACAAATTACCAGAAACCACAGGTGGCGTCACGATCGAACTATAAACCCCATATAAACTTTCCCCCCTTTTAGTTGACCACCCTGGACCACGGACCGGGCCAGCCACTGTGACAGATCCCCCTTTCCCCCAGCATCTATCAGCCCGGACTCCGAGTACCCCATTGCCCTGGGGGTGCGACACAGGTATTGCCTGCCACGCATTGTAATGCCATAGTCATATTGGTTGTGGGCATTGCAGTGATTCTCTGGCCGCACAGCGTTATCCGGTCTATATAAGACCTGGCGCAGCTATGCTCGTCACATTGTACCCCGGAATCAGGCAAAATAGGGAGAGGTGCTGTTGAGTTAGGGAGAGATTTGCTTGTTTATAGTTAGTATAGGTATTCCACAATATATATACAGTACAGACCAAAAGTTTGGACACACCTTCTCATTTAAAGATTTTTCTGTATTTTCATGACTTTGAAAATTGTACATTCACACTGAAGGCATCAAAACTATGAATTAACACATGTGAAATTATATACTTACCAAAATGTGTGAAACAACTGAAAATATGTCTTATATTCTAGGTTCTTCAAAGTAGCCACCTTTTGCTTTGATGACTGCTTTGCACACTCTTGGCATTCTCTTGATGAGCTTCAAGAGGTAGTCACCGGAAATGGTTTTCACTTCACAGCTGTGCCCTGTCAGATTTAATAAGTGGGATTTCTTGCCTTATAAATGGGGTTGGGACCATCAGTTGTGTTGTTCAGAAGTCAGGTGGATACACAGCTGATAGTCCTACTGAATAGACTGTTAGAATTTGTATTATGGCAAGAAAAAAGCAGCTAAGTAAAGAAAAACGAGTGGCCATCATTACTTTAAGAAATGAAGGTCAGTCAGTCCGAAAAATTGGGCAAACTTTGAAAGTGTCCCCAAGTGCAGTTGCAAAAACCATACAAAGAAACTGGCTCACATGAGGACTGCCCCAGGAAAGGAAGACCAAGAGTCACCTCTGCTTCTGAGGATAAGTTTATCCGAGTCACCAGCCTCAGAAATCGCAAGTTAACAGCAGCTCAGATTAGAGACCAGGTCAATGCCACACAGAATTCTAGCAGCAGACACATCTCTTCAACAACTGTTAAGAGGAGACTTTGTGCAGCAGGCCTTCATGGTAAAATAACTGCTAGGAAACCACTGCTAAGGACAGGCAACAAGCAGAAGAGACTTGTTTGGGCTAAAGAACACAAGGAATGGACATTAGACCAGTAGAAATCTGTGCTTTGGTCTGATGAGTCCAAATTTGAGATCTTTGGTTCCAACCACAATGTCTTTGTGCGACGCAGAAAAGGTGAATGGATGGACTCTACATGCCTGGTTCCCACCGTGAAGCATAGAGGAGGAGGTGTGATGGTATGGGGGTGCTTTGCTGGTGACACTGTTGGGGATTTATTCAAAATTGAAGGCATACTGAACCAGCATGGCTACCACAGCATCTTGCAGCGGCATGCTATTCCATCCGGTTTGCGTTTAGTTGGACCATCATTTATTTTTCAACAGAACAATGACCCCAAACACACCTCCAGGCTGTGTAAGGACTATTTGACCAAGAAGGAGAGTGATGGGGTTCTATGCCAGATGACCTGGCCTCCACAGTTACCAGACCTGAACCCAATCGAGATGGTTTGGGGTGAGCTGGACCGCAGAGTAAAGGCAAAAGGGCCAACAAGTGCTAAGCATCTCTGGGAACTCCTTCAAGATTGTTGGAAGACCATTTCCGGTGACTACCTCTTGAAGCTCATCAAGAGAATGCCAAGAGTGTGCAAAGTAGTTGTAACGGGTCTGGGAGGTGGAACCTCTGAGCAACTATGCAAAGGGGCAGTCCTTGTAAGGAAACGGGTGGCTCCCAGGGTAGGTGGGCAGGTAGTCACGGCTAGTGACGGGGATAGTCTCTGGGTAGAAGGGCAGGAGATCACGGCAAGTGACGGGGACAGTCTCTGGGTAGAAGGGCAGGAGGTCACGGCAAGTGACGGGGACAGTCTCTTGACAGGCGGGTGGTCACGGCAAGTGACGGCTAAGCCTCCAGGTAGGCTAGCAGGCAGGTAGCAGGTGGATGCTCCCAGGTGAGCGGGCAAGAGTCTCTGGACGGGCAGGTGGTCACAGCAAGTGACGGCTGAGCCTCCAGGTAGGCTAGCAGGCAGGTGGCAGGTGGACGCTCACAGGTGAGCGAGCAAGAGTCTCTGGACAGGCAGGTGATCACAGCAAGTGACGGCAAAGCCTCCAGGTAGGCTAGCAGGCAGGTAGCAGGTGGACGCTCCCAGGTGAGCGGGCAAGAGTCTCTGGACAGGCAGATGGTCACGACACGTGACGGCAGAGCCTCCAGGTAGGCTAACAGGCAGGTAGCAGGTGAGCGCTCCCAGGTGAGCGGGCAGACAGATCCATAGACAGACTGGCAGGGCTGGTAGGCAGACTGTCGGACCGCAGAAATGGAAGCAGGTAGACAAGTATCAGGCAGGTATCAAGCAGGAATCTGGCAGGTAACTGGCAGGTAACTGGCAGGTATCTGGTAACGGGACCTGAGGGCTGAAGCAGAGTAATAGGCTATGCAACAACATTGCTCGGGCACCTCCATTTTGGAGGAGGTGCCTTATATATGGTGAGGTCCTCCGGCCATTGGCCGGGGACTCCTTAGGACGGCGCGCGCGGCCCCTTTAAGAGAGGGGAGCGTGCGCGCGCCCTAAGCACAGTGGCCGGGAAGCAGCGCGCGCTGCCAGCAGAGCGGGAGGAAGACGCCGGGCACGGAGCGGAGAGGTGAGGGGAACAGCGTCCCTGCCTAGCAGGAGGCAGGGACGCCGACGCTACAGTAGTCATCAAAGCAAAAGGTGGCTACTTTGAAGAACCTAAAATATAAGACATATTTTCAGTTGTTTCACACTTTTTTGTTAAGTATATAATTCCACATGTGTTAATTCATAGTTTTGATGCCTTCAGTGTGAATGTACAATTTTCATAGTCAAGAAAATACAGAAAAATCTTTAAATGAGAAGGTGTGTCCAAACTTATGGTCTTTACTGTATATATATATATATATATATATATATATATATATATATATATATATATACACATATATACAGTGGTGGCCCGAAGCATTTCCTTTGAAAAAATTAAGTGTCCAAACAACAGGTGGTGTAGCTTGCTTAACAGGTGGGATAATCTGCTGACTAGCAGACACTGCTACTAGGTCCAAAGTATTTCCTGGTCTAGATGCAGTTAAAAATTTGTTATTAGATACTCTCGTTGGATGCTGAGAAAGCATTCCTTAGAGTCTCCTGGCACACCATATATTATTCTCTTAAAAAGCTTGGGGTAGGGCTCTAGGGGACCCTTTTATAGCCAAAATCATGGCCCTGTATCGCAATCCGTCAGCTAGGCTGAAGATAAATGGAACATTTTCATCACCTTTCATAATCACCAATGGGACAAGGCAGGGATGTCCTCTGTCCCCTCTCTTATACATCCTAGTGATGGAGCACCTGCTCTCATCAATTCGCGATAACCCCAATATTAGGTGGATTGAGGTGGGAGGCACCGAGTACAAGTGCTCTGCATTTGCTGATGATGTCCTAGTATATATCACTCAATCACATATATCCATCCCTGCTGTTATGGCTGAAATAGATCACTTTGTTACATGGTCAAATTTTAAAATCAATGCAGCGAAGTCTGAGGCCCTCGATGTCTCCCTCCCCAAATCCATACAGGATTCCATCCAGTCCAACTTTCCATTTGCCTGGCCCTCACAGAGTATCAAATATTCGTATTCATAGAGACCTCTCCCATCTATTTTATCTTAATTTTGGGCCCTTTATTGAACAACTCCATAAAGATCTTACTTCTTGGACGGTGAAGGATTTTTCCTGGTTCGGCAGAATAAGTATACTAAAAATGAACATCTTACCTAAACTCTCATACCCCTTCCAAACCATTCCCGTGTCAAATTTTTGGAAAAGACTGCGCAGTAGCTTTTAGTCTCCCCAGGATGACACAGGTGGGGCAGATGGTGGTTGTCCCGGCCCGCTAGGCCGCATTGTAGCACAGTGAGCTTCGCACTGCAACTTATGCTTCATATCCATGTGACGGTTCATGCATGAAGTACTCAAACTATGTATTTTTTGGCCTCTACTTAGCTTTTGGTGACAAATGTTACAGATAACACGAGTTGGGTCATCCTTAGCGATCTGAAAAAATGCACAGGGTATGCAAAGTTTAGAGCCCATGCGACTCTGCTACTAGCAATACTATCAAATGATTGGCTGGGATAGATGCAGAGCGTCTGTGTTTGGTTGGGGGTCCCCACAGTCTGCCTAGGCTAGATGCATTTAAAATCATTGTTAGTTACACAGGCGGAGCAGCTTGCTTCGCAGCTGGGTTGCTACAATGACTAGCAGACACTGAAGATTTGGAGCAGACCTCTGACTAAACAGCTCTTCTCTTCAGACTCAACCATCTGTGTTACCCCAAGCCATAGTGTATGTATTTTCTTACGGTTAAAAGGGGGGGGGGGACCAAACCCACCTCTAATTGACGATGGCAACGTCATGGAAAACAAAGCAAGGGGACTCCAAAAAGAGTATCCATTTTTTCCAAAAATTTGTGGCACAGACACCACTTAAGTGGCATCAATTGCCCCAGAGTTGCTTAAAACGGTTGGTTAGAATGAGTACGACACACTGCTAATATGCCCAAAATTATTTTCCAGACAAGATGCAGCTAAAAATTATTAGTAATTTGAAAGCTGGTGGAGCTTAGTATAGATGGCATAATAGAATGAGTACCGCACACTGCTACAGGCCCAAAATTATTTTCCAGACAAGATGCAGCAAAAAATTATTAGTAATTTGAAAGCTGGTGGAGCTTAGTATAGATGGCATAATAGAATGAGTACCGCACACTGCTACAGGCCCAAAATTATTTTCCAGACAAGATGCAGCTAAAAATTATTAGTAATTTGAAAGCTGGTGGAGCTTAGTATAGATGGCATAATAGAATGAGTACCGCACACTGCTACAGGCCCAAAATTATTTTCCAGACAAGATGCTGCTAAAAATTATTAGTAATTTGAAAGCTGGTGGAGCTTAGTATAGATGGCATAATAGAATGAGTACCGCACACTGCTACAGGCCCAAAATTATTTTCCAGACAAGATGCAGCTAAAAATTATTAGTAATTTGTAAGCTTAAAACGGTTGGTGAGGTGATTTTACGAAATCCTCAAGCTTTTACTCTCCCCAGGATGACACAGGGGAAGAAAAGTCCTTGCGGATCCATGATTTGTTCATCTTTATGAACGTGAGTCTGTCTACATTCTCAGTGGACAGCCGCGTGCGCTTATCTGTCAGCACACCAGCTGGCTGCGGGGCATGACAAGATCTCCAAGGCGTATTTGGCGAGCTCCGGCCATTTATCCAGATTGGAAGCCCAAAAAGAGCAAGAGTCCAGTGACACAGTCATGGCTTCGATGTTTACTTGGAGATACTCCTGTACCATCGTCTCTAGGCGTTGACTATGTGTCAGACTTCTTGTCTCCTGTGGCCTTCCAAAGGATGGGCTAAAAAAGCTGTGAAATGATTCCGCAAAATTGCTGTTACCAGCAGATACTGTGTTTCTGTTAGGGTTTGAGTGCTGAACACTCGACAGTCCCACGGTTGGCAAGTTAGAACTGTGAAATTCACTACGTGCACCACTGGTGTTTTGTGGAAAAGCACATGTAAGATTCTGCAACAGTCTCTGCTGATACTCCTGCATGTGTGAATCCCTTTCTATGGCAGGAATTATTTCGGCAAATTTACTTTTGTACCGGGGATCTAAGAGTGTGGCAACCCAGTAGTCACAATTATTTCGAATTCTGACAATTCGAGGGTCATGTTGCAGGTAGTGCAGCAAGAAGGCACTCATGTGTCTTGCGCATCCACGAGCACCAAGTCCCTGTTGTGTTGGTGGCAAGGTAAGAATCATGCTTCCTTCCTCTGCCCTCTCACCCCAACCTCGCATAACAGAAATGTGATCAAGGTCTCCCTCATCTGATGAGTCTTCCATCAGTTCGTCCTCCACTTCTTCCTGGGCTCCTGCACCTTCCTCACCAGTTTGGCTGCTACCATGCGCCCTGGTAAATCCATCTCCCCCACCCTCACATGCCTGCCGCCTTGGTGCTGCCGACCGTCTGGACCTTGCAGATGTTAGCCCTTCCACATACAACTCCTCCTCCTCTACTTCCTCCACCTCCTCTTGTCGCACCATCTGACTCCGAATTCTGTGCTCCGGCATGTAAATCACTGGAATAGTCATACTGATAATGGCATCGTCATCACTAAACATCTTCATCGCCATTTCAAAACTGTGCAGAAGGGTGCATAGGTCCCTGATCTGAGACCACTCCTCCAGCGTGATTTGCCCCACCTCTGGATCCCGTTGGCCCAGGCTATACGTCAGAACGTATTGCACCAGGGCTTGTCTGTGCTGCCACAGTCGCTGCAACATATGCAGAGTTGAATTCCACCGGGTAGGCACTTCGCATTTTAGCCGGTGAAGTGGCAGGCCCAACGACTTCTGTAGAGATGTAAGTCGCTGAGCTGCGGGATGCGAATGGCGGAAGTGAGCACACAGCGATCGTGCCCTGTGCAGAAGGCCATCTAGTCCGGGATAGTGGGCTAAAAATTGCTGGACAACCAGGTTCAACACGTGAGCCATACAAGGCACGTGTGTGACATTGCCCCGGCGAAGGGCCGCAGCGAGGTTTGCAGCATTGTCGCACACGGCCTTCCCTGGTTTCAGGTCCAGTGGAGACAACCATTCATGAAACTGGTTCTCCAGAGCTGACCACAACTCCTCAGCTGTGTGACTCACATTTCCCCGACATTTCAAAGTAAAAACCGCCTGATGACATTGAGCCCTGCTGCCAGCATAGTAAGGAGGTGTGCAGGATCCCTTCTGCGCAGTTAGGAAGCGTGTGGCATGACCAGACAGGCTTTGGGTGCAGGTGGAGGACCGAGAGGAGGTTGAGGAGGCAGAAGCAGTGGAAGAACTTCGAGATAAAGAGGATTGACGCACAACTCGTGGGGACGGCAAGACTTGGACAGCAGCCCCTTGTCCTGCTGTCACCATATTTACCCAGTGGCTTGTCAGCGACATGTAACACCCCTGTCCATGTCTACTCATCCATGTGTCTGTGGTGAAATGCACCCTGTCACACACAGAGTTTCTCAAAGAAGCGGTGATGTTGTGTGCGACATGCTGGTGGAGCGCAGGCACACCTTTCTTTGAGAAGTAGTGCCGACTGGGCATCTGGTACTGGGGCACTGCGACAGACATAAGGTCTCGAAAATCCTCTGTGTCCACCAGGCGGAAAGGCAGCATTTCTGTAGCCAAGAGCTTGCAGATGGTGAAATTCAACCTCTTAGCTTTCTCATGACTAAGAGGAAATGGTCTTTTACTTGTCCACATCTGAGGGACCGAGGGCTGGCTGCTGTGCTTAGACATGGTTGAGAAAGGTGTCCCCAGCAAACTGCCGGTCTGTGACGAAGATGCAGGCGGACGTGTTAGGTTGCCTTGATCCAAAGGTGGTGCTCTCGATGTCGGAGAGTGCTCAACACCAGCTGGTGTTTCCACCTCCAAATAAAATGATGACCTGCCAATCACGCTGGCTGTTGCGGGTAAAGAGGTGGCAGGTCTGCGTCCCAAAACAGGTGTGACTGCTGTCCCCCCAGTCACAGAGGATGAAGAGGCCGCGGATGCACAAGATGGGAAAGACGGTGGTTGGCCCGGCCCGCTAGGCCGCATTGTACCACAGTGAGCTTCCCACTGCAACTTATGTTTCATATCCATGTGACGGTTCATGCATGAAGTACTCAAACTATGTATTTTTTGGCCTCTACTTAGCTTTTGGTGACAAATGTTACAGATAACACGAGTTGGGTCATCCTTATCGATCTTAAAAAATGCCCAGGCTATGCAAGGCTTAGCGCCCATGCGACCTAAATAGCCACCACGACTTGTGGTCAGAGGCAGAGTTGTGTTTGAGGATGCAGTTGTTGACGTGCTTCCAGTACTACGTCTCTGTCCAGGAAGGGGCAACCTGACCTCGTCGTCACTAGCATCCTCCTCCACCTCCTCTGCTGACCTCATCGACTGGCTGACTGTGGGTTGACAATAAGTGGGATCTGCAACCTCGTCATCATCACCCTGTGTGTTCTCACACCCGTCGTCCTCAGAGCCAGCCTCTTCCTGCCCTGACAAAAAACTCAAGTTGTCGCTCCAATCAGGTATTTGAGTCTCATCATCGTCTTCCTCATTCTCTCCACCAACAGGAGTTACAGTTTGGGAATGAGGGTCAACATTATGGTCATAACCTTCTGCGTCTGGTCCTGGATCCGACTCATAAAGATTCTGTGCATCAGTGCAGATCATTTCCTCATCTGGATTCACTGAAGCTCTGGAGCCGACCTCTGATTCCCAGGCTATAGTATGAGTAAACAGCTCTGCAGACTCCACCATCTGTTCTACCACATACTCAGACAGGCAGCTGGAGACTTGGGAGCTGTGAGGAAGCAAGTGCGATTGGGGTGACACCTCTGAGGACTGGAGTATTTGTGATGTTGAAGTTGAGGTGGAGGAGAGCCCACTTTAAGGAGCACTTGATATCCATTGAAGCACCTGCTGTTTTTGTGCCTCATCTGGAATTTGTAGCGATTGGCGTGGCTGTAATAAAGGGATCGTATCACATTGTCCGCTAAAAGAAGTAGACATCTTAGTTTGGCTGGAAGATGGTCTTTCTTCTGCAGATGTTACTGTTGCTTTAACACCTACCCCACGGACACAACCTTTTTTTCCCTTCCCAACACGCCTATTCCCCTTTCCACCAGCAGCAGACCTTTTTCCACTCATTTTGGTGGTTAACTAATTGACAACTCTGGAGTTGTTTGCACAAAAAACGATGGATGGGAACCGAGCAGAGCTGAGTGGCCAAACTGTGGTATTAGCCCAAAAGGATTGGCTGGGTTAGATGCAGTAAAACAATTTTATTACATACACAGGTGGTGGAGCTTAGTATAGATGGACTAATAGAATAAGTCCCACACACTGCTACAAGCCCAAAATTATTTTCCGAGCTAGATGCAGATAAAAATTATTTCTAATTTGCAAGCTGCTGGAGCTTAGCATAGATGGACTAATAGAATAAGTCCCACACACTGCTACAGGCCCAAAATTATTTTCCGAGCTAGATGCAGATAAAAATTATTTCTAATTTGCAAGCTGGTGGAGCTTAGTATAGATGGACTAATAGAATAAGTCCCACACACTGCTACAGGACCAAAATTATTTTCCAGACAAGATGCTGCTAAAAATTATTTCTAATTTGCAAGCCGGTGGAGCTTAGTATAGATGGACTAATAGAATAAGTCCCACACACTGCTACAAGCCCAAAATTATTTTCCGAGCAAGACGCAGATAAAAATTATTTCTAATTTGCAAGCTGGTGGAGCTTAATATAGATGGACTAATAGAATAAGTCCCACACACTGCTACAGGCCCACAATTATTTTCCAGACAAGATGCAGCTAAAAATTATCTCTAATTTGCAAGCTGGTGGAGCTTAGTATACATGGACTAATAGAATTAGTCCCACACACTGCTACAAGCCCAAAATTATTTTCCGAGCTAGATGCAGATAAAAATTATTTCTAATTTGCAAGCTGTTGGAGCTTAGTATAGATGGCCTAATAGAATGATGCTAAGCCCAAAAGGTTTTACTTGGCTAGGTGCAGTAAAAAAAATTGTATTCTATA
The DNA here is from genome assembly GCF_046119375.1 of Phyllobates terribilis. NCBI lineage: Eukaryota > Metazoa > Chordata > Amphibia > Anura > Dendrobatidae > Phyllobates > Phyllobates terribilis. Next base: position 1,443,931 of record NW_027362825.1, read on the forward strand.
CACAGGTGGTGTAGCTTGCAACACAGATACGCTATTCCACTGACTAACACACACTGCAAGAGGCCAAAAAGGATTTGCTTAGCTAGATTTAGCCAAATGCTGTGAAAAACACTTGCACAGCACTGGCACAGACCTGCCTGGCAAAAAGGAAATGCTGTAACCTAGTCCTCAAAAGGACTGCAATTAAAATTAGTCCCTACTCCCAAGCTGTCTATTAAAGAGCACACACCTGCCTGATAAAAGTCATAGGAAATGCTGTAACCTAGTCCTCAGAAGGACTACAATTACAAGTAGAACCTACTCCCAACCTATCTATTTAAGAGCACTGACCTGCCTATCTAAAGTGGTAGGAAATGCTGTAACCTAGTCCTCAAAAGGACTGCAATTACAACTATTCCCTACTCCCAAGCTATCTGTATATTTCTGAGAAAATTGGCTTGAAATTAACACTGAAACTATAGCACACACAGCAACAGCGGTGCCGTCTAACACGCAGCTCCATCAGTGAGAAAGTGGTGGCGACGGGGAAAATGGCTGGGTCTTATATCGCAAGGACATGTGACATACACAGGAAAGGAGACATGCCCTTGCTTGTGTGAAAAAAAGCAGTTCGCTCCGTGTGTGCGCTGCTGATAGGCTGACAGATTGCACCTCCCCACTGTAAATGCAGGAAAGAGAAAAAAAAATGGAGGTCTTCATTATTTCTGCAGAGATCCATCCCCTGCCCGCTGTACACTCAAACTGCGGATTAACATTGATTATCAGCATTACTGTGAAAAAATCCAGTTATGATTTTGGTGCACTAACAGTTATCGAACATAACCTCGAACAGCCAGATTTTTTTCAAATCGTTCGTGTTCGCCGAACGGCTCGAACACCGCCCAAAGCAGCTCGAATTTGAGATTGGTGAACAGTTCGATTTGAACACCGCTCATCTCTAGTGGCCAGCAATGAGTCCAGACCTGAATCCCATAGAACATCTGTGGAGAGATCTCAAATTGGCAGTTTGGAGAAGGCACCCTTCAAATATCAGGGACCTGGAGCAGTTTGCCAAAGAAGAATGGTCTACAATTCCAGCAGAGCATTGTAAGAAACTCATTGATGGTTACCGGAAGCGGTTGTTCGCAGTTATTTTGGCTAAAGGTTGTGCAACCAAGTATTAGGCTGAGGGTGCCAATACTTTGGTCTGGCCCATTTTTGGAGTTTTGTGTGAAATGATCAATGATTTGATTTTTGCTTCATTCTCTTTTGTGGTTTTTCCTTGCAAGCAAATTAAATGAAGATAATAAGACCAAAGAATTTTTGATTGCAATCATTTTCAGGAAGAAACTGAGTATTATCTGACAGAATTGCAGGGGTGCCAATACTTTTGGCCACCACTGTATATATAATATATATATATATATATATATATATATATATATATATATATATATATAATATATATAATTGTCTTATCCCGTCTGTCTGTCCTTCTGTCCAGGAAATCCCGCGTCGCTGATTGGTCCGGCCGCGGCCAATCAGCCACGCGGGATTTGAGAAAAAGATGGCGGCCGTTAGCAGCTCATCTGCCGGACGGAGGTCAGCGGCGATGCAGCCGGGAGATGAGCGGCTAGCGCCGCTCATTTCCCGGCTGCTCGCAGTTCAAGTACCCCGACGGGCGGCGCCGCTGACCTCCATGCGGCAACCGTTGGGAGATCAGCAGCTTGGGCCGCTGATCTCCCGACGGCAAGTGAGAAGGGAGGACTGGGGAACAGCGCCGCCGGTCGGGATACTTCAGCTGCAAGCAGCCGACCATCTCCCGGCTCCTCCCAGCCGGCGGCCGCGACCAATCAGTAATTTTGGCGCCAAAATTAAACACGCTGTCCAGTCCTCACTAACACGGTTCACTGATTGGTCGCGGCCACCGGCCGCGACCAATCAGCAAGATTAGCACCAAGTTTAAACACCGCTCTGCACAGAGGTCAGCGGCGATGCAGCGGGGAGATAAGCGGCGCTAGCTGCTCGCAGCCGGTTGGGACACTTCGGCTGCGAGCAGCCGCCCATCTCCCGGCTGCTCGCAGTGGAAGTACCCGCACAGGCAGCGCCGCTGCCTGGTCCTCACTAATACGGTTCGCTGATTGGTCGCGGCCGGCGACCGCGACCAATCAGCGATTTTGGCGCCAAATTTAAACACCGCTCTGCACAGTGATCAGCGGCAATGCAGCCAGGAGAGGAGCGACGCTAGCCACTCATCTCCCGGCTGCTCGCAGCATAAGTACCCCGACCTGCGGTGCCGCTGACCTCCATGCAGCTACCGTCGGGAGATCAGCGGCTTGGGCCGCTGATCTCCCGACGGCAAGTGTGAAGCCGCCCGGAAGTACCCGCACAGGCAGCGCCGCTGCCTGGTCCTCACTAATACCGTTCGCTGATTGGTCGCGGCCGGCGACCGCGATCAATCAGAGATTTTGGCGCCAAATTTAAACACGCTCTCCGGTCCTCAGTAACACGGTTCGCTGATAGGTCGCGGCATCGACCAATGAGCGATATTGGCGCCAAATTTAAACACCGCTCTGCTGATTGGTCGCGACCGGGGGCCACAACCAATCAGCAATTTTGGCGCCAAATGTAAACACCGCTCTGCTGATTGCGCCTGGTTGGCCGCATACATGTTCTAGAATACCCAATGCATTAGAATCGGGCCACCATCTAGTATATATATATATATATATATATATATATATATATATATATATATATATATACATTGTGTGCAGAATTATTAGGCAAAGGAGTATTTTGATCACATGATACTTTTTATACATGTTGTCCTATGCCAAGCTGCATAGGCTTGAGAGCCAACTACCAATTAAGTAAATCTGGTGATGTGCATCTCTGTAATGAGGTGGTGTGTTGAGTAATGACATCAACACCCTATATAAGGTGTGCTTAATTATTAGGCAACTTCCTTTCCTTTGGCAAAATGGGTCAGAAGAGAAATTTGACGGGCTCTGAAAAGTCCAAAATTGTGAGATGTCTTGCAGAGGGATGCAGCAGTCTTGAAATTTCCAAACTTTTGAAGCGTGATCACCGAACAATCAAGCGTTTCATGGCAAATAGCTAGTGTTGAGCGAGCATGCTTGACACTGCTCGGTACTCGCCCGAGCATCTCGCTACTCGGGATGTTTGGCGAGCACCGAGCATTTCCGGGTTACTCGGGCGGGAGCTCGGGTCTCCGCCCTGCACGTTTGGCGCTCTTTACAGAGCCAATGAACATGCAGGGATTGCCAGCCAGTCACTGTAATGCCGCAGCCATGTTGTTTGTGGGCATTACAGTGATTCGCTGGCCGCACAGCGTCACCTCGAGTATTTAAAACCGGGCGCCGCCATCTTGGACACAGTTGCTCCAGATCAGACAGTGTAGGGTCAGTGCTGCAGAGCTAGGGAGAGATTAAAACTGCAAAATAGTTAGTGTAGGGTCTCTAAAGCCTGCCAAACCAAACAAACAGTCTTTCTCAGGACTAATATCCATCCCAGATATCAGGCAGGCAGGCTGTATAGGAGACGCAGTGGTTATACCAACAAACACGGCATTACAGTCCTGTGTGCTCCTGCTGGTAAAATTGCTAGACTTATCCCCCGGTCTAAGGGGCCAGGAAAAATCCTTTCTTTTTCATCTAAATCCTGCATTTTATTTTTCCTCAGTCAGACTGTACAAATACTTCTCCACTTTTTTCTTTCTTTCATTGGATTTTTGTACAAATACGCGTCTTATTAACCTTTTGGTATCCCCACCCCAAAAAAAAAAATTGAGTGTGTCTGTGACTGTTCAGACACCAATATATCTGTTTAAAACATTCTGGTGTCGGCCAGATAACTAGACATTTGGTTTTGCAGTTCCACGGTACAAATCTCTACATTATGCAGCTTTTGGCCTTTTTTACATAAAAAAAACAGTAATAGTGTCTCCCTGACAGTTCAGACACAAATATGTCTGTTTAAAATATTCTGGTGTAGGCCAGATAACTAGAACTGTGGTTTTCCTCTTCCATGGTTCAAATCAGGGTGTAATCCACCTTTTTGCATAAAAAAAACAGTAATAGTGTCTCCCTGACTGTTCAGACACAAATATATCTGTTTAAAAGATTCTGGTGTAGGCCAGATAACTAGAAGTTTGGTTTTGCAGTTCCACGGTTCAAATCTCTGTATTATGCAGCTTTTGGCCTTTTTTACCTAAAAAAAAACGGTAATAGTGTCTCCCTGACTGTTCAGACACAAATATATCTGTTTAAGAGATTCTGGTGTAGGTCAGAGAAAAAGAACTGTGGTTTTCCTCTTCCATGGTTCTAATCTCCTTTTTATTACCCTTTTGCCATTGATAGTGCGAGTGTAAGCAATTTTACTTCATTTACAATGGGAAAGGCGCGTGGCAAGGGACGTGGAACTGGACGTTTTGGTGATGGTGCGTGTAGAGGACGGGGCCGTGGCCAAGGTGAAAATGTGCCACAACCAACAGCCACATCTTCTCGCTCCCACTTCTTGACCGAATTACTAGGGAAGCACACTACAACACCAGTATTGCAAACTGATCAGTGTGAACAGGTTATTAATTGGATAACAGATAATACTTCCAGTTACCTGGGCACCACCACCTCCGGTCTGTCTTCCACACGGTCAAGTTTAGTAGTCGTGAGTCTCGACCGCATGCTCCTCCTCACCCTGATGCTCCTTCCTCCCACCATGCTGAGTGTCGCCAGACAGCAACTGATCCCACAGTTTGACACTCTGAAGAGTTGTTCACTGGTCCATTTCCATATTTGTGCCCCTCGCCTGCTCCGCTTGAAGTGGTGGAAGAGGAGATCCCATGTAGCAATGCCCAAATATTTGAACAGCCACGGCCAGAGGAAGTCGACGCTGGCAATTTGTCACAAGAGGTGGACGATGACGAGACACAATTGCCACGAAGTGAAGAGGAGGATTGTGGTGCACAAGTGGAAGAGGAGGAGGTGGTGGATGATCTAGTAACTGACCCAACTTGGCAGGAGGACACGCAGAGCGAGGCCTGCAGCACACCGGGGGAGGTGGGCAGAGTACCCCAACAGGCAGGAAGAAGCAGTGTGGTGGCCACACACGCAACAGTTTCCAGTAACACCAACACGAGGGACGTTGCCAGTACCACTGGTAGGTCTTCCAGAGTCTGGAATTTTTTTAAAGACTCTGCTGATAACCCCAAAAAGGCCATTTGTACCACCTACCATGCCAGCATCAGCAGGGGTGACAAAACTACCAGCCTGACCACCACCAGCATGATCAGACACATGTCAGCAAAGCACCCGACTTTATGGGGCGAACCCCAGGGTCCACGACCTGTATCAACGGGTGTCACCACTGCTTCTTCCGCTGTTGTGCGTGTAAGAGAACCCCCTGTTGTGCATGCAAGGCAATCCCCTGTCCATACTGCATGCAAAGATGCCCCCTCCTCTAAGTCTTCACTTGTTATGGCAGTTTCTCAAGAAACAGCATCAAAGTCCACATCAACATTCCACCGCAGTGTTCATTTGTCCATATCCCATAGCTTTGAACGAAAGCGCAAATTTGCAGCCAACGCTTCACAGGCCACAGTCCTAAATTCGCACATTTCACGACTGCTTGCGTTGGAAATGCTGTCTTTAAGGCTGGTGGAGACGGAATCCTTCCGCAACCTTATGGCGTTGGCCGTTCCTCGGTACTCGGTCCCCAGCCAACACTATTTTGCCGGGTGTGCCATCCCCGCACTACACAAGCATGTGTCCCAAAACATCTGCCGTGCCCTCAACAACGCAGTTACTGGGAGAGTCCACCTGACAACGGACACATGGACAAGTGCTTGTGGCCAGGGACGATACATCTCCCTGACGGCACACTGGGTAAACATAGTGGAAGCCGGGACCCAGTCGGACCTTGGGACGAAACACATCCTCCCCACACCGAGGATTGCGGGCCCTATGTCAGTCAGAGTTGCCCCCACAGTGTACAGCTCCTGGGCATCATCCTCCTCCTCCTCCTCATGTTCAGCCTCCATATCAGATATCTCCACATCAGTTACAAGCTGGAAGCACTGCAGTACTGCCTCAGCCAAGCGACAACAGGCTGTGCTGAAACTCATAAGCTTAGGTGATAAACCTCACACTGCTTGTGAGTTGTGGACAGCTGTAAAAGAGCTGGCAGAGCTGTGGCTGAGACCGCTGAACCTACATCCAGGCATGGTCGTGTGTGACAATGGCCGTAACCTGGTGGCGGCTCTGAGGCGAGGTGAGATCACACACATACCATGCGTGGCTCATGTGCTTAACCTCCTGGTTCAGTGGTTTCTTAAATTGTACCCCTAGTTGCCAGATCTGCTCGTCAAAGTACCCTGCCTGTCAGCTCATTTTTGGAAGTCGGCTACAGCTTCCGCAGCCCTTGCTGTGTTGCAGCAGCGTTTGCAGGTTCCGGCACACCGACTGGTGTGTGATGTCCCCACACATTGGAACTCTACCCTCCAAAAGTTGCAAAGGATTTGTGAGCAGAAGAGAGCAGTTGCGGAGTACCAGCTGCAACAAGGCCGTTGATATTCAGGTCAGACTCCACACATAAGACCTCAAGAGTGGACCTGGATGTCTGACATATGTACCATCCTGACAAACTTTGAGGAGTCCACCAAGATGGTGAGTGGCGATGTCGCCATCATTAGCGTCAGCATCCCACTTGTCTGTCTTTTGCAATGCTCACTGCAGAGAATTAAAGAGGAGGCATTGCAGCCAGAGTATGATGAGATGGATCAAGAAGCCGTAATGGGCGATTACACACAGCCCAGCCTCATCTCATCCCAACGTGCATTGGGGGACAATGAGGGAGAGGAGGAGGAGAAGGAGGAAGAACAGGAGCTGGTATCATGCGCTGTAGACGGTAGTACCTGTACAACTGTCATACCGTCGGTTCAACGTGGGTGGCCTGAGGACAGGGGGGAGGAGGAGGATGAGGAGGTGGAGGAGGAGAGCATGGTCAGTCGTCATCTTGGTGAGGACACGGAAGTCTTGCCCGTTACCAGTCTGGCACGCATGGCTGACTTTATGTTACGCTGCCTTAACCGTGACCCTTGCATTGTCAAAATGTTGGGTGACAGTCATTACTGGTTGGTGACACTTTTAGACCCCAGCTACAAGGAGAACTTTCACTCTCTTATTCCTGAGGTGGAGAGGTCTACAAAAATGTGGCAGTACCAGAATGCCCTTGCTGCAGAACTGTTAATTCCCATCTGAACACGCTAGCGGCAGAGGTCACAGTTCGTTGACCAACCAAGAGAGAGACGCAACTCCAATCCAGCAGAGGCAGGGGAACACTGCACATAGAAAATACATCAAAGGTGTCCAAAAGCTGACAAACTGCTCAGAAGACACAAATAACTCATGGAAAAGAGACAAGTACATATAGTCATGTGAAAAGAAAAGAGGTGGAGGAGTAAAAGGAGTGGGAGACACAGATATAGGCACGTCATGCCCTTCTGAAACCCAAAAAGTGCAAAGCTGACACGGCCAGTCTGTTCCTGCCCGTGCGACCTCTGTGTCGCCGGGTTTGTGCCAGAGCCACGGTGGACCCTGATGGCCAGCCCCCCTCTCCCAATACTGGTGCCTGTCTGCTGGTGGGTCGAGCCCCCCCGCGGTGGGGGGGAGTAACATCTGCAGAAGAAAGACCATCTTCCAGCCAAACTAAGATGTCTACTTCTTTTCGTGGACAATGTGATACGATCCCTTTCTTACGGACACGCCCATCGCTACAAATTCCAGATGAGGCACAAAAACAGCAGGTGCTTCAACGGATATCAAGTGCTCCTTCAAGTGGGCTCTCCTCCACCTCAACTTCAACATCACAAATACTCCAGTCCTCAGAGGTGTCACCCCAATCGCACTTGCTTCCTCACAGCTCCCAAGTCTCCAGTTGCCCGTCTGAGTATGGGGTAACACAGATGGTTGAGTCTGCAGAGCTGATTACTCATACTATAGCCTGGGAAATGGAGGTCTGCTTTATGGGTCGGATCCAGGACCAGATGAAGAAGGTTATGACCATAATGTAGACCCTCGTTCCCAAACTGTAACTCCTGTTGGTGGAGACAATGATGAAGACGATGATGAGACTCAAATACCTGATTGGAGTGAAAACTTGACTTTTCGGTCAGGGCAGGAAGAGGTTGGCTCTGAGGACGACGGGTGTGAGAACACACAGGGTGATGATGAAGAGGTTGGAGATCCCACTTACTGTCAACCCACAGTCAGCCAGTCAATGAGGTCAGCAGAGGAGGTGGAGGAGGATGTGACTAGCGCAGGGGATGGGGATGACTTGGAACCCGGGCCTTTGCCTGGCCTTGGGGATGTCGCGGTGGTCGGCTCCCGGGCCCGTACCCTGAGGTCACTCTTTAAAAGGGTGGATAATTGTTAATTTTATAAGAGTTCGTGACGCCACCTGTGGTATCAGGTGAGAAGCACCAGCGCTGCAGCAGTCCACTGAAGCTGGTGATAAGGCAGCTCGATGGTATATCTCCCCACAGGTAGAGCTAGGCCTGAGGGCAGCGTATGCAGGGGGAATGCAGGACAAGCGAGACCCAGCTGGGTCAGAGGAAGAACGGGAACGGACACGGTAGTCGCTTCAATACCTTTTACTGGTGGAAATTCAGGCACATCCCGGAGCACTGTAGGGTGAAGGGTGCATATCAGGATCCTCCCCAATGAGCGGGTGTAGGGCCTCCTGTTTCTTGCCTCTGTGTAGTAAGTTTCTGACCGGCCTGTAGCTTGGCCTAACTTTGTCTCTGTCCTGCGCTGGCTGACCTTTTGGTAGGGCCTTCTCTTGGAGTTCACGCTCACAGTATGCGGGGCCTAAGCGTCTCCTGGCTCTGTTACGTATCAGCACCTTAGCGATCCTGGGACTTGTAGTTCTCCAGGGATTCCGGTTATGCCTTACTGGGTCATAGAGATCCCGGTAAGCTCGGATCCGGTGTCCGGTAAATGCTTCGGGGTGAGCTGGTTAAGCTCCTCAGCCCCCTATGTACTAACTCTCCAGTCGCCTACGGCCTACTCGGGCTCTCACTAGGCTATACACACTAACGGCAGCTTGCCGCGCTTCACCGATCTTATATCCGGCACACCTTAAGCTCTATCTGGGCTCCCTGAATCTAGCTAGCAGGAGCCTCGTTGTAACGGGTCTGGGAGGCGGAACCTCTGAGCTACTATACAAGGGGGTGGTCCTTGTAAGGGAGCGGATGGCGACCAGGGAAGATGGGCAGGCAGTCACAGCAGGTGACCGGGACAGTCTCTGGGTGAACGGGCTGGAGGTCACGGCAAGTGACCGGGGCAGTCTCTGGATGAACGGGCTGGAGGTCATGGCAAGTGACCGGGGCAGTCTCTGGATGAACGGGCAGGAGGTCACGGCAAGTGACCGGGGCAGTCTCTGGATGAACGGGCAGGAGGTCACGGCAAGTGACCGGGGCAGTCTCTGGATGAACGGGCAGGAGGTCACGGCAAGTGACCGGGGCAGTCTCTGGGTAGAGGGTAGGTACGACCTGTGATGGCTGAGCCTCCAGGTAGGCTAGCAGGCAGATGGTAGATGTGTGCTCCCAGGTGAGCAAGCGAGAGTCTCTGGATAAACGGGTGGTCACAGCCTGTGACGGCGGAGCCTCCAGGTAGGCCAACAGACAGGCAGCAGATGAGCGCTCCCAGGTGAGCGGGAAGGAGTCTCTGGAATGGCAGGTGGTCACAGCACGTGACGGCGGAGCCTCAGGGTAGGCCAACAGACAGGCAGCAGATGAGCGCTCCCAGGTGAGCGGGCAGGAGTCTCTGGAATGGCAGATGGTCACAGCACGTGACGGCGGAGCCTCCAGGTAGGCTAGCAATCAGGTAGCAGATGTGCGCTCCCAGGTGAGCGGGCAAGCTGGTCCATAGACAGACTGACAGGAGTAGGAAGGCAGACCGTCGGACCTCAGGCTAGCAAGCAGGTAGGAGGAATGACAGGCAGGAAACAGGCAGCAAACTGGCAGGATTCTGGCAGGTAACTGGCAGGTAACTGGCAACGGGAACTGAGGGCTGAAGCAGAGTAGTGAACAGTGCAACAACATTGCTCGGGCACCTCCATTTTGGAGGAGGTGCCTTATATATGGTGAAGTCCTCCGGCCATTGGCCGGGGACTCCTTAGGACGGCGCGCGCGGCCCCTTTAAGAGGGAGGGAGCGCGTGCGCGTGCGCCCTAAGCACGGTGGCCGGGAAGGAGCGCGCGCTGCCAGCAGAGCGGGAGGAGGACGCCGGGCTCGGAGCAGAGGGGTGAGGGGAACAGCGTCCCTGCCTAGCAGAGGGCAGGGACGCCGGCGCTACAGTACCCCCCCTTTAGGCCCCCCCTTTTTTAGGCCAGAGAGAAATTTAGCTAGGATGAGAGGGGCATGGATGTTCTCCCGGGGCTCCCACGTTCTCTCTTCAGGACCAAACCCCTTCCAATCTACTAGAAAAAAGGTCTTCCCTCTTACCCTTTTGGTGGCCAGAATGTTCTCTACCTCAAATTCGTTTTCAGCGGAAACCGGCGCAGGAGGCGTACCTGTAGATTTGGAAAAAGAGTTAAGTACCACAGGTTTGAGGAGAGATACATGGAAGGAGTTAGTGATCCGCAAGTTGGCCGGGAGTTTCAATTTATAGGCCACCGGGTTGATCTGACTGATGACCTCCAGAGGACCGATGAACCGAGGCCCTAACTTATAGGAAGGAATCTTGAGCCGGACATACTTGGACGAGAGCCAGACCTTATCCCCTGGACGGAATTGAGGAGGATCCAGACGTTTTTTGTCAGCATGTCTTTTCATACGCTCGGATGACAGAAGGAGTGCGGACCGGGTACTCTCCCATATAGAGGAAAATTTGTTAATAAGAGATTCCGCAGCCGGGTTGTCCACAGAGGTGGAGACAGGAAATGGGATCCGAGGATGCTGACCGAAGACTACAAAAAACGGGGATTTGGAGGAAGATTCGCTCTCGTGATTGTTGTAAGAAAATTCGGCCAATGGCAGGAGATCCACCCAGTCTGAATGGTGGGCATTAACGAAGTGCCGGAGGTAACTGGTCAGGTTCTGATTGATCCGCTCCACTTGACCATTAGACTGTGGGTGGTAAGCGGAGGAGAAGTCCAGGGTGACGTCTAGCAATTTACAAGTGGCTCTCCAGAAACGTGAGGTGAACTGTACCCCACGATTCGACACTATGTGGAGGGGCAGTCCATGAAGACGGAAGATGTGGCGGATAAAGTCTTTAGCCAGCTCGGGTGCAGACGGGAGGCCTGACAGGGGAACGAAATGAGCCATCTTGGAAAAGCGGTCAGCGACCACCCAAATGACCGTACAACCAGCAGAGACGGGGAGATCAGTTATAAAGTCCATTGCTATATGCTGCCAGGGGGCAGCAGGTACTGGAAGCGGAAGGAGGCGACCGGCTGGCAGATGTCTCGGAACCTTGTTTCGGGCGCAGGACACACAGGCAGAAACAAAGTCTATTACGTCCTTGTGCAGGGTAGGCCACCAGTAGTGCCGGGTAATAAGCTGGAGGGTCTTTTTCTGACCGGCGTGGCCAGCTAGTTTAGACGAGTGACCCCAGTGTAGGATCTTCTCCCGATCAGGTACTGATACGAACGTCTTACCGGGAGGGAGACGATTTAGACTCACGGGAGCCACCTGCATTACTCTGGCGGGATCGATGATGTGTTTCGGTTCCTCCTCGAGATCAGACACCAGAAAGGATCGGGACAAGGCATCCGCCTTGATGTTTTTGTCAGCCGAGCGAAAATGAAGAATAAAATCAAAGCGAGCAAAAAACAAGGACCACCGAGCTTGGCGCGGGTTAAGTCTCTGGGCATGCTGGAGGTAAGCCAAGTTCTTGTGGTCAGTGTAAATTATTACCGGGTGAAGAGCCCCTTCGAGCAGGTAACGCCACTCCTCCAATGCCAGCTTGATGGCCAATAACTCTCGATCTCCTATGGAATAGTTGCGCTCAGAAGAGAAGAGTTTGGAGAAGAAGCCACAAGTTACCATTCTCCCGGAAGATGATTTTTGGGTAAGTACCGCTCCGGCTCCAGAGGAGGAGGCATCAACCTCCAGGAAGAACTGCTTGTTGCCATCTGGGCGATGCAGCACCGGGGCGGAAGAGAAGGCCTGTTTTAAGGAAAGAAAGGCCTCCTCTGCTTCGGGCGGCCACTCTCTGGGATTAGTGCCCTTACGGGTGAGCGTGGAAATTGGGGCAGTCCGGGAAGAGAAGTGCGGTATGAAGAGGCGGTAGTAGTTGGCGAAGCCCAGGAACCGCTGAATGGCCTTCAACCCCTCCTGTCGGGGCCATTTCTCGATGGCAGACAGTTTCTCTGGATCCATTCGTAGGCCGGTCTGAGAAATAATGTAGCCCAAAAACGGAAGCGAGGTCTGCTCAAAGAGGCACTTCTCATATTTAGCGAAGAGGTGATTCTGCCTGAGCCTGAGCAGGACCTGACGAACGTCCCTCCGGTGAGTCTGGAGATCCGGAGAGAAGACCAAGATGTCGTCCAGGTACACCACTACGCAGGAGTAGAGAAGGTCCCGGAAGATGTCATTGACCAACTCTTGAAAGACGGCAGGAGCGTTACAGAGACCAAAGGGCATTACCAGATATTCATAGTGGCCGTCCCGGGTGTTGAATGCAGTCTTCCATTCATCCCCTTGACGGATACGGACCAGGTTGTACGCCCCACGGAGGTCCAGTTTGGTGAAGATTCTAGCCCCCCTCAGACGATCAAATAATTCTGGAATGAGCGGAAGGGGGTACTTATTCTTCACCGTGATCTGGTTAAGGCCTCTATAGTCTATACAGGGACGGAGAGAGCCGTCCTTCTTTTTTACGAAAAAGAAGCCTGCTCCCGCCGGGGAGGTAGATTTCCGGATGAATCCCCTGGCCAAATTCTCCTCAATATATTCGGACATCGACCGGGTCTCAGCAGCTGACAATGGGTAAATACGCCCACGGGGAGGCGTAGTACCGGGTAACAGGTCGATAGGACAGTCATATGGTCTATGAGGGGGTAATGTCTCTGCCTCCTTTTTATTAAAGACATCAGCAAATGACCAATAGGGAATCGGAAGTCCAGGTAGATTAGTTGGGGTAGTAGAAGGACGGGCGGGATGAACAGGAACCAAACAAGTCTTATGACAGTCCTGTCCCCAGCGAAGGACTTCTCCGGTCTGCCAGTCAAGCACGGGTGCATGTCTCTGGAGCCAAGGTAGACCTAGTAAGAGGGCGTGAGAGAGTCCAGGCAAAACATGAAAAGAGATGCTCTCAGAATGCAGCATTCACACCTGCAGAGTTATGGATTCGGTGATGAGTTGGATGGGACGTGGTAAGAGGCCCCCATCCACAGCAGCGACAGATAATGGTATAGCCAGAGGTTTGGTGGGAATGCGGTATTTTTCTACCAGGGCCTGTGAAATAAGATTCCCGGCCGCTCCAGAGTCAAGTTGGGCTAGTTCGAAATAATGATTCTCCCCGCAGATAATTGAGACTGACAGCAGCAGAGATGGAGAGGATTTATTCTTGTCTAGGTCGACCTCTCTGAGCGAACCTAGACACAGGCGTTTCCTGACCTCTCCGGGCAGGTACGGATCCGGTGCTCCTTACTGCCACAGTAGAAGCAGCTCCCCTCGGCACGACGTAAGTCCTGACGGGTTTTGACCATCTTGGTCTGGTCGACCTGCATAGGCTCAGGAGAGTGTACCTGGGGAGAAACGAAGGGAGTGACGGGTTTCTGAAAAGTAGGAGCTAGACGTGGAAACCTCCTCTCACGGGTGACTTCTTTGGCACTCTCCTGGAACCGTAGGTCAATCCGGGTGGCAAGAGTTATTAGGTCATCGAGAGTGGTAGGAATGTCTCGACCGGCGAGTTCATCTTTAATACGGCCGGACAGACCCTCCCAGAAGACAGATACCAGAGCGTCGTTATCCCAGGCCAGCTCCGAGGCAAGGGTACGGAACCGTATGGCATATTGGCCCACGGTGAAACTTCCCTGACGGAGGCGTAGCAGAGATGATGCGGATGAGGTCTTCCGTCCGGGTTCATCGAAGACTTTCCGGAAAGCCGTGAGAAAGGCAGGCAAGTCGGACACCAGGGGGTCTCCTCTCTCCCATAGAGGATTTAGCCAGGCCAGGGCCTCCCCGGTGAGATGGGACATGATGAAGGCAATTTTGGCCCGGTCGGAGTTAAACTGGTGGGACAGGAGTTCAAAGTGCAGGGTGCACTGATTTATAAAGCCCCGAGCCTGAGCGGAGTCGCCTCCGAAGCGAGGAGGTGCAGAAAGCCGGGGTCCGGGGTAGGATACCATAGTATTGGTGGGCAGCGGAGCTGCCGGATTGCGAGTCATGGCACTGGCGGTGGTTGCTGGTGGAGCAGTCAGAGTGTCCAGGTGAGAATTGACATTCTGCAGGTGACCCAGGATGGACTCCTGTTGGGACCTCTGACGGGACAGTTCATGACACAGGTCCGAGAGTGAGGGAGCTTGGGTGCCACCGGGTTCCATGGCCCGAGCAAACTGTAACGGGTCTGGGAGGCGGAACCTCTGAGCTACTATACAAGGGGGCGGTCCTTGTAAGGGAGCGGGTGGCGACCAGGGAAGATGGGCAGGCAGTCACAGCAGGTGACCGGGACAGTCTCTGGGTGAATGGGCTGGAGGTCACGGCAAGTGACCGGGGCAGTCTCTGGATGAACGGGCTGGAGGTCACAGCAAGTGACCGGGGCAGTCTCTGGATGAACGGGCAGGAGGTCACGGCAAGTGACCGGGGCAGTCTCTGGATGAACGGGCAGGAGGTCACGGCAAGTGACCGGGGCAGTCTCTGGATGAACGGGCAGGAGGTCACGGCAAGTGACCGGGGCAGTCTCTGGATGAACGGGCAGGAGGTCACGGCAAGTGACCGGGGCAGTCTCTGGATGAACGGGCAGGAGGTCACGGCAAGTGACCGGGGCAGTCTCTGGGTAAAGGGTAGGTACGACCTGTGATGGCTGAGCCTCCAGGTAGGCTAGCAGGCAGATGGTAGATGTGTGCTCCCAGGTGAGCAAGCGAGAGTCTCTGGATAAACGGGTGGTCACAGCCTGTGACGGCGGAGCCTCCAGGTAGGCCAACAGACAGGCAGCAGATGAGCGCTCCCAGGTGAGCGGGCAGGAGTCTCTGGAATGGCAGGTGGTCACAGCACATGACAGCGGAGCCTCAGGGTAGGCCAACAGACAGGCAGCAGATGAGCGCTCCCAGGTGAGCGGGCAGGAGTCTCTGGAATGGCAGATGGTCACAGCACGTGACGGCGGAGCCTCAAGGTAGGCTAGCAGGCAGGTAGCAGATGTGCGCTCCCAGGTGAGCGGGCAAGATGGTCCATAGACAGACTGACAGGAGTAGGAAGGCAGACCGTCGGACCTCAGGCTAGCAAGCAGGTAGGAGGAATGTCAGGCAGGAAACAGACAGCAAACTGGCAGGATTCTGGCAGGTAACTGGCAGGTAACTGGCAACGGGACCGGAGGGCTGAAGCAGAGTAGTGAACAGTGCAACAACATTGCTCGGGCACCTCCATTTTGGAGGAGGTGCCTTATATATGGTGAAGTCCTCTGGCCATTGGCCGGGGACTCCTTAGGACGGTGCGCGCGGCCCCTTTAAGAGGGAGGGAGAGCGCGCGTGCGCGCCCTAAGCACAGTGGCCGGGAAGGAGCGCGCGCTGCCAGCAGAGAGGGAGGAGGACGCCGGGCTCGGAGCAGAGGGGTGAGGGGAACAGCGACCCTGCCTAGCAGAGGGCAGGGATGCCGGCGCTGCACTCGTGCTCCACTGCTGAACTATTAACTGAGTTCTCTAGACTAGACTGAGCTCCACTGCAGACTGACCTCTCTTAGTCTTCTCTACTGCAGGAACTCTTCAGAGGAACTGAACTGCCTAGCTCCACCTTCCCTATTTATATCCCTAACGGGCTCCCCCTGCTGGTCTGAGGTGGAAGGTGGAGATGTGTGAATGTTTATGGGGGCCTCTTGGGGGCCTCTTGTGGAGGATTCCATCAATGCACTCTTCTAGGATCTGTGATACCAAGCGCCTGGACAGAGACGGAGTACTGGAAGCACGTCAACAACAGCATCCTCAACCACAACTCTTCCTCTGACCACAAGTCGTAGTGGCTCTTCAGGTCGCATGGGCTCTAAGCCTTTCATAGCCTGGGCATTTTTTCAGATCGATAAGGATGACCCAACTTGTGTTATCTGTAATATTTGTCACCAAAGGCTAAGTAGAGGCCAAAAAATCAATAGTTTGAGTACTTCATGCATGAACCGTCACATGGATATGAAGCATAAGTTGCAGTGGGAAGATCACTGTGCTACAATGCGGCCTAGCGGGCCAGGCCAACCACCATCTGCCCCATCTTGTGCATCCGCGGCCTCTTCATCCTCTGTGACTGGGGGGACAGCAGTCACACATGTTTTGGGATGCAGACCTGCCACCTCTTTACCCGCAACAGCCAGTGTGATTGGCAGGTCGTCAGTTCATTTGGAAGTGGAAACACCAGGTGGTGTTGAGCGCTCTCCGACATCGAGAGCACCACCTTTGGATCAAGGCAACCTAACACGTCCGCCTGCTCCTTCCTCACAGACCGGCAGTTTGCCGGGGACACCCTTCTCAACCCCGTCTAAGCACAACAGCCAGCCCTCGGTCCCTCAGATGTGGACAAGTAAAAGACCATTTCCTCCTAGCCATGACAAAGATAGGAGGTTGAATTTCACCATCTGCACGCTGTTGGCTACAGAAATGCTGCCTTTCCGCCTAGTGGACACAGAGGATTTTCGAGACCTTATGTCCGTCGCACTGCCCCAGTACCAGATGCCCAGTCGGCACTACTTCTCAAAGAAAGGTCGCCTGCGCTATACCAGCATGTCGCACACAACATCACCGCTTCTTTGAGAAACTCTGTGTGTGACAGGGTGCATTTCACCACAGACACTTGGACGAGTAGGCATGGACAGGGGCGTTACATGTCGCTGACTGGCCACTGGGTAACTATGGTGACAGCAGGACAAGGGGCTGCTGTCCAAGTCTTGCCGTCCCCACGAGTTGTACTTCAATCCTCTTTATCTCGAAGTTCCTCCTCTGCTTCTGCCTCCTCAACCTCCTCTCGGTCCTCCACCTGCACCCAAAGCCTGTCTGGTAATGCCAACTGCTTTCTAACTGCGCAGAAGGAATCCTGCACACCTCCTTACTATGCTGGTAGCAGGGCTCAACGGCATCAGGCGGTGTTTACTTTGAAATGTCTGGGAAATGTGAGTCACACAGCTGAGGAGTTGTGGTCAGCTCTGGAGACGCAGTTTCATGAATAGTTGTCTCCACTGGACCTGCAACCAGGGAAGGCGGTGTGTGACAATGCTGCAAACCTGGGTGCGGCCCTTCGCTGGGGCAATGTCACACACATGCCTTGTATGGCTCACGTGTTGAACCTGGTTGTCCAGCAATTTTTAGCCCACTATCCCGGACTAGATGGCCTTCTGCAGAGGGCACGGTCGCTGTGTGCTCACTTCCGCCGTTCGCATCCCGCAGCTCAGCGACTTACATCTCTACAGAAGTCGTTGGGCCTGCCAGTTCACCGGCTGAAATGCGATGTGCCTACCCGGTGGAATTCAACTCTGCACATGTTGCAGTGACTGTGGCAGCACCGACAAGCCCTGGTGCAATACTTTCTGACGTATAGCCTGGGCCAACGAGATCCAGAGGTGGGGCAAATCACGCTGCAGGAGTGGTCTCAGATCAGGGACCTATGAAGTTGACGCGCCCCCTGGGCCGTGGGGTACCTGGAGCCGGGCCGGTAGACGCTGGGGGTTGTTGTCACTGTGGCGGTGACGCGGTCCGTGACCCAGGGCGGTCAATCCAAGGGTAATTTTTCCACATGGGTTTTATAATGTCCGACTATGCCACCTGTGGAGTGCGGCCAAAGGGGCCGCCACTGCGGAACAGTCCTCTGAAGCTGGTGGTTTTGCAGCAATGGTATTATTACTCCCCACAGGAAGAGTGTAGCTTCAGGGCAGTGTGGGTGAATGATGGTGGTTGTAGTGCAGGGAGTCAGTAATGAACACAGAGTCCGTGTGATGTGGTCCCAAGATCTCTACTCACAGTTGTTGCAGTCCAAATTACAGGTACCAGAGCAATCTCCCCCGTCGTGCTGTGCGTACTCAGTGAGGGGCTCAGTCCACCCCCAGATAGCTCCGGAGTACTTAGCAGGACCCCCTTCTGTGTGTCCTTTTTCTGGCCTTCTCCCTGCACCTCACACCCAGTGACACTTCTATCCGGTACCCTCGGGCCTTGGCGGGCGATGTGTGTTCCGTTCCCTGGGTCCTATGTGGCTAACTTCTTAGTGAGACTGGTGTGGACTTTGGCCTGCAGTACATGAAATGCTGCAGCCTCCGGTTTCTAGTTGAGCCTTGCTGTTTCTCCGCTAGTTGAGGGACCGGTTCCCCTTATCTGGCCTGACCCCTCTACGTACGGGTGGCCTTCTGCACGGCCCGTACCCCTATGGGCCCTTTGGTACCTGGAGCCTTCCTGCTCCCACTCCTCTCTTCTCTCCTTCAGTCCTGGGCCTCCCAGGCTAGGACCGCCTCCGGAGCAGAGCTCATGCAAAGCCTCTGCTCCTGTCACTTCTCCTCCTCTGACTGGCTTGCTCTTTCTAAGATGGCTTCCTATTTATACTCTCCCTGTCATGTGCTCCCCTAAGCTGCTCCCCTAAGCACCCACTACATAGGACCCTCCCGCCAGCTAGGGACCTGGGACTGTGCTCTCCCTTAGGAGTAATCTCGCCCTACCCCCACTGCGGGTATGTGCTGGATGCAGGTGTTAGGGTCCCAAGCCATACTCCTTCCTTACCTGAGGGTGAGATACCACACCTCTGGGTGAGATGCAGTAACTCTGTGGCGACTGAACCCTCAGGGACGCCACACACCCTTCTGCACAGTTTTGAAATGGCGACGAAGATGTTAAGTGCTGACGACGATGCCATTATCAGCATGACTATTCTGGTGATTTACTTGCTGGAGCACACATTAAACAGAATTCAGAGTCAGGTGGTGGGACAAGAGGAGGTGGAGGAAGAAGAGGAGGAGTCGTATGCGGAAGGGATAACATCTCCAAGGTCCAAACGGTAGGCTACACCAAGGTGGCAGGCATGGGTGGGTGGGGGAGAGGGATTAACCAGGGCGCATGGTAGCAGCCAAACTGTTGAGGAAGGTGCAGGAGCCAAGGAAGAAGTGGAGGACGAACTGGTGATGGGCATGGAAGACTCATCAGATGAGGGAGACCTTGATCATATTTCTGTTGTGCGAGGTTGGGGGGAGAGGGCAGAGGAAGGAAGCATGATTCTTACCTCGCTACCAACACAACAAGGACTTGGTCCTCCTGGATGCCCAAGACACATGAGTGCCTTCTTGCTGCACTACCTGCAACATGACCCTCGGATTGTCAGAATTCAAAGTAATCCCTACTACTGGGTTGCCACACCCCGGTACAAAAGTAAATTTGCCGAAATAATTCCTGCCATAGAAAGGGATTCACACATGCAGGAGTATCAGCAGACGCTGTTGCAGAATCTTACATGTGCTTTTCCACAAAACACCAGTGGTGCACGTAGTGAATCTCACAGTTCTAACTTGCCAACCGTAGGACTGTCGAGTCTTCATCACTCAAACCGCAAAAGTAACACAGTATCTGCTGGTAACAGCAATTTTGTGGAATCGTTTCACCACTTTTTTAGACCATCCTTTGCAAGGCCACAGGAGACAAGAAGTCTGACACATAGTCAACGCCTAGAGAGGATGGTACAGGAGTATCTCAAAGTGAACATCGAAGCCATGACTGTGCCACTGGACCCTTGCTCATTTTGGGATTCCAATCTGTAAAAATGGCCGGAGCTCGCCACTCACGCCTTGGAGATCTTGTCATGCCCTGCAGCCAGCGTTCTCTCTGAACGTGTGCTCAGTGCTGCTGGTGGTGTGTTGACAGATAAGCGCACGCGGCTGTCCACTGAGAATGTAGACAGACTCACGTTCATAAAGATGAACAAATCATGGATTCGCAAGGACTTTTCTACCCCTGTGTCATCCTGGGGAGACTAAAAGCTTGAGGATTTGGTAAAATCACCTCACCAACCGTTTTAAGCAACTCTGGGGCAATTGATGCCACTTAACCCTAGAATGCATGACCATAAAAATCTACACTTTCACATACCTGGGGCCTTTTAGGCCCATATGCAAATAACATGGAATAACTCAAACTCAAAAGACAAACAACTATATACATGAGAAATACCTAGAGTTTCAAAATTCTAGCTAAAATAATCTTGCAGAAAATAGAAAACAATTAACAGGGCAGGCCTGCGAGGCCCCAGGTATGCGTTCTAGGGTTAAGTGGTGTCCTTTCTATTTCCAGGCCACGGAGGATCCTGCGTACTCGTATGCAGGACTCTGACCCCCACCTATCACTCTTAACGCTTGTTCCACTCCGTCCTGGAGTCCTGACAGGAATATGTGCAGTCCGATATCCATTAAGTGAACACCGTCGGGCCGTATGAGGCCTGCTTTATCTCCTTCCAGTTGTCGGTGTCGTATCACTACACCGCCTCTGTCTCTTCTAAATTTTGCCATCAGAATATTTATTACCCGCCTTGTCCGTTCGATGGCCGTGATATCTCGCGCACCTTGCCATACCGCTATCTAGTTTCATTATTGCCATTAGTTATGCGCTCTTGTGATGACCTAGGTTGTTTCCCCCGGCCTGTATAACTAAGATGACCATACCTCTTGCCTCTCTCCCTACCTTGATTACCTCCATTAGTACCTGTGGCCATAGCAGGCCTCTAATACCTCTCCAGTTGAAATTTGTGTTATGAAACTCTAATTTCCTCCCACCTGGGCGGACTTTCGCCCTTTTTTCGGCCCAATATATATACGAGTGGCCTATCACCCACACTGTTGGCTTAGCGTCACCTGTAAAAAAAACAAACCACGTTAGGATAACAAGTCCGGTCTTATGTATCTCGCCAAACACGTGGATCGCCATCTCCCTATACTCTGAACTTCCGTTTCTGACAGTGCTGCTCTTGCTGCTTTCGTGGCCACACCTATGCGGAATGAGTGTGTCCTGTAATCTTTGGGGTGGTTCCCTGCCGATGTTATGCATTTATTAAATATAGCTTGGAACTGGTATCTTGATAATGGCGTTCCATCAATGTGTGATAGGAAGGAATTAATTTGTGATCTCATGGTTATATATGTTTTGACTATTGTTACCCGACTCAGTGTACCGTTTGTGGGTTGTAGAAGTACCCAAGTGCCCCTGCCCGCTGGAACCGTTTTCGATTGGCGTATGCGTAATCGTATTGCATTATTGGCTATGACGACGTCCTGGTGTAATAAGCCTCCAGTGCTGGTAATTTTGGATTGAGGGACTAATTCGCTTATGTATAGCGCCCCGAAGAAGGCAATCGCAAATTCAGTAGACAGTAGTGTTGCTTCAAATTGTGAGTGGCATGTTAATGGTGTTAGGGATATGATGTGAGAAATCAGTTTTAGTGACACGGGACGGGACGTCTACACTCCTGACTTGGCTGACCCCTTTTCCACCCTTTTATGGATTGTCTGATGATGAATCTCTTTGTCACATCCCCCCAATTCAGTAGTTGGAGGTGAAGTGCTACTCCGGTCAGACTCCGCTGGGCTGACGCCCCTGATATGCCCCTCATCATTAGCTGGTGGAGAAATTCTATGGTGACTTGTGATCTGGCTTGTTCACATTGGTCAACCCGTCTGCCTGCTACTAGTCGTGTCCACTCTTCCCATGCCTTACCGTATGCTTGCCACGTCGACGGGGCAACTGACGCTCTGATTAATGGCATCAACTGTTCGCCACAAGATCCCATAGGGAGGGTGGGCAACTGTTGCCCGATGGGTGGGCGTTGGGGAGGAGCTCTGTGAAAATCTGCCAATTGAATTGTGATAAAGCGTTAGCAGCAGCTTTAGACCCCTCAGCATCGGCGCTAGCGCGGACCCATACATTGTGTTTTAGGCACAGGAAAGCTAGCAGGCGTAGTAGGCCTAGCACTGGGAGAGACGATGATGCCATCTTATTAATGCAGCGCGCTAGGCTTGTGTTTTTTGTTATGAAGCGTATATTTTTGTTAGCCAGGAGCGCGCCCCATACTTCTATTGCTACCACTATTGGGAAGAAAAATTATTTTCAGGGCTAGATGCAGCTAAAAATTATTATTAATTTCAAAGCTGGTGGAGCTTGGTATAGATGGGCTAATACATTGAGCTAATACATTGTGTATTAATACATTAATACACACTACTACAAGCCCAAATATTTTTTCAGAGCTAGATGCACATAAAAATTAGTTTGAATTTGCAACCTGATGGAGGTCAGTATAGGTGGACTAATAGAACAAGTCCCACACACTGCTAGAAGGCCAAATATTTTTTCAGAGCTAGATGCAGAAAAAAATTATATTCAGTTTTCAACCTGATGGAGGTCAGTATAGATGGACTAATAGAACAAGTCCCACACACAGCTAGAAGCCCAAATATTTTTTCAGAGGTAGATGCAGAAAAAAATTATATTCAGTTTGCAACCTGATGGAGGTCTGTATAGATGGATTAATAGAACAAGTCCCACACACAGCTAGAAGCCCAATATTTTTCAGAGGTAGATGCAGAAAAAAAATATATTCAGTTTGCAACCTGATGGAGGTCAGTATAGATGGACTAATAGAGAAAGTCCCACACACTGCAAGAAGGCCAAATATTTTTTCAGAGGTAGATGCAGATAAAAATTATTTTTAATTTGCAGCCTGATGGAGGTCAGTATAGATGGACTAATAGAGAAAGTCCCACACACTGCTAGAAGGCCAAATATTTTTTCAGAGCTAGATGCAGATAAAAATTATTTTTAATTTGCAACCTGATGGAGGTCAGTATAGATGGACTAATAGAAAAAGTCCCACACACAGCTAGAAGGCCAAATATTTTTTCAGAGCTAGATGCAGAAAAAAATTATTTTCAGTTTGCAACCTGATGGAGGTCAGTATAGATGGACTAATAGAACAAGTCCCACACACAGCTAGAAGGCCAAATATTTTTTCAGAGCTAGATGCAGACAAAAAATTATTTTTAATTTGCAACCTGATGGAGGTCAGTATAGATGGACTTATAGAGAAAGTCCCACACACTGCTAGAAGGCCAAATATTTTTTCAGAACTAGATGCAGATATAAATTATTTTTAATTTGCAACCTGATGGAGGTCAGTATAGATGGACTAATAGAGAAAGTCCCACACACTGCTAGAAGGCCAAATATTTTTTCAGAGCTAGATGCAGAAAAAAATTATATTCAGTTTGCAACCTGATGGAGGTCAGTATAGATGGACTAATAGAACAAGTCCCACAGACAGCTAGAAGGCCAAATATTTTTTCAGAGGTAGATGCAGATAAAAATTATTTTTAATTTGCAGCCTGATGGAGGTCAGTATAGATGGACTAATAGAGAAAGTCCCACACACTGCTAGAAGGCCAAATATTTTTTCAGAGCTAGATGCAGACAAAAAATTATTTTGAATTTGCAACCTGATGGAGGTCAGTATAGATGGACTAATAGAGAAAGTCCCACACACTGCTAGAAGGCCAAATATTTTGTCAGAGCTAGATGCAGACAAAAAATTATTTTTAATTTGCAACCTGATGGAGGTCAGTATAGATGGACTAATAGAGAAAGTCCCACACACTTCTAGAAGGCCAAATATTTTTTCAGAGCTAGATGCAGATAAAAATTATTTTTAATTTGCAACCTGATGGAGGTCAGTATAGATGGACTAATAGAGAAAGTCCCACACACTGCTAGAAGGCCAAATATTTTTTCAGAGCTAGATGCAGAAAAAAATTATATTCAGTTTGCAACCTGATGGAGGTCAGTATAGATGGACTAATAGAACCAGTCCCACACACAGCTAGAAGGCCAAATATTTTTTCAGAGCTAGATGCAGATAAAAATTATTTTTAATTTGCAGCCTGATGGAGGTCAGTATAGATGGACTAATAGAGAAAGTCCCACACACTGCTAGAAGGCCAAATATTTTTTCAGAGCTAGATGCAGACAAAAAATTATTTTGAATTTGCAACCTGATGGAGGTCAGTATAGATGGACTAATAGAGAAAGTCCCACACACTGCTAGAAGGCCAAATATTTTTTCAGAGCTAGATGCAGATAAAAATTATTTTTAATTTGCAACCTGATGGAGGTCAGTATAGATGGACTAATAGAGAAAGTCCCACACACTGCTAGAAGGCCAAATATTTTTTTCAGAGCTAGATGCAGAAAAAAATTATATTCAGTTTGCAACCTGATGGAGGTCAGTATAGATGGACTAATAGAACAAGTCCCACACACAGCTAGAAGCCCAAATATTTTTTCAGAGGTAGATGCAGATAAAAATTATTTTTAATTTGCAACCTGATGGAGGTCAGTATAGATGGACTAATAGAGAAAGTCTCACACACTGCTAGAAGGCCAAATATTTTTTCAGAGCTAGACGCAGACAAAAAATTATTTTGAATTTGCAGCGTGATGGAGGTCAGTATAGATGGACTAATAGAACAAGTCCCACACACTGCTAGAATGCCAAATATTTTTTCAGAGCTAGATGCAGAAAAAAATTATATTCAATTTGCAACCTGATGGAGGTCAGTATAGATGGACTAATAGAATGATGCTATGCCCAAAAGATTTTACTTCACTAGGTGCAGTAAAAAAATTGGTATTCTATACACAGGTGGTATATCTTGCAACACAGATAGGCTACTCCACTGACTAACACACTCTGCAATAGGCCAAAAAGGATTATCTTTGCTAGATTCAGCCAAATGCTGTGAAAAAAACTTGCACAGCACTGGCATAGACCTGCCTGGCAAAAACTGATAGGAACTGATGTAACCTAGTCCTGAAATGGACTGCAATTACAATTAGTCTTTACTCCCACAATTTATCTATTTAAGAGCACAGACCTGCTGTTATGTTCTGCTACCAGAGCTAAGGAAAGAGAGGAGATCTGTCCCTATGATAGAACTCAGCTTAATCCCTACGATGTAACAGGGGACCTGATCCTGCGATCAGACTTGCTAAAGTCCTAAACTAGTCTGTACGGAGACCTATAGATGTGGGGAAGGAATCCCTACAAGTACTAAGGACTGGGAGGAAAATGGGACACCTCCTAGCAGAAATAGTAGCAGACAGACGAACAAACAAAATATAAAGAACACAGAGGTCCGTAGACCAAGCAAACTAACAGAGTTAGATACAGAGCACAGGCTAACTAGAAAGTAGTTATACAATGAAGTCCAGCAAAGCCAGAAGGGCGGAGCAGGATTAAATAGGCCAACAAGGTCATGTGACCAGCAAAGGAAAAAACCTAAGAGCAAGGTTCTAACAGTACCCCCCCTTCTAAGAGGATCCTCCGGATCCCCTAGGACCAGGCTTATCAGGAAATCTCCTGTGAAACGCTCTGATAAGTCTGGACGCGGAAACATCATCCGACCTCACCCAAGAGTTATCCTCGGGTCCGAAACCTTTCCAGGCCCCAAGATACTGCAAACTACCTCTATACCGTCTAGAGTTAAGGATGCGAGAAATTTCATATTCCCCGTCCTCCACCACCGGAGGAACAGAGGCAGAGGCGTCACAATCCGATACAACAGCTTTTTTCAACAGAGAGACATGAAATACCGGATTAATTCTCCAGGAGATAGGAACCTCCAACCTAACAGCAGATTGGTTGACAACCTGAAGCACCTTAAAGGGCCCTACAAACTTGGGACCCAATTTCTTAGAAGGAATCCTCAACCGCAGATTCCTAGAGGACAACCAAACCATGTCACCAACAGTGAACAAAACCTCCTGTCGCTTCCTATCAAAGTAGTCTTTAGATTTTCTGTTGGCCTCCTGAAGATTACCACGCACATCCGTCCAAACTCTCTCCAAATCACCGGAAAAATTCTCCTCCTCAGGCATGGCAGATCCCAACTTGGAGAACGACCCAAACGACGGATGTCTCCCAGAACAACAAAAAAAAGGCGAACAACCAGCAGAAGAAGATGTATGATTGTTCAGAGCAAATTCAGCAAGTGGCAGATACTCAGACCACCCCTCTTGATTGTCTGCCACAAAACAACGCAAGAACTGCTCAACATCCTGGTTTTTCCTTTCTGTCTGGCCATTAGATTCAGGATGATATCCGGACGAGAACGACAAATGAACTCCCAACCTGTCACAAAAGGCACGCCAAAAACGAGCCACGAACTGAGGACCCCTATCAGAAACAATGTCAGTAGGAACGCCATGAAGTCTGACAATTTCCTTGACAAAGGCCTTAGCGTGAGTTTTAGCGCAGGGCAGTTTGATGAAGGGAACCAAGTGACACATCTTGCTAAAACGGTCCACGACCACCCAGATGACAGTAAAACCCTCAGAGGGGGGAAGGTCAGTTATAAAGTCCATAGCCAAATGTGTCCAAGGAGCACTGGGAACCTCCAAAGGACAAAGCAACCCCGCAGCAGGAGTATGTGAGGACTTAGATCTAGCACATATAGTACATTGACGCACCCACTTAATGACTTCCTTCTGCCATCCAGGCCACCAAAAACTGCGACCCACCAGTCTCTTGGTCTCAGAGATTCCAGGATGACCTGCCAACCGAGATTCGTGACACTCAACAAACAAATCTCTCCTAAAGGTCCCAGGCACAAACAACCTCCCATGAGGAGTGTTAGATGGGGCATTCTCCTGTGCTTTAAGAATCTCATCTTCCAAAACGGAGTCCAAAGCAGCTATCACAACACCTTCTTGTAAAATGTTCTCCTCTTTCTCAGCACCGACTATGGGAGAAAAACTGCGAGACAAGGCATCCGCCTTAACATTCTTAGTACCAGGGATGTAAGTAACGGAGAAATTAAACTGCGAGAAAAACAGTGCCCACCTAGCCTGACGGGCATTCAGGCGCTTGGCAGCATCAAGATATATCAGATTTTTATGATCCGTAAGAACCTGAACGGGAAATTCCGCACCTTCCAAGAAGTGGCGCCAGTGTTCAAATGCGAGTTTAATTGCCAATAATTCCCGATTACCAATATCGTAATTCAGTTCAGTCTCCGAAAATTTTTTTGAAAAAAAGGCACAGGGATGTAGTCCATCCCCGTTATCCTGAGACAATACTGCACCAACCCCCACAGAGGAAGCATCAACCTCAAAGAAAAACGGCTTAGTCACATCAGGCTGCATAAGGATGGGAGCAGAGGTGAACCTCTCCTTGAGATACACAAAAGCTTCAATGGCCTCAGAAGACCACTGAACCGCATCAGCACCTTTCCTGGTGAGATCGGTCAGAGGTTTGACAATACTAGAAAAATTTTTTATGAATTTTCTGTAATAATTGGCGAAACCTAAAAACCTCTGTATCGATTTCAAACCAATAGGCCTAGGCCATTCCTGTACAGCTTGAACTTTAACCGGGTCCATCTCAAAACCTTCGCTGGAGATAATGTAACCCAAAAAACTAATTCTCTGTACAGCGAACTCACATTTCTCCAGCTTAGCAAAAAGCGAATTGTCCATTAATAACTGTAATACCTCACGTACGCTCCGCCAATGAGACTCCAGATCCGACGAATAAATCAAAATGTCATCCAAATACACAACCACATTTTTGCCGATCAAAGGTCTAAGGATGTCATTAATAAGATTCTGAAAAAATGCAGGAGCATTAGTAAGACCAAAAGGCATAACCAGATTCTCAAAATGACCCACAGGAGTGTTAAAAGCAGTCTTCCATTCGTCACCCTCCTTCATGCGCAACAGATTGTATGCCCCCTTAAGGTCAATTTTAGAGAACCACTTGGCCCCCATTAACTGGTTAAACAGATCAGGAATCAATGGCAGTGGGTAAGGATTGCGTACAGTAATTTTGTTAATCTCACGAAAATCCAGACAAGGACGTAAACCGCCGTCCTTTTTTTTTACAAAAAAAAATCCAACCGCTACAGGAGACTTAGAGGGCCTAATGTGACCGGCGGCCAAACTTGTCTGTATGTATTCCTCCAAAGCCTTCCTCTCAGGAATAGTAAGGTTAAATAAACGACTTTTAGGAAGAGTCGCTCCAGGGACAAATTCAATAGAACAATCATAGTCTCTATGGGGAGGCAAAACCTGCGATTCCTTCTCAGAAAAAACTCTCCAAAAATCCTGAATAGGAACAGGCAATTCTCCCCT
The DNA here is from genome assembly GCF_046119375.1 of Phyllobates terribilis. Classification (NCBI taxonomy): domain Eukaryota; kingdom Metazoa; phylum Chordata; class Amphibia; order Anura; family Dendrobatidae; genus Phyllobates; species Phyllobates terribilis. Next base: position 1,472,273 of record NW_027362825.1, read on the forward strand.
ATCCAAAGCTGCAATATGCCCGTTACAACACTTGTCATAACATTTATGGCTCCAGGATTTAATTTCACTGGTAGACCAATCCAGTACAGGATTGTGAAATTTTAACCAGGGCAATCCCAATATTACTGGAGAAGGCAAGTTATTCAAAACTACCAAATCCAATTTCTCATGGTGGACACCATTAATAGTGAGAGGAAATTCACAGACCTTGAGAGTAATATTCTTCAAAGGGGAACCATCCACAGAAACCACAGCAATGGGGGATGATAAAGGTTCGGGTTTTAAATTGAGTCTTTCCAAGAATCCCCCATCAATTACATTCAGAGTAGACCCACAATCAACAAACACCCGAAATTCCATTAATTTTTCCTGAGCAATCGTGGAAGCAGCTAAAAATACACCCCTGGAATTTAAACAGGCAATACGGGCATGACTGACCATTTTTTTTTCTTTCTTCATACGAAGCTCACAGCCTTTAATCAAATGACCAGATTTTCCGCAATAGAAACACAAGCCTTCAGAAAATCTACGGTCTTTTTCTTGAGAGCGAGGTGCCACCGATCCAATCTCCATCGGTTCACCACTGTTAGTACACACATTATTATAACCAGAAACTGACATAGTAGAGGATTTGCTCTCATTAACCCTTGCACGCAGTCTCCTATCCACCCGTATAGCTAATTGCATAGCCTGTTGCAAATCTTCAGGTGTAGGATAAGCAATTAGCAGGTCTTTAACCCTTTCATTGAGCCCAGCAAGAAATAGACTTTTCAGAGCAGAATCGTTCCACCCTGTTTGAGTAGACCAACGATGGAAATGAGTATAATATTTTTCCACATTACCTGATCCCTGTCTCAAACGTCTTAACTCAGTCTCAGCTGATGAGACACGGTCAGGATCATCATATAATAGCCCCAAAGCAGAAAAAAAACTATCCACTGATCTGAAGCATGTATCACTAGGTTGCAAAGAAAAGGCCCACTCCTGAGGCTCTTTGCGCAAAAGTGACATTATGAACCCTATGCGCTGGGATTCAACCCCAGAGGACTTGGGTCTCAAACGAAAATACAATAAGCAAGCATTTTTAAATGAAAAAAATTCTCGGTGTTCACCAAAAAATAAATCCGGCAAACATACCTTAAGCTCCAAGAAATGTGCTCCAGGACAGTTACTCACGTGCTGACGGAGCTCGGCCACCTCCAGAGAGAGTCCCTGCAGGCGATGAGCCAAATCCTGAACCGACACCATGATGGAACAGAAAAATCTTTCCTTAGAGAATTTGCAGGCTGGACTTACTGTTATGTTCTGCTACCAGAGCTAAGGAAAGAGAGGAGATCTGTCCCTATGATAGAACTCAGCTTAATCCCTACGATGTAACAGGGGACCTGATCCTGCGATCAGACCTGCTAAAGTCCTAAGCTAGTCTGTACGGAGACCTATAGATGTGGGGAAGGAATCCCTACAAGTACTAAGGACTGGGAGGAAAATGGGACACCTCCTAACAGAAATAGTAGCAGACAGACGAACAAACAAAATATAAAGAACACAGAGGTCCGTAGACCAAGCAAACTAACAGAGTTAGATACAGAGCACAGGCTAGCTAGAAAGTAGTTATACAATGAAGTCCAGCAAAGCCAGAAGGGTGGAGCAGGATTAAATAGGCCAACAAGGTCATGTGACCAGCAAAGGAAAAAACCTAAGAGCAAGGTTCTAACACCTGCCTGATACAAGTCGTAGGAAATGCTGTAACCTAGTCCTTAAAAGGACTGCAATCACAACTATTCCCTACTCCCAAGCTATCTGTAGATTTGTGCGAAAATTGGCTTGAAATTAACAAGGTATAGCGCACACAGCAACAGCGGTGCCGTCTAACACGCAGCTGCAGCAGTGAGAAAATGGTGGTGACGGGGAAAATGGCTTGGTCTTATAGGGCAAGGACATGTGACATACACTGCCAATGACACATGCCCTTGCTTGTGTGAAAAAAAGCACTTCGCTCCGTGTATGCGCTGCTGATAGGCTGACAGATTGCACCTCCCCACTGTAAATGCGGGAAAGAGAAAAAAAAATGGAGATCTTCATTATTCCTGCAGAGATCCATCCCCTGCCCCTCCCCCCACCCCGCTGTACACTCAAACTGCGTATTAACATTAATTTTCATCATTACTGAGAAAAAATCCAGTTATGATTTTGGTACACGAACAGTTATCGAACATAACCTCGAACAGCCGAATTTTTCTCAAATCGTTCGTGTTCGCCGAATGGCTCGAACACCGCCCAAAACAGCTCGAATTTGAGATTGGCGAACAGTTCGAGTAGAACAACGCTCATCTCTAGTAGAGTGTTTGGTGAACTTTATTTAGGTTTTTTTGTCACAAAAAGACACTGGATGTGCCTAAAGATGTAATACCGATAGTATCACAAACTTTTTGTAGCTACTACAATGTAGGAAGGTAACCTACAATGCAATAGATGAGGTTACAAAAAATAGGCTAATACTAATCTGGTTGGGGCTGCAGGGCCCAATGCTGCAGAAAGGCTCCTCTAACTATTCCTATATAGTGTGTTTGGAACCAATTTAGCTGAATACGGATGGAACCACCACACTAATAGGAGAAATCAGGAGAAAATATGAATTGGCAAAAAAGGACAATGTATGAGGCAGTGACACACACTGAGTGCACTACAACCAGACGGGGCTGAAGCACACGCTACAGGGTGAGCTGCACTCACACACACAGACCTTGCAGACAGCGGTGAACAGTGCAGATGCAGAGCACTGTGCACTAGCGCTGCAAGATCGAAAAATTTTCTCTATCTACTCCTATATAGTGTGTTTGGAACCAATTTAGCTGAATACGGATGGAACCACCACACTAATAGGAGATATCAGGAAAAATAATGAATTGGCAAAAAAGGACAATGTATGAGGCAGTGACACACCCTGAGTGCACTACAACCAGACGTGGTTGAAGCACACACTACAGCGTGAGCTGCACTCACACACACAGACCTTGCAGACAGCGGTGAACAGCACAGAGAACTGTGCACTAGCGCTGCAAGTCACAGCGATTTATAAAGTAGCTTGGGTAAAGCAGAATAGACAAAATAGGTAGCTAAAACTGTCCCTCAGAACAACAGCGTCCTATCCCTAACTGAATTCACAGCAGGGTGAGCTCAAAATGGCGGAGGCGGCTTTTATAGTGCATCATGACATCATTTCAGCTGCCAGTCACAGCCATGCCATTACTTAAGATGCCTACATGCCTAACAGGATGTGCCCACACTTCTTAGGATCCTCATTGGCTGAATAAAATGAAACTGGCTCATTGCATTATGGGAACTTCTGATTCCAGTATACGATATTGCAAAAGTATCGGAATTAAGTATCGAATTCCGATACCGCGAATATCGGCCGATACCCGATATTTCAGTATCGGAATGCTCAACACTAGTCAATATATATTTAGTTTTTCTTGCGAAAATATCTAAAGTTTCACAATTTCATTGAAATGCGGTGATGCCCCATATGTCTTCAGAAACTACTGTTTGGTCACACAGCAGGGCTTTGAAAGTAAGAGGTTCTATTTGGGTTTTGTGAACGCAGATTTTGCAAGAATATTTTGAGGGTGACATTTGCAGAGTTCCAAAAGTACCAAAACAGAAGAAACCCCTCCAAAGTGATCCCATTTTATAAATTACTCCTCACAATGAATTTATCAACACCGGCAATTACTATTTTTGTCCAACAGGTGTTTTCACTCTGCAACATCCAGAATAGCAAATAAGCCAGTTTAGTGCCCAGCTTGCGCTTATGGAGACAAGCACCCAATGCATTTTAAGTGGGCTCTCCTCGCTAGAGAAATGCCAAATCTGTGGATTCTTTGTCTTACCATTAACGTGGAAACCCCTATTTTTAGAATGAAAGATGACGGTCCTGAGTTGGGGCTTGTGTTTTTTGCCTTCCTGGCTTTTTCCCCAAACAGCTTTGTTACTGGCATATTTTTGAAGCATATTTGTCTCAGTAATGCCACAGCGATTCATAGTCAAACATAAATGGCTGAAATCATTCAGCTAGGGTCTGATACATGCTGCCCATATTAGCTATCAGGTTTCCTTTAAATCCTCATACAGCTAAGTCAAACTAAAATAAAACAAAGTGATGACGTCCAGAATGAAGGAAAAATACAAAAAATATTATTTTCCTCAGAAGTTAAAAGTGTTCAGTTCTCAAGTTTCTATCATTTTATTTCCTGTAGATAGTTATAATGATTAGGACTTTTACATTCTCTGTAAACTGTCAGTCAATATGCTTTGTTTATTTTCTTCTTAAAATTCAATGGGTGAAGAAAAAGACTTCTGCCAAAACCCAGGAACAAGGGACCTTTAAAACTTCAGTCTAACGCTCTCCCAACAGAGCTATTTCGGCTGGACACTAGTGTTGAGCCAACCCCGTAGTATTCGAGTTCGGTACAGTACGTCAAACACCCGCATGTTCGACGAACTGTTCGACCAACACCTTCGAACACCATTAAAACCAATGGCAGGCAAACAAAAACACATAGCAACACATAGAAAACACTTCAAAGGTGTCCAAAAGCTGACAAACTGCTCAGAAGACACAACTAACACATGGAAAAGTGACAAGTACATATAGTCATGCGAAAAGAAAAGAGGTGTAGGAGTAAAAGGAGGGGGTGACACAGATACAGGCATGTCATGCCCTTCTAAAGCCAAAAAAGTGCGAAGCCGACACGGCCAGTTCGTTCCTGCCCGTGCGACCTCCGTGTCCCCGGGATTGTGCCAGAGTTGCTGTGGACCCTGACAGCCAGCCCCCCTCTCCCAATACTGGTGCCTGTCCGCTGGTTGGTCAAGCAAGCCCCCCTGCGGTGTAGGCAGGTCTAAGCTTTTTCATTTAAATTGTCTCTCTAATTTGAATGAGTACACTTTAAATCCTTTTACAAGGATGTATTGGAGGGCAAGTCTGATGCCAGCAGCTGTGTGAAATCCAGCTCCAGTAGCATCCACTAAAGCTGCTGCAGTTAAAAAGCTTTTTTAAGTATCGAGCTTGGCGGTCCACTGCAAGGCGTCCTACCGCCAGTCCCAGCCCCATGTGCCTTGGGGTGCCTCCTGATGCTCTTCACTGAGTATCCCGGGGGCCCGAAGCATTTCCTTTGAAAAAATTAAGTGTCCAAACTACAGGTGGTGTAGCTTCCTTAACAGCTGGGATAATCCGCTGACTAGCAGACACTGCTACTAGGCACAAAGTATTTCCTGGGCTAGATGCAGTTAAAAATTTGTAATTAGATACTCTTGTTGGATGCTGAGAAAGCATTCCATAGAGTCTCCTGGCACGCCATATATTATTCTCATAAAAAGCTTGGGGTAGGGGTCTAGGGGACTCTTTTATAGCAAAAATCACGGCCCTGTATCGCAATACGTCACCTAGGCTGAAGATAAATGGAACTGTAGCACCCCAAGGGCTCAGTTGCTACAGAGGTATTGCACCTCACCCTGAGGTGTGATATCCCACTCTCAGGTAAGGATGGAGTGGGGATCAGGACCCCGACACCTGCATGCATTACACCACATTGCCGTGGGGCAGGGCGACCAATATGGCCCTGAGATGGGCACGACAGTCCCTGTGTTTGGCTGGAGTGATGGGAGGGAACACCAAGGAAGGGGAACCCTGTAGTGCAGGAGCTGGGAGGAAGCAGTTCCTGGGTGCATTGAGAAGGGAGTATAAAAGGTGGGCACCATCTTAGTTCAGTGCAGAGAAGTCTGAGCAGAAGTGACAGGGAGCAGGTGCCCTGCATGAGCTCTGCTCCGGAGACGGGCCTAGTAACAGAGGCCCAGGACTGGAAGAGGGAGAAAGAAGGAAGAGGAGCGGAAAAGGCTCCAGGAACGAGGAACGAAGGGATCCCAGGGGTGCGGACGGGCGAGTCGCCACCGCATGCCCGAATCCACCTGCGTGGAGGGGTCAGGCCAAAGGGGGAGATCGGTCCCCGAAACTAGTGAAGGCAGGAAACGACCCTCAGCTAGAAACCGGAGGCTGTGAGATTTTATGTGGTGCAGCCCCTCGTTACACCCGCTAGGAAGGCACCACATATGGTCAGGGAAACTGGCGCCAAGTTTACCAAGAGGAGGCCCGAGGCAGCCGGACAGAAGCGTGGTCACTGGTGGGGTAAGAAAGGCCAGAGAAAGGACACACAAAGGGGGTCCTGTGAAGCACTCCAAAGGTATCTGGGAGTTGGCCGAGCCCCTCACCTGGTGAGCACAGTACGACGTGGGCAGCCGTTACCTGCAGAAGTGGTCTGGATAATAAGAACTGTGAGTAAAGGCCCTGGACTGCATCACTGACTCCGTGTCGTTACTGCTACTGCCCTGCACTATCAACCCCATCCTCCGCATACACTGCCCTGAGGCTATACTCCTCCCGTGGGGAGTTATACTACGCTCTGCTGCACCCACAACACCAGCCTCAGCGGTCTGCCCTGCAGCGGCGGTTCACTCTGACCGCAATCCACGGGTGGCGTAGTCGGACACTTAAACATCAAAACCACATAAATAGTTCCGCCACTGGTTTGACCGCCCTGAGCCACGGAACCGGGTCGCCGCCATTGAGACTACAACCCCCAGCATCCACCAAAAAAGTGTCCTGCTCCGGGTGTCCCAAGGCCCAGGGGGCGCGTCAGAACATTTTCATCACCTTTCAAAACCACCAATGGGACAAGGCAGGGATGTCCTCTGTCCCCTCTATTATACATCCTAGTGACGGAGCACCTGCTCTCATCAATTCGCCATAACCCCAATATTAGGTGGATTGAGGTGGGAGGCACCGAGTACAAGTGCTCTGCATTTGCTGATGATGTCCTAGTATATATCACTCAATCACATATATCCATCCCTGCTGTTATGGCTGAAATAGATCATTTTGTTACATGGTCAAATTTTAAAATCAATGCAGCGAAGTCTGAGGCCCTCGATGTCCCCCTCCCCAAATCCATGCAGGATTCCATCCAGTCCAACTTTCCCTTTGCCTGACCCTAACAGGGTATCAAATACTTAGGAATTCGAATTCATAGAGACCTCTCCAGTCTATGTTATCTTAATTTTGGGCCCTTTATTGAACAACTCCATACAGACCACGGTTGGCAAGTTAGAACTGTAAGATTCACTACTTGAACCACTGGTGTTTTGTGGAAAAGCACATGTACACTGTGTTCCAAATTATTATGCAAAAAGTGTTTATGAGTGATAAGGTAAGAAATTTTTGTTTGTCAGTTAAACTCATTGATGGTGATGTGTGTCAGGGCTCTTTATATCACTGTAAGCAATTGCAGACACCTGTGCTAATTAGTTTGGCAGGTGTGTCCAATGAAAGGCAAGACTACTTAAGAAGGCTGTCCCATATTATTAAGCAGCCTACATTTTCTGCCAAAATGGGAAAGAAAAAGGATGTGTCGGCTGCTGAGAAGCAACAAATTGTGGAGTGTTTAGGTCAAGGCATGACTACAATCAACATTGCCAAGACACTTCATCGTGATCATCGCACAATCAAGAAGTATGTAGCTGATTCACAGTACACATGTGTGCGTGCTGATAAGGGAAAATTGAGGACTCTTTCCTACAGGCACTTACGTCAGGTTAAAAGAGCAGGGTCAAAAAAGGCTTGTCATAGCAGCAGACAAGTTTTTGAAGCTGCTGGTGCCTCCAACGTCCCCCGAACAACAAGATGCAGGTCCTTCAGAGGTTTGCAGCTGTGCGTAAGCCATCCTGTCGACCTCCTCTATCCACTGTACACAAGCAGAAACAGCTCCAGTGGGCCAAACAATACATGAAGACTGACTTCAAAACTGTTTTGTTAACCGATGAGTGCCGTGCAACGCTCGATGGTCCAGATGGATGGAGTGGAGGATGGCTGGTTGATGGACACACCATGCAAACACGGCTACGGCGCCAACAAGGAGGAGGTTGAGTAATGTTTTGGGCTGGAATCATGGGGAGAGAGATTGTCGGCCCATTTAGGATCCCTGAAGGGGTAAAGATGAACTCCATAATGTATGTTGAGTTTCTCAAACAGCACTTCCTGCCATGGTTCAAGAAGAAGAACCGTGTATTCCGCAGCAAGATCATTTTCATGCATGATAATGCACCGTCTCATGCTGCAAATAACACATCTGCATCTCTGGCTGATATGGGCATAAAAGGGGACAAACTTATGGTGTGACCCCCATGCTTCCCTGACCTCAACCCCATTGAGAACCTATGGAGCATCATCAAAAGGAGTGTTTATGATGGCGGGAGGTAGTTCACATCTAAGCAACTGCTCTGGGAGGGTATTCTGTCCTCATGCAAAACAATGGAAGCAGAAACCATCCAAAACCTGACAAATTCAATGGACGAGAGAGTTCAGAGGTTCCTTTCGAACAAGGGGTCCTATGTGCAAATGTAACATCACCGAGAATAAAGTTTTGAGTTGAAAATTGTTTGACTTCAGTTTCTAATAACCTGCTAATGCTTATAATTTTGAAAAATTACCATTTTTTTGTTCTTTATTAAAGTGAAAAGGTTGATTGAAGAGTGTGGGGGATCTAAGAGTGTGGCAACCCAGTAGTCAGGATTATTTCGAATTCTGACAATCTGAGGGTCATGTTGCAGGTAGTGCAGCAAGAAGGCACTCATGTGTCTTGCGCATCTAGGAGCCCCAAAATTATTTTCCGGGCTAGATGCAGCTAAAAATTAGTATTAATTTGAAAGCTGGTGGAGCTTAGCATAGATGGCCTAATAGATCAGTACTGCAAACTGTTACAAGGCCCAAATTATTTTCCAGCCAAGATACAGATAAACATTATTAGTAATTTTAAATCTGGTGGAGTTTAGTATAGATGACCTAATAGAATAAGTACTGCAAACTGCTACAAGGCCCAAATTATTTTCCAGCCAAGATACAGATAACCATGATTAGTCATTTTAAATCTGGTGGAATTTAGTATAGATGGCCTAATAGAATCAGTACTGCAAACTGCTACAAGGCCCAAATTATTTTCCAGACAAGATACAGATAAACATGATTAGTAATTTGAAAGCTTAAAACGGTTGGTGAGGTGATTTTAACAAATCTTCAAGCTTTCACTCTCCCCAGGATGACACAGGGGTAGAAAAGTCGTTTTGTATCCATGATTTGTTCATCTTTATGAACGTGAGTCTGTCTACATTGTCAGTGGAGAGCTGCGTGCGCTTATATTTCAGCACACCACCAGCAGCGCTGAACACACGTTCAGACAGAACGCTGGCTGCGGGGCATGACAAGATTTCCAAGGCGTAAGAGGCCAGCTCCGGCCATTTATCCAGAATGGAAGCCCAAAAAGAGCAAGGGTCCAGTGACACAGTCATGGCAACAATGTTTACATGAAGATACTCCTGTACCATCGTCTCTAGGCGTTGAATATGTGTCAGACTTCTTGTCTCCTGTGGCCTTGCAAAGGATGGGCTAAAAATGTGGTGAAATGATTCCGCAAAATTGATGTTAACAGCAGATACTGTGTTCCTGTTACGTTTTGTGTACTGAACACTTGGCGTTCCCACGGTTGGCAAATTAGAACTGTGAGATTCACTACGTGCACCACTAGTGTTTTGTGGAAAAGCACATGTAAGATTCTGCAACAGTCTCTGCTGATACTCCTGCATGTGTGAATCCCTTTCTATGGCAGGAATTATTTCGGCAAATTTACTTTTGTACCGGGGATCTAACAGTGTGGCAACCCAGTAGTCAGGATTATTTCTAATTCTCACAATTCGAGGGTCATGTTGCAGGTAGTGCAACAAGAAGGCACTCATGTGTCTTGCGCATCCAGGAGCACCAAGTCCCTGTTGTGTTGGTGGTGAGGTAACAATCATGCTTCCTTCCTCTGCCCTCTCCCCCCAACCTCGCACAACAGAAATGTGATCAAGGTTTCCCTCATCTTATGAGTCTTCCATCAGTTAGTCCTCCACTTCTTCCTGGGCTCCTGCACCTTCCTCACTAGTTTGGCTGCTACCATGCGCCCTGGTAAAATCATCTCCCCCACCCTCCTAAGCCTGCCGCCTTGGTGCTGCCGACCGTCTGGACCTTGCAGATGTTAGCCCTTCCGCATACAACTCCTCCTCCTCTACTTCCTCCACCTCCTCTTGTCCCACCACCTGACTCCGAATTCTGTTTAACATGTGCTCCAGCATGTAAATCACCGGAATAGTCATGCTGAGAATGGCATCGTCAGCACTAAACATCTTCGTCGCCATTTCAAAACTGTGCAGAAGGGTGCATAGGTCCCTGATCTGAGACCACTCCTCCAGCGTGATTTGCCCAACCTCTGGATCTCGTTGGCCCAGGCTATACATCAGAACGTATTGCACCAGGGCTTGTCAGTGCTGCCACAGTCACTGCAACATGTGCAGAGTTGAATTCCACTGGGTAGGCACATCGCATTTTAGCGGGTGAAGTGGCATGCCCAACGTCTTCTGTAGAGATGTAAGTCGCTGAGCTGCGGGATGCGAATGGAGGAAGTGAGCACACAGCGACCGTGCCCTCTGCAGAAGGCCATCTAGTCCGGGATAGTGGGCTAAAAATTGCTGGACAACCAGGTTCAACTCGTGAGCCATACAAGGCACGTGTGTGACATTGCCCCGGCGAAGGGCCGCACCCAGGTTTGCAGCATTGTCGCACACGGCCTTCCCTGGTTTCAGGTCCAGTGGAGACAACCATTCATGAAACTGGCTCTCCAGAGCTGACCACAACTGCTCAGCTGTGTGACTCACATTTCCCAAACATTTCAAAGTAAAAACTGCCTGATGACGTTGAGCCCTGCTGCCAGCATAGTAAGGAGGTGTGCAGGATCCCTTCTGCGCAGTTAGAAAGCTTGTGACATGACCAGACAGGCTTTGGGTGCAGGTGGAGGACCGAGAGGAGGTTGAGGAGGCAGAAGCAGTGGAGGAAGCTCGAGATAAAGAGGATTGACGCACAACTCGTGGGGACGGCAAGTCTTGGACAGCAGCCCCTTGTCCTGCTGTCACCATAGTTACCCAGTGTCCAGTCAGCGACATGTAACGCCCCTGTCCATGTCTACTCGTCCAAGTGTCTGTGGTGAAATGCACCCTGTCATACACAGAGTTTCTCAAAGAAGCGGTGATGTTGTGTGCGACATGCTGGTGGAGCGCAGGCACACCTTTCTTTGAGAAGTAGTGCCGACTGGGCATCTGGTACTGGGGCACTGCGACGGATATATGGTCTCGAAAATCCTCTGTGTCCACCAGGCGGAAAGGCAGCATTTCTGTAGCCAAGAGCTTGCAGATGGTGAAATTCAACCTCTTAGCTTTCTAGCAGGAAATGGTCTTTTACTTGTCCACATCTTAGGGACCGAGGGCTGGCTGTTGTGCTTAGAAGGGGTTGAGAATGGTGTCGCCGGTAAACTGCCAGTCTGTGAGGAAGATGAAGGCGGACATGTTAGGTTGCCTTGATCCAAAGGTGGTGCTATCGATGTTGGACAGTGCTGCACACCAGCTGGTGTTTCCACCTCCAAAGAAAATGATGACCTGCCAATCACGCTGGCTGTTGCGGGTAAAGAAGTGGCAGTTCTGCGTCCCAAAACAGGTGTGACTGCTGTCCCCCCAGTCACAGAGGATGAAGAGGCCGCGGATGCACAAGATGTGGCAGACGATGGTTGGCCCGGCAGGCTAGGCCGCTTTGTAGCACAGTGAGCTTCCCTCTGCAACTTATGCTTCATAACCATATGCCAGTTCATGCATGAAGTACTCAAACTATGTATTTTTTGGCCTCTACTTAGCTTTTGCTGACAAATGTTACAGATAACATGAGTTGGGTCATCTTTATCGATCTGAAAAAATGCCCAGGCTATGCAAGGCTTAGCACCCATGCGACCTGAAGAGCCACCACGACTTGTGGTGAGAGGCAGAGTTGTGTTTGAGGATGCAGTTGTTGACGTGCTTCCAGTACTACGTCTCTGTCCAGGAAGTCGCAACCTGACCTCGTCGTCACTAGCATCCTCCTCCACCTCCTCTGCTGACCTCATCGACTGGCTGACTGTGGGTTGACAGTAAGTGGGATCTCCAACCTCGTCATCATCACCCTGTGTGTTATCACACCCGTCGTCCTCAGAGCCAACCTCTTCATGCCCTGCCAAAAAACTAAAGTTGTCGCTCCAATCAGCTATTTGAGTCTCATCATCGTCTTCCTCATTGTCTCCACCAACAGGAGTTACAGTTTGGGAACTTGGGTCGACATTATGGTCAGAACCTTCTGCGTCTGGTCCTGGATCTGACTCATAAAGATTCTGGGCATCAGTGCAGATCATTTCCTCGTCTGGATTCACAGAAGCTCTGGAGCCGACCTCTGATTCCCAGGCTATAGTATGAGTAAACAGCTCTGCAGACTCCACCATCTGTTCTACCACATACTCAGACAGGAATCTGGAGACTTGGGAGCTGTGAGGAAGCAAGTGCGATTGGGGTGACACCTCTGAGGACTGGAGTATTTGTGATGTTGAAGTTGAGGTGGAGGAGAGCCTACTTAAAGGAGCACTTGATATCCGTTAAAGCACCTGCTGTTTTTGTGCCTCATCTGGAATTTGTAGCGATTGGAGTGGCCGTAAGAAAGGGATCTTATCACATTGTCCGCTAAAAGATGTAGACATCTTAGTTTGGCTGGAAGATGGTCTTTCTTCTGCAGATTTTACTGTTGCTTTAACACCTACCCCACGGACACAACCTTTTTTTTTCCCTTCCCAATATGCCTATTCCCCTTTCCACCAGCAGCAGGCCTTTTTCCACTCATTTTGGTGGTTAACTAATTCACAACTCTGGAATTGTTTGCACAAAAAACAATGAATGGGAACCGAGCAGAGCAGAGTGGCCAAACTGTGGTATTAGCCCAAAAGTATTGGCTGGGTTAGATGCAGATAAAAATTATTTTGAATTTGCAACCTGGTGGAGGTTAGTATAGATGGATTAATAGAACAAGTCCCACACACTGCTACAAGCCGAAATATTTTTTCAGAGCTAGATGCAGATAAAAATTATATTGAATTTGCAACCTGGTGGAGGTTAGTATAGATGGACTAATAGAACAAGTCCCATACACTGCTACAAGCCGAAATATTTTTTCAGAGCTAGATGCAGATAAAAATTATATTGAATTTGCAACCTGGTGGAGGTTAGTATAGATGGACTAATAGAACAAGTCCCACACACTGCTACAAGCCGAAATATTTTTTCAGAGCTAGATGCAGAAAAAAATTATATTGAATTTGCAACCTGGTGGAGGTTAGTATAGGTGGACTAATAGAACAAGTCCCACACACTGCTACAAGCCGAAATATTTTTTCAGAGCTAGATGCAGAAAAAAATTATATTGAATTTGCAACCTTGTGGAGGTTAGTATAGCTGGACTAAGAGAACAAGTCCCACACACTGCTACAAGCTGAAATATTTATTCAGAGCTAGATGCAGAAAAAAATTATATTGAATTTGCAACCTGGTGGAGGTTAGTATAGATGGACTAATAGAACAAGTCCAGCACACTGCTACAAGCCGAAATATTTTTTCAGAGCTAGATGCAGATAAAAATTATATTGAATTTGCAACCTGGTGGAGGTTAGTATAGATGGACTAATAGAACAAGTCCAGCACACTGCTACAAGCCGAAATATTTTTTCAGAGCTAGATGCAGATAAAAATTATATTGAATTTGCAACCTGGTGGAGGTTAGTATAGATGGACTAATAGAGCAAGTCCCAAACACTGCTACAAGCCAAAATATTTTTTCAGAGCTAGATGCAGATAAAAATTATATTGAATTTGCAACCTGGTGGAGGTTAGTATAGATGGACTAATAGAATGATGCTATCCACAAAAGGTTTTACTTCACTAGGTGCAGTAAAAAAATTGGTATTCTATACACAGGTGGTATAGTATGCAACATAGATAGGCTACTCCACTGACTAACACACACTGCAAGAGGCAAAAAACTATTTGCTTTGCTAGATTTAGCCAAATGCTGTGAACAAAACTTGCACAGCACTGGCACAGACCTGGCTGGCAAAAAGTGAAAGGAACTGATGTAACCTAGCCCTCAAAAGGACTGCAATTACAATTAGTCTTTACTCCCAACCTATCTATTTAAGAGCACAGACCTGCCTGGCAAAAACTGATAGGAACTGATGTAACCTAGTCCTGAAATGGACTGCAATTACAATTAGTCTTTACTCCCACAATCTATCTATTTAAGAGCACAGACCTGCCTGATAAAAGTCATAGGAAATGCTGTAACCTAGTCCTTAAAAGGACTGCAATCACAACTATTCCCAACTCCCAAGCTATCTGTAGATTTGTGCAAAAATTGGCTTGAAATTAACAAGGTATAGTGCACACAGCAACAGCGGTGCCGTCTAACACGCAGCTGCAGCAGTGAGAAAATGGTGGCGACGGGGAAAATGGCTTGGTCTTATAGGGCAAGGACATGTGACATACACTGCCAATGACACATGCCCTTGCTTGTGTGAAAAAAAGCACTTCGCTCCGTGTGTGCGCTGCTGATAGGCTGACAGATTGCACCTCCCCACTGTAAATGCGGGAAAGAGAAAAAAAAATGGAGATCTTCATTATTCCTGCAGAGATCCATCCCCTGCCCCTCCCCCCACCCCGCTGTACACTCAAACTGCGTATTAACATTAATTTTCATCATTACTGAGAAAAAATCCAGTTATGATTTTGGTGCACGAACAGTTATCGAACATAACCTCGAACAGCCGAATTTTTCTCAAATCGTTCGTGTTCGCCGAACGGCTCGAACACCGCCCAAAACAGCTCGAATTTGAGATTGGTGAACAGTTCGAGTCGAACAACGCTTATCTCTATTACTGACCTTCCGGTGTCTGATGGTTTCACTGTCATCTGGGTGGTCGTGGACCATTTTAGCAACATGAGTCACTTGGTTCCTTTCATTAAACTGCCCTGCGCTAACACACTCGCTGAGGTTTTTGTTAAGGAAATTGTCAGACTCCATGGCGTTCCCACCGACATTGTTTCTGATAGGGGACCCCAGGTTTTGACTCGCTTTTGGCGTGCCTTTTGTGACAGGTTGGGAGTCCATTTGTCATTTTCTTCTGGGTATCATCCTGAGTCTAATGAACAGACAGAAAGAAAGATTTTTCCAGTGATTTGGAGAGAGTTTGGACTGATGTACGTCGTAACTTTCAAGAGGCTAACAAAAAGTCCAAGAAGTATTTTAATAGGAAATGTCACGAGGTTTTGTTTACCGTTGGTGACATGGTTTGGTTGTCCTCAAAGAATCTGCGGTTGAGGATTCCTTCTAAGAAATTGGGTCCGAAGTTTGTAGGGCCCTTTAAGGTGCTTCAGGTAGTTAACCAGTCTGCTGTTAGGTTGGAGGTTCCCACCTCCTGGAAGATTAATCCTGTGTTTCATGTTTCCCTATTGAAAAAAGCTGATGTATCGGATAGGGATGCCACTGTCACAGTTCCTCCAGTGGTGGAGGATGGTGAATATGAAATTTCTCGCATTCTGAATTCCAGAAGGCATAGAGGCAGATTGCAGTATCTCGTCGCTTGGAAAGGTTTCGGTCCCGAGGATTACTCCTGGGTAAGGGCGGATGATGTCTCAGCTCCTAGACTTATCAGAGCATTTCACAGGAAGTTTCCTGATAGGCCAGGGCCTGGAGGATCCTGAGGATCCTCATAGAAGCGGGGGTACTGTTAGAACCCTCCTGTTAGTTTTCTTCTATTTTGTGGTCACATGACTATCTGCCTATTTATTCCAGCTCCGCCCTTCTGGCTTCAGTGTTACTTGACTCTTAATCTAGCCAGGTGCTTTTGTACATTTCTCTATAGTTTGCTTGGTCCTTGGACTTCTAAGTACTTTTGTCTCTTTGTCTTTTGCTCCTCTACAACTTCTGCTAGGAGGTGTCCAACTTAATCCCAGTCCTTAGTTCTTGTAGGGATCCCTTCCTTATATCTATAGGTCTGCATTCAGACTAGCCTAGGATGAAGGCAGGTCTGATCACAAGGAACAGGTTGCCCACTGCATCATAGGGAGTCAGCTTAGTCCTATTGTAGGGACAGATTTCCTATCTTTCCTTAGCTCTTGTAGCAGATCATAACACTTGCTTCCTCACAGCTCCCAAGTCTCCAGCTGCCCGTCTGAGTATGGGGTAACACCGATGGTTGAGTCTGCACAGCTGTTTACTCATACTATAGCCTGGAAAATGGAGGTCTGCTCCAGAGCTTCTGTTAATCCAGACGAGGAAATGATCTGCACTGATGCCCAGAATCTTTATGAGTCGGATCCAGGACCAGATGAAGAAGGTTCTGAGCATAATGTAGACCCTCGTTCCCAAACTGTAACTCCTGTTGGTGGAGACAATGATGAAGACGATGATGAGACTCAAATACCTGATTGGAGCGACAACTTGACTTTTCGGTCAGGGCAGGAAGAGGTTGGCTCTGAGGACGACGGGTGTGAGAACACACAAGGTGATAATGACGAGGTTGGAGATCCCACTTACTGTCAACCCACAGTCAGCCAGTCGATGAAGTCTGCAGAGGAGGTGGAGGAGGATGCTATTGACGACGAGGTTATGTTGCACCTTCCTGGACAGAGACGGAGTACTGGAAGCACGTCAACAACTGCATCCTCAACCACAACTCTGCCTCTGACCACGAGTCGTGGTGGCTATTCAGGTCGCATGGGCTCTAAGCCTTTCATAGCCTGGGCATTTTTTCAGATCAATAAGGATGACCCAACTCGTGTCATCTGCAATATTTGTCACCAAAAGCTAAGTAGAGGCCAAAAAATCCATAGTTTGAGTACTTCATGCATGAACCGTCACATGGATATGAAGCATAACTTGCAGTGGGAAGCTCACTGTGCTACAATGCGGCCTAGCGGGCCGGGCCAACCACCGTCTGCCCCATCTTGTGCATCCGCGGCCTCTTCATCCTTTGTGACTGGGGGGACAGCAGTCACACATGTTTTTGGATGCAGACCTGCCACCTCTTTACCCCCAACAGCCAGTGTGATTGGCAGGTCATCATTTCATTTGGAAGTGGAAACACCAGCTGGTGTTGAGCGCTCTCCGACATCGAGAGCACCACCTTTGGATCAAGGCAACCTAACTTTTCCGCCTGCATCTTCCTCACACACCGGCAGTTTGCCGGTGACACCCTACTCAACCCCGTCTAAGCACAACAGCCAGCCCTCGATCCCTCACATGTGGATAAGTAAAATACCATTTCCTCCTAGCCATGACAAAGCTAAGAGATTGAATTTCACCATCTGCATTCTGTTGGCTACAGAAATGCTGCCTTTCCGCCTGGTGGACACAGAGGATTTTCGAGACTTTATGTCCGTCGCAGTGCCCCAGTACCAGATGCCCAGTCGGCACTACTTCTCAAAGAAAGGTGTGCCTGCGCTACACCAGCATGTCGCACACAACATCACCGCTTCTTTGAGAAGCTCTGTGTGTGACAGGGTGCATTTCACCACAGACACTTGGACGAGTTGGCATGGACAGGGGCGTTACATGTCGCTGACTGGGCACTGGGTAACTATGGTGACAGCAGGACAAGGGGCTGCTGTCCAATCTTGCCATCCCCACGAGTTGTGCGTCAATCCTCTTTATCTCGAAGTTCCTCCACTGCTTCTGCCTCCTCAACCTCCTCTCGGTCCTCCACCTGCAGCCAAAGCCTGTCTGGTAATGCCACCCGCTTTCTATGTGCGCAGAAGGAATCCTGCACACCTCCTTACTATGCTGGCAGCAGGGCTCAACGGCATCAGGCGGTGTTTACTTTGAAATGTCTGGATAATGTGAGTCACACAGCTGAGGAAATGTGGTCAGCTCTGGAGACCCAGTTTCATGAATGGCTGTCTCCACTGGACCTGCAACCAGGGAAGGCCGTGTGCGACAATGCTGCAAACCTGGGTGCGGCCCTTCGCCGGGGCAATGTCACACACGTGCCTTGTATGGCTCACGTGTTGAACCTGGTTGTCCAGCAATTTTTAGCCCACTATCCCCGAATAGATGGCTTTCTGCAGAGGGCACGGTCGCTGTGTGCTCACTTCCGCCATTCGAATCCCGCAGCTCAACGACTTACATCTCTACAGAAGTCGCTGGGCCTTCCATTTCACCGGCTGAAATGCGATGTGCCGACACGGTGGAATTCAACTCTTGCAGCAACAGTGGCAGCACCGACAAGCCCTGGTGCAATACGTTCAGATCAGGGACCTATGCACCCTTCTGCACAGTTTTGAAATGGCCATGAAGATGTTTAGTGCTGACGATGCCATTATCAGCATGACTATTCCGATGATTTACATGCTGGAGCACACGTTAAACAGAATTCGGAGTTAGGTGGTGGGACAAGAGGAGGTGGAGGAAAGTAGAGGAGGAGTCGTATGCGGAAGGGATAACATCTCCAAGGTCCAGATGGTCAGCAGCACCAAGGCGGCAGGCAAGGGAGGGTGGGGGAGAGGGATTAGCCAGGGCACATGGTAGAGCCAAACTGTTGAGGAAGGTGCAGGACCCGAGGAAGAAGTGGAGGACGAACTGGCGATGGGCATGGAAGACTAATCAGATGAGGTAGACCCTTATCACATTTCTGTTGTGCGAGGTTGGTGGTCGAGGGCAGAGGAAGGAAGCATGATTCTTACCTTGCTACCAACACACAAGGACATGGTCCTCCTGGATGCGCAAGACACATGAGTGCCTTCTTGCTGCACTACCTGCAATATGACCCTCTGATTTTTAGAATTCGAAGTAATCCCGACTACTGGTTTGCCACACTCTTAGATCCCCGGTACAAAAGTAAATTTGCCGAAATAATTCCTGCCATATAAAGTGATTCACGCATGCAGGAGTATCAGCAGAGGCTGTTGCAGAATCTTAAATGTGCTTTTCCACAAAACACCAGTGGTGCACATACTGAATATCTCAGTTCTAACTTGCCAGCCGTGGGACTGTCAAGTCTTCATCACTCAAACCGTAACAGTAACACAGTATCTGCTGGTAACAGTAATTTTGTGGAATCGTTTCACCACTTTTTTAGACCATCCTTTGCAAGGCCACAGGAGACAAGAATTCTGACACATAGTCAATGCCTAGAGAGGATGGTACAGGAGTATCTCCAAGTGAATATCGAAGCCATGACTGTGTCACTGGACCCTTGCTCATTTTGGACTCCTAATATGGAAAAATGTCCGGAGCTCGCCACTTACGCCTTGGAGATCTTGTCATGCCCTGCAGCCAGCGTTCTCTCTGAACGTGTGTTCAGCACTGCTGGTGGTGTGCTGACAGATAAGCGCACGCAGCTGTCCACTGAGAATGTAGACAGACTCACATTCATAAAGATGAACAAATCATGGATCCGCAAGGACTTTTCTACCCTTGTGTCATCCTGGGGAGACTAAAAGCTTGAGGATTTGGTAAAATCACCTCACCAACCGTTTTAAGCAACTCTGCGGCAATTGATGCCACTTAAGAGTTGTCTGTGCCACAATTTTTGGAAAAAATGGAGACTCTTTTTGGAGTCCCCTTGCTGTGTTTTACGAGACGTTGGCATCATCAATTCCAGGTGGGTTGGGTCGCCCCCCCCCACTTTTAACAATAAGAAACTACATACACTATGGCTTGGGGTAACACAGATGGTTGAGTCTGAAGAGCTGTTTACTCAGAGGTCTGCTCCAAAGCTTCAGTGTCTGCTAGTCAGCGTAGTAGCCCAGCTCTGAAGCAAGCTACACCGCCTGTGTATCTAATAAGAATTTTTAACTGCATCTAGCCTAGGCAGACTGTGGGGACCCCCAACCAAACCCAGATGCTCAGCCCCCCTAACACACCCCTTTCCTTGACAATACAATAATGTAACTCTTACAACTGGATGGGTGAGGATCGGTCACAGCTTTATTAACTCTTTATACTCATTACATTAGAAAGGCATTTTATTTCTAAAATAATTCAGCTTGTTGCAGCATGCCCTCTGTCTCCACACCGGCAAGTTGGCCAACAAGTGTAACTCTCCAACATGTCCTTTCTATTTCCAGGCCACGGAGGATCCTGCGTACTCGTATGCAGGACTCTGACCCCCATCCATCACTCTTGACGCTTGTTCCACTCCGTCCTAGAGTCCTGACAGGAATATGTCCATTCCAATATCCATTAAGTGAACACCGTCGGACTGTATGAGGCCTGCATTATCTCCTTCCAGTTGTCGGTGTCGTATCACTACACCGCCTCTGTCTCTTCTAAATTTTGCCATCCGAATATTTATTACCCGCCTTGTCTGTTCGATGGCCGTGATGTCTCGCGCTCCTTGCCATACCGCTATCGGCACAATCTCTAACCATACTATAGTTAGTTTTGTGAAATATTCTCTGAAGCGCTCATTGTCTAGTTTCATTAATGCCATTAGTTATGCGCTCTTGTGATGACCTAGGTCGTTTCCCCCGGCCTGTATAACTAAGATGACCGGACCTCTTGCCTCTCTCCCTACCTTGATTACCTCCATTAGTACCTGTGGCCATTGCAGGCCTCTAATACCTCTCCAGTTGAAATATGTGTTATGAAACTCTAATTTCCTCCCGCCTGGTCGGACTTTCGCCCTTTTTTCTGCCCAATATATATACGAGTGGCCTATCACCCACACTGTTGGCTTAGCGTCACCTGTAAAAGAAACAAATCACGTTAGGATAACAAGTCCGGTCTTATGTATCTCACCAAACACGTGGATCGCCATCTCCCTATACTCTGAACTTCCGTTTCTGGCAGTCCTGCTCTTGCTGCTTCCGTGGCCGCGCCTATGCGGAATGAGTGTGTCCCATAATCTTTGGGGTGGTTCCCTGCCGATATCAGGCATTTACTAAATATAGCTTGGAACTGGTATCTTGATAATGGCATTCCATCAATGTGTGATAGGAAGAAATTACTTTGTGATATGATGGTTATATACGTTTTTACTATTGTTACCCGACTCATTGTACCGTTTGTGGGTTGTAGAAGTACCCAAGTGCCCCTGCTCGCTGGAACCGTTTTCGATTGGCGTATGCGTAGACCTATTGCATTATTGGCTATGACTATGTCCTGGTGTAATAAGCCTCCACTGATGATAATTTTGGATTGAGGGACTAATTCGCTTATGCATAGCGCCCCGAAGAAGGCGATCGCAAATGCAGTAGACAGTAGTGTTGCTTCAAATTGTGAGTGGCATGTTAATGGTGTTAGGGATGTGATGTGAGAAATCAGTTTTAGTGACACGGGACGGAACGTCTACATTCCTGACTTGGCTGACCCCTTTTCCACCCTTTTATGGATTGTCTGATGATGAATCTCTTTGTCACATCTCCCCAATTCAGTAGCTGGAAGTGAAATGCTACTCCGGTCAGACACCGCTGCGCTGAGAGCCCCTGATATGCCCCTCATCATTAGCTGGTGGAGAAATTCTATGGTGACTTGTAATCTGGCTTGTTCACATTGGTTAACCCGTCTGCCTGCTACTAGTCATGTCCACTCTTCCCATGCCTTACCGTATGCTTGCCACGTCGACAGGGCAACTGACGCTCTGATTAATGGCATCAACTATTCACCACTAGATCCCATAGGGAGGGTGGGCAACTGTTGCCCGATGGGTGGGCGTTGAGGAGGAGCTCTGTGAAAATCTGCCAACTGAATTATGATAAAGAATTAGCAGCAGCTTTAGACCCCTCAGCATCGTGGCTAGCGCGGACCCATATATTGTGTTTTAGGCACAGGAATGCTAGGCAGCGTAGTAGGCCTAGCACTGGCAGAGACGATGATGCCATCTTATTAATGCAGTGCGCTAGGCTGGTGTTTTTTGTTATGAAGCGTATATTTTTGTTAGCCAGGCGCGCGCCCCATATTTCTATTGCTACCACTATTGGGAAGAAAAATTATTTTCCGAGCTAGATGCAGCTAAAAATTATTATTAATTTCAAAGCTGGTGGAGCTTGGTATAGATGGCCTAATACAATGAGTACCACACACTGCTACTATGCCCAAAATTATTTTCCGGGCTAGATGCAGCTAAAAATTATTATTAATTTCAAAGCTGGTGGAGCTTGGTATAGATGGCCTAACACAATGAGTACCACACACTACTACTATGCCCAAAATTATTTTCCGGGCTAGATGCAGCTCAAAATTGTTAGCAATTTGAAAGCTGGTGGAGCTTAGTATATATGGCCTAATAGAATGAGTACCACACACTGCTAATATGCCCAGTAGGTTTTACTTGGCTAGGTGCAGTAAAAAAATTGTATTACGTACACAGGTGGTGTAGCTTGCAACACAGACAGGCTACTCCACTGACTAACACACACTGCAAGAGGCCCAAAAGGATTTGCTTAGCTAGATTTAGCCAAATGCTGTGAAAAACACTTGCACAGCACTAAAACAGACCTGCCTGGCAATAAGTGATAGGAACTGATGTAACCTAGCCCTCAAAAGGGCTGCAATTACAACTAGTCACTACTCCCAACCTATCTGTCTATTTAAGAGCACAGACCTGCCTGCTAAAAGTCGTAGGAAATGCTGTAACCTAGCCCTCAAAAGGGCTGCAATTAGAACTAGTCCCTACTCCCAAGCTAGCTGTCTATTTCAGATAAAATTTGCTTGCAATTCACACAGTTATACGGTATAGCGCGCACACAGCAGCAGCGGTGCCGTCTAACACTCAGCTGCAGCAGTGTTACACATGCCCTTGCTTGTGTGAAAAAAAGCACTTCGCTCCGTGTGTGCGCTGCTGAAAGGCTGACAGACTGCACCTCCCCACTGTAAATGTGGGAAAGAGAAAAAAAAATGGAGATCTTCATAATTTCTGCAGAGATCCATCCCATGCCCCTCCCCCCCACCCCGAAGTACACTCAAACTGTGTATTAACATTGATTTTCAGCATTACTGTGAAAAAATCCAGTTACGATTTTAGTGCACGAACAGTTATCGAACATAACCTCGAACAGCCGGATTTTTTTCAAATCGTTCGTGTTCGTCGAACGGCTCGAACACCGCCCAAAACAGCTCGAATTTGAGACTGGCGAACAGTTCGATTCAAACACTGCTCATCTCTAATTAGCATTTTCTTTCAAGAAATTGTACAGCTTCACTCCTGTTACTGACTAGTTGGTGGTCCGCTCTATTGGCGGTAATCTCAAATCGAAAACTAAAAGTGATGGGCCTTAGCAAAACCAATTCTCAACGTTGGTACTTTGTCAGTATTCCATGGGATACTTGAGGCAAATCTTAAATGTCCTGAATTTGTGCTTTCACAAAAGACTTCTGGGAACATCAAATAGTTTCTTTGTGCATATGTTAGTTGTTGTTTTGGCACCAGAAAAATACTGTGGATAGGAAAATGGGAGGGACTATTTCATCTCTATGTGTTCTCTGTCCCTATTAGGGCGGAGAGTGAACCTCCTAAGGTGCTGTCGTGGAAGATTCCTAGAAACCGAATTACCAGTAAGTCTAATTTCAGATTTTTCTACCTCAGGCATCAATAGACTATAAATATACTTAATAAACAAAAGCTAAAAGAGCAGATGAACATAGTTTAACAAGTCTGAAATGCGCATGTGATACTGACATCAAAGTTTCACCACATTTTGGGACAAATGTTTTCACTTTCAACATTAACAATCAGTAGAATATTTTCTCTAAATTTGCATCTCCTATCTTCACTCCAATTGTTTGCACCTAAGAAAAAATAAAGCTTGATGCAACATTATGCTTACAAATTGTGTTTTATGCTCAATCATCACCTGTCCTACAAAGACACAGTCAGAATTGCCCTGGTGAATGGAGTAAAATTGAAAATATAAAAAAAAATGGCAGAATTGCTGTTTTTTTCTATTCATTCACAAAGAATGAATGAAAGTTCTTAAATATGTACGCAAAATAGCGGGACTTTCAAATATAGATAATCTTGCAAGAACCAGTCAAAGTAAAAATAAATACATCCAGTTGTGACATTTGCAGTGTGTTGAACATTACTCAAACTAGATGTGTCTAGCTGAAATATCTCAGTTGGGAGAGCGTTAGACTGAAGATCTAAAGGTCCTTGGTTCAATCCTGGGTTTCAGCATAAGTCTTTTTCTTCACCCATTAAATTTTAAGCAGAAAATAAACAAAGCATATGGACTGACTGTTTACAGAGAATGTAAAAGTCCTAATCATTATAACTATCTACAGGAAATAAAATGATAGAAACTTGAGAACTGAACACTTTTATCTTTTGAGGAAAATAATATTTTTTGTAATTTTTCCTTCATTCTGGATGTCATCATTTTGTTTTATTTTAGTTTAGTTTGACTTATCTGTATGAAGATTTAAAGGAAACCTGATAGCTAATACGGGCAGCATGTATCAGACACTAGCTGAATGATTTCAGTCATGTATGTTTGACTATGAATCGCTGAGGCATTACTGAGACAAATATGCTTCAAAAATATGCCAGGAACAAAGCTGTTTGGGGAAAAAGTGAGGAAGGCTAAAAACACAAACCCCAACTCAAGACATCATCTTTCATTCTAAAAATAGGGGGTTTCCACGTTAATGGTAAGACAAAGAATCCACAGATTTGGCATTTCTCTAGCGAGGAGAGCCCACTTAAAATGTATGGGGTGCTTGTCTCCATAACCGCAAGCTGGGCACTAAACTGGCTTATTTGCAATTCTGGATGTTGCAGAGTGAAAACACCTGTTGGACTAAAATAGTAATTGCCGGTGTTGATGAATTCATTGTGAGGAGTAATTTATAAAATGGGATCACTTTGGTGGGGTTTCTGCTGTTTTGGTAATTTTGGAACTCCGCAAAATTCACCCGCAAAATATTCTTGCAAAATCTGCGTTCCCAAAACCCAAATAGCGCTCTTACTTTCAAAGCCCTGCTGTGTGACCAAACAGTAGTTTCTGAAGACATGTGGGGCATCACTGCATTTTAATGAAATTGTGCAACTTTAGATATTTTCACAAGAAAAACTAAATACATATTGACCTAAATTTACCATTAATATAATGTACAATGTGTTACAAAATAACACTATCAGAATCACGGGGATATGTTAAGCATTCCAGTGTTATTGCCAAATAAAGTGATACATGTCAAATTTAAAAAACGGTGCTTGGTCATGAATAGAGATGAGCGGTGTTCGAATCGAACTGTTCGCCAATCTCAAATTCGAGCTGTTTTGGGCGGTGTTCGAGCCGTTCGGCGAACACGAACGATTTGAAAAAAATTTGGCTGTTCGAGGTTATGTTCTATAACTGTTAGTGCACCAAAATCATAACTGGATTTTTTCTCAGTAATGCTGAAAATTAATGTTAATACGCAGTTTGAGTGTACAGCGGGGCGGGGGGGAGGGCAGGGGATGGATCTCTGCAGAAATAATGAAGATCTCTTTTTTTTTCTCTTTCCCGCATTTACAGTGGGGAGGTGCAATCTGTCAGCCTATCAGTAGCGCACACACGGAGCGAACTGCTTTTTTTCACACAAGCTAGGCATGTGTCATTGGTAGTGTATGTCACATGAACTTGCCCTATAAGACCCAGCCATTTTCAACGTAGCCACCATTTTCTCACTGCTGCAGCTGCGTGTTAGACGGCACCGCTGTTGCTGTGTGCGCTATACTTTCAGTGTTAATTTCAAGCCAATTTTTGCACAAATCTACAGATAGCTTGGGAGTAGGCAATAGTTGTGATTGCATTCCTGTTGTGGACTAGGTTACATCATTTCCTGCGACTTTTATCAGGCAGGTCTGTGCCAGTGCTGTGCAAGTTTTTTTCACATCATTTGGCTAAATCTAGCTAAGCAAATCCTTTTTGGCCTCTTGCAGTGTGTGTTAGTCAGTGAAGTAGCCTATCTGTGTTGCAAGCTACACCACCTGTGTATAGAATACACATTTTTTCACTGCAGCTAGGCAACTAAAACCTTTTGGGCATAGCATCATTCTATTAGTCCATCTATACTAACCTCCACCAGGTTGCAAATTAAAAATAATTTCTATCTGCATCTAGCTCTGAAAAAATATTTGGGCTTGTAGCAGTGTGTGGGACTTGTTCTATTAGTCCATCTATACTAACCTCCACCAGGTTGCAAATTAAAAATAATTTCTATCTGCATCTAGCTCTGAAAAAATATTTGGGCTTGTAGCAGTGTGTGGGACTTGTTCTATTAGTCCATCTATACTAACCTCCACCAAGTTGCAAATTAAAATATTTTTTATCTGCATCTAGCGCTGAAGAAATATTTGGGCTTGTAGCAGTGTGTGGGACTTGGTCTATTAGTCCATCTATACTAACCTCCACCAGGTTGCAAATTAAAATATTTTTTTATCAGCATCTAGCTCTGAAAAAATATTTGGGCTTGTAGCAGTGTGTAGGAATTGGTCTATTAGTCCATCTATACTAACGTCCACCAGGTTGCAAATGAAAAATAATTTTTATCTGCATTTAGCTCTGAAAAAATATTTGGGCTTGTAGCAGTGAGTGGGACATGATCTATTAGTCCATCTATACTAACCTCCACCAGGTTGCAATTTAAAAATAATTTTTATCTGCATCTAGCTCTGAAAAAAAATGGTGGCTTGTAGCAGTGTGTGGGACTTGGTCTATTAGTCCATGTATACTAACCTCCACCAGGTTGCAAATTAAAAATAATATTTATCTGCATCTAGCTCTGAAAAAATATTTGGGCTTGTAGCAGTGTGTGGGACTTGGTCTATTAGTCCATCAATACTAACCTCCACCAGGTTGCAAATTAAAAATAATTTTTATCTGCATCTAGCTCTGAAAAAATATTTGGGCTTGTAGCAGTGTGTGGGACTTGTTCTATTAGTCCATCTATACTAACCTCCACCAGGTTGCAAATTAAAAATAATTTTTATCTGCATCTAGCTCTGAAAAAATATTTGGGCGTGTAGCAGTGTGTGGGACTTGGTCTATTAGTCCATCTATACTAGCCTCCACCAGGTTTCAAATTAAAACTAATTTTTATCTGCATCTAGCTCTGAAAAAATGTTTGGGCTTGTAGCAGTGTGTGGGACTTGATCTATTAGTCCATCTATACTAACCTCCACCAGGTTGCAAATTCAAAATAATTTTTATCTGCATCTAGCTCTGAAAAAATACAGTTATATGAAAAAGTTTGGGCACCCCTATAAATCTTAAGCCTAATGTTTTTTATAAATTGGTGTTTTTGCAGCAGCTATTTCAGTTTGGTATATGTAATAACTGTTGGACACAGTAATGTTTCTGCCTTGAAATGAGGTTTATTGTACTAACAGAAAATGTGCAATCTGCATTCAAACAAAATTTGACAGCTGCATAAGTATATGCACCTCACCAGAAAAGTGACATTAATATTTAATAGATCCTCCTTTTGCAAAAATAACAGCCTCTAATCGCTTCCTGTAGCTTTTAATGAGTTCCTGGATCCTGGATGAAGGTATTTTTGACCATTCCTCTTTACAAAACAATTCCAGTTCAGTTAAGTTTGATGGTCACCGAGCATGGACAGCCCTCTTCAAATGATCCCACAGATGTTCAATGATATTCAGGTCTGGGGACTGGGATGGCCATTCCAGAACATTGTAATTGTTCCTCTGCATGAATGCCTGAGTAGATTTGGAGCGGTGTTTTGGATCATTGTCTTGCTGAAAGATCCATCCCCTGCGTAACTTCAACTTAATTATTGATTCTTGAACATTATTGTCAAGAATCTGCTGATACTGAGTGGAATCCATGCGTCCCTCAACTTTAACAAGATTCCCGGTGCCGGCATTGGCCACACAGCCCCAAAGCATGATGGAACCTCCACCAAATTTTACTGTGGGTAGCAAGTGTTTTTCTTGGAATGCTGTGTTTTTTTGCCGCCATGCATAACGCCTTTTTGTATGACCAAACAACTCAATCTTGGTTTCATCAATCCACAGGACCTTCTTCAAGAAAGAAATTGGCTTCTCCAAATGTGCTTTTGCATACCTCAGCCGACTCTGTTTGTGGCGTGCTTGCAGAAACTGCTTCTTTCGCATCACTCTCCCATACAGCTTCTCCTTGTGCAAAGTGCGTTGTATAGTTGACCGATGCACAATGACACCATCTTCAGCAAGTTGATGCTGCAGCTCTCTGGAGGTGGTCTGAGGATTGTCCTTGACTGATCTCACCATTCTTCTTCTCTGTCTTTCTGATATTATTCTTGGCCTGCCAGTTCTGGCCTTAACAAGGACTGTCCCTGTGTTCTTCCATTTCCTTACTATGTTCCTCACAGTGGAAAATGTCAGGTTTAATCTCTGAGACAGTTTTTTTGTATCCTTCCCCTGAACAACTATGTTGAATAATCTTTGTTTTCAGATCATTTGACAGTTGTTTTGAGGAGCCCATGATGCCACTCTTCAGAGGAGATTCAAATAGGAGAACAACTTGCAAGTGGCCACTTTAAGTAGCTTTTCTCATGATTGCATACACCTGGCTATGAAGTTCAAAGCTCAATGAGGTTACAAAACCAAAAAAAAGTGCTTTAGTACTCAGTAAAAAGAAGGTAGGAGTATTTAAAACAAGAAAATGATAAGGGTGCCCATACTTATGCACATGTCAAATTTTGTTTGAATGCAGATTGCGCATTTTCTGTTAGAACAATAAACCTCATTTCAAGGCAGAAACATTACTGTGTCCAACAGTTATTACATATATCAAACTGAAATAGCTGTTGCAAAAACACCAATTTTTTAAAAACATTAAGCTTAAGATTGATAGGGGTGCCCAAACTTTTTCATATAACTGTATTTGGGCTTGTAGCAATGTGTTGTACTCATTGTATTAGGCCATCTATACCAAGCTCCACCAGCTTTGAAATTAATAATAATTTTTAGCTGCATCTAGCCCTGAAAATAATTTTTCTTCCCAATAATGGTAGCAATAGAAATATGGGGTGCGTGCCTGGCTAACAAAGATATACGCTTCATAACAAAAAACACCAGCCTAGCGCACTGCATTAATAAGATAGCATCATCGTCTCTCCCAGTGCTAGGCCTACTACTCCGGCTAGCATTCCTGTGCCTAAAATACAATGTATGGGTCCGAGCTTGCCACGATACTGAGGGGTCTAAAGCTGCTGCTAACGCTTTATCACAATTCAATTGGCAGATTTTCACAGAGCTCCTCCCCAATGCCCACCCATCGGGCAACAGTTGCCCACCCTCCCTATGGGATCTAGTGGCGAAGAGTTGATGCCTTTAATCAGAGCGTCAGTTGCCCCGTCGACGTGGCAAGCATACGGTAAGGCATGGGAAGAGTGGACACGACTAGTAGCAGGCAGACGGGTTGACCAATGTGAACAAGCCAGATCACAAGTCACCATAGAATTTCTCCACCAGCTAATGATGAGGGGCATACCAGGGGCGTCAGCGCAGCGGTGTCTGACCGGAGTAGCATTTCACTTCCAACTACTGAATTGGGGAGATGTGACAAAGAGATTCATCATCAGACAATCCATAAAAGGGTGGAAAAGGGGTCAGCCAAGTCAGGGGTGTAGACGTCCCGTCCCGTGTCACTAAAACTGATTTCTCACATCATATCCCTAACACCATTAACATGCCACTCACAATTTGAAGCAACACTACTGTCTACTGCATTTGCGATTGCCTTCTTCAGGGCACTATGCATAAGCGAATTAGTCCCTCAATCCAAAATTACCACCAGTGGAGCCTTATTACACCAGGACGTAGTCATAGCCAATAATGCAATACGTCTACGCATACGCCAATCGAAAACGGTTCCAGCGAGCAGGCGCAATTGGGTACTTCTACAACCCACAAACGGTACACTGAGTCGGCTAACAATAGTAAAAACATGTATAACCATCAGATCACAAAGTAATTTCTTCCTATCACACATTGATGGAACGCCATTATCAAGATACCAGTTCCAAGCTATATTTAATAAATGCATAAGATCGGCAGGGAACCACCCCAAAGATTATGGGACACACTCTTTCCGCATAGGCACGGCGATGGAAGCAGCAAGAGCAGGACTGTCAGAAACGGAAGTTCAGAGGATAGGGAGATGGCGAACCACGTGGTTGGCGAGATACATAAGACGGGACTTGTTATCCTAACGTGGTTTGTTTCTTTTACAGGTGACGCTAAGCCAACAGTGTGGGTGATAGGCTATGGCCACAGGTACTAATGGAGGTAATCAAGGTAGGGAGAGAGGCAAGAGGTCTGGTCATCTTAGTTATACAAGCCGGGGGAAACAACCTAGGTCATCACAAGAGCGCATAACTAATGGCAATAATGAAACTAGACACTGAGCGCTTCAGAGAATTTTTCGCAAAACTAACTATAGTATTGTCAGAGATTGTGCAGATAGCGGTATGACAAGGTGCGAGAGACATCTCGGTCATCTAACGGACAAGGCGAGAAATAAATATTCGGATGGCAAAATTTAGAAGAGACAGAAGCGGTGTAGTGATACAACACTGACAACTGGAAGAAGATAAAGCAGGCCTCCTACGGCCCGACGGTGTTCACTTAATGGATATTGGACTGGACATATTCCTGTCAGGACTCCAGGACGGAATGGAACAAGCGTTAAGAGTAGTATTGAGCCACCCCCGTAGTGTTCGAGTTCGGTTTCTTTCGTCGAACACCCGTATGTTCGACGAACTGTTCGTCGAACTGTTCGACGAACACCTTTGAACACCGTTAAAACCAATGGCAGGCAAACAAAAACACATAGCAACACATAGAAAACACATAGAAAACAATTCAAAGGTGTCCAAAAGCTGACAAACTGCTCAGAAGACACAACTAACACATGGAAAAGTGACAAGTACATATAGTCATGCGAAAAGAAAAGAGGTGGAGGAGTAAAAGGAGGGGGAGACACAGATATAGGCATGTCATGCCCTTCTAAAACCAAAATAGTGCGAAGCCGACACGGCCAGTCCGTTCCTGCCCATGCGACCTCCGTGTCGCCGGGTTTGAGCCAGAGCTGCAGTGCACCCTGATGGGCAGACCCCATCTCCCAATACTGGTGCCTGTCCGCTGGTGGGTCAAACGAGCCCCCCTGCGGTGGAGGCAGGTCTAAGCTTTTTCATTTAAATTGTCTCTATAATTTGAATGAGTACACTTTAAATCCTTTTACAAGGATCTATTGGAGGGCAAGTCTGAAGCCTGTAGCTGCGGGAATTCCAGCTCCAGTAGCGTCCACTAAAGCTGCTGCAGTTAAAAAGCTTTTATAAGGATCGAGCTTGGCGGTCCACCGCAAGGCGTCCTACCGCTAGTCCCAGCCCCTGTGCCTTGGGGTGCCTCCCGATGCTCTTCACTGAGTATCCCGGGGGCCCGAAGCATTTCCTTTGAAAAAATTAAGTATCCAAACTACAGGTGGTGTAGCTTGCTTAACAGCTGGGATAATCCGCTGACTAGCAGACACTGCTACTAGGCACAAAGTATTTCCTGGGCTAGATGCAGTTAAAAATTTGTAATTAGATACTCTCGTTGGATGCTGAGAAAGCATTCCATAGAGTCTACTGGCATGCCATATATTATTCCTTTAAAACGCTTGGGGTAGGGGTCTAGGGGACCCTTTTATAGCCCAAATCACGGCCCTGTATCGCAATATGTCACCTAGGCTGAAGATAAATGGAACTGTAGCACCCCGAGGGCTTGGTTGATACAGAGGTATTGCATCTCACCCAGAGGTGTGATATCTCACTCTCAGGTAAGGATGGAGTGTGGATCAGGACCCCGACACCTGCATGCATTACAACACATTGCCGTGGGGCAGGGCGACCAATATGCCCCTGAGATGGGCACGACAGTCCCTGTCCCTGGCTGGAGTGGGGGGAGGGTACACCGAGGAAGGAGAACACTGTAGTGCAGGAGCAGGGAGGAAGCAGTTCCTGGGTGCAGTGAGAAGGGAGTATAAAAGGTGGGCACCATCTTAGTTCAGTGCAGAGAAGTCTGAGAAGAAATGACAGGGAGCAGGGGCTCTGCATGAGCTCTGCTCCGAAGGCGGGCCTAGTAACAGAGGCCCAGGCCTGGAAGAGGGAGAAGGAAGGAAGAGGAGTGGAGAAGGCTTCAGGAATGAGGAACGAAGGGATCCCAGGGGTGCGGACAGGCGAGTCACCACCGCACGCCCGAATCCACCTGCGTGGAGGGGTCAGGCCAAAGGGGGAGACCGGTCCCCGAAACTAGTGGAGGCGGGAAATGACCCTCAGCTAGAAACCGGAGGCTGTGACATTTTATGTGGGGCAGCCCCTCGCTACAACCACTAGGAGTGCACCACATAGGGTCAGGGAAACTGGCGCCAAGTTTACCAAGAGGAGGCCCGAGGCAGCCGGACAGAAGCGTGGTCACTGGTGGGGTAAGAAAGGCCAGAGAAAGGACACACAAAGGGAGTCCTGTGAAGCGCTCCAAAGTTTTCTGGGAGTTGGCCGAGCCCCTCACTTGGTGAGCACAGTACGACGTGGGCAGCCATTACCTGCAGAAGTGGTCTGGATAATAATAACTGTGAGTAAAGGCCCTGGACTGCATCAATGACTCCGTGTTGTTACTGCTGCTGCCCTGCACCATCATCCCCATCCTCCGCATACACTGCCCTGAGGCTACACTCCTCCCGTGGGGAGTTATACTATGCTCTGCTGCACCCAGAACACCAGCCTCAGCGGTCTGCCCTGCAGCGGTGGATTAGTCTGACCGCAGTCCACGGGTGGCGTAGTCGGACATTTAAACATCAAATCCACATAAATAGTTCCGCCACTGGATTGACCGCCCTGAGCCACGGAACCGGGTCTCCGCCACGGAGACTACAACCTCCAGCATCCACCAAAAAGGGTCCGACTCCGGGTGTCCCAAGGCCCAGGGGGCGCATCAGAATATTTTCATCACCTTTCATAATCACCAATGGGACAAGGCAGGGATGTCCTCTGTCCCCTCTCTTATACATCCTAGTGACGGAGCACCTGCTCTCATCAATTCGCCATAACCCCAATATTAGGTGGATTGAGGTGTGAGGCACCGAGTACATGTGCTCTGCATTTGCTGATGATGTCCTTGTATATATCACTCAATCACATATATCCATCCCTGCTGTTATGGCTGAAATAGATCACTTTGTTACATGGTCAAATTTTAAAATCATTGCAGCGTAGTCTGAGGCCCTCGATGTCTCCCTCCCCAAATCCATACAGGATTCCATCCAGTCCAACTTTCCCTTTGCCTGGCTCTCACAGGGTATCAAATACTTAGGAATTAGTATTCATAGAGACCTCTCCCGTCTATGTTATCTTAATTTTGGGCCCTTTATTGAACAAATCCATACAGACCACGGTTGGCAAGTTAGAATTGTGGAGTAGTGTTGAGCCACCCCCGTAGTGTTCGAGTTCGGTTCGGTTCGTCGAACATCCGTGTGTTCGCCGAACTGTTCGTCGAACTGTTCGTCGAACACCTTCGAACACGGTTAAAACCAATGGCAGGCAAACAAAAACACATAGAAACACATAGAAAACACCTTCAAAGGTGTCCAAAAGCTGACAAACTGCTCAGAAGACATAACTAACACATGGAAAAGTGACAAGTACATATAGTCATGCGAAAAGAAAAGAGGTGGAGGAGTAAAAGGAGGGGGAGACACAGATATAGGCATGTCATGCCCTTCTAAAATCCAAAAAGTGAGAAGCCGACACGGCCAGTCCGCTCCTGCCCGTGCCACCTCCGTGTGGCCGGGTTTGTGCTAGAGCCGCGGTGAACCCTGATGGTCAGCCCCCCTCTCCCAATACTGGTGCCTGTCCGCTGCTGGGTCGAGCGAGCCCCCCTGTGGTGGAGGCAGCTCTAAGCTTTTTAATTTAAATTGTCTCTCTAATTTGAATGAATACACTTTAAATCCATTTACAAGGATCTATTGGAGGGCAAGTCTCATGCCAGCAGCCGCGTAATTCCAGCTCCAGTAGCGTCCACTAAAGCTGCTGCAGTTAAAAAGCTTTTATAAGGATCGAGCTCGGCTGTCCACCGCAAGGCATCCTACTGCCAGTCCCAGCCCCTATGCCTTGGGGTGCCTCCTGATGCTCTTCACTAAGTATCCCATGGTCCCGAAGCATTTCCTTTGAAAAAATTAAGTGTCTAAACTACAGGTGGTGTAGCTTGCTTAACAGCCGGGATAATCCGCTGACTAGCAGACACTGCTACTAGGCACAAAGTATTTCCTGGGCTAGATGCAGTTAAAAATTTCTAATTAGATACTCTCGTTGGATGCTGAGAAAGCATTCCATAGAGTCTCCTGGCACGCCATATATGATTCTCTTAAAAAGCTTGGGGTAGGGGTCTAGGGGACCCTTTTATAGCCAAAATCACGGCCCTGTATCACAATACGTCACCTAGGCTGAAGATAAATGGAACTGTAGCACCCTGAGGGCTCGGTTGCTACAGACGTATTGCACCTCACCCAGAGGTGTGATATCTCACTCTCAGGTAAGGATGGAGTGTGGATCAGGACCCGACACCTGCATGCATTACACCACATTGCCGTGGGGCAGGGCGACCAATATGCCCCTGAGATGGGCACGACAGTCCCTGTCCCTGGCTGGAGTGGGGGGAGGGAACACTGAGGAAGGGGAACCCTGTAGTGCAGGAGCAGGGAGGAAGCAGTTCCTGGGTGCATTGAGAAGGGAGTATAAAAGGTGGGCACCATCTTAGTTCAGTGCAGAGAAGTCTGAGCAGAAGTGGCAGGGAGCAGGGGCTCTGCATGAGCTCTGCTCCGGAGGCGGGCCTAGTAACAGAGGCCCAGGCCTGGAAGAGGGAGAAGGAAGGAAGAGGAGCGGAGAAGGCTCCAGGAACGAGGAATGAAGGGATCCCAGGGGTGCGGACGGGCGAGTCGCCACCGCACGCCCGAATCCACCTGCGTGGAGGGGTCAGGCCAAAGGGGGAGACCGGTCCCCGAACTAGTGGAGGCAGGAAACGACCCTCAGCTAGAAACCGGAGGCTCTGACATTTTATGTGGCGCAGCCCCTCGCTACACCCGCTAGTAAGGCACCACATAGGGTCAGGGAAACTGGCGCCAAGTTTACCAAGAGGAGGCCTGAGGCAGCCGGACAGAAGTGTTGGTAAGAAAGGCCAGACAAAGGACACACAAAGGGGGTCCTGTGAAGTGCTCCAAAGTTATCTGGGAGTTGTCTGAGCCCCTCACCTGGTGAGCACAGTACGACGTGGGCAGCCGTTACCTGCAGAAGTGGTCTGGATAATTAGAACTGTGAGTAAAGGCCCTGGACTGCATCACTGACTCCGTGTCGTTACTGCTGCTGCCCTGCACCATCACCCCCATCCTCCGCATACACTGCCCTGAGGCTATACTCCTCCCGTGGGGAGTTATGCTACGCTCTGCTGCACCCACAACACCAGCCTCAGCGGTCTGCCCTGTAGCGGCGGTTCACTCTGACCGCAATCCACGGGTGGCGTAGTCGGACATTTAAACATCAAAACCACATAAATAGTTCCGCCACTGGTTTGACCGCCCTGAGCCACGGAACCGGGTCGCCGCCACGAAGACTACAACCACCAGCATCCACCAAAAAGGGTCCGGCTCCGGGTGTCCCAAGGCCCAGGGGGTGCGTCAGAACATTTTCATCACCTTTCACAATCACCAATGGGACAAGGCAGGGATGTCCTCTGTCCCCTCTCTTATACATCCTAGTGACGGAGCACCTGCTCTCATCAATTCGCCATAACCCCAATATTAGGTGGATTGAGGTGGGAGGCACCGAGTACAAGTGCTCTCTATTTGCTGATGATGTCCTAGTATATATCACTCAATCACATATATCCATCCATGCTGTTATGGCTGAAATAGATCACTTTGTTACATGGTAAAATTTTAAAATCAATGCAGCGAAGTCTGAGGCCCTCGATGTCTCCCTTCCCAAATCCATATAGGATTCCATCCAGTCCAACTTTCCCTTTGCCTGGCCCTCACAGGGTATCAAATACTTAGGAATTCCTATTCATAGAGACCTCTCCCATCTATGTTATCTTAATTTTGGGCCCTTTATTGAACAATTCCATACAGACCACGGTTGGCAAGTTAGAACTGTAAGATTCACTACGCGAACCACTGGTGTTTTGTGGAAAAGCACATGTACACTGCGTTCCAAATTATTATGCAAAAAGTGGTTAGGAGTGATAAGGGAAGAATTTGTTTGTTTGTCAGTTAAACTCATTGATGGTGATGTGTGTCAGGGCTCTTTATATCACTGTAAGCAATTGCAGACACCTGTGCTAATTAGTTTGGCAGGTGTGTCCAATGAAAGGCAAGACTACTTAAGAAGGCTCTCTCACATTATTAAGCAGCCTACATTTTCTGCCAAAATGGGAAAGAAAAAGGATGTGTCGGCTGCTGAGAAGCAACAAATTGTGGAGTGTTTAGGTCAAGGCATGACTACAATCAACATTGTGCGATGATCAGGATGAAGTGTTTTGGCAATCAAGAAGTATGTAGCTGATTCACAGTACACACGTGTGCGTGCTGATAAGGGCAAATTGAGGACTCTTTCCTACAGGCAATTACGTCAGGTTGAAAGAGCAGCGGCAAAAAAGCCTTGTCATAGCAGCAGACAAGTTTTTGAAGCTGCTTGTGCCTCCAACGTCCCCCGAACAACAAGATGCAGGGTCCTTCAGAGGTTTGCAGCTGTGCATACGCCATCCTGTCGACCTCCTCTATCCACTTCACACAAGCAGAAACGGCTCCAGTGGGCCAAACATTACATGAAGACTGATTTCAAAACTGTTTTGTTCACGGATGAGTGCCGTGCAGCGCTCGATGGTCCAGATGGATGGAGTGGAGGATGGCTGGTTGATGGACACCCCACGCAAACACGGCTACAGCGCCAACAAGGAGGAGGTGGAGTAATGTTTTGGGCTGGATTCATGGGGAGAGATTGTCGGCCCCTTTAGGATCCCTGAAGGCGCTAAAGATGAACTCCATAATGTATGTGGATTTTCTCAAACAGCACTTCCTGCCATGGTTCAAGAAGAAGAACCGTGTATTTCACAGCAAGATCATTTTTCTGCATGATAATGCACCATCTCATGCTGCACATAAAACATCTGCATCTCTGGCTGATATGGGCATAAAAGGGGACAAACTTATGGTGTGACCCCCATGCTCCCCTGACCTGTACCCCATTCAGAACCTTTGGAGCATCATTAAAAGGAGTGTCTATGATGGCGGGAGGCAGTTCACATCTAAGCAACAGCTCTGGGAGGGTATTCTGTCCTCATGCAAAACAATTGAAGCAGAAACCATCCAAAACCTGACAAATTCAATGGACGAGAGAGTTCAGAAGCTCCTTTCGAACAAGGGGTCCTATGTGAAAATGTAACATCACCTAGAATAAAGTTTTGAGTTGAAAACTGTTTGATTTCAGTTTCTAATAATCTGCTAATGCTTATAATTTCAAAAATGACCATTTTTTTGGTCTTTATTAAAATGAAAAGGTTGATCGAAAGTTTGGGGGATCTAAGAGTGTGGCAACCCAGTAGTCATGATTACTTCGAATTCTGACAATATGAGGGTCATGTTGCAGGTAGTGCAGCAAGAAGGCACTTATGTGTCTTGCGCATCTCGGAGCCCCAAAATTATTTTCCGGGCTAGATGCAGCTAAAAATTATTTTTAATTTTAAATCTGGTGAAGCTTTAGTATAGATGGCCTAATATGATCAGTGCTGCACACTGCTACAAAGCCCAAATTATTTTCCAGTCAAGATACAGATAAACATGATTAGTAATTTGAAAGCTTAAAACGGTTGGTAGGGTGGTTTTAACCAATCATCAAGCTTTTACTCTCCCCAGGATGACACAGGGGTAGAAAAGTCGTTTCGGATCCATTATTTGTTCATCTTTATGAACGTGAGTCTGTCTACATTATCAGTGGAGAGCCGCGTGCGCTTATCTGTCAGCACACCACCAGCAGCGCTGAACACACGTTCAGACAGAACGCTGGCTGCGGGGCATGACAAGATCTCCAAGGCGTAAGTGGCTAGCTCCGGCCATTTATCCAGATTGGAAGCCCAAAAAGAGCAAGGGTCCAGTGACACAGTCGTGGCTTCAATGTTTACTTGGAGATACTCCTGTACCATCGTCTCTAGGCATTGACTATGTGTCAGACTTCTTGTCTCCTGTGGCCTTGCAAAGGATGGGCTAAAAAAGAGGTGAAATGATTCCGCAAAATTGATGTTACCAGCAGATACTGTGGTTCTGTTACGGTTTGAGTGCTGAACACTTGACGGTCCCACGGTTGGCAAGTTGGAACTGTGAGATTCACTACGTGCACCACTGGTATTTTGTGGAAAAGCACATGTAAGATTCTGCAACAGTCTCTGCTGATACTCCTGCATGCGTGCATCCCTTTCTATGGCAGGAATAATTTCTGCAAATTTACTTTTGTACCGGGGATCTAACAGTGTGGCAACCCAGTAGTCAGGATTATTTCTAATTCTCACAATTCGAGGGTCATGTTGCAGGTAGTGCAGCAAGAAGGCACTCATGTGTGTTGCGCATCCAGGAGCACCAAGTCCCTGTTGTGTTGGTGGCGAGGTAACAATCATGCTTCCTTCCTCTGTCCTCTCCCCCCAACCTCGCACAACAGAAATGTGATCAAGGTCTCCCTCATCTGATGAGTCTTC
Organism: Phyllobates terribilis; assembly: GCF_046119375.1. NCBI lineage: Eukaryota > Metazoa > Chordata > Amphibia > Anura > Dendrobatidae > Phyllobates > Phyllobates terribilis. The sequence goes on from NW_027362825.1 coordinate 1,511,011, forward strand.
CATCAGTTCGTCCTCCACTTCTTCCTGGGCTCCTGCACCTTCCTCACTAGTTTGGCTGCTACCATGCGCCCTGGTAAAACCATCTCCCCCACCCTCACATGCCTGCCGCCTTGGTGCTGCCGACCGTCTGGACCTTGCAGATGTTAGCCCTTCCGCATACAACTCCTCCTCCTCTACTTCCTCCACCTCCTCTTGTGCCACCACCTGACTCCGAATTCTGTTTAACATGTGCTCCAGCATGTAAATCACCGGAATAGTCTTGCTGATAATGGCATCGTCAGCACTAAACATCTTCGTCGCCATTTCAAAACTGTGCAGAAGGGTGCATAGGTCCCTGATCTGAGACCACTCCTCCAGCGTGATTTGCCCCACCTCTGAATCTCGTTGGCCCAGGCTATACGTCAGAACGTATTGCACCAGGGCTTGTCGGTGCTGCCACAGTCGCTGCAACATGTGCAGAGTTGAATTCCACCGGGTAGGCACATCGCATTTTAGCCGGTGAAGTGGCAGGCCCAACGACTTCTGTAGAGATGTAAGTCGCTGAGCTGCGGGATGCGAACGGCGGAAGTGAGCACACAGCGACCGTGCCCTCTGCAGAAGGCCATCTAGTCTGGGATAGTGGGCTAAAAATTGCTGGACAACCAGGTTCAACACGTGAGCCATACAAGGCACGTGTGTGACATTGCCCCGGCGAAGGGCCGCACCCAGGTTTGCAGCATTGTCGCACACGGCCTTCCCTGGTTTCAGGTCCAGTGGAGACAACCGTTCATGAAATTGGTTCTCCAGAGCTGACCACAACTCCTCAGCTGTGTGACTCACATTTCCCAGACATTTCAATGTAAAAACCGCTTGATGACATTGAGCCCTACTGCCAGCATAGTAAGGAGGTGGCAGGATCCCTTCTGTGCAGTTAGAAAGCTTGTGGCATGACCAGACAGGCTTTGGGTGCAGGTGGAAGACCGAGAGGAGGTTGAGGAGGCAGAAGCAGTGGAGGATCTTTGAGATAAAGAGGATTGACGCACAACTCGTGGGGACGGCAAGACTTGGACAGCAGCCCCTTGTCCTGCTGTCACCATAGTTACCCAGTGCCCAGTCAGCGACATGTAACGCCCCTGTTCATGCCTACTCGTCCAAGTGTCTGTGGTGAAATGCACCCTGTCACACACAGAGTTTCTCAAAGAAGCGGTGATGTTGTGTGCGACATGCTGGTGGAGCGCAGGCACACCTTTCTTTGAGAAGTAGTGCCGACTGGGCATCTGGTACTGGGGCACTGCGACGGACATAAGGTCTCGAAAATCCTCTGTGTCCACCAGGCGGAAAGGCAGCATTTCTGTAGCCAAGAGCTTGCAGATGGTGAAATTCAACCTCTTAGCTTTCTCATGGCTAGGAGGAAATGGTCTTTTACTTGTCCACATCTGAGGGACCGAGGGCTGGCTATTGTGCTTAGACGGGGTTGATAAGGGTGTCCCCGGCAAACTGCCGGTCTGTGAGGAAGATGCAGGCGGACATGTTAGGTTGCCTTGATCCAAAGGTGGTGCTATCGATGTCGGACAGCGCTCAACACCAGCTGGTGTTACCACCTCCAAAGAAAATGATGACCTGCCAATCACGCTGGCTGTTGCGGGTAAAGAGGTGGCAGGTCTGCGCCCCAAAACAGGTGTGACTGCTGTCCCCCCAGTCACAGAGAATGAAGAGGCCGCGGATGCACAAGATATGGCAGACGGTGGTTGGCCCGGCCGGCTAGGCCGCATTGTAGCACACTGAGCTTCCCACTGCAACTTATGCTTCATGTCCATGTGCCGGTTCATGCATGAAGTACTCAAACTATGTATTTTTTGGCCTCTACTTAGCTTTTGCTGACAAATGTTACAGATAACACGAGTTGGGTCATCTTTATCGATCTGAAAAAATGCCCAGGCTATGCAAGGCTTAGCACCCATGCGACCTGAAGAGCCACCACAACTTGTGGTGAGAGGCAGAGTTGTGTTTGAGGATGCAGTTGTTGACGTGCTTCCAGTACTACGTCTCTGTCCAGGAAGGCGCAACCTGACCTCGTCGTCACTAGCATCTTCCTCCACCGCCTCTGATGACCTCATCTCTTGGCTGACTGTGGGTTGACAGTAAGTGGGATCTCCAACCTCATCATCATCACGCTGTGCGTTATCACACCCGTCGTCCTCAGAGCCAACCTGTTCCTGCCCTGACAAAAAACTAAAGTTGTCGCTCCAATCAGGTATTTGAGTCTTATCATCGTCTTCCTCATTGTCTCCACCAACAGGAGTTACAGTTTGGGAATGAGGGTCTACATTATGGTCAGAACCTTCTGCGTCTGGTCCTGGATCCGACTCATAAAGATTCTGGGCATCAGTGCAGATCATTTCCTCGTCTGGATTCACAGAAGCGCTGGAGTCGACCTCTGATTCCCAGGCTATAGTATGAGTAAACAGCTCTGCAGACTCAACCGTCTGTTCTACCTCATACTCAGACGGACAGCTGGAGATTTGGGAGCTGTGAGGAAGCAAGTGCAATTGGGGTGACACCTTTGAGGACTGGAGTATTTGTGATGTTGAAGTTGATATGGAGGAGAGCCCACTTAAAGGAGCACTTGATATCCGTTGAAGCACCTGCTGTTTTTGTGCCTCATCTGGAATTTGTAGCGATTGGCGTGGCCGTAAGAAAGCGATCTTATCACATTGTCCGCTAAAAGAAGTAGACATTTTAGTTTGGCTGGAAGATGGTCTTTCTTCTGCAGATGTTACTGTTGCTTTAACACCTACCCCACGGACACAACCTTTTTTCCCCTTCCCAACACGCCTATTCCCCTTTCCACCAGCAGCAGGCCTTTTTCCACTCATTTTGGTGGTTAACTAATTCACAACTCTGGAGTTGTTTGCACAAAAAAACAATGGATGGGAACCGAGCAGAGCTGAGTGGCCAAACTGTGGTATTAGGCCAAAACTATTGGCTGGGTTAGATGCAGAAAAAAATTATATTCAATTTGCAACCTGATGGAGGTCTGTATAGATGGATTAATAGAACAAGTCCCACACACAGCTAGAAGCCCAATATTTTTTCAGAGCTAGATGCAGAAAAAAATATATTCAGTTTGCAACCTGATGGTCAAGGCATGACTACAATCAACATTGCCAAGACACTTCATCGTGATTATCGCACAATCAAGAAGTATGTAGTTGATTCACAGTACACACGTGTGCGTGCTGATAAGGGAAAATTGAGGACTCTTTCCTACAGGCAATTACGTCAGGTTAAAATAGCAGCGTCAAAAAAGCCTTGTCATAACAGCAGACAAGTTTTTGAAGCTGCTGGTGCCTCCAACATCCCCCGAACAACAAGATGCAGGGTCCTTCAGAGGTTTGCAGCTGTGCGTAAGCCATCCTGTCGACCTCCTCTATCCACTGTACACAAGCAGAAATGGCTCCAGTGGGCCAAACAATACATGAAGACTGACTTCAAAACTGTTTTGTTCACCGATGAGTGCCGTGCAACGCTCGATGGTCCAGATGGATGGAGTGGAGTATGGCTGGTTGATGGACACCCCATGCAAACATGGCTACGGCGCCAACAAGGAGGAGGTGGAATAATGTTTTGGGCTGAAATTATGGGGAGAGAGATTGTCGGCCCCTTTAGGATCCCTGAAGGGGTAAAGATGAACTCCATAATGTATGCGGAGTTTCTCAAACAGCACTTCCTGCCATGGTTCAAGAAGAAGAACAGTGTATTCCGCAGCAAGATCATTTTCATGCATGATAATGCACCGTCTCATGCTGCACATAACACATCTGCTTCTCTGGCTGATATGGGCATAAAAGAGGACAAACTTATGGTGTGACCCCCATGCTCCCCTGACCTCAACCCATTGAGAACCCCTGGAGCATCATCAAAAGGAGTGTCTATGATGACGGGAGGCAGTTCACATCTAAGCAACAGCTCTGGGAGGGTATTCTGTCCTCATGCAAAACAATTGAAGCAGAAACCATCCAAAACCTGACAAATTCAATGGACGAGAGAGTTCAGAAACTCCTTTCGAACAAGTGGTACTATGTGCAAATGTAACATCACCTAGAATAAAGTTTTGAGTTGAAAACTGTTTGATTTCAGTTTCTAATAACCTGCTAATGCTTATAATTTCAAAAATGACCATTTTTTTGTTCTTTATTAAAATGAAAAGGTTGATCGAATAGTGTGGGGGATCTAAGAGTGTGGCAACCCAGTAGTCAGGATTATTTCGAATTCTGACAATTTGAGGGTCATATTGCAGGCAGTGCTTCAAGATGGCACTCATGTGTCTTGCGCATCTAGGAGCCCCAAAATTATTTTCCGGGCTAGATGCAGCTAAAAATTATTATTAATTTGAAAGCTGGTGGAGCTTAGTATAGATGGCCTAATAGAATCAGTACTGCAAACTGCTACAAGGCCCAAATTATTTTCCAGCCAAGATACAGATAAACATGATTAGTAATTTTAAATCTGGTGGAGTTTAGTATAGATGGCCTAATAGAATCAGTGCTGAAAACTGCTACAAGGCTCAATTTATTTAAAAGCCAAGATAAAGATAAACATGATTAGTAATTTTAAATCTGGTGGAGTTTAGTATAGATGGCCTAATAGAAGTCCAAAAAGAGCTAGGGTCCAGTGACACAGTCATAGCTTCAATGTTTACTTGGAGATACTCCTGTACCATCGTCTCTAGGCGTTGACTATGGGTCAGACTTCTTGTCTCCTGTGGTCTTGAAAAGGATGGGCTAAAAAAGTGATGAAATGATTCTGCAAAATTGATGTTATCAGCAGATACTGTGTTTCTGTTACGTTTTGAGTGCTGAACACTTGACGGTCCCACGGTTATCATGTTGGAACTTTGAGATTCACTACGTGCACCACTAGTGTTTTGTGGAAAAGCACATGTAAGATTCTGCAACAGTCTCTGCTGATACTCCTGCATGCGTGCATCTCTTTCTATGGCAGGAATAATTTCTGCAAATTTACTTTTGTACCGGGGATCTAAGAGTGTGGCAACTGTAATGCAGCAGCTTGCTAGCATTACTGTAAATGGTCCAGGATGTGTTTTACCTGACCATGTACCTTCCCCTTTAACTGACTGGTCACATGACTGTGACATCACACAGGTCCTGTATGCACAGTAAAGGTCTGTACACATGACTGGAACAGCACTCAGGACCTATACACACAGCTGACTGATCACATGACTGTGACATCAGCATGGTCCTGTCAGTATGGGTGTATGTGTGCACAGGATATATAAACCCAGGTAATTGGAGACAGGTGTGTTCGGTGTGAGGCGTGAGGCCTGTGCTCCGTGTGTGTGGGACACCGTTTGTGAGAGGCCTAGTGAGGCCGAGTAAAGCCTGGCAGCCTGAAAGGCAAAGACTGGATCCTGTGCGGATGCTAGTGGCCTTGGAAGGCAGCGGCTTTGGAGTGAAGCCTGGTACCTAAAAGATCGAGCCTGGATCCTGTGTGTATGCTAGTGGCCTTGGAAGGCAGAGGCTTGAGGAAGAGTCCTGAAAGGCAGAGCCTGGATCCTGTGAGGATGTCAGTGGCCTTTGAGGGAACGACGGCTGGAGACCCCTACCTGGGAAGCCACAAAGCCACAGTGGTGGCGGATTAAATGGACTGCAGCAACTAAACCCGGCAAAGGTAATACACTTTGTTACATGGACTGTGTTATGGTCATTGATAATTTATTACCTTGCCGTAGGCTGTAACCTGGAGCAAGTGGGCCTGTGTGCCACTTGGCTCATGAATATTGTAGATATGTGTGTCGGCGTGCCACGGAGTTGGACCCGGTGAACTGTGGCTTATGAAGTAATAAACTGCAGCTTTGTGAGAAAAACGTAAAGACATTGCACGTGTGCATTGATTGACGCAGCGAAGTGAGTAACCCCCATTATTATGACTAGCGCTGCCTTACATATGGTTCGAGAGTGCAGGCAACGGCAGCCTGGTTGCTAGCGGCAACGACAACCTGGTTGCTAGCGTCAACGGCACAGGACGACGAGTGTGGATAAAGCATCTTGCGGCAACTCGGCGGGGTTGCGAAGATTGGCGTCGCACTCAAACCTGGTTTGCTGTGGCTCAGCGGGGCTCACGAAGTTTAAAGCATCTTGCGGCAACTCGGCGGGGTTGCGAAGATTATCGTCGCACTCAAACCTGGGTTGTGGTGGCTTGGTGGGGCCACGAATATTTTTTCCGGGAGAGCGGTGAAGTTCTAGTGTGAACAGCGTACCACGATGGCTGTGAGCAAAGCAGCTGATCTGTCTAGAGCTATTGAGCGGTTGAAGGGCCAGTTGGGACTGGAGCAGGTATTTGGGAAACTTTTACTGGACATGGTGCAGGAACCGCAGGAGCTGTGGGCACCATATGGATTGGCGTCAGTGGACCATTCTATGGACTCTCCGGGGGTGCCAGTGTTGTCCCAAAGTGCCAGGGGAGGTGGTAAGAGATGTTGTGAACTGAGTCCTAAGACTACTGCTGATTTTTTGTGTAAAAATTACCCTGCCAGTGTGGTTGTTAAAAAGGGGGCGGAGTCTAAAAAAGGGGCGGATTTTCACAAGAGTGTGGACTGCAGAAAACTGGAAATTGTTACTGGTTGTGGGTTGGTACCTCCTAAAAATGACAATATGACCGTTGATAACGGGTTAACTCCAGTAGAAGGGGGTAACGTCAAAGTGGGAGGTGACCTGTTAGTCCACAACACCATGGGGAGTGACACAGACCCCGTAGCTGACGGTGACACTATGAAAGTAAAAAGTGAGTTCGGTCAGGAGGGGCTAGACGAGGGGAGAGATTCCCCCTCTCGTCGTCGATGGCGCAAGGACCACAAAAAGGTTGCTCCGGTAGTACTCCCTGAAAATGAAAATAAAGAGAATATAGTACTGCGTGCCTATGGTTCAAGTGTGGATCCTCCTTTAGAGGTAGAAGAGGAGATGACGTTGCCAGTAGCAACCTCCGGTACGGTACTGAGACTGACGGGTCAGGATCTGACAGCCCTGAAAGGGGAGGCGGCCAGTCATGACCAAGAGCTGGACCCTATCAGGCCGCAGTGTCAGATTGACGTACAGCAGTTATGTGAAAACCTGGGGAACGTGTCCTCAGACCAGCTGAACCTGGAGTCTGAGCAGCAGAAAATATACCAGGTTATGAGGAACTGGCAGCAAGACATGGAGGGAAGCAACGCGGAAATTAACCATTGGAAGGAAATGTTCTACGGAATTAAGGAGGACCGCCGCAAAATCTAGGAGGAGGTTTTTCAATTACAGATTGACAAAGCGGTGTGTGAAGATGAGTTATGCGAGGTGAAAGATCGCTTCTCCCTGGTACAGTTAGAGCTGTCTGCCCTCAAAGAGGCGCTGCAGCATGAAGTTGCTGGGCGTGAACAAAACCTAGAACGATTGCGCGAACAGTTCAACCAGGAGCTGTGTGACTCCAAGAAGGAGTGTGATGAAAAGTTCGGTATGGAACTGCAACAACTTAAGAGAGATTATGTGGATCTCCTCAAGGTAAAAGAAAAACTAGAGGAGGATAAGGCGGGTGCAGAGCAAGTGCGCCAAGTGGGTGAGACCACTCTGCAAGAGACCCGTGAGGAGAATGATGATCTCCGTGGAAAGACCCTAGGTCTGGAAGCTCAGGTGAAGGAGCTACAGATGTCCTGTGAAACTCTCCAGAGCTCAAGGAATTGCTTCAGGCCCATTTGAAGCAAGAGAGGTCTGAGAGAACTCTACTGTTAAAAGAGCAGTTGAAGCAGGAAGAGCTTCAGAGACGGGCCGCTGAGAGGCGAGTGACGGAACTAGAGGAAGAGGTTTCCGGGCTCAAAAGTCGCCTGACAAAGTATCACTCGGTGAGCGAGGCCTCCTTGGAGAAGGAAAAGGGCAAACACGTTGTACTCACTCCCTTATACCATGAGAAGGTGGACCTGAGGAGAGCTAAGAGCAGGGTAACAGAAGATAAATATGAAGTGAAAGTGGTCAAGACGAAAATTCGTGAATTTGTAGCTGTGAGTCAGCTCAGGGTAAGCATACAGGGGGAAGAAGCTGAAAGTCAGTTTTCCCTGAAACCTGAGCTGGTTGATCGTCTGGAAACTACTGGTGAGTCCGAAACGTCTTGGTACAAATGCCTCATAGATGTACCCGAGGATTTGAGGGAAGAATGCACCCGTGAGTCCGTGCATGAAGAGTTTAAGAAGGCTGTGGGAACCTGTAAGGTGTACTTGACCTCCGAAGCTAAACAGCTGGTGATACTGTCCATGACCGAAGTCACAGTGAAGAGGGTGGCGATCCTAAGTGATATGCATTGGCGATGTATTCGCACGAAGCGGTTTCTCCGGTTGAAGACTGAACAAGCCGTTAGACAACTGAAGCTGATGAGGAAAGCTTACAGTATGCGTGAAGAGGTCATCCGGGTGCCTCATGTTCTGTTGAGAAAGCTCATTGGGAGAAGCGGTCGAGCCATGCAGATGATGGTCAAGAAGTCTGGTGTGGTGAAAGTAAGCAGTCCACGTGATCATCAGGACTGGATACCAGACGAAGAAGGCATGGTGTCCTTCTCCGCTGTAGGAACAGAAGAAAGCCTAGAATATATACGCATGCTGATTGAGTACCGAGTGACCTACCTGCAGGAGGTAGAACAATTGAATCTCGCTAGACTGCGAGTAGATAGACAGCATCATATGAGCAGCAGAAGATGGAAGCCGTCTAGAAATAGTGAGACCCGACAGAGAAAGGGCCCCCTAAATAACAGAACAGCTACAGCTGGAGTTAGGGACCTTTCAAGATGTCCTGAAAGTAGTGGGCGTTGGTTTAGAGGTAGTGAGACCTCCAGTAACTCAGTTTTGAGCAGCCCATACAAACGACCCCATAGAGGACGGGACAGTACGGAGTCGAACCGGACCTTAGATACCAGGGCATGTGAGTCACACCGCTGTATGACTGACCACTGGGAGTGGGGGAGGTCTGACAAGGTTATGACTGACCGCTGGGAGCGGGGGAGAGTTGACAAGGTTACAACTGACCGCTGGGAGCGGGGGAGCTCTGACAAGGTAATGACCCGGAAAGGTGACCTGACGAAGTCAGTGACAATGACAAATGGTAGGTCCCTAAGGAATGGGCTAATGTCATTGACTAAGGTTCCAGGGGCTGAGTAGCACAATTGTAAAATACATGGTCTCTATGTGAGCTGGGGATTATAATGTTATTGTGTATATTATGTGTTCAACCCCACAAGTTTGAACAGAGGGGGGGGGGTATGTAATGCAGCAGCTTGCTAGCATTACTGTAAATGGTCCAGGATGTGTTTTACCTCACCATGTACCTTCCTCTTTAACTGACTGGTCACATGACTGTGACATCACACAGGTCCTGTATGCACAGTAAAGGTCTGTACACATGACTGGGACAGCACACAGGACCTATACACACAGCTGACTGATCACATGACTGTGATATCAGCAAGGTCCTGTCAGTAAAGGTGTATGTGTGCACAGGATATATAAACCCAGGTAATTGGAGACAGGTGTGTTCCGTGTGAGGCATGAGGCCTGTGCTCCTTGTGTGTGGGACACCGTTTGTGAGAGGCCTAGTGAGGCCGAGTAAAGCCTGGCAGCCTGAAAGGCAAAGACTGGATCCTGTGCGGATGCTAGTGGCCTTGGAAGGCAGCGGCTTTGGAGTGAAGCCTGGTACCTGAAAGGTCGAGCCTGGATCCTGTTTGGATGCTAGTGGCCTTGGAAGGCAGAGGCTTGAGGAAGAGTCCTGAAAGGCAGAGCCTGGATCCTGTGTGGATGTCAGTGGCCTTTGAGGGAACGACGGCTTGAGACCCCTTCCTGGGAAGCCACAAAGCCACAGTGGTGGCGGATTAAATGGACTGCAGCAACTAAACCCGGCAAAGGTAATACACTTTGTTACATGGACTGTGTTATGGTCATTGATAATTTATTACCTTGCCGTAGGCTGTAACCTGGAGCAAGTGGGCCTGTGTGCCCTTGGCTCATGAATATTGTAGATATGTGTGTCGGCGTGCCACGGAGTTAGACCCGGTGAACTGTGGCTTATGAAGTAATAAACTGCAGCTTTGTGAGAAAAACGTAAAGACATTGCACGTGTGCATTGATTGATGCAGCGAAGCGAGTAACCCCCATTATTATGACTAGCGCTGCCTTACACAACCCAGTAGTCAGGATTATTTCTAATTCTAACAATTCGAGGGTCATGTTTCAGGTAGTGCAGCAAGAAGGCACTCATGTGTCTTGCGCATCCAGGAGCACCAAGTCCCTGTTGTGTTGGTGGCGAGGTAACAATCATGCTTCCTTCCTCTGTCCTCTCCCCCCAACCTCGCACAACAGAAATGTGATCAAGGTCTCCCTCATCTTATGAGTCTTCCATCAGTTCGTCCTCCACTTCTTCCTGGGCTCCTGCACCTTCCTCACTAGTTTGGCTGCTACCATGTGCCCTGGTAAATCCATCTCCTCCACCCTCACATGCCTGCCGCCTTGGTGCTGCCGACCGTCTGGATCTTGCAGATGTTAGCCCTTCCGCATACAACTCCTCCTCTTCTTCTTCCTCCACCTCCTCTTGTGCCACCACCTGACTCCGAATTCTGTCTAACATGTGCTCCAGCATGTAAGTCACCGGAATGGTCATGCTGATAATGGCATCGTCAGCACTAAACATCTTCGTCGCCATTTCAAAACTGTGCAGAAGGGTGCATAGGTCCCTGATCTGAGACCACTCTTCCAGCATGATTTGCCCCACCTCTGGATCTCTTTGGCCCAGGCTATACGTCAGAACGTATTGCACCAGGGCTTGTTGGTGCGGCCACAGTCGCTGTAACATGTGCAGAGTTGAATTCCACCGGGTAGGCACATCGCATTTTAGCCGGTAAAGTGGCAGGCCCAATGACTTCTGTAGAGATGTAAGTCGCTGAGCTGCGGGATGCGAACGGCGGAAGTGAGCACACAGCGAACGTGCCGTCTGTAGAAGGCCATCTAGCCCGGGATAGTGGGCTAAAATTTGCTGGACAACCAGGTTCAACACGTGAGCCATACAAGGCACGTGTGTGATATTGCCCCGGCGAAGGGCCGCACCCAGGTTTGCAGCATTGTCGCACAAGGCCTTCCCTGGTTAAAGGTCCAGTGGAGACAACCATTCATGAAACTGGTTCTCCAGAGCTGACCACAACTCCTCAGCTGTGTGACTCACATTTCCCAGACATTTCAAAGTAAAAACCGCCTGATGACGTTGAGCCCTACTGCCAGCATAGTAAGGAGGTGTGCAGGATCCCTTCTGCGCAGTTAGAAAGCTTGTGGCACGACCAGACAGGCTTTGGGTGCAGGTGGAGGACCGAGAGGAGGTTGAGGAGGCAGAAGCAGTGGAGGAACTTCGAGATAAAGAGGATTGACGCACAACTCGTGGGGACGGCAAAACTTGGACAGCAGCCCCTTGTCCTGCTGTCACCATAGTTACCCAGTGCCCAGTCAACGACATGTAACTCCCCTGTCCATGCCTACTTGTCCAAGTGTCTTTGGTGAAATGCACCCTGTCACACACAGAGTTTCTCAAAGAAGCGATGATGTTGTGTGCGACATGCTGGTGGAGGGCAGGCACACTTTTTTTGAGAAGTAGTGCCGACTGGGCATCAGGTACTGGGGCACTGTGACGGACATAAGGTCTTGAAAATCCTCTGTGTTGACCAGGCGGAAAGGCAGCATTTCTGTATCCAAGAGCTTGCAGATGGTGAAATTCAACCTCTTAGCTTTCTCATGGCTAGGAGGAAATGGTCTTTTACTTGTCCACATCTGAGGGACCGAGGGCTGGCGGTTGTGCTTAGACGGGGTTGAGAAGGGTGTCCCCGGCAAACTGCTTGACTGTGAGGAAGATGCAGGTGGACATGTTAGGTTGCCTTGATCCAAAGGTGGTGCTATCGATGTCGGACAGCGCTGAACACCAGCTGGTGTTTCCACCTCCAAAGAAAATGATGACCTGCCAATCACGCTGGCTATTGCGGGGAAAGAGGTGGCAGGTCGGCGTCCCAAAACGGGTGTGACTGCTGTACCCCCAGTCACAGAGGATGAAGATGCCGCGGATGCAAAAGATGTGGCAGACGGTGGTTGGCCCGGCCGGCTAGGCCGCATTGTAGCACAGTGAGCTTCCCACTGCAACTTATCCTTCATATCCATGTGTCGGTTCATGCATGAAGTACTCAAACTGTGTATTTTTTGGCCTCTGCTTAGCTTTTGCTGACAAATGTTACAGATAACAAGAGTTGGGTCATCTTTATCAATCTGAAAAAATGCCCAGGCTATGCAAGGCTTAGCACCCATGCGACCTGAAGAGCCACCACGACTTGTGGTCAGAGGCTGAGTTGTGTTTGAGGATGCAGTTGTTGACGAGCTTCCAGTACTACGTCTCTGTCCAGGAAGGCGCAACCTGACCTCGTCGTCACTAGCATCCTCCTCCACCTCCTCTGCTGACCTCATCGACTGGCTGACTGTGGGTTGACAGTAAGTGGGATCTCCAACCTCGTCATCATCACCCTGTGTGTTATCACACCCGTCGTCCTCAGAGCCAACCTCTTCCTGCCCTGCCAAAAAACTAAAGTTGTCGCTCCAATCAAGTATTTGAGTCTCATCATCATCTTCCTCATTGTCTCCACCAACAGGAGTTACAGTTTGGGAACTTGGGTCGACATTATGGTCAGAACCTTCTGCGTCTGGTCCTGGATCTGACTCATAAATATTCTGGGCATCAGTGCAGAACATTTCCTCGTCTGGATTCACAGAAGCTCTGGAGCCGACCTCTGATTCTCAGGCTATAGTATGAGTAAACAGCTCTGCAGACTCAACCATCTGTTCTACCCCATACTCAGACGGGCAGCTGGAGACTTGGGAGCTGTGAGGAAGCAAGTGCGATTGGGGTGACACTTCTGAGGACTGGAGTATTTGTGATGTTGAAGTTGAGGTGGAGGAGAGCCCACTTAAAGGAGCACTTGATATCCGTTGAAGCACCTGCTGTTTTTGTGCCTCATCTGGAATTTGTTGCGATTGGCGTTGCCGTAAGAATGGGATCTTATCACATTGTGCGCTAAAAGAAGTAGACATCTTAGTTTGGCTGGAAGATGGTTTTCTTCTGCAGATGTTACTGTAGCTTTAACACCTACCCCACGGACACAACCTTTTTTTTCCCTTCCCATCATGCCTATTCCCCTTTCCACCAGAAGCAGGCCTTTTTCCGCTCATTTTGGTGGTTAACTAATTGCAACTCTGGAGTTGTTTGCACAAAAAACAATGGATGGGAACTGAGCAGAGCTGAGTGGCCAAACTGTGGTATTAGCCCAAAAGTATTGGCTGGGTTAGATGCAGATAAAAATTATTTTGAATTTGCAACCTGGTGGAGGTTAGTATAGATGGACTAATAGAACAAGTCCCACACACTGCTACAAGCCGAAATATTTTTTCAGAGCTAGATGCAGAAAAAAATTATATTGAATTTGCAACCTGGTGGAGGTTAGTATAGTTGGACTAATAGAACAAGTCCCACACACTGCTACAAGCCAAAATATTTTTTCAGAGCTAGATGCAGAAAAAAATTATATTGAATTTGCAATCTGGTGGAGATTAGTGTAGATGGACTAATAGAACAAGTCCCACACACTGCTACAAGCCGAAACCCAAATATTTTTTCAGAGCTAGATGCAGATAAAAAAAATTATATTGAATTTGCAACCTGGTTGAGGTTAGTATACATGGACTAATTGAACAAGTCCCACACACTGCTACAAGCCGAAATATTTTTTCAGAGCTAGATGCAGAAAAAAATTATATTGAATTTGCAACCTGGTGGAGGTTAGTATAGATGGACTAATAGAACAAGTTCCACAGACTGCTACAAGCCGAAATATTTTTTCAGAGCTAGATGCAAATAAAAATTATATTGAATTTGCAACCTGGTGGAGGTTAGTATAGATGGTCTAATAGAATGATGCTATGCCAAAAAGGTTTTACTTCACTAGGTGCAGTAAAAAAATTGGTATTCTATACACAGGTGCTGTAGCTTGCAACACAGATAGGCTACTCCACTGACTAACAGACACTGCAAGAGGCAAAAAAGGATTTGCTTTGCTAGATTTAGCCAAATGCTGTGAAAAAAAACTTGCACAGCACTAAAACAGACTTGCCTGGCAAAAAGTGATAGGAACTGATGTAACCTAGCCCTCAAAAGGATTGCAATTACAATTAGTCTTTACTAGTGTTGAGCCACCCCCGTAGTGTTCGAGTTCGGTTCGGTTCGTCGAACATCCGTGTGTTCGCCGAACTGTTCGTGGAACTGTTCGTTGAACACCTTCGAACACCGTTAAAACCAATGGCAGGCAAACAAAAACACATAGAAACACATAGAAAACACCTTCAAAGGTGTCCAAAAGCTGACAAACTGCTCTGAAGACACATCTAACACATGGAAAAGTGTCAATTACATATAGTCATGCGAAAAGAAAAGAGGTGGAGGAGTAAAAGGAGGGGGAGACACAGATATAGGCATGTCATGCCCTTCTAAAATCCAAAAATTGAGAAGCCGACACGTTCAGTCCGCTCCTGCCCGTGCCACCTCCGTGTCGCCGGGTTTGTGCCCGAGCCGCGGTGAACCCTGACGGCCAGCCCCCCTCTCCCAATACTGGTGCCTGTCCGCTGGTGGGTCGAGCGAGCCCCCCTGTGGTGGAGGCAGCTCTAAGCTTTTTAATTTAAATTGTCTCTCTAATTTGAATGAATACACTTTAAATCCATTTACAAGGATCTATTGGAGGGCAAGTCTCATGCCAGCAGCCGCGTAATTCCAGCTCCAGTAGCGTCCACTAAAGCTGCTGCAGTTAAAAAGCTTTTATAAGGATCGAGCTCGGCTGTCCACCGCAAGGCATCCTACTGCCAGTCCCAGCCCCTATGCCTTGGGGTGCCTCCTGATGCTCTTCACTGAGTATCCCGTGGTCCCGAAGCATTTCCTTTGAAAAAATTAAGTGTCAAAACTACAGGTGGTGTAGCTTGCTTAACAGCCGGGATAATCCGCTGACTAGCAGACACTGCTACTAGGCACAAAGTATTTCCTGGGCTAGATGCAGTTAAAAATTTGTAATTAGATACTCTCGTTGGATGCTGAGAAAGCATTCCATAGAGTATCCTGGCACGCCATATATGATTCTCTTAAAAAGCTTGGGGTAGGGGTCTAGGGGACCCTTTTATTATCAAAATTACGGCCCTGTATCGCAATACGTCACCTAGGCTGAAGATAAATGGAACTGTATTACCCTGAGGGCTCGGTTGCTACAGAGGTATTGCACCTCACCCAGAGGTGTGATATCTCACTCTCAGGTAAGGATGGAGTGTGGATCAGGACCCGACACCTGCATGCATTACACCACATTGCCGTGGGGCAGGGCAACCAATATGCCCCTGAGATGGGCACGACAGTCCCTGTCCCTGGCTGTAGTGGGGGGAGGGAACACTGAGGAAGGGGAACCCTGTAGTGCAGGAGCAGGGAGGAAGCAGTTCCTGGGTGCATTGAGAAGGGAGTATAAAAGGTGGGCACCATCTTAGTTCAGTGCAGAGAAGTCTGAGCAGAAGTGGCAGGGAGCAGGGGCTCTGCATGAGCTCTGCTCCGGAGGCGGGTCTAGTAACAGAGGCCCAGGCCTGGAAGAGGGAGAAGGAAGGAAGAGGAGCGGAGAAGGCTCCAGGAACGAGGAACGAAGGGATCCCAGGGGTGCGGACGGGCGAGTCGCCACCGCACGCCCGAATCCACCTGCGTGGAGGGGTCAGGCCAAAGGGGGAGACCGGTCCCCGAAACTAGTGGAGGCAGGAAATGACCCTCAGCTAGAAACAGGAGGCTGTGACATTTTATGTGGCGCAGCCCCTCGCTACTCCCGCTAGGAATGCACCACATAGGGTCAGGGAAACTTGCGCCAAGTTTACCAAGAGGAGGCCCGAGGCAGCCGGACAGAAGGGTTGGTAAGAAAGGCCAGACAAAGGACACACAAAGGGGGTCCTGTGAAGCGCTCCAAAGTTATCTGGGAGTTGTCTGAGCCCCTCACCTGGGGAGCACAGTACGACGTGGGCAGCCGTTACCTGCAGACGTGGTCTGGATAATAAGAACTGTGAGTAAAGGCCCTGGACTGCATCAATGACTCCGTGTCGTTACTGCTGCTGCCCTGCACCATCACCCCCATCCTCCGCATACACTGCCCTGAGGCTATACTCCTCCCGTGGGGAGTTATGCTACGCTCTGCTGCACCCACAACACCAGCCTCAGCGGTCTGCCCTGGAGCGGCGCTTCACTCTGACCGCAATCCACGGGTGGCGTAGTCGGACATTTAAACAGCAAAACCACATAAATAGTTCCGCCACTGGTTTGACCGCCCTGAGCCATGGAACCGGGTCGCCGCCACGGAGACTACAACCACCAGCATCCACCAAAAAGGGTCCGGCCCAGGGTGTCCCAAGGCCCAGGGGGCGCGTCAGAACATTTTCAGCACCTTTCACAATCACCAATGGGACAAGGCAGGGATGTTCTCTGTCCCCTCTCTTATACATACTAGTGACGGAGCACCTGCTCTCATCAATTCGCCATAACCCCAATATTAGGTGGATTGAGGTGGGAGGCACCGACTACAAGTGCTCTCTATTTGCTGATGATGTCCTAGTATATATCACTCAATCACATATATCCATCCATGCTGTTATGGCTGGAATAGATCACTTTGTTACATGGTAAAATTTTAAAATCAATGCAGCGAAGTCTGAGGCCCTCGATGTCGTCCTCCCCAAATCCATATAGGATTCCATCCAGTCCAACTTTCCCTTTGCCTGGCCCTCACAGGGTATCAAATACTTAGGAATTCCTATTCATAGAGACCTCTCCCATCTATGTTATCTTAATTTTGGGCCCTTTATTGAACAACTCCATACAGACCACGGTTGGCAAGTTAGAACTGTAAGATTCACTACGTGAACCACTGGTGTTTTGTGGAAAAGCACATGTACACTGTGTTCCAAATTATTATGCAAAAAGTGTTTAGGAGTGATAAGGGAAGAATTTGTTTGTTTGTCAGTTAAACTCATTGATGGTGATGTGTGTCAGGGCTCTTTAAATCACTGTAAGCAATTGCAGACACCTGTGCTAATTAGTTTGGCAGGTGTGTCCAATGAAAGGCAAGACTACTTAAGAAGGCTGTCTCACATTATTAAGCAGCCTACATTTTTTGCCAAAATGGGAAAGAAAAAGGATGTGTCGGCTGCTGAGAAGCAACAAATTGTGGAGTGTTTAGGTCAAGGCATGACTACAATCAACATTGTGCGATGATCAGGATGAAGTGTCTTGGCAATCAAGAAGTATGTAGCTGATTCACAGTACACACGTGTGCGTGCTGATAAGGGCAAATTGAGGACTCTTTCCTACAGGCAATTACGTCAGGTTAAAAGAGCAGCGGCAAAAAAGCCTTGTCATAGCAGCAGACAAGTTTTTGAAGCTGCTGGTGCCTCCAACATCCCCCGAGCAACAAGATGCAGGGTCCTTCAGAGGTTTGCAGCTGTGCATACGCCATCCTGTCGACCTCCTCTATCCACTTCACACAAGCAGAAATGGCTCCAGTGGGCCAAACATTACATGAAGACTGATTTCAAAACTGTTTTGTTCACGGATGAGTGCCCTGCAGCGCTCGATGGTCCAGATGGATGGAGTGGAGGATGGCTGGTTGATGGACACCCCATGCAAACACGGCTACAGCGCCAACAAGGAGGAGGTGGAGTAAGGTTTTGGGCTGGAATCATGGGGAGAGAGATTGTCGGCCCCTTTAGGATCCCTGAAGGCGCTAAAGATGAACTCCATAATGTATGTGGATTTTCTCAAACAGCATTTCCTGCCATGGTTCAAGAAGAAGAACAGTGTATTTCACAGCAAGATCATTTTTTTGCATGATAATGCACCATCTCATGCTGCACATAAAACATCTGCATCTCTGGCTGATATGGGCATAAAAGGTTACAAACTTATGGTGTGACCCCCATGCTCTATTGACCTCTACCCCATTCAGAACCTCTGGAGCATCATCAAAAGGAGTGTCTATGATGGCGGGAGGCAGTTCACATCTAAGCAACAGCTCTGGGAGGGTATTCTGTCCTCATGCAAAACAATTGAAGCAGAAACCATCCAAAACCTGACAAATTCAATGGACGAGAGAGTTCAGAAGCTCCTTTCGAACAAGGGGTCCTATGTGAAAATGTAACATCACCTAGAATAAGGTTTTGAGTTGAAAACTGTTTGATTTCAGTTTCTAATAACCTGCTAATGCTTATAATTTCAAAAATGACCATTTTTTTGGTATTTATTAAAATGAAAAGGTTGATTGAAAAGTTTTGGGTATCTAAGAGTGTGGCAACCCAGTAGTCATGATTACTTCGAATTCTGACAATATGAGGGTCATGTTGCAGGTAGTGCAGCAAGAAGGCACTTATGTGTGCTGCGCATCCAGGAGCACCAAGTCCCTGTTGTGTTGGTGGCGAGTAGTGTTGAGCCACCCCCGTAGTGTTCGGGTTCGGTTCGTCGAACACCGGGATGTTCGAGGAACTGTTCGTCGAACTGTTCGTCGAACACCTTAGAACACCGTCGAACACCATTAAAACCAATGGCAGGCAAACAAAAACACATAGAAACACATAGAAAACACCTGCAAAGGTGTCCAAAAGCTGACAAACTGCTCAGAAGACACTCTCTTTAAAAAAGCCGGCCGGCAAATTCAGCAGCGGCATACACCGGTACCCGACAATTTAGACAAGAAGGAATAGAGCATCACACATAGATTAGATAGATAGAAACATGTCAGTCACACATATAAGAAGCACAGTGACAGTGTTGGTTACTGCACTTGTCATTTAGTGTAAAGGATTTATTAAAAAAAATATTAGTGTTTTCATGCACCGTCTCTTTAAAAAAGCCGGCCGGCAATTCAGCATCTGTACCCGACAATTTAGAACAGAAAGAATAGAGCTTCACACATAGATTAGATAGATAGAAACATGTCAGTCACATATATAATAAGTACAGTGATAGTGTTGCTTACTGTACTTGTCATTTAGTGTAAAGGATTTATTTAAAAAAATAATAGTGTTTTCATGCACTGTCTCTTTAAAAAAGCCGGCCGGCAATTCAGCAGCGGTACCCGACAATTTAGAACAGAAAGATAGAGCATCACACATAGATTAGATAGATAGAAACATGTCAGTCACATATATATGAAGTACAGTGATAGTGTTGGTTACTGTACTTGTCATTTAGTATTAAAATAAAGGATTTATTATTAAAAAAATTGGCGTGGGGTTCCCCTTAATTTTAGGCTCTAGCGGAGGTTAAGCAGACGGCTGGGGCAGATGTTTGAAGCCTGGGAAGGGGGTAATACCCACGGAGCTTCCCAGGCTACTAATATCAGCCCCCAGCTGAATACATAGCCTTTACTAGCTATTAAAATGGGGGACCCCCCCAAAAAAATGACGTGGGGTCCCCCCTAATTTAATAGCTAGCAAAGGCTAGGCAGACAGCTGGGGGCTGATATTAATAGCCCAGGAAGGGAGCCATGAATATTGGCCCCCTCCCAGGCTAGAAACACCAGCCGTCAGCCGCCCCAGAAATGGCGCATTCATAGGATGCGCCAATTCTGGCACTTAGCCTCGCTCTTCCACGCTGCCCTGGTGCGGTGGCAGGGGGTAATAGGGTTGGGGTTGATGTCAACTTATAATGCCAGCTGACATCAAGCCCAGGTTAGTAATGGAGAGGCGTCTATAAGACACCCCCATTACTAACCCCATAGTCAAAGTTAAAAAAAACACAAACACCCAGAATAAAGTCCTTTAATTGAAATAAAGACACAATCCTTTATTGTTCTAAATTAAACCATACTTACCATCACGCCCATTCCAGCTGAAGCCAACGATCTCCTGCAATAAAAGAAAAATAATAAAGCAACCTCATCCTTACCTTTCCATGGTTCCCACGACAGCTTCAGCTCTGCTACATCGAGATGACAGGCTGGACCGCAGCAGAACGCTGCCATCCAGCCTGTCATCCCGCAGACACTGAGAAGCGCAGGCTTGCTTGCGCTGCTCAGCGTCTCTCTGTGACGACATCCAGATGAGCCGAGTTCATGTCCAATGAACTCGGCTCACCTCATGCACGTCACTGACAGCGTGGGAAAATTCTCACGCTGAAGCGCTGATTGCAGGAGAATTTTCCCACGCTGTCAGTGACGTGCAGGAGGTGAGCTGAGTTCATTGGACATGAGCTCACCTCATGCACATCACTGACAGCGTGGGAGAATTCTCCTGCACTCAGCACTTCAGCGTGAGAATTTTCCCACGCTGTCAGTGACGTGCATGAGGTGAGCCGAGTTCATTGGACATGACCTCCGCTCATCTGGATGCCGTCACAGCGAGACAGTGAGGAGCGCAATCATGCCTGCGCTTCTCAGTGTCTGCGGGATGACAGACTGGATGGCAGCGTTCTGCTGCGGTCCAGCCAGTCATCTCGATGTAGCAGAGCTGAAGCTGTCGTGGGAACCATGGAAAGGTAAGGATGAGGTTGGTTTATTATTTTTCTTTTATTGCAGGAGATCGTTGGCTTCAGCTGGAATGGGTGTGATGGTAAGTATGGTTTAATTTAGAACAATAAAGAATTGTGTCTTTATTTCAATTAAAGGACTTTATTCTGGGTGTTGTGTTTTTTTTAAATACTTTACTAGAAATTCATGGCGGTCATGTCTAATACTGGCGTGACCCCATGAATTTTGGGCTTGGGGCCAGCTGATAATACCAAGCTGGCCCTAACCCCTTTATTACCCAGTGAGCCACCGCACCAGGGCCCTGGATGAGTTGGGTACAGCGCCAGAAGGTGGCGCTTCTATGAACGCGCCATTTTCCGGGGTGGCTGCGGACTGCAATTTGTAGCGGGGGGGGGGCCCAGAAAGCTTGGGCCTCCCTGCGCTGCAGATTCCAGCCCCCAGCTGCCTAGTTGTACCTGGCTGGACACAAAAATAGGGCGAAGCCCCACGTACTTTTTTTTTAATTATTTCATGAAATTCATGAAATAATTAAGAAAAAAAGGGCTTCCCTATATTGTTGTGTCCGGCCAGGTACAAATAGGCAGCTGGTGGTTGGGGGCAGCCCGTTCCTGCCTGCTGTACCTGGCTGGACACAAATATAGTGCGAAGCCCCACTTCAATTTTTTTTAATTATTTCATGAAATTCATGAAATAATTAAGAAAAAAAGGGCTTCCCTATATTGTTGTGTCCGGCCAGGTACAAATAGGCAGCTGGTGGATGGGGGCAGCCCGTTCCTGCCTGCTGTACCTGGCTGGACACAAATATAGTGCGAAGCCCCACTTCAATTTTTTTAAATTATTTCAGGAAATTCATGAAATAATTTAAAAAAAATTGACGTGGGGCTTCGCACTATATTTGTGTCCAGCCAGGTACAGCAGGCAGGAACGGGCTGCCCCCAACCACCAGCTGCCTATTTGTACCTGGCCGGACACAACAATATAGGGAAGCCCTTTTTTTCTTAATTATTTCATGAAATAATTTAAAGAAAATTGACGTGGGGCTTCGCCCTGTTTTTGTGTCCAGCCAGGTACAACTAGGCAGCTGGGGGCTGGAATCCGCAGCGCAGGGAGGCCCAAGCTTTCTGGGCCACCCCCGCTGCAAATTGCAGTCCGCAGCCACCCCGGAAAATGGCGCGTTCATAGAAGCGCCATCTTCTGGCGCTGTACCCAACTCATCCAGGGCCCTGATGCGGTGGCTCACTGGGTAATAAAGGGGTTAGGGCCAGCTTGGCATTATCAGCTGGCCCTAAGCCCGAAATTCATGGGGTCACGCCAATATTAGACATGACCACCATGAATTTCTAGTAAAGTATTTAAAAAAAACACAACACCCAGAAAAAAGTCCTTTAATTGAAATAAACACACAATTCTTTATTGTTCTAAATTAAACCATACTTACCATCACGCCCATTCCAGCTGAAGCCAAAGATCTCCTGAAATAAAAGAAAAATAATAAAGCAACATCATCCTTACCTTTCCATGGTTCCCATGACAGCTTCAGCTCTGCTACATCGAGATGACAGGCTGGACCGCAGCAGAACGCTGCCATCCGGCCATTCGTCCCGCGGACACTGAGAAGCGCAGGCTTGCTTGCGCTCCACAGTGTCTCTCTGTGAGGGCATCCAGATGAGCCGAGTTAATGTCCAATGAACTCGGCTCACCTCATGCACGTCACTGACAGCGTGGGAAAATTCTCCTGCACTCAGCGCTTCAGCGTGGGAGAATTCTCACACTGAAGCGCTGAGTGCAGGAGAATTCTCCCACGCTGTCAGTGACGTGCAGGAGGTGAGCTGAGTTCATTGGACATGAGCTCACCTTATGCACGTCACTGACAGCGTGGGAAAATTCTCCTGCACTCAGCGCTTCAGCGGGAGAATTCTCACGCTGAAGCGCTGAGTGCAGGAGAATTCTCCCACGCTGTCAGTGACGTGCAGGAGGTGAGCTGAGTTCATTGGACATGAGCTCACCTTATGCACGTCACTGACAGCGTGGGAGAATTCTCCTGCACTCACCGCTTCAGCTTGAGAATTTTCCCACGCTGTCAGTGACGTGCATGAGGTGAGCCGAGTTCATTGGACATGAACTCGGCTCATCTGGATGTCGTCACAGAGAGACGCTGAGCAGCGCAAGCAAGCCTGCGCTTCTCAGTGTCTGCGGGATGAGAGGCTGGATGGCAGCGTTCTGCTGCGGTCCAGCCTGTCATCTCGATGTAGCAGAGCTGAAGCTGTCGTGGGAACCATGGAAAGGTAAGGATGAGGTTGCTTTATTATTTTTATTTTATTGCAGGAGATCGTTGGCTTCAGCTGGAATGGGCGTGACGGTAAGTATGGTTTAATTTAGAACAATAAAGGATTGTGTCTTTATTTCAATTAAAGGACTTTATTCTGGGTGTTTGTGTTTTCTTTAACTTTGACTATGGGGTTAGTAATGGGGGTGTCTTATAGACGCCTCTCCATTACTAACCTGGGCTTGATGTCAGCTGGCATTATAAGCTGACATCAATCCCAACCCTATTACCCCCTGCCACCGCACCAGGGCAGCGTGGAAGAGCGAGGCTAAGTGCCAGAATTGGCGCATCCTATGAATGCGCCATTTCTGGGGCGGCTGACGGCTGGTGTTTCTAGCCTGGGAGGGGGCCAATATTCATGGCTCCCTTCCTGGGCTATTAATATCAGCCCCCAGCTGTCTGCCTAGCCTTTGCTAGCTATTAAATTAGGGGGGACCCCACGTCATTTTTTTGGGGGGGTCCCCCATTTTAATAGCTAGTAAAGGCTATGTATTCAGCTGGGGGCTGATATTAGTAGCCTGGGAAGCTCCGTGGGTATTACCCCCTTCCCAGGCTTCAAACATCTGCCCCAGCCGTCTGCTTAACCTCCGCTAGAGCCTAAAATTAAGGGGAACCCCACGCCAATTTTTTTAATAATAAATCCTTTATTTTAATACTAAATGACAAGTACAGTAACCAACACTATCACTGTACTTCATATATATGTGACTGACATGTTTCTATCTATCTAATCTATGTGTGAAGCTCTATTCTGTCTGTTATAAATTGTCGGGTACCGCTGCTGAATTGCCGGCCGGCTTTTTTAAAGAGACAGTGCATGAAAACACTATTATTTTTTTAAATAAATCCTTTACACTAAATGACAAGTACAGTAATCAACACTGTCACTGCACTTCTTATATATGTGACTGACATGTTTCTATCTATCTAATCTATGTGTGATTCTCTATTCCTTCTATTCTAAATTGTCGGGTACCGCTGCTGAATTGCCGGCCGGCTTTTTTAAAGAGACGGTGCATGAAAACACTATTATTTTTTTTGATAAATCCTTTACGCTAAATGACAAGTACAGTAAGCAGCACTTTCACTGTACTTCGTATATATGTGGCTGACATGTTTATATCTATCTAATCTATGTGTGAAGCTCTATTCTTTCGGTTCTAAATTGTCGGGTACAGGTGTATGCCGCTGCTGAATTGCCGGCTTTTCATGTTTCACTGTGAGCACTGTTCCCATCGATTTGGGCAATCACTGTAATGCCACAACCACCATGGCTGTGGCATTACAGTGAGTGGCAGACAATCCCTGCATGATTGGTGCTCTAAATAGCACCAGACATGCAGGACACGCTTTTGGTGCACGAACAGTTATCGAACATAACCTCGAACAGCCGAATTTTTTGCAAATCGTTCGGGTTCGTCGAACAACTCGAACACCGCCCAAAACAGCTCGAATTTGAGATTGGCGAACAGTTCAAGTCGAACACCGCTCATCTCTAGTGGCGAGGTAACAATCATGCTTCCTTCCTCTGTCCTCTCCCCCCAACCTCGCACAACAGAAATGTGATCAAGGTCTCCCTCATCTGATGAGTCTTCCATCAGTTCGTCCTCCACTTCTTCCTGGGCTCCTGCACCTTCCTCACTAGTTTGGCTGCTACCATGCGCCCTGGTAAAACCATCTCCCCCACCCTCACATGCCTGCCGCCTTGGTGCTGCCGACCGTCTGGACCTTGCAGATGTTAGCCCTTCCGCATACAACTCCTCCTCCTCTACTTCCTCCACCTCCCCTTGTGCCACCACCTGACTCCAATTTCTGTTTAACATGTGCTCCAGCATGTAAATCACCGGAATAGTCATGCTGATAATAGCATCGTCAGCACTAAACATCTTCGTCGCCATTTCAAAACTGTGCAGAAGGGTGCATAGGTCCCTGATCTGAGACCACTCCTCCAGCGTTATTTGCCCCACCTCTGGATCTCGTTGGCCCAGGCTATACGTCAGAACGTATTGCACCAGGGCTTGTCGGTGCTGCCACAGTCGCTGCAACATGTGCAGAGTTGAATTCCACCGGGTAGGCACATCGCATTTTAGCCGGTGAAGTGGCAGGCCCAACAACTTCTGTAGAGATGTAAGTCACAGAGCTGCGGGATGCGAACGGCGGAAGTGAGCACACAGCGACCGTGCCCTCTGCAGAAGGCCATCTAGTCTGGGATAGTGGGCTAAAAATTGCTGGACAACCAGGTTCAACACGTGAGCCATACAAGGCACGTGTGTGACATTGCCCCGGCTAAGGGCCGCACCCAGGTTTGCAGCATTGTCGCACACGGCCTTCCCTGGTTTCAGGTCCAGTGGATACAACCATTCATGAAATTGGTTCTCCAGAGCTGACCACAACTCCTCAGCTGTGTGACTCACATTTCCCAGACATTTCAAAGTAAAAACCGCCTGATGACGTTGAGCCCTACTGCCAGCATAGTAAGGAGGTGGGCAGGATCCCTTCTGCGCAGTTAGAAAGCTTGTGGCATGACCAGACAGGCTTTGGGTGCAGGTGGAAGACCGAGAGGAGGTTGAGGAGGCAGAAGCAGTGGAGGAACTTTGACATAAAGAGGATTGACGCACCACTCGTGGGGACGGCAAGACTTGGACAGCAGCCCCTTGTCCTGCTGTCACCATAGTTACCCAGTGTCCAGTCAGCGACATGCAACGCCCCTGTCCATGCCTACTCGTCCAAGTGTCTGTGGTGAAATGCACCCTGTCACACACAGAGTTTCTCAAAGAAGCGGTGATGTTGTGTGCGACATGCTGGTGGAGCGCAGGCACACCTTTCTTTGAGAAGTAGTGCCGACTGGGCATCTGGTACTGGGGCACTGAGACGGACATAAGGTCTCGAAAATCCTCTGTGTCCACCAGGCGGAAAGGCAGCATTTCCGTAGCCAAGAGCTTGCAGATGGTGAAATTCAACCTCTTAGCTTTCTCATGGCTAGGAGGAAATGGTCTTTTACTTGTCCACATCTGAGGGACCGAGGGCTGGCTATTGTGCTTAGACGGGGTTGATAAGGTTGTCCCCGGCAAACTGCCGGTCTGTGAGGAAGATGCAGGTGGACATGTTAGGTTGCCTTGATCCAAAGGTGGTGCTATCGATGTCGGACAGCGCTCAACACCAGCTGGTGTTACCACCTCCAAAGAAAATGATGACCTGCCAATCACGCTGGCTGTTGCGGGTAAAGAGGTGGCAGGTCTGCGCCCCAAAACAGGTGTGACTGCTGTCTCCCCAGTCACAGAGGATGAAGAGGCCGCGGATGCACAAGATATGGCAGACAGTGGTTGGCCCGGCCGGCTAGGCCGCATTGTAGCACACTGAGCTTCCCACTCCAACTTATGCTTCATGTGCATGTGCCGGTTCATGCATGAAGTACTCAAACTATGTATTTTTTGGCCTCTACTTAGCTTTTGCTGACAAATGTTAAAGATAACACGAGGTGGGTCATCTTTATCGATCTGAAAAAATGCCCAGGCTATGCAAGGCTTAGCACCCATGCGACCTGAAGAGCCACCACAACTTCTGGTGAGAGGCAGAGTTGTGTTTGAGGATGCAGTTGTTGACGTGCTTCCAGTACTACGTCTCTGTCCAGGAAGGCGCAACCTGACCTTGTCGTCACTAGCATCTTCCTCCACCTCCTCTGCTGACCTCATCTCTTGGCTGACTGTGGGTTGACAGTAAGTGGGATCTCCAACCTCATCATCATCACCCTGTGCGTTATCACACCCGTCGTCCTCAGAGCCAACCTGTTCCTGCCCTGACAAAAAACTAAAGTTGTCGCTCCAATCAGGTATTTGAGTCTTATCATCGTCTTCCTCATTGTCTCCACCAACAGGAGATACAGTTTGGGAATGAGGGTCTACATTATGGTCAGAACCTTCTGCGTCTGGTCCTGGATCCGATTCATAAAGATTCTGGGCATCAGTGCAGATCATTTCCTCGTCTGGATTCACAGAAGTGCTGGAGTCGACCTCTGATTCCCAGGCTATAGTATGAGTAAACAGCTCTGCAGACTCAACCGTCTGTTCTACCTCATACTCAGATGGGCAGCTGGAGATTTGGGAGCTGTGAGGAAGCAAGTGCGATTGGGGTGACACCTTTGAGGACTGGAGTATTTGTGATGTTGAAGTTGATGTGGAGGAGAGCCCACTTAAAGGATCACTTGATATCCGTTGAAGCACCTGCTGTTTTGTGCCTCATCTGGAATTTGTAGCGATTGGCGTGGCCGTAAGAAAGGGATCTTATCACATTGTCCGCTAAAAGAAGTAGACATTTTAGTTTGGCTGGAAGATGGTCTTTCTTCTGGAGATGTTACTGTTGCTTTAACACCTACCCCATGGACACAACCTTTTTTCCCCTTCCCAACACGCCTATTCCCCTTTCCACCAGCAGCAGGTCTTTTTCCACTCATTTTGGTGGTTAACTAATTCACAACTCTGGAGTTGTTTGCACAAAAAAACAATGGATGGGAACCGAGCAGAGCTGAGTGGCCAAACTGTGGTATTAGGCCAAAAATATTGGCTGGGTTAGATGCAGAAAAAAATTATATTCAATTTGCAACCTGATGGAGGTCAGTATAGATGGACTAATAGAGAAAGTCCCACACACAGCTAGAAGCCCAAATATTTTTTCAGAGGTAGATGCAGAAAAAAAATATATTCAGTTTGCAACCTGATGGAGGTCAGTATAGATGGACTATTAGAGAAAGTCCCACACACTGCTAGAAGGCCAAATATTTTTTCAGAGCTAGATGCAGACAAAAAATTGTTTTTAATTTGCAACCTGATGGAGGTCAGTATAGATGGACAAATAGAGAAAGTCCCACACACTGCTAGAAGGCCAAATATTTTTTCAGAGCTGGATGCAGATAAAAATTATTTTTAATTTGCAACCTGATGGAGGTCAGTATAGATGGACTAATAGAGAAAGTCCCACACACTGCTAGAAGGCCAAATATTTTTTCAGAGCTAGATGCAGAAAAAAATTATATTCAGTTTGCAACCTGATGGAGGTCTGTATAGATGGATTAATAGAACAAGTCCCACACACAGCTAGAAGCCCAATATTTTTTCAGAGGTAGATGCAGAAAAAAAATATATTCAGTTTGCAACCTGATGGAGGTCAGTATAGATGGACTAATAGAGAAAGTCCCACACACTGCTAGAAGGCCAAATATTTTTTCAGAGCTAGATGCAGACAAAAAATTATTTTTAATTTGCAACCTGATGGAGGTCAGTATAGATGGACTAATAGAGAAAGTCCCACACACTGCTAGAAGGCCAAATATTTTTTCAGAGCTGGATGCAGATGAAAATTATTTTTAATTTGCAACCTGATGGAGGTCAGTATAGATGGACTAATAGAGAAAGTCCCACACACTGCTAGAAGGCCAAATATTTTTTCAGAGCTGGATGCAGATAAAAATTATTTTTAATTTGCAACCTGATGGAGGTCAGTATAGATGGACTAATAGAGAAAGTCCCACACACTGCTAGACGGCCAAATATTTTTTCAGAGCTAGATGCAGAAAAAAATTATATTCAGTTTGCAACCTGATGGAGGTCAGTATAGTTGGACTAATAGAACAAGTCCCACACACAGCTAGAAGCCCAAATATTTTTTCAGAGGTAGATGCAGATAAAAATTATTTTTAATTTGCAACCTGATGGAGGTCAGTATAGATGGACTAATAGAGAAAGTCCCACACACTGCTAGAAGGCCAAATATTTTTTCAGAGCTAGATGCAAACAAAAAATTATTTTCAGTTTGCAACCTGATGGAGGTCAGTATAGATGGACTAATAGAACAAGTCCCACACACAGCTAGAAGCCCAAATATTTTTTCAGAGGTAGATGCAGATAAAAAATATTTTTAATTTGCAACCTGATGGAGGTCAGTATAGATGGACTAATAGAGAAAGTCCCACACACTGCTAGAAGGAAAAATATTTTTTCAGAGCTAGATGCAGAAAAAAATTATATTCAGTTTGCAACCTGATGGAGGTCAGTATAGATGGATTAATAGAACAAGTCCCACACACAGCTAGAAGCCCAATATTTTTTCAGAGGTAGATGCAGAAAAAAAATATATTCAGTTTGAAACCTGATGGAGGTCAGTATAGATGAACTAATAGAGAAAGTCCCACACACTCCTAGAAGGCAAAATATTTTTTCAGAGCTAGATGCAGACAAAAAATTATTTTTAATTTGCAACCTGATGGAGGTCAGTATAGATGGACTAATAGAGAAAGTCCCACACACTGCTAGAAGGCCAAATATTTTTTCAGAGCTGGATGCAGATAAAAATCATTTTTAATTTGCAACCTGATGGAGGTCAGTATAGATGGACTAATAGAGAAAGTCCCACACACTGCTAGAAGGCCAAATTTTTTTCAGAGCTAGATGCAGACAAAAAATTATTTTCAGTTTGCAAACTGATGGAGGTCAGTATAGATGGACTAATAGAACAAGTCCCACACACAGCTAGAAGCCCAAATATTTTTTCAGAGGTAGATGCAGAAAAAAATTATATTCAGTTTGCAACCTGATGGAGGTCTGTATAAATGGATTAACAGAACAAGTCCCACACACAGCTAGAAGCCCAATATTTTTTCAGAGGTAGATGCAGAAAAAAATATATTCAGTTTGCAACCTGATGGAGGTCAGTATAGATGGACTAATAGAACAAGTCCCACACACAGCTAGAAGCCCAAATATTTTTTCAGAGGTAGATGCAGATAAAAATTATTTTTAATTTGCAACCTGATGGAGGTCAGTATAGATGGACTAATAGAGAAAGTCCCACACACTGCTAGAAAGCCAAATATTTTTTCAGAGCTAGATGCAGACAAAAAATTATTTTCAGCTTGCAACCTGATGGAGGTCAGTATAGATGGTCTCATAGAACAAGTCCCACACACAGCTAGAAGCCCAAATATTTTTTCAGAGGTAGATGCAGAAAACAATTATATTCAGTTTGCAACCTGATGGAGGTCTGTATAGATGGATTAATAGAACAAGTCCCACACACAGCTAGAAGCCCAATATTTTTTCAGAGGTAGATGCAGAAAAAAAATATATTCAATTTGCAACCTGATGGAGGTCCATATAGATGGACTAATAGAACAAGTCCCACACACTGCTAGAAGCCCAAATATTTTTTCAGAGGTAGATGCAGAAAAAACTTATATTCAGTTTGCAACCTGATGGAGGTCTGTATAGATGGATTAATAGAACAAGTCCCACACACAGCTAGAAGCCCAATATTTTTTCAGAGGTAGATGCAGAAAAAAAATTTATTCAGTTTGCAACCTGATGGAGGTCAGTATAGATGGACTAATAGAGAAAGTCCCACACACTGCTAGAAGGTCAAATATTTTTTCAGAGCTAGATGCAGAAAAAAATTATATTCAATTTGCAACCTGATGGAGGTCAGTATAGATGGACTAATAGAATGATGCTATGCCCAAAAGATTTTACTTCACTAGGTGCAGTAAAAAAATTGGTATTCTATACACAAGTGGTATATCTTGCAACACAGATAGGCTACTCCACTGACTAACACACTCTGCAATAGGCCAAAAAGGATTATCTTTGCTAGATTCAGCCAAATGCTGTGAAAAAAACTTGCACAGCACTGGCACAGACCTGCCTGGCAAAAACTGATAGGAACTGATGTAACCTAGTCCTGAAATGGACTGCAATTACAATTAGTCTTTACTCCCACAATCTATCTATTTAAGAGCACAGACCTGCCTGATAAAAGTCGTAGGAAATGCTGTAACCTAGTCCTTAAAAGGACTGCAATCACAACTATTCCCTACTCCCAAGCTATCTGTAGATTTGTGCGAAAATTGGCTTGAAATTAACAAGGTATAGCGCACACAGCAACAGCGGTGCCGTCTAACACGCAGCTGCAGCAGTGAGAAAATGGTGGCGACGGGGAAAATGGCTTGGTCTTATAGGGCAAGGACATGTGACATACACTGCCAAAGACACATGCCCTTGCTTGTGTGAAAAAAGCACTTCGCTCCGTGTGTGCGCTGCTGATAGGCTGACAGATTGCACCTCCCCACTGTAAATGCGGGAAAGAGAAAAAAAAATGGAGATCTTCATTATTCCTGCAGAGATCCATCCCCTGCCCCTCCCCTAACCCCGCTGTACACTTAAACTGCGTATTAACATTAATTTTCATCATTACTGAGAAAAAATCCAGTTATGATTTTGGGGCACGAACAGTTATCGAACATAACCTCGAACAGCCGAATTTTTCTCAAATCGTTCGTGTTCGCCGAACGGCTCGAACACCGCCCAAAACAGCTTGAATTTGAGATTGGCGAACAGTTTGAGTAAAACAACGCTCATCTCTACTGAAGATCTAAAGGTCCCTGGTTCAATCCTGGTTTTCAGCAAAAGTTTTTTTATTCACCCATTAAATTTTAAGCAGAAAATAAACAAAGCATATGGACTGACTGTTTACAGAGAATGTAAAAGTCCTAATCATGATAACTATCTACAGGAAATAAAATGATAGAAACTTGAGGAATGAACATTTTTAACTTTTGAGGAAAATAATATTTTTTGTAATTTTTCCGTCATTCTGGATGTCATCACTTTGTTTAATTTTAGTTTTGACTTAGCTGTATGAGGATTTAAAGGAAACCTGATAGCTAATACGGGCAGCATGTATCAGACACTAGCTGAATGATTTCAGCCATTTATATTTGACTATGAATCGCTGTGGCATTACTGAGACAAATATGCTTCAAAAATATGGCAGGAACAAAGCTGTTTGGGGAAAAAGCCAGGAAGGCAAAAAACAAAAGCCCCAATTCAGGACCGTCATCTTTCATTCTAAAAAAAGGGGTTTCCATGTTAATGGTAAGACAAAAAATCTACTGATTTGGCATTTCTCTAGCGAGGAGAGCCCACTTAAAATGTATGGGGTGCTTGTCTCCATAAGCGCAAGCTGGGCACTAAACTGGCTTATTTGCAATTCTGGATGTTGCAGAGTGAAAACACCTGTTGGACAAAAATAGTAATTGCCGGTGTTGATGAATTCATTGTGAGGAGTAATTTATAAAATGGGATCACTTTGGAGGGGTTTCTGCTGTTTTGGTACTTTTGGAACTCCGCAAATGTCACCCTCAAAATATTCTTGCAAAATCTGCATTCCCAAAACCCAAATAGCGCTCTTACTTTCAAAGCCCAGCTGTGTGACCAAACAGTAGTTTCTGAAGGCATATGGGGCATCACCGCATTTCAATGAAATTGTGAAACTTTAGATATTTTCGCAAGAAAAACTAAATATATATTGACCTAAATTTACCATTAATATAAAGTACAATGTGTTACAGAATAACACTATCAGAATCACGGGGATATGATAAGCATTCCAGTGTTATTGCCACATAAAGTGATACATGTCAGATTTAAAAAACGGTGCTTGGTCATGAAGCTCAAAATTGGCTGTAACTAATAGGTTACAAATCAATATTAAAATAAAAGAAATCATGGTATATTTCCTTTCATCACAAGTAATGCTCATCTTTCTACTGCTTAGCTTAGAAAGAGTTAAATTACAAAAGCCAGAAGAAATCAGGATGGCCGAGCGTTCTAAGGTGCTGCATCGTAGTCTCTCCTGGAGGCGTGGGTTCGAATCCCAATTCTGACATTAGCATTTTCTTTCAAGAAATTGTACAGCTTCACTCCTGTTACTGATCAGTTGGGGTTCTTCTCTATTGGTGGCAATCTCAAATCGAAAACTAAAAGTGATGGGGCTTAGCAAAACCAATTCTTATTTTTGGCACTTTGGCAGTATTCCTGGGGGTCCTTGAGGCAAATCTTAAATATCCTGAATTTGTGCTTTCACAAAGGACTTCTGGGAACATCAAATAGTTTCTTTTTGCATATGTTAATTGTTGCTTTGGCATCGGAAAAATACTGTGGATAGAAAAATGAGAGGGACTATTTCATCTCTATGTGTTCTCTGTCCCTATTAGGGCAGAGAGTGAACCTCCTAAGGTGCTGTCGAGGAAGATTCCTAGAAACCGAATTACCAGTAAGTCTAATTTCAGATTTTTCTACCTCAGGAATCATTGGCTATAAATATACTTAATAAACAAAAGCTAAAAGAGCAGATGAACATAGTTTAACAAGTCTGAAATGCACATGTGATACTGACATCAAAGTTTCACCACATTTTGGGACAAATGTTTTCACTTTCAACAATAACAATCAGTAGAATATTTTCTCTAAATTTGCATCTCCTTTCTTCACTCCAATTGTTTCCACCTAAGAAAAAATAAAGCTTGATGCAACATTATGCTTACAAATTGTGTTTTATGCTCAATCATCACCTGTCCTACAGAGACACAGTCAGAATTACCCTGGCGAATTGAGTAAATTTGAAAATGTAAAAAAAATGCACAATTGCTGTTTTTATCTATTCATTCACAAAGAATTAATGTAAGTTCTTAAATATGTGCGCAAAATAGCGGTACTTTCAAATATAGATAATCTTGCAAAAACAAGTCAAAGTAAAAATAATTGCATCCAGTTGTGACATCTACAGTGTGTCGAACATTTCTGAATCTAAACGTGTCCTGCCGAAATAGCTCAGTTGGGAGAGCGTTAGACTGAAGATCTAAAGGTCCCGCATTTGGCAAAAGCTTTTTTCTTCACCCATTAAATTTTAAGCAGAAAATAAACAAAGCATATGGACTGACTGTTTACAGAGAATGTAAAAGTCCTAATCATTATAACTATCTACAGGAAATAAAATGATAGAAACTTGAGAACTGAACACTTTTAACTTTTGAGGAAAATAATATTTTTTGTAATTTTTCCTTCATTCTGGACATCATCACTTTGTTTTATTTTAGTTTGACTTAGCTGTATGAGGATTTAAAGGAAACCTGATAGCTAATACGGGCAGCATGTATCAGACACTAGCTGAATGATTTCAGCCATTTATGTTTGACTATGAATCGCTGTGGCATTACTGAGACAAATATGCTTCAAAAATATGCCAGGAACAAAGCTGTTTGGGGAAAAAGCCAGGAAGTCAAAAAACACAAGCCCCAACTCAACACCGTCATCTTTCATTCTAAAAATAGGGGTTTCCACGTTAATGGTAAGACAAATAATCCACAGATTTGGCATTTCTCTAGCAAGGAGAGCCCACTTAAAATGTATGGGGTGCTTGTCTCCATAAGCGCAAGCTGGGCACTAAACTGGCTTATTTGCAATTCTGGATGTTGCAGAGTGAAAACACCTGTTCGACAAAAATAGTCATTGCCGGTGTTGATGAATTCATTGTGAGGAGTAATTTATAAAATATGATCACTTTGGACAGGTTTCTGCTGTTTTGGTACTTTGGAACTCCGCAAATGTCACCCTCAAAATATTCTTGCAAAACCTGCATTCCCAAAACCCAAATAGCGCTCTTACTTTCAAAGCCCTGCTGTGTGACCAAACAGTAGTTTCTGAAGACGTATGGGGCATCACCGCATTTCAATGAAATTGTGCAACTTTAGATATTTTCACAAGAAAAACTAAATATATATTGACCTAAATTTACCATTAATATAAAGTACAATGTGTTAGAAAATAGCACTATCAGAATCACGGGGATATGTTAAGCATTCCAGTGTTATTGCCACATAAAGTGATACATGTCAGATTTAAAAAACGGTGCTTGGTCATGAAGCTCAAAATTGGCTGTAACTAATAGGTTACAATTCAATATTAAAATAAAAGAAATCATGGTATATTTCCTTTCATCACAAGTATTGCTCATCTTTCTACTGCTTAGCTTAGAAAGAGTTAAATTACAAAAGCCAGAAAAAGTCAGGATGGCCGAGCGGTCAAAGGCACTGCGTTTAGTTCGCAGTCTCTCCTGGAGGCGTGGATTCAAATCCTACTTCTGACATTAACATTTTCTTTCAAGAAATTGTACAGCTTCACTCCTGTTACTGATCAGTTGGGGTTCTGCTCTATTGGTGGCAATCTCAAATCGAAAACTAAAAGTGATGGGGCTTAGAAAAACCAATTCTCAACGTTGGCACTTTGGCAGTATTCCTTGGGGTCCTTGAGGCAAATCTTAAATGTCCTGAATTTGTGCTTTCACAAAAAACTTTTGGGAACATCAAATAGTTTCTTTGTGCATATGTTAGTTGTTGCTATGGCATCAGAAAAATACTGTGGATAGGAAAATGGGAGGGACTATTTCATCTCTATGTGTTCTCTGTCCCTATTAGGGCAGAGAGTGAACCTCCTAAGTAGAGATGAGCGTTGTTCGACTCGAACTGTTCGCCAATCTCAAATTCGAGCTGTTTTGGGCGGTGTTCGAGCCGTTCGGCGAACACGAACGATTTGAGAAAAATTCGGCTGTTTGAGGTTATGTTCGATAACTGCTCGTGCACCAAAATCATAACTGGATTTTTTCTCAGTAATGATGAAAATTAATGTTAATACGCAGTTTGAGTGTGCAGCGGGGTGGGGGGAGGGGCAGGGGATGGATCTCTGCAGGAATAATGAAGATCTCCATTTTTTTTTCTCTTTCCCGCATTTACAGTGGGGAGGTGGAATCTGTCAGCCTATCAGCAGCGCACACAAGGAGCGAAGTGCTTTTTTTCACACAAGCAAGGGCATGTGTCATTGGCAGTGTATGTCACATGTCCTTGTCCTATAAGACCAAGCCATTTTCCCCGTCGCCACCATTTTCTCACTGCTGCAGCTGCGTGTTAGACGGCACCGCTGTTGCTGTGTGCGCTATACCTTGTTAATTTCAAGCCAATTTTCGCACAAATCTACAGATAGCTTGGGAGTAGGGAATAGTTGTGATTGCAGTCCTTTTAAGGACTAGGTTACAGCATTTCCTACGACTTTTATCAGGCAGGTCTGTCCTCTTAAATAGATAGATTGTGGGAGTAAAGACTAATTGTAATTGCAGTCCTTTTCAGGACTAGGTTACATCAGTTCCTATCAGTTTTTGCCAGGCAGGTCTGTGCCAGTGCTGTGCAAGTTTTTTTCACAGCATTTGGCTGAATCTAGCAAAGCTAATCCTTTTTGGCCTATTGCAGAGTGTGTTAGTCAGTGGAGTAGCCTATCTGTGTTGCAAGATATACCACCTGTGTATAGAATACCAATTTTTTTACTGCACCTAGTGAAGTAAAATCTTTTGGGCATAGCATCATTCTATTAGTCCATCTATACTGACCTCCATCAGGTTGCAAATTGAATATAATTTTTTTCTGCATCTAGCTCTGAAAAAATATTTGGGCTTCTAGCAGTGTGTGGGACTTGTTCTATTAGTCCATCTATACTGACCTCCATCAGGTTGCAAACTGAATATAATTTTTTTCTGCATCTAGCTCTGAAAAAATATTTGGGCTTCTAGCAGTGTGTGGGACTTGTTCTATTAGTCCATCTATACTGACCTCCATCAGGTTGCAAACTGAATATAATTTTTTTCTGCATCTAGCTCTGAAAAAATATTTGGCCTTCTAGCAGTGTGTGGGGCTTGTTCTATTAGTCCATCTATACTGACCTCCATCACACTGCAAATTAAAAATAATTTTTTGTCTGCATCTAGCTCTGAAAAAATATTTGGGCTTCTAGCAGTGTGTGGGACTTGTTCTATTAGTCCATCTATACTGACCTCCATCAGGTTGCAAACTGAATATAATTTTTTTCTGCATCTAGCTCTGAAAAAATATTTGGCCTTCTAGCAGTGTGTGGGACTTTCTCTATTAGTCCATCTATACTGACCACCATCAAGTTGCAAATTAAAAATAATTTTTATCTGTATCTAGCTCTGAAAAAATATTTGGCCTTCTAGCAGTGTGTGGGACTTTCTCTATTAGTCCATCTATACTGACCTCCATCAGGTTGCAAATTAAAAATAATTTTTTGTCTGCATCTAGCTCTGAAAAAATATTTGGCCTTCTAGCAGTGAGTGGGACTTTCTCTATTAGTCCATCTATACTGACCTCCATCAGGCTGCAACTTAAAAATAATTTTTATCTGCATCTACCTCTGAAAAAATATTTGGCCTTCTAGCTGTGTGTGGGACTTGTTCTATTAGGCCATCTATACTGACCTCCATCAGGTTGCAAACTGAAAATAATTTTTCTGCATCTAGCTCTGAAAAAATATTTGGCCTTCTAGCAGTGTGTGGGACTTTCTCTATTAGTCCACCTATACTGACCTCCATCAGGTTGCAAATTAAAAATAATTTATATCTGCATCTAGCTGTGAAAAAATATTTGGCCTTCTAGCAGTGTGTGGGACTTTCTCTATTAGTCCATCTATTCTGACCTCCATCAGGTTGCAAATTAAAAATAATTTTTTGTCTGCATCTAGCTCTGAAAAAATATTTGGCCTTCTAGCAGTGTGTGGGACTTTCTCTATTAGTCCATCTATACTGACCTCCATCAGGTTGCAAATTCAAAATAATTTTTTGTCTGCATCTAGCTCTGAAAAAATATTTGGCCTTCTAGCAGTGTTTGGGACTTTCTCTATTAGTCCATCTATACTGACCTCCATCAGGCTGCAAATTAAAAATAATTTTTATCTGCATCTACCTCTGAAAAAATATTTGGCCTTCTAGCTGTGTGTGGGACTTGTTCTATTAGTCCATCTATACTGACCTCCATCAGGTTGCAAACTGAATATAATTTTTTTCTGCATCTAGCTCTGAAAAAATATTTGGCCTTCTAGCAGTGTGTGGGACTTTCTCTATTAGTCCATCTATACTGACCTCCATCAGGTTGCAAATTAAAAATAATTTATATCTGCATCTAGCTCTGAAAAAATATTTGGCCTTCTAGCAGTGTGTGGGACTTTCTCTATTAGTCCATCTATACTGACCTCCATCAGGTTGCAAATTAAAAATAATTTTTTGTCTGCATCTAGCTCTGAAAAAATATTTGGCATTCTAGCAGTGTGTGGGACTTTCTATATTAGTCCATCTATACTGACCTCCATCAGGTTGCAAATTCAAAATAATTTTTTGTCTGCATCTAGCTCTGAAAAAATATTTGGCCTTCTAGCAGTGTGTGGGACTTTCTCTATTAGTCCATCTATACTGACCTCCATCAGGCTGCAAATTAAAAATTATTTTTATCTGCATCTACCTCTGAAAAAATATTTGGCCTTCTAGCTGTGTGTGGGACTTGTTCTATTAGTCCATCTATACTGACCTCCATCAGGTTGCAAACTGAATATAATTTTTTTCTGCATCTAGCTCTGAAAAAATATTTGGCCTTCTAGCAGTGTGTGGGACTTTCTCTATTAGTCCATCTATACTGACCTCCATCAGGTTGCAAATTAAAAATAATTTATATCTGCATCTAGCTCTGAAAAAATATTTGGCCTTCTAGCAGTGTGTGGGACTTTCTCTATTAGTCCATCTATACTGACCTCCATCAGGTTGCAAATTAAAAATAATTTATATCTGCATCTAGCTCTGAAAAAATATTTGGCCTTCTAGCAGTGTGTGGGACTTTCTCTATTAGTCCATCTATACTGACCTCCATCAGGTTGCAAACTGAATATAATTTTTTTCTGCATCTAGCTCTGAAAAAATATTTGGCCTTCTAGCAGTGTGTGGGACTTTCTCTATTAGTCCATCTATACTGACCTCCATCAGGTTGCAAATTAAAAATAATTTATATCTGCATCTAGCTCTGAAAAAATATTTGGCCTTCTAGCAGTGTGTGGGACTTTCTCTATTAGTCCATCTATACTGACCTCCATCAGGATGCAAATTAAAAATAATTTTTTGTCTGCATCTAGCTCTGAAATAATATTTGGCCTTCTAGCAGTGTGTGGGACTTTCTCTATTAGTCCATCTATACTGACCTCCATCAGGTTGCAAACTGAATATAATTTTTTTCTGCATCTACCTCTGAAAAAATATTGGGCTTCTAGCTGTGTGTTGGACTTGTTCTATTAATCCATCTATACAGACCTCCATCAGGTTGCAAACTGAATATAATTTTTTTCTGCATCTACCTCTGAAAAAATATTTGGGCTTCTAGCTGTGTGTGGGACTTGTTCTATTAGTCCATCTATACTGACCTCCATCAGGTTGCAAACTAAATATAATTTTTTTCTACATCTAGATCTGAAAAAATATTTGGCCTTCTAGCAGTGTGTGGGACTTGTTCTATTAGTCCACCTATACTGACCTCCATCAGGTTGCAAATACAAAATAATTTTTTGTCTGCATCTAGCTCTGAAAAAATATTTGGTCTTCTAGCAGTGCGTGGGACTTTCTCTATTAGTCCATCTATACTGACCTCCATCAGGTTGCAAACTGAATATATTTCTTTTCTGCATCTACCTCTGAAAAAAATAATTGGGCTTCTAGCTGTGTGTGGGACTTTTTCTATTAGTCCATCTATGCTGACCTCCATCAGGTTGCAAACTGAATATAATTTTTTTCTGCATCTACCTCTGAAAAAATATTTGGGCTTCTAGCTGTGTGTAGGACTTGTTCTATTAGTCCATATATACTGACCTCCATCAGGTTGCAAACTGAATACAATTTTTTTCTGCATCTACCTCTGAAAAAATATTTGGGCTTCTTGCTGTGTGTGGGACTTGTTCTATTAGTACATCTATACTG
Source organism: Phyllobates terribilis (assembly GCF_046119375.1). Lineage (NCBI taxonomy): Eukaryota > Metazoa > Chordata > Amphibia > Anura > Dendrobatidae > Phyllobates > Phyllobates terribilis. Next base: position 1,550,624 of record NW_027362825.1, read on the forward strand.
ACCTCCATCAGGTTGCAAATTGAATATAATTTTTTTCTGCATCTAACCCAGCCAATAGTTTTGGCCTAATACCACAGTTTGGCCACTCAGCTCTGCTCGGTTCCCATCCATTGTTTTTTTGTGCAAACAACTCCAGAGTGTAACATACCTGGCGGCGTCCTTGCATGGTGGTCCATCTCCCACTGTGCAAGAGAGCGCACTTGATCTCCTGTCCAGAATGTCTCTCTGGCTTCCCTCCATGCTGTCTGTTTGTGTCTGTTTCTGCTGCTTAAGGGCGGCGCCCGATCACTTCCTGCTTTTTGTACCTGCTGTGGGTCACGCCCCTTGTGCGTCCTCAGCCTATTGCTGTCTGTCACTTGGTATATAGCTCAGCAGCTCCCTTCTATCCCTGCCTGAGCATAGTGTTTCCTTCAGTGTGTGCTTGCACTCTGAAGGTGCCAGGTCCCGTTCTTTGTTTCCTTGTCTGCCTTTCCTGGAGGCTGTATTTCCAGGCCTGTCTGAACTTAGTCCTGTATGTCTCCTGCTTTGCGGTATTAGTTCCCGTGTCTGAACTGAGTCCTGTATGTCTCCTGCTTTGCGGTATTAGTTCCCGTGTCTGAACTGAGTCCTGTATGTCTCCTGCTTTGCGGTATCAGCTCCCGTGTCTGAACTGAGTCCTGTATGTCTCCTGCTTTGCGGTATTAGTTCCCGTGTCTGAACTGAGTCTTGTATGTCTCCTGCTTTGCGGTATTAGTTCCCGTGTCTGAACTGAGTCCTTTCTGTGTTCTCTTGTCTGTCCTGTCTGAACACGCTCCTAGCCTGTTCCTCCCGCCTTCTAGGGGCCGATTACCTAGACCCGCTCCTGTATCTTGTCTGTCCTGTCTGAACACGCTCCTAGCCTGTTCCTCCCGCCTTCTAGGGGCCGATTACCTAGACCCGCTCCTGTATCTTGTCTGTCCTGTCTGAACACGCTCCTTGCCTGTTCGTCCCGCCTCTCTGGGGGCAGTATTCCCAGACCCGCTCCTGTATCCCGCTGCAGTGTCGGTCTCCTCCGTACACTCAGTTCCAGTCTGAACTCTCTCCTATCCTTTACCTGTTTTGCCTCTATGTCCGTTCCCTTCCTTTTTCTGCAGAGTCTGAACTCGTACCTAACTCCTGCTTGTTGTCTCTGTACTCCCGTTTGTGAGTTTGTGGTCCCCTCGCTACTTCACTGCAAGTACCCTGTGGGTATCTGGCTCTGCCTTTCCCTTCCTGTCTGTTCCGTGTGAACAGAGTCCTGTCCGTGCTGCTCCGGCAGTCCTGTCCTGCCCTGCTTCTGCCCGCTGCTCCGGCAGTCCTGTCCTGCCCTGCTTCTGCCCGCTGCTCTGGCAGTCCTGTCCTGCCCTGCTTCTGCCCGCTGCTCCGGCAGTCCTGTCCTGCCCTGCTTCTGCCCGCTGCTCCGGCAGTCCTGTCCTGCCCTGCCTGTACCCCTCTGCCTGTAATGTTCCTGAGTCCCAGTGTGTACTGGGTCCTATCCCGCCTGTGTTCCTACCTGCTAGTGCCTCCCTGTCTGCACTCTAGCTGTGCTTGCCTGTACCCCCCTGCCTGCTTACCCGCCTGCCTGCATACCAGTCTTGCCTGCCTATACCCACCAGTCTGTGTGCCAGCCTACCAGCCTGTTCCAGTAATCCCTGTGTGGGTCAACCCCCGTGTCCGGAGTTTGACCTGGAGTAGCACCTGGTCCCTCTGCCCGGTTTCTCCCTGGTGCACTGGCGTCGTATGCCGTCGTGCCACCTTGGTCGGATCGGCCAGATACTTAGTCACGCCCCTCCAGGCACTCTCCGGTTCATGGTCCAGTGGAACCACTACAACCGCACACGCCAGTCAGTCCGGGCGTGTGCATAACAGCATGCTCAGGCCGTGGTTCCCGTTGAGCCCCACAGCCTTCGCTCTCTGAGAAGTTTTCCAGCGAATATATGCATTAAAATAAATAAATAAATTTTTTTTCTCCTAGCTGAGTTCCAGGCGAAATTACGCACCGTCCAGATGGATCTATCAGCTCTCGTTCCTGCGGATCCGCCACGTTACTATGGGGATCCAAGACAGTGTCGTGCATTTGTGGAGCAATGCATGCTACACTTTAAGGCCTACCCTCTCTATTTTCCTTCCGATGGGGCTAAAGTGGCCTTTATGATGTCTTACCTGGCGGGTGATGCCTTGGAATGGATCAACCCCCTATATGAAACACAGGATCCGATCCTCCTGGACCTAATGGCCTTCCTGGTGGCCTTTCTAATGGTCTTCGATGATCCTAACCCGGAGGCTCCTGCTGAAGCTTCACCTCCCAATATCCCGGAGCAGCCCCGATGGGTAATGTGTGTGGGTAGCGCAATAGTCCTCCAGCCCAATGAGACTACTGCCCACCCAGAATCCTCACAGGGTGACTACGCTTTCCGGAATACTTCTCTCAACCTCAAGAGGCAGTCCAGACGTGCTAGACTTAGAGGCAAGCCGTCACGCCAGGGTCTGTCCTCCCTGAGACCTCCTGACCCCAACCTTGAAGTCCCTACTGAAGCTTCATCTCCCTGTATCCCGGAGAAACCCCAATGGGTAATGTGCGTGGGTAGTGCACCAGTTCTCCTGCCCAAAGAGACTTCTGCCCATCCAGACTCCACACAGGAGAACTTCCTGCACCCGGCATCAGATGCTTCTCTCTATTTAACCGGTGTGCATGTCCAAGGATGCTCCAAAGCTGTGGTTACCTCTGAGTCTGTGCACCTCTACTACCTGGCGGAGGATCCCCTGTTGCCTCCTGAACCCTCCGGGATACCACTCGATGACAAATGGAGAGAGACTTCTCTACACCCGGTACTCAATACTTTGTCCGCTTCGTCCTGTGAGCCTGACAATGGGTACCCCAAAGTGGTAGTTACCTCCGAGTCTCTACACCCCTCCGACCAGGCGGAGGATCTCCAGTTGTCTCCTGAACCCTTCGGGGTGCTACCTGGTAGCGAAAGAACAGAGACTCTCCTATACTCTGTACCTGATACCTCGCTCGCTTCGTCCAGTGAGTCCAACCTAGTGTACTCCGAAGCAGAGGTTACTCCCGAGTCTCTACACCCCTCCGACCAGGCGGAGGACCTCCAGTTGTGTTCAGAACCCTTTGGGGTGCCACCTGGTGGTGAAAGGACAGGGATTCTCCTATACTCTGTACCTGATACCTCGCCTGCTTCCTCCAGTGAGTCCGACCTAGTGTACTCTGAAGCAGTTGTTTTCTCTGAGCCTCTGCACTCTTCTGACCCGGCGGAGGACCTCCAGTTGTTTCCTGAATCCTCCGGGATACCACCAGATAACAAAGTGACAGTGACTTTTCCTCATTATGTACCTGATAACCCGTCTATTTTTTCAAGTGAGCTTAACAAGATGTACCTCGAAGCAGAGATTACCCTCAAGTCTCTGTCCCCCTCCAACCCAGTGAACGACTGGTCCTCGAATTCCCTGCGGAAGATTCTGGCAGGCCTGAAGAAGAGGGGGCGTAAGGGGGGAGGTACTGTAACATACCTGGCGGCGTCCTTGCATGGTTGTCCATCTCCCACTGTGCAAGAGAGCGCACTTGATCTCCTGTCCAGAATGTCTCTCTGGCTTCCCTCCATGCTGTCTGTTTGTGTCTGTTTCTGCTGCTTAAGGGCGGCGCCCGATCACTTCCTGCTTTTTGTACCTGCTGTGGGTCACGCCCCTTGTGCGTCCTCAGCCTATTGCTGTCTGTCACTTGGTATATAGCTCAGCAGCTCCCTTCTATCCCTGCCTGAGCATAGTGTTTCCTTCAGTGTGTGCTTGCACTCTGAAGGTGCCAGGTCCCGTTCTTTGTTTCCTTGTCTGCCTTTCCTGGAGGCTGTATTTCCAGGCCTGTCTGAACTTAGTCCTGTATGTCTCCTGCTTTGCGGTATTAGTTCCCGTGTCTGAACTGAGTCCTGTATGTCTCCTGCTTTGCGGTATTAGTTCCCGTGTCTGAACTGAGTCCTGTATGTCTCCTGCTTTGCGGTATCAGCTCCCGTGTCTGAACTGAGTCCTGTATGTCTCCTGCTTTGCGGTATTAGTTCCCGTGTCTGAACTGAGTCTTGTATGTCTCCTGCTTTGCGGTATTAGTTCCCGTGTCTGAACTGAGTCCTTTCTGTGTTCTCTTGTCTGTCCTGTCTGAACACGCTCCTAGCCTGTTCCTCCCGCCTTCTAGGGGCCGATTACCTAGACCCGCTCCTGTATCTTGTCTGTCCTGTCTGAACACGCTCCTAGCCTGTTCCTCCCGCCTTCTAGGGGCCGATTACCTAGACCCGCTCCTGTATCTTGTCTGTCCTGTCTGAACACGCTCCTTGCCTGTTCGTCCCGCCTCTCTGGGGGCAGTATTCCCAGACCCGCTCCTGTATCCCGCTGCAGTGTCGGTCTCCTCCGTACACTCAGTTCCAGTCTGAACTCTCTCCTATCCTTTACCTGTTTTGCCTCTATGTCCGTTCCCTTCCTTTTTCTGCAGAGTCTGAACTCGTACCTAACTCCTGCTTGTTGTCTCTGTACTCCCGTTTGTGAGTTTGTGGTCCCCTCGCTACTTCACTGCAAGTACCCTGTGGGTATCTGGCTCTGCCTTTCCCTTCCTGTCTGTTCCGTGTGAACAGAGTCCTGTCCGTGCTGCTCCGGCAGTCCTGTCCTGCCCTGCTTCTGCCCGCTGCTCCGGCAGTCCTGTCCTGCCCTGCTTCTGCCCGCTGCTCCGGCAGTCCTGTCCTGCCCTGCTTCTGCCCGCTGCTCCGGCAGTCCTGTCCTGCCCTGCTTCTGCCTGCTGCTCCGGCAGTCCTGTCCTGCCCTGCCTGTACCCCTCTGCCTGTAATGTTCCTGAGTCCCAGTGTGTACTGGGTCCTATCCCGCCTGTGTTCCTACCTGCTAGTGCCTCCCTGTCTGCACTCTAGCTGTGCTTGCCTGTACCCCCCTGCCTGCTTACCCGCCTGCCTGCATACCAGTCGTGCCTGCCTATACCCACCAGTCTGTGTGCCAGCCTACCAGCCTGTTCCAGTAATCCCTGTGTGGGTCAACCCCCGTGTCCGGAGTTTGACCTGGAGTAGCACCTGGTCCCTCTGCCCGGTTTCTCCCTGGTGCACTGGCGTCGTATGCCGTCGTGCCACCTTGGTCGGATCGGCCAGATACTTAGTCACGCCCCTCCAGGCACTCTCCGGTTCATGGTCCAGTGGAACCACTACAACCGCACACGCCAGTCAGTCCGGGCGTGTGCATAACACAGAGTTGTGAATTAGTTAACCACCAAAATGAGTGGAAAAAGGCCTGCTGCTGGTGGAAAGAGGAATAGGCGTGTTGGGAAGGGGAAATAAGGTTGTGTCCGTGGGTTAGGTGTTAAAGCAACATTAATATCTGCAGAAGAAAGACCATCTTCCAGCCAAACTAAAATGTCTACTTCTTTTAGAGGACAATGTGATAAGATCCCTTTCTTACGGCCACGCCAATCGCTACAAATTCCAGATGAGGCACAAAAACAGCAGGTGCTTCAACGGATATCAAGTGCTCCTTTAAGTAGGCTCTCCTCCACATCAACTTCAACATCACAAATACTCCAGTCCTCAAAGGTGTCACCCCAATCGCACTTGCTTCCTCACAGCTCCAAAATCTCCAGCTGCCCGTCTGAGTATGAGGTAGAACAGATGGTTGAGTCTGCAGAGCTGTTTACTCATACTATAGCCTGGGAATCAGAGGTCGACTCCAGCGCATCTGTGAATCCAGACGAGGAAATGATCTGCACTGATGCCCAGAATCTTTATGAGTCGGATCCAGGACCAGACGCAGAAGGTTCTGACCATAATGTAGACCCTCATTCCCAAACTGTAACTCCTGTTGGTGGAGACAATGAGGAAGACGATGATGAGACTCAAATACCTGATTGGAGCGACAACATTAGTTTTTTGTCAGGGCAGGAACAGGTTGGCTCTGAGGACGACGGGTGTGATAACGCACAGGGTGATGATGATGAGGTTGGAGATCCCACTTACTGTCAACCCACAGTCAGCCAAGAGATGAGGTCAGCAGACGAGGTGGAGGAAGATGCTAGTGACGACGAGGTCAAGTTGCGCCTTCCTGGACAGAGAAATAGTACTGGAAGCACGTCAACAACTGCATCGTCAAACACAACTCTGCCTCTCATCACAAGTCATGGTGGCTCTTCAGGTCGCATGGGTGCTAAGCCTTGCATAGCCTGGGCATTTCTTCAGATCGATAAAGATGACCCAACTCGTGTTATCTGTAACATTTGTCAGCAAAAGCTAAGTAGAGGCCAAAAAATACATAGTTTGAGTACTTCATGCATGAACCGGCACATGGACATGAAGCATAAGTTGCAGTGGGAAGCTCAGTGTGCTACAATGCGGCCTAGCCGGCCGGGCCAACCACCGTCTGCCATATCTTGTGCATACGCAGCCTCTTCATCCTCTGTGACTGGGGGGACAGCAGTCACACCTGTTTTGGGGCGCAGACCTGCCACCTCTTTACCCGCAACAGCCAGCGTGATTGGCAGGTCATCATTTTCTTTGGAGGTGGTAACACCAGCTGGTGTTGAGCGCTGTCCGACATCGATAGCACCACCTTTGGATCAAGGCAACCTAACATGTCCGCCTGCATCTTCCTCACAGACCGGCAGTTTGCCGGGGACACCCTTATCAACCCCGTCTAAGCACGATAGCCAGCCCTCGGTCCCTCAGATGTGGACAAGTAAAAGACCATTTCCTCCTAGCCATGAGAAAGCTAAGAGGTTGAATTTCACCATCTGCAAGCTCTTGGCTACAGAAATGCTGCCTTTCCGCCTGGTGGACACAAAGGATTTTCGAGACCTTATGTCCGTCGCAGTGCCCCAGTATCAGATGCCCAGTCGGCACTACTTCTCAAAGAAAGGTGTGCCTGCGCTCCACCAGCATGTCGCACACAACATCACCGCTTCTTTGAGAAACTCTGTTTGTGACAGGGTGCATTTCACCACAGACTCTTGGATGAGTAGGCATGGACAGGGGCGTTACATGTCGCTGACTGGGCACTGGGTAATTATGGTGACAGCAGGACAAGGGGCTGCTGTCCAAGTCTTGCCGTCCCCACGAGTTGTGCGTCAATCCTCTTTATGTCAAAGTTCCTCCACTGCTTCTGCCTCCTCAACCTCCTCTCGGTCTTCCACCTGCACCCAAAGCCTGTCTGTTCATGCCACAAGCTTTCTAACTGCGCAGAAGGGATCCTGCACACCTCCTTACTATGCTGGCAGTAGGGCTCAACGTCATCAGGCGGTTTTTACTTTGAAATGTCTGGGAAATGTGAGTCACACAGCTGAGGAGTTGTGGTCAGCTCTGGAGAACCAATTTCATGAATGGTTGTCTCCACTGGACCTGAAACCAGGGAAGGCCGTGTGCGACAATGCTGCAAACCTGGGTGCGGCCCTTCGCCGGGGCAATGTCACACACGTGCCTTGTATGGCTCACCTGTTGAACCTGGTTGTCCAGCAATTTTTAGCCCACTATCCCGGACTAGATGGCCTTCTGCAGAGGGCACGGTCGCTGTGTGCTCACTTCCGCCGTTCGCATCCAGCAGCTCAGCGACTTACATCTCTACAGAAGTCGTTGGGCCTGCCACTTCACCGGCTAAAATGCGATGTGCCTACCCGGTGGAATTCAACTCTGCACATGTTGCAGTGACTGTGGCAGCACCGACAAGCCCTGGTGCAATACGTTCTGACGTATAGCCTGGGCCAACGAGATCCAGAGGTGGGGCAAATCACGCTGGAGGAGTGGTCTCAGATCAGGGACCTATGCACCCTTCTGCACAGTTTTGAAATGGCGACGAAGATGTTTAGTGCTGACGATGCCATTATCAGCATGACTATTCCTGTGATTTACATGCTGGAGCACATGTTAAACAGAATTTGGAGTCAGGTGGTGGCACAAGAGGAGGTGGAGGAAGTAGAGGAGGAGGAGTTGTATGCGGAAGGGCTAACATCTGCAAGGTCCAGAGGGTCGGCAGCACCAAGGCGGCAGGCATGTGAGGGTGGGGGAGATGGTTTTACCAGGGCGCATGGTAGCAGCCAAACTAGTGAGGAAGGTGCAGGAGCCCAGGAAGAAGTGGAGGACGAACTGATGGAAGACTCATCAGATGAGGGAGACCTTGATCACATTTCTGTTGTGCGAGGTTGGGGGGAGAGGACAGAGGAAGGAAGCATGATTGTTACCTCGCCACCAACACAACAGGGACTTGGTGCTCCTGGATGCGCAACACACATGAGTGCCTTCTTGCTGCACTACCTGCAACATGACCCTCGAATTGTGAGAATTAGAAATAATCCTGACTACTGGGTTGCCACACTTTTAGATCCCCGGTACAAAAGTAAATTTGCAGAAATTATTCCTGCCATAGAAAGGGATGCACGCATGCAGGAGTATCAGCAGAGACTGTTGCAGAATCTTACATGCGCTTTTCCACAAAACACCAGTGGTGCACGTAGTGAATCTCACAGTTCCAACTTGCCAACCGTGGGATCGTCAAGTGTTCAGCACTCAAACCATAACAGAACCACAGTATCTGCTGGTAACATCAATTTTGCGGAATCATTTCACCACTTTTTTAAGCCCATCCTTTGCAAGGCCACAGGAGACAAGAAGTCTGACACATAGTCAACGCCTAGAGACGATGGTACAGGAGTATCTCCAAGTAAACATTGAAGCCATGACTGTGTCACTGGACCCTTGCTCTTTTTGGGCTTCCAATCTGGATAAATGGCCAGAGCTAGCCACTTACGCCTTGGAGATCTTGTCATGCTCCGCAGCCAGCGTTCTGTCTGAACGTGTGTTCAGCGCTGCTGGTGGTGTGCTGACAGATAAGCGCACGCGGCTCTCCACTGATAATGTAGACAGACTCACGTTCATAAAGATGAACAAATCATGGATCCGAAACGACTTTTCTACCCCTGTGTCATCCTGGGGAGAGTAAAAGCTTGATGATTGGTTAAAATCACCCTACCAACCGTTTTAAGCTTTCAAATTACTAATCATGTTTATCTGTATCTTGGCTGGAAAATAATTTGGGCTTTGTAGCAGTGTGCAGCACTGATTCTATTAGGCCATCTATAATAAGCTCCACCAGATTTAAAATTACTAATCATGTTTATCTGTATCTTGACTGGAAAATAATTTGGGCTTTGTAGCAGTGTGCAGCACTGATCCTATTAGGCCATCTATACTAAGCTCCACCAGATTTAAAATTAATAATAATTTTTAGCTGCATCTAGCCCGGAAAATAATTTTGGGGCTCCGAGATGCGCAAGACACATAAGTGCCTTCTTGCTGCACTACCTGCAACATGACCCTCATATTGTCAGAATTCGAAGTAATCATGACTACTGGGTTGCCACACTCTTAGATCCCCCAAACTTTTCGATCAACCTTTTCATTTTAATAAAGACCAAAAAAATGGTCATTTTTGAAATTATAAGCATTAGCAGGTTATTAGAAACTGAAATCAAACAGTTTTCAACTCAAAACTTTATTCTCGGTGATGTTACATTTTCACATAGGACCCCTTGTTCGAAAGGAGCTTCTGAACTCTCTCGTCCATTGAATTTGTCAGGTTTTGGATGGCTTCTGCTTCAATTGTTTTGCATGAGGACAGAATACCCTCCCAGAGCTGTTGCTTAGATGTGAACTGCCTCCCGCCATCATAGACACTCCTTTTGATGATGCTCCAGAGGTTCTGAATGGGGTAGAGGTCAGGGGAGCATGGGGGTCACACCATAAGTTTGTCCCCTTTTATGCCCATATCAGCCAGAGATGCAGATGTTTTATGTGCAGCATGAGATGGTGCATTATCATGCAAAAAAATGATCTTGCTGTGAAATACACGGTTCTTCTTCTTGAACCATGGCAGGAAGTGCTGTTTGAGAAAATCCACATACATTATGGAGTTCATCTTTAGCGCCTTCAGGGATTCTAAAGGGGCCGACAATCTCTCTCCCCATGATTCCAGCCCAAAACATTACTCCACCTCCTCCTTGTTGGCGCTGTAGCCGTGTTTGCGTGGGGTGTCCATCAACCAGCCATCCTCCACTCCATCCATCTGGACCATCGAGCGCTGCACGGCACTCATCCGTGAACAAAACAGTTTTGAAATCAGTCTTCATGTAATGTTTGGCCCCCTGGAGCCGTTTCTGCTTGTGTGAAGTGGATAGAGGAGGACGACAGGATGGCGTATGCACAGCTGCAAACCTCTGAAGGACCCTGCATCTTGTTGTTCGGGGGACGTTGGAGGAACCAGCAGCTTCAAAAACTTGTCTGCTGCTATGACAAGGCTTTTTTGCCGCTGCTCTTTTAACCTGACGTAATTGCCTGTAGGAAAGAGTCCTCAATTTGCCCTTATCAGCACGCACACGTGTGTACTGTGAATCAGCTACATACTTCTTGAATGCCAAGACACTTCATCCTGATCATCGCACAATGTTGATTGTAGTCATGCCTTGACCTAAACACTCCACAATTTGTTGCTTCTCAGCAGCCGACACATCCTTTTTCTTTCCCATTTTGGCAAAAAATGTAGGCTGCTTAATAATGTGAGACAGCCTTCTTAAGTAGTCTTGCCTTTCATTGGACACACCTGCCAAACTAATTAGCACAGGTGTCTGCAATTGCTTACAGTGATATAAAGAGCCCTGACACACATCACCATCAGTGAGTTTAACTGACAAACAAACAAATTCTTCCCTTATCACTCCTAAACACTTTTTGCATAATAATTTGGAACACAGTGTACATGTGCTTTTCCACAAAACACCAGTGGTTCACGTAGTGAATCTTACAGTTCTAGCTTGCCAACCGTGGTCTGTATGGAGTTGTTCAATAAAGGGCCCAAAATTAAGATAACAAAGATGGGAGAGGTCTCTATGAATAGGAATTCCTAAGTATTTGATACCCTGTGAGGGCCAGGCAAAGGGAAAGTTGGACTGGATGGAATCCTATATGGATTTGGGGAGGGAGACATCGAGGGCCTCAGACTTCGCTGCATTGATTTTAAAATTTGACCATGTAACAAAGTGATCTATTTCAGCCATAACAGCATGGATGGATATATGTGATTGAGTGATATATACTAGGACATCATCAGCAAATAGAGAGCACTTGTACTCGGTGCTTCCCACCTCAATCCACCTAATATTGGGGTTATGGCGAATTGATGAGAGCAGGTTCTCTGTCACTGGGATGTATAAAAGAGGGGACAGAGGACATCCCTGCCTTGTCCCATTGGTGATTGTGAAAGGTGATGAAAATGTTCTGATTCACCCCCTGGGCCTTGGGACAACCGGAGCCGGACCATTTTTGGTGGATGCTGGTGGTTGTAGTCTTCGTGGCGGCGACCCGGTTCCGTGGCTCAGGGTGGTCAAACCAGTGGCGGAACTATTTATGTGGTTTTGATGTTTAAATGTCCGACTACGCCACCCGTGGATTGCGGTCAGAGTGAACCGCCGCTGCAGGGCAGACCGCTGAGGCTGGTGTTCTGGGTGCAGCGGAGCGTAGCATAATTCCCCACGGGAGGAGTATAGCCTCAGGGCAGTGTATGCGGAGGATGGGGGTGATGGTGCAGGGCAGCAGCAGTAACGACACGGAGTCATTGATGCAGTCCAGGGCCTTTACTCACAGTTATTATTATCCAGACCACTTCTGCAGGTAACGGCTGCCCACGTCGTACTGTGCTCACCAGGTGAGGGGCTCAGACAACTCCCAGATAACTTTGGAGCACTTCACAGGACCCCCTTTGTGTGTCCTTTGTCTGGCCTTTCTTACCAACCCTTCTGTCCGGCTGCCTCGGGCCTCCTCTTGGTAAACTTGGCGCCAGTTTCCCTGACCCTATGTGGTGCCTTCCTAGCGGGTGTAGCGAGGGGCTGCGCCACATAAAATGTCACAGCCTCCGGTTTCTAGCTGAGGGTCGTTTCCTGCCTCCACTAGTTTCGGGGACCGGTCTCCCCCTTTGGCCTGACCCCTCCACGCAGGTGGATTCGGGCGTGCGGTGGCGACTCACCCACCCGCACCCCTGGGATCCCTTCATTCCTCGTTCCTGGAGCCTTCTCCGCTCCTCTTCCTTCCTTCTCCCTCTTCCAGGCCTGGGCCTCTGTTACTAGGCCCGCCTCCGGAGCAGAGCTCATGCAGAGCCCCTGTTCCCTGCCACTTCTGCTCAGACTTCTCTGCACTGAACTAAGATGGTGCCCACCTTTTATACTCCCTTCTCAATGCACCCAGGAACTGCTTCCTCCCTGCTCCTGCACTACAGGGTTCCCTTTCCTCAGTGTTCCCTCCCCCCACTCCAGCGAGGGACAGGGACTGTCGTGCCCATCTCAGAGGCATATTGGTCGCCCTGCCCCACGGCAATGTGGTGTAATGCATGCAGGTGTCGGGTCCTGATCCATACTCCATCCTTACCTGAGAGTGAGATATCACACCTCTGGGTGAGGTGCAATACCTCTGTAGCAACCGAGCCCTCAGGGTGCTACAGTTCCATTTATCTTCAGCCTAGGTGACGTATTGTGATACAGGGCCGTGATTTTGGCTATAAAAGGGTCCCCTAGACCCCTACCCCAAGCTTTTTAAGAGAATCATATATGGCGTGCCAGGAGACTCTATGGAATGCTTTCTCAGCATCCAACGAGAGTATCTAATTACAAACTTTTAACTGCATCTAGCCCAGGAAATACTTTGTGCCTAGTAGCAGTGTCTGCTAGTCAGCAGATTATCCCGGCTGTTAAGCAAGCTACACCACCTGTAGTTTGGACACTTAATTTTTTCAAAGGAAATGCTTCGGGACCACGGGATACTCAGTGAAGAGCATCAGGAGGCACCCCAAGGCATAGGGGCTGGGACTGGCAGTAGGATGCCTTGCGGTGGACAGCCGAGCTCGATCCTTATAAAAGCTTTTTAACTGCAGCAGCATTAGTGGACGCTGCTGGAGCTGGAATTACGCGGCTGCTGGCATGAGACTTGCCCTCCAATAGATCCTTGTAAATGGATTTAAAGTGTATTCATTCAAATTAGAGAGATAATTTAAATTAAAAAGCTTAGAGCTGCCTCCACCACAGGGGGGCTCGCTCGACCCACCAGCGGACAGGCACCAGTATTGGGAGAGGGGGGCTGGCCGTCAGGGTTCACCGCGGCTCTGGTACAAACCCGGCGACACGGAGGTGGCACGGGCAGGAGCAGACTGAACGTGTCGGCTTCTCACTTTTTGGATTTTAGAAGGGCATGACATGCCTATATCTGTGTCTCCCCCTCCTTTTACTCCTCCACCTCTTTTCTTTTCGCATGACTATATGTACTTGTCACTTTTCCATGTGTTAGTTGTGTCTTCTGAGCAGTTTGTCAGCTTTTGGACACCTTTGAAGGTGTTTTCTATGTGTTTCTATGTGTTTTTGTTTGCTTGCCATTGGTTTTAACGATGTTCGAAGGTGTTCGACGAACAGTTCGACGAACAGTTCGGCGAACACACGGGTGTCCGACGAACCGAACCGAACTCGAACACTACGGGGGTGGCTCAACACTACTCCTAAGGTGCTGTTGTGGAAGATTCCTAGAAACCGAATTACCAGTAAGTCTAATTTCAGATGTTTCTACCTCAGGCATCAATAGACTATAAATATACTTAATAAACAAAAGCTAAAAGAGCAGATGAACATAGTTTATCAAGTCTGAAATGCGCATGTGATATTGACATCAAAATTTCACCACATTTTGGGACAAATATTTTCACTTTCAACATTAACAATCAGTAGAATATTTTCTCTAAATTTGCATCTTCTTTCTTCACTCCAATTGTTTGCACCTAAGAAAAAATAAAGCTTGATGCAATATTATGCTTACAAATTGTGCTTTATGCTCAATCATCATCTGTCCTACAGAGACACAGTCAGAATTACCCTGGCGAATTGAGTAAATTTGAAAATGTAAAAAAATGCAGAATTGCTGTTTTTTTTTCTATTCATTCACAAAGAATTATTGTAAGTTCTTAAATATGTACGCAAAATAGCGGGACTTTCAAATGTAGATAATCTTGCAAAAGCAAGTCAAAGTAAAAATAAATACATCCAGTTGTGACATCTACAGTGTGTTGAACATTGCTGAATCTAAATGTGTCCTGCCGAAATAGCTCAGTTTTCGAGAGAGTTAGACTGAATATCTTAAGGTCCCTGGTTCAATCCCGGATTTTGGCAAAAGTTTTTTTCTTCACCCATTAAATTTTAAGCAGAAAATAAACAAAGCATAAGGACTGACTGTTTACAGAGAATGTAAAAGTCCTAATCATTATAACTATCTACAGGAAATAAAATGATAGAAACTTGAGAACTGAACACTTTTAACTTTTGAGGAAAATAATATTTTTTGTAATTTTTCCTTCATTCTGGATGTCATCACTTTGTTTTATTTTAGTTTGACTTAGCTGTATGAGGATTTAAAGGAAACCTGATAGCTAATACGGGCAGCATGTATCAGACACTAGCTGAATGATTTCAGCCATTTATGTTTGACTATGAATCACTGTGGCATTACTGAGACAAATATGCTTCAAAAATATGCCAGGAACAAAGCTGTTTGGGGAAAAAGCCAGGAAGGCAAAAAACACAAGCCCCAACTCAGGACCGTCATCTTTCATTCTAAAAATAGGGGTTTCCACGTTAATGGTAAGACAATGAATCCACATATTTGGCATTTCTCTAGCGAGGAGAGCCCACTTAAAATGTATGGGGTGCTAGTCTCCATAAGCGCAAGCTGGGCACTAAACTGGCTTATTTGCAATTCTGGATGTTGCAGAGTGAAAACACCTGTTGGACAAAAATAGTAATTGCTGGTGTTGATGAATTCATTGTGAGGAGTAATTTATAAAATGGGATCACTTTGGAGGGGTTTCTGCTGTTTTGGTACTTTTGGAACTCCGCAAATGTCACCCTCAAAATATTCTTGCAAAATCTGCATTCCCAAAACCCAAATAGCGCTCTTACTTTCAAAGCCCTGCTGTGTGACCAAACAGTAGTTTCTGAAGACATATTGGGCATCACCGCATTTCAATGAAATTGTGCAACATTAGATATTTTCACAAGAAAAACTAAATATATATTGACCTGAATTTACCATTAATATAAAGTACAATGTGTTACAAAATAACACTATCAGAATCACGGGGATATGTTAAGCATTCCAGTGTTATTGCCACATAAAGTGATACATGTCAGATTTAAAAAACGGTGCTTGGTCATGAAGCTCAAAATTGGCTGTAACTAATAGGTTACAAATCAATATTAAAATAAAATAAATCATGGTATATTTCCTTTCATCACAAGTAATGCTCATCTTTCTACTGCTTAGCTTAGAAAGAGTTAAATTGCAAAAGCCATAAGAAGTCAGGATGGCCAAGTGGTCTAAGGCGCTGCGTTCAGTTCACAGTCTCTCCTTTAAAAGTGGGTTTGAATCATACTTCTGACATTAGTATTTTCTTTCAAGAAATTGTACAGCTTCACTCCTGTTACTGATCAGTTGGGGTTCCGCTCTATTGGTGGCAATCTCAAATCGAAAACTAAAAGTGATGGGGGGCTTAGCAAATCCAATTCACAATGTCGGCACTTTGGCAGTATTCCTGTGGGTCCTTGAGGCAAATCTTAAATGTCCTGAATTTGTGCTTTCACAAAAGACTTCTGGGAACATCAAATAGTTTCTTTGTGCATATGTTAGTTGTTGCTTTGGCATTGGAAAAATACTGTGGATAGGAAAATGGGAGGGACTATTTCATCTCTATGCGTTCTCTGTCTTTATTAGGGCAGAGAGTGAACCTCCTAAGGTGCTGTCATCGAAGATTCCTAGAAACCGAATTACCAGTAAGTCTGATTTCAGATTTTTCTACCTCAGGCATCAATAGACTATAAATATACTTAATAAACAAAAGCTAAAAGAGCAGATGAACATAGTTTAACAAGTCTGAAATGCGGATATAATACTGACATCAAAGTTTCACCACATTTTGGGACAAATGTTTTCACTTTCAACATTAACAATCAGTAGAATATTTCCTCTAAATTTGCATCTCCTTTCTTCACTCCAATTGTTTGCACCTAAGAAAAAATAAAGCTTGATGCAACATTATGCTTACAAATTGTGTTTTATGCTCAATCATCACCTGTCCTACAAAGACACATTCAGAATTACCCTGGCGAATTGAGTAAATTTGAAAATGTAAAAAAAATGCAGAATTGCTGTTTTTTTCTATTCATTCACAAAGAATTAATGTAAGTTCTTAAATATGTGCGCAAAATAGCGGTACTTTCAAATATAGATAATCTTGCAAAAACAAGTCAAAGCAAAATTAAATGCATCCAGTTGTGACATCTACAGTGTGTTGAACATTCCTGAATCTAAACATGTCCTGCCGAAATAGCACAGTTGGGAGAGCGTTAGACTGAAGATCTAAAGGTCCCGGGTTTCGGTAAAAGTTTTTTTCTTCACCCATTAAATTTTAAGCAGAAAATAAACAAAGCATATGGACTGACTGTTTACAGAGAATGTAAAAGTCCTAATCATTATAACTATCTACAGGAAATAAAATGATAGAAACTTGAGAACTGAACACTTTTAACTTTTGAGGAAAATAATATTTTTTGTAATTTTTCCTTCATTCTGGACATCATCACTTTGTTTTATTTTAGTTTGACTTAGCTGTATGAGGATTTAAAGGAAACCTGATAGCTAATACGGGCAGCATTTATCAGACACTAGCTGAATGATTTCAGCCATTTATGTTTGACTATGAATCGCTGTGGCATTACTGAGACAAATATGCTTCAATAATATGCCAGGAACAAAGCTGTTTGGGAAAAAGCCAGGAAGTCAAAAAACTCAAGCCCCAACTCAAGACCGTCATCTTTCATTCTAAAAATAGGGGTTTCCACGTTAATGGTAAGACAAAGAATCCACAGATTTGGCATTTCTCTAGCAAGGAGAGCCCACTTAAAATGTATGGGGTGCTATTCTCCATAAGCACAAGCTGGGCACTAAACTGGCTTATTTGCAATTCTGGATGTTGCAGAGTGAAAACACCTGTTGGACAAAAATAATAATTGCCGGTGTTGATGAATTCATTGTGAGGAGTAATTTATAAAATGGGATCACTTTGGAGAGGTTTCTGCCGTTTTGGTACTTTTGGAACTCCGCAAATGTCACCCTCAAAATATTCTTGCAAAATTTGCATTCCCAAAACCCAAATAGTGCTCTTACTTTCAAAGCCCTGCTGTGTGACCAAACAGTAGTTTCTGAAGGCATATGGGGCATCACCGCATTTCAATGAAATTGTGCAACTTTAGATATTTTCACAAGAAAAACTAAATATATATTGACCTAAATTTACCATTAATATAAAGTACAATGTGTTACAAAATAACACTATCAGAATCACGGGGATATGTTAAGCATTCCAGTGTTATTGCCACATAAAGTGATACATGTCAGATTTAAAAAACGGTGCTTGGTCATGAAGCTCAAAATTGGCTGTAACTAATAGGATACAAATCAATATTGGAATAAAAGAAATCATGGTATATTTCCTTTCATCACAAGTAATGCTCATTTTCTACTGCGTAGCTTAGAAAGAGTTAAATTACAAATGCTGGAAGAAGTCAGGATGTCCGAGTGGTCTAAGGCGCTTTGTTAAGGTCACAGTCTCTCCTGGAGGTGTGGGTTCAAATCTCACTTCTGACTTTAGCATTTTCTTTCAAGAAATTGTACAGCTTCACTCCTGTTACTGATCAGTTGGGGTTCTGCTCCATTGGTGGCTATCTCAAATCGAAAACTAAAAGCGATGGGAC
Organism: Phyllobates terribilis; assembly: GCF_046119375.1. Lineage (NCBI taxonomy): Eukaryota > Metazoa > Chordata > Amphibia > Anura > Dendrobatidae > Phyllobates > Phyllobates terribilis. Next base: position 1,568,481 of record NW_027362825.1, read on the forward strand.
TTAGCAAAACCAATTCTCAACGTTGGCACTTTGGCAGTATTCCTGGGGGTCCTTGAGGCAAATCTTAAATGTCCTGAATTTGTGCTTTCACAAAAGACTTCTGGGAACATCAAATAGTTTTTGTGCATATGTTAGTTGTTGTTTTGGCATTGGAAAAATACTGTGGATATGAAAATGAGAGGGACTATTTCATCTCTATGTGTTCTCTGTCCCTATTAGGGCAGAGAGTGAACCTCCTAAGGTGCTGTCGTGGAGGATTCCTAGAAACCGAATTACCAGTAAGTCTAATTTCAGTTTTTTCTACCTCAGGCATCAATAGACTATAAATATACTTAATAAACAAAAGCTAAAAGAGCAGATGAACATAGTTTAACAAGTCTGAAATGCGCATGTGATACTGACATCAAAGTTTCACCACATTTTGGGACAAATGTTTTCACTTTCAACATTAACAATCAGTAGAATATTTTCTCTAAATTTGCATCTCCTTTCTTCACTCCAATTGTTTGCACCTAAGAAAAAATAAAGCTTGATGCAACATTATGCTTACAAATTGTGTTTTATGCTCAATCATCACCTGTCCTACAAAGACACATTCAGAATTACCCTGGCGAATTGAGTAAATTTGAAAATGTAAAAAAAATGCAGAATTGCTGTTTTTTCTATTCATTCTCACAGAATTAATTTAAGTTCTTAAATATGTATGCAAAATAGCGGGACTTTCAAATATAGATAATCTTGCAAAAACAAGTCAAAGTAAAAATAAATACATCCAGTTGTGACATCTACAGTGTGTTGAACATTCCTGAATCTAACTGTGTCTTGCCGAAATAGGTCAGTTGGGAGAGCGTTAGACTGAAGATCTGAAGGTCCCAGGGTCAATCCTGGGTTTCGGCAAAAGTTTTTTTCTTCAACCATTAAATTTTCAGCAGAAAATAAACAAAGCATATGGACTGACTGTTTACAGAGAATGTAAAAGTCCTAATCATTATAACTATCTACAGGAAATAAAATGATAGAAACTTGAGAACTGAACACTTTTAACTTTTGAGGAAAATAATATTTTTTTGTAATTTTTCCTTCATTCTGGACGTCATCACTTTGTTTTATTTTACTTTGACTTAGCTGTATGAGGATTTAAAGGAAACCTGATAGCTAATACGGGCAGCATGTATCAGACACTAGCTGAATGATTTCAGCCATTTATGTTTGACTATGAATCGCTGTGGCATTACTGAGACAAATATGCTTCAAAAATATGCCAGGAACAAAGCTGTTTGGGGAAAAAGCCAGGAAGGCAAAAAACACAAGCCCCAACTCAGGACCGTCATCTTTCATTCTAAAAATAGCGGTTTCCACGGTAATGGTAAGACAAAGAATCCACAGATTTGGCATTTCTCTAGCGAGGAGAGCCCACTTAAAATGTATGGGGTGCTTGTCTCCATAAGCGCAAGCTGGGCACTAAACTGGCTTATTTGCAATTCTGGATGTTGAAGAGTGAAAACACCTGTTGGACAAAAATAGTAATTGCCGGTGTTGATGAATTCATTGTGAGGAGTAATTTATAAAATGGGATCACTTTGGAGGGGTTTCTGCTGTTTTGGTACTTTTGGAACTCCGCAAATGTCACCCTCAAAATATTCTTGCAAAATCTGCATTCCCAAAACCCAAATAGCACTCTTACTTTCAAAGCCCTGCTGAGTGACCAAACAGTAGTTTCTGAAGACATATGGGGCATCACCGCATTTCAATGAAATTGTGCAACTTTATATATTTTCACAAGAAAATCTAAATATATATTGACCTAAATTTACCATTAATATAAAGTACAATGTGTTACAAAATAACACTATCAGAATCACGGGGATATGTTAAGCATTCCAGTGATATTGCCACATAAAGTGATACATGTCAGATTTAAAAAACGGTGCTTGGTCATGAAGCTCAAAATTGGCTGTAACTAACAGGTTACGAATCAATATTAAAATAAAAGAAATCATGGTATATTTCCTTTCATCACAAGTAATGCTCATCTTTCTACTGCTTGGCTTAGAAAGAGTTAAATTACAAAAGCCAGAAGAAGTCAGGATTAGAGATGAGCGGTGTTCGAATCGAACTGTTCGCCAATCTCAAATTCGAGCTGTTTTGAGCGGTTTTCGATCCATTCGGCGAACACGAACGATTTGAAAAAATTTGGCTTTTCGAGGTAATGTTCAGTAACTGTTCGTGCACCAAAATCATAACTGGATTTTTTCACTGTAATGCTGATAATCAATGTTAATAATTAGTTTGAGTGTACAGCGGGGCGGGGGGAGGGGCAGGGGATGGATCTCTGCAAAAATAATGAAGATCTCCATTTTTTTTTCTCTTTCCCACATTTACAGTGGGGCGGTGCAATCTGTCAGCCTATCAGCAGCGCACACACAGAGCGAACTGCTTTTTTTCACACAAGCAAGGGCATGTGTCATTGGCTGTGTATGTCACATGTCCTTGCCCTATAAGACCCAGCCATTTTCCCCGTCGCCACCATTTTCTCACTGCTGCAGCTGCATGTTAGACGGCACGGCTGTTGCTGTGTGCGCTATAATTTCAGTGTTAATTTCAATCCAATTTTCTCAGAAATATACAGATAGCTTGGGAGTAGGGAATAGTTGTGATTGCAGTCCTTTTGAGGACTAGGTTACAGCATTTCCTACGACTTTTAACAGGCAGGTCTGTGCTCTTAAACAGACAGCTTGGGAGTAGGGACTAGTTTTAATTGCAGTCTTTTTGAGGACTAGGTTACAGCATTTCCTACGACATTTTGCCAGGCAGGTCTGTGCCAGTGCTGTGCTAGTGTTTTCACAGCCTTTGGCTAAATCTAGCTAAGCAAATCCTTTTTGACCTCTTGCAGTGTGTGTTAGTCTGTGGAGTAGCGTATCTGTGTTGCAAGCTACACCACCTGTGTATAGAATACAATTTTTTTTACTACACCTAGCCAAGTAAAACCTTTTGGGCATAGCATCATTCTATTAGGCCATCTGTACTAAGCTCCACCAGCTTGCAAATTAGAAATAATTTTTATCTGCATCTTGCTCGGAGAATAATTTTGGGCCTGTAGCAGTGTGTGGGACTTATTGTATTAGTCCATCTATACTATGTTCCACCAGCTTGCAAATTAGAAATAATTTTTATCTGCATCTAGTTCGGAAAATAATTTTGGGCCTGTAGCAGTGTGTGGGACTTATTGTATTAGTACATCTATACTAAGCTCCACCAGCTTGCAAATTAGAAATAATTTTTATCTGCATCTAGCTCAGAAAATAATTTTGGGCCTGTAGCAGTGTGTGGGACTTATGGTATTAGTCCATCTATACTAAGCTCCACCAGCTTTCAATTTGGAAATAATTTTTATCTGCATCTAGCTCTGAAAATAATTTTGGGCCTGTAGTAGTGTGTGGGACTTATTCTATTAGTCCATCTATACTAACCTCCACCAGCTTGCAAATTAGAAATAATTTTTATCTGCATCTAGCTCGGAAAATAATTTGGGGCTTGTAGCAGTGTGTGGGACTTATTCAATCAGTCTATCTATACTAAGCTCCACCAGCTTGCAAATTAGAAATAATTTTTAGCTGCATCTAGCTCGGAAAATAATTTTGGGCTTGTATCAGTGTGTGGGACTTATTCTATTAGTCCATCTATACTAAACACCACCACCATTGTATGTAATTAAATTGTTTTACTGCATCTAACCCAGCCAATCCTTTTGGGCTAATACCACAGTTTGGCCACTCAGCTCTGCTCGGTTCCCATCCATCGTTTTTTGTGCAAACAACTCCAGAGTTGTCAATTAGTTAACCACCAAAATGAGTGGAAAAAGGCCTGCTGCTGGTGGAAAGGGGAATAGGCGTTTTGGGAAGGGAAAAAAAGGTTGTGTCCGTGGGGTAGGTGTTAAAGCAACAGTAACATCTGCAGAAGAAAGACGATCTTCCAGCCAAACTAAGATGTCTACTTCTTTTAGAGGACAATGTGATACGATCCCTTTCTTACGGCCACGCCAATCGCTACAAATTCCAGATGAGGCACAAAAACAGCAGGTGCTTCAACGGCTATCAAGTGCTCCTTTAAGTGGGCTCTCCTCCACCTCAACTTCAACATCTCAAATACTTCAGTCCTCAGAGGTGTCACCCCAATGGCACTTGCTTCCTCACAGCTCCCAAGACTCCAGCTGCCCGTCTGAGTTTGGGGTAGTTCAAATGGTTGAATCTGCAGAGCTGTTTACTAGTGTTGAGCCACCCCCGTAGTGTTCGAGTTCGTTTCGTCGAACATCCGTATGTTCTACGAACTGTTCGTCGAACTGTTCGTCGAACACCGTTTAAACCAATGGCAGGCAATCAAAAACACATAGGAACGCATAGAAAACACATAGAAAACACTTCAAAGGTGTCCAAAAGCTAACAAACTGCTCAGAAGATACAACTAACACATAGAAAAGTGACAAGTACATATAGTCATTCGAAAAGAAAAGAGGTGGAGGAGTAAAAGGAGGGGGAAACACAGATATAGGCATGTCATGCCCTTCTAAAACCAAAAAAGTGCGAAGCCGACACGGCCAGTCCGTTCCTTCCCGTGCGACCTCCGTGTCGCCGGGTTTGTGCCAGAGCTGCGTTGGACTTTGACGGCCAGTCCACCTCTCCCAATACTGGTGCCTGTCCGCTGGTGGTTCGAGCGAGCCCCCCTGCGGTGGAGGAAGGTCTAAGCTTTTTAATTTAAATTGTCTCTCTAATTTGAATGGGTACACTTTAAATCCTTTTACAAGGATCTATTGGAGGGCAAGTCTGATGCCAGCAGCTGCGTGAATTCCAGCTCCAGTAGCATCCACTTAAGCTGCTGCAGTTAAAAAGCTTTTATAAGGATTGAGCTCGGCGGTCCACCACAAGGCGTCCTACAGCAAGTCCCAGCCCCTGTGCCTTGGGGTGCCTCCTGATGCTCTTCACTGAGTGTCCCAGGGGCCCGAAGCATTTCCTTTGAAAAAATTAAGTGTCCAAACTGCAGGTGGTGTAGCTTGCTTAACAGCTGGGATAATCCGCTGACTAGCATACACTGCTACTAGGCACAAAGTATTTCCTGGGCTAGATGCAGTTAAAAATTTGTAATTAAATACTCTCGTTGGATGCTGAGAAAGCATTCCATAGAGGCTCCTAGCATGCCATATATTATTCTCTTAAAAAGCTTGGGGTAGGGGTCTAGGGGACCATTTTAAAGCCAAAATCACGGTCCTGTATTGCAATACGTCACCTAGGCTGAAGATAAATGGAATATTTTCATCACCTTTCATAATCACCAATGGGACAAGGCAGGGATGTCCTCTGTCCCCTCTCTTATACATCCTAGTCACGGAGCACCTGCTCTCATCAATTCGCCATAACCCCAATATTAGGTGGATTGAGGTGGGAGGCACCGAGTACAAGTGCTCTGCATTTGCTGATGATGTCCTAGTATATATCACTGAATCACATATATCCATCCCTGCTGTTATGGCTGAAATAGATCACTTTGTTACATGGTCAAATTTTAAAATCAATGCAGCGAAGTGTGAGGCCCTCGATGTCTCCCTCCCCAAATCCATATAGGATTCCATCCAGTCCAACTTTCCCTTTGCCTAGCCCTCACAGGGTATCAAATACTTAGGAATTCCTATTCATAGAGACCTCTCCCATCTATGTTATCTTAATTTTGGGCCCTTTATTGAACAACTCCATACAGACCACGTTTGGCAAGTTAGAACTGTAAGATTCACTATGTGAACCACTGTTGTATTGTGGAAAAGCACATGTACACTGTTTTCCAAATTATTATGCAAAAAGTGTTTATGAGTGATAAGGTAAGAATTTTTTGTTTGTCAGTTAAACTCATTGATGGTGATGTGTGTCAGGGCTCTTTATATCACTGTAAGCAATTGCAGACACCTGTGCTAATTAGTTTGGCAGGTGTGTCCAATGAAAGGCAAGACTACTTAAGAAGGCTGTCCCACATTATTAAGCAGCCTACATTTTCTGCCAAAAAGGGAAAGACAAAGGATGTGTCGGCTGCTGAGAAGCAACAAATTGTGGAGTGTATAGGTCAAGGCATGACTACAATCAACATTGCCAAGACACTTCATTGTGATCATCGCACAATCAAGAAGTATGTAGCTGATTCACAGTACACACGTGTGCGTGCTGATAAGGGAAAATTGAGGACTCTTTCCTACAGGTAATCGCGTCAGGTTAAAATAGCAGCGTCAAAAAAGCCTTGTCATAGCAGCAGACAAGTTTTTGAAGCTGCTGGTGCCTCCAACGTCCCCCGAACAACAAGATGCAGGGTCCTTCAGAGGTTTGCAGCTGTGCGTAAGCCATTCTGTCGACCTCCTCTATCCACTGTACAGAAGCAGAAACGGCTCCAGTGGGCCAAACAATACATGAAGACTGACTTCAAAACTGTTTTGTTCACCGATGAGTGCCGTGCAACGCTCGATGGTCCAGATGGATGGAGTGGAGGATGGCTGGTTGATGGACACCCCATGCAAACACGGCTACAGCGCCAACAAGGAGGATGTGGAGTAATGTTTTGGGCTGGAATCATGGGGAGAGAGATTGTCAGCCCCTTTAGAATCCCTGAAGGGGTAAAGATGAACTCCATAATGTATGTGGAGTTTCTCAAACAGCACTTCCTGCCATGGTTCAAGAAGAAGAACCGTGTATTGCGCAGCAAGATCATTTTCATTCATGATAATGCACCGTCTCATGCTGCACATAACACATCTGCATCTCTGGCTGATATGGGCATAAAAGGGGACAAACTTATTGTGTGACCCCCATGCTCCCCTGACCTCAACCCCATTGAGAACCTCTGGAGCATCATCAAAAGGAGTGTCTATGATGGCGGGAGGCAGTTCACATCTAAGCAACAGCTCTGGGAGGGTATTCTGTCCTCATGCAAAACAGTTGAAGCAGAAACCATCCAAAACGTGACAAATTCACTGGATGAGAGAGTTCAGAAGCTCCTTTCGAACAAGGGGTCCTATGTGCAAATGTAACATCACCTAGACTAAAGTTTTGAGTTGAAAACTGTTTAATTTCAGTTTCTAATAACCTGCTAATGCTTATAATTTCAAAAATGACAATTTTTTGTTCTTTATTAAAATGAAAAGGTTGATCGTAGAGTATGGGGGATCTAAGAGTGTGGCAACCCAGTAGTCAGGATTATTTTGAATTCTGACAATTTGAGGGTCATGTTGCAGGTAGTGCAGCAAGAAGGCACTCATGTGTCTTGCGCATCTAGGAGCCCCAAAATTATTTTCTTGGCTAGATACAGCTAAAAATTATTATTAATTTGAAATCTGGTGGAGCTTAGTATAGATAGCCTAATAGAATCAATACTGCAAACTGCTACAAGGCCCAAATTATTTTCCAGCCAAGATACAGATAAACATGATTAGTAATTTTAAATCTGGTGGAGTTTAGTATAGATGGTCTAATAGAATCAGTACTACAAACTGCTACAAAGCCCAAATTGTTTTCCAGACAAGATACAGATAAACATGATTAGTAAATTCAAAGCTTAAAACGGTTGGTGAGGTGATTTTAACAAATCATCAAGCTTTTACTCTCCCCAGGATGACACAGGGGTAGAAAAGTCCTTTCGGATCCATGATTTGTTCATCTTTATGAACGTGAGTATGTCTACATTATCAGTGGAGAGCCGCGTGCGCTTATCTGTCAGCACACCACCAGCAGCGCTGAACACACGTTCAGACAGAATGCTGGCTGCGGGGCATGACAAGATTTCCAAGACGTAAGTGGCGAGCTCCGGCCATTTATCCAGATTGGAAGTCCAAAAAGAGCTAGGGTCCAGTGACACAGTCATGGCTTCAATGTTTACTTGGAGATACTCCTGTACCATCATCTCTAGGCGTTGACTATGTGTCAGACTTGTTGTCTCCTGTGGCCTTGCAAAGGATGGGCTAAAAAAGTGGTGAAATGTTTCCGCAAAATTGATGTTATCAGCAGATACTGTGTTTCTGTTACGTTTTGAGTGCTGAACACTCGACGGTCCCACGGTTGGCAAGTTAGAACTGTGAGATTCAATACGTGCACCGTTGGTGTTTTGTGGAAAAGCACATGTAAAATTCTGCAACAGTCTCTGCTGATACTCCTGCATGCGTGCATCCATTTCTATGGCAGGAATAAGTTCTGCAAATTTACTTTTGTACTGGGGATCTAAGAGTGTGGCAACCCAGTAGTCAGGATTATTTCGAATTCTGACAATTCGAGGGTCATGTTACAGGTAATGCAGCAAGAAGACACTCATGTGTCTTGTGCATCCAGGAGCACCAAGTCCCTGTTGTGTTGGTGGCGAGGTAACAATCATGCTTCCTTCCTCTGCCCTCTCCCCCCAACCTCGCACAACAGAAATTTGATCAAGGTCTCCCTCATCTGATGAGTCTTCCAACAGTTCGTCCTCCACTTCTTCCTGGGCTCCTGCACCTTCCTCACTAGGTTGGCTGCTACCATGCGCCCTGGTAATACCTTCTCCCCCACCCTCACATGCCTGCTGCCTTGGTGTTGCCGACCGTCTGGACCTTGCAGATGTTAGCCCTTCCGCATACAACTCCTCCTCCTCTACTTCCTCCACCTCCTCTTTTGCCACCACCTGTCTCCGAATTCTGTTTAACATGTGCTCCAGCATGTAAATCACAGGAATAGTCATGCTGATAATGGCATCGTCAGCATTAAACATCTTCGTCGCCATTTCAAAACTGTGAAGAAGGGTGCATAGGTCCCTGATCTGAGACCACTCCTCCAGCGTGATTTGCCCCTCCTCTGGATCTCGTTGGCCCAGGCTATACATCAGAACATATTGCACCAGGGCTTGTCGGTGCTGCCACAGTCGCTGCAACATGTTCAGAGTTGAATTCCACTGGGTAGGCACATCGCATTTTAGCTGGTGAAGTGACAGGCCCAACGACTTCTGTAGAGATGTAAGTCGCTGAGCTGCGGGATGCGAACGGCGGAAGTGAGCACACAGCGACCGTGCCCTCTGCAGAAGGCCATCTAGTCCGGGAGAGTGGGCTAAAAATTGCTGGACAACTAGGTTCAACACGTGAGCCATACAAGGCACGTGTGTGACATTGCCCCGGCGAAGGGCAGCAGCGAGGTTTGCAGCATTGTCGCACACGGCCTTCCCTGGTTTCAGGTCCAGTGGAGACAACCATTCATGAAACTGGTTCTCCAGAGCTGACCACAACTCCTCAGCTGTGTGACTCACATTTCCCAGACATTTCAAAGTAAAAACCGCCTGATGATGTTGAGCCCTGCTGCCAGCATAGTAAGGAGGTGTGCAGGATCCCTTCTGCGCAGTTAGAATGCTTGTGGCATGACCAGACAGGCTTTGGGTGCAGGTTGAGGACCGAGAGGAGGTTGAGGAGGCAGAAGCACTGGAGGAAAAAGGATTGCCGCACAACTCGTGGGGACAGCAAGACTTGGACAGCAGCCCCTTGTCCTGCTGTCACCATAGTTACCCAGTGCCCAGTCAGCGACATGTAACGCCCCTGTCCATGCCTACTCATCCAAGTGTCTGTGGTGAAATGCACCCTGTCACACACAGAGTTTCTCAAAGAAGCGGTGATGTTGTGTGCGACATGCTGGTGGAACGCAGTCACACCTTTCTTTGAGAATTAGTGCCGACTGGGCATCTGGTACTGGGGCACTGCGAAGGCCATAAGGTCTGGAAAATCCTCTGTGTCCACCAGGCGGAAAGGCAGCATTTCTGTAGCCAAGAGCTTGCAGATGGTGAAATTCAACCTCTTAGCTTTCTCATGGCTTGGAGGAAATGGTCTTTTACTTGTCCACATCTGAGGGACCGAGGGCTGGCTGTTGTGCTTAGACGGAGTTGAGAAGGGTGTCCCCGGCAAACTGCCGGTCTGTGAGGAAGATGCAGGCGGACATGTTAGGTTGCCTTGATCCAAAGGTGGTGCTATCGATGTCGGACAGTGCTGAACACCAGCTGGTGTTTCCACCTCCAAAGAAAATGATGACCTGCCAATCACGCTGGCTGTTGCAGGTAAACCGGTGGCAGGTCTGCGTCCCAAAACAGGTGTGACTGCTGTCCCCCCAGTCACAGAGGATGAAGAGTCCGCGGATGCACAAGATGTGGCAGACGGTGGTTGGTCTGGCCGGCTAGGCCGCATTGTAGCACAGTGATTTTCCCACTGCAACTTATGCTTCATATCCAAGTGCCGGTTCATGCATGAAGTACTCAAACTATGTATTTTTTGGCCTCTACTTAGCTTTTGCTGACAAATGTTACAGATAACACGAGTTGGGTCATCCTTATCGATTTGAAAAAATGCCCAGGCTATGCAAGGCTTAGCACCCATGCGACCTGAAGTGCCACCATGACTTGTGGTCAGAGGCAGAGTTATGTTTGAGGATGCAGTTGTTGACGTGCTTCCAGTACTACGTTTCTGTCCAGGAAGGCGCAAACTGACCTCGTCGTCACTAGCATCCTCCTCCACCTCCTCTGCTGACCTCATCGACTGGCTGACTGTGGGTTGACAGTAAGTGGGATCTCCAACCTCGTCATCATCACCCTGTGTGTTATCACACCCGCCGACCTCAGAGCCAACCTCTTCCTGCCCTGACAAAAAACTCAAGTTGTCGCTCCAATCAGGTATTTGAGTCTCATCATCGTCTTCCTCATTGTCTCCACCAACAGGAGTTACAGTTTGGGAACGAGGGTCTACATTATTGTCAGAGCCTTCTGCGTCTGTTCCTGGATCTGACTCATAAAGATTCTGGGCATCAGTGCAGATAATTTCCTCGTCTGGATTCACAGAAGCTCTGGAGCCGACCTCTGATTCCCAGGCTATAGTATGAGTAAACAGCTCTGCAGACTCAACCATCTGTTCTACCCCATACTCAGACGAGCAGCTGGAGACTTGGGAGCTGTGAGGAAGCAAATGCGATTGGGGTGACACCTCTGAGGACTGGAGTATTTGTGATGTTGAAGTTGAGGTGGAGGAGAGCCTACTTAAAGGAGCACTTGATATCCGTTGAAGAACCTGCTGTTTTTGTGCCTCATCTGGAATTTGTAGCGATGGGCTTCACCGTAAGAAAGGGATCGTATCACATTGTCCGCTAAAAGAAGTAGACATCTTAGTTTGGCTGGAAGATGGCCTTTCTTCTGCAGATGTTACCGTTGCTTTAACACCTACCCCATGGACACAACCTTTCTTACCCTTCCCAACATGCCTATTCCCCTTTCCACCAGCAGCAGGCCTTTTTCCACTCATTTTTGTGGTTAACTAATTGACAACTCTGGAGTTGTTTGCAGAAAAAACAATGGATGGGAACCGAGCAGAGCTGAGTGGCCAAACTGTGGTATTAGCCCAAAAGTATTGGCTGGGTTAGATGCAGTAAAACAATTTTATTACATACACAGGTGGTGGAGGTTAGTATAGATGGGCTAATAGACCAAGTCCCAAACAATGCTGCAAGCCCAAATATTTTTTCAGAGCTAGATGCAGATAAAAATTATTTTTAATTTACAACCTGGTGGAGGTTAGTATAGATGGACTAATAGACCAAGTCCCACACACTGCTACAAGCCCAAAATTTTTTCAGAGCTAGATGCAGATAAAAATTATTTTTAATTTGCAACCTGGTGGAGGTTAGTATAGATGGACTAATAAAACAAGTCCCACACACTGCTAGAAGCCAAAATATTTTTTCAGAGCTAGATGCAGATAAAAATTATTTTCAATTTGCAACCTGGTGGAGGTTAGTATAGATGGTCTAATAGAACAAGTCCCACACAGTGCTACAAGCCCAAATATTTTTTCAGAGCTATATGCAGAGAAAAAATATTTTTAATTTGCCACCTGGTGAAGGTTAGTATAGATGGACTAATAGACCAAGTCCCACACACTGCTACAAGCCCAAATATTTTTTCAGATGCAGATAAAAATTATTTTTAATTTGCAACCTGGTGGAGGTTAGTATAGATGGAATAATAGAACAAGTCCCACACACTGCTACAAGCCCAAATATTTATTCAGAGCTAGATGCAGATAAAAATTATTTTTAATTTGCAACCTGGTGGAGGTTAGTATAGATGGAATAATAGAACAAGTCCCACACACTGCTACAAGCCCAAATATTTTTTCAGAGCTAGATGCAGATAAAAATTAATTTTAACTTGCAACCTGGTGGAGGTTAGTATAGATGGACTAATAGAACAAGTCGCACACACTGCTACAAGCCCAAATATTTTTTCAGAGCTAGATGCAGATAAAAATTATTTTTAATTTGCAACCTGGTGGAGGTTAGTATAGATGGACTAATAGACCAAGTCCCACACATTGCTACAAGCCCAAATATTTTTTCAGAGCTAGATGCAGATAAAAATTATTTTTTATTTGCAACCTGGTGGAGGTTAGTATAGATGGACTACTAGAATGATGCTATGCCCAAAAGGTTTTAGTTGCCTAGTTTCAGCGAAAAAATTTGTATTCTATACACAGGTGGTGTAGCTTTCAACACAGATAGGCTACTACACTGACTAACACACACTGCAGGAGGCCAAAAGGGATTTGCTTAGCTAGATTTAGGCAAATGCTATGAAAAAACTTGCACAGCACTGGCACAGACCTGCCTGGCAAAAACTAATAGGAACTGATGTAACCTAGCCCTCAAAAGGACTGCAACTACATTTAGTCCCTACTCCCAACCTATCTATTTAAGAGCACAGACCTGCCTGATAAAAGTTGAAGGAAATTATGTAACCTAGTCCTCAAAAGGACTGCAATCACAACTATTCCCTACTCCCAAGCTATCTGCAGATTTATGCGAAAATTGGCTTGAAATTAACACTGAAAGTATAGCGCAAACAGCAACAGCGGTGCCGTCTAACATGCAGCTGCAGCAGTGAGAAAGTGGTGGCGACGGAGAAAATGGCTGGGTCTTATAGGGCAAAGACATGTGACATACACAGCCAATGACACATGCCCTTGCTTGTGTGAAAAAAAGCAGTTCGCTCTGTGTGTGCGCTGCTGATAGTCTGACAGATTGCACCTCCCCACTGTAAATGCGGGAAAGAGAAAAAAAAATGGAGATCTTCATTATTTCTGCGGAGATCCATCCCCTGCCCCTCCCCCCGCCCCGCTGTACACTCAAACTGCGTATTAACAATAATTTTCAGCATTACTGAGAAAAAATCCAGTTATGATTTTGGTGCACGAACAGTTATCAAACATAACCTCGAACAGCCAAATTTTTTTCAAATCGTTTGTGTTCACCGAACGGCTCGAACACCGCCCAAAACAGCTCGAATTTGAGATTGGCGAATAGTTCGATTCGAACACCGCTCATTTCTACTATTTACTCATACTATAGCCTTGGAATAAGAGGTCGGCTCCAGAGCTTCTGTGAATCCAGACGAGGAAATGATCTGCACTGATGCCCAGAATCTTTGAGTCAGATCCTGGACCAGACGCAGAAGGTTCTGACTAGTGTTGAGCCACCCCCGTAGTGTTCAAGTTCTGTTCGGTTCGTCGAACACCCGTGTTTTCGCCGAACTGTTCGTCGAACTGTTCGTCGAACACCTTCGAACACCGTTAAAACCAATGGCAGGCAAACAAAAAGACATAGAAACACATAGAAAACACCTTCAAAGGTGTCCAAAAGCTGACAAACTGCTCAGAAGACATAACTAACACATGGAAAAGTGACAAGTACATATAGTCATGCGAAAATAAAAGAGGTGGAGGAGTAAAAGGAGGGGGAGACACAGATATAGGCATGTCATGCCCTTCTAAAATCCAAAAAGTGAGAAGCCGACACGGCCAGTCCGTTCCTGCCCGTGCCACCTCCGTGTCGCCGGGTTTGTGCCAGAGCCGCGGTGGACCCTGACGGCCAGCCCCCCTCTCCTAATACTGGTGCCTGTCCGCTGGTGGGTCGAGCCCCCCGCGGTGGGGGGGAGTAACATCTGCAGAAGAAAGACCATCTTCCAGCCAAACTAACATGTTGACTTCTTTTCGTGGACAATGTGATACGATCCCTTTGTTACGGACACGCCCATCGCTAAAAATTCCAGATGAGGCACAAAAACAGCAGGTGCTTCAGCGGATATCAAGTGCTCCTTCAAGTGGGCTCTCCTCCACCTCAACTTCAACATCACAAATACTCCAGTCCTCAGAGGTGTCACCCCAATCGCACTTGCTTCCTCACAGCTCCCAAGTCTCCAGCTGCCCGTCTGAGTATGGGGTAACACAGATGGTTGAGTCTGCACAGCTGTTTACTCATACTATAGCCTGGGAAACGGAGGTCTGCTCCAGAGCTTCTGTTAATCCAGACGAGGAAATGATCTGCACTGATGCCCAGAATCTTTATAAGTCGGATCCAGGACCAGATGAAGAAGGTTCTGAGCATAATGTAGACCCTCGTTCCCAAACTGTAACTCCTGTTGGTGGAGACAATGATGAAGACGATGATGAGACTCAAATACCTGATTGGAGCGACAACTTGACTTTTCGGTCAGGGCAGGAAGAGGTTGGCTTTGAGGACGACGGGTGTGATAACACACAGGGTGATGATGACAAGGTTGGAGATCCCACTTACTGTCAACCCACAGTCAGCCAGTCGATGAGGTCAACCGGGCCTTTGCCTGGCCTTTGGGATGTCGCGGTGGTCGGCTCCCTGGCCCGTACCCTGGGGTCACTCTTTAAAAGGGTGGATAATTGTTAATTTTATAAGAGTTTGTGACACCACCTGTGGTATCTGGTGAGAAGCACCAGCGCTGCAGCAGTCCACTGAGGCCCGTGATAAGGCAGCTCGATGGTATAGCTCCCCACAGGTGGAGCTAGGTCTCAGGGCAGCATATGCAGGGGGAATGCAGGACAGGCGAGACCCAGCTGGGTCAGAGCAAGAACGGAAACGGACACGGTAGTCACTTCAGTACCTTTTACTGGAGGAAATTCAGGCACATCCTGGAGCACTGTAGGGTGAAGGGTGCATATCAGGATCCTCCCCAATGAGCGGGTGTAGGGCCTCCTGTTTCTTGCCTCTGCGCAGTAAGTTTCTGACCTGCCTGGAGCTAGGCCTAACTTTGTCTCTGTCCTGCGCTGGCTGACCTTGTGGTAGGGCCTTCTCTTGAAGTTCACGCTCCCAGTATGCGGGGCCTAAGCGTCTCCTGGCTCTGTTACGTATCAGCACCTTAGCGATCCTGGGACTTGTAGTTCTCCAGGGATTCCGGTTATGCTTTACTGGGTCATAGAGATCCCGGTAAGCTCGGATCCGGTGTCCGGTAAATGCTTCGGGGTGAGCTGGTTAAGCTCCTCTGCCCCTTATGTACTAACTCGCCACTCGCCTTCTGCCTACTCGGGCCCTCAATAGGCTATACACACTAACGGCAGCTTGCCGCGCTTCACCGATCTTATGACGCCGGCACACCTTAAGCTCTATCTGGGCTCCCTGAATCTAGCTAGCAGGAGCCTCGTGCTCCACTGCTGAACTATTAACTGAGTTCTCTAGACTAGACTGAGCTCCACTGCAGACTTACCTCTCTTAGGCTTCTCTACTGCAGGAACTCTTCAGAGGAACTGAACTGCCTAGCTCCACCTTCCCTATTTATATCCCTAACGGGCTCCCTCTGCTGGTCTGAGGTGGAAGGTGGAGATGTGTGAATGTTTATGGGGGCCTCTTGTGGAGGATTCCATCAATACACTCTTCTAGGATCTGTGATACCAAGCGCAGCGGGGCGTCACAGATGCTATTGACGACGAGGTTAGGTTGCGCCTTCCTGGACAGAGACGGAGTACTGGAAGCACGTCAACAACTGCATCCTCAACCACAACTCCGCCTCTGACCACAAGTCGTAGTGGCTATTCAGGTCGCATGGGCTCTAAGCCTTGCATAGCCTGGGCATTTGTTCAGATCGATAAGGATGACCCAACTCGTGTTATCTGTAATATTTGTCACCAAAAGCTAAGTAGAGGCCAAAAAATCCATAGTTTGAGTACTTCATGCATGTACCGTCACATGGATATGAAGCATAAGTTGCAGTGGGAAGCTCACTGTGCTACAATGCGGCCTAGCAGGCAGGGCCAACCACCGTCTGCCCCATCTTGTGCATCCGCGGCCTCTTCATCCTCTGTGACTGGGGGGACAGCAGTCACACATGTTTTTGGACGCAGACCTGCCACCTCTTTACCTGCAACAGCCAGTGTGATTGGCAGGTCATCAGTTCATTGGGAAGTGGAAACACCTGCTGGTGTTGAGAGCTCTCTGACATCGAGAGCACCACCTTTGGATCAAGGCAACCTAACATGTCCGCCTGCATCTTCCTCACAGACCGGCAGTTTGCCAGGGACACCCTACTCAACCCTGTCAAAGCACAACAGCCAGCCCTCGGTCCCTCAGATGTGGACAAGTAAAAGACCATTTCCTCCTAGCCATGAGAAAGCTAAGAGGTTGAATTTCACCATCTGCAAGTTGTTGGCTACAGAAATTCTGCCTTTCCGCCTGGAGGACACAGTGGATTTTTGAGACCTTATGTCCGTCGCAGTGCCCCAGTACCAGATGCCCAGTCGGCACTACTTCTCAAAGAAAGGTGTGCCTGCGCTCCACCAGCATGTCACACACAACATCACCGCTTCTTTGAGAAACTCTGCGTGTGACAGGGTGCATTTCACCACAGACACTTGGACGAGTAGGCATGGACAGGGGCGTTACATGTCGCTGACAGGGCACTGGGTAACTATGGTGACAGCAGGACAAGGGGCTGCTGTCCAAGTCTTGCCGTCCCCGCGAGTTATACGTCAATCCTCTTTATCTAGAAGTTCCTCCACTGCTTCTGCCTCCTGAACCTCCTCTCGGTCTTCCACCTGCACCCAAAGCCTGTCTGGTAATGCCACCTGCTTTCTAACTGCGCACCTCCTTACTATGCTGGCAGCAGGGCTCAACTGCATCAGTGTTTACTTTGAAATGTCTGGGAAATGTGAGTCACACAGCTGAGGACTTGTGGTCAGCTCTGGAGACCCAGTTTCATGAATGGTTGTCTCCACTGGACCTGCAACCAGGGAAGGCCATGTGCGACAATGCTGCAAACCTGGGTGCGGCCCTTCGCCGGGGCATTGTTACACACGTGCCTTGTATGGCTCACGTGTTGAACCTGGTTGTCCATAAATTTTTAGCCCACTATCCCGGACTAGATGGCCTTCTGCAGAGGGCACGGTCGCTGTGTGCTCACTTCCGCCGTTCGCATCCCGCAGCTCAACGACTTACATCTCTACAGAAGTCGTTGGGCCTGCCAGTTCACCGGCTGAAATGCGATGTGCCGACACGGTGGAATTCAACTCTGCACATGTTGCAGCGACTGTGGCAGCACCCACAAGCCCTGGTGCAATAGTTTCTGATGTATAGCCTGGGCCAACGAGATCCAGAGGTGGGGCAAATCACACAGCAGGAGTGGTCTCAGATCAGGGACCTATGAAGTTGACGCGCCCCCTGGGCCGTGGGGTACCCGGAGCCGGGCAGGTAGACGCTGGGGGTTGTAGTCACTGTGGCGGTGACCCGGTCCGTGACCCAGGGCGGTCAATCCAACGGTAATTTGTATATATGGATTTTATATTGTCCGACTACGCCACCTGTGGAGTGCGGCCAAAGGGGCCGCCGCTGCGGAACAGTCCTCTGAAGCTGGTGGTTTTGCTGCAATGGTATTATTACTCACCACAGGAAGAGTGTAGCTTCAGGGCTGTGTGGGTGGATGATGGTGGTTGTAGTGCAGGGAGTCAGTAATGAACACAGAGTCCGTGTGATGCAGTCCCAAGATCTTTACTCACAGTTGTTGCAGTCCAGATTACAGGTACCAGAGCTATCTCACCCGTCGTGCTGTGCGTACTCAGTGAGGGGCTCAGTCCACCCCCAGATAGCTCCGGAGTACTTAGCAGGACCCCCTTCTGTGTGTCCTTTCTCTGGCCTTCTCCCTGCACCTCACACCCAGTGACCCTTCTATCCGGTATCCTCGGGCCTTGGCGGGCGACTTGTGTTCCGTCCCCTGGGTCCTATGTGGCTACCTTCTTAGTGAGACTGGTGTGGACTTTTGCCTGCAGTACATGAAATGCTGCAGCCTCCGGTTTCTAGTTGAGCCTTGCTGTTTCTCCTCTAGTTGAGGGACCGGTTCCCCTTATCTGGCCTGACCCCTCTACCTCCTGGTAGCAGCGGGAGTACAGGTGGCCTTCTGCACGGCCCGTAGCCCTAGGGTCCCTTTGGTTCCTGGAGCCTTCCTGCTCCCACTCCTCTCTTCTCTCCTTCAGTCCTGGGCCTCAAAGGCTAGGCCCGCCTCCGGAGCAGAGCTCATGCCGAGCCTCTGCTCCTGTCACTTTTCCTCCTCTGACTGGCTTGCTCTTTCTAAGATGGCTTCCTATTTATACTCTCCCTGTCATGTGCTCCCCTAAGCTGCTCCCCTAAGCACCCACTACATAGGATCCTCCCACCAGCTAGGGACCTGGGACTGTGCTCTCCCTTAGGAGCAATCTCGCCCTAACCCCACTGCGGGTATGTGTTGGATGCAGGTGTTAGGGTCCCGAGCCATACGCCTTCCTTACCTGAGGGTGAGATACCACACCTCTGGGTGAGATGCAGTAACTCTGTGGTGACTGCACCCTCAGGGGCGCCACACACCTTTCTGCACAGTTTTGAAATGGCGACGAAGATGTTTAGTGCTGACGACGATGCCATTATCAGCATAACTATTCCGGTGATTTACATGCTGGAGCACACATTAAACAGAATTCAGAGTCAGGTGGTCGGACAAGAGGAGGTGGCGGAAGTAGAGGAGGAGTCGTATGCGGAAGGGATAACATGTCCAAGGTCCAGACGGTTGGCAGCACCAAGGAGGCAGGCATGGGAGGGTGGGGGAGAGGGATTAAACAGGGCGCATGGTAGCAGCCAAACTGTTGAGGAAGGTGCAGGAGCCGAGGAAGAAGTGGAGGATGAACTGGCGATGGGCATGGAAGACTCATCAGATGAGGGAGACCTTGATCACATTTCTGTTGTGCGAGGTTGGGGGGAGAGGGCAGAGGAAAGAAGCATGATTCTTACCTCGCTACCAACACAACAAGGACTTGGTCCTCCTGGATGCGCAAGACACATGAGTGCCTTCTTGCTGCACTACCTGCAACATGACCCTCAGATTGCAGAATTCGAAGTAATCTCGACTACTGGGTTGCCACACTCTTAGATCCCCGGTACAAAAGTAAATTTGCCGAAATAATTCCTGCCATAAAAAGGGATTGACGCATGCAGGAGTATCTGCAGACGCTGTTGCAGAATCTTACATGTGCTTTTCCACAAAACACCAGTGGTGCACGAAGTGAATCTCACAGTTCTAACTTGCCAACCGCGGGACTGTCGAGTCTTCATCACTCAAACCGTAACAGTAACACAGTATCTGCTGGTAACAGCAATTTTGTGAAATCGTTTCACCACTTTTTTAGACCATCCTTTGCAAGGCCACAGGAGACAAGAAGTCTGACACATAGTCAATGCCTAGAGAGGATGGTGCAGGAGTATCTCCAAGTGAACATCAAATCCATGACTGTGTCACTGGACCCTTGCTCATTTTGGTATTCCAATCTGGAAAAATGGTCGGAGATCGCCACTCACGCCTTGGAGATCTTGTCATGCCCTGCAGCCAGTGTTCTCTCTGAACGTGTGTTCAGCGCTGCTGATGGTGTGCTGATAGATAAGCGCACGCGGCTGTCCACTGAGAATGTAGACAGACTCACGTTCATAAAGATGAACAAATCATGGATTCGCAAGGACTTTTCTAATCCTGTGTTATCCTTGGGAGGCTAAAAGCTTGAGGATTTGGTAATATCACCTCACCAACCGTTTTAAGCAACTGTGGGGCAATTGATGCCACTTAACCCTAGAACGCATGACCATAAAAATCTACACTTTCATATACCTGGGGCCTTTTAGGCCCGTGTGCAAATAACATTGAATAACTGAAACTCAAATGACAAACAACTATATACATGAAGAATACCTAGAGTTTCAAAATTCTAACTAAAGTAATCTTGCAGAAAATAGAAAACAATTAACAGGGCGGGACTGCGAGGCCCCAGGTATGCGTTCTAGGGTTAAGTGGTGTCTGTGCCACAATTTTGGGAAAAAATGGAAACTCTTTTTGGAGTCCCCTTGCTGTGTCTTACGTGACGTTGGCATTGTCAATTCCAGGTGGGTTGGGTCGCTCCCCCCCCCCTTTTAACTGTAAGAAACTACATACACTATGGCTTGGGGTAACACAGATGATTGAGTCTGAAGAGCTGTTTACTCAGAGGTCTGCTCCAAATCTTCAGTGTCTGATAGTCAGCGTAGAATTTTTAACTGCATCTAGCCTAGGCAATACTTTGGGCGTAGTAGCCCAGCTGCAAAGCAAGCTGCACCGCCTGTGTATCTAATAAGAATTTTTAAATGCATCTAGCCTAGGCAGACTGTGGGGACCCCCAACCAAACCCAGACGCTCAGCCCCCCTACCGCCCCCCTTTCCTTGACAATACAATAATGTAACTCTTACAACTGGATGGGTGAGGATCGGTCACAGCTTTATTAACTCTTTATACTCATTCCATTAGAAAGACATTTTATTTCTAAAATAATTCAGCTTGTTGCAGCATGCCCTGGGTCTCCACTCCGGCAACTTGGCCAACAAGTGTAACTCTCCAACATGTCCTTTCTATTTCCAGGCCACGGAGGATCCTGCGTACTCGTATGCAGGACTCTGACCCCCAACCATCACTCTTAACGCTTGTTCCACTCCGTCCTGGAGTCCTGACAGGAATATGTCCAGTCCAATATCCATTAAGTGAACACCGTCGGGCCGTATGAGGCCTGCTTCATCTCCTTCCAGTTGTCGGTGTCGTACCACTACACCGCCTCTGTCTCTTCTAAATTTTGCCATCCGAATATTTATTACCCGCCTTGTCCGTTCGATGGCCGTGATGTCTCGGGCACCTTGCCATACCGCTATCGGCACAATCTCTGACCATACTATAGCTAGTTTTGTGAAAAATTCTCTGAAGCGCTCAGTGTCTAGTTTCATTATTGCCATTAGTTATGCGCTCTTGTGATGACCTAGGTTGTTTCCCCCGGCCTGTATAACTAAGATGACCAGATATCTTGCCTCTCTCCCTACTTTGATTACCTCCATTAGTACCTGTGGCCATAGCAGGCCTCTAATACCTCTCCAGTTGAAATATGTGTTATGAAACTCTAATTTCCTCCCGCCTGGGCGGACTTTCGCCCTTTAATCTGCCCAATATATATACGAGTGGCCTATCACCCACACTGTTGGCTTAGCGTCACCTGTAAAAGAAACAAACCACGTTAGGATAACAAGTCCGGTCTTATGTATCTTGCCAAACACGTGGATCACCATCTCTCTATCCTCTGAACTTCCGTTTCTGACAGTCCTGCTCTTGCTGCTTCTGTGGCCGCGCCTATGCGGAATGAGTGTGTCCCGTAATCTTTGGGGTGGTTCCCTGCCGATGTTATGCATTTATTAAATATAGCTTGGAACTGGTATCTTGATAATGGCGTCCCATCAATGTGTGATAGGAACAAATTACTTTGTAATCTGATGGTTAGATATGGTTTTACTATTGTTACCCGACTCAGTGTACCGTTTGTGGGTTGTAGAAGTACCCAAGTGCCCCTGCCCGCTGGAACCATTTTGGATTTGTGTATGCGTAGACGTATTGCATTATTGCCTATGACTACGTCCTGGTGTAATAAGCCTCCACTGGTGCTAATTTTGGATTGAGGGACTAATTCGCTTATGCATAGCGCCCCGAAGAAGGCGATCACAAATGCTGTAGACAGTAGTGTTGCTTCAAATTGTGAGTGTCATGTTAATGGTGTTAGGGATATGGTGTAAGAAATCAGTTTTAGTGACACGGGACGGGACGTCTACACTCCTGACTTGGCTGACCCCTTTTCCACCCTTTTATGGATTGTCTGATGATGAATCTTTGTCACATCTCCCCAATTCAGTAGTTGGAAGTGAAATGCTACTCCGGTCAGACACCGCTGCGCTGACGCCCCTGATATGCCCCTCATCATTAGCTGGTGGAGAAATTCTATGGTGACTTGTGATCTGGCTTGTTCACATTGGTCAACCCGTCTGCCTGCTACTAGTCGTGTCCACTCTTCCCATGCCTTACCGTATGCTTGCCACGTCGACGGGGCAACTGACGCTCTGATTAATGGCATCAACTATTCGCCACTAGATCCCATAGGGAAGGTGGGCAACTGTTGTCCCGATGGGTGGGCATTGTGGAAGAGCTCTGTGAAAATCTACCAATTGAATTGTTATAAAGCGTTAGCAGCAGCTTTAGACCCCTCAGCATAGTGGCTAGTGCGGACCCATACATTGTGTTTTAGGCACAGGAATGCTAGCCTGGGTAGTAGACCTAGCACTGGGAGAGACGATGATGCCATCTTATTAATGCAGTGCGCTAAGCTGGTGTTTTTTGTTATGAAGCGTATATTTTTTGTAAGCCAGGAGCGTGCCCTATATTTCTATTGCTACCACTATTGGGAAGAAAAATTATTTTCAGCGCTAGATGCAGCGAAAAATTATTATTAATTGAAAAGCTGGTGGAGCTTGGTATAGATGGCCTAATACAATGAGACCCACCCACTGCTAGAAGGCCAAATATTTTTTCAGAGTTAGATGCAGAAAAAAATTATATTCAGTTTGCAACCTGATGGAGGTCAGTATAGATGGACTAATAGAACAAGTCCCACACACTGCTAGAAGGCCAAATATTTTTTCAGAGGTAGATGCAGACAAAAAATTATTTTGAATTTGCAACCTGATGGAGGTCAGTATAGATGGACTAATAGAACAAGTCCCACACACTGCTAGAAGGCCAAACATTTTTTCAGAGCTAGATGCAGAAAAAAATTATATTCAATTTGCAACTTGATGGAGGTCAGTATAGATGGACTAATAGAACAAGTCCCACACACAGCTAGAAGGCCAAATATTTTTTCAGAGGTAGATACAGAAAAAAATTATATTCAGTTTGCAACCTTATGGAGGTCAGTATAGATGACTAATAGAACAAGTCCAACACTCTGCTAGAAGGCCAAATATTTTTAGAGTGCTAGATGCAGAAAAAAATTATATTCAGTTTGCAACCTTATGGAGGTCAAGTATAGATGGACTAATAGAACAAGTCCCACACACAGCTAGAAGCCCAAATATTTTTTCAGAGGTAGATGCAGAAAAAAATTATATTCAGTTTGCAACCTGATGGAGGTCAGTAGAGATGGACTAATAGTACAAGTCCCACACACAGATAGAAGGCCAAATATTTTTTTAGAGCTAGATGCAGACAAAAATATATTCAGTTTTCAACCTGATGGAGGTCTGTATAGATGGATTAATAGAACAAGTCCCACACACAGATAGAAGCCCAATATTTTTTCAGAGGTAGATGCAGAAAAAAATATATTCAGTTTGCAACCTGATGGAGGTCTGTATAGATTTATTAATAGAACAAGTCCCACACACAGCTATAAGCCCAATATTTTTTCAGAGGTAGATGCAGAAAAAAATCTATTCAGTTTGCAACCTGATGGAGGTCTGTATAGATGGATTAATAGAACAAGTCCCACACACAGCTAGAAGCCCAATATTTTTTCAGAGGTGGATGCAGAAAAAAATATATTCAGTTTGCAACCTGATGGAGGTCTGTATAGATGGATTAATAGAACAAGTCCCACACACAGCTAGAAGCCCAATATTTTTTCAGAGCTAGATGCAGAAAAAAATTATATTCAATTTGCAACCTGATGGAGGTCAGTATAGATGGACTAATAGAATGATGCTATGCCCAAAAGATTTTACTTCACTAGGTGCAGTAAAAAAATTGGTATTCTATACACAGGTGGTATATCTTGCAACACAGATAGGCTACTCCACTGACTAACACACTCTGCAATAGGCCAAAAAGGATTAGCTTTGCTAGATTCAGCCAAATGCTGTGAAAAAAACTTGCACAGCACTGGCACAGACCTGCCTGGCAAAAACTGATAGGAACTGATGTAACCTAGTCCTGAAAAGGACTCTAATTACAATTAGTCTTTACTCCCACAATCTATCTATTTAAGAGCACAGACCTGCCTGATAAAAGTCGTAGGAAATGCTGTAACCTAGTCCTTAAAAGAACTGCAATCACAACTATTCCCTACTCCCAAGCTATCTGTAGATTTGTGCGAAAATTGGCTTGAAATTAACAAGGTATAGCACACACAGCAACAGCGGTGCCGTCTAACACGCAGCTGCAGCAGTGAGAAAATGGTGGCGACGGGGAAAATGGCTTGGTCTTATAGGGCAAGGACATGTGACATACACTGCCAATGACACATGCCCTTGCTTGTGTGAAAAAAATCACTTCGCTCCGTGTGTGCGCTGCTGATAGGCTGACAGATTGCACCTCACCACTGCAAATGCGGGAAAGAGAAAAAAAAATGGAGATCTTCATTGTTCCTGCAGAGATCCATCCCCTGCCCCTCCCCCCACCCCGCTGTACACTCAAACTGCGTATTAACATTAATTTTCATCATTACTGAGAAAAAATCCAGTTATGATTTTGGTGCACGAACAGTTATCGAACATAACCTCGAACAGCCGAATTTTTCTCAAATTGTTCGTGTTCGCCGAACGGCTCGAACACCGCCCAAAACAGCTCGAATTTGAGATTGGCGAACAGTTCGAGTAGAACAACGCTCATCTCTAGTTCTGACCATAATGAAGACCCTCGTTCCCAAACTGTAACTCCTGTTGGTGGAGACAATGAGGAAGACGATGATGAGACTCAAATACCTGATTGGAGCGACAATTTGATTTTTTTGTCAGGGCAGGAAGAGGTTGGCTCTGAGGACGACGGGTGTGAGAACACACAGGGTGATAATGACGAGGTTGGAGATCCCACTTACTGTCAACCCACAGTCAGCCAGTCGATGAGGTCAGCAGAGGAGGTGGAGGAGGATGCTATTGACGATGAGGTCAGGTTGCACCTTCCTGGACAGTGATGTAGTACTGGAAGGACGTCAACAACTGCATCCTCAAACACAACTCTGCCTCTGACCACAAGTCGTCGTGGCTCTTCAGGTCACATGAGCGTTAAGCCTTGCATAGCCTGGGCATTTTTTCAGATCGATAAGAATGACCCAACTCATGTTATCTGTAACATTTGTCATCAAAAGCTAAGTAGAGGCCAAAAAATCCATAGTTTGAGTACTTCATACATGAACCGTCACATGGATATGAAGCATAAGTTGCAGTGCGAAGCTCACTGTGCTACAATGCGGCCTAGTGGGCCGGGCCAACCACCGTCTGCCCCATCTGGTGCATCCGCGGCCTCTTCATCCTCTGTGGCTGGGGGGACAGCAGTCACACCTGTGTTGGGACGCAGACCTGCCACCTCTTTACCCGCAACAGCCAGCGTGATTGGCAGGTCATCATTTTATTTGGAGGTGGAAACACCAGCTGGTATTGAGCGCCCTCCGACACCGAGAGCACCACCTTTGGATCAAGGCAACCTAACATGTCCGCCTGCATAGACCGGCAGTTTGCCGGGGACACCCTTCTCAACCCCGTCTAAGCACAACAGCCAGCCCTCGGTCCCTCAGATGTGGACAAATAAAAGACCTTTTCCTCCTAGCCATGAGAAAGCTAAGAGGTTGAATTTCACCATCTGCAAGCTCTTGGATACAGAAATGCTGCCTTTCCGCCTGGTGGACACAGAGGATTTTCAAGACCTTATGTTCGTCGCAGTGCCCCAGTACCAGATGCCCAGTCGGCACTACTTCTCAAAGAAAGGTGTGCCTGGGCTCCACCAGTATGTCGCACACAACATCATCGCTTCTTTGAGAAACTCTGTGTGTGACAGGGTGCATTTCACCACAGACACTTGGATGAGTAGGCATGGACAGGGGCATTATATGTCGCTGACTGGGCACTGGGTAACTATGGTGACAGCAGGATGAGGGGCTGCTGTCCAAGTCTTGCCGTACCCACGAGTTGTGCGTCAATCCTCTTTATCTCGAAGTTCCTCCACTGCTTCTGCCTCCTGAACCTCCTCTCGGTCCTCCACCTGCACCCAAAGTCTGTCTGGTCATGCCAAACACTTTCTAACTGCGCAGAAGGGATCCTGCTCACCTCCTTACTATGCTGGCAGCAGGGCTCAACGTCATCAGGCGGTTTTTACTTTGAAATGTCTGGGAAATGTGAGTCACACAGCTGAGGAGTTGTGGTCAGCTCTGGAGAACCAGTTTCATGAATGGTTGTCTCCACTGGACCTGAAACCAGGGAAGGTCGTGTGCGACAATGCTGCAAACCTCGATGCGGCCCTTCGCCGGGCAATGTCACACACGTGCCTTGCATGGCTCACGTGTTGAACCTAGTTGTCCAGCAATTTTTAGACTACCATCCCGGACTAGATGGCCTTCTGCAGAGGGCAGGGTCGCGGTGTGCTCACTTCCGCCATTCGCATCCCGCAGTTCAGCGACTTACATCTCTACAGAAGTCGTTGGGCCTGCCACTTCACCGGCTAAAATGTGATGTGCCTTCCCGGTGGAATTCAACTCTGCACATGTTGCAGCGACTGTGGCATCACCGACAAGCCCTTGTGCAATATGTTCTAATGTATAGCCGGGGCCAACGGGATCTGCACAGTTTTGAAATGGCGACGAAGAGGTTTAGTGCTGATGATGCCATTATTAGCATGACTATTCCGGTGATTTACATGCTGGAGCACATGTTAAACAGAATTCGGAGTCAGGTGGTGCGACAAGAGGAGGTGGAGGAAGTAGAGGAGGAGGAGTTGTATGCGGAAGGGCTAACATCTGCAAGGTCCAGATGGTCGGCAGCACCAAGGCGGCAGGCATGTGAGGGTGGGGGAGATGTATTTACCATGGCGCATGGTAGCAGCCAAACTAGTGAGGAAGGTTCAGGAGCCCAGGAAGGAGTGGAGGACGAACTGATGGAAGACTCATCAGATGAGGGAGACCTTGATCACATTTCTGTTGTGCGAGGTTGGGGGGAGAGGGCAGAGGAAGGAAGCATGATTGTTACCTCGCCACCAACACAACAGGGACTTGGTGCTCCTGGATGCGCAAGACACATGAGTGCCTTCTTGCTGCACTACCTGCAACATGACCCTCGAATTGTCAGAATTCGAAATAATCCTAACTACTGGGTTGCCACACTCTTAGATCCCCGGTACAAAAGTAAATTTGCTGAAATAATTCCTGCCGTAGAAAGGGATTCACGCATGCAGGAGTATCAGCAGAGACTGTTGCAGAATCTTACATGTGCTTTTCCACAAAACACCAGTGGTCCACGTAGTGAATCTCACAATTCTTACTTGCCAACCGTGGGACTGTCGAGTGTTCAGCCCTCAAACCGTAACAGAAACACAGTATCTGCTAGCAACAGAAATTTTGCGGAATCATTTCACAGCTTTTTTAGCCCATCCTTTGCAAGGCCACAGGAGACAAGAAGTCTGACACATAGTCAACGCCTAGAGACGATGGTACAGGAGTATCTCCAAGTAAACATTGAAGCCATGACTGTGTCACTGGACCCTTGCTCTTTTTGGGCTTCCAATCTGGATAAAGGTCCGGAGCTCGCCACTTACGCCTTGGAGATCTTGTCATGCCCCGCAGCCAGCGTTCTCTCTGAACGTGTGTTCAGCGCTGCTGGTGGTGTGCTGACAGATAAGCGCATGCGGCTGTCCAGTGAGAATGTAGACAGACTCACGTTCATAAAGATGAACAAATCATGGATCCGCAAGGACTTTTCTACCCCTGTGTCATCCTGGGGAGAGTAAAAGCTTGAGGATTTCGTAAAATCACCTCACCAATCGTTTTAAGCTTTCAAATTACTAATAATTTTTAGCTGCCTCTTGTCTGGAAAATAATTTTGGGCCTGTAGCAGTGTGCGGTACTCATTCTATTATGCCATCTATACTAAGCTCCACCAGCTTTCAAATTACTAATAATTTTTAGCTGCATCTTGTCTGGAAAATAATTTTGGGCATAGTAGCAGTGTGTGGTACTCATTTTAACCAACTGTTTTAAGCAACTCTGGGGCAATTGATGCCACTTAAGTGGAAAAAATGGAGACTCTTTTTGGAGTTCCTTTGCTTTGTTTTACGTGACGTTGCCATCATCAATTAGAGGTGGGTTGGGTCTCCCCCCCCTTTTAACCGTAAGAAAATGCATACACTATGGCTTGGGGTAACACAGATGGTTGAGTCTGAAGAGCTGTTTACTCAGAGGTCTGCTCCAAAGCTTCATTGTCTGCTAGTCAGCTTAGTAACCCAGCTGCAAAGCAAGCTCCACCGCCTGTGTATCTAATAATGATTTTTAAATGCATCTAGCCTAGGCAGACTGTGGGGACCCCCAACCAAACACAGACGATCTGCATCTAACCCAGCCAATCATTTGATAGTATTGCTAGTTGCAGAGTCGCATGGGCTCTAAACCTTGCATAGCCCGTGCATTTTTTCAGATCCCTAAAGATGACCCAACTCGTGTTATCTGTAACATTTGTCACCAAAAGCTAAGTAGAGGTAAAAAAATACATAGTTTGAGTACTTCATGCATCAACTGTCACATGGATATGATGCATAAGTTGCAGTGCAAAGCTCACTGTGCTACAATGCGGCCTAGCGGGCCGGGACAACCACCATCTGCCCCACCTGTGTCATCCTGGGGAGACTAAAAACTACTGCGTAGTCTTTTCCAAAAAATTGAGGGAATTACCACGGGAATGGTTGGGAAGAGGTATAAGAGTTTAGGTAGGACGTTCATTTTTAGTATTCTTATTCTGCCGAACCAGGAAAAATCCTTCACCGTCCAAGAAGTAAGATCTTTATGGAGTTGTTCAATAAAGGGCCCAAAATTAAGATAAAATAGACGGGAGAGGTCTCTATGAATACGAATTCCTAAGTATTTGATACTCTGTGAGAGCCAGGCAAAGGGAAAGTTGGACTGGATGGAATCCTGTATGGATTTGGGGAGGGAGACATCGAGGGCCTCAAGTTTCTCTGCATTGATTTTAAAATTTGACCATGTAACAAAGAGATCTATTTCAGCGATAACAACAGGGATGGATATATGTGATTGAGTGATATATACTAGGACATCATCAGCAAATGCAGAGCACTTGTACTCGGTGCCTCCCATCTCAATCCACCTAATATTGGGGTTATCGCGAATTGATGAGAGCAGGTGCTCCATCACTAGGATGTATAAGAGAGGGGACAGAGGACATCCCTGCCTTGTGCCATTGGTGATTATGAAAGGTGATGAAAATGTTCCATTTATCTTCAGCATAGCTGACGGATTGCGATACAGGGCCATGATTTTGGCTATAAAAGGGTCCAATAGACCCCTACACCAAGCTTTTTAAGAGAATAATATATGGCGTGCCAGGAGACTCTATGGAATGCTTTCTCAGCATCCAACGAGAGTATCTA
Organism: Phyllobates terribilis; assembly: GCF_046119375.1. NCBI lineage: Eukaryota > Metazoa > Chordata > Amphibia > Anura > Dendrobatidae > Phyllobates > Phyllobates terribilis. The sequence goes on from NW_027362825.1 coordinate 1,598,065, forward strand.
ATTACAAATTTGTAACTGCATCTAGCCCAGGAAATACTTTGGACCTAGCAGCAGTGTCTGCTAGTCAACGGATTATCTCACCTGTTAAGCAAGCTACACCACCTGTAGTTTGGACACTTAATTTTTTCAAAGGAAATGGTTCTGGCCCCCGGGACACTCAGTGAAGAGCATCGGGGAGGCACCCCAAGTCACAGGGGCTGGGACTGGAGGTAGGACGCCTTGCTGTAGCCCGCCAAGCACGATCATTATAAAAGCTTTTTAACTGCAGCAACTTTAGTGGACACTACTGGAGCTGGAATTTCTGCAGCTGCTGGCATCAGACTTGCCCTCCAATAGATCCTTGTAAAAGGATTTAAAGTGTACTCATTCAAATTACAAAGACAATTTAAATGAAAAAGCTTAGACCTGTCTCCACCCCAGGAGGGTTCGCTCGACCCACCAGCGGACAGGCACCAGTATTGGGAGAGGGGGGCTCGCCGTCAGGATCCACCGCGGCTCTGGCACAAATCCGGCGACACGGAGGTGGCACGGGCAGGAACGGACAGGCCGTGTCAGCTTCGCACTTGCTTGGTTTTAGAAGGGCAACACATGCCTATATCTGTGTCTCCCCCTTCTTTAACTCCTCCACCTCTTTTCTTTTCGCATGACTATATGTACTTGTCACTTTTCCATTTGTTAGTTGTGTCTTCTGAGCAGTTTGTCAGCTTTTGGACACCTTTGAAGGTGTTTTCTATGTGTTTCTATGTGTTTTTGTTTTCCTGCCATTGGTTTTAACGGTGTTTGACGTTGTTCGACGAACAGTTCGACGAACATTTCGGCGAAGGGACCGAACTCGAACAGTACAGGGGTGGCTCAACTCCAGTCAGGATGGCCAAACGTTCTAAGGCGCTGCGTTCAGGTCGTAGTCTCTCCTGGAGGCATGGGTTTGAATCCCACTTCTGACATTAGCATTTTCTTTCAAGAAATTGTTCAGCTTCACTCCTGTTACTGATTAGTTGGGGGTCCGCTCTATTGGTGGCAATCTCAAACAGAAAACTAAGAGTGATGAGGCTTAGCAAAACCAATTCTCAACGTTGGCACTTTGGCTGTATTCCTGGGGGTCCTTGAGGCAAATCTTAAATGTCCTGAATTTGTGCTTTCACAAAAGACTTCTGGGAACATCAAATAGTTTCTTTGTGCATATGTTAGTTGTTGTTTTGGCACCAGAAAAATACTGTGGATAGGAAAATGGGAGGGACTATTTCATCTCTATGTGTTCTCTGTCCCTATTAGGGCAGAGAGTGAACCTCCTAAGGTGCTGTCGTGGAAGATTCCTAGAAACCGTATTACCAGTAAGTCTAATTTCAGATTTTTCAACCTCAGGCATCAATAGACTATAAATATACTTAATAAACAAAAGCTAAAAGAGCAGATGAACATAGTTTAACAAGTCTGAAATGCGCATGTGATACTGACATCAAAGTTTCACCACATTTTGGGACAAATGTTTTCACTTTCAACATTAACAATCAGTAGAATATTTTCTCTAAATTTGCATCTCCTTTCTTCACTCCAATTGTTTGCAGCTAAGAAAAAATAAAGCTTGATGCAACATAATGCTTACAAATTGTGTTTTATGCTCTATCATCACCTGTCCTACAGAGACACAGTCAGAATTACCCTGGCAAATGGAGTAAAATTGAAAATGTAAAAAAAATGCAGAATTGCTGTTTTTTTCTATTCATTCACAAAGAGTTAATGAAAGTTCTTAAATATGTACTGCAAAATAGCGGGACATTCAAATATAGATTATTTTGCCAAAACCAGTCAAAGTAAAAATAAATACAACCAGTTGTGACATTTGCAGTGTGTTGAACATTCCTGAAATTAGATGTGTCCAACCGAAATAGATCATTTGGGAGAGCGTTAGACTGAAGATCTAAGGCTGCGTGCCCACGTTGCGGATTACAAGCGTTTTTGATGCGGAATTTCCGCAGCGGAAACGCTTGTAAAATGCTTGGTAATCCGCACCCCATGGTCCCCAAGGGGATTCCGCAAGTTCTATACACATGCTGCGGATTTTTCCGCAGCGTTTATGCGGCGTTCAAAAATCCGCAGCATGTCAATTAATTTTGCATTTCCGCAAGCGGAATTGCCTTTGTGTAATACATTAAAAAACGCAAGGCAATTCCGCATGTGGAAAACTCGCGATAAATGCACGAAAAACTCGCGATAAATGCGTGAGGAATTCCGCATGCTTTTTTCCGGGAGAGGACTTGCAGAAATGAAGCAGAAATTTTCTGCTTCATTCCTGCAACGTGGGCACATAGCCTAAAGGTCCCGGGTTTCGGCAAAAGTCTTCTTCTTCACCCATTAAATTTTAAGCAGAAAATAAACAAAGCATATGGACTGACTGTTTACAGAGTATGTAAAAGTCCTAATCATTATAACTATCTACAGGAAATAAAATGATAGAAACTTAAGAACTGAACACTTTTATTTTTTGAGAAAAATAATATTTTTTGTAATTTTTCTTTCATTCTGGATGTCATCATTTTGTTTTATTTTAGTTTGACTTAGCTGTATGAGGATTTAAAGGAAACCTGATAGCTAATACGGGCAGCATGTATCGGACACTAGCTGAATGATTTCAGCCATGTATGTTTGACTATGAATTGCTGTGGCATTAGTGAGAAAAATATGCTTCTAAAATATGCCAGGAACAAAGCTGTTTGGGGAAAAAGTCAGGAAGGCAAAAAACACAATCCCCAACTCAGGACCGTCATCTTTCATTCTAAAAATAGGGGGTTTCCACTTTAATGGTAAGACAAAGAATCCACAGATTTGGCATTTCTCTAGCGAGGAGAGCCCACTTAAAATGTATGGGGTGCTTGTCTCCATAAGCACAAGCTGGGCACTAAACTGGCTTATTTGCAATTCTGGATGTTGCAGAGTGAAAACACCTGCTTGACAAAAATAGTAATTGTCGGTGTTGATGAATTCATTGTGAGGAGTAATTTATAAAATGGGATCACTTTGGAGTGGTTTCTGCTGTTTTGGTACTTTTGGAACTTCGCAAATGTCACCCGCAAAATATTCTTGCAAAATCTGCGTTCCCAAAACCCAAATAGCGCTCTTATTTTCAAAGGCCTGCTGTGTGACCAAACAGTAGTTTCTGAAGACATATGGGGCATCACCGCATTTTAATGAAATTGTGCAACTTTAGATATTTTCACAAGAAAAACTAAATATATATTGACCTAAATTTACCATTAATATAAAGTACAATGTGTTACAAAATAACAGTATCAGAATCAAGGGGATATGTTAAGCATTGCCACATAAAGTGATACATGTCAGATTTAAAAAACTGTGCTTGGTCATCAAGCTCAAAATTGGATGCAACTAGTGTTGAGCGAGCATGCTCGACACTGCTCGGTACTCGCCCGTGCATCACGCTACTCGGGATGTTCGGCGAGCACCGAGCATTTCTGGGTTACTCGGGCTGGAGCTCGGGTCTCTGCCCTGCATGTTTGGCTCTCTATACAGAGCCAATGAACATGCAGGGATTGCCAGCCAGTCACTGTAATGCCGCAGCCTTGTTGTTTGTGGGCATTACAGTGATTGGTTGGCTGCACAGCGTCACCTCGAGTATTTAAAACCGGGCGCCGCCATCTTGGACACAGACGCTCCAGATCAGACAGTGTAGGGACAGCGCTGCTGAGCTAGGGAGAGATTTTTCCTGTGAAATATTTAGTGTAAAGGTCTGTAAAGGCTGCCAGAACAAACAAACAGTCCTTCTAAGGACTAATATCCATTTCAGATATCAGACAGGCAGGCAGGCAAGCTGTATAGGAGACGCAGTGGTAATACCAGCAAATGCTGCATTACAGTCCTGTGTGCTCCACTTTCTGAAATTGCTGGACTTAGCTGCAGGTCTCGGGGGCCAGTAAAAATCCTTTTTTTTCATCTAAATCCTCTTTTTTTTCCTCCTACACACTGTACAAACACCCGTTTAATTAACCTATTGGTGTCCCCTCCCCCTCCCCCAAAAATAAGTGTGTCTCTGATTTTTCAGACACAAATATATCTGTTGAAAATAGTCTGGTATAGGCCACTGAAACAGAAGTGTGGTTTTGCAGTTCCACGGGTAAAATCTCTGTAGTATCCAGTTTTGGGACTTTGGTATCTAAAAAAAAAACAAGTTGAGTGTGTTGCTCACTGTTCTGCCGCAAATCTATATATTTTAAAAACTGTGGTATACACCAGTAAATTAAAACTGTGGTTTTGCTGTTCCACGTTAAAAAATCTCTATTATCCCGCTTTTCGCATTTTTTGCAGTAAAAAAAAACAGTAGTGTCTCCTGAGTGTTCTGAGACAAGAATATATCTGTTGAAAATAGTCTGGTGTACGCCTGACAAATCCCAGTGTGGTTTTGCAGTTCTACGGGTAAAATCTACGTAGTATCCAGTTTTAGGCCTTTGGTATCTAAAAAAAACAGTTTGAGTGTGTCGCTCACTGTTCAGCCGCAAATCTATATATTTTAAAAGTGTGGTATACACCAGTAAACAATGACTGTGATGTTGCCATTCCACGGTAAAAAATCTCTATTATCCTGCTTTTCACATTTTTTGCAGCAAAAAAAACCAGTAGTGTCTACTGACTGTTCTGACACAAAAATATATCTGTTGAAAATAGTCTGGTGTACGCCTGACAAATCCCAGTGTGGTTTTGCAGTTCTACGGGTAAAATCTCTGTAGTATCCAGTTTTGGGCCTTTGGTATCTAAAAAAAAACAGTTTGAGTGTGTCGCTCACTGTTCAGCCGCAAATCTATATATTTTAAAAAGTGTGGTATACACCAGTAAATTAATACTGTGGTTTTGCTGTTCCACGTTGAAAAAGCTCTATTATCCTGCTTTTCGCATTTTTTGCAGTAAAAAAAAACAGTAGTGTCTCCTGACTGTTCTGACACAAAAATATATCTGATGAAAATATTCTGGTGTACGCCTGACAAATCCCAGTGTGGTTTTGCAGTTCTACGGGTAAAATCTCTGTAGTATCCAGTTTTGGGCCTTTGGTATCTAAAAAAAAACAGTTTGAGTGTGTCGCACATTGTTCAGCCGCAAATCTATATATTTTAAAAAGTGTGGTATACACCAGTAAATTAAAACTGTGGTTTTGCTGTTCCACGGTAAAAAATCTCTATTATCCTTCTTTTCGCATTTTTTGCAGTAAAAAAAGCCAGCAGTGTCTACTGACTGTTCTGACACAAAAATATATCTGTTGAAAATAGTCTGGTGTACGCCTGACAAATCCCAGTGTGGTTTTGCAGTTCTACGGGTAAAATCTCTGTAGTATCCAGTTTTGGGCCTTTGGTATCTAAAAAAAACAGTTTGAGTGTGTCGCTCACTGTTCAGCCACAAATCTATATATTTTAAAAAGTGTGGTATACACCAGTAAACAATAACTGTGGTTTTGCCATTCCACGGTAAAAAATCTCTATTATCCTGCTTTTCGCATTTTTTGCAGTAAAAAAAAAAACAGTAGTGTCTCCTGAGTGTTTTGACACAAAAATATATCTGTTGTAAAATAGTCAGGTGTACGCCTGACAAATCCCAGTGTGGTTTTGCAGTTCTACGGGTAAAATCTCTGTAGTATCCAGTTTTGGGCCTTTGGTATCTAAAAAAAAACAGTTTGAGTGTGTCGCTCACTGTTCAGCCGCAAATCTATATATTTTAAAAAGTGTGGTATACACCAGTAAATTAATTCTGTGGTTTTGCTGTTCCACGTTGAAAAAGCTCTATTATCCTGCTTTTCGCATTTTTTGCAGTAAAAAAAAACAGCAGTGTCTCCTGAGTGTTCTGACACAAAAATATATCTGTTGAAAATAGTCTGGTGTATGCCTGACAAATCCCAGTGTGGTTTTGCAGTTCTACGGGTAAAATCTCTGTAGTATCCAGTTTTGGGCCTTTGGTATCTAAAAAAAAACAGTTTGAGTGTGTCACTCACTGTTCAGCTGCAAATCTATATATTTTAAAAAGTGTGGTATACACCAGTAAATTAAAACTGTGGTTTTGCCATTTCACGGTAAGAAATCTATATTATCCTGCTTTTCACATTTTTTGCAGTAAAAAAAAACAGTAGTGTCTCCTGAGTGTTCTGACTCAAAAATATATCTGTTGAAAATAGTCTGGTGTATGCCTGACAAATCCCAGTGTGGTTTTGCAGTTCTACGGGTAAAATCTCTGTAGTATCCAGTTTTGGGCCTTTGGTATCTAAAAAAAAAACAGTTTGAGTGTGTCGCTCACTGTTCAGCCGCAAATCTATATATTTTAAAAAGTGTGGTATACACCAGTAAACAATAACTGTGGTTTTGCCATTACACAGTAAAAAATCTCTATTATCCTGCTTTTCGCATTTTTTGCAGTAAAAGAAAACAGTAGCGTCTCCTGACTGTTCTGACACAAAAATATATCTGTTGAAAATAGTCTGGTGTACGCCTGACAAATCCCAGTGTGGTTTGCCATTCCACGGTAAAAAATCTCTCTTATTCAGGCTTTGGTATTTTTTCCATAAGGAGAAACAGTAATAGTTTCTCCATGATTGTTCTGATTGTTTAAAAGAGTCGGGTGTAGGTCAGAGAATTAGAACTGTGGTTTTCCTCTTCCACGGTTCTAATCTACTTTCTATTACTCTTTTTTTATTGATAGTGCGAGTGTAAGCTATTTTATTTCCTTTACAATGGGCAAGGCACGTGGCAAGGTACGTGGAACTGGACATTCTGGTGATGGTGCGTGCAGAGGACAGGGCCGTGGCCAAGGTGAAAATGTGCCACAACCAACAGCCACATCTTCTCGCTCCCACTTCTTGACCGAATTTCTAGGGAAGCACAGTTCTATGGGAAGAGAACGAAAGAATGTATGTTATGCAAGAAGTGATAATAACATGATTTCAAAGCGAGTAGACAAAATGGAGTTTCTCTAGCATGAGTATCAATATGTCCTTTGCATTCCCCCCTAAAAATTATGTTATTATCAACAATAGAGGTGCTATCCCAGGGTCATGCTCTGAGCCTGAGGGATATTGGTCTTCACTCAATTAGTGCCCTTGTTACCAATTGAGGCTGTCGCGGCATGTCTATTCCCCCTTGTTAGTTGATATAATCATAAGCTCAGATCTGAGGTTGGTCGGGGCAAGCGGGTAAAGTTCATCATTCCCTTGTCATCCATGTCCTCAATGCTGGTTACATCTGGGAGGTCCGTGTATAGTCCGTGTATAGTAGCATGGATGTTGGTTGGCAGCGCCCTCCTTGCTCTCTGATGACTGTCAGGCTTTCCTCATGTAAAATGGAATACAATAAAAGACTAGTTTTAGTAAAACATATTAAAAAGCAAGCAACAATATGCAACACTCTTTGGTCTTTAGTCCAGCACTAAAGTATGTTGATTAGCCACTATGATAAGCTGATTCTGCACCGCAACAGTAGTATTAATTACTTCCAATACACTCTAAATCTGGTCATCTAAGTAATTAGTAACCTCCACTAATTTGTCTCACATTTGTATTACCATAGGGTAGAGGAAGACAATACTGGCTATCTTATTGGGTATACGTATACTCATTTGTACTAAATGAGGTCTTCCTGATGGGCGTGGGGTGTTGTCTTTGGCACGTTTATAGATGGTATGAAGAGGGATGGTTCTCAACTCTACTTTACTATGGGGAATAAGATAAGTGGCTGAAGTTAGCCGGGCCAATGTGCAAGTCCCCCCTACTCCGACTGGGAGCCATTTATACGCATTATTCCCACAGACCCAATATGTGGCTGATGGTAAATCCCATAAAGCAGAGTGCTGTAATACTAATTTATGTACCAAATCAATAAAAATGGTGTTATTTGAAAACATACATCATGAAGGCATTTGTCCCAGGGGGTTACAATATCAATATCCAACATTTGGATTGCCACATGTTGGATTACTAGGCTTATATTCAGAAAATTCATTACAAGGGACGTTACCAGATATTTTATAACATGTCATTGGTGCCTTTTATAAACAGATTTGTATGTACCCATATCCAACAGTCACTGATCTGCTTGTTTTCTAATTGTCTTAATTCTTGTACCAAAATCTGATGGTGAGTAATGAACTTATTATTAAAGGGGTCAGTACTCTGTTGTAGGCTTTTCCAGGTATTGACTAGTTTAACCATACATATTATCATAAAACATCTCAGCTGTTGGGATTGTCAGGAGCACTTGGTATGGTCCGTCATACAATGGTTCTAGTCCATGTTTCCGAACATGCCTCTTCACATACACATAATCTCCAGGCCTGAGGGTAAGAAAACCTTCTGCATCAGCTGGATCTGGAATAGAAGATGATACTAACGCATGGGTGTTAGTTAAGGCTTTGGTAAGCTGAATAACATATTGCACAACATAATCTGTTTCTTCTGATAATTGTTGTGGGGTAAATCTAGCTATGGCTGGTTGTGACCCAAACAGTATCTCATAGGGTGACAGTTTGTGTTTCCCTATGGGTGTGGTGCATATGTGATATAGTCCAATGGGAAGGAGCTCAGGCCACTGGGCTGTAGACTCCTGCATCATTTTGGTTCACTGCCCTTTTAGTGTGCCATTCAATCTCTCCACCTTGCCACTTGACTGTGGATGGTAAGGAGTATGTATCGTCACTGTTGATCCGATCATGGTGAATATTTCTTGATATACGCATGAGGGAAAGGCTGGTCCTTGATCACTTTTGATAACTTCTGGGACTCCATACCGGCAAACAACTTCAGAGACCAGCTTCTTGGCGGTAGTCTTGGCAGTCATGTTTGGAACGGCGAATGCTTCTGGCCAACTGGAAAACATATCCACTACCACTAAGCAGTCCATGGGGCCAGTAGGCTGCAACGGCTGGATACAGGAGTCGAGGCAAACAGTACAGTTGTTTCTTCTTCCATAGCCCATCTATCATCTTAGCACCCGCCTCCTTCCACGACTGGCATTCTTATTTAGAGCATAGAGCGTGTGGAGCGACAGCCAACTGTCTTGGTAGTTTCACCGCTTCCATCAATTGTCTGACGCTTTCAGCATTTTTCACAGGAGAACCTGCAGTCAGAGCTTTGAGCTCTGCTTCCTGTGCTGACATACTGGGAGGTAAGACCGCGTCCTCTACCAATGTATCTTCAGTTGTGACAGCATATCCAGTATGAAACCTGCCAGAGGTGTCAGCATATCTGGATCATCCATCCGTATACAACGCAAGTTCTGGGTCATCCAAGGGTACTTCCCCCACTAGAGCAAGTGGAGTTGACTCCGCAGTAATTTGTTCCGGACAATCATGCAGTGGAGCCTCTTTCCCCTCTCCTTCAGGTGCTGGTAGCAGGGTGGCTGGGTTGATGGTGGTGAACCACGGGTGTAACTTCACATTTTCTGGCAAAATCAACGAAAATTGCAGCCACAGGTGTCTCTGTGTAGACAGATGTTTAGGTGGTTGCTGTGTGGCGTGAACCGCTCGTAGACAGCTGGGATTGTTGCAACAGTTCTTGGTGCTCCTTGTTGTTTACATCAGCCAGATTGTCTTCTCTTAATGCATCATACAGGGGCTGCATCAGACGTGAGGCGTCTGGGATCCATTGTCTTCAATGTGTACATAGTCCGAGAAACCGTTGCAGCTCTATGGAATCTTTTGGGAATGGTAGCAGGTAGATGGCCGTCTTCCTTTCTTCTGTGAGATGTCTGGCACCCTGAGTAAGGCAATGGCCTAAGAAGACCAGTTGACAAAGGCAAAACTGAAGCTTCGAGGCTGAGACTTGACAATTCAGATTTGCCAGATGCTTGAGGAGGCTAACACTGGCCCTGATGGACACTTGCTCTGTGTAAATGTAATATGTAAATGCAAACAGAAACTGACAGTCTTTGTGTAGTGGAATGCTAATAAAAAAACAAAACAAAAAAAAAAACAGACAACGTGTACGTGCATCTATTAGATGCTTAAGGATATATGACCATCTAGAAAATTAATTTACATAAACACATATATTGCTCTGTCACACACTGATCATGATGATCTTTCTCATACACATTCTGGGATTCTGGGTGTAGTGTGTATTGCGGCCTGTATTTCGGGTGTGCTAAGATGGCTACCACCAGAAGGAAGCATACTACAGGAAGGGTGCACCAAGATGGCCACCGCCAAAGGGACATGTGGTCAGAGGCTGGAGGTGATGCAATGGGTGTAGCAACATGGCCGCTACAGGAAGTGTTGAACTTTGGGCGGACATAGGTATAACAGATGAGGATAGGAGAACTAGGAGTGACTTGGGTAGTGGCAAGGGGTGTGTCTCCTGGACGGGGCACGTGACATGCAACACAATAATCTGCTGACAATGGATTCTGCTGGCCACAATTAGAACATTTCCACCAATTCATTACTCCGCCATTATCTGAGAGCAGTATCTTTGTAATACACATAACATAGCGTCTTTCCCTTATTGTCTGTATTTTCTTCCTCCATTCACCTTTTTTCCCTCTCTGCTCTATATGAAGCCAAGGCCGTTCTGCTATGCTAGCAGCTGTAACTGGGCGCTTATCTGGCAGCGCGCATATTTCAGTTAACCATTTAAGTTCCTCCACATATCTACATACTTTTTCCTTCGGTCAACAAACTCAGTGCAACCTTTCCTCACAAGTATTCACTACTTTCCAACATTTCAACATTTCATTGGTATCTGATATGTTACTCATAACCGTGGGTAGTGCCCGTAAGATGCAGACCTCCTCTATGTGTGCATCAGAGTTTGGATCTTTTAAAGTAAGGATCATCTGACCATTGTCCTGGAATTGGATTCTGGATTGGAATTTAGACAAGAGGTCTGCTCATAAAAGATTTACCTGGCAGATCGGGAATATGCCATTACTTCTGGAAATAGGCCAATTGGAATAGGTTTGGTGAAAGTGTGTTTGTTAGATCTGCCATCTACACCGATCAATATTAGATTATCGTTAGAAAATTGGACTGGGTCAGTTCAGTGGATTGATTTTAAAATGGAGTTGGCCGCCCCAGTGTCTACCATGAACTTTACCGGAAAGATTCCCTCATTCCCTCCCACTGGGAGAACTACAGATGAACAGAGCTCGGGGGTGATTACGGGCAGCATCACGATGGCAGTCTCTGGTTGGCCTTCCTTTCAGAACGGGCGGTCCTGGGGAACATTTTCTCATGGCAAGTCCCATGGGCCGGGTGTCCTATTTCTGAATACGGGGACTTGCGTGGTGCACTGACCAGCAGGGGTGTGACAGTCTCTTTGGAAGTGTCCTGCTCGGCCACACCTCCAGTACTGAAGGCATGAATTCACTATTGGTCTTCTCTCGGGATACATTACTTGCTGATCAGGTACCACCATGAGGTAATAGTGGGGCTGTAAGGGAGGAGGAGGATACCGGGGGAGCAAGGGGGGATACTGTGCTATGGGTACTGCGGGTGCAGCAATTACCATTGTACTGATTGTGGGGAGATCTTGGAGGTAGGGGAATACTGGAGGAGACCAGATTTCGGGTTTGATTGTGGGTTTGATTAATTGAGCAGCATAATCAACAAGATCCCTGTCGATGGCCAAGAGTCTTATCTCTCTCAATTTAGTTAGATGCATGGCAATACACTGCTTTATTGCTCCGACTATTATTTTGGCCGCAACCTCTTTTGGGCATCCAAAGATACCAGTGGAAATGAATGGCAGGGCTAGGGTTGGGGCCGCATGAAGCTGTGATGCGTATGCCAGGGTGTTTTGGATTGTTTCTTTAAGCAGGTGTTGTGACCTGGGTAAATCCAGGGGATCATATTTTGGTCCAACCGCATGTATAACAAACTGACATGATAGCTTTCCGGCTCTTGTAGCCACCACCTCTCCTTCTCTTAATGGTCCATGGTCACGGATGTAATCATTAGATGCAGCTTGTATTGTAGGTCCCCCAATATGACATATCTGTGCAGCTAGCCCCCACCCATGCTGCAGTTTCGCATTTGCTGCGTTTACAATGATCCCAACCTGCTGTTGTGGTATACTCCCGATGCCTATTCTCAGTATAGTGGAGAAATTTGAAGGACTATTCAGTAAAACAGATGCCACTTCCTGATACTCGTGTCCATGTTCTATTTCCCCAGTTTGGGAGAGGGTGAATAGGGAAGAGTTCAGAGGACCCTGGGTCTCTCTGAATGGAGTATGGACCATGGCAGGGGCAGGTGGGGGTGGTGGTTTATAATACCCCCCATCTTCGTTAAGTAATGGGCAGGTTGGTGCTATAACACCGGGTTTACGTGCTCCACAATTATAGCACGTCTTGCGCCATCCTGAATTAGTGACCGAACACACATTACAGAGCCAACCGTCTGGGTTATATGACGGTGGCTGACTCTCAGTGGGAAGTGCAGGGTATTTAATTTCATAAGGTATAAATTGCTCAGTTTCCGGATTCAGGGGCTGGGGTACTGCTACATTTGTGGGAGATGCTTCTTTAGGGGCTTTAGATTTGGATTGTGGACACATAATTTGGGAAGTGGGGGGGCCTACTTCCTCCTGTACTTTTTCAACATATCCTTCATCACAAATCTCATGTGCCACTTTCCTAAAGTTTTCAGCATCTTCCAACAATCCACAGTCAACTAATTTTCCTCTATTGTGGCGAATTCCTTTGTCCCACAACACAGGCTGAAGCCTCCCCTCCACAGGAAAATGTAACACTTTAAACACTTTTGGCGCGTGCTTAAATGATCTTTTCCCTTCTCTTCCTCCTGTCTCTCTCTCTCCTCCTGGAGAGACAAATTCTTTCTGCTCCACAGAAACATTGATTATTCACTACAACTGACAAAAAGATCCTTAATTTGTGCACAGCAAAGTCTGGCCAGAGCTCTCAGGTGTTCCCCTATTAACAACTCACCCCTCCCATTGCGGGAATTCTTTCACAGCACAATGAAAGGAGAAGCGCCTTTTGCATCAGCTTTGCAGCTCTTAGCAACTTAGCAGCGCTCCGGACACTCGATATACATATATCTACTTGCGTGTCCTACCCAATCTTCGATCACCTGCCGCAACTGAAGCTAACAATGTTCAGTCTCTCCTAAGGATTTTTGTCAGAAGCTGAGAAAGATTTACACAATATTCACTTGTCAATCCGAGGTGATACTGATTTGAAGTTAAATAATATCAGGCTCCTAATGGGACTTCACCCCTTATAGTCTCACCTTTGACTACATCCAAAGAGGACATCCGGAGATACTGCAAACAACCACACACCACGTGGAAACCACGCCAAACGGTCAGTGTCACTAGTAATGAACTTGTGCACTTACCATGGCTTTTTGTGGGGGATGATCAGTCCCAATTCCAGTAGGGGAGGCTGAAGGCAGCTCTCTCTTTGTGGACGTCCAGAGGTGGAGGGGCGTCCCTGGTTAGGGATCTGAGTCACGGCACCAACTGTTAAGGGAGGGCAATAACCCTTCACGGTTGACCAAGTGTGTGTCAAATTATTAAATTATTATGTTGATTGCAATCCACAGAAAACCAAACGGAAACAATGTTCTGTATTGGGAGGTTTCAAAGAATCTCTGATCCCGTTTATTTTGCTAAGCATTTTATATTGTTTTGAGTATATCAAATAGCCAATCAACTCTACAGCCATACTACAATACTATAGGCTAACTGATGTGAGTACAATTATTACGGAAACACATATATGGTCATATTATCATTGTTAGTTTGAAGCACTATGGAAATTTTACAAGGTCAAACCTGGCCTAAACAAGTTAGATAACAGTGTCTGACAAAATGTTCTCTTGAGAAAAAGTTAGTGTGAGATAAGTTCTATGCGAAGAGAAAGAAAGAATGTATGTTATGCAAGAAGTGATAATAACATGATTTTAAAGCGAGGAGACAAAATGGAGTTTCTCTAGCTTGAGTATCAATATGTCCTTTACAAAAATAGTCTGGTGAACGCCTGACAAATCCCAGTGTGGTTTTGCAGTTCCACGGGTAAAATCTCTGTAGTATCCAGTTTTGGGCCTTTGGTATCTAAAAAAAAAAACAGTTTGAGTGTGTCACTCACTGTTCAGCCGCAAATCTATATATTTTAAAAAGTCTGGTAAACAATAACTGTGGTTTTGCCATTCCACGGTAAAAAATCTCTATTATTCAGGTTTTGGTATTTTTTCCGTAAGGAAAAACAGTAATAGTTTCTCCCTGATTGTTCTGATTATTTAAAAGAGTCGGGTGTAGGCCAGAGAAATAGAACTGTGGTTTTCCTCTTCCACGGTTCTAATCTACTTTTTATTACCCTTTTTCCATTGATAGTGCAAGTGTAAGCTATTTTATTTCCTTTACAATGGGCAAGGCGCGTGGCAAGGCTCGTGGAACTGGACATTCTGGTGATGGTGCGTGCAGAGGACGGGGCCGTGGCTAAGGTGAAAATGTGCCACAACCAACAGCCACATCTTCTCGCTCCCACTTCTTGACCGAATTACTAGGTAAGCACAGAACAACACCAGTATTGCGAACTGATCAGTGTGAACAGGTTATTAATTGGATAGCAGATAATAATTCCAGTTACCTGGGCACCACCACCTCCGGTCTGTCTTCCACACGGTCAACTCTTAGTAGCTGTGAGTCTCGACCGCATACTCCTCCTCACCCTGATGCTCCTTCCTCCCATCATGCCGAGTGTCGTCAGCCAGCAATTGATCCCACACTTGGACACTCTGAAGAGCTGTACACTGGTCCATTTCCATATTTGTGCCCCTCGCCTGCTACGCTTGAAGTGGTGGAAGAGGAGATCCCATGTAGTGATGCCCAAATATTTGAACAGCCACAGCCACAGGAAGTTGACGCTGGCAATTTGTCACAAGAGGTGGACGATGACGAGACACAATTGCCAGGAAGTGAGGAGGAGCATCGTGGTGAGCAAGTGGAAGTGGAGGAGGTGGTGGATGATCTAGTAACTGACCCAATGTGGCAGGAGGACATGCAGAGTGAGGCCAGCAGCACACAGGGGGAGGGAGGCAGTGTACCCCAACAGGCAGGAAGAAGCAGTGTGGTGGCCGCAGACAGAAGGCAGGCAGCCGTTCCCTATAACACCAACACGAGGGATGTTGCCAGTACAAGCGGTAGGTCTTCCAGAGTCAGGAATTTTTTTAAAGACTCTGCTGATAACCCCAAAAAGGCCATTTGTACCACCTGCCATGCCAGCATCAGCAGGGGTGACAAAACTACCCGCCTGACCACCACAAGCATGATCAGGCACATGGCAGCAAAGCACCACGACCAGTGTCAGCGGGTGTCACCACTGCTTCTTCCGCTGTTGTGCATGCAATAGAACCCCCTGTTGTGTGTGCAAGGCAATCCCCTGTCCATACTGCATGTAAAGATGCCCCCTCCTCTCAGTCTTCACTTGTTATGACAGTTTCTCAAGAAAAAGCATCAACGTCCACGTCCATGTCCCACCGCAGCATTCAATTGTCCATATCCCAGACCTTTGAACGAAAGCGGAAATTTGCAGCTAATGCCCCACAGGCCACAGTCCTAAATTCGCACATTTCAAGACTGCTTGAATTGGAAATGCTGCCTTTTAGGCTGGTGGAGACGGAATCCTTCCACAACCTTATGGCGGTGGCCGTCCCTCGGTACTCGGTCCCCAGCCGACACTATTTGGCCCGGTGTGCCATCCCCACACTACACAAGCATGTGTCACAAAACATCTGCGTTGCCCTCAACAACGCAGTTACTGGGAGAGTCCACCTGACAACGGACACGTGGACAAGTGCTTGTGGCCAGGGACGGTACATCTCCCTGACGGCACACTGGGTAAACATAGTGGAAGCCAGGACCCAGTCGGACCTTGGGACGGAACACATCCTCCCCACACCGAGGATTGCGGGCCCTATGTCAGTCAGAGTTGCCCCCACAGTGTACAGCTCCTGCGCATAATCCTCCTCCTCATGTTCAGCCTCCATCTCAGATATCACAACATCAGTTACAAGCTGGAAGCACTGCAGTACTGCCTCCGCCAAGCGGCAACAGGCTGTGCTGAAACTCATAAGCTTAGGTGATAAACCTCACACTGCTTGTGAGTAGTTTTGAGCCACCCCGGTAGTGTTCGAGTTCGGTTCGGTTCGTCGAACACCCGTATGTTCGCCGAACTGTTCGTCGAACTGTTCATCGAACTGTTCATCGAACACCTTCGAACACCGTTAAAACCAATAGCAGGCAAACAAAAACACATAGAAACACATAGAAAACACATAGAAAACACTTCAAAGGTGTCCAAAAGCCGACAAACTGCTCAGATGACACAACTAACAAATGGAAAAGTGACAAGTACATATAGTCATGCGAAAAGAAAAGAGGTGGAGGAGTAAAAGGAGGGGGAGACACAGATATAGGCATGTCATGCCATTCTAAAACCAAAAAAGTGCGAAGCCGACACTGCCAGTCCGTTCCTGCCCATGCCACCTCCGTGTCGCCGGGTTTGTGCCAGAGCTGCGGTGGACCCTGACGGCCAGCCCCCCTCTCCCAATACTGGTGCCTGTCCGCTGGTGGGTCGAGCGAGCCCCCCTGCGGTGGAGGCAGGTCTAATCTTTTTAATTTAAATTGTCTCTCTAATTTGAATGAGTACACTTTAAATCCTTTTACAAGGATCTATTCGAGGGCAAGTCTCATGCCAGCAGCCGTGGTAATTCCAGCTCCAGTAGCGTCCACTAAAGCTGCTGCAGTTAAAAAGCTTTTATAAGGATCGAGCTTGGCGGACCACCGCAAGGTGTCCTACCGCCAGTCCCAGCCCCTGTGCCTTGGGGTGCCTCCCCGATGCTCTTCACTGAGTGTCCCGGGGGCCAGAACCATTTCCTTTGAAAAAATTAAGTGTCCAAGCTACAGGTGGTGTAGCTTGCTTAACAGCTGGGTTAATCCGCTGACTAGCAGACACTGCTACTAGGCACAAAGTATTGCTTGGGCTACATGCAGTTAAAAATTTGTAATTAGATACTCTCATTGGATGCTGAGAAAGCATTCCATAGAGTCTCCTGGCACGCCATATATTATTCTCTTAAAAAGCTTGGGGTAGGGGACCCTGTTATAGCCAAAATCATGGCCCTGTATCGCAATCCGTCAGCTAGGCTGAAGATAAATGGAACATTTTCATCACCTTTCATAATCACCAATGGGACAAGGCAGGGATGTCCTCTGTCCCCTCTCTTATACATCCTAGTGATGGAGCACCTGCTCTCATCAATTCACGATAACCCCAATATTAGGGGGATTGAGGTGGGATGCACCAAGTACAAGTGCTCTGCATTTGCTGATGGTGTCCTAGTATATATCACTCAACCACATATATCCATCACTGCTGTTATGGCTGAAATAGATCACTTTGGTACATGGACAAATTTTAAAATCAATGCAGCGAAGTCTGAGGCCCTCGATGTCTCCCTCCCCAAATCCATACAGGATTCCATCAATCCAACTTTCCCTTTGCCTGGCCCTCACAGGGTATCAAATACTTAGGGATTCGTATTCATAGAGACCTCTGCCGTCTATTTTATCTTAATTTTGGGCCCTTTATTGAACAACTCCATAGAGATCTTACTTCTTGAACATTGAAGGATTTTTCCTCGTTTGGCAGAATAAATATACTAAAAATGAACGTCCTACCTAAACTCTTATACCTCTTCCAAACCATTCCCATGGCAATTCCCTCAAATTTTTGGAAAAGACTACGCAGTAGCTTTTGCAGATTTATCTGGGCAAGTGGGCGTCCACGCATTCGGGGGGACGTTCTGATCAGACACAAACAAAAGGGGGGCCTTAGCCTTCTGGATTGTAGAAGGTATTACATGGCAGCAGTAAGTAAGAAGTAGAATCCTGGACTTCTTCCATCATTCGGAGGGGAAATTGTGCTTCAAAATAGCTCAATCCATTTGTCCTAAAGCTCTTACCACTCTCCCATGGTTCGCCCATTTAATTGTCCCCTCTCTTGGTCTCATGTCATATATTACTTATGCCACTGCTTTGGCTTTGAGATTCCAAAAAAAAAGCTTATCCTCAATCGACCCCCAGGGCCCCTTGCTCCCGATTTCAGATAATCCAGATTTCCCACCAGGACTATCTGCAAATAGATTTCTCGGTTCCAATAAATCCCATCCGATATTATTTTCTCATGTCATCTCCAATACTTCGCTGCTCCCCCTCAATGACTTGTTACAGGGAAGAGCCACTTCCCCGAAGGCTAATTTTGAATATAGCCAGTTACAACACTTCTATTCAACTGTGAAGAAGCGCACACATCTTCATAGAGATCTCACAAACTTTGAAAAATTGAGCCTATCATTGTCACCCCCTACACACTCCATCTCCCTACTGTATAATCTCCTCATTGCCCAGGTAACTGACAATAGGCCAGGACTGCGGTGCATGGGAAAGGGAACTGGGGAAGTCCTTCTCTGACTCACAATGGGATAAATGTTTATTCCTAAAACATAAAACCTCAAAAGGGTCTAAAGCTCAGGAAACCTCCTTCAAAATTATCTCTAGATGGTACCGGGTACCAGCAGTCCTTCATAGATGGTATCCATTGGTCTCAGATAGATGTTGGAGATGTGGGGAGGGGGAAGGGACAATGTCACACATATGGTGGGCATGTCCTATAATAAATGCATTTTGGGCAAAGGTGGTTCCCATGATTGGGAAAATAACTGGTTTGACTATCCCTAATACGCCAGAAGTCCTCCTTTTCTCAATGTTACCAATAAGTAAATGTAGTTATCAAAGGTCATCAATAGGCTACCTAATACAGGCGGCTAAGAATGTCATTCCACGACACTGGAAAAGCAGAGACCCACCCACTGTGGGCTGATGTTGATAGATACTGTGTGATTTGGAGGGATTGGATTGATTTGCAAAACTCTGACGCCTACCATCTAGCCCCCAACTAAAGTTATCCATGATTTCGGCACAACAATGATCATAATCACACTCTATTGATTGGTGGTCTGCCGTGCTCCGCTCCCTCTCTCTCTATCTTTCATATGGAAAAATACATGATTGATCTGGATATTGATGGAAAACCCTCCCTGTACCCCCCAATGTACTGTCGTTATGCATAGATTTATAGTTATACTACCCATTTTACTATGTATATTGTATTTTCTTGTACTTTTTCAACACAAAAATAAAAAAAATAATTAATTTGAAAAAAAAATTGTAATTAGATCTACAGGCGGTGGCTACTCCGCTGACTAGCAGACACTGAAGCTTTGGAGCAGACCTCTGATTCCCAGGCTACAGTATGAGAAAACAGCTCTTCAGACTCAACCATCTGTGTTACCCCAAGCCATAGTGTATGTAGTTTCTTGCGGTTAAAAGGGGGAGGGAGACCCAACCCACATGGAATTGACGATGGCAACGTCATGTAAAACACAGCAAGGGGACTCCAAAAAGAGTTTCCATTTTTTCCCAAAATTGTGGCACAGACACCACTTAAGTGGCATCAATTGTCCCAGAGTTGCTTAAAATGGTTGGTGAGGTCATTTTCCAAAATCCTCAAGCTTTTAGTCTCCCCAGAATGACACAGGTGGGGCAGATGGTGGTTGTCCCAGGCCGCTAGGCCGCATTGTAGCACAGTGAGCTTCGCACTGCAACTTATGCTTCATATCCATGTGACGGTTCATGCATGAAGTACTCAAACTATGGATTTTCTTCTTTTCTTTTTCTTTTGGATTATTTACATTTATATGCATTGTTTCTATGCAATATGATTTTAACATGGTATGTATGTTTACATTTCTGATTAACTCAGCCTTGAACAGGTGCATAGCAGGACATGACATATATATACCACTTCCTTGCTGTTTTTTTGCAATGCAATGATTAAGAACCTTTAGTTCGAAATGCGTTTGCTGTTCTTCTCCAAGGTGGACTTTTAAAACATTTTTTGTATGACCCAATAAAAAGTGGATTTTAGAAGATTTGTTCAGCCGGATCTTCCTAGTTCCTCATGTTCGTCTTGTAGCACTCCTGGCTCCGTGCTGTTGATCTTCTAGGTGGGTGAGCTGATTTTTTCCTTTCTTTTCTACCATGTGGCGATTGGTCATCCACTTTCGCTGCCCCTTACTCAACGAATTCACAAACATCTCCTGTCGGTTTGGAGTCCCATTATGCCCAACCAAAAACATAGGCCCCACAACTAAAAAAATTTGTTCTTAGGCATCGAAATCGACACCACAGCAAGGTTGTTCCGCCTCCCATGGGAAAAAATACCAAAACATTACACCTGATCTAGGTTTTTTGCGCAGTATGGAAAGTAACACTACAGCAGATGCAAGTATTACTAGGTCTCCTCGTGTTTGCGAGCCGGGTGATGCCAGTCGGAAGGGAATTTTCTCTTCATTTATCGCCCGCAACAAAAGGGGCATCTAAACCGAGTCATACAATCAGAATCAGCAGGCAGCTACGGGCGGACTTAGAGGTGTGGAAAACCTTCTTATAATCATTCAACGGTCACACGTTATTTATGTCAGCAGAACAGTCTAACATTCAACTAAGATTATTCACCGGGGCGGCAGAATCAGGCGGATACGCAGCGATACTAAGTAACCAATGGTGCACAAGCTTATGGCCTCCGTATTGGGCAGAACAAGTGCTGACAAAAAATCAGACAGTCCTGCAACTGTTTCCTATAGTGGTAGCAATAGAAATATGGGATGCGCGCCTGGCTAACAAAAATATACTCTTCATAACAAAAAACACCAGCCTAGCGCACTGCATTAATAATATGGCATCATCGTCTCTCCCAGTGCTAGGCCTACTACGCCCGCTAGCATTCCTGTGCCTAAAACACAATGTATGGGTCTGCGCTAGCCACGATGCTGAGTGGTCTAACGCTGCTGCTAACGCTTTATCAAAATTCAATTGGCAGATTTTCACAGAGCTCCTCCCCAACAATAACCCATCGGGCAACAGTTGCCCAGCCTCCCTATGGGATCTAGTGGAGAATAGTTGATGCCATTAATCAGAGCGTCAGTTGCCCCGTCAATGTGGCAAGCATACAGTAAGGCATGGGAACAGTGGACACGATTAGTAGCAGGCAGACGGGTTGACCAATTTGAACAAGCCAGATTACAAGTCACCATAGAATTTCTCCACCAGCTAATGATGAGGGGCATATCAGGGGCGTCAGCGCAGCGGTGGCTGACCAGAGTAGCATTTCACTTCCAACTACTGAATTGGGGATATGTGACAAAGAGATTCATCATCAGACAATCCATAAAAGGGTGGAAAAAGGGTCAGCCAAGTCAGGAGTGTAGCCGTCCCATCCCGTGTCACTAAAACTGATTTCTCACGTCATATCCCTAACACCATTAACATGATACTCACAATTCGAAGCAACACTACTGTCTACTGTATTTGCAATCACCTTCTTTGGGGCGCTATGCATAAGCGAATTAGTCCCTCAATCCAAAATTAACACCAGTGGAGGCTTATTACACCAGGATGTAGTCATAGCCAATAATGCAATACGTCTACACATACGCCAATTGAAAACCGTTCCAGCGGGCAGGGGCACTTTGGTACTTCTACAACCCACAAATGGTACGCTGAATCTGGTAACAATAGTAAAAACATATATAACCATCAGATCACAAAGTAATTTCTTCATATCACACATTGATGGAACGCCATTATCAAGATAACAGTTCCAAGCTATATTTAATAAATGCATAACATCGGCAGGGAACCACCCCAAAGATTATGGGACACACTCATTCCGCATAGGCGCGGCCACGGAAGCAGCAAGAGCAGGACTGTCAGAAACGGAAGTTCAGAGGATAGGGAGATGGCGATCCACGTGTTTGGCGAGATACATAACACCGGACTTGTTATCCTAACGTTGTTTGTTTCATTTACAAGTGACGCTAAGCCAACAGTGTGGGTGATAGGCCACTCGTATATATATTGTGCAGAAAAAAGGGCGAAAATCTGCCCAGGAGGGAGGAAATTTGAGTTTCATAACACATATTTGAACAGGAGAGGTATTAGAGGCCTGCAATGGCCACATGTACTAATGGAGGTACTAAAGGTAGGGAGAGAGGCAAGAGGTCCGGTCATCTTAGTTATACCGGCCGGGGGAAACGACCTAGGTCATCACAAGAGCGCATAACTAATGGCAATAATGAAACTAGACACTAAGCGCTTCAGAGAATTTTTCACAAAAATAGTCAGAGATTGTGTCGAGCGCGGTATGGCAAGGTGCCCGAGACATCACGGCCATCGAACGGACAAGGCGGCTAATAAATATTTGGATGCCAAAATTTATAAGAGACAGAGGCGGACAACTGGAAGGAGATAAAGTAGGCCTCATACTGCCCGACTGTGTTCACTTAATGGATATTGAACTGGACATATTCCTGTCAGGACTCCAGGACGGAGTGGAACAAGCGTTAAGAGTGATGGATGGGGGTCAGAGTCCTGCATACGAGTATGCAGGATCCTCCGTGGCCTGTAAATAGAAAGGACATGTTGGAGAGTTACACTTGTTGGCCAACTTGCCGTTGTGGAGGCTGGAGACACAGGGCATGCTGCAACAAGCTGAATAATTTTAGAAATAAAATGTCTTTCTAATGTAATGAGTATAAACAGTTAATAAAGCTGTGACCGATCCTCACCCATCCAGTTGTAAGAGTTACATGATTGTATTGTCAATGAAAGGGGGGCGGTAGGGGGCTGAGCATCTGGGTTTGGTTGGGGGTCACCACAGTCTGCCTAGGCTAGATGCAGTTAAAAATCATTATTAGATACACAGGCGGTGCAGCTTGCTTCGCAGCTGGGTTACTATGCTGACTAGCAGACACTGAAGCTTTGGAGCAGACCTCTGAGTAAACAGCTCTTCAGACTCAACCATCTGTGTTACCCCAAGCCAGAGTGTATGTAGTTTCTTACGGTTAAAAAGGGGGGGGGGAACCAACCCACCTGTAATTGTCGATGCCAACATCACGTAAAACTCAGCAAGGGGACTCCAAAAAGAGTCTCCATTTTTTCCCAAAATTGTGGCACAGACACCACTTAAGTGGCAACAATTGTCCCAGAGTTGCTTAAAATGGTTGGTGAGGTGATTTTACCAAATCCTCAAGCTTTTATTCTCCCCAGGATGACACAAGGGTAGAAAAGTCCTTGCGAATCCTTGATTTGTTCATCTTTATCAACGTGAGTCTGTCTACATTGTCAGTGGACAGCCGCGTGCGCTTATCTGTCAGCACACCACCAGCAGCGCTGAACACACGTTCAGAGAGAACAAAAATTATTATTAATTTGAAAGCTGGTGGAGCTTAGTATAGATGGCCTAATAGAATGAGTACCACACACTGCTACTATGCCCAAAATTATTTTCCAGGCAAGATGCAGCTAAAAATTATTAGTAATTTGAAAGCTGGTGGAGCTTAGTATAAATGGCATTACAGAATGAGTACCACACACTGATACAGGCCCAAAATTATTTTCCAGGTTAGATGCAGCTAAAACTTATTATTAATTTCAAAGCTTAAAATGGTTGGTGAGGTGATTTTAACCAACCCTCAATCTTTTACTCTCCCCAGGATGACACAGGGGTAGAAAAGTCCTTGCGGATCCATGATTTGTTCATCTTTATGAAAGTGAGTCTGTCTACATTGTCAGTGGACAGCCACGTGCGCATATTTGTTAGCAAACCACCAGCAGCGCTGAACACATATTCAGAGAGAACGCTGGCTGCGGGTCATGACAAGATCTCAAACGCGTGAGTGGCGAGCTCCGGCCATTTATCCAGATTGGAAGCCCAAAAAGAGCAAGGGTCCAGTGACACAGTCAAGGCTTCGATGTTCACTTGGAGATACTCCTGTACCATTGTCTCTAGGCGTTGACTATGTGTCTGACTTCTTGTCTCCTGTGGGCTTGCAAAGGATGGGCTAAAAAAGTGGTGAAAGGATTCCGCAAAATTGATGTTACCAGCAGATACTGTGTTTCTGTTACGGTTTGAGTGCTGAAGACTCGACAGTCTCACGGTTGGCAAGTTAGAACTGTGAGATTCACTACGTGCACCACTGGTATTTTGTGGAAAAGCACATGTAAGATTCTGCAACAGTCTCTGCTGATACTCCTGCATGCGTGAATCCCTTTCTATGGCAGGAATTATTTTGGCAAATTTACTTTTGTACCGGGGATCTAAGAGTGTGGCAACCCAGTAGTCAGGATTATTTCGAATTTTGACAATTCGAGGGTCATGTTGCAGGTAGTGCAGCAAGAAGGCACTCATGTGTCTTGCGCATCCAGGAGCACCAAGTCCCTGTTGTGTTGGTGGCGGGGTAAGAATGATGCTTCCTTCCTCTGCCCTCTCCCCCCAACCTCGCACAACAGAAATGTGATCAAGGTCTCCCTCATCTGATGAGTCTTCCATGCCCATCGCCAGTTCGTCCTCCACTTCTTCCTGGGTTCCTGCACCTTCCTCACTAGTTTGGCTGCTACCTTGCGCCCTGGTTAATCCCTCTCCCCCACCATACCATGCCTGCTGCCTTGGTGCTGCCGACCGTCTGGACCTTGCAGATGTTAGCCTTTCCGCATACAACTCCTTCTCCTCTACTTCCTCCACCTCCTCTTGTCCCACCACCTGACTCCGAATTCTGTTTAACATGAGCAGCTAAAAATTATTAGTAATTTGAAAGCTGGTGGAGCTTAGTATAGATGGCCTAATAGAATGAGTACCACACACTGCTACTATGCCCAAAATTATTTTCCAGGTAAGATGCAGCTAAAAATTATTATTAATTTCAAAGCTGGTGGAGCTTGGTATAGATGGCCTAATACAATGAGTACCACACACTGCTACTATGCCCAAAATTATTTTCCGGGCTAGATGCAGCTAAAAATTATTAGTAATTTGAAAGCAGGTGGAGCTTAGTATAGATGGCCTAATAGAATGACTACCACACACTGCTTTTATGCCCAAAATAATTTTCCAGTCAAGGTGCAGCTAAAAATTATTAGTAATTTGAAAGCTGGTGGAGCTTAGTATAGATGGCCTAATAGAATAACTACCACACACTGCTCATATGCCCAAAATTATTTTACAGGCAAGATACAGCTAAAAATTATTATTAATTTCAAAGCTGGTGGAGCTTGGTATAGATGGCCTAAAACAATGAGTACCACACACTGCTACTATGACCAAAATTATTTTCCGGGCTACATGCAGCTAAAAATTATTATTAATTTCAAAGCTGGGGGAGCTTGGTATAGATGGCCTAATACAATGAGTACCACACACTGCTACTAAGCCCAAAATTATTTTCCGGGCTAGATGAAGCTAAAAATTATTAGTGGTTTGAAAGCTGGTGGAGCTTAGTATAGATGGCCTTATACAATGAGTACCACACACTGCTACTATGCCCAAAATTATTTTACAGGCAAGATGCAGCTAAAAATTATTATTAATTTCAAAGCTGGTGCAGCTTAGTATAGATGGCCTAATAGAATGAGTACCACACACTGCTAATATGCCCAAAAGGTTTTACTTGGCTAAGTGCAGTAAAAAAATTGTATTACATACACAGGTGGTGTAGCTTGCAACACAGATAGGCTACTCCACTGACTAACACACACTGCAAGAGGCCCAGAAGGATTTGATTAGCTAGATTTAGCCAAATGCTGTGAAAAACACTTGCACAGCACTTAAACAGACCTGCCTGGCAAAAAAGTGATAGGAACTGATGTAACCTAGCCCTCAAAAGGGCTGCAATTACAACTAGTCACTACTCCCAACCTATCTGTCTATTTAAGAGCACAGACCTGCCTGCTAAAAGTCGTAGGAAATGCTGGAACCTAGCCCTCAAAAGGACTGCAATTAGAACTAGTTCCTACTCCCTAAACCTATCTGTCTATTTAAGAGCAAATTCGCTTGCAATTCACACAGTTACAAAATATAGCACCCACAGCAGCAGCGGTGCCGTCTAACACTCAGCTGCAGCAGTGAGAAAATGGTGGCGATGGGGAAAATGGCTGGGTCTTATAGGGCAAGGACATGTGACATACACAGCCAATGACACATGCCCTTGCTTGTGTGAAAAAAAGCACTGATAGGCTGACAGACTGCAGCTCCCCACTGTAAATGCGGGAAAGAAAAAAAAAATGAAGATCTTCATTATTTCTGCAGAGATCCATCCCATGCCCCTCCCTCCGCACCGCTGTACGCTCAAACTGTGTATTAACATTTATTATCAGCATTACTGTGAAAAAATCCAGTTACGATTTTGGTGCACTAACAGTTATCGAACATAACCTCGAACAGCCTGATTTTTTTCAAATCGTTCGGGTTCGTCGAACGGCTCGAATACCGCCCAAAACAACTCGAATTTGAGATTGGCAAACAGTTCGATTCGAACACCGCTCATCTCTTCTTGTGAGTTGTGGACAGCTGTGAAAGAGCAGGCAGATCTGTGGCTGAGACCGCTGAACCTACATCCAGGCATGGTCGTGTGTGACAATGGCCGTAACCAGGTGGCGGCTCTGAGGCGAGGCGAGATCACACACGTACCATACCTGGCTCATGTGCTTAACCTCCTCGTTCAGCGGTTTCTTAAATCGTACCCTGAGTTGCCAGATCTGCTCGTCAAAGTACGCCGCCTGTCAGCTCATTTTCGCAAATCGACTACAGCTTCCGCCGCCCTTGCTGTGTTGCAGCAGAGTTTGCAGCTTCCGGCACACCGACTGGTGTGTGATGTCCCCACACAATGGAACTCTACCCTCCACATGTTGCAAAGGATTTGTGAGCAGAAGAGAGCAGTTGTGGAGTACCAGCTGCAACAAGGCCGTCGATATTCAGGTCAGACTCCACACATAAGACCTCATGAGTGGACCTGGATGTCTGACATATGTACCATCCTGACAAACTTTGAGGAGGCCACCAAGATGGTGAGTGGCGATGATGCCATCATTAGTGTCAGCATCCCACTTGTCTGTCTTTTGCAACGCTCTCTGCAGAGAATTAAAGAGGAGGCATTGCAGCCAGAGTATGATGAGATGGATCAAGAAGCCATAGTGGGCGATTACACACAGCCCAGCCTCTTCTCATCCCAATGTGCATTGGGGGACAATGAGGGAGAGGAGGAGAGAGAACAGGAGCAGTTATCATGCGCAGTAGACGGTAGTACCTGTACAAGTATCATACTGTCGGTTCAGCGTGGGTGGCCTGAGGACAGGGGGGAGGAGGAGGAGGAGGAGGAGGAGAGCATGGTCAGTCGTCATCTTGGTGAGGACACGGAAATCTTGCCCGTTACCAGTTTGGCATGCATAGCTGACTTTATGTTACGCTGCCTTAACCGTGACCCTCGCGTCGTCAAAATGTTGGGTGACATTTATTACTGGTTGGTGACACTTGTAGACCCCCGCTACAAGGAGAACTTTCACTCTCTTATTCCTGAGGTGGAGAGGTCTACAAAAATGAGCCAGTACCAGAAGGGCCTTGCTGCAGAACTGTTAAAAAAATTCCCATCTGAACACGCTAGCGGCAGAGGTCACAGTTTGTTGACCAACCAAAGCGTACAAGCGAGAGAGAGGCAACTCCAATCCAGCAGAGGCAGTGAAACACTGTCAATGTTCTGGGACAGTTTTCTCAGACCCTCCCTTCGGACAGACCCTGAGGCGCTGGGTACTCTCACATAGAGTGGAAAGTTTCAAAAGATGGTTAAGGAGTACCTTGCCAACCGTACCAGCGTCCTCCGTGATTCCTCTGTGCCTTTTAATTATTGGGAATCCAAGCTGGACACTTGGAATGAACTCGCTCTGTACGTCTTGGAGGTCCTGGCCTGCCCTGCTGCTAGCGTGTTATCGGAGCGTGTTTTTAGTGCCGCTGGGGGAATTATAACTGATAAGCGCACTCACCTGTCAACTGACAATGCTGACAAGCTGACCCTTATCAAAATGAACAAGGGCTGGATTGGGCCAGACTTCTCATCACCACCAAATGACAACAGAGTAACATAAAGTCAAATCCACTCTGTTATTTCGGGAGGTGTATTCATATGCACCGCTTCACACCCACACATGGGTATAGGCTTCCTCATTTCGGCTGTTTTATGTTCTTCTCCTTATCCTCAGCCTCCACCACCACTATACCACCAGGGTGACCGTGGTCCATGTTGCCATTATTGAAAGTTCCTCCGTCCTTATTTTTGTCAGCTTTTGCTTGAAAGGCATAAGCAAAGAATGTGGGAGACCCACTCCCCAATAATGGGAATAATATTTTTAAGATGCTGTACTGTGTGACTCTTGTAAGGGGCATTAAAACCGTCTTGTTATACGCCTCTGACCTCCACGTCTCTTCTGAGGGGCATTAAAACCGTCTTGTTATACCACTCTGACCTCCACGTCTCTTGTAAAGGGCATTAAAAGCGTCTTGTTAAACCACTCTGACCTCCACGTCTCTTCTGAGGGGCATTAAAACCGTCTTGTTATACCACTCTGACCTCCACGTCTCTTCTGAGGGGCATTAAAAGCATCTTGTTATACTACTCTGACCTCCACGTCTCTTTTAATGGGCATTAAAAGCATCTTGTTATACCACTGTGACCTCCACATCTCTTGTAAGGGGCATTAAAAGCGTCTTGCTATACCACTCTGACCTCCACGTCTCTTGTAAGGGGCATTAAAAGCATCTTGTTATACCACTCTGACCTCCACGTCTCTTCTGAGGGGCATTAAAACCGTCTTGTTATACCACTCTGACCTCCACGTCTCTTCTGAGGGGCATTAAAAGCGTCTTGTTATACCACTCTGACCTCCACGTCTCTTCTGAGGGGCATTAAAACCATCTTGTTATACCACTCTGACCTCCACGTCTCTTGTAAGGGGCATTAAAAGCGTCTTGTTATACCACTCTGACCTCCACGTCTCTTGTAATGGGCATTAAAAGCGTCTTGTTATACCACTCTGACCTCCACGTCTCTTGTAAGGGGCATTAAAAGCTTCATGCTATACCACTCTGACCTCCACGTCTCTTGTAATGGGCATTAAAAGTGTCTTGTTATACCACTCTCACCTCCACGTCTCTTGTAAGGGGCATTAAAAGCTTCTTGATATACCACTCTGACCCCCACGTCTCTTCTGAGGGGCATTAAAAGCGTCTTGTTATACCACTCTGACCTCCATGTCTCTTCTGAGGGGCATTAAAAGCGTCTTGTTATACCACTCTGACCTCCACGTCTCTTGTAAGGGGCATTAAAACCGTCTTGTTAAGCTACTGGGACCTCCACGAGTCTTCGAACGGGCATTGCATTTCCTCCTAATTTTTTGAAGCTTTTGCTTGGAAGGCATAAGCAAATACTATGGGAGACCCACTCCCCAATAATGGGACTTATGTTTTTAATATGCTGTACTGCATGGCTCTTGTAAGGGGCATTGCAAGTTGCTCCGTCTTAATTTTTGGAAGCTTTTGCTTGGAAGGCATAAGCAAATACTATGGGAGACCCACTCCAGAATAATGGGACTTATGTTTGTAATATGCTGTACTGCATGGCTTTTGTAAGGGGCATTGCAAGTTGCTCCGTCTTAATTTTTGGAATCTTTTGCTTGGAAGGCATAAGCAAATACTATGGGAGACCCACTCCCAAATAATGGGACTTATGTTTGTAATATGCTGTACTGCATGGCTCTTGTAAGGGGCATTGCAAGTTGCTCCGTCCTAATTTTTGGAAGCTTTTGCTTGGAAGGCATAAGCAAAAACTATGTGAGACACACTCCCCAATAATGGGAATAATGTTTGTAATATGCTGTACTACATGGCTCTTGTAAGGTGCATTGCAAGTTGCTCCGTCCTAATTTTTGGTAGCTTTTGCTTGGAAGGCATAAGCAAATACTATGGAAGACCCACTCCCCAATAATGGGACTTATTTTTGTAATATGCTCTACTGCATGGCTCTTGTAAGGGGCATTTCAAGTTGCTCCGTCCTAATTTTTGGAAGCTTTTGCTTGGAAGGCATGAGCAAATACTATGGGAGACCCACTCCCCAATAATGGGAATAATATTTTTAAGATGCTGTACTGTATGGCTCTTGTAAGGGGCATTATAAGTGTCTTGTTAAGCTACTGTGACCTCCACGTCTATTCCAAGGGGCATTCAAACCATCTTGTTAAGCTACTGGGACCTCCACGTCTTTTCCGAGCGACATTAAAACCCTCTTGTTAAGCTACTGCGACCTCCACCACTTTTCCGAGGGGCATTAAAACCGTCTTGTTAAGCTTCTGTGACCTCCACGTCTCTTCCAAGGGGCATTCAAACCATCTTGTTAAGATACTGGGACCTCCACGTCTTTTCCGAGGGGCATTAAAACCGTCTTGTTAAGCTACTGTGACCTCCACGTCTCTTCAAAGGGGCATTAAAATCATCTTATTAAGCCACTCTGAACTCCACAGCTCTTCCAAGGGCCATTGAAATGTTGTTTTTAATTACCTCTAACGTCCACGACTCTTCCAACGGGCATTGCATTTCCTCCTAATTTTAGTCAGTTTTTGCTTTTCAATGCAAAGGCGAAAACTAAGGGAGACCCACTCCCCAATAATGGGTAGAAGGTTTTTAGTAAGCTGTAATCCACGTCTGTTTCATGGGGCATTGCAGTTCCTCATAATTTTTGGAAAGCCTTCCATTCACTGCTTAGGCCAACAGTGTACAGGACATCCAGTTGCTATAAATGGAAAAAATGGTTTAGTTAGGGCTCTCTGACCTCCATGTCATTTCCAAGGGGCATTGGAGTGTCTCAAAATTTTTTCTAGGCATTGCACTCACTGTATGCCCTATAACTGTATAGCCGAACTGCTCCTTTTGTTACTGAAACATATCCTACAAGACATATGTGGTTGACTGGCCTGATATTGATATGAATGGTCCCTGTTTCTCCTCCTCTTTCTCCTTTGCCACTACCTCATCCATCATTTATCACCTGAAGCTTTGTTTTTAAAGGGAGTCATAGAACTGGAATAGTAGCAGGAAAACATCCAGCAATCCTCAGAGGAGGTAGGATATGCACCAAAACGCTGACCACCTCAGGCCTAGCCGCTACTACATACATGCGCTTGCATTCCAAGAAAACAAAGCAGATGCTAACTTGTGTCATCATCATCATGGTCCTCACCTTGGCACTCTCAACTCCCCTGATGGAGAAGCCAGGGCCCACCGGAGTAGTCTGGTTCTCTGATGGGCTTGTCCAATGCTGCCCTAAAGCTGGCCGGGCTAAGAAAAGTGTGTGGGGGGATGTTCCAAGGAGAAATAAGGGCGGCTGGGGACCGTTTATGGACACCCGGCTGCCCCCAGGTGGCTGGGGATTGTGTGTGGACAACCGGCTGCAGGGCGGCTGGGGACCGAGTGTGGACACCCGGGGATAGTTGCAAGTCTGCATCTTCTGATGCGGCAAGGATGACTTCTGATGGGCACACTTTTAGGCAGTGACCTGGGTGTAAGAGATGCTTACAGGGGTCTTCCCCATGCTGTTCCCATGTCTTTTCAGCACTGTATGCATGTGTCACACAGTACATGGCCAGATAAGGTTGTAAAATGTTAAAATTACATTTCCCGGTGAATGCATTTGCCCAAGGTGTGGAGGAGTATTTTTTGGGGGGGGGTTATTTATTTTACCTTATACACAAGTTTTTACAGTGGAAAGGAAGTTCCTTAACATATTTCACAGGAAAGCAGTTTCAGTTTCGTTTTTGAACGTTTTATTGTGAGCCCTTAAAAGTGGCTTACTACCTCTGACCACGTTGTTGAGAGCAGTGACCTGGGCATCAGAAATGCTTCCTGGGGCGATCCCCATGCTGTGCCCATGTCATTTGAGCACTGTCACTATTGTTTTGGGCACTTGTTAGGCTTTTAAAAGACTGCCGGGGGTGTGACACCAAAAATGCTCGGGTCTCCCTTAGACTAACATTGGGCTCATTGCTCGGGTCGAGCACCCGAGTATCACGGCGAGCTCGGCCCAAGCTTCGAGCACCCGAGCATTTTAGTGATCGATCAACACTAGCTGTAACTAATAGGTTACGAATCAATATTAAAATAAAAGAAATCATGCAATATCTCCTTTCATCACAAGTAATGCTCATCTTTCTACTGCTTAGCTTAGAAAGAGTTAAATTACAAAAGCCAGAAGAAGTCAGGAGGGCCGAGTGGTCTAAGGCGCTGCATTCAGGTCGCAGTCTCTTCTGGAGGCATGGGTTCGAATCCCACTTCTGACATTAGAATTTTCTTTCAAGAAATTGTACAGCTTCACTCCTGTTACTTATTAGTTTGAGGTTTGCTCTATTGGTGGCAATCTCAAATCGAAAACTAAAAGTGATGGGGCTTAGCAAAACCAATTCTCAATGTTGGCACTTTGGCAGTATTCCTTGGGGTCCTTGAGGCAAATCTTAAATGTGCTGAATTTGTGCTTTCACAAAAGACTTCTGGGAACATCAAATAGTTTCTTTGTGCATATGTTAGTTGTTGCTTTGGCATCGGAAAAATACTGTGGATAGGAAAATGGGAGGGACTATTTCATCTCTATGTGTTCTCTGTCCCTATTAGGGCAGAGAGTGAACCTCCTAAGGTGCTGTCGTGGAAGATTCCTAGAAACCGAATTACCAGTAAGTCTAATTTCAGATTTTTTTACCTCAGGCATCAATAGACTATATATATACTTAATAAACAAAAGCTAAAAGAGCAGATGAACATAGTTTAACAAGTCTGAAATGCGCATGTGATACTGACATCAAAGTTTCACCACATTTTGGGACAAATGTTTTCACTTTCAACATTAACAATCAGTAGAATATTTTCTCTAAATTTGCATCTCCTATCTTCACTCCAATTGTTTGCACCTAAGAAAAAAATAAAGCTTGATGCAACATTATGCTTACAAATTGTGTTTTATGCTCAATCATCACCTGTCCTACAGAGACACAGTCAGAATTACCCTGGCGAATTGAGTAAATTTGAAAATGTAAAAAAAATGCAGAATTGCTGTTTTTTTCTATTCATTCACAAAGAATTAATGTCAGTTCTTAAAATGTACGCAAAATAGCGGGACTTTCAAATATAGATAATCTTGCAAAAACAAGTCAAAGTAAAAATAAATACATCCAGTTGTGACATCTACAGTGTGTTGAACATTCCTGAATCTAAATGTGTCCTGCCGAAATAGCTCAGTTGGGAGAGTGTTAGACTGAAGATCTAAAGGTTCCTGGTTCAATCCCGGGTTTCGGCAAAAGTTTTTTTCTTCACCCATTAAATTTTAAGCAGAAAATAAACAAAGCATAAGGACTGACTGTTTACAGAGAATGTAAAAATCCTAATCATTATAACTATCTACAGGAAATAAAATGATAGAAACTTGAGAACTGAACACTTTTAACTTTTGAGGAAAATAATATTTTTTGTAATTTTTCCTTCAATCTGGACGTCATCACTTTGTTTTATTTTAGTTTGACTTAGCTGTATGAGGATTTAAAGGAAACCTGATAGCTAATACTGGCAGGATGTATCAGACACTAGCTGAATGATTTCAGCCATTTATGTTTGACTATGAATCGCTGTGGCATTACTGAGACAAATATGCTTCAAAAATATGCCAGGAACAAAGCTGTTTGGGGAAAAAAGCCAGGAAGGCAAAAAACACAAGCCCCAACTCAGGACCGTCATCTTTCATTCTAAAAATAGGGGTTTCTACGTTAATGGTAAGACAAAGAATCCACAGATTTGGCATTTCTCTAGCGAGGAGAGCCCACTTAAAATGTATGGGGTGCTTGTCTCCATAAGCGCAAGCTGGGCACTAAACTGGCTTATTTGCAATTCTGGATGTTGCAGAGTGAAAACACCTGTTGAACAATAATAGTAATTGCCGGTGTTGATGAATTCATTGTGAGGAGTAATTTATAAAATGGGATCACTTTGGAGGGGTTTCTGCTGTTTTGGTACTTTTGGAACTCCGCAAATGTCACCCTCAAAATATTCTTGCAAAATCTGCATTCCCAAAACCCAAATAGCGCTCTTACTTTCAAAGCCCTGCTGTGTGACCAAACAGTAGTTTCTGAAGACATATGGGGCATCACCGCATTTCAATGAATTTGTGCAACTTTAGATATTTTCACAAGAAAAACTAAATATATATTGACCTAAATTTACCATTAATATAAAGTACAATGTGTTACAAAATAACACTATCAGAATCACGGGGATTTGTTAAGCATTCCAGTGTTATTGCCACATAAAATGATACATGTCAGATTTAAAAAAACGGTGCTTGGTCATGAAGCTCAAAATTGGCTGTAACTAATAGGTTACAAGTCAATATTAAAATAAAAGAAATCCTGGTATATTTCCTTTTATCACAAGTAATGCTCATCTTTCTACTGCTTAGCTTTGAAAGAGTTAAATTACAAAAGCCAGAAGAAGTCAGGATGGCTGAGCGGTCAAAGGCACTGCGTTCAGGTCGCAGTCTCTCCTGGAGGCGTGGGTTCAAATCCCACTTCTGACATTAGAATTTTCTTTCAAGAAATTGTACAGCTTCACTCATTTTACTGATTAGTTGGGGGTCCGCTCTAATGGTGGCAATCTCAAATCGATAACTAAAAGTGATGGGGCTTAGCAAAACCAATTCTCAACGTTGGCACTTTGGCAATATTCCTTGGGGTCCTTGAGGCAAATCTTAAATGTCCTGAATTTGTGCTTTCACAAAAGACTTCAGGGAAAATCAAATAGTTTCTTTGTGCATATGTTAGTTGTTGCTTTGGCATCGGAAAAATACTGTGGATAGGAAAATGGGAGGGACTATTTCATCTCTATGTGTTCTCTGTCCCTATTAGGGCAGAGAGTGAACCTCCTAAGGTGCTGTCGTGGAAGATTCCTAGAAACCGAATTACCAGTAAGTAGAGATGAGCGTTGTTCTACTCTAACTGTTCGCCAGTCTCAAATTCAAGCTGTTTTGGGCGGTGTTCGAGCCGTTCGACGAAC
The DNA here is from genome assembly GCF_046119375.1 of Phyllobates terribilis. Taxonomy (NCBI): domain Eukaryota; kingdom Metazoa; phylum Chordata; class Amphibia; order Anura; family Dendrobatidae; genus Phyllobates; species Phyllobates terribilis. The sequence goes on from NW_027362825.1 coordinate 1,633,092, forward strand.
ACGAACGATTTGAGAAAAATTCGGCTGTTCGAGGTTATGTTCAATAACTGTTCGTGCACCAAAATCATAACTGGATTTTTTCTCAGTAATGATGAAAATTAATGTTAATACGCAGTTTGAGTGTACAGCGGGGTGGGGGGAGGGGAAGGGGATGGATCTCTGCAGGAACAATGAAGATCTCCATTTTTTTTTCTCTTTCCCGCATTTACAGTGGGGAGGTGCAATCTGTCAGCCTATCAGCAGCGCACACACGGAGCGAAGTGCTTTTTTTCACACAAGCAAGGGCATGTGTCATTGGCAGAGTATGTCACATTTCCTTGCCCTATAAGACCAAGCCATTTTCCCCGTCGTCACCATTTTCTCACTGCTGCAGCTGCGTGTTAGACGGCACCGCTGTTGCTGTGTGCGCTATACCTTGTTAATTTCAAGCCAATTTTCGCACAAATCTACAGATAGCTTGGGAGTAGGGAATAGTTGTGATTGCAGTCCTTTTAAGGACTAGGTTACAGCATTTCCTACGACTTTTATCAGGCAGGTCTGTGCTATTAAATAGATAGATTGTGGGAGTAAAGACTAATTGTAATTGCAGTCCTTTTCAGGACTAGGTTACATCAGTTCCTATCAGTTTTTGCCAGGCAGGTCTGTGCCAGTGCTGTGCAAGTTTTTTTCACAGCATTTGGCTGAATCTAGCAAAGCTAATCCTTTTTGGTCTATTGCAGAGTGTGTTAGTCAGTGGAGTAGCCTATCTGTGTTGCAAGATATACCACCTGTGTATAGAATACCAATTTTTTACTGCACCTAGTGAAGTAAAATCTTTTGCGCATAGCATCATTCTATTAGTCCATCTATACTGACCTCCATCAGGTTGCAAATTGAATATAATTTTTTTCTGCATCTAGCTCTGAAAAAATATTTGGGCTTCTAGCAGTGTGTGGGACTTGTTCTATTAGTCCATCTATACTGACCTCCATCAGGTTGCAAACTGAATATAGTTTTTTTCTGCATCTAGCTCTGAAAAAATATTTGGCCTTCTAGCAGTGTGTGGGACTTTCTCTATTAGTCCATCTATACTGACCTCCATCAGGTTGCAAATTAAAAATAATTTATAACTGCATCTAGCTCTGAAAAAATATTTGGCCTTCTAGCAGTGTGTGGGACTTTCTCTATTAGTCCATCTATACTGACCTCCATCAGGTTGCAAATTAAAAATAATTTTTAGTCTGCATCTAGCTCTGAAAAAATATTTGGACTTCTAGCAGTGTGTGGGACTTTCTCTATTAGTCCATCTATACTGACCTCCATCAGGTTGCAAACTGAATAAAATTTTTTTCTGCATCTACCTCTGAAAAAATATTGGGCTTCTAGCTGTGTGTGGGACTTGTTCTATTAATCCATCTCTACAGACCTCCATCAGGTTGCAAACTGAATATAATTTTTTTCTGCATCTACCTCTGAAAAAATATTTGGGCTTTAAGCTGTGTGTGGGACTTGTTCTATTAGTCCATCTATACTGACCTCCATCAGGTTGCAAACTGAATATAATTTTTTTTCTGCATCTAGCTCTGAAAAAATATTTGGCCTTCTAGCAGTGTGTGGGCCTTTCTCTATTAGTCCATCTATACTGACCTCCATCAGGTTGCAAATTAAAATTAATTTATAACTGCATCTAGCTCTGAAAAAATATTTGGCCTTCTAGCAGTGTGTGGGACTTTCTCTATTAGTCCATCTATACTGACCTCCATCAGGTTGCAAATTAAAAATAATTTTTAGTCTGCATCTAGCTCTGAGAAAATATTTGGCCTTCTAGCAGTGTGTGGGACTTTCTCTATTAGTCCATCTAAACTGACCTCCATCAGGTTGCAAACTGAATATAATTTTTTTCTGCATCTACCTCTGAAAAAATATTTGGGCTTCTAGCTGTGTGTGGGACTTGTTCTATTAATCCATCTCTACAGACCTCCATCAGGTTGCAAACTGAATATAATTTTTTTCTGCATCTACCTCTGAAAAAATATTTGGGCTTCTAGCTGTGTGTGGGACTTGTTCTATTAGTCCATCTATACTGACCTCCATCAGGTTGCAAACTGAATATAATTTTTTTTCTGCATCTAGCTCTGAAAAAATATTTGGCATTCTAGCAGTGTGTGGGACTTTCTCTATTAGTCCATCTATACTGACCTCCATCAGGCTGCAAATTAAAAATAATTTTTATTTGCAACTAGCTCTGAAAAAATATTTGGCCTTCTAGCAGTGTGTGGGACTTTATTAGTCCATCTATACTGACCTCCATCAGGTTGCAAATTAAAAATATTTTTTTGTCTGCATCTATCTCTGAAAAAATATTTGGCCTTCTAGTAGTGTGTGGGAGTTTCTCTAATAGTCCATCTATACTGACCTCCATCAGGTTGCAAATTCAAAATAATTTTTTGTCTGCATCTAGCTCTGAAAAAATATTTGGCCTTCTAGCAGTGTGTGGGACTTTCTCTATTAGTCCATCTATACTGACCTCCATCAGGTTACAAATTAAAAATAATTTTTTGTCTGCATCTAGCTCTGAAAAAATATTTGGCCTTCTAGCAGTGTGTGGGACTTTCTCTATTAGTCCATCTATACTGACCTCCATCAGGTTGCAAACTGAATATATTTTTTTTCTGCATCTACCTCTGAAAAAATATTGGGCTTCTAGCTGTGTGTGGTACTTGTTCTATTAATCCATCTATACAGACCTCCATCAGGTTGCAAACTGAATATACATTTTTTCTGCATCTACCTCTGAAAAAATATTTGGGCTTCTAGCTGTGTGTGGGACTTGTTCTATTAGTCCACCTATACTGACCTCCATCAGGTTGCAAACTGAATATAATTTTTTTCTGCATCTAGCTCTGAAAAAATATTTGGCCTTCTAGCAGTGTGTGATACTTTCTCTATTAGTCCATCTATACTGACCTCCATCAGGTTGCAAATTAAAAATAATTTTTTGTCTGCATCTAGCTCTGAAAAAATATTTGGCCTTCTAGCAGTGTGTGGGACTTTCTCTATTAGTCCATCTATACTGACCTCCATCAGGTTGCAAATTCAAAATAATTTTTTGTCTGCATCTAGCTCTGAAAAAATATTTGGCCTTCTAGCAGTGTGTGGGACTTTCTCTATTAGTCCATCTATACTGACCTCGATCAGGTTGCAAATTCAAAATTATTTTTTGTCTGCATCTAGCTCTGAAAAAATATTGGGCTTCTAGCTGTGTGTGGGACTTGTTCTATTAATCAATCTATACAGACCTCCATCAGGTTGCAAACTGAATATAATTTTTTTCTGCATCTACCTCTGAAAAAATATTTGGGCTTCTAGCTGTGTGTGGGACTTGTTCTATTAGTCCATCTATACTGACCTCCATCAGGTTGCAAACTGAATATAATTTTATTCTGCATCTAGCTCTGAATAAATATTTGGCCTTCTAGCAGTGTGTGGGACTTTCTCTATTAGTCCATCTATACTGACCTCCATCAGGCTGCAAATTAAAAATAATTTTTATTTGCAACTAGCTCTGAAAAAATATTTGGCCTTCTAGCAGTGTGTGGGACTTTCTCTATTAGTCCATCTATACTGACCTCCATCAGGTTGCAAATTAAAAATAATTTTTTGTCTGCATCTAGCTCTGAAAAAATATTTGGCCTTCTAGCAGTGTGTGGGACTTTCTCTATTAGTACATCTATACTGACCTCGATCAGGTTGCAAATTCAAAATTATTTTTTGTCTGCATCTAGCTCTGAAAAAATATTTGGCCTTCTAGCAGTGTGTGGGACTTTCTCTATTAGTCCATCTATACTGACCTCCATCAGGCTGCAAATTAAAAATAATTTTTTTCTGCATCTACCTCTGAAAAAATATTTGGGCTGCTAGCTGTGTGTAGGACTTGTTCTATTAGTCCATCTATACTGACCTCCATCAGGTTGCAAATTAAAACGAATTTTTATCTGCATCTACAGTACCTCTGAAAAAATATTTGGGCTTCTACCTGTGTGTGGGACTTGTTGTATTAGTCCATCTATACTGACCTCCATTAGGTTGCAAACTGAATATATTTTTTTCCTGCATCTACCTCTGAAAAAATATTGGGCTTCTAGCTGTGTGTGGGTCTTGTTCTATTAATCCATCTATACTGACCTCCATCAGGTTGCAAACTGAATATAATTTTTTTCTGCATCTAGCTCTGAAAAAATATTTGGCCTTCTAGTAGTGTGTCGGACTTTCTCTATTAGTCCATCTATACTGACCTCCATCAGGTTGCAAACTGAATATAATTTTTTTCTGCATCTAGCTCTGAAAAAATATTTGGCCTTCTAGTAGTGTGTCGGACTTTCTCTATTAGTCCATCTATACTGACCTCCATCAGGTTGCAAATTAAAACTAATTTTTATCTGCATCTACAGTACCTCTGAAAAAATATTTGGGCTTCTAGCTGTGTGTGGGACTTGTTGTATTAGTCCATCTATACTGACCTCCATCAGGTTGCAAACTGAATATATTTTTTTCTGCATCTACCTCTGAAAAAATATTTGGCCTTCTAGTAGTGTGTCGGACTTTCTCTATTAGTCCATCTATACTGACCTCCATCAGGTTGCAAACTGAATATATTTATTTCTGCATCTACCTCTGAAAAAATATTGGGCTTCTAGCTGTGTGTGGGACTTGTTGTATTATTCCATCTATACTGACCTCCATCAGGTTGCAAACTGAATATATTTTTTTCTGCATCTACCTCTGAAAAAATATTGGGCTTCTAGCTTTGTGTGGGTCTTGTTCTATTAATCCATCTATACTGACCTCCATCAGGTTGCAAACTGAATATATTTTTTTCTGCATCTACCTCTGAAAAAATATTGGGCTTCTAGCTGTGTGTGGGTCTTGTTCTATTAATCCATCTATACTGACCTCCATCAGGTTGCAAACTGAATATAATTTTTTTCTGTATCTAGCTCTGAAAAAATATTTGGCCTGCTAGCAGTGTGTCGGACTTTCTCTATTAGTCCATCTATACTGACCTCCATCAGGTTGCAAACTGAATATATTTTTTTCTGCATCTACCTCTGAAAAAATATTTGGCCTTCTAGTAGTGTGTCGGACTTTCTCTATTAGTCCATCTATACTGACCTCCATCAGGTTGCAAATTAAAACTAATTTTTATCTGCATCTACAGTACCTCTGAAAAAATATTTGGGCTTCTAGCTGTGTGTGGGACTTGTTGTATTAGTCCATCTATACTGACCTCCATCAGGTTGCAAACTGAATATATTTTTTTCTGCATCTACCTCTGAAAAAATATTGGGCTTCTAGCTGTGTGTGGGTCTTGTTCTATTAATCCATCTATACTGACCTCCATCAGGTTGCAAACTGAATATCATTTTTTTCTGCATCTAGCTCTGAAAAAATATTTGGCCTTCTAGTAGTGTGTCGGACTTTCTCTATTAGTCCATCTATACTGACCTCCATCAGGTTGCAAACAGAATATATTTTTTTCTGCATCTATCTCTGAAAAAATATTTGGCCTTCTAGTAGTGTGTCGGACTTTCTCTATTAGTCCATCTATACTGACCTCCATCAGGTTGCAAATTAAAACTAATTTTTATCTGCATCTACAGTACCTCTGAAAAAATATTTGGGCTTCTAGCTGTGTGTGGGACTTGTTGTATTAGTCCATCTATACTGACCTCCATCAGGTTGCAAACTGAATATATTTTTTTCTGCATCTACCTCTGAAAAAATATTGGGCTTCTAGCTGTGTGTGGGTCTTGTTCTATTAATCCATCTATACTGACCTCCATCAGGTTGCAAACTGAATATAATATTTTTCTGCATCGAGCTCTGAAAAAATATTTGGCCTTCCAGTAGTGTGTCGGACTTTCTCTATTAGTCCATCTATACTGACCTCCATCAGGTTGCAAACTGAATATATTTTTTTCTGCATCTACCTCTGAAAAAATATTTGGCCTTCTAGTAGTGTGTCGGACTTTCTCTATTAGTCCATCTATACTGACCTCCATCAGGTTGCAAATTAAAACTAATTTTTATCTGCATCTACAGTACCTCTGAAAAAATATTTGGGCTTCTAGCTGTTTGTGGGACTTGTTGTATTAGTCCATCTATACTGACCTCCATCAGGTTGCAAACTGAATATATTTTTTTCCTGCATCTACCTCTGAAAAAATATTGGGCTTCTAGCTGTGTGTGGGTCTTGTTCTATTAATCCATCTATACTGACCTCCATCAGGTTGCAAACTGAATATAATTTTTTTCTGCATCTAGCTCTGAAAAAATATTTGGCCTTCTAGTAGTGTGTCGGACTTTCTCTATTAGTCCATCTATACTGACCTCCATCAGGTTGCAAACTGAATATAATTTTTTGTCTGCATCTAGCTCTGAAAAAATATTTGGCCTTCTAGTAGTGTGTCGGACTTTCTCTATTAGTCCATCTATACTGACCTCCATCAGGTTGCAAATTAAAACTAATTTTTATCTGCATCTGCAGTACCTCTGAAAAAATATTTGGGCTTCTAGCTGTGTGTGGGACTTGTTGTTTTAGTCCATCTATACTGACCTCCATCAGGTTGCAAATTCAAAATAATTTTTTTCTGCATCTAACCCAGCCAATAGTTTTGGCCTAATACCACAGTTTGGCCACTCAGCTCTGCTCGGTTACCATCCATTGTTTTTTTGTGCAAACAACTCCAGAGTTGTGAATTAGTTAACCACCAATATGAGTGGAAAAAGGCCTGCTGCTGGTGGAAAGGGGAATAGGCGTGTTGGGAAGGGGAAAAAAGGTTGTGTCCGTGGGTAGGTGTTAAAGCAACAGTAACATCTGCAGAAGAAAGACCATCTTCCAGCCAAACTAAAATGTCTACTTCTTTTAGCGGACAATGTGATAAGATCCCTTTCTTACGGCCACGCCAATCGCTACAAATTCCAGATGAGGCACAAAAACAGCAGGTGCTTCAACGGATATCAAGTGCTCCTTTAAGTGGGCTCTCCTCCACATCAACTTCAATATCACAAATACTCCAGTCCTCAAAGGTGTCACCCAAATCGCACTTGCTTCCTCACAGCTCCCAAATCTCCAGCTGCCCGTCTGAGTATGAGGTAGAACAGATGGTTGAGTCTGCAGAGCTGTTTACTCATACTATAGCCTGGGAATCAGAGGTCGACTCCAGCGCTTCTGTGAATCCAGACGAGGAAATGATCTGCACTGATGCCCAGAATCTTTATGAGTCGGATCCAGGACCAGACGCAGAAGGTTCTGACCATAATGTAGACCCTCATTCCCAAACTGTAACTCCTGTTGGTGGAGACAATGAGGAAGACGATGATAAGACTCAAATACCTGATTGGAGCGACAACTTTAGTTTTTTGTCAGGGCAGGAACAGGTTGGCTCTGAGGACGACGGGTGTGATAACGCACAGGGTGATGATGATGAGGTCGGAGATCCCACTTACTGTCAACCCACAGTCAGCCAAGAGATGAGGTCAGCAGAGGAGGTGGAGGAAGATGCTAGTGACGACGAGGTCAGGTTGCGCCTTCCTGGACAGAGACGTAGTACTGGAAGCACGTCAACAACTGCATCCTCAAACACAACTCTGCCTCTCACCACAAGTCGTGGTGGCTCTTCAGGTCGCATGGGTGCTAAGCCTTGCATAGCCTGGGCATTTTTTCAGATCGATAAAGATGACCCAACTCGTGTTATCTGTAACATTTGTCAGCAAAAGCTAAGTAGAGGCCAAAAAATACATAGTTTGAGTACTTCATGCATGAACCGGCACATGGACATGAAGCATAAGTTGCAGTGGGAAGCTCAGTGTGCTACAATGCGGCCTAGCCGGCCGGGCCAACCACCGTCTGCCATATCTTGTGCATCCGCGGCCTCTTCATCCTCTGTGACTGGGGGGACAGCAGTCACACCTGTTTTGGGGCGCAGACCTGCCACCTCTTTACCCGCAACAGCCAGCGTGATTGGCAGGTCATCATTTTCTTTGGAGGTGGTAACACCAGCTGGTGTTGAGCGCTGTCCGACATCGATAGCACCACCTTTGGATCAAGGCAACCTAACATGTCCGCCTGCATCTTCCTCACAGACCGGCAGTTTGCCGGGGACACCCTTATCAACCCCGTCTAAGCACAATAGCCAGCCCTCGGTCCCTCAGATGTGGACAAGTAAAAGACCATTTCCTCCTAGCCATGAGAAAGCTAAGAGGTTGAATTTCACCATCTGCAAGCTCTTTGCTACAGAAATGCTGCCTTTCCGCCTGGTGGACACAGAGGATTTTCGAGACCTTATGTCCGTCGCAGTGCCCCAGTACCAGATGCCCAGTCGGCAATACTTCTCAAAGAAAGGTGTGCCTGCGCTCCACCAGCATGTCGCACATAACATCACCGCTTCTTTGAGAAACTCTGTGTGTGACAGGGTGCATTTCACCACAGACACTTGGACGAGTAGGCATGGACAGGGGCGTTACATGTCGCTGACTGGGCACTGGGTAACTATGGTGACAGCAGGACAAGGGGCTGCTGTCCAAGTCTTGCCGTCCCCACGAGTTGTGCGTCAATCCTCTTTATGTCAAAGTTCCTCCACTGCTTCTGCCTCCTCAACCTCCTCTCGGTCTTCCACCTGCACACAAAGCCTGTCTGGTAATGCCACAAGCTTTCTAACTGCGCAGAAGGGATCCTGCACACCTCCTTACTATGCTGGCAGTAGGGCTCAACGTCATCAGGCGGTTTTTACATTGAAATGTCTGGGAAATGTGAGTCACACAGCTGAGGAGTTGTGGTCAGCTCTGGAGAACCAATTTCATGAATGGTTGTCTCCACTGGACCTGAAACCAGGGAAGGCCGTGTGCGACAATGCTGTAAACCTGGGTGCGGCCCTTCGCCGGGGCAATGTCACACACGTGCCTTGTATGGCTCACGTGTTGAACCTGGTTGTCCAGCAATTTTTAGCCCACTATCCCAGACTAGATGGCCTTCTGCAGAGGGCACGGTCGCTGTGTGCTCACTTCCGCCGTTCGCATCCCGCAGCTCAGCGACTTACATCTCTACAGAAGTCGTTGGGCCTGCCACTTCACCGGCTAAAATGCGATGTGCCTACCCAGTGGAATTCAACTCTGCACATGTTGCAGCGACTGTGGCAGCACCGACAAGCCCTGGTGCAATACGTTCTGACGTATAGCCTGGGCCAACGAGATTCAGGGGTGGGGCAAATCACGCTGGAGGAGTGGTCTCAGATCAGGGACCTATGCACCCTTCTGCACAGTTTTGAAATGGCGACGAAGATGTTTAGTGCTGACGATGCCATTATCAGCATGACTATTCCGGTGATTTACATGCTGGAGCACATGTTAAACAGAATTCGGAGTCAGGTGGAGGCACAAGAGGAGGTGGAGGAAGTAGAGGAGGAGGAGTTGTATGCGGAAGGGCTAACATCTGCAAGGTCCAGACGGTCGGCAGCACCAAGGCGGCAGGCATGTGAGGGTGGGGGAGATGGTTTTACCAGGGCGCATGGTAGCAGCCAAACTAGTGAGGAAGGTGCAGGAGCCCAGGAAGAAGTGGAGGACGAACTGATGGAAGACTCATCAGATGAGGGAGACCTTGATCACATTTATGTTGTGCGAGGTTGGGGGGAGAGGACAGAGGAAGGAAGCATGATTGTTACCTCGCCACCAACACAGCAGGGACTTGGTGCTCCTGGATGCGCAACACACATGAGTGCCTTCTTGCTGCACTACCTGCAACATGACCCTCGAATTGTGAGAATTAGAAATAATCCTGACTACTGGGTTGCCACACTGTTAGATCCCCGGTACAAAAGTAAATTTGCAGAAATTATTCCTGCCATAGAAAGGGATGCACGCATGCAGGAGTATCAGCAGTGACTGTTGCAGAATCTTACATGTGCTTTTCCACAAAATACGAGTGGTGCACGTAGTGAATCTCACAGTTCCAACTTGCCAACCGTGGGACCGTCAAGTGTTCAGCACTCAAACCGTAACAGAACCACAGTATCTGCTGGTAACATCAATTTTGCGGAATCATTTCACCACTTTTTTAGCCCATCCTTTGCAAGGCCACAGGAGACAAGAAGTCTGACACATAGTCAACGCCTAGAGACGATGGTACAGGAGTATCTCCAAGTAAACATTGAAGCCACGACTGTGTCACTGGACCCTTGCTCTTTTTGGGCTTCCAATCTGGATAAATGGCCGGAGCTAGCCACTTACGCCTTGGAGATCTTGTCATGCCCCGCAGCCAGCGTTCTGTCTGAACGTGTGTTCAGCGCTGCTGGTGGTGTGCTGACAGATAAGCGCACGCGGCTCTCCACTGATAATGTAGACAGACTCACGTTCATAAAGATGAACAAATCATGGATCCGAAACGTCTTTTCTACCCCTGTGTCATCCTGGGGAGAGTAAAAGCTTGATGATTGGTTAAAATCACCCTACCAACCGTTTTAAGCTTTCAAATTACTAATCATGTTTATCTGTATCTTGACTGGAAAATAATTTGGGCTTTGTAGCAGTGTGCAGCACTGATCCTATTAGGCCATCTATACTAAAGCTTCACCAGATTTAAAATTAAAAATAATTTTTAGCTGCATCTAGCCCGGAAAATAATTTTGGGGCTCCGAGATGCGCAAGGCACATAAGTGCCTTCTTGCTGCACTACCTGCAGCATGACCCTCATATTGTCAGAATTCGAAGTAATCATGACTACTGGGTTGCCACACTCTTAGATCCCCCAAACTTTTCGATCAACCTTTTCATTTTAATAAAGACCAAAAAAATGGTCATTTTTGAAATTATAAGCATTAGCAGGTTGTTAGAAACTGAAATCAAACAGTTTTCAACTCAAAACTTTATTCTAGGTGATGTTACATTTTCACATAGGACCCCTTGTTCGAAAGGAGCTTCTGAACTCTCTCGTCCATTGAATTTGTCAGGTTTTGGATGGTTTCTGCTTCAATTGTTTTGCATGAGGACAGAATACCCTCCCAGAGCTGTTGCTTAGATGTGAACTGCCTCCCGCCATCATAGACACTCCTTTTAATGATGCTCCAAAGGTTCTGAATGGGGTAGAGGTCAGGGGAGCATGGGGGTCACACCATAAGTTTGTCCCCTTTTATGCCCATATCAGCCAGAGATGCAGATGTTTTATGTGCAGCATGAGATGGTGCATTATCATGCAGAAAAATGATCTTGCTGTGAAATACACGGTTCTTCTTCTTGAACCATGGCAGGAAGTGCTGTTTGAGAAAATCCACATACATTATGGAGTTCATCTTTAGCGCCTTCAGGGATCCTAAAGGGGCCGACAATCTCTCTCCCCATGATTCCAGCCCAAAACATTACTCCACCTCCTCCTTGTTGGCGCTGTAGCCGTGTTTGCGTGGGGTGTCCATCAACCAGCCATCCTCCACTCCATCCATCTGGACCATCGAGCGCTGCACGGCACTCATCCATGAACAAAACAGTTTTGAAATCAGTCTTCATGTAATGTTTGGCCCACTGGAGCCGTTTCTGCTTGTGTGAAGTGGATAGAGGAGGTCGACAGGATGGCGCATGCACAGCTGCAAACCTCTGAAGGACCCTGCATCTTGTTGTTCTGGGGACGTTGGAGGCACAAGCAGCTTCAAAAACTTGTCTGCTGCTATGACAAGGCTTTTTTGCCGCTGCTCTTTCAACCTGACGTAATTGCCTGTAGGAAAGAGTCCTCAATTTGCCCTTATCAGCACGCACACGTGTGTACTGTGAATCAGCTACATACTTCTTGATTGCCAAGACACTTCATCCTGATCATCGCACAATGTTGATTGTAGTCATGCCTTGACCTAAACACTCCACAATTTGTTGCTTCTCAGCAGCCGACACATCCTTTTTCTTTCCCATTTTGGCAGAAAATGTAGGCTGCTTAATAATGTGAGAGAGCCTTCTTAAGTAGTCTTGCCTTTCATTGGACACACCTGCCAAACTAATTAGCACAGGTGTCTGCAATTGCTTACAGTGATATAAAGAGCCCTGACACACATCACCATCAATGAGTTTAACTGACAAACAAACAAATTCTTCCCTTATCACTCCTAAACACTTTTTGCATAATAATTTGGAACGCAGTGTACATGTGCTTTTCCACAAAACACCAGTGATTCACGTAGTGAATCTTACAGTTCTAACTTGCCAACCGTGGTCTGTATGGAGTTGTTCAATAAAGGGCCCAAAATTAAGATAACATAGATGGGAGAGGTCTCTATGAATAGGAATTCCTAAGTATTTGATACCCTGTGAGGGCCAGGCAAAGGGAAAGTTGGACTGGATGGAATCCTATATGGATTTGGGGAGGACGACATCGAGGGCCTCAGACTTCGCTGCATTGATTTTAAAATTTTACCATGTAACAAAGTGATCTATTTCAGCCATAACAGCATGGATGGATATATGTGATTGAGTGATATATACTAGGACATCATCAGCAAATAGAGAGCACTTGTACTCGGTGCCTCCCACCTCAATCCACCTAATATTGGGGTTATGGCGAATTGATGAGAGCAGGTGCTCCGTCACTAGGATGTATAAGAGAGGGGACAGAGGACATCACTGCCTTGTCCCATTGGTGATTGTGAAAGGTGATGAAAATGTTCTGACGCACCCCCTGGGCCTTGGGACACCCGGAGCCGGACCCTTTTTGGTGGATGCTGGTGGTTGTAGTCTTCGTGGCGGCGACCCAGTTCCGTGGCTCAGGGCGGTCAAACCAGTGGCGGAACTATTTATGTGGTTTTGATGTTTAAATGTCCGACTACGCCACCCGTGGATTGCGGTCAGAGTGAACCGCCGCTACAGGGCAGACCGCTGAGGCTGGTGTTGTGGGTGCAGCAGAGCGTAGCATAACTCCCCACGGGAGGAGTATAGCCTCAGGGCAGTGTATGCGGAGGATGGGGGTGATGGTGCAGGGCAGCAGCAGTAACGACACGGAGTCAGTGATGCAGTTCAGGGCCTTTACTCACAGTTCTTATTATCCAGACCACGTCTGCAGGTAACGGCTGCCCACGTTGTACTGTGCTCACCAGGTGAGGGGCTCAGACAACTCCCAGAAACTTTGGAGTACTTCACAGGACCCCCTTTGTGTGTCCTTTGTCTGGCCTTTCTTACCAACACTTCTGTCCGGCTGCCTCGGGCCTCCTCTTGGTAAACTTGGCGCCAGTTTCCCTGACCCTATGTGGTGCCTTCCTAGCGGGTGTAGCGAGGGGCTGCGCCACATAAAATGTCAGAGCCTCCGGTTTCTAGCTGAGGGTCGTTTCCTGCCTCCACTAGTTCGGGGACCGGTCTCCCCCTTTGGCCTGACCCCTCCACGCAGGTGGATTCGGGCGTGCGGTGGCGACTCGCCCATCCGCACCCCTGGGATCCCTTCATTCCTCGTTCCTGGAGCCTTCTCCGCTCCTCTTCCTTCCTTCTCCCTCTTCCAGGCCTGGGCCTCTGTTACTAGGCCCGCCTCTGGAGCAGAGCTCATGCAGAGCCCCTGCTCCCTGCCACTTCTGCTCAGACTTCTCTGCACTGAACTAAGATGGTGCCCACCTTTTATACTCCCTTCTCAATGCACCCAGGAACTGCTTCCTCCCTGCTCCTGCACTACAGGGTTCCCCTTCCTCAGTGTTCCCTCCCCCCACTCCAGCCAGGGACAGGGACTGTCGTGCCCATCTCAGGGGCATATTGGTCGCCCTGCCCCACGGCAATGTGGTGTAATGCATGCAGGTGTCGGGTCCTGATCCACACTCCATCCTTACCTGAGAGTGAGATATCACACCTCTGGGTGAGGTGCAATACGTCTGTAGCAACCGAGCCCTCAGGGTGCTACAGTTCCATTTATCTTCAGCCTAGGTGACGTATTGCGATACAGGGCCGTGATTTTGGCTATAAAAGGGTCCCCTAGACCCCTACCCCAAGATTTTTAAGAGAATCATATATGGCGTGCCAGGAGACTCTATGGAATGCTTTCTCAGCATCCAACGAGAGTATGTAATTACAAATTTTTAACTGCATCTAGCCCAGGAAATACTTTGTGCCTAGTAGCAGTGTCTGCTAGTCAGCGGATTATCCCGGCTGTTAAGCAAGCTGCACCACCTGAAGTTTAGACACTTAATTTTTTCAAAGGAAATGCTTCGGGACCATGGGATACTTGGTGAAGAGCATCAGGAGGCACCCCAAGGCATAGGGGCTGGGACTGGCAGTAGGATGCATTGCGGTGGACAGCCGAGCTCGATCCTTATAAAAGCTTTTTAACTGCAGCAGCTTTAGTGGATGCTACTGGAGCTGGAATTACCGCGGCTGCTGGCATGAGACTTGCCCTCCAATAGATCCTTGTAAATGGATTTAAAGTGTATTCATTCAAATTAGAGAGACAATTTAAATTAAAAAGCTTAGAGCTGCCTTCACCACAGGGGGGCTCGCTCGACCCACCAGCGGACAGGCACCAGTATTGGGAGAGGGGGGCTGGCCGTCAGGGTTCACCGCGGCTCTGGCACAAACCCGGCGACACGGAGGTGGCACGGGCAGGAACGGACTGGCCGTGTCGGCTTCTCACTTTTTGGATTTTAGAAGGGCATGACATGCCTATATCTGTGTCTCCCCCTCCTTTTACTCCTCCACCTCTTTTATTTTCGCATGACTATATGTACTTGTCACTTTTCCATGTGTTAGTTATGTCTTCTGAGCAGTTTGTCAGCTTTTGGACACCTTTGAAGGTGTTTTCTATGTGTTTCTATGTGTTTTTGTTTGCCTGCCATTGGTTTTAACGGTGTTCGAAGGTGTTCGACGAACAGTTCGACGAACAGTTCGGCGAACACACGGGTGTTCGACGAACCGAACCGAACTCGAACACTACGGGGGTGGCTCAACACTAGTCCTTGAGGCAAATCTTAAATGTCCTGAATTTGTGCTTTCACAAAAGACTTCTGGGAACATCAAATAGTTTCTTTGTGCATATGTTAGTTGTTGCTTTGGCATCGGAAAAATACTGTGGATAGGAAAATGAGAGGGACTATTTCATCTCTATGTGTTCTCTGTCCCTATTAGGGCAGAGAGTGAACCTCCTAAGGTGTTGTCGAGGAAGATTCCTAGAAACCGAATTACCAGTAAGTCTAATTTCAGATTTTTCTACCTCAGCAATCAAAGGACTATAAATATACTTAAGAAACAAAAGCTAAAAGAGCAGATGAACATAGTTTAACAAGTCTGAAATGCACATGTGATACTGACATCAAAGTTTCACCACATTTTGGGACAAATGTTTTCACTTTCAACATTAACAATCAGTAGAATATTTTCTCTAAATTTGCATCTCCTTTCTTCACTCCAATTGTTTCCACCTAAGAAAAAATAAAGCTTGATGCAACATTATGCTTACAAATTGTGTTTTATGCTCAATCATCACCTGTCCTACAGAGACACAGTCAGAATTACCCTGGCGAATTGAGTAAATTTGAAAATGTAAAAAAAATGCACAATTGCTGTTTTTATCTATTCATTCACAAAGAATTAATGTAAGTTCTTAAATATGTACGCAAAATAGCGGGACTTTCAAATATAGATAATCTTGCAAAAACAAATCAAAGTAACAATAAATACATCCAGTTGTGACTTCTACATTGTGTTGAACACTCCTGAATCTAAATGTGTCCTTTCGAAATAGCTCAGTTGGGAAAGCGTTAGATTGGAGATCTAAAGGTCCCGGGTTTGTGCAAAAGTTTTCTTCTTCACCCATTAAATTTTAAGCAGAAAATAAACAAAGCATATGGACTGACTGTTTACAGAGAATGTAAAAGTCCTAATCATTATAACTATCTACAGGAAATAAAATGATAGAAACTTGAGAACTGAACACTTTTAACTTTTGAGGAAAATAATATTTTTTGTAATTTTTCCTTCATTCTGGACATCATCACTTTGTTTTATTTTAGTTTAACTTAGCTGTATGAGGATTTATAGGAAACCTGATAGCTAATACGGGCAGCATGTGTCAGACACTAGCTGAATGATTTCAGCCATTTATGTTTGACTATGAATCGCTGTGGCATTACTGAGACAAATATGCTTAAAAAATATGCCAGGAACAAAACTATTTGGGGAAAAAGCCAGGAAGGCAAAAAACACAAGCCCCAACTCAGGACCGTCATCTTTCATTCTAAAAAAAGGGGTTTCCACGTTAATGGTAAGACAAAGAATCCACAGATTTGGCATTTCTCTAGCGAGGAGAGCCCACTTAAAATGTATGGGGTGCTTGTCTCCATAAGCGCAAGCTGGGCACTAAACTGGCTTATTTGCAATTCTGGATGTTGCAGAGTGAAAACACCTGTTGGACAAAAATAGTAATTGCCGGTGTTGATGAATTCATTGTGAGGAGTAATTTATAAAATGGGATCACTTTGGAGGGGTTTTTGCTGTTTTGGTACTTTTTGAACTCCGCAAATGTCACCCTCAAAATTTTCTTGCAAAATCTCCATTCCCAAAACCCAAATAGCGCTCTTACTTTCAAAGCCCTGCTGTGTGACCAAACAGTAGTTTCTGAAGACATGTGGGGCATCACCGTATTTCAATGAAATTGTGCAACTTTAGATATTTTCACAAGATAAACTAAATACATATTGACCTAAATTTACCATTAATATAAAGTACAATGTGTTACAAAATAACAATATCAGAATCACGGGGATATGTTAAGCATTCCAGTGTTATTGCCACATAAAGTGATACATGTCAGATTGAAAAAACGATGCTTGGTCATGAAGCTCTAAATTGGCTGTAACTAATAGGTTACAAATCAATATTAAACTAAAAGAAATCATGGTATATTTCATTTCATCACAAGTGATGCCCATCTGTCTACTGCTTAGCTTAGAAAGAGTTAAATTACAAAAGCCGGAAGAAGTCAGGATGGCCGATTGGTCTAAAGTGCTCTGTTAAGGTCACAGTCCCTCCTGGAGGTGTGGGTTTGAATCTCACTTCTGACATTAGCATTTTCTTTCAAGAAATTGTACAGCTTCACTCCTGTTACTGATCAGTTGGGGTTCCGCTCCATTGGTGGCAATCTCAAATCGAAAACTAAAAGCGATGGGACTTAGCAAAACCAATTCTCAACGTTGGCACTTTGGCAGTATTCCTGGGGGTCCTTGAGGAAAATATTAAATGTCCTGAATTTGTGCTTTCACTAAAGACTTCTGGGAACATCAAATAGTTTCATTGTGCATATGTTAGTTGTTGCTTTGGCATCGGAAAAATACTGTGGATAGGAAAATGGGAGGAAATATTTCATCTCTATGTGTTCTCTGTCCCTATTAGGGCAGAGAGTGAACTTCCTAAGGTGCTGTCGTGGAAGATTCCTAGAAACCGTATTACCAGTAAGTCTAATTTCAGATTTTTCTACCTCAGGCATCAATAGACTATAAATATACTTAATAAACAAAAGCTAAAAGAGCAGATGAACATAGTTTAACAAGTCTGAAATGCGCATGTGATACTGACATAAAAGTTTCACCACATTTTGGGACAAATGTTTTCACTTTCAACATTAACAATCAGTAGAATATTTTCTCTAAATTTGCATCTCTTTTCTTCACTCCAATTGTTTGCACCTAAGAAGAAAATAAAGCTTGATGCAACATTATGCTTACAAATAGTGTTTTATGCTCAATCATCACCTGTCCTACAAAGACACATTCAGAATTACCCTGGCGAATTGAGTAAATTTGAAAATGTAAAAAAAATGCAGAATTGCTGTTTTTTCTATTCATACACAGAGAATTTATGTAAGTTCTTAAATATGTACGCAAAATAGCGGGACTTTCAAATATAGATAATCTTGCAAAAGCAAGTCAAAGTAAAAATAAATACATCCAGTTGTGACATCTACAGTGTGTTGAACATTCCTGAAACTACATGTGTCCTGCCGAAATAGGTCAGTTGGGAGAGCGTTAGACTGAAGATCTAAAGGACCCAGGGTCAATCCTGAGTTTTGGCAAAAGTTTTTTTCTTCACCCATTAAATTTTCTGCAGAAAATAAACAAAGCATATGGACTGACTGTTTACAGAGAATGTAAAAGTCCTAATCATTATAACTATCTACAGGAAATAAAATGATAGAAACTTGAGAACTGAACACTTTTAACTTTTGAGGAAAATAATATTTTTTTGTAATTTTTCCTTCATTCTGGACGTCATCACTTTGTTTTATTTTAGTTTGACTTAGCTGTATGAGGATTTAAAGGAAACCTGATAGCTAATACGGGCAGCATGTATCAGACACTAGCTGAATGATTTCAGCCATTTATGTTTGACTATGAATCGCTGTGGCATTACTGAGACAAATATGCTTCAAAAATATGCCAGGAACAAAGCTGTTTGGGGAAAAAGCCAGGAAGGCAAAAAACACAAGCCCCAACTCAGGACCATCATCTTTCATTCTAAAAATATCGGTTTCCACGGTAATGGTAAGACAAAGAATCCACAGATTTGGCATTTCTCTAGCGAGGAGAGCCCACTTAAAATGTATGGGGTGCTTGTCTCCATAAGCGCAAGCTGGGCACTAAACTGGCTTATTTGCAATTCTAGATGTTGCAGAGTGAAAACACCTGTTGGACAAAAATAGTAATTGCCGGTGTTGATGAATTCATTGTGAGGAGTAATTTATAAAATGGGATCACTTTGGAGGGGTTTCTGCTGTTTTGGTGCTTTTGGAACTCCACAAATGTCACCCTCAAAATATTCTTGCAAAATCTGCATTCCCAAAACCCAAATAGCGCTCTTACTTTCAAAGCCCTGCTGTGTGACCAAACAGTAGTTTCTGAAGACATATCCGCATCACCACATTTCAATGAAATTGTACAACTTTAGATATTTTCACAAGAAAAACTAAATATATATTGACCTAAATTTACCATTAATATAAAGTACAATGTATTACAAAATAACACTATCAGAATCAAGGGGATATGTTAAGCATTCCAGTGTTATTGCCACATAAAGTGATACATGTCAGATTTAAAAAACGGTGCTTGGTCATGAAGCTCAAAATTGGCTGTAACTAATAGGTTACAAATCAATATTGAAATAAAATAAATCATGGTATATTTCCTTTCATCACAAGTAATGCTCATCTTTCTACTGCTTAGCTTAGAAAGAGTTAAATTAAAACAGCCAGAAGAAGTCAGGATGGCCGAGCGGTCTAAGGCGTTGCGTTTAGGTCACAGTCTCTCCTGAAGCTGTGGGTTCGAATCCCACTTCTGACCTTAGTATTTTCTTTCAAGAAATTGTACAGCTTCATTCCTTTTACTGATCAGTTGGGGTTCCGCTCTATTGGTGGCAATATCAAATCGAAAACTAAAAGTGATGGGGCTTAGCAAAACCAATTCTCAATGTTTGCACTTTGGCAGTATTCTTGGGGGTCCTTGACGCAAATCTTAAATGTCCTGAATTTGTGCTTTCACTAAAGACTTCTGGGAACATCAAATAGTTTCTTTGTGCATATGTTAGTTGTTGCTTTGGCATCGGAAATATACTGTGGATAGGAAAATGGGAGGAAATATTTCATCTCTATGTGTTCTCTGTCCCTATTAGGGCAGAGAATGAACCTCCTAAAGTGCTGTCATGGAAGATTCCTAGAAACCGAATTACCAGTAAGTCTAATTTCAGATTTTTTTACCTCAGGCATCAATAGACTATAAATATACTTAATAAACAAAAGCTAAAAGAGCAGATGAACATAGTTTAACAAGTCTGAAATGCGCATGTGATACTGACATAAAAGTTTCACCACATTTTGGGACAAATGTTTTCACTTTCAACATTAACAATCAGTAGAATATTTTCTCTAAATTTGCATCTCTTTTCTTCACTTAAAATTGTTTGCACCTAAGAAGAAAATAAAGCTTGATGCAACATTATGCTTACAAATTGTGTTTTATGCTCAATCATCACCTGTCCTACAAAGACACATTCAGAATTACCCCGGCGAATTGAGTAAATTTGAAAATGTAAAAAAAATGCAGAATTGCTGTTTTTTCTATTCATTCACAGAGAATTTATGTAAGTTCTTAAATATCAGACAATGTGAACTGAGGTCTAAGATGGCAGACATACAAGAAACAGAGGCATGTTCACACTAGCAAAAAAGAAGCAAGACAAAAATATATCTCATACCCTACCATAATTATATATAAATGTAAAGCAAAATTGCATAATAAATATAGGGTACTTAGTGAACTATTTTTGATCAAAAAAAGTATACAAGCCGTCCCACCAGCGGCAAGGTGACCCTAAATTGGGACGGTACCTATACTGCCTATATTAAAAACCTTACTGTATATCAAAGTTGAAGTAATGCATATAAAAGGGTAGACAAATAGGACCGGGTCCCAACTCCAGACCACCTAGGCCCGTGGTAAGCTACATATATACCAATCAGCTCAACAAAGGGCATGCCACACCCTTAAATTGCACAGAATGCAAACAAGTCAAAAAACCAGACAATGTGAACTGAGGTCTAAGATGGCAGACATACAAGAAACAGAGGCATGTTCACACTAGCAAAAAAGAAGCAAGACAAAAATATATCTCATACCCTACCATAATTATATATAAATGTAAAGCAAAATTGCATAATAAATATAGGGTACTTAGTGAACTATTTTTGATCAAAAAAAGTATACAAGCCGTCCCACCAGCGGCAAGGTGACCCTAAATTGGGACGGTACCTATACTGCCTATATTAAAAACCTTACTGTATATCAAAGTTGAAGTAATGCATATAAAAGGGTAGACAAATAGGACCGGGTCCCAACTCCAGACCACCTAGGCCCGTGGTAAGCTACATATATACCAATCAGCTCAACAAAGGGCATGCCACACCCTTAAATTGCACAGAATGCAAACAAGTCAAAAAACCAGACAATGTGAACTGAGGTCTAAGATGGCAGACATACAAGAAACAGAGGCATGTTCACACTAGCAAAAAAGAAGCAAGACAAAAATATATCTCATACCCTACCATAATTATATATAAATGTAAAGCAAAATTGCATAATAAATATAGGGTACTTAGTGAACTATTTTTGATCAAAAAAAGTATACAAGCCGTCCCACCAGCGGCAAGGTGACCCTAAATTGGGACGGTACCTATACTGCCTATATTAAAAACCTTACTGTATATCAAAGTTGAAGTAATGCATATAAAAGGGTAGACAAATAGGACCGGGTCCCAACTCCAGACCACCTAGGCCCGTGGTAAGCTACATATATACCAATCAGCTCAACAAAGGGCATGCCACACCCTTAAATTGCACAGAATGCAAACAAGTCAAAAAACCAGACAATGTGAACTGAGGTCTAAGATGGCAGACATACAAGAAACAGAGGCATGTTCACACTAGCAAAAAAGAAGCAAGACAAAAATATATCTCATACCCTACCATAATTATATATAAATGTAAAGCAAAATTGCATAATAAATATAGGGTACTTAGTGAACTATTTTTGATCAAAAAAAGTATACAAGCCGTCCCACCAGCGGCAAGGTGACCCTAAATTGGGACGGTACCTATACTGCCTATATTAAAAACCTTACTGTATATCAAAGTTGAAGTAATGCATATAAAAGGGTAGACAAATAGGACCGGGTCCCAACTCCAGACCACCTAGGCCCGTGGTAAGCTACATATATACCAATCAGCTCAACAAAGGGCATGCCACACCCTTAAATTGCACAGAATGCAAACAAGTCAAAAAACCAGACAATGTGAACTGAGGTCTAAGATGGCAGACATACAAGAAACAGAGGCATGTTCACACTAGCAAAAAAGAAGCAAGACAAAAATATATCTCATACCCTACCATAATTATATATAAATGTAAAGCAAAATTGCATAATAAATATAGGGTACTTAGTGAACTATTTTTGATCAAAAAAAGTATACAAGCCGTCCCACCAGCGGCAAGGTGACCCTAAATTGGGACGGTACCTATACTGCCTATATTAAAAACCTTACTGTATATCAAAGTTGAAGTAATGCATATAAAAGGGTAGACAAATATGACCGGGTCCCAACTCCAGACCACCTAGGCCCGTGGTAAGCTACATATATACCAATCAGCTCAACAAAGGGCATGCCACACCCTTAAATTGCACAGAATGCAAACAAGTCAAAAAACCAGACAATGTGAACTGAGGTCTAAGATGGCAGACATACAAGAAACAGAGGCATGTTCACACTAGCAAAAAAGAAGCAAGACAAAAATATATCTCATACCCTACCATAATTATATATAAATGTAAAGCAAAATTGCATAATAAATATAGGGTACTTAGTGAACTATTTTTGATCAAAAAAAGTATACAAGCCGTCCCACCAGCGGCAAGGTGACCCTAAATTGGGACGGTACCTATACTGCCTATATTAAAAACCTTACTGTATATCAAAGTTGAAGTAATGCATATAAAAGGGTAGACAAATAGGACCGGGTCCCAACTCCAGACCACCTAGGCCCGTGGTAAGCTACATATATACCAATCAGCTCAACAAAGGGCATGCCACACCCTTAAATTGCACAGAATGCAAACAAGTCAAAAAACCAGACAATGTGAACTGAGGTCTAAGATGGCAGACATACAAGAAACAGAGGCATGTTCACACTAGCAAAAAAGAAGCAAGACAAAAATATATCTCATACCCTACCATAATTATATATAAATGTAAAGCAAAATTGCATAATAAATATAGGGTACTTAGTGAACTATTTTTGATCAAAAAAAGTATACAAGCCGTCCCACCAGCGGCAAGGTGACCCTAAATTGGGACGGTACCTATACTGCCTATATTAAAAACCTTACTGTATATCAAAGTTGAAGTAATGCATATAAAAGGGTAGACAAATAGGACCGGGTCCCAACTCCAGACCACCTAGGCCCGTGGTAAGCTACATATATACCAATCAGCTCAACAAAGGGCATGCCACACCCTTAAATTGCACAGAATGCAAACAAGTCAAAAAACCAGACAATGTGAACTGAGGTCTAAGATGGCAGACATACAAGAAACAGAGGCATGTTCACACTAGCAAAAAAGAAGCAAGACAAAAATATATCTCATACCCTACCATAATTATATATAAATGTAAAGCAAAATTGCATAATAAATATAGGGTACTTAGTGAACTATTTTTGATCAAAAAAAGTATACAAGCCGTCCCACCAGCGGCAAGGTGACCCTAAATTGGGACGGTACCTATACTGCCTATATTAAAAACCTTACTGTATATCAAAGTTGAAGTAATGCATATAAAAGGGTAGACAAATAGGACCGGGTCCCAACTCCAGACCACCTAGGCCCGTGGTAAGCTACATATATACCAATCAGCTCAACAAAGGGCATGCCACACCCTTAAATTGCACAGAATGCAAACAAGTCAAAAAACCAGACAATGTGAACTGAGGTCTAAGATGGCAGACATACAAGAAACAGAGGCATGTTCACACTAGCAAAAAAGAAGCAAGACAAAAATATATCTCATACCCTACCATAATTATATATAAATGTAAAGCAAAATTGCATAATAAATATAGGGTACTTAGTGAACTATTTTTGATCAAAAAAAGTATACAAGCCGTCCCACCAGCGGCAAGGTGACCCTAAATTGGGACGGTACCTATACTGCCTATATTAAAAACCTTACTGTATATCAAAGTTGAAGTAATGCATATAAAAGGGTAGACAAATAGGACCGGGTCCCAACTCCAGACCACCTAGGCCCGTGGTAAGCTACATATATACCAATCAGCTCAACAAAGGGCATGCCACACCCTTAAATTGCACAGAATGCAAACAAGTCAAAAAACCAGACAATGTGAACTGAGGTCTAAGATGGCAGACATACAAGAAACAGAGGCATGTTCACACTAGCAAAAAAGAAGCAAGACAAAAATATATCTCATACCCTACCATAATTATATATAAATGTAAAGCAAAATTGCATAATAAATATAGGGTACTTAGTGAACTATTTTTGATCAAAAAAAGTATACAAGCCGTCCCACCAGCGGCAAGGTGACCCTAAATTGGGACGGTACCTATACTGCCTATATTAAAAACCTTACTGTATATCAAAGTTGAAGTAATGCATATAAAAGGGTAGACAAATAGGACCGGGTCCCAACTCCAGACCACCTAGGCCCGTGGTAAGCTACATATATACCAATCAGCTCAACAAAGGGCATGCCACACCCTTAAATTGCACAGAATGCAAACAAGTCAAAAAACCAGACAATGTGAACTGAGGTCTAAGATGGCAGACATACAAGAAACAGAGGCATGTTCACACTAGCAAAAAAGAAGCAAGACAAAAATATATCTCATACCCTACCATAATTATATATAAATGTAAAGCAAAATTGCATAATAAATATAGGGTACTTAGTGAACTATTTTTGATCAAAAAAAGTATACAAGCCGTCCCACCAGCGGCAAGGTGACCCTAAATTGGGACGGTACCTATACTGCCTATATTAAAAACCTTACTGTATATCAAAGTTGAAGTAATGCATATAAAAGGGTAGACAAATAGGACCGGGTCCCAACTCCAGACCACCTAGGCCCGTGGTAAGCTACATATATACCAATCAGCTCAACAAAGGGCATGCCACACCCTTAAATTGCACAGAATGCAAACAAGTCAAAAAACCAGACAATGTGAACTGAGGTCTAAGATGGCAGACATACAAGAAACAGAGGCATGTTCACACTAGCAAAAAAGAAGCAAGACAAAAATATATCTCATACCCTACCATAATTATATATAAATGTAAAGCAAAATTGCATAATAAATATAGGGTACTTAGTGAACTATTTTTGATCAAAAAAAGTATACAAGCCGTCCCACCAGCGGCAAGGTGACCCTAAATTGGGACGGTACCTATACTGCCTATATTAAAAACCTTACTGTATATCAAAGTTGAAGTAATGCATATAAAAGGGTAGACAAATAGGACCGGGTCCCAACTCCAGACCACCTAGGCCCGTGGTAAGCTACATATATACCAATCAGCTCAACAAAGGGCATGCCACACCCTTAAATTGCACAGAATGCAAACAAGTCAAAAAACCAGACAATGTGAACTGAGGTCTAAGATGGCAGACATACAAGAAACAGAGGCATGTTCACACTAGCAAAAAAGAAGCAAGACAAAAATATATCTCATACCCTACCATAATTATATATAAATGTAAAGCAAAATTGCATAATAAATATAGGGTACTTAGTGAACTATTTTTGATCAAAAAAAGTATACAAGCCGTCCCACCAGCGGCAAGGTGACCCTAAATTGGGACGGTACCTATACTGCCTATATTAAAAACCTTACTGTATATCAAAGTTGAAGTAATGCATATAAAAGGGTAGACAAATAGGACCGGGTCCCAACTCCAGACCACCTAGGCCCGTGGTAAGCTACATATATACCAATCAGCTCAACAAAGGGCATGCCACACCCTTAAATTGCACAGAATGCAAACAAGTCAAAAAACCAGACAATGTGAACTGAGGTCTAAGATGGCAGACATACAAGAAACAGAGGCATGTTCACACTAGCAAAAAAGAAGCAAGACAAAAATATATCTCATACCCTACCATAATTATATATAAATGTAAAGCAAAATTGCATAATAAATATAGGGTACTTAGTGAACTATTTTTGATCAAAAAAAGTATACAAGCCGTCCCACCAGCGGCAAGGTGACCCTAAATTGGGACGGTACCTATACTGCCTATATTAAAAACCTTACTGTATATCAAAGTTGAAGTAATGCATATAAAAGGGTAGACAAATAGGACCGGGTCCCAACTCCAGACCACCTAGGCCCGTGGTAAGCTACATATATACCAATCAGCTCAACAAAGGGCATGCCACACCCTTAAATTGCACAGAATGCAAACAAGTCAAAAAACCAGACAATGTGAACTGAGGTCTAAGATGGCAGACATACAAGAAACAGAGGCATGTTCACACTAGCAAAAAAGAAGCAAGACAAAAATATATCTCATACCCTACCATAATTATATATAAATGTAAAGCAAAATTGCATAATAAATATAGGGTACTTAGTGAACTATTTTTGATCAAAAAAAGTATACAAGCCGTCCCACCAGCGGCAAGGTGACCCTAAATTGGGACGGTACCTATACTGCCTATATTAAAAACCTTACTGTATATCAAAGTTGAAGTAATGCATATAAAAGGGTAGACAAATAGGACCGGGTCCCAACTCCAGACCACCTAGGCCCGTGGTAAGCTACATATATACCAATCAGCTCAACAAAGGGCATGCCACACCCTTAAATTGCACAGAATGCAAACAAGTCAAAAAACCAGACAATGTGAACTGAGGTCTAAGATGGCAGACATACAAGAAACAGAGGCATGTTCACACTAGCAAAAAAGAAGCAAGACAAAAATATATCTCATACCCTACCATAATTATATATAAATGTAAAGCAAAATTGCATAATAAATATAGGGTACTTAGTGAACTATTTTTGATCAAAAAAAGTATACAAGCCGTCCCACCAGCGGCAAGGTGACCCTAAATTGGGACGGTACCTATACTGCCTATATTAAAAACCTTACTGTATATCAAAGTTGAAGTAATGCATATAAAAGGGTAGACAAATAGGACCGGGTCCCAACTCCAGACCACCTAGGCCCGTGGTAAGCTACATATATACCAATCAGCTCAACAAAGGGCATGCCACACCCTTAAATTGCACAGAATGCAAACAAGTCAAAAAACCAGACAATGTGAACTGAGGTCTAAGATGGCAGACATACAAGAAACAGAGGCATGTTCACACTAGCAAAAAAGAAGCTTTTTTTCTTTTTTGCTAGTGTGAACATGCCTCTGTTTCTTGTATGTCTGCCATCTTAGACCTCAGTTCACATTGTCTGGTTTTTTGACTTGTTTGCATTCTGTGCAATTTAAGGGTGTGGCATGCCCTTTGTTGAGCTGATTGGTATATATGTAGCTTACCACGGGCCTAGGTGGTCTGGAGTTGGGACCCGGTCCTATTTGTCTACCCTTTTATATGCATTACTTCAACTTTGATATACAGTAAGGTTTTTAATATAGGCAGTATAGGTACCGTCCCAATTTAGGGTCACCTTGCCGCTGGTGGGACGGCTTGTATACTTTTTTTGATCAAAAATAGTTCACTAAGTACCCTATATTTATTATGCAATTTTGCTTTACATTTATATATAATTATGGTAGGGTATGAGATATATTTTTGTCTTGCTTCTTTTTTGCTAGTGTGAACATGCCTCTGTTTCTTGTATGTCTGCCATCTTAGACCTCAGTTCACATTGTCTGGTTTTTTGACTTGTTTGCATTCTGTGCAATTTAAGGGTGTGGCATGCCCTTTGTTGAGCTGATTGGTATATATGTAGCTTACCACGGGCCTAGGTGGTCTGGAGTTGGGACCCGGTCCTATTTGTCTACCCTTTTATATGCATTACTTCAACTTTGATATACAGTAAGGTTTTTAATATAGGCAGTATAGGTACCGTCCCAATTTAGGGTCACCTTGCCGCTGGTGGGACGGCTTGTATACTTTTTTTGATCAAAAATAGTTCACTAAGTAC
Organism: Phyllobates terribilis; assembly: GCF_046119375.1. Lineage (NCBI taxonomy): Eukaryota > Metazoa > Chordata > Amphibia > Anura > Dendrobatidae > Phyllobates > Phyllobates terribilis. The sequence goes on from NW_027362825.1 coordinate 1,660,801, forward strand.
CCTATATTTATTATGCAATTTTGCTTTACATTTATATATAATTATGGTAGGGTATGAGATATATTTTTGTCTTGCTTCTTTTTTGCTAGTGTGAACATGCCTCTGTTTCTTGTATGTCTGCCATCTTAGACCTCAGTTCACATTGTCTGGTTTTTTGACTTGTTTGCATTCTGTGCAATTTAAGGGTGTGGCATGCCCTTTGTTGAGCTGATTGGTATATATGTAGCTTACCACGGGCCTAGGTGGTCTGGAGTTGGGACCCGGTCCTATTTGTCTACCCTTTTATATGCATTACTTCAACTTTGATATACAGTAAGGTTTTTAATATAGGCAGTATAGGTACCGTCCCAATTTAGGGTCACCTTGCCGCTGGTGGGACGGCTTGTATACTTTTTTTGATCAAAAATAGTTCACTAAGTACCCTATATTTATTATGCAATTTTGCTTTACATTTATATATAATTATGGTAGGGTATGAGATATATTTTTGTCTTGCTTCTTTTTTGCTAGTGTGAACATGCCTCTGTTTCTTGTATGTCTGCCATCTTAGACCTCAGTTCACATTGTCTGGTTTTTTGACTTGTTTGCATTCTGTGCAATTTAAGGGTGTGGCATGCCCTTTGTTGAGCTGATTGGTATATATGTAGCTTACCACGGGCCTAGGTGGTCTGGAGTTGGGACCCGGTCCTATTTGTCTACCCTTTTATATGCATTACTTCAACTTTGATATACAGTAAGGTTTTTAATATAGGCAGTATAGGTACCGTCCCAATTTAGGGTCACCTTGCCGCTGGTGGGACGGCTTGTATACTTTTTTTGATCAAAAATAGTTCACTAAGTACCCTATATTTATTATGCAATTTTGCTTTACATTTATATATAATTATGGTAGGGTATGAGATATATTTTTGTCTTGCTTCTTTTTTGCTAGTGTGAACATGCCTCTGTTTCTTGTATGTCTGCCATCTTAGACCTCAGTTCACATTGTCTGGTTTTTTGACTTGTTTGCATTCTGTGCAATTTAAGGGTGTGGCATGCCCTTTGTTGAGCTGATTGGTATATATGTAGCTTACCACGGGCCTAGGTGGTCTGGAGTTGGGACCCGGTCCTATTTGTCTACCCTTTTATATGCATTACTTCAACTTTGATATACAGTAAGGTTTTTAATATAGGCAGTATAGGTACCGTCCCAATTTAGGGTCACCTTGCCGCTGGTGGGACGGCTTGTATACTTTTTTTGATCAAAAATAGTTCACTAAGTACCCTATATTTATTATGCAATTTTGCTTTACATTTATATATAATTATGGTAGGGTATGAGATATATTTTTGTCTTGCTTCTTTTTTGCTAGTGTGAACATGCCTCTGTTTCTTGTATGTCTGCCATCTTAGACCTCAGTTCACATTGTCTGGTTTTTTGACTTGTTTGCATTCTGTGCAATTTAAGGGTGTGGCATGCCCTTTGTTGAGCTGATTGGTATATATGTAGCTTACCACGGGCCTAGGTGGTCTGGAGTTGGGACCCGGTCCTATTTGTCTACCCTTTTATATGCATTACTTCAACTTTGATATACAGTAAGGTTTTTAATATAGGCAGTATAGGTACCGTCCCAATTTAGGGTCACCTTGCCGCTGGTGGGACGGCTTGTATACTTTTTTTGATCAAAAATAGTTCACTAAGTACCCTATATTTATTATGCAATTTTGCTTTACATTTATATATAATTATGGTAGGGTATGAGATATATTTTTGTCTTGCTTCTTTTTTGCTAGTGTGAACATGCCTCTGTTTCTTGTATGTCTGCCATCTTAGACCTCAGTTCACATTGTCTGGTTTTTTGACTTGTTTGCATTCTGTGCAATTTAAGGGTGTGGCATGCCCTTTGTTGAGCTGATTGGTATATATGTAGCTTACCACGGGCCTAGGTGGTCTGGAGTTGGGACCCGGTCCTATTTGTCTACCCTTTTATATGCATTACTTCAACTTTGATATACAGTAAGGTTTTTAATATAGGCAGTATAGGTACCGTCCCAATTTAGGGTCACCTTGCCGCTGGTGGGACGGCTTGTATACTTTTTTTGATCAAAAATAGTTCACTAAGTACCCTATATTTATTATGCAATTTTGCTTTACATTTATATATAATTATGGTAGGGTATGAGATATATTTTTGTCTTGCTTCTTTTTTGCTAGTGTGAACATGCCTCTGTTTCTTGTATGTCTGCCATCTTAGACCTCAGTTCACATTGTCTGGTTTTTTGACTTGTTTGCATTCTGTGCAATTTAAGGGTGTGGCATGCCCTTTGTTGAGCTGATTGGTATATATGTAGCTTACCACGGGCCTAGGTGGTCTGGAGTTGGGACCCGGTCCTATTTGTCTACCCTTTTATATGCATTACTTCAACTTTGATATACAGTAAGGTTTTTAATATAGGCAGTATAGGTACCGTCCCAATTTAGGGTCACCTTGCCGCTGGTGGGACGGCTTGTATACTTTTTTTGATCAAAAATAGTTCACTAAGTACCCTATATTTATTATGCAATTTTGCTTTACATTTATATATAATTATGGTAGGGTATGAGATATATTTTTGTCTTGCTTCTTTTTTGCTAGTGTGAACATGCCTCTGTTTCTTGTATGTCTGCCATCTTAGACCTCAGTTCACATTGTCTGGTTTTTTGACTTGTTTGCATTCTGTGCAATTTAAGGGTGTGGCATGCCCTTTGTTGAGCTGATTGGTATATATGTAGCTTACCACGGGCCTAGGTGGTCTGGAGTTGGGACCCGGTCCTATTTGTCTACCCTTTTATATGCATTACTTCAACTTTGATATACAGTAAGGTTTTTAATATAGGCAGTATAGGTACCGTCCCAATTTAGGGTCACCTTGCCGCTGGTGGGACGGCTTGTATACTTTTTTTGATCAAAAATAGTTCACTAAGTACCCTATATTTATTATGCAATTTTGCTTTACATTTATATATAATTATGGTAGGGTATGAGATATATTTTTGTCTTGCTTCTTTTTTGCTAGTGTGAACATGCCTCTGTTTCTTGTATGTCTGCCATCTTAGACCTCAGTTCACATTGTCTGGTTTTTTGACTTGTTTGCATTCTGTGCAATTTAAGGGTGTGGCATGCCCTTTGTTGAGCTGATTGGTATATATGTAGCTTACCACGGGCCTAGGTGGTCTGGAGTTGGGACCCGGTCCTATTTGTCTACCCTTTTATATGCATTACTTCAACTTTGATATACAGTAAGGTTTTTAATATAGGCAGTATAGGTACCGTCCCAATTTAGGGTCACCTTGCCGCTGGTGGGACGGCTTGTATACTTTTTTTGATCAAAAATAGTTCACTAAGTACCCTATATTTATTATGCAATTTTGCTTTACATTTATATATAATTATGGTAGGGTATGAGATATATTTTTGTCTTGCTTCTTTTTTGCAAGTTCTTAAATATGTACGCAAAATAGCGGGACTTTCAAATATAGATAATCTTGCAAAAACAAGTCAAAGTAAAAATAAATACATCCAGTTGTGACATCTACAGTGTGTTGAACATTCCTGAATCTAATTGTGTCCTGCCGAAATAGGTCAGTTGGGATAGCGTTAGACTGAAGATCTAAAGGTCTCAGGGTCAATCCTGGGTTTTGGCAAAAGTTTTTTTCTTCACCCATTAAATTTTAAGCAGAAAATAAACAAAGTATATGGACTGACTGTTTACAGAGAATGTAAAAGTCCTAATCATTATAACTATCTACAGGAAATAAAATGATAGAAACTTGAGAACTGAACACTTTTAACTTTTGAGGAAAATAATATTTTTTTGTAATTTTTCCTTCATTCTGGATGTCATCACTTTGTTTTATTTTAGTTTGACTTAGCTGTATGAGGATTTAAATGAAACCTGATAGCTAATACGGGCAGCATGTATCAGACACTAGCTGATTGATTTCAGCCATTTATGTTTGACTATGAATCGCTGTGGCATTACTGAGACAAATATGCTTCAAAAACATGCCAGGAACAATGCTGTTTGGGGAAAAAGTCAGGAAGGCAAAAAACACAAGCCGCAACTCAGGACCGTCATCTTTCATTCTAAAAATAGGGGTTTCCATGGTAATGGTAAGACAAAGAATCCACAGATTTGGCATTTCTCTAGCAAGGAGAGCCCACTTAAAATGTATGGAGTGCTTGTCTCCATAAGCGCAAGCTGGGCACTAAACTGGCTTATTTGCAATTCTAGATGTTGCAGAGTGAAAACACCTGTTGGACAAAAATAGTAATTGCCGGTGTTGATGAATTCATTGTGAGGAGTAATTTATAAAATGGGATCACTTTGGAGGGGTTTCTGCTGTTTTGGTACTTTTGGAACTCCGCAAATGTCACCCTCAAAATATTCTTGCAAAATCTGCATTCCCAAAACCCAAATAGCGCTCTTACTTTCAAAGCCCTGCTGTGTGACCAAACAGTAGTTTCTGAAGACATATGGGCATCACCACATTTCAATGAAATTGTACAACTTTAGATATTTTCACAAGAAAAACTAAATATATATTGACCTAAATTTACCATTAATATAAAGTACAATGTGTTACAAAATAACACTATCAGAATCACGGGGATATGTTAAGCATTCCAGTGTTATTGCCACATAAAGTGATACATGTCAGATTTAAAAAACGGTGCTTGGTCATGAAGCTCAAAATTGGTTGTAACTAATAGGTTACAAATCAATATTAAAATAAAATAAATCATGGTATATTTCCTTTCATCACAAGTAATGCTCATCTTTCTACTGCTTAGCTTAGAAAGAGTTAAATTAAAAAAGCCAGAAGAAGTCAGGATGGCCGAGCAGTCTAAGGCGCTGCGTTTAGGTCGCAGTCTCTCCTGGAGGTGTGGGTTCGAATCCTACTTCTGACATTAACATTTTCTTTCAAGAAATTGTACAGCTTCACTCCTGTTACTGATTAGTTGGGGGTCCGCTCCATTGGTGGCAATCTCAAATCAAAAACTAAAAGTGATGGGGCTTAGCAAAACCAATTCTCAACGTTGGCACTATGGCAGTATTCCTGGGGGTCCTTGAGGCAAATCTTAAATGTCCTGAATTTGTGCTTTCACTAAAGACTTCTGGGAACATCAAATTGTTTCATTGTGCATATGTTAGTTGTTGTTTTGGCACCAGAAAAATACTGTGGATAGGAAAATGGGAGGGACTATTTCATCTCTATGTGTTCTCTGTCCCTATTAGGGCAGAGAGTGAACCTCCTATGGTGCTGTCGTGGAAGATTCCTAGAAACCGAATTACCAGTAAGTCTAATTTCAGATTTTTTTACCTCAGGCATCAATAGACTATAAATATACTTAATAAACAAAAGCTAAAAGAGCAGATGAACATAGTTTAACAAGTCTGAAATGCGCATGTGATACTGACATCAAAGTTTCACCACATTTTGGGACAAATGTTTTCACTTTCAACATTAGCAATCAGTAGAATATTTTCTCTAAATTTGCATCTCCTTTCTTCACTTCAATTGTTTGCACCTAAGAAAAAAATAAGGCTTGATGCAACATTATGCTTACAAATTGTGTTTTATGCTCAATCATCACCTGTCCTACAGAGACACAGTCAGAATTACCCTGGCGAATTGAGTAAATTTGAAAATGTAAAAAAATGCAGAATTGCTGTTTTTTTCTATTCATTCACAAAGAATTAATGTAAGTTCTTAAATATGTGCGCAAAATAGCTGGACTTTCAAATATAGATAATCTTGCAAAAACAAATCAAAGTAAAAATAAATACATCCAGTTGTGACATCTACAGTGTGTTGAACATTCCTGAATCTAATTGTGTCCTGCCGAATAGCTCAGTTGGGAGAGCGTTAGACTGAAGATCTAAAAGTACATGGTTCAATCCTGGGTTTCTGCAAAAGTTTTTTTCTTCACCCATTAAATTTTAAGCAGAAAATAAACAAAGCATATGGACTGACTGTTTACAGAGAATGTAAAAGTCCTAATCATTATAACTATCTACAGGAAATAAAATGATAGAAACTTGAGAACTGAACACTTTTAACTTTTGAGGAAAATAATATTTTTTGTAATTTTTCCTTCATTCTGGACGTCATCACTTTGTTTTATTTTAGTTTGACTTAGCTGTATGAGGGTTTAAAGGAAACCTGATAGCTAATACGGGCAGCATGTATCAGACACTAGCTGAATGATTTCAGCCATTTATGTTTGACTATGAATCGCTGTGGCTTTTCTGAGACAAATATGCTTCAAAAATATGGCAGGAACAAAGCTGTTTGGGGAAAAAGCCAGGATAGCAAAAAACACAAGCCCTAACTCAGGACCGTCATCTTTCCTTCTAAAAAATAGGGGTTTCCACGTTAATGGTAAGACAAAGAATCCACAGATTTGGCATTTCTCTTGCGAGGAGAGCCCACTTAAAATGCATGGGGTGCTTGTCTCCATAAGCGCAAGCTGGGCACTAAACTGGCTTATTTGCAATTCTGGATGTTGCAGAGTGAAAACACCTGTTGGACAAAAATAGTAATTGCCGGTGTTGATGAATTCATTATGAGGAGTAATTTATAAAATGGGATCACTTTGGAGGGGTTTCTGCTGTTTTGGTACTTTTGGAACTCCGCAAACGTCACCCTCAAAATATTCTTGCAAAATCTGCATTCCCAAAACACAAACAGCGCTCTTACTTTCAAAGCCCTGCTGTGTGACCAAACAGTAGTTTCTGAAGACATATGGGGCATCACCGCATTTCAATGAAATTGTGCAACTTTAGATATTTTCACAAGAAAAACTAAATCTATATTGACCTAAATTTACCATTAATATAAAGTACAATGTGTTACAAAATATCACTATCAGAATCACGGGGATATGTTAAGCATTCAAGTGTTATTGCCACATAAAGTGATACATGTCAGATTTAAAAAAAGGTTATGAAGCTCAAAATTGGCTGTAACTAATAGTTTACGAATCAATATTAAAATAAAAGAAATCATGGTATATTTCCTTTCATCACAAGTAATGCTCATCTTTCTACTGCTTGGCTTAGAAAGAGTTAAATTACAAAAGCCAGAAGAAGTCAGGATTAGAGATGAGCGGTGTTGGAATCGAACTGTTCGCCAATCTCAAATTCGAGCTGTTTTGAGCGGTTTTCGATCCATTCGGTGAACACGAACGATTTGAAAAAATTCAGCTTTTCGAGGTAATGTTCGGTAACTGTTCGTGCACCAAAATCATAACTGGATTTTTTCACTGTAATGCTGATAATCAATGATAATATGTATTTTGAGTGTACAGCGGGGCGGGGGGAGGGGCAGGGGATGGATCTCTGCAAAAATAATGAAGATCTCCATTTTTTTTCTCTTTCCCACATTTACAGTGGGGCGGTGCAATCTGTCAGCCTATCAGCAGCGCACACACAGAGCGAACTGCTTTTTTTCACACAAGCAAGGGCATGTGTCATTGGCTGTGTATGTCACATGTCCTTGCCCTATAAGACCCAGCCATTTTCCCCGTCGCCACCATTTTCGCACTGCTGCAGCTGCATGTTAGACGGCACGGCTGTTGCTGTGTGCGCTATACTTTCAGTGTTAATTTCAATCCAATTTTCTCAGAAATATACAGATAGCTTGGGAGTAGGGAATAGTTCTTATTGCAGTCCTTTTGAGGACTAGGTTACAGCATTTCCTATGACTTTTAACAGGCAGGTCTGTGCTCTTAAATAGACAGCTTGGGAGTAGGGACTAGTTTTAATTGCAGTCCTTTTGAGGACTAGGTTACAGCATTTCCTACGACATTTTGCCAGGCAGGTCTGTGCCAGTGCTGTGCTAGTGTTTTCACAGCATTTGGCTAAATCTAGCTAAGCAAATCCTTTTTGGCCTCTTGCAGTGTGTGTTAGTCTGTGGAGTAGCGTATCTGTGTTGCAAGCTACACCACCTGTGTATAGAATACAATTTTTTTTACTGCACCTAGCCAAGTAAAACCTTTTGGGCATAGCATCATTCTATTAGGCCATCTGTACTAAGCTCCACCAGCTTGCAAATTAGAAATAATTTTTATCTGCATCTTGCTCGGAGAATAATTTTGGGCCTGTAGCAGTGTGTGGGACTTATTGTATTAGTCCATCTATACTATGTTCCACCAGCTTGCAAATTAGAAATAATTTTTATCTGCATCTAGCTCGGAAAATAATTTTGGGCCTGTAGCAGTGTGTGGGACTTATGGTATTAGTCCATCTATACTAAGCTCCACCAGCTTGCAATTTAGAAATAATTTTTATCTGCATCTAGCTCTGAAAATAATTTTGGGCCTGTAGCAGTGTGTGGGACTTATTCTATTAGTCCATCTATACTAACCTCCACCAGCTTGCAAATTAGAAATAATTTTTATCTGCATCTAGCTCGGAAAATAATTTGGGGCTTGTAGCAGTGTGTGGGACTTATTCTATCAGTCTATCTATACTAAGCTCCACCAGCTTGCAAATTAGAAATAATTTTTAGCTGCATCTAGCTCGGAAAATAATTTTGGGCTTGTATCAGTGTGTGGGACTTATTCTATTAGTCCATCTATACTAAACACCACCACCATTGTATGTAATTAAATTGTTTTACTGCATCTAACCCAGCCAATCCTTTTGGGCTAATACCACAGTTTGGCCACTCAGCTCTGCTCGGTTCCCATCCATCGTTTTTTGTGCAAACAACTCCAGAGTTGTCAATTAGTTAACCACCAAAATGAGTGGAAAAAGGCCTGCTGCTGGTGGAAAGGGGAATAGGCATTTTGGGAAGGGAAAAAAAGGTTGTGTCCGTGGGGTAGGTGTTAAAGCAACAGTAACATCTGCAGAAGAAAGACGATCTTCCAGCCAAACTAAGATGTCTACTTCTTTTAGAGGACAATGTGATACGATCCCTTTCTTACGGCCACGCCAATCGCTACAAATTCCAGATGAGGCACAAAATGAGCAGGTGCTTCAACGGCTATCAAGTGCTCCTTTAAATGGGCTCTCCTCCACCTCAACTTCAACATCTCAAATACTTCAGTCCTCAGAGGTGTCACCCCAATCGCACTTGCTTCCTCACAGCTCCCAAGTCTCCAGCTGAACGTCTGAGTTTGGGGTAGATCAGATGGTTGAATCTGCAGAGCTGTTTACTAGTGTTGAGCCACCCCCGTAGTGTTCGAGTTTGTTTCGTCGAACATCCATATGTTCTATGAACTGTTCGTCGAACTGTTCGTCGAACACCGTTTAAACCAATGGCAGGTAATCAAAAACACATAGGAACGCATAGAAAACACATAGAAAACACTTCAAAGGTGTCCAAAAGCTGACAAACTGCTCAGAAGATACAACTAACACATAGAAAAGTGACAAGTACATATAGTCATTCGAAAAGAAAAGAGGTGGAGGAGTAAAAGGAGGGGGAAACACAGATATAGGCATGTCATGCCCTTCTAAAACCAAAAAAGTGCGAAGCCGACATGGCCAGTCCGTTCCTTCCCGTGCGACCTCCGTGTCGCCGGGTTTGTGCCAGAGCTGCGTTGGACCCTGACGGCCAGTCCACCTCTCCCAATACTGGTGCCTGTCCGCTGGTGGTTCGAGCGAGCCCCCCTGCGGTGGAGGAAGGTCTAAGCTTTTTAATTTAAATTGTCTCTCTAATTTGAATGGGTACACTTTAAATCCTTTTACAAGGATCTATTGGAGGGCAAGTCTGATGCCAGCAGCTGCGTGAATTCCAGCTCCAGTAGCGTCCACTTAAGCTGCTGCAGTTAAAAAGCTTTTATAAGGATTGAGCTTGGCGGTCCACCACAAGGCGTCCTACCGCAAGTCCCAGCCCCTGTGCCTTGGGGTGCCTCCTGATGCTCTTCACTGAGTGTCCCAGGGGCCCGAAGCATTTCCTTTGAAAAAATTAAGTGTTCAAACTACAGGTGGTGTAGCTTGCTTAACAGCTGGGATAATCCGCTGACTAGCATACACTGCTACTAGGCACAAAGTATTTCCTGGGCTAGATGCAGTTAAAAATTTGTAATTAGATACTCTCGTTGGATGCTGAGAAAGCATTCCATAGAGTCTCCTAGCATGCCATATATTATTCTCTTAAAAAGCTTGGGGTAGGGGTCTAGGGGACCATTTTAAAGCCAAAATCAGGGTCCTGTATTGCAATACGTCACCTAGGCTGAAGATAAATGGAATATTTTCATCACCTTTCATAATCACCAATGGGACAAGGCAGGGATGTCCTCTGTCCCCTCTCTTATACATCCTAGTCACGGAGCACCTGCTCTCATCAATTCGCCATAACCCCAATATTAGGTGGATTGAGGTGGGAGGCACCGAGTACAAGTGCTCTGCATTTGCTGATGATGTCCTAGTATATATCACTGAATCACATATATCCATCCCTGCTGTTATGGCTGAAATAGATCACTTTGTTACATGGTCAAATTTTAAAATCAATGCAGCGAAGTCTGAGGCCCTCGATGTTTTCCTCCCCAAATCCATACAGGATTCCATCCAGTCCAACTTTCCCTTTGCCTGGCCCTCACAGGGTATCAAATACTTTGGAATTCGTATTCATGGAGACCTCTCCGGTCTATGTTATCTTAATTTTGGGCCCTTTATTGAACAACTCCATACAGACCACGTTTGGCAAGTTAGAACTGTAAGATTCACTATGTGAACCACTGTTGTTTTGTGGAAAAGCACATGTACACTGTTTTCCAAATTATTATGCAAAAAGTGTTTATGAGTGATAAGGTAAGAATTTTTTGTTTGTCAGTTAAACTCATTGATGGTGATGTGTGTCAGGGCTCTTTATATCACTGTAAGCAATTGCAGACACCTGTGCTAATTAATTTGGCAGGTGTGTCCAATGAAAGGCAAGACTACTTAAGAAGGCTGTCCCACATTATTAAGCAGCCTACATTTTCTGCCAAAAAGGGAAAGACAAAGGATGTGTCGGCTGCTGAGAAGCAACAAATTGTGGAGTGTATAGGTCAAGGCATGACTACAATCAACATTGCTTCATCGTGATCATCGCACAATCAAGAAGTATGTAGCTGATTCACAGTACACACGTGTGCGTGCTGATAAGGGAAAATTGAGGACTCTTTCCGACAGGCAATTACGTCAGGTTAAAAGAGCAGCGTCAAAAAAGCCTTGTCATAGCAGCAGACAAGTTTTTGAAGCTGCTGGTGCCTCCAACGTCCCCCGAACAACAAGATGCAGGGTCCTTCAGAGGTTTGCAGCTGTGCGCAAGCCATTCTGTCGACCTCCTCTATCCACTGTAGAGAAGCAGAAACGGCTCCAGTGGGCCAAACAATACATGAAGACTGACTTAAAAACTGTTTTGTTCACCGATGAGTGCCGTGCAACGCTCGATGGTCCAGATGGATGGAGTGGAGGATGGCTGGTTGATGGACACCCCATGCAAACACGGCTACAGCGCCAACAAGGAGGATGTGGAGTAATGTTTTGGGCTGGAATCATGGGGAGAGAGATTGTCAGCCCCTTTAGAATACCTGAAGGGGTAAAGATGAACTCCATAATGTATGTGGAGTTTCTCAAACAGCACTTCCTGCCATGGTTCAAGAAGAAGAACCGTTTATTCCGCAGCAAGATCATTTTCATGCATGATAATGCACCGTCTCATGCTGCACATAACACATCTGCATCTCTGGCTGATATGGGCATAAAAGGGTACAAACTTATTGTGTGACCCCCATGCTCCCCTGACCTCAACCCCATTGAGAACCTCTGGAGCATCATCAAAAGGAGTGTCTATGATGGCGGGAGGCAGTTCACATCTAAGCAAGAGCTCTGGGAGGGTATTCTGTCCTCATGCAAAACAGTTGAAGCAGAATCCATCCAAAACCTGACAAATTCACTGGATGAGAGAGTTCAGAAGCTCCTTTCGAAGAAGTGGTCCTATGTGCAAATGTAACATCACCTAGAATAAAGTTTTGAGTTGAAAACTGTTTAATTTCAGTTCCTAATAACCTGCTAATGCTTATAATTTCAAAAATGACAATTTTTTGTTCTTTATTAAAATGAAAAGGTTGATCGTGTGGCAACCCAGTAGTCAGGATTACTTCGAATTCTGACAATTTGAGGGTCATGTTGCAGGTAGTGCAGAAAGAAGGCACTCATGTGTCTTGCGCATCTAGGAGCCCCAAAATTATTTTCTTGGCTAGATACAGCTAAAAATTATTATTAATTTGCAATCTGGTGGAGCTTAGTATAGATAGCCTAATAGAATCAATACTGCAAACTGCTACAAGGCCCAAATTATTTTCCAGCCAAGATACAGATAAACATGATTAGTAATTTTAAATCTGGTAGAGTTTAGTATAGATGGTCTAATAGAATCAGTACTACAAACTGCTACAAGGCCCAAATTGTTTTCCAGACAAGATACAGATAAACATGATTAGTAAATTCAAAGCTTAAAATGGTTGGTGAGGTGATTTTAACAAATCATCAAGCTTTTACTCTCCCCAGGATGACACAGGGGTAGAAAAGTCCTTTCGGATCCATGATTTGTTCATCTTTATGAACGTGAGTCTGTCTACATTATCAGTGGAGAGCCGCGTGCGCTTATCTGTCAGCACACCACCAGCAGCGCTGAACACACATTCAGACAAAATGCTGGCTGCGGGGCATGACAAGATTTCCAAGACGTAAGTGGCGAGCTCCGGCCATTTATCCAGATTGGAAGTCCAAAAAGAGCTAGGGTCCAGTGACACAGTCATGGCTTCAATGTTTACTTGGAGATGCTCCTGTACCATCGTCTCTAGGCGTTGACTATGTGTCAGACTTCTTGTCTCCTGTGGCCTTGCAAAGGATGGGCTAAAAAAGTGGTGAAATGATTCCGCAAAATTGATGTTATCAGCAGATACTGTGTTTCTGTTACGTTTTAAGTGCTGAACACTCGACAGTCCCATGGTTGGCAAGTTAGAACTGTGAGATTCACTACGTGCACCGTTGGTGTTTTGTGGAAAAGCACATGTAAAATTCTGCAACAGTCTCTGCTGATACTCCTGCATTCGTGCATCCATTTCTAGGGCAGGAATAAGATCTGCAAATTTACTTTTGTACTGGGGATCTAAGAGTGTGGCAACCCAGTAGTCAGGATTATTTCGAATTCTGACAATTCGAGGGTCATGTTACAGGTAATGCAGCAAGAAGACACTCATGTGTCTTGTGCATCCAGGAGCACCAAGTCCCTGTTGTGTTGGTGGCGAGGTAACAATCATGCTTCCTTCCTCTGCCCTCTCCCCCCAACCTCGCACAACAGAAATGTGATCAAGGTCTCCTTCATCTGATGAGTCTTCCAACAGTTCGTCCTCCTCTTCTTCCTGGGCTCCTGCACCTTCCTCACTAGTTTGTCTGCTACCATGCGCCCTGGTAATACCTTCTCCCCCACCCTCACATGCCTGCTGCCTTGGTGTTGCCGACCGTCTGGACCTTGCAGATGTTAGCCCTTCCGCATACAACTCCTCCTCCTCTACTTCCTCCACCTCCTCTTATGCCGCCACCTGTCTCCGAATTCTGTTTAACATGTGCTCCAGCATGTAAATCACAGGAATAGTCATACTGATAATGGCATCGTCAGCATTAAACATCTTCGTCGCCATTTCAAAACTGTGAAGAAGGGTGCATAGGTCCCTGATCTGAGACCACTCCTCCAGCGCGATTTGCCCCTCCTCTGGATCTCGTTGGCCCAGGCTATACATCAGAACATATTGCACCAGGGCTTGTCGGTGCTGCCACAGTCGCTGCAAAATGTTCAGAGTTGAATTCCACCGGGTAGGCACATCGAATTTTAGCTGGTGAAGTGACAGGCCCAACGACTTCTGTAGAGATGTAAGTCGCTGAGCTGCGGGATGCGAACGGCGGAAGTGAGCACACAGCGACCGTGCCCTCTGCAGAAGGCCATCTAGTCTGGGATAATGGGCTAAAAATTGCTGGACAACCAGGTTCAACACGTGAGCCATACAAGGCACGTGTGTGACATTGCCCCGGCGAAGGGCCGCAGCGAGGTTTGCAGCATTGTCGCACACGGCCTTCCCTGGTTTAAGGGCCAGTGGAGACAACCATTCATGAAACTGGTTCTCCAGAGCTGACCACAACTCCTCAGCTGTGTGACTCACATTTCCCAGACATTTCAAAGTAAAAACCGCCTGATGACGTTGAGCTCTGCTGCCTGCATAGCAAGGAGGTGTGCAGGATCCCTTCTGCGCAGTTAGAAAGCATGTGGCATGACCAGACAGGCTTTGGGTGCAGCTTGAGGACCGAGAGGAGGTTGAGGAGGCAGAAGCACTGGAGGAACTTCGAGATAAAAAGGATTGACTGTAGCATACCTGGCGGCGTTCTTGCATGGTGTTCCATCTCTCATCATGCAAGATCGCAAATTTCATCTCCCGCCCAGCTTCCTGGTCTGGCTTCTTTCCTTGTGCTCTGCTCTGCTCTACTTTGGCTGCATAGGGCGACGCCCGCTGAGCTTCCTGTTTCTTGAAGCTGCTGCGGACACGCCCCTGTTGCATCTTCAGCCTATTGCTGTCCATCTTTGGGTATTTATTCCACCTTCTTCCTCAAGATGGTGCCTGAGCATTGTGTCCTGTCAGTTGGCTTTTTGTCTCTGACGTGCCAGGTCCTATCCTGTTTTCCTGCCTGTTTTCCAGTTCTGTGTCTGAACTGTGGTCTGTTCTTGTGAACACGCTTCCAGCCTGTTCTTTCGCCTTCTAGGGGCCGTATTCCTAGATCTGCCTGTCTGTGCCTTGCGGTATCTGTTCCTCTCTGAACAGTGTCCTGTTTGTGTTCCAGCCTTGCTGTATTTGTTCCCGTTCCTCTGTTCCCAGTTGTCTGTGCCTCGTTTCTACTTTAGCCTTTTCTCCCTTTTCCCTCTATGTCTGTTTTCTGCGTCTTTCTGCAGAGTCTGAACTTGCTCCTAAATTCCTTCTCGTCGTCTCTGTACCTCTGTTGTGAATTTAGTGTACGCTCGCTACTTCTTTGTAAGAACTTTGTGTGCTTCTGGTTCTGCCTTTCCTTCTCCGTCTGTTCTTTGTGAACAGAGTCCTATCCCCTTGCCTTGTCTCGTTCGCCGCTCCGGCGGTTCTAGCCGCTCTGCGGTTTCCGCTCTGCTTCTGCCTCGCCTACCGCTCTGCGGTTTCCGCTCTGCTCCTGCCTTGTTTACCGCTCTGCGGTTTCCGCTCTGCTCCTGCTTAGCTTGACGCTCTTGCGGTTTCTGCTCTGCTCCTGCCTTGTTTGCCGCTCTTGCGGTTTCTGCTCTGCTCCTGCCTTGTTTGCCGCTCTGCGGTTTCCGCTCTGCTCCTGCCTTCTTAGCCGCTCTGCGGTTTCCGCTCTGCTCCTGCCTTGTTTACCGCTCTGCAGTTTCCGCTCTGCTCCTGCCTTGTTTACCGCTCTGCGGTTTCCGCTCTGCTCCTGCCTTGTTTGCCGATCTGCGGTTTCCGCTCTGCTGCGGCCTTCTTAGCCGCTCTGCGGTTTCCGCTCTGCTCCTGCCTTGTTTACCGCTCTGCGGTTTCTGCTCTGCTCCTGCTTAGCTTGACGCTCTTGCGGTTTCTGCTCTGCTCCTGCCTTGTTTGCCGCTCTTGCGGTTTCTGCTCTGCTCCTGCCTTGTTTGCCGCTCTGCGGTTTCCGCTCTGCTCCTGCCTTCTTAGCCGCTCTGCGGTTTCCGCTCTGCTCCTGCCTTGTTTACCGCTCTGCAGTTTCCGCTCTGCTCCTGCCTTGTTTACCGCTCTGCGGTTTCCGCTCTGCTCCTGCCTTGTTTGCCGATCTGCGGTTTCCGCTCTGCTGCGGCCTTCTTAGCCGCTCTGCGGTTTCCGCTCTGCTCCTGCCTTTTTTACCGCTCTGCGGTTTCCGCTCTGCTCCTGCCTTGTTTGCCGCTCTGCGGTTTCCGCTCTGCTGTGGCCTTCTTAGCCGCTCTGCGGTTTCCGCTCTGCTCCTGCCTTGTTTACCGCTCTTGCGCTTTCCACTCTGCTCTTGCCTTGCTTGCCGCTCCTGCGGTTTCTGCTCTGCATCTGCTCGCTGCTCCGGCAGTCCTGTCCTGCTCTGCTTCTGCTCGCTGCTCCGGCAGCCCCGTCCTGCTCTGCATCTACTCGCTGCTCTGGCAGTCCTGTCCTGCACTGCTTCTGCTCGCTGCTCCGGCAGCCCCGTCCTGCTCTGCATCTGCTCGCTGCTATGGCAGTCCTGTCCTGCTCTGCTTGTGCTCGCTGCTCCGGCAGTCCCGTCCTGCTCTGCTCTTGCCCACCGCTTCGGGCGTTCCCTCTCTGCTGTGTTTGGCTACCGCATCTGCGGTTCTGTTTCTGTGACCCAGTCTGTACTGGATCTTGTCCTCTCTGTGCTCCAGCCCGTCCTTTCGGCCAGTACCTCCCTGCCTGCATATTTGCCTGTATCCACCCGTCTGCATACCTGCCGTGTTCGCTTATATCCACCAGTCTGTGCCAGCCTAACCTGCCTGTTCCAGTAATCCCTGTGTGGGTCAACCCCCGTGTCCGGAGTTTGACCTGGAGTAGCACCTGGTCCCTCTGCCCGGTTTCTCCCTGGTGCACTGGCGTCGTATGCCGTCGTGCCATCTTGGTCGGATCGGCCAGATACTTAGTCACGCCCCTCCAGGCACTCTCCGGTTCATGGTCTAGTGGAACCACTTCTCCCGCACACGCCAGTCAGTCCGGGCGTGTGCATAACAGCATGCTCAGGCCATGCTTCCCGTTGAGCCCCACGGCCTTCGCTCTCTGAGGCGTTTTCCAGCTAAATACGTGCATTAAAAATAAATAAATAATTTTTTTTTTTTTCTCTAGCTGAGTTCCAGGCGAATTACGCACCCGTCCAGATGGAGGTTTCTGCACCCGTTCCTGCGGATCCGCCCCAGTACTATGGGGATCCAAAACTAAGTCGTACATTTGTGGAGCAATGCATGCTACACTTCAAGTTCTACTCTCTTTCTTTTCCTTCTGATTGGTCTAAAGTGGCATTTATAATTGACTACCTAGCGGGTGATGCCTTGAAGTGGGTCACCCCCCTATGGGAAGCTTGGGATCCTATCGTCCTTGACCTGCAGGCCTTCCTGGTGGCTTTCCTAATGGTCTTCGATGACCCCAATTCTGGAGTCCCTGCTGAAGCTGCACCTGCTCCCGCGGATCCACCACAGTACTACGGGGATCCAAAACAATGCCGTGCGTTTGTGTGGCAATGCTTGCTGCAGTTCCGGTTCTATGCCAATGCTTATTCTTCCGATCGGGTTAAGGTGGGATTTATAATGTCCAACCTAGCGGGTGATGCCTTGGAATGGATCAACCCCCTATGGGAAGCACAGGATCCTATCGTTCTTGACCTACAGGCCTTCCTGGTGGCCTTCCTTTTGGCTTTCGATGATCCTAACCCTGAAGCCCCTGCTGAAGCTTCACTTCCCTGTATCCCGGAGCAGCCCCGACGGGTAATGTGCATAGGTAGCGCACAAGTTCTCCTGCCCGAAAAGACTGTTGCTTGCCCAGAATCCACTCAGGATGACTACACTCTCCGGAATACTTCTCCCAACCTCAAGAGGCAGTCCAGACGTGCTAGACGTAGAGGCAAGCCGTCACGCCAGAGTCTGTCCTCCCAGAGACCTCCTGACCCCTACCTTGAAGTCCCTACTGAAGCTTAATCTCCCTGTATCCCGGAGAAGCCCCAGCGGGTGATGTGCGTGGGTGGTGCACCAGTTCTCCTGCCAGAAGAGACTGCTACCCATCCAGAGTCCACACAGGAGAGCTTCCTGCACCTGGCATCAGATACTACACCCACTTTAACCAGTGTGCATGTCCAAGGATGCTCCGAAGCTGTGATTACCTCCAAGTCTGTACACCTCTACTACCTGGCGGAGGACCCCCTGTTGCCTCCTGAATCCTCCGGGATACCACTCGATGACAATTGGAGAGAGACTTCCCTACACCCGGTACCCGATACTTCGTCTGCTCAGTCCTGTGGGCCTGACAATGGGTGCCTCAAAGTGGTAGTTACTCCCGAGTCTCTACACCCCTCTGACCAGGCGGAGGACCTCCAGTTGTCTCCAGAACCCTTCGGGGTGCTACCTGGTAGCGAAAGGACAGAGACTCTCCTATTCTCTGTACCTGATACCTCGCTCGCTTCGTCCAGTGAGTCCAACTTAGTGTACTCCGAAGCAGATGTTACCCCCGAGTCTCTACACCCCTCCGACCAGGCGGAGGACCTCCAGCCGTCTCCAGAACTCTTCGGGGTGCTACCTGATAGCGAATGGACAGAGACTCTCCTTTTCTCGGTACCTGATACCTCGCCCGCTTCTTCCAGTGAGTCCGACCTAGTGTACTCCGAAGCAGAGGTTACCCCCGAGTTTCTACACCCCTCCGACCAGGCGGAGGACCTCCAGTCGTCTCCTGAACCCTTCGGGGTGCTACCTGATAACGAATGGACAGAGACTCTCCTTTACTCGGTACCTGATACCTCGCCCGCTTCTTCCAGTGAGTCTGACCTAGTGTACTCCAAAGCAGAGGTTACCCTCGAGTCTCGGTACCCCTCCAACCTGGCGGAGGACCCTCAGTTGTTTCCTGAATCCTCCGGGGTACCACCACATAACAAAGAGGCAGTGACTTCTCTACACCTTGTACCTGATACTTTGCCCATTTCATCCTGTGAGCTTGACAAGATGTACCCCGAAGCAGAGGCTACCCCCGAGTCTCTGCACCCCTCCAACCCGGCGGAGGACCTCCAGTTGTCTCCTGAACTTTTTGGGGTGCTGCCTAAAAATAAATGTAGAGAGACTTTTTTGTGCGCTGTTTCTGGTACTTCACCCGTTTCATCTGTTGCTGAAGATGGCTGGATGGGAAGTCGCATCCTAGCCATCCAGATTATGAGACCAGTTTTGTCTCCTCCTGTGGACAATAGAAGTAATCTCCTTGAAGAGAGGGATTGGCCCACAAATTCCCTGCAGAAGATCCTTGCAGGCCTGAAGAAGAGGGGGCGTAAGGGGGGGGGGGGTACTGTAGCATACCTGGCGGCGTTCTTGCATGGTGTTCCATCTCTCATCATGCAAGATCGCAAACTTCATCTCCCGCCAGCTTCCTGGTCTGGCTTCTTTCCTTGTGCTCTGCTCTGCTCTACTTTGGCTGCATAGGGCGACGCCCGCTGAACTTCCTGTTTCTTGTAGCTGCTGCGGACACGCCCCTGTTGCATCTTCAGCCTATTGCTGTCCATCTTTGGGTATTTATTCCACCTTCTTCCTCAAGATGGTGCCTGAGCATTGTATCCTGTCAGTTGGCTTTTTGTCTCTGACATGCCAGGTCCTATCCTGTTTTCCTGCCTGTTTTCCAGTTCTGTGTCTGAACTGTGGTCTATTCTTGTGAACACGCTTCCAGCCTGTTCTTTCGCCTTCTAGGGGCCGTATTCCTAGATCTGCCTGTCTGTGCCTTGCGGTATCTGTTCCTCTCTGAACAGTGTCCTGTTTGTGTTCCAGCCTTGCTGTATTTGTTCCCGTTCCTCTGTTCCCAGTTGTCTGTGCCTCGTTTCTACTTTAGCCTTTTCTCCCTTTTCCCTCTATGTCTGTTTTCTGCGTCTTTCTGCAGAGTCTGAACTTGCTCCTAAATTCCTTCTCATCGTCTCTGTACCTCTGTTGTGAATTTAGTGTACGCTCGCTACTTCTTTGTAAGTACTTTGTGTGCTTCTGGTTCTGCCTTTCCTTCTCCGTCTGTTCTTTGTGAACAGAGTCCTATCCCCTTGCCTTGTCTCGTTCGCCGCTCCGGCGGTTCTAGCCGCTCTCCGGTTTCCGCTCTGCTTCTGTATCGCCTACCGCTCTGCGGTTTCCGCTCTGCTCCTGCCTTGTTTACCGCTCTGCGGTTTCCGCTCTGCTCCTGCTTAGCTTGCCGCTCTTGCGGTTTCTGCTCTGCTCCTGCCTTGTTTGCCGCTCTTGCGGTTTCTGCTCTGCTCCTGACTTGTTTGCCGCTCTGTGGTTTCCGCTCTGCTCCTGCCTTCTTAGCCGCTCTGCGGTTTCCGCTCTGCTCCTGCCTTGTTTACCGCTCTGCGCTTTCCGCTCTGCTCCTGCCTTGTTTACCGCTCTGCGGTTTCCGCTCTGCTCCTGCCTTGTTTGCCGCTCTGCGGTTTCCGCTCTGCTGCGGCCTTCTTAGCCGCTCTGCGGTTTCCGCTCTGCTCCTGCCTTGTTTATCGCTCTGCGGTTTCTGCTCTGCTCCTGCCTTGTTTGCCGCTCTGCGGTTTCCGCTCTGCTTCGGCCTTCTTAGCCGCTCTGTGGTTTCCGCTCTGCTCCTGCCTTGTTTACCGCTCTTGCGCTTTCCACTCTGCTCTTGCCTTGCTTGCCGCTCCTGCGGTTTCTGCTCTGCATCTGCTCGCTGCTCCGGCAGTCCTGTCCTGCTCTGCTTCTGCTCGCTGCTCCGGCAGCCCCGTCCTGCTCTGCATCTGCTCGCTGCTCCGGCAGTCCTGTCCTGCTCTGCTTCTGCTCGCTGCTCCGGCAGCCCCGTCCTGCTCTGCATCTGCTCGCTGCTCCGGCAGTCCTGTCCTGCTCTGCTTGTGCTCGCTGCTCCGGCAGTCCCGTCCTGCTCTGATCTTGCCCACCGCTTCGGGCGTTCCCTCTCTGCTGTGTTTGGCTACCGCATCTGCGGTTCTGTTTCTGTGACCCAGTCTGTACTGGATCTTGTCCTCTCTGTGCTCCAGCCCGTCCTTTCGGCCAGTACGTCCCTGCCTGCATATTCGCCTGTATCCACCCATCTGCATACCTGCCGTGTTCACTTATATCCACCAGTCTG
Source organism: Phyllobates terribilis (assembly GCF_046119375.1). NCBI lineage: Eukaryota > Metazoa > Chordata > Amphibia > Anura > Dendrobatidae > Phyllobates > Phyllobates terribilis. The sequence goes on from NW_027362825.1 coordinate 1,681,617, forward strand.
TGCCAGCCTAACCTGCCTGTTCCAGTAATCCCTGTGTGGGTCAACCCCCGTGTCCGGAGTTTGACCTGGAGTAGCACCTGGTCCCTCTGCCCGGTTTCTCCCTGGTGCACTGGCATCATATGCCGTCGTGCCATCTTGGTCGGATTGGCTAGATACTTAGTCATGCCCCTCCAGGCACTCTATGGTTCATGGTCCAGTGGAACCACTTCTCCCGCACACGCCAGTCAGTCCGGGCGTGTGCATAACATTGATGCACAACTCGTGGGGACAGCAAGACTTGGACAGCAGCCCCTTGTCCTGCTGTCACCATAGTTACCCAGTGCCCAGTCAGCGACATGTAACGCCCCTGTCCATGCCTACTCGTCCAAGTGTTTGTGGTGAAATGCACCCTGTCACACACAGAGTTTCTCAAAGAAGCGGTGATGTTGTGTGCGACATGCTGGTGGAACGCAGGCACACCTTTCTTTGAGAATTAGTGCCAACTGGGCATCTGGTACTGGGGCACTGCGATGGCCATAAGGTCTGGAAAATCCTTTGTGTCCACCAGGTGGAAAGGCAGCATTTCTGTAGCCAAGAGCTTGCAGATGGTGAAATTCAACCTCTTAGCTTTCTCATGGCTTGGAGGAAATGGTCTTTTACTTGTCCACATCTGAGGGACTGAGGGCTGGCTGTTGTGCTTAGACGGAGTTGAGAAGGGTGTCCCCGGCAAACTGCCGGTCTGTGAGGAAGATGCAGGCGGACATGTTAGGTTGCCTTGATCCAAAGGTGGTGCTATCGATGTCGGACAGTGCTGAACACCAGCTGGTGTTTCCACCTCCAAAGAAAATGATGACCTGCCAATCACGCTGGCTGTTGCGGGTAAAGCGGTGGCAGGTCTGCGTCCCAAAACAGGTGTGACTGCTGTCCCCCCAGTCACAGAGGATGAAGAGTCCGCGGATGCACAAGAAGTGGCAGACGGTGGTTGGTCTGGCCGGCTAGGCCGCATTGTAGCACAGTGATCTTCCCACTGCAACTTATGCTTCATATCCAAGTGCCGGTTCATGCATGAAGTACTCAAACTATGTATTTTTTGGCCTCTACTTAGCTTTTGCTGACAAATGTTACAGATAACACGAGTTGGGTCATCCTTATCGATTTGAAAAAATGCCCAGGCCATGCAAGGCTTAGCACCCATGCGACCTCAAGTGCCACCATGACTTGTGGTCAGAGGCAGAGTTATGTTTGAGGATGCAGTTGTTGACGTGCTTCCAGTACTACGTCTCTGTCCAGGAAGGCGCAAACTGACCTCGTCGTCACTAGCATCCTCCTCCACCTCCTCTGCTGACCTCATCGACTGGCTGACTGTGGGTTGACAGTAAGTGGGATCTCCAACCTCGTCATCATCACCCTGTGTGTTATCACACCCGCCGTCCTCAGAGCCAACCTCTTCCTGCCCTGACAAAAAACTGAAGTTGTTGCTCCAATCAGGTATTTGAGTCTCATCATCGTCTTCCTCATTGTCTCCACCAACAGGAGTTACAGTTTGGGAACGAGGGTCTACATTATTGTCAGAACCTTCTGCGTCTGTTCCTGGATCTGACTCATAAAGATTCTGGGCATCAGTGCAGATAATTTCCTCGTCTGGATTCACAGAAGCTCTGGAGCCTACCTCTGATTCCCAGGCTATAGTATGAGTAAACAGCTCTGCAGACTCAACCATCTGTTCTACCCCATACTCAGACGAGCAGCTGGAGACTTGGGAGCTGTGAGGAAGCAAATGCGATTGGGGTGACACCTCTGAGGACTGGAGTATTTGTGATGTTGAAGTTGAGGTGGAGGAGAGCCTACTTAAAGGAGCACTTGATATCCGTTGAAGCACCTGCTGTTTTTGTGCCTCATCTGGAATTTGTAGCGATGGGCTTCGCCGTAAGAAAGGGATCGTATCACATTGTCCGCTAAAAGAAGTAGACATCTTAGTTTGGCTGGAAGATGGCCTTTCTTCTGCACATGTTACCGTTGCTTTAACACCTACCCCATGGACACAACCTTTCTTACCCTTCCCAACACGCCTATTCCCCTTTCCACCAGCAGCAGGCCTTTTTCCACTCATTTTTGTGGTTAACTAATTGACAACTCTGGAGTTGTTTGCAGAATAAACAATGGATGGGAACTGAACAGAGCTGAGTGGCCAAACTGTGGTATTAGCCCAAAAGTATTGGCTGGGTTAGATGCAGTAAAACAATTTTATTACATACACAGGTGGTGGAGGTTAGTATAGATGGGCTAATAGACCAAGTCCCACACACTGCTACAAGCCCAAATATTTTTTCAGAGCTAGATGCAGATAAAAATTATTTTTAATTTACAACCTGGTGGAGGTTAGTATAGATGGACTAATAGACCAAGTCCCACACACTGCTACAAGCCCAACATTTTTTCAGAGCTAGATGCAGATAAAAATTATTTTTAATTTGCAACCTGGTGGAGGTTAGTATAGATGGACTAATAAAACAAGTCCCACACACTGCTAGAAACCAAAATATTTTTTCAGAGCTAGATGCAGATAAAAATTATTTTCAATTTGCAACCTGGTGGAGGTTAGTATAGATGGTCTAATAGAACAAGTCCCACACAGTGCTACAAGCCCAAATATTTTTTCAGAGCTATATGCAGAGAAAAATTATTTTTAATTTGCTACCTGGTGAAGGTTAGTATAGATGGACTAATAGACCAAGTCCCACACACTGCTACAAGCCCAAATATTTTTTCAGAGCTAGATGCAGATAAAAATTATTTTAATTTGCAACCTGGTGGAGGTTAGTATAGATGGAATAATAGAACAAGTCCCACACACTGCTACAAGCCCAAATATTTTTTCAGAGCTAGATGCAGATAAAAATTATTTTTAATTTGCAACCTGGTGGAGGTTAGTATAGATGGAATAATAGAACAAGTCCCACACACTGCTACAAGCCCAAATATTTTTTCAGAGCTAGATGCAGATAAAAATTAATTTTAACTTGCAACCTGATGGAGGTTAGTATAGATGGACTAATAGAACAAGTCCCACACACTGCTACAAGCCCAAATATTTTTTCAGAGCTAGATGCAGATAAAAATTATTTTTAATTTGCAACCTGGTGGAGGTTAGTATAGATGGACTAATAGAACAAGTCCCACACAGTGCTACAAGCCCAAATATTTTTTCAGAGCTAGATGCAGATAAAAATTATTTTTAATTTGCAACCTGGTGGAGGTTAGTATAGATGGACTAATAGACCAAGTCCCACACACTGCTACAAGCCCAAATATTTTTTCAGAGCTAGATGCAGATAAAAATTATTTTTTATTTGCAACCTGGTGGAGGTTAGTATAGATGGACTACTAGAATGATGCTATGCCCAAAAGGTTTTAGTTGCCTAGTTTCAGCGAAAAAATTTGTATTCTATACACAGGTGGTGTAGCTTTCAATGCAGATAGGCTACTACACTGACTAACACACACTGCAGGAGGCCAAAAGGGATTTGCTTAGCTAGATTTAGGCAAATGCTATGAAAAAACTTGCACAGCACTGGCACAGACCTGCCTGGCAAAAACTAATAGGAACTGATGTAACCTAGCCCTCAAAAGGACTGCAACTACATTTAGACCCTACTCCCAACCTATCTATTTAAGAGCACAGACCTGCCTGATAAAAGTTGTAGGAAATTATGTAACCTAGTCCTCAAAAGGACTGCAATCACAACTATTCCCTACTCCCAAGCTATCTGCAGATTTGTGCGAAAATTGGCTTGAAATTAACACTGAAAGTATAGCGCAAACAGCAACAGCCGTGCCGTCTAACACGCAGCTGCAGCAGTGAGAAAATGGTGGCGACGGGGAAAATGGCTGGGTCTTATAGGGCAAGGACATGTGACATACACAGCCAATGACACATGCCCTTGCTTGTGTGAAAAAAAGCACTTCGCTCCGTGTGTGCGCTCCCGATAGTCTGACAGATTGCACCTCCTGACTGTAAATGCGGGAAAGAGAAAAAAAAATGGAGATCTTCATTATTTCTGCAGAGATCCATCCCCTGCCCCTCCTCCCGCCCTGCTGTACACTCAAACTGCGTATTAACAATAATTTTCAGCATTACTGAGAAAAAATCCAGTTATGATTTTGGTGCACGAACAGTTATCAAACATAACCTCGAACAGCCAAATTTTTTTCAAATCGTTCGTGTTCACCGAACGGCTCGAACACCGCCCAAAACAGCTCGAATTTGAGATTGGCGAATAGTTCGATTCGAACACCGCTCATTTCTACTGTTTACTCATACTATAGCCTTGGAATAAGAGGTCGGCTCCAGAGCTTCTGTGAATCTAGACGAGGAAATGATCTGCACTGATGCCCAGAATCTTTGAGTCAGATCCAGGACCAGACGCAGAAGGTTCTGACCATAATGAAGACCTTCGTTCCCAAACTGTAACTCCTGTTGGTGGAGACAATGAGGAAGACGATGATGAGACTCAAATACCTGATTGGAGCGACAACTTGAGTTTTTTGCCAGGGCAGGAAGAGGTTGGATCTGAGGACGACGGGTGTGAGAACACACAGGGTGATAATGACGAGGTTGGAGATCCCACTTACTGTCAACCCACAGTCAGCCAGTCGATGAGGTCAGCAGAGGAGGTGGAGGAGGATGCTATTGACGACGAGGTCAGGTTGCACCTTCCTGGACAGTGACGTAGTACTGGAAGCATGTCAACAACTGCATCCTCAAACACAACTCTGCTTCTGACCACAAGTCGTGGTGGCTCTTCAGGTCTCATGAGCGTTAAGCCTTGCATAGCCTGGGCATTTTTTCAGATCGATAAGGATGACCCAACTCATGTTATCTGTAACATTTGTCATCAAAAGCTAAGTAGAGGCCAAAAAATCAATAGTTTGAGTACTTCATACATGAACCGTCACATGGATATGAAGCATAAGTTGCAGTGCGAAGCTGACTGTGCTACAATGCGGCCTAGTGGGCCGGGCCAACCACCGTCTGCCATATCTTGTGCATCCGCGGCCTCTTCATCCTCTGTGACTGGGGGGACAGCAGTCACACCTGTGTTGGGACGCAGACCTGCCACCTCTTTACCCGCAACAGCCAGCGTGATTGGCAGGTCATCATTTTATTTGGAGGTAGAAACACCAGCTGGTATTGAGCGCCCTCCGACACCGAGAGCACCACCTTTGGATCAAGGCAACCTAACATGTCCGCCTGCATAGACCGGCAGTTTGCCGGGGTCACCCGTCTCAACCCCGTCTAAGCACAACAGCCAGCCCTCGGTCCCTCAGATGTGGACAAGTAAAAGACCTTTTCCTCCTAGCCATGAGAAAGCTAAGAGGTTGAATTTCACCATCTGCAAGCTCTTGGATACAGAAATGCTGCCTTTCCGCCTGGTGGACACAGAGGATTTTCAAGACCTTATGTTCGTCGCAGTGCCCCAGTACCAGATGCCCAGTCGACACTACTTCTCAAAGAAAGGTGTGCATGGGCTCCACCAGCATGTCGCACACAACATCATCGCTTCTTTGAGAAACTCTGTGTGTGACAGGGTGCATTTCACCACAGACACTTGGATGAGTAGGCATGGACAGGGGCATTATATGTCGCTGACTGGGCACTGGGTAACTATGGTGACAGCAGTACAAGGGGCTGCTGTCCAAGTCTTGCCGTCCCCACGAGTTGAGCGTCAATCCTCTTTATCTCGAAGTTCCTCCACTGCTTCTGCCTCCTCAACCTCCTCTCGGTCCTCCACCTGCACCCAAAGTCTGTCTGGTCATGCCAAACACTTTCTAACTGCGCAGAAGGGATCCTGCACACCTCCTTACTATGCTGCCAGCAGGGCTCAACGTCATCAGGCGGTTTTTACTTTGAAATGTCTGGGGAATGTGAGTCACACAGCTGAGGAGTTGTGGTCAGCTCTGGAGAACCAGTTTCATGAATGGTTGTCTCCACTGGACCTGAAACCAGGTAAGGCCGTGTGCGACAATGCTGCAAACCTCGATGCGGCCCTTCGCCGGGCAATGTCACACACGTGCCTTGTATGGCTCACGTGTTGAACCTAGTTGTCCAGCAATTTTTAGGCTACCATCCCGGACTAGATGGCCTTCTGCAGAGGGCAGGGTCGCGGTGTGCTCACTTCCGCCATTCGCATCCCGCAGGTCAGCGACTTACATCTCTACAGAAGTCGTTGGGCCTGCCACTTCACCGGCTAAAATGCGATGTGCCTTCCCGGTGGAATTCAACTCTGCACATGTTGCAGCGACTGTGGCATCACCGACAAGCCCTTGTGCAATATGTTCTAATGTATAGCCGGCTCCAACGGGATCGGCACAGTTTTGAAATGGCGACGAAGAGGTTTAGTGCTGATGATGCCATTATCAGCATGACTATTCCGGTGATTTACATGCTGGAGCACATGTTAAACAGAATTCGGAGTCAGGTGGTGCGACAAGAGGAGGTGGAGGAAGTAGAGGAGGAGGAGTTGTATGCGGAAGGGCTAACATCTGCAAGGTCCAGATGGTCGGCAGCACCAAGGCGGCAGGCATGTGAGGGTGGGGGAGATGTATTTACAATGGCGCATGGTAGCAGCCAAACTAGTGAGGAAGGTGCAGGAGCCCAGGAAGAAGTGGAGGACGAACTGATGGAAGACTCATCATATGAGGGAGACCTTGATCACATTTCTGTTGTGCGAGGTTGGGGGGAGAGGGCAGAGGAAGGAAGCATGATTGTTACCTCGCCACCCACACAACAGGGACTTGGTGCTCCTGGATGCGCAACACACATGAGTGCCTTCTCGCTGCACTACCTGCAACATGACCCTCGAATTGTCAGAATTCGAAATAATCCTAACTACTGGGTTGCCACACTCTTAGATCCCCGGTACAAAAGTAAATTTGCCTAAATAATTCCTGCCGTAGAAAGGGATTCACGCTTGCAGGAGTATCAGCAGAGACTGTTGCAGAATCTTACATGTGCTTTTCCACAAAACACCAGTGGTGCACGTAGTGAATCTCACAATTCTTACTTGCCAACCGTGGGACTGTCGAGTGTTCAGCCCTCAAACCGTAACAGAAACACAGTATCTGCTGGCAACAGCAATTTTGCGGAATCATTTCACTGCTTTTTTAGCCCATCCTTTGCAAGGCCACAGGAGACAAGAAGTCTGACACATAGTCAACGCCTAGAGACGATGGTACAGGAGTTTCTCCAAGTAAACATCAAAGCCATGACTGTGTCACTGGACCCTTGCTCTTTTTGGGCTTCCAATCTGGATAAATGTCCGGAGCTCGCCACTTACGCCTTGGAGATCTTGTCATGCCCCGCAGCCAGCGTTCTCTCTGAACGTGTGTTCAGCGCTGCTGGTGGTGTGCTGACAGATAAGCGCATGCGGCTGTCCAGTGAGAATGTAGACAGACTTACGTTCATAAAGATGAACAAATCATGGATCCGCAAGGACTTTTCTACCCCTGTGTCATCCTGGGGAGAGTAAAAGCTTGAGGATTTCGTAAAATCACCTCACCAATCGTTTTAAGCTTTCAAATTACTAATAATTTTTAGGTGCCTCTTGTCTGGAAAATAATTTTGGGCCTGTAGCAGTGTGCGGTACTCATTCTATTATGCCATCTTTACTAAGCTCCACCAGCTTTCAAATTACTAATAATTTTTAGCTGCATCTTGTCTGGAAAATAATTTTGGGCATAGTAGCAGTGTGTGGTACTCATTCTAACCAACTGTTTTAAGCAACTCTGGGGCAATTGATGCCACTTAAGTGGGAAAAATGGAGACTCTTTTTGGAGTTCCTTTGCTTTGTTTTACATGACGTTGCCATCATCAATTAGAGGTGGGTTGGGTCTTCCCCCCCTTTTAACCGTAAGAAAATGCATACACTATGGCTTGGGGTAACACAGATGGTTGAGTCTGAAGAGCTGTTTACTCAGAGGTCTGCTCCAAAGCTTCATTGTCTGCTAGTCAGCTTAGTAACCCAGCTGCGAAGCAAGCTCCACTGCCAGTGTATCTAATAATGATTTTTAAATGCATCTAGCCTAGGCAGACTGTGGGGACCCCCAACCAAACACAGACGATCTTCATCTAACCCAGCCAATCATTTGATAGTATTGCTAGTTGCAGAGTCGCATGGGCTCTAAACCTTGCATAGCCCGTGCATTTTTTCAGATCCCTAAAGATGACCCAACTCGTGTTATCTGTAACATTTGTCACCAAAAGCTAAGTAGAGGTAAAAAAATACATAGTTTGAGTACTTCATGCATCAACCGTCACATGGATATGATGCATAAGTTGCAGTGCAAAGCTCACTGTGCTACAATGCGGCCTAGCGGGCCGGGACAACCACCATCTGCCCCACCTGTGTCATCCTGGGGAGACTAAAAACTACTGCGTAGTCTTTTCCAAAAATTTGAGGGAATTACCACGGGAATGGTTGGGAAGAGGTATAAGAGTTTAGGTAGGAGGTTCATTTTTAGTATTCTTATTCTGCCGAACCAGGAAAAATCCTTCACCGTCCAAGAAGTAAGATCTTTATGGAGTTGTTCAATAAAGGGCCCAAAATTAAGATAAAATAGACGGGAGAGGTCTCTATGAATACGAATTCCTAAGTATTTGATACTCTGTGAGAGCCAGGCAAAGGGAAAGTTGGACTGGATGGAATCCTGTATGGATTTGGGGAGGGAGACATCGAGGGCCTCAAGTTTCTCTGCATTGATTTTAAAATTTGACCATGTAACAAAGATATCTATTTCAGCGATAACAACAGGGATGGATATATGTGATTGAGTGATATATACTAGGACATCATCAGCAAATGCAAAGCACTTGTACTCGGTGCCTCCCACCTCAATCCACCTAATATTGGGGTTATTGCGAATTGATGAGAGCAGGTGCTCCATCACTAGGATGTATAAGAGAGGGGACAGAGGACATCCCTGCCTTGTGCCATTGGTGATTATGAAAGGTGATGAAAATGTTCCATTTATCATCAGCCTAGCTGACGGATTGCGATACAGGGCCATGATTTTGGCTATAAAAGGGTCCAATAGACCCCTACACCAAGCTTTTTAAGAGAATAATATATGGCGGGCCAGGAGACTCTATGGAATGCTTTCTCAGCATCCAACGAGAGTATCTAATTACAAATTTTTAACTGCATCTAGCCCAGGAAATACTTTGGACCTAGTAGGCACCAGTATTGGGCTCGCCGTCAGGATCCACCGTGGCTCTGGCACAAATCCGGCGACACGGAGGTGGCACGGGCAGGAACGGACAGGCCGTGTCAGCTTCGCACTTGCTTGGTTTTAGAAGGGCATGACATGCCTATATCTGTGTCTCCCCCTTCTTTAACTCCTCCACCTCTTTTCTTTTCGCATGACTATATGTACTTGTCACTTTTCCATGTGTTAGTTGTGTCTTCTGAGCAGTTTGTCAGCTTTTGGACACCTTTGAAGGTGTTTTCTATGTGTTTCTATGTGTTTTTGTTTTCCTGTCATTGGTTTTAACGGTGTTCGACGGTGTTCGACGAACAGTTCGACGAACATTTCGGCGAAGGGACCGAACTCGAACAGTACGGGGGTGGCTCAACTCTAGTCAGGATGGCCAAACTTTCTAAGGCGCTGCGTTCAGTTCGTAGTCTCTCCTGGAGGCATGGGTTTGAATCCCACTTCTGACATTAGCATTTTCTTTCAAGAAATTGTTCAGCTTCACTCCTGTTACTGATTAGTTGCGGGTCCGCTCTATTGGTGGCAATCTCAAACAGAAAACTAAGAGTGATGAGGCTTAGCAAAACCAATTCTCAACATTGGCACTTTGGCTGTATTCCTGGGGGTCCTTGAGGCAAATCTTAAATGTCCTGAATTTGTGCTTTCACAAAAGACTTCTGGGAACATCAAATAGTTTCTTTGTGCATATGTTAGTTGTTGTTTTGGCACCAGAAAAATACTGTGGATAGGAAAATGGGAGGGACTATTTCATCTCTATGTGTTCTCTGTCCCTATTAGGGCAGAGAGTGAACCTCCTAAGGTGCTGTCGTGGAAGATTCCTAGAAACCGTATTACCAGTAAGTCTAATTTCAGATTTTTCAACCTCAGGCATCAATAGACTATAAATATACTTAATAAACAAAAGCTAAAAGAGCAGATGAACATAGTTTAACAAGTCTGAAATGCGCATGTGATACTGACATCAAAGTTTCACCACATTTTGGGACAAATGTTTTCACTTTCAACATTAACAATCAGTAGAATATTTTCTCTAAATTTGCATCTCCTTTCTTCACTCCAATTGTTTGCAGCTAAGAAAAAATAAAGCTTGATGCAACATAATGCTTACAAATTGTGTTTTATGCTCTATCATCACCTGTCCTACAGAGACACAGTCAGAATTACCCTGGCAAATGGAGTAAAATTGAAAATGTAAAAAAAATGCAGAATTGCTGTTTTTTCTATTCATTCACAAAGAGTTAATGAAAGTTCTTAAATATGTACTGCAAAATAGCGGGACATTCAAATATAGATTATTTTGCCAAAACCAGTCAAAGTAAAAATAAATACAACCAGTTGTGACATTTGCAGTGTGTTGAACATTCCTGAAATTAGATGTGTCCAACCGAAATAGATCATTTGGGAGAGCGTTAGACTGAAGATCTAAGGCTGCGTGCCCACGTTGCGGATTACAAGCGTTTTTGATGCGGAATTTTCGCAGCGGAAACGCTTGTAAAATGCTTGGTAATCCGCACCCCATGGTCCCCAAGGGGATTCCGCAAGTTCTATACACATGCTGCGGATTTTTCCGCAGCGTTTATGCTGCATTCAAAAATCCGCAGCATGTCAGTTAATTTTGCATTTCCTCAAGCGGAATTGCCTTTGTGCAATACCTTAAAAAACGCAAGGCAAATCCGCATGTGGAAAACGCGCGATAAATGCACGAAAAACTCGCGATAAATGCGTGAGAAATTCCGCATGCTTTTTTCCGGGAGAGGACTTGCAGAAATGAAGCAGAAATTTTCTGCTTCATTCCTGCAACGTGGGCACATAGCCTAAAGGTCCCGGGTTTCGGCAAAAGTCTTCTTCTTCACCCATTAAATTTTAAGCAGAAAATAAACAAAGCATATGGACTGACTGTTTACAGAGAATGTAAAAGTCCTAATCATTATAACTATCTACAGGAAATAAAATGATAGAAACTTAAGAACTGAACACTTTTATTTTTTGAGAAAAATAATATTTTTTGTAATTTTTCCTTCATTCTGGATGTCATCATTTTGTTTTATTTTAGTTTGACTTAGCTGTATGAGGATTTAAAGGAAACCTGATAGCTAATACGGGCAGCATGTATCGGACACTAGCTGAATGATTTCAGACATGTATGTTTGACTATGAATTGCTGTGGCATTAGTGAGAAAAATATGCTTCTAAAATATGCCAGGAACAAAGCTGTTTGGGGAAAAAGTCAGGAAGGCAAAAAACACAAGCCCCAACTCAGGACCGTCATCTTTCATTCTAAAAATAGGGGGTTTCCACTTTAATGGTAAGACAAAGAATCCACAGATTTGGCATTTCTCTAGCGAGGAGAGCCCACTTAAAATGTATGGGGTGCTTGTCTCCATAAGCACAAGCTGGGCACTAAACTGGCTTATTTGCAATTCTGGATGTTGCAGAGTGAAAACACCTGTTCGACAAATATAGTAATTGCCGGTGTTGATGAATTCGTTGTGAGGAGTAATTTATAAAATGGGATCACTTTGGAGGGGTTTCTGCTGTTTTGGTACTTTTGGAACTTCGCAAATGTCACCCGCAAAATATTCTTCCAAAATCTGCATTCCCAAAACCCAAATAGCGCTTTTATTTTCAATGGCCTGCTGTGTGACCAAACAGTAGTTTCCGAAGGCATATGGGGCATCACCGCATTTAAATGAAATTGTGCAGCTTTAGATATTTTCACAAGAAAAACTAAATATATATTGACCTAAATTTACCAATAATATAAAGTACAATGTGTTACAAAATAACACTATCAGAATCAAGGGGATATGTTAAGCATTGCCACATAAAGTGATACATGTCAGATTTAAAAAACGGTGCTTGGTCATCAAGCTCAAAATTGGCTGCAACTAATGTTGAGCGAGCATGCTCGACACTGCTCGGTACTCGCCCGTGCATCACGCTACTCGGGATGTTCGGCGAGCACCGAGCATTTCTGGGTTACTCGGGCGGGAGCTCGGGTCTCCGCCCTGCATGTTTGGCTCTCTTTACAGAGCCAATGAACATGCAGGGATAGCCAGCCAGTCACTGTAATACCGCAGCCTTGTTGTTTGTGGGCATTACAGTGATTGGTTGGCTGCACAGCGTCACCTCGAGTATTTAAAAACGGGCGCCGCCATCTTGGACACAGACGCTCCAGATCAGACAGTGTAGGCACAGCGCTGCTGAGCTAGGGAGAGATTTTTCCTGTGAAATAGTTAGTGTAGGGTCTGTAAAGGCTGCCAGAACAAACAAACAGTCCTTCTAAGGACTAATATCCATTCCAGATATCAGACAGGCAGGCAGGCAAGCTGTATAGGAGATGCAGTGGTAATACCAGCAAATGCTGCATTACAGTCCTGTGGGCTCCACTTTCTGAAATTGCTGGACTTAGCTGCAGGTCTCCGGGGCCAGTAAAAATCCTTTTTTTTCATCTAAATCCTCTTTTTTTTTCCTCCAACACACTGTACAAACACCCGTTTAATTAACCTATTGGTGTGCCCCCCCCCCCCAAAAAAAAAGTGTGTCTCTGATTTTTCAGACACAAATATATCTGTTGAAAATAGTCTGGTATAGGCCACTGAAACAGAAGTGTGGTTTTGCAGTTCCCCGGGTAAAATCTCTGTAGTATCCAGTTTTGGGACTTTGGTATCTAAAAAAAAAACAAGTTGAGTGTGTTGCTCACTGTTCAGCCGCAAATCTATATATTTTAAAAAGTGTGGTATACACCAGTAAACATTAACTGTGGTTTTGCCATTTCACGGTAAAAAATCTCTATTATCCTGCTTTTCACATTTTTTGCAGTAAAAAAAAACAGTAGTGTCTACTAACTGTTCTGACACAAAAATATATCTGTTGAAAATAGTCTGGTCTACGCCTGACAAATCCCAGTGTGGTTTTGTAGTTCTATTGGTAAAATCTCTGTAGTATCCAGTTTTGGGCCTTTGGTATCTAAAAAAAAACAGTTTGAGTGTGTCGCTCACTGTTCTGCCGCAAATCTATATATTTTAAAAACTGTGGTATACACCAGTAAATTAAAACTGTGGTTTTGCTGTTCCATGCTAAAAAATCTCTATTATCCCGCTTTTCCATTTTTTGCAGTAAAAAAAAACAGTAGTGTCTCCTGAGTGTTCTGAGACAAGAATATATCTGTTGAAAATAGTCTGGTGTACGCCTGACAAATCCCAGTGTGGTTTTGCAGTTCTACGGGTAAAATCTATGTAGTATCCAGTTTTAGGCCTTTGGTATCTAAAAAAAACAGTTTGAGTGTGTCGCTCACTGTTCAGCCGCAAATCTATATATTTTAAAAGTGTGGTATACACCAGTAAACAATGACTGTGGTGTTGCCATTCCACGCTAAAAAATCTCTATTATCCTGCATTTCGCATTTTTTGCAGCAAAAAAAACCAGTAGTGTCTACTAACTGTTCTGACACAAAAATATATCTGTTGAAAATAGTCTGGTGCACGCCTGACAAATCCCAGTGTGGTTTTGCAGTTCTACGGGTAAAATCTCTGTAGTATCCAGTTTTGGGCCTTTGGTATCTAAAAAAAAACAGTTTGAGTGTGTCGCTCACTGTTCAGCCGCAAATCTATATATTTTAAAAAGTGTGGTGTACACCAGTAAATTAATACTGTGGTTTTGCTGTTCCACGTTAAAAAAGCTCTATTATCCTGCTTTCCGCATTTTTTGCAGCAAAAAAAACCAGTAGTGTCTACTAACTGTTCTGACACAAAAATATATCTGTTGAAAATAGTCTGGTGCACGCCTGACAAATCCCAGTGTGGTTTTGCAGTTCTACGGGTAAAATCTCTGTAGTATCCAGTTTTGGGCCTTTGGTATCTAAAAAAAAACAGTTTGAGTGTGTCGCTCACTGTTCAGCCGCAAATCTATATATTTTAAAAAGTGTGGTGTACACCAGTAAATTAATACTGTGGTTTTGCTGTTCCACGTTAAAAAAGCTCTATTATCCTGCTTTCCGCATTTTTTGCAGTAAAAAAAAACAGTAGTGTCTCCTGACTGTTCTGACACAAAAATATATCTGTTGAAAATAGTCTGGAGTACGCCTGACAAATCCCAGTGTGGTTTTGCAGTTCTACGGGTAAAATCTCTGTAGTATCCAGTTTTGGGCCTTTGGTATCTAAAAAAAAACAGTTTGAGTGTGTCGCACATTGTTCACCCGCAAATCTATGTATTTTAAAAAGTGTGGTATACACCAGTAAATTAAAACTGTGGTTTTGCTGTTCCACGGTAAAAAATCTCTATAATCCTTCTTTTCGCATTTTTTGCTGTAAAAAAAAACAGTAGTGTCTACTAACTGTTCTGACACAAAAATATATCTGTTGAAAATAGTCTGGTGCACGCCTGACAAATCCCAGTGTGGTTTTGCAGTTCTACGGGTAAAATCTCTGTAGTATCCAGTTTTGGGCCTTTGGTATCTAAAAAAAAACAGTTTGAGTGTGTCGCTCACTGTTCAGCCGCAAATCTATATATTTTAAAAAGTGTGGTATACACCAGTAAACAATAACTGTGGTTTTGCCATTACACAGTAAAAAATCTCTATTATCCTGCTTTTCGCATTTTTTGCAGTAAAAGAAAACAGTAGCGTCTCCTGACTGTTCTGAGACAAAAATATATCTGTTGAAAATAGTCTGGTGTACGCCTGACAAATCCCAGTGTGGTTTTGCAGTTCTACGGGTAAAATCTATGTAGTATCCAGTTTTAGGCCTTTGGTATCTAAAAAAAACAGTTTGAGTGTGTCGCTCACTGTTCAGCCGCAAATCTATATATTTTAAAAGTGTGGTATACACCAGTAAACAATGACTGTGGTGTTGCCATTCCACGGTAAAAAATCTCTATTATCCTGCATTTCGCATTTTTTGCAGCAAAAAAAACCAGTAGTGTCTACTAACTGTTCTGACACAAAAATATATCTGTTGAAAATAGTCTGGTGCACGCCTGACAAATCCCAGTGTGGTTTTGCAGTTCTACGGGTAAAATCTCTGTAGTATCCAGTTTTGGGCCTTTGGTATCTAAAAAAAACCAGTTTGAGTGTGTCGCTCACTGTTCAGCCGCAAATCTATATATTTTAAAAAGTGTGGTGTACACCAGTAAATTAATACTGTGGTTTTGCTGTTCCACGTTAAAAAAGCTCTATTATCCTGCTTTTCGCATTTTTTGCAGTAAAAAAAACAGTAGTGTCTCCTGACTGTTCTGACACAAAAATATATCTGTTGAAAATAGTCTGGAGTACGCCTGACAAATCCCAGTGTGGTTTTGCAGTTCTACGGGTAAAATCTCTGTAGTATCCAGTTTTGGGCCTTTGGTATCTAAAAAAAAACAGTTTGAGTGTGTCGCACATTGTTCACCCGCAAATCTATGTATTTTAAAAAGTGTGGTATACACCAGTAAATTAAAACTGTGGTTTTGCTGTTCCACGGTAAAAAATCTCTATAATCCTTCTTTTCGCATTTTTTGCTGTAAAAGAAAACAGTAGTGTCTACTAACTGTTCTGACACAAAAATATATCTGTTGAAAATAGTCTGGTGCACGCCTGACAAATCCCAGTGTGGTTTTGCAGTTCTACGGGTAAAATCTCTGTAGTATCCAGTTTTGGGCCTTTGGTATCTAAAAAAAAACAGTTTGAGTGTGTCGCTCACTGTTCAGCCGCAAATCTATATATTTTAAAAAGTGTGGTATACACCAGTAAACAATAACTGTGGTTTTGCCATTACACAGTAAAAAATCTCTATTATCCTGCTTTTCGCATTTTTTGCAGTAAAAGAAAACAGTAGCGTCTCCTGACTGTTCTGAGACAAAAATATATCTGTTGAAAATCGTCTGGTGTACGCCTGACAAATCCCAGTGTGGTTTGCCATTCCACGGTAAAAAATCTCTCTTATTCAGGCTTTGGTATTTTTTCCATAAGGAAAAACAGTAATAGTTTCTCCCTGATTGTTCTGATTGTTTAAAAGAGTCGGGTGTAGGCCAGAGAAATAGAACTGTGGTTTTCCTCTTCCACGGTTCTAATCTACTTTCTATTACTCTTTTTCCATTGATAGTGCGAGTGTAAGCTATTTTATTTCCTTTACAATGGGCAAGGCACGTGGCAAGGTACGTGGAACTGGACATTCTGGTGATGCTGCGTGCAGAGGACGGGGCCGTGGCCAAGGTGAAAATGTGCCACAACCAACAGCCACATCTTCTCGCTCCCACTTCTTGACCGAATTTCTAGGGAAGCACAGTTCTATGGGAAGAGAACGAAAGAATGTATGTTATGCAAGAAGTGATAATAACATGATTTTAAAGCGAGTAGACAAAATGGAGTTTCTCTAGCATGAGTATCAAAATGTCCTTTGCATTCCCCCCTAAAAATTATGTTATTATCAACAATAGAGGTGCTATCCCAGGGTCATGCTCTTAGCCTGAGGGACATTGGTCTTCACTCAATTAGTGCCCTTGTTACCAATTGAGGCTGTCGCGGCATGGCTATTCCCCCTTGTTAGTTGATATAATCATAAGCTCAGATCTGAGGTTGGTCGGGGCAAGCGGGTAAAGTTCATCATTCCCTTGTCATCCATGTCCTCAATGCTGGTTACATCTGGGAGGTCTGTGTATAGTCCGTGTATAGTAGCATGGATGTTGGTTGGCAGCGTCCTCCTTGCTCTCTGATGACTGGCAGGCTTTCCTCATGTAAAATGGAATACAATAAAAGACTAGTTTTAGTAAAACATATTAAAAACAAGCAACAATATGCAACACTCTTTGGTCTTTAGTCCAGCACTAAAGTATGTTGATTAGCCACTATGATAAGCTGATTCTGCACCGCAACAGTAGTATTAATTACTTCCAATACACTCTAAATCTGGTCATCTAAGTAATTAGTGACCTCCACTAATTTGTCTCACATTTGTATTACCATAGGGTAGAGGAAGACAATACTGGATATCTTATTGGGTATACGTATACTCATTTGTACTAAATGAGGTCTTCCTGATGGGCGTGGGGTGTTGTCTTTGGCACGTTTATAGAAGGTATGAAGAGGGATGGTTCTCAACTCTACTTTACTATGGGGAATAAGATAAGTGGCTGAAGTTAGCCGGGCCAACGTACAAGTCCCCCCTACTCCGACTGGAAGCCATTTATACGCATTATTCCCACAGACCCAATATGTGGCTGATGGTAAATCCCATAAAGCAGAGTGCTGTAATACTAATTTATGTACCAAATCGATAAAAATTGTGTTATTTGAAAACATACATCATGAAGGCATTTGTCCCAGGGGGTTACAATATCAATATCCAACATTTGGATTGCCACATGTTGGATTACTAGGCTTATATTCAGAAAATTCATTACAAGGGACGTTACCAGATATTTTATAACATGTCATTGGTGCCTTTTATAAACAGATTTGTATGTACCCATGAATGATTATGAATATATCTTTCCAATAATGACAGTCTGGAAAGGGCATACTAGCGGCTGAAACTGGTGAGTGAGTACATATCCAACAGTCACTGATCTGGTTGTTTTCTAATTGTCTTAATTCTTGTACCAAAATCTGATGGTGAGTAATGAACTTATTATTAAAGGGGTCAGTACTCTGTTGTAGGCTTTTCCAGGTATTGACTAGTTTAACCATACATATTATCATAAAACATCTCAGCTTTTGGGATTGTCAGGAGCACTTGGTATGGTCCGTCATACAATGGTTCTAGTCCATGTTTCCGAACATGCCTCTTCACATACACATAATCTCCAGGCCTGAAGGTAAGACAACCTTCTGCATCAGCTGGATCTGGAATAGAAGATGATACTAACGCATGGGTGTTAGTTAAGGCTTTGGTAAGCTGAATCACATATTGCACAACATAATCTGTTTCTTCTGATAATTGTTGTGGGGTAAATCTAGCTATGGCTGGTTGTGACCCAAACAGTATCTCATAGGGTGACAGTTTGTGTTTCCCTATGGGTGTGGTGCATATGTGATATAGTGCAATGGGAAGGAGCTCAGGCCACTGGGCCGTAGTCTCCTGCATCATTTTGGTTCACTGCCCTTTTAGTGTGCCATTCAATCTCTCCACCTTGCCACTTGACTGTGGATGGTAAGGAGTATGTATCGTCACTGTTGATCCGATCATAGTGCATATTTCTTGATATACGCATGAGGGAAAGGCTGGTCCTTGATCATTTTTTATAACTTCTGGGACTCCATACCGGCAAACAACTTCAGAGACCAGCTTCTTGGAGGTAGTCTTGGCAGTCATGTTTGGAACGGCGAATGCTTCTGGCCAACTGGAAAACATATCCACTACCACTAAGCAGTCCATGGGGCCAGGAGGCTGCAACGGCTGGATACAGGAGTCGAGGCAAACAGTACAGTTGTTTCTTCTTCCATAGCCCATCTATCAACTTAGCACCCGCCTCCTTCCACGACTGGCATTCTTATTTAAAGCATAGAGCGTGTGGAGCGACAGCCAACTGTCTTGGTAGTTTCACCGCTTCCATCAATTGTCTGACGCTTTCAGCATTTTTCACAGGAGAACCTGCAGTCAGAGCTTTGAGCTCTGCTTCCTGTGCTGACATACTGGGAGGTAAGACTGCATCCTCTACCAATGTATCTTCAGTTGTGACAGCATATCCAGTATGAAACCTGCCAGAGGTGTCAGCATATCTGGATCATCCATCCGTATACAACGCAAGTTCTGGGTCATCCAAGGGTACTTCCCCCACTAGAGCAAGTGGAGTTGACTCCGCAGTAATTTGTTCCGGACAATCATGCGGTGGAGCCTCTTTCCCCTCTCCTTCAGGTGCTGGTAGCAGGGTGGCTGGGTTGATCGTGGTGAACCACCGGTGTAACTTCACATTTTCTGGCAAAATCAACGAAAATTGCAGCCACAGGTGTCTCTGTGTAGACAGATGTTTAGGTGGTTGCTGTGTGGCGTGAACCGCTCGTAGACAGCTGGGATTGTTGCAACAGTTCTTGGTGCTCCTTGTTGTTTACATCAGCCAGATTGTCTTCTCTTAATGCATCATACAGGGGCTGCATCAGACGTGAGGCGTCTGGGATCCATTGTCTTCAATGTGTACATAGTCCGAAAAACTGTTGCAGCTCTATGGAATCTTTTGGGAATGGTAGCAGGTAGATGGCCATCTTCCTTTCTTCTGTGAGATGTCTGGCACCCTGAGTAAGGCAATGGCCTAAGAAGACCACTTGACAAAGGCAAAACTGAAGCTTCGAGGCTGAGACTTGACAATTCAGATTTGCCAGATGCTTGAGGAGGCTAACACTGGCCCTGATGGACACTTGCTCCGTGTAAATGTAATATGTAAATGCAAACAGAAACTGACAGTCTTTGTGTAGTGGAATGCTAATAAAAAAACAAAACAAAAAAAAAAACAGACAACATGTACGTGCATCTATTAGATGCTTAAGGATATATGACCATGTAGAAAATTAATTTACATAAACACATATATTGCTCTGTCACACACTGATCATGATGATCTTTCTCATACACATTCTGGGATTCTGGGTGTAGTGTGTATTGCGGCCTGTATTTCGGGTGTGCTAAGATGGCTACCACCAGAAGGAAGCATACTACAGGAAGGGTGCACCAAGATGGCCACCGCCAAAGGGACATGTGGTCAGAGGCTGGAGGTGATGCAATATGTGTAGCAACATGGCCGCTACAGGAAGGGTTGGAACTTTGGGCGGACATAGGTATAACAGATGAGGATAGGAGAACTAGGAGTGACTTGGGTAGTGGCAAGGGGTGTGTCTCCTGGACGGGGCACGTGACATGCAACACAATAATCTGCTGACAATGGATTCTGCTGGCCACAATTAGAACATTTCCACCAATTCATTACTCCGCCATTATCGGAGAGCAGTATCTTTGTAATACACATAACATAGCGTCTTTCCCTTATTGTCTGTATTTTCTTCCTCCATTCACCTTTTTTCCCTCTCTGCTCTGTATGAAGCCAAGGCCGTTCTGCTATGCTAGCAGCTGTAACTGGGCGCTTATCTGGCAGCGCGCATATTTCAGTTAACCATTTAAGTTCCTCCACATATCGACATACTTTTTCCTTCGGTCAACAAACTCAGTGCAACCTTTCCTCACATGTATTCACTACTTTCCAATATTTCAACATTCCATTGGTATCTGACATGTTACTCATAACCGTGGGTAGTGCCCCTAAGATGCAGACCTCCTCTATGTGTGCATCAGAGTTTGGATCTTTTAAAGTAAGGATCATCTGACCATTGTCCTGGAATTGGATTCTGGATTGGAATTTAGACAAGAGGTCTGCTCATAAAAGATTTACCTGGCAGATCGGGAATATGCCATTACTTCTGGAAATAGGCCAATTGGAATAGGTTTGGTGAAAGTGTGTTTGTTAGATCTGCCATCTACACCGATCAATATTAGATTATTGTTAGAAAATTGGACTGGGTCAGTTCAGTGGATTGATTTTAAAATTTAGTTGGCCGCCCCAGTGTCTACCATGAACTTTACCGGATGGATTCCCTCATTCCCTCCCACTGGGAGAATTACAGATGAACAGAGCTCGGGGGTGATTACGGGCAGCATCACGATGGCAGACTCTGGTTGGCCTTCCTTTCAGAACGGGCGGTCCTGGGGAACATTTTCTCATGGCAAGTCCCGTGGGCCGGGTGTCCTATTTCTGAATACGGGGACTTGCGTGGTGCACTGACCAGCAGGGGTGTGACAGTCTCTTTGGAAGTGTCCTGCTCGGCCACACCTCCAGTACTGAAGACATGAATTCACTATTGGTCTTCTCTCGAGATACATTACTTGCTGATCAGGTACCACCATGAGGTAATAGTGGGGCTGTAAGGGAGGAGGAGGATACCGGGGGAGCAAGGGGGGATACTGTGCTATGGGTACTGCGGGTGCAGCATTTACCATTGTACTGATTGTGGGGAGATCTTGGAGGTAGGGGAATACTGGGGGAGACCAGATTTCGGGTTTGATTGTGGGTTTGATTAATTGAGCAGCATAATCAACAAGATCCCTGTCGATGGCCAAGAGTCTTATCTCTCTCAATTTAGTTAGATGCATGGCAATACACTGCTTTATTGCTCCGACTATTATTTTGGCCGCAACCTCTTTTGGGCATCCAAAGATACCAGTGGAAATGAATGGCAGGGCTAAGGTTGGGGCCGCATGAAGCTGTGATGCATATGCCAGGGTGTTTTGGATTGTTTCTTTAAGCAGGTGTTGTGACCTGGGTAAATCCAGGGGATCATATTTTGGTCCAACCGCATGTATAACAAACTGACATGATAGCTTTCCGGCTCTTGTAGCCACCACCTCTCCTTCTCTTAATGGTCCATGGTCACAGATGTAATCATTAGATGCAGCTTGTATTGTAGGTCCCCCAATATGACATATCTGTGCAGCTAGCCCCCACCCATTGTGCAGTTTCGCATTTGCTGCGTTTACAATGATCCCAACCTGCTGTTGTGGTATACTCCCCATGCCTATTCTCAGTATAGTGGAAAAATTTGAAGGACTATTCAGTAAAACAGATGCCACTTCCTGATACTCGTGTCCATGTTCTATTTCCCCAGTTTGGGAGAGGGTGAATAGGGAAGAGTTCAGAGGACCCTGGGTCTCTCTGAATGGAGTATGGACCATGGCAGGGGCAGGTGGGGGTGGTGGTTTATAATACCCCCCATCTACGTTAAGTAATGGGCAGGTTGGTGCTATAACACCGGGTTTACGTGCTCCACAATTATAGCACGTCTTGCGCCATCCTGAATTAGTGACCCAACACACATTACAGAGCCAACCGTCTGGGTTATATGATGGTGGCTGACTCTCAGTGGGAAGTGCAGGGTATTTAATTTCATAAGGTATAAATTGCTCAGTTTCCGGATTCAGGGGCTGGGGTACTGCTACATTTGTGGGAGATGCTTCTTTAGGGGCTTTAGATTTGGATTGTGGACACATAATTTGGGAAGGTGGGGGGCCTACTTCCTCCTGTACTTTTTCAACATATCCTTCATCACAAATCTCATGTGCCACTTTCCTAAAGTTTTCAGCA
This sequence comes from Phyllobates terribilis, assembly GCF_046119375.1. Classification (NCBI taxonomy): domain Eukaryota; kingdom Metazoa; phylum Chordata; class Amphibia; order Anura; family Dendrobatidae; genus Phyllobates; species Phyllobates terribilis. Next base: position 1,703,964 of record NW_027362825.1, read on the forward strand.
TCTTCCAACAATCCACAGTCAACTAATTTTCCTCTATTGTGGCGAATTCCTTCGTCCCACAACACAGGCTGAAGCCTCCCCTCCACAGGAAAATGTAACACTTTAAACACTTTTGGCGCGTGCTTAAATGATCTTTTCCCTTCTCGACTGATCATGATATTCTTCACATTCTCTCCCTCCTGTCTCTCTCTCTCCTCCTGGAGAGACAAATTCTTTCTGCTCCACAGAAACATTGATTATTCACTACAACTGACAAAAAGATCCTTAATTTGTGCACAGCAAAGTCTGGCCAGAGCTCTCAGCTGTTCCACTATTAACAACTCACCCCTCCCATTGGGGGAATTCTTTCACAGCACAATGAAAGGAGGAGCGCCTTTTGCATCAGCTTTGCAGCTCTTAGCAACTTAGCAGCGCTCCGGACACTCGATATACATATATCTACTTGCGTGTCCTACCCAATCTTTGATCACCTGCCGCAACTGAAGCTAACAATGTTCAGTCTCTCCTAAGGATTTTTGTCAGAAGCTGAGAAAGATTCACACAATATTCACTTGTCAATCCGAGGTGATACTGCTTTGAAGTTAAATAATATCAGACTCCTAATGGGACTTCACCCCTTATAGTCTCACCTTTGACTACATCCAAAGAGGACATCCGGAGATACTGCAAACAACCACACACCACGTGGAAACCACACCAAACGGTCAGTGTCACTAGTAAAGAACTTGTGCACTTACCATGGCTTTTTGTGGGGGATGATCAGTCCCAATTCCAGTGGGGGAGGCTGAAGGCAGGTCTCTCTTTGTGGACGTCCAGAGGTGGAGGGGCGTCCCTGGTTAGGGATCCGAGTCACGGCACCAACTGTTAAGGGAGGGCAATAACCCTTCACGGTTGACCAAGTGAGTGTCAAATTATTAAAATATTATGTTGATTGCAATCCACAGAAAACCAAACGGAAACAATGTTCTGTATTGGGAGGTTTCAAAGAATCTCTGATCCCGTTTATTTTGCTAAGCATTTTATATTGTTTTGAGTATATCAAATAGCCAATCAACTCTACAGCCATACTACAATACTATAGGCTAACTGATGTGAGTACAATTATTACGGAAACAAATATATGGTCATATTATCATTGTTAGTTTGAAGCACTATGGAAATTTTACAAGGTCAAACCTGGCCTAAACAAGTTAGATAACAGTGTCTGACAAAATGTTCTCTTGAGAAAAAGTTAGTGTGAGATAAGTTCTATGCGAAGAGAAAGAAAGAATGTATTTTATGCAAGAAGTGATAATAACTTGATTTTAAAGCGAGTAGACAAAATGGAGTTTCTCTAGCTTGAGTATCAATATGTCCTTTACAAAAATAGTCTGGTGAACGCCTGACAAATCCCAGTGTGGTTTTGCAGTTCCACGGGTAAAATCTCTGTAGTATCCAGTTTTGGGCCTTTGGTATCTAAAAAAAAAACAGTTTGAGTGTGTCACTCACTGTTCAGCCGCAAATCTATATATTTTAAAAAGTCTGGTAAACAATAACTGTGGTTTTGCCATTCCACGGTAAAAAATCTCTATTATTCAGGTTTTGGTATTTTTTCCGTAAGGAAAAACAGTAATAGTTTCTCCCTGATTGTTCTGATTATTTAAAAGAGTCGGGTGGAGGCCAGAGAAATAGAACTGTGGTTTTCCTCTTCCACGGTTCTAATCTACTTTTTATTACCCTTTTTCCATTGATAGTGCAAGTGTAAGCTATTTTATTTCCTTTACAATGGGCAAGGCGCGTGGCAAGGTTCGTGGAACTGGACATTCTGGTGATGGTGCGTGCAGAGGACGGGGCCGTGGCTAAGGTGAAAATGTGCCACAACCAACAGCCACATCTTCTCGCTTCCACTTCTTGACCGAATTACTAGGTAAGCACAGAACAACACCAGTATTGCGAACTGATCAGTGTGAACAGGTTATTAATTGGATAGCAGATAATACTTCCAGTTACCTGGGCACCACCACCTCCGGTCTGTCTTCCACACGGTCAACTCTTAGTAGCTGTGAGTCTCGACCGCATACTCCTCCTCACCCTGATGCTCCTTCCTCCCATCATGCCGAGTGTCGTCAGCCAGCAATTGATCCCACACTTGGACACTCTGAAGAGCTGTACACTGGTCCATTTCCATATTTGTGCCCCTCGCCTGCTACGCTTGAAGTGGTGGAAGAGGAGATCCCATGTAGTGATGCCCAAATATTTGAACAACCACGGCCACAGGAAGTTGACGCTGGCAATTTGTCACAAGAGGTGGACGATGACGAGACACAATTGCCAGGAAGTGAGGAGGAGCATCGTGGTGAGCAAGTGGAAGTGGAGGAGGTGGTGAATGATCTAGTAACTGACCCAATGTGGCAGGAGGACATGCAGAGTGAGGCCAGCAGCACACAGGGGGAGGGAGGCAGAGTACCCCAACAGGCAGGAAGAAGCAGTGTGGTGGCCGCAGACAGAAGGCGGGCAACCGTTCCCTATAACACCAACACGAGGGATGTTGCCAGTACAAGCGGTAGGTCTTCCAGAGTCAGGAATTTTTTTAAAGACTCTGCTGATAACCCCAAAAAGGCCATTTGTACCACCTGCCATGCCAGCATCAGCAGGGGTGACAAAACTACCCGCCTGACCACCACCAGCATGATCAGGCACATGGCAGCAAAGCACCACGACCAGTGTCAGCGGGTGTCACCACTGCTTCTTCCGCTGTTGTGCATGCAATAGAACCCCCTGTTGTGTGTGCAAGGCAATCCCCTGTCCATACTGCATGTAAAGATGCCCCCTCCTCTCAGTCTTCACTTGTTATGGCAGTTTCTCAAGAAAAAGCATTAACGTCCACGTCCATGTCCCACCGCAGCATTCAATTGTCCATATCCCAGACCTTTGAACGAAAGCGGAAATTTGCAGCTAATGCCCCACAGGCCACAGTCCTAAATTCGCACATTTCAAGACTGCTTGAATTGGAAATGCTGCCTTTTAGGCTGGTGGAGACGGAATCCTTCCGCAACCTTATGGCGGTGGCCGTCCCTCGGTACTCGGTCCCCAGCCGACACTATTTGGCCCGGTGTGCCATCCCCGCACTACACAAGCATGTGTCACAAAACATCTGCGTTGCCCTCAACAACGCAGTTACTGGGAGAGTCCACCTGACAACGGACACGTGGACAAGTGCTTGTGGCCAGGGACGGTACATCTCCCTGACGGCACACTGGGTAAACATAGTGGAAGCCAGGACCCAGTCGGACCTTGGGACGGAACACATCCTCCCCACACCGAGGATTGCGGGCCCTATGTCAGTCAGAGTTGCCCCCACAGTGTACAGCTCCTGCGCATCATCCTCCTCCTCATGTTCAGCCTCCATCTCAGATATCACAACATCAGTTACAAGCTGGAAGCACTGCAGTACTGCCTCCGCCAAGCGGCAACAGGCTGTGCTGAAACTCATAAGCTTAGGTGATAAACCTCACACTGCTTGTGAGTAGTTTTGAGCCACCCCGGTAGTGTTCGAGTTCGGTTCGTCGAACACCCGTATGTTCGCCGAACTGTTCGTCGAACTGTTCATCGAACTGTTCATCGAACACCTTCGAACACCGTTAAAACCAATAGCAGGCAAACAAAAACACATAGAAACACATAGAAAACACATAGAAAACACTTCAAAGGTGTCCAAAAGCTGACAAACTGCTCAGAAGACACAACTAACAAATGGAAAAGTGACAAGTACATATAGTCATGCGAAAAGAAAAGAGGTGGAGGAGTAAAAGGAGGGGGAGACACCGATATAGGCATGTCATGCCATTCTAAAACCAAAAAAGTGCGAAGCCGACACGGCCAGTCCGTTCCTGCCCGTGCCACCTCCGTGTCGCCGGGTTTGTGCCAGAGCTGCGGTGGACCCTGACGGCCAGCCCCCCTCTCCCAATACTGGTGCCGGTCCGCTGGTGGGTCGAGCGAGCCCCCCTGCGGTGGAGGCAGGTCTAATCTTTTTAATTTAAATTGTCTCTCTAATTTGAATGAGTACACTTTAAATCCTTTTACAAGGATCTATTCGAGGGCAAGTCTCATGCCAGCAGCCGTGGTAATTCCAGCTCCAGTAGCATCCACTAAAGCTGCTGCAGTTAAAAAGCTTTTATAAGGATTGAGCTTGGCGGACCACCGCAAGGTGTCCTACTGCCAGTCCCAGCCCCTGTGCCTTGGGGTGCCTCCCCGATGCTCTTCACTGAGTGTCCCGGGGGCCAGAACCATTTCCTTTAAAAAAATTAAGTGTCCAAGCTACAGGTGGTGTAGCTTGCTTAACAGCTGGGTTAATCCGCTGACTAGCAGACACTGCTACTAGGCACAAAGTATTGCTTGGGCTACATGCAGTTAAAAATTTGTAATTAGATACTCTCGTTGGATGCTGAGAAAGCATTCCATAGAGTCTCCTGGCACGCCATATATTATTCTCTTAAAAAGCTTGGGGTAGGGGAACCTGTTATAGACAAAATCATGGCCCTGTATCGCAATTCGTCAGCTAGGCTGAAGATAAATGGAACATTTTCATCACCTTTCATAATCACCAATGGGACAAGGCAGGGATGTCCTCTGTCCCCTCTCTTATACATCCTAGTGATGGAGCACCTGCTCTCATCAATTCACGATAACCCCAATATTAAGGGGATTGAGGTGGGAAGCACCAAGTACAAGTGCTCTGCATTTGCTGATGATGTCCTAGTATATATCACTCAACCACATATATCCATCACTGCTGTTATGGCTGAAATAGATCACTTTGGTACATGGTCAAATTTTAAAATCAATGCAGCGAAGTCTGAGGCCCTCGATGTCTCCCTCCCCAAATCCATACAGGATTCCATCCAATACAACTTTCCCTTTGTCTGGCCCTCACAGGGTATCAAATACTTAGGGATTCATATTCATAGAGACCTCTCCCGTCTATTTTATCTTAATTTTGGGCCCTTTATTGAACAACTCCATAGAGATCTTACTTCTTGAACGTTGAAGGATTTTTCCTCGTTCGGCAGAATAAATATACTAAAAATGAACGTCCTACCTAAACTCTTATACCTCTTCCAAACCATTCCCGTGGCAATTCCCTCAAATTTTTGGAAAAGACTACGCAGTAGCTTTTGCAGATTTATCTGGGCAAGTGGGCGTCCACGCATTCGGGGGGACGTTCTGATCAGACACAAACAAAAGGGGGGCCTTAGCCTTCCGGATTCTAGAAGGTATTACATGGCAGCAGTAAGTAAGAAGTAGAATCCTGGACTTCTTCCATCATTCGGAGGGGAAATTGTGCTTCAAAATAGCTCAATCCATTTGTCCTAAAGCTCTTACCACTCTCCCATGGTGCGCCCATTTAATTGTCCCCTCTCTTGGTCTCATGTCATATATTACTTATGCCACTGCTTTGGCTTTGAGATCCCAAAAAAAAAGCTTATCCTCAATCGACCCCCAGGGCCCCTTGCTCCCGATTTCAGATAATCCAGATTTCCCACCAGGACTATCTGCAAATAGATTTCTCGGTTCCAATAAATCCCATCCGATATTATTTTCTCATGTCATCTCCAATACTTCGCTGCTCCCCCTCAATGACTTGTTACAGGGAAGAGCCACTTCCCCGAAGGCTAATTTTGAATATAGCTAGTTGCAACACTTCTATTCAACTGTGAAGAAGCGCACACATCTTCATAGAGATCTCACAAACTTTGAAAAATTGAGCCTATCATTGTCACCCCCTACACACTCCATCTCTATACTGTATAATCTCCTCATTGCCCAGGTAACTGACAATAGGCCACGACTGCGGTGCATGGGAAAGGGAACTGGGGAAGTCCTTCTCTGACTCACAATGGGATAAATGTTTATTCCTAAAACATAAAACCTCAAAAGGGTCTAAAGCTCAGGAAACCTCCTTCAAAATTATCTCTAGATGGTACCGGGTACCAGCAGTCCTTCATAGATGGTATCCATTGGTCTCAGATAGATGTTGGAGATGTGGGGAGGGGGAAGGGACAATGTCACACATATGGTGGGCATGCCCTATAATAAATGCATTTTGGGCAAAGGTGGTTCCCATGATTGAGAAAATAACTGGTTTGACTATCCCTAATACGCCAGAAGTCCTCCTTTTCTCAATGTTACCAATAAGTAAATGTAGTTATAAAAGGTCATCAATAGACTACCTAATACAGGCGGCTAAGAATGTCATTCCACGACACTGGAAAAGCAGAGACCCACCCACTGTGGGCTGATGCTGATAGATACTGTGTGATTTGGAGGGATTGGATTGATTTGCAAAACTCTGACGCCTACCATCTAGCCCCCAACTAAAGATATCCATGATGTCGGCACAACAATGATCATAATCACACTCTATTGATTGGTGGTCTGCCGTGGTCCGCTCCCTCTCTCTCTATCTTTCATATGGAAAAATACATGATTGATCTGGATATTGATGGAAAACCCTCCCTGTACCCCCCAATGTACTGTCGTTATGCATAGATTTATAGTTATACTACCCATTTTACTATGTATATTGTATTTTCTTGTACTTTTTCAACACAAAAATAAAAAAAAAATTTTATTTGAAAAAAAAATTGTAATTAGATCTACAGGCGGTGGCTACTCCGCTGACTAGCAGACACTGAAGCTTTGGAGCAGACCTCTGATTCCCAGGCTATAGTATGAGTAAACAGCTCTTCAGACTCAACCATCTGTGTTACCCCAAGCCATAGTGTATGTAGTTTCTTGCGGTTAAAAGGGGGGGGGAGACCCGACCCACCTGGAATTGACGATGGCAACGTCATGTAAAACACAGCAAGGGGACTCCAAAAAGAGTTTCCATTTTTTCCCAAAATTGTGGCACAGACACCACTTAAGTGGCATCAATTGTCCCAGAGTTGCTTAAAATGGTTGGTGAGTTCATTTTCCAAAATCCTCAAGCTTTTAGTCTCCCCAGAATGACACAGGTGGGGCAGATGGTGGTTGTCCCAGCCCGCTAGGCCGCATTGTAGCACAGTGAGCTTCGCACTGCAACTTAAGCTTCATATCCATGTGACGGTTCATGCATGAAGTACTCAAACTATGGATTTTTTGGCCTCTACTTAGCTTTTGGTGACAAATGTTACAGATAAGACGAGTTGGGTCATCCTTATCGATCTGAAAAAATGCACAGGCTATGCAAGGTTTAGAGCCCATGCGACTCTGCTACTAGCAATACTATCAAATGATTGGCTGGGTTAGATGCAGAGCGTCTGGGTTGGTTGGGGGTCCTCACAGTCTGCCTAGGCTAGATGCAGCTAAAAATTATTATTAAATACACAGGCGGTGCAGCTTGCTTCGCAGCTGGGCTAATACGCCCAAAGTATTGGTAGACTATACTAAATAAGGAAGGATTCACTGACTGTGGTGGCCCCTCCATGGGCCGTGGCGATTGGTGGAGATTTGGTGGATGATTAGAGGAGAAAGCTCCTTAATAGAGAAAGTTGGTGGATTTATACTTTAAATACATGTGTACCAGCGGGTTTAAACATCAGACATGATTTGAAGTATCATTATGAATGATCATTTATAGATTATTATTATTATATATGTTCCTTTTTTCTTCTTTTCTTTTTCTTTAGGATTATTTACATTTATATGCATTGTTTCTATGCTATACGATTTTAACATGGTATGTGTGTTTACATTTCTGATTAACTCAGCCTTGAACAGGTGGATAGCAGGACATGACATATAAATTCCACTTCCTTGCTGTTTTTTTGCAATGCAATGATTAAGAACCTTTAGTTCGAAACGCGTTTGCTGTTCTTCTCCAAGGTGGACTTTTAAAATATTTTTTGTATGACCCAATAAAAAGTGGATTTTAGAAGATTTGTTCAGCTGGATCTTCCTAGTTCCTCATGTTCGTCTTGTAGCACTCCTGGCTCCGTGCTGTTGATCTTCTAGGTGGGAGAGCTGATTTTTTCCTTTCTTTTCTACCATGTGGCGATTGGTCATCCACTTTCGCTGCCCCTTACTCAACGAATTCACAAACATCTCCTGTCGGTTTGGAGTCCCATTATGCCCAACCAAAAACATAGGCCCCACAACTAAAAAAAATCGTTCTTAGGCATCGAAATCGACACCACAGCAAGGTTGTTCCGCCTCCCATGGGAAAAAATACCAAAACATTACACCTGATCTAGGTTTTTTGCGCAGTATGGAAAGTAACACTACAGCAGATGCAAGTATTACTAGGTCTCCTCGTGTTTGCGAACCGGGTGATGCAAGTCGGAAGGGTTTTTTCTCTTCATTTATCGCCCGCAACAAAAGGGGCATCTAAACCGAGTCATACAATCAGAATCAGCAGGCAACTACGGGCGGACTTAGAGGTGTGGAAAACCTTCTTATAATCATTCAACGGTCACACGTTATTTATGTCAGCAGAACAGTCTAACATTCAACTAAGATTATTCACCGGGGCGGCAGAATCAGGCGGATATGCAGCGATACTAAGTAACCAATGGTGCACAAGCTTATGGCCTCCGTATTGGGCAGAACAAGTGCTGACAAAAAATCAGACAGTCCTGCAACTGTTTCCTATAGTGGTAGCAATAGAAATATTGGGTGTGTGTCTGGCTAACAAAAATATACTCTTCATAACAAAAAACACCAGCCTAGCGCACTGCATTAATAATATGGCATCATCGTCTCTCCCAGTGCTAGGCCTACTACGCCCGCTAGCATTCCTGTGCCTAAAACACAATGTATGGGTCTGCGCTAGCCACGATGCTGAGGGGTTTAACGCTGCTGCTAATGCTCTATCAAAATTCAATTGGCAGATTTTCACAGAGCTCCTCCCCAACACCAACCCATTGGGCAACAGTTGCCCAGCCTCCCTATGGGATCTAGTGGAGAATAGTTGATGCCATTAATCAGAGCGTCAGTTGCCCCGTCAATGTGGCAAGCATACAGTAAGGCATGGGAACAGTGGACACGATTAGTAGCAGGCAGACGGGTTGACCAATTTGAACAAGCCAGATTACAAGTCACCATAGAATTTCTCCACCAGCTAATGATGAGGGGCATATCAGGGGCGTCAGCGCAGCGGTGGCTGACCAGAGTAGCATTTCACTTCCAACTACTGAATTGGGGATATGTGACAAAGAGATTCATCATCAGACAATCCATAAAAGGGTGTAAAAAGGGTCAGCCAAGTCAGGAGTGTAGACGTCCCATCCCGTGTCACTAAAACTGATTTTTCACATCATATCCCTAACACCATTAACATGATACTCACAATTCGAAGCAACACTACTGTCTACTGTATTTGCGATCGCCTTCTTTGGGGCGCTATGCATAAGAGAATTAGTCCCTTAATCCAAAATTAACACCAGTGGAGGCTTATTACACCAGGATGTAGTCATAGCCAATAATGCAATACGTCTACGCATACGCCAACTGAAAACGGTTCCAGCGGGCAGGGGCACTTGGGTACTTCTACAACCCACAAATGGTACGCTGAATCTGGTAACAATAGTAAAAACATATATAACCATCAGATCACAAAGTAATTTCTTCCTATCACACATTGATGGAACGCCATTATCAAGATAACAGTTCCAAGCTATATTTAATAAATGCATAACATCGGCAGGGAACCACCCCAAAGATTATGGGACACACTCATTCCGCATAGGCGCGGCCACGGAAGCAGCAAGAGCAGGACTGTCAGAAACGGAAGTTCAGAGGATAGGGAGATGGCGATCCACGTGTTTGGCGAGATACATAACACCGGACTTGTTATCCTAACGATGTTTGTTTCATTTACAAGTGACGCTAAGCCAACAGTGTGGGTGATAGGCCACTCGTATATATATTGTGCAGAAAAAAGGGCGAAAATCTGCCCAGGAGGGAGGAAATTTGAGTTTCATAACAAATATTTGAACAGGAGAGGTATTAGAGACCTGCAATGGCCACATGTACTAATGGAGGTAATAAAGGAAGGGAGAGAGGCAAGAGGTCCGGTCATCTTAGTTATACAGGCCGGGGGAAACGACCTAGGTCATCACAAGAGCGCATAACTAATGGCAATAATGAAACTAGACACTAAGCGCTTCAGAGAATTTTTCACAAAAATAGTCAGAGATTGTGCCGAGCGCGGTATGGCAAGGTGCCCGAGACATCACGGCCATCGAACGGACAAGGCGGCTAATAAATATTTGGATGCCAAAATTTATAAGAGACAGAGGCGGACAACTGGAAGGAGATAAAGCAGGCCTCATACTGCCCGACTGTGTTCACTTAATGGATATTGGACTGGACATATTCCTGTCAGGACTCCAGGACGGAGTGGAACAAGCGTTAAGAGTGATGGATGGGGGTCAGAGTCCTGCATACGAGTATGCAGGATCCTCCGTGGCCTGGAAATAGAAAGGACATGTTGGAGAGTTACACTTGTTGGCCAACTTGCCGTTGTGGAGGCTGGAGACACAGGGCATGCTGCAACAATCTGAATAATTTTAGAAATAAAATGTCTTTCTAATGTAATGAGTATAAACAGTTAATAAAGCTGTGACCGATCCTCACCTATCCAGTTGTAAGAGTTACATGATTGTATTGTCAATGAAAGGGGGGCGGAAGGGGGCTGAGCGTCTGGGTTTGGTTGGGGGTCACCACAGTCTGCCTAGGCTAGATGCAGTTAAAAATCATTATTAGATACACAGGCGGTGCAGCTTGCTTCGCAGCTGGGTTACTATGCTGACTAGCAGACACTGAAGCTTTGGAGCAGACCTCTGAGTAAACAGCTCTTCAGACTCAACCATCTGTGTTACCCCAAGCCATAGTGTATGTAGTTTCTTACAGTTAGAAAGGGGGGGGGGGGACCAACCCACCTGTAATTGTTGATACCAACATCACGTAAAACTCAGCAAGGGGACTCCAAAAAGAGTCTCCATTTTTTCCCAAAATTGTGGCACAGACACCACTTAAGTGGCATCAATTGTCCCAGAGTTGCTTAAAATGGTTGGTGAGGTGATTTTACCAAATCCTCAAGCTTTTAGTCTCCCCAGGATGACACAAGGGTAGAAAAGTCCTTGCGGATCCTTGATTTGTTCATCTTTATCAACGTGAGTCTGTCTACATTGTCATTGGGCAGCCGTGTGCGCTTATCTGTCAGCACACCACCAGCAGCGCTGAACACACGTTCAGAGAGAACAAAAATTATTATTAATTTGAAAGCTGGTGGAGCTTAGTATAGATGGCCTAATAGAATGAGTACCACACACTGCTACTATGCCCAAAATTATTTTCCAGGCAAGATGCAGCTAAAAATTATTAGTAATTTGAAAGCTGGTGGAGCTTAGTATAAATGGCATTACAGAATGAGTACCACACACTGATACAGGCCCAAAAATATTTTCCAGGTTAGATGCAGCTAAAACTTATTATTAATTTCAAAGCTTAAAATGGTTGGTGAGGTGATTTTAACAAACCCTCAAGCTTTTACTCTCCCCAGGATGACACAGGGGTAGAAAAGTCCTTGCGGATCCATGATTTGTTCATCTTTATGAAAGTGAGTCTGTCTACATTTTCAGTGGACAGCCGCGTGCGCATATTTGTTAGCAAACCACCAGCAGCGCTGAACACACATTCAGAGAGAACGCTGGCTGCGGGTCATGACAAGATCTCAAAGGCGTGAGTGGCGAGCTCCGGCCATTTATCCAGATTGGAAGCCCAAAAAGAGCAAGGGTCCAGTGACACAGTCAAGGCTTCGATGTTCACTTGGAGATACTCCTGTACCATTGTCTCTAGGCGTTGACTATGTGTCTGACTTCTTGTCTCCTGTGGCCTTGCAAAGGATGGGCTAGAAAAGTGGTGAAAAGATTCCGCAAAATTGCTGTTACCAGCAGATACTGTGTTTCTGTTACGGTTTGAGTGCTGAAGACTCGACAGTCTCACGGTTGGCAAGTTAGAACTGTGAGATTCACTATGTGCACCACTGGTATTTTGTGGAAAAGCACATGTAAGATTCTGCAACAGTCTCTGCTGATACTCCTGCATGCGTGAATCCCTTTCTATGGCAGGAATTATTTTGGCAAATTTACTTTTGTACCGGGGATCTAAGAGTGTGGCAACCCAGTAGTCAGGATTATTTCGAATTCTGACAATTCGAGGGTCATGTTGCAGGTAGTGCAGCAAGAAGGCACTCATGTGTCTTGCGCATCCAGGAGCACCAAGTCCCTGTTGTGTTGGTGGCAGGGTAAGAATCATGCTTCCTTCCTCTCCCCCCAACCTCGCACAACAGAAATGTGATCAAGGTCTCCCTCATCTGATGAGTCTTCCATGCCCATCGCCAGTTCGTCCTCCACTTCTTCCTGGGTTCCTGCACCTTCCTCACTAGTTTGGCTGCTACCTTGCGCCCTGGTTAATCCCTCTCCCCCACCATACCATGCCTGCTGCCTTGGTGCTGCCGACCGTCTGGACCTTGCAGATGTTAGCCCTTCCGCATACAACTCCTTCTCCTCTACTTCCTCCACCTCCTCTTGTCCCACCACCTGACTCCGAATTCTGTTTAACATGTGCAGCTAAAAACTATTAGTAATTTGAAAGCTGGTGGAGCTTAGTATAGATGGCCTAATAGAATGAGTACCACACACTGCTAATATGCCCAAAATTATTTTCCAGGCAAGATGCAGCTAAAAATTATTAGTAATTTGAAAGCTGGTGGAGCTTAGTATAGATGGCCTAATAGAATGACTACCACACACTGCTTTTATGCCCAAAATTATTTTCCAGTCAAGGTGCAGCTAAAAATTATTAGTAATTTGAAAGCTGGTGGAGCTTAGTAGAGATGGCCTAATAGAATGACTACCACACACTGCTCATATGCCCAAAATTATTTTACAGGCAAGATGCAGCTAAAAATTATTATTAATTTCAAAGCTGGTGGAGCTTGGTATAGATGGCCTAAAACAATGAGTACCACACACTGCTACTATGCCCAAAATTATTTTCCGGGCTACATGCAGCTAAAAATTATTATTAGTTTCAAAGCTGGTGGAGCTTGGTATAGATGGCATAATACAATGAGTACCACACACTGCTACTAAGCCCAATATTATTTTCCGGGCTAGATGCAGCTAAAAATTATTAGTGGTTTGAAAGCTGGTGGAGCTTAGTATAGATGGCCTTATACAATGAGTACCACACACTGCAACTATGCCCAAAATTATTTTACAGGCAAGATGCAGCTAAAAATGATTATTAATTTCAAAGCTGGTGGAGCTTAGTATAGATGGCCTAATAGAATGAGTACCACACACTGCTAATATGCCCAAAAGGTTTTACTTGGCTAAGTGCAGTAAAAAATTTGTATTACATACACAGGTGGTGTAGCTTGCAACACAGATAGGCTACTCCACTGACTAACACACACTGCAAGAGGCCCAGAAGGATTTGCTTAGCTAGATTTAGCCAAATACTGTGAAAAACACTTGCACAGCACTTAAACAGACCTGCCTGGCAAAAAAGTGCTAGGAACTGATGTAACCTAGCCCTCAAAAGGGCTGCAATTACAACTAGTCACTATTCACAACCTATCTGTCTATTTAAGAGCACAGACCTGCCTGCTAAAAGTCGTAGGAAATGCTGGAACCTAGCCCTCAAAGGACTCCAATTTGAACTAGTTCCTACTAGTGTTGAGCCACCCCCCGTAGTGTTCGAGTTCGGTTCGGTTCGTCGAACACCCGTGTGTTCGCCGAACTGTTCGTCGAACACCTTCGAACACCGTTAAAACCAATGGCAGGCAAACAAAAACACATAGAAACACATAGAAAACACCTTCAAAGGTGTCCAAAAGCTGACAAACTGCTCAGAAGACACAACTAACACATGGAAAAGTGACAAGTACATATAGTCATGCGAAAAGAAAAGAGGTGGAGGAGTAAAAGGAGGGGGAGACACAAATATAGGCATGTCATGCCCTTCTAAAATCCAAAAAGTGAGAAGCCGACATGTTCAGTCCGCTCCTGCCCGTGCCACCTCCGTGTCACCGGGTTTGTGCCAGAGCCGCGGTGAACCCTGACGGCCAGCCCCCCTCTCCCAATACTGGTGCCTGTCCGCTGGTGGGTCGAGCGAGCCCCCCTGTGGTGGAGGCAGCTCTAAGCTTTTTAATTTAAATTGTCTCTCTAATTTGAATGAATACACTTTAAATCCATTTACAAGGATCTATTGGAGGGCAAGTCTCATGCCAGCAGCCGCGTAATTCCAGCTTCAGTAGCGTCCACTAAAGCTGCTGCAGTTAAAAAGCTTTTATAAGGATCGAGCTCGGCTGTCCACCGCAAGGCATTCTACTGCCAGTCCCAGCCCCTATGCCTTGGGGTGCCTCCTGATGCTCTTCACTGAGTATCCCGTGGTCCCGAAGCATTTCCTTTGAAAAAATTAAGTGTCCAAACTACAGGTGGTGTAGCTTGCTTAACAGCCGGGATAATCCGCTGACTAGCAGACACTGCTACTAGGCACAAAGTATTTCCTGGGCTAGATGCAGTTAAAAATTTGTAATTAGATACTCTCGTTGGATGCTGAGAAAGCATTCCATAGAGTCTCCTGGCACACCATATATGATTCTCTTAAAAAGCTTGGGGTAGGGGTCTAGGGGACCCTTTTATAGCCAAAATCACGGCCCTGTATCACAATACGTCACCTAGGCTGAAGATAAATGGAACTGTAGCACCGTGAGGGCTCCGTTGCTACAGAGGTATTGCACCTCACCCAGAGGTGTGATATCTCACTCTCAGGTAAGGATGGAGTGTGGATCAGGACCCGACACCTGCATGCATTACACCACATTGCCGTGGGGCAGGGCGACCAATATGCCTCTGAGATGGGCACGACAGTCCCTGTCCCTGGCTGGAGTGGGGGGAGGGAACACTGAGGAAGGGGAACCCTGTAGTGCAGGAGCAGGGAGGAAGCAGTTCCTGGGTGCATTGAGAAGGGAGTATAAAAGGTGGGCACCATCTTAGTTCAGTGCAGAGAAGTCTGAGCAGAAGTAGCAGGGAGCAGGGGCTCTGCATGAGCTCTGCTCTGGAGGTGGGCCTAGTAACAGAGGCCCAGGCCTGGAAGAGGGAGAAGGAAGGAAGAGGATCGGAGAAGGCTCCAGGAACGAGGAATGAAGGGATCCCAGGGGTGCGGACGGGCGAGTCGCCACCGCACGCCCGAATCCACCTGCGTGGAGGGGTCAGGCCAAAGGGGGAGACCGGTCCCCGAAACTAGTGGAGGCAGGAAACGACCCTCAGCTAGAAACGGGAGGCTCTGACATTTTATGTGGCGCAGCCCCTCGCTACACCCGCTAGGAAGGCACCACATAGGGTCAGGGAAACTGGCGCCAAGTTTACCAAGAGGAGGCCCGAGGCAGCCGGACAGAAGGGTTGGTAAGAAAGGCCAGACAAAGGACACACAAAGGGGGTCCTGTGAAGCGCTCCAAAGTTATCTGGGAGTTGTCTGAGCCCCTCACCTGGTGAGCACAGTACGACGTGGGCAGCCATTACCTGCAGACGTGGTCTGGATAATAAGAACTGTGAGTAAAGGCCCTGGACTGCATCACTGAATCCGTGTCGTTACTGCTGCTGCCCTTCACCATCACCCCCATCCTCCGCATACACTGCCCTGAGGCTATACTCCTCCCGTGGGGAGTTATGCTACGCTCTGCTGCACCCACAACACCAGCCTCAGTGGTCTGCCCTGCAGCGGCGGTTCACTCTGACCGCAATCCACGGGTGGCGTAGTCGGACATTTAAACATCAAAACCACATAAATAGTTCCGCCACTGGTTTGTCCACCCTGAGCCACGGAACCGGGTCGCCGCCACGAAGACTACAACCACCAGCATCCACCAAAAAGGGTCCGGCTCCGGGTGTCCCAAGGCCCAGGGGGTGCATCAGAACATTTTCATCACCTTTCACAATCACCAATGGGACAAGGCAGGGATGTCCTCTGTCCCCTCTCTTATACATCCTAGTGACGGAGCACCTGCTCTCATCAATTCGCCATAACCCCAATATTAGGTGGATTGAGGTGGGAAGCACCGAATACAAGTGCTCTCTATTTGCTGATGATATCCTAGTATATATCACTCAATCACATATATCCATCCATGCTGTTATGGCTGAAATAGATCACTTTGTTACATGGTCAAATTTTAAAATCAATGCAGCGAAGTCTGAGGCCCTCGATGTCTCCCTCCCCAAATCCATATAGGATTCCATCCAGTCCAACTTTCCCTTTGCCTGGCCCTCACAGGGTATCAAATACTTAGGAATTCCTATTCATAGAGACCTCTCCCATCTATGTTATCTTAATTTTGGGCCCTTTATTGAACAACTCCATACAGACCACGGTTGGCAAGTTAGAACTGTAAGATTCACTACGTGAACCACTGGTGTTTTGTGGAAAAGCACATGTACACTGTGTTCCAAATTATTATGCAAAAAGTATTTAGGAGTGATAAGGGAAAAATTTGTTTGTTTGTCAGTTAAACTCATTGATGGTGATGTGTGTCAGGGCTCTTTATATCACTGTAAGCAATTGCAGACACCTGTGCTAATTAGTTTGGCAGGTGTGTCCAATGAAAGGCAAGACTACTTAAGAAGGCTGTCTCACATTATTAAGCAGCCTACATTTTCTGCCAAAATGGGAAAGAAAAAGGTGTCGGCTGCTGAGAAGCAACAAATTGTGGAGTGTTTATGTCAAGGCATGACTACAATCAACATTGTGCGATGATCAGGATGAAGTGTCTTGGCAATCAAGAAGTATGTAGCTGATTCACAGTACACACGTGTGCGTGCTGATAAGGGCAAATTGAGGACTCTTTCCTACAGGCAATTACGTCAGGTTAAAAGAGCAGCGGCAAAAAAGCCTTGTCATAGCAGCAGACAAGATTTTGAAGCTGCTGGTGCCTCCAACGTCCCCCGAACAACAAGATGCAGGGTCCTTCAGAGGTTTGCAGCTGTGCATACGCCATCCTGTCGACCTCCTCTATCCACTTCACACAAGCAGAAACGGCTCCAGTGGGCTAAACATTACATGAAGACTGATTTCAAAACTGTTTTGTTCACGGATTAGTGCCGTGCAGCGCTCGATGGTCCAGATGGATGGAGTGGAGGATGGCTGGTTGATGGACACCCCACGCAAACACGGCTACAGCGCCAACAAGGAGGAGGTGGAGTAATGTTTTGGTCTGGAATCATGGGGAGAGAGATTGTCGGCCCCTTTAGGATCCCTGAAGGCGCTAAAGATGAACTACAAAATGTATGTGGATTTTCTCAAACAGCACTTCCTGCCATGGTTCAAGAAGAAGAACCGTGTATTTCACAGCAAGATCATTTTTTTGCATGATAATGCACCATCTCATGCTGCACATAAAACATCTGCATCTCTGGCTGATATGGGCATAAAAGGGGACAAACTTATGGTGTGACCCCCATGCTCCCCTGACCTCTACCCCATTCAGAACCTCTGGAGCATCATCAAAAGGAGTGTCTATGATGGCGGGAGGCAGTTCACATCTAAGCAACAGCTCTGGGAGGGTATTCTGTCCTCATGCAAAACAATTGAAGCAGAAACCATCCAAAACCTGACAAATTCAATGGACGAGAGAGTTCAGAAGCTCCTTTCGAACAAGGGGTCCTATGTGAAAATGTAACATCACCTAGAATAAAGTTTTGAGTTGAAAACTGTTTGATTTCAGTTTCTAATAACCTGCTAATGCTTATAATTTCAAAAATGACCATTTTTTTGGTCTTTATTAAAATGAAAAGGTTGATCGAAAAGTTTGGGGGATCTAAGAGTGTGGCAACCCAGTAGTCATGATTACTTTGAATTCTGACAATATGAGGGTCATGTTGCAGGTAGTGCAGCAAGAAGGCACTTATGTGTCTTGCGCATCTCGGAGCCCCAAAATTATTTTCCGGGCTAGATGCAGCTAAAAATTATTATTAATTTTAAATCTGGTGGAGCTTAGTATAGATGGCCTAATAGGATCAGTGCTGCACACTGCTACAAAGCCCAAATTATTTTCCAGCCAAGATACAGATAAACATGATTAGTAATTTTAAATCTGGTGGAGCTTATTATAGATGGCCTAATAGAATCAGTGCTGCACACTGCTACAAAGCCCAAATTATTTTCCAGCCAAGATACAGATAAACATGATTAGTAATTTGAAAGCTTAAAACGGTTGGTAGGGTGATTTTAACCAATCATCAAGCTTTTACTCTCCCCAGGATGACACAGGGGTAGAAAAGTCGTTTCGGATCCATGATTTGTTCATCTTTATGAACGTGAGTCTGTCTACATTATCAGTGGAGAGCCGCGTGCGCTTATCTGTCAGCACACCACCAGCAGCACTGAACACACGTTCAGACAGAACGCTGGCTGCGGGGCATGACAAGATCTCCAAGGCGTAAGTGGCTAGCTCCGGCCATTTATCCAGATTGGAAGCCCAAAAAGAGCAAGGGTCCAGTGACACAGTCGTGGCTTCAATGTTTACTTGGAGATACTCCTGTACCATCGTCTCTAGACGTTGACTATGTGTCAGACTTCTTGTCTCCTGTGGCCTTGCAAAGGATGGGCTAAAAAAGTGGTGAAATGATTCCGCAAAATTTATGTTACCAGCAGATACTGTGGTTCTGTTACGGTTTGAGTGCTGAACACTTGACGGTCCCACGGTTGGCAAGTTGGAACTGTGAGATTCACTACGTGCACCACTGGTGTTTTGTGGAAAAGCACATGTAAGATTCTGCAACAGTCTCTGCTGATACTCCTGCATGCGTGCATCCCTTTCTATGGCAGGAATAATTTCGGCAAATTTACTTTTGTACCGGGGATCTAACAGTGTGGCAACCCAGTAGTCAGGATTATTTTTAATTCTCACAATTCGAGGGTCATGTTGCAGGTAGTGCAGCAAGAAGGCACTCATGTGTGTTGCGCATCCAGGAGCACCAAGTCCCTGTTGTGTTGGTGGCGAGGTAACAATCATGCTTCCTTCCTCTGTCCTCTCCCCCCAACCTTGCACAACAGAAATGTGATCAAGGTCTCCCTCATCTGATGAGTCTTCCATCAGTTCGTCCTCCACTTCTTCCTGGGCTCCTGCACCGTCCTCACTAGTTTGGCTGCTACCATGCGCCCTGGTAAAACCATCTCCCCCACCCTCACATGCCTGCCGCCTTGGTGCTGCCGACCCTCTGGACCTTGCAGATGTTAGCCCTTCCGCATACAACTCCTCCTCCTCTACTTCCTCCACCTCCTCTTGTGCCACCACCTGACTCCGAATTCTGTTTAACATGTGCTCCAGCATGTAAATCACCGGAATAGTCATGCTGATAATGGCATCGTCAGCGCTAAACATCTTCGTCGCCATTTCAAAACTGTGCAGAAGGGTGCATTGGTCCCTGATCTGAGACCACTCCTCCAGCGTGATTTGCCCCACCTCTGGATCTCGTTGGCCCAGGCTATACGTCAGAACGTAGTGCACCAGGGCTTGTCGGTGCTGCCACAGTCGCTGCAACATGTGCAGAGTTGAATTCCACCGGGTAGGCACATCGCATTTTAGCCAGTGAAGTGGCAGGCCCAACGACTTCTGTAGAGATGTAAGTCGCTGAGCTGCGGGATGCGAACGGCAGAAGTGAGCACACAGCGACCGTGCCCTCTGCAGAAGGCCATCTAGTCTGGGATAGTGGGCTAAAAATTGCTGGACAACCAGGTTCAACACGTGAGCAATACAAGGCACGTGTGTGACATTGCCCCGGCGAAGGGCCGCACCCAGGTTTGCAGCATTGTCGCACACGGCCTTCCCTGGTTTCAGGTCCAGTGGAGACAACCATTCATGAAATTGGTTCTCCAGAGCTGACCACAACTCCTCAGCTGTGTGACTCACATTTCCCAGACATTTCAAAGTAAAAACCGCCTGATGACGTTGAGCCCTACTGCCAGCATAGTAAGGAGGTGTGCAGGATCCCTTCTGCGCAGTTAGAAAGCTTGTGGCATGACCAGACAGGCTTTGGGTGCAGGTGGAAGACCGAGAGGAGGTTGAGGAGGCAGAAGCAGTGGAGGAACTTTGACATAAAGAGGATTGACGCACAACTCGTGGGGACGGCAAGACTTGGACAGCAGCCCCTTGTCCTGCTGTCACCATAGTTACCCAGTGCCCAGTCAGCGACATGTAACGCCCCTGTTCATGCCTACTCGTCCAAGTGTCTGTGGTGAAATGCACCCAGTAACGCACAGAGTTTCTCAAAGAAGCGTTGATATTGTGTGCGACATGCTGGTAGAGTGCAGGCACACCTTTCTTTGAGAAGTAGTGCCGACTGGGCATCTGTTACTGGGGCACTGCGACGGACATAAGGTCTCGAAAATCCTCTGTGTCCACCAGGCGGAAAGGCAGCATTTCTGTAGCCAAGAGCTTGCAGATGGTGAAATTCATCCTCTTAGCTTTCTCATGGCTAGAAGGAAATGGTCTTTTACTTGTCCACATCTGAGGTACCGAGGGCTGGCTATTGTGCTTAGACGGGGTTGATAAGGGTGTCCCCGGCAAACTGCCGGTCTGTGAGGAAGATGCAGGCGGACATGTTAGGTTGCCTTGATCCAAAGTGGTGCTATCGATGTCAGACAGCGCTCAACACCAGCTGGTGTTACCACCTCCAAAGAAAATGATGACCTGCCAATCACGCTGGCTGTTGCGGGTAAAGAGGTGGCAGGTCTGCGCCCCAAAACAGGTGTGACTGCTGTCCCCCCAGTCACAGAGGATGAAGAGGCCGCGGATGCACAAGATATGGCAGACAGTGGTTGGCCCGGCCGGCTAGGCCGCATTGTAGCACACTGAGCTTCCCACTGCAACTTATGCTTCATGTCCATGTGCCGGTTCATGCATGAAGTACTCAAACTATGTATTTTTTGGCCTCTACTTAGCTTTTGCTGACAAATGTTACAGATAACACGAGTTGGGTCATCTTTATCGATCTGAAAAAATGCCCAGGCTATGCAAGGCTTAGCACCCATGCGACCTGAAGAGCCACCACGACTTGTGGTGAGAGGCAGAGTTGTGTTTGAGGATGCAGTTGTTGACGTGCTTCCAGTACTACGTCTCTGTCCAGGAAGGCACAACCTGACCTCGTCGTCACTAGCATCTTCCTCCACCTCCTCTGCTGACCTCATCTCTTGGCTGACTGTGGGTTGACAGTAAGTGGGATCTCCAATCTTATCATCATCACCCTGTGCGTTATCACACCCGTCGTCCTCAGAGCCAACCTGTTCCTGCCCTGACAAAAAACTAAAGTTGTCGCTCCAATCAGGTATTTGAGTCTCATCATCGTCTTCCTCATTGTCTCCACCAACAGGAGTTACAGTTTGGGAATGGGGGTCTACATTATGGTCAGAACCTTCTGCGTCTGGTCCTGGATCCGACTCATAAAGATTCTGGGCATCAGTGCAGATCATTTCCTCGTCTGGATTCACAGAAGCGCTGGAGTCGACCTCTGATTCCTAGGCTATAGTATGAGTAAACAGCTCTGCAGACTCAACCATCTGTTCTACCTCATACTCAGACGGGCAGCTGGAGATTTGGGAGCTGTGAGGAAGCAAGTGCGATTGGGGTGACACCTTTGAGGACTGGAGTATTTGTGATGTTGAAGTTGATGTGGAGGAGAGCCCACTTAAAGGAGCACTTGATATCCGTTGAAGCACCTGCTGTTTTTGTGCCTCATCTGGAATTTGTAGCGATTTGCTTGGCCCTAAGAAAGGGATCTTATCACATTGTCTGCTAAAAGAAGTAGACATTTTAGTTTGGCTGGAAGATGGTCTTTCTTCTGCAGATGTTACTGTTGCTTTAACACCTACCCCACGGACACAACCTTTTTTCCCCTTCCCAACACGCCTATTCCCCTTTCCACCAGCAGCAGGCCTTTTTCCACTCATTTTGGTGGTTAACTAATTCACTCTGGAGTTGTTTGCACAAAAAAACAATGGATGGGAACCGAGCAGAGCTGAGTGGCCAAACTGTGGTATTAGGCCAAAACTATTGGCTGGGTTAGATTGAGAAAAAAATTATATTCGATTTGCAACCTGATGGAGGTCAGTATAGATGGACTAATAGAACAAGTCCCACACACAGCTAGAAGCCCAAATATTTTTTCAGAGGTAGATGCAGAAAAAAATTATATTCAGTTTGCAACCTGATGGAGGTCTGTATAGATGGATTAATAGAACAAGTCCCAAACACAGCTAGAAGCCCAATATTTTTTCAGAGGTAGATGCAGAAAAAAATTATTTTTAATTTGCAACCTGATGGAGGTCAGTATAGATTGACTAAAAGAGAAAGTCCCACACACTGCTAGAAGGCCAAAAATTTTTTCAGAGCTAGATGCAGAAAAAAAATATATTCAGTTTGCAACCTGATGGAGGTCAGTATAGATGGACTAATAGAACAAGTCCCACACACAGCTAGAAGCCCAAATATTTTTTCAGAGGTAGATGCAGATAAAAATTATTTTTAATTTGCAACCTGATGGAGGTCAGTATAGGTGGACTAATAGAGAAAGTCCCACACACTGCTAGAAGGCCAAATATTTTTTCAGAGCTAGATGCAGATAAAAATTATTTTTAATTTGCAACCTGATGGAGGTCAGTATAGATGGACTAATAGAGAAAGTCCCACACACTGCTAGAAGGCCAAATATTTTTTCAGAGCTAGATGCAGATAAAAATTATTTTTAATTTGCAACCTGATGGAGGTCAGTATAGATGGACTAATAGAGAAAGTCCCACACACTGCTAGAAAGCCAAATATATTTTCAGAGCTAGATGCAGAAAAAATTTTTATTCAGTTTGCAACCTGATGGAGGTCAGTATAGATGGACTAATAGAACAAGTCCCACACACAGCTAGAAGCCCAAATATTTTTTCAGAGGTCGATGCAAATAAAAATTATTTTTAATTTGCAACCTGATGGAGGTCAGTATAGATGGACTAATAGAGAAAGTACCACACACTGCTAGAAGGCCAAATATTTTTTCAGAGCTAGATGCAGATAAAAATTATTTTTAATTTGCAACCTGATGGAGGTCAGTATAGATGGACTAATAGAGAAAGTCCCACACACTACTAGAAGGCCAAATATTTTTTCAGAGCTAGATGCAGAAAAAAATTATATTCAGTTTGCAACCTGATGGAGGTCAGTATAGATGGACTAATAGAACAAGTCCCACACACAGCTAGAAGCCCAAATATTTTTTCAGAGGTAGATGCAGATAAAAATTATTTTTAATTTGCAACCTGATGGAGGTCAGTATACATGGAGTAATAGAGAAAGTCCCACACACTGCTAGAAGGCCAAATATTTTTTCAGAGCTAGATGCAGACAAAAAATTATTTTGAATTTGCAACCTGATGGAGGTCAGTACAGGTGGACGAATAGAACAAGTCCCACACACTGCTAGAAGGCCAAATATTTTTTCAGAGCTAGATGCAGAAAAAAATTATATTCAGTTTGCAACCTGATGGAGGTCAGTATAGATGGACTAATAGAGAAAGTCCCACACACTGCTAGAAGGCCAAATATTTTTTCAGAGCTAGATGCAGAAAAAAATTATATTCAGTTTGCAACCTGATGGAGGTCAGTATAGATGGACTAATAGAACAAGTCCCACACACAGCTAGAAGCCCAAATATTTTTTCAGAGGTAGATGCAGATAAAAATTATTTTTAATTTGCAACCTGATGGAGGTCAGCAGAGATATACTAATAAAGAAAGTCCCACACACTGCTAGAAGGCCAAATATTTTTTCAGAGCTAGATGCAGAAAAAAATTATTTTTAATTTGCAACCTGATGGAGGTCAGTATAGATGGACTAATAGAGAAAGTCCCACACACTGCTAGAAGGCCAAATATTTTTTCAGAGCTAGATGCAGATAAAAATTATTTTTAATTTGCAACCTGATGGAGGTCAGTATAGATGGACTAATAGAGAAAGTCCCACACACTGCTAGAAGGCCAAATATATTTTCAGAGCTAGATGCAGAAAAAAATTATATTCAGTTTGCAACCTGATGGAGGTCAGTATAGATGGACTAATAGAACAAGTCCCACACACAGCTAGAAGCCCAAATATTTTTTCAGAGGTAGATGCAGAAAAAAATTATATTCAGTTTGCAACCTGATGGAGGTCTGTATAGATGGATTAATAGAACAAGTCCCACACACAGCTAGAAGACCAATATTTTTTCAGAGGTAGATGCAGAAAAAAAATTATTTTTAATTTGCAACCTGATGGAGGTCAGTATAGATGGACTAATAGAGAAAGTCCCACACACTGCTAGAAGGCCAAATATTTTTTCAGAGCTAGATGCAGATAAAAATTATTTTTAATTTGCAACCTGATGGAGGTCAGTATAGATGGACTAATAGAGAAAGTCCCACACACTGCTAGAAGGCCAAATATTTTTTCAGAGCTAGATGCAGATAAAAATTATTTTTAATTTGCAACCTGATGGAGGTCAGTATAGATGGACTAATAGAGAAAGTCCCACACACTGCTAGAAGGCCAAATATATTTTCAGAGCTAGATGCAGAAAAAAATTATATTCAGTTTGCAACCTGATGGAGGTCAGTATAGATGGACTAATAGAACAAGTCCCACACACAGCTAGAAGCCAAAATATTTTTTCAGAGGTAGATGTAAATAAAAATTATTTTTAATTTGCAACCTGATGGAGGTCAGTATAGATGGACTAATAGAGAAAGTCCCACACACTGCTAGAAGGCCAAATATATTTTCAGAGCTAGATGCAGAAAAAAATTATATTCAGTTTGCAACCTGATGGAGGTCAGTATAGATGGACTAATAGAGCAAGTCCCACACACAGCTAGAAGCCCAAATATTTTTTCAGAGGTAGATGCAGATAAAAATTATTTTTAATTTGCAACCTGATGGAGGTCAGTATAGATGGACTAATAGAGAAAGTCCCACACACTGCTAGAAGGCCAAATATTTTTTCAGAGCTAGATGCAGATAAAAATTATTTTTAATTTGCAACCTGATGGAGGTCAGTATAGATGGACTAATAGAGAAAGTCCCACACACTACTAGAAGGCCAACTATATTTTCAGAGCTAGATGCAGAAAAAAATTATATTCAGTTTGCAAACTGATGGAGGTCTGTATAGATGGATTAATAGAACAAGTCCCACACACAGCTAGAAGCCCAATATTTTTTCAGAGGTAGATGCAGAAAAAAAATATATTCAGTTTGCAACCTGATGGAGGTCTGTATAGATGGATTAATAGAACAAGTCCCACACACAGCTAGAAGCCCAATATTTTTTCAGAGGTAGATGAAGAAAAAAAATATATTCAGTTTGCAACCTGATGGAGGTCAGTATAGATGGACTAATAGAGAAAGTCCCACACACTGCTAGAAGGCCAAATATTTTTTCAGAGCTAGATGAAGAAAAAAATTATATTCAGTTTGCAATCTGATGGAGGTCAGTATAGATGGACTAATAGAACAAGTCCCACACACTGCTAGAAGGCCAGCTATTTTTTCAGAGCTAGATGCAGAAAAAAATTATATTCAGTTTGCAACCTGATGGAGGTCAGTATAGATGGACTAATAGAACAAGTCCCACACACTGCTAGAAGCCCAAATATTTTTTCAGAGGTAGATGCAGATAAAAATTATCTTTAATTTGCAACCTGATGGAGGTCAGTATAGATGGACTAATAGAGAAAGTCCCACACACTGCTAGAAGGCCAAATATTTTTTCAGAGCTAGATGCAGTTAAAAATTATTTTTAATTTGCAACCTGATGGAGGTCAGTATAGATGGACTAATAGAGAAAGTCCCACACACTACTAGAAGGCCAAATATTTTTTCAGAGCTAGATGCAGAAAAAAATTATATTCAGTTTGCAACCTGATGGAGGTCAGTATAGATGGACTAATAGAGCAAGTCCCACACACAGCTAGAAGCCCAAATATTTTTTCAGAGGTAGATGCAGATAAAAATTATTTTTAATTTGCAACCTGATGGTGGTCAGTATAGATGGACTAATAGAGAAAGTCCCACACACTGCTAGAAGGCAAAATATTTTTTCAGAGCTAGATGCAGATAAAAATTATTTTTAATTTGCAACCTGATGGAGGTCAGTATAGATGGACTAATAGAGAAAGTCCCACACACTACTAGAAGGCCAACTATATTTTCAGAGCTAGATGCAGAAAAAAATTATATTCAGTTTGCAAACTGATGGAGGTCTGTATAGATGGATTAATAGAACAAGTCCCACACACAGCTAGAAGCCCAATATTTTTTCAGAGGTAGATGCAGAAAAAAAATATATTCAGTTTGCAACCTGATGGAGGTCTGTATAGATGGATTAATAGAACAAGTCCCACACACAGCTAGAAGCCCAATATTTTTTCAGAGGTAGATGCAGAAAAAAAATATATTCAGTTTGCAACCTGATGGAGGTCTGTATAGATGGACTAATAGAGAAAGTCCCACACACTGCTAGAAGGCCAAATATTTTTTCAGAGCTAGATGAAGAAAAAAATTATATTCAGTTTGCAACCTGATGGAGGTCAGTATAGATGGACTAATAGAACAAGTCCCACACACTGCTAGAAGGCCAACTATTTTTTCAGAGCTAGATGCAGAAAAAAATTATATTCAGTTTGCATCCTGATGGAGGTCAGTATAGATGGACTAATAGAACAAGTCCCACACACAGCTAGAAGCCCAAATATTTTTTCAGAGGTAGATGCAGATAAAAATTATTTTTAATTTGCAACCTGATGGAGGTCAGTATAGATGGACTAATAGAGAAAGTCCCACACACTACTAGAAGGCCAAATATTTTTTCAGAGCTAGATGCAGATAAAAATTATTTTTAATTTGCAACCTGATGGAGGTCAGTATAGATGGACTAATAGAGAAAGTCCCACACACTACTAGAAGGCCAAATATTTTTTCAGAGCTAGATGCAGAAAAAAATTATATTCAGTTTGCAACCTGATGGAGGTCAGTATAGATGGACTAATAGAACAAGTCCCACACACAGCTAGAAGCCCAAATATTTTTTTCAGAGGTAGATGCAGATAAAAATTATTTTTAATTTGCAACCTGATGGAGGTCAGTATAGATGGACTAATAGAGAAAGTCCCACACACTACTAGAAGGCCAAATATTTTTTCAGAGCTAGATGCAGATAAAAATTATTTTTAATTTGCAACCTGATGGAGGTCAGTATAGATGGACTAATAGAGAAAGTCCCACACACTACTAGAAGGCCAAATATTTTTTCAGAGCTAGATGCAGAAAAAAATTATATTCAGTTTGCAACCTGATGGAGGTCAGTATAGATGGACTAATAGAACAAGTCCCACACACAGCTAGAAGCCCAAATATTTTTTTCAGAGGTAGATGCAGATAAAAATTATTTTTAATTTGCAACCTGATGGAGGTCAGTATAGATGGACTAATAGAGAAAGTCCCACACACTGCTAGAAGGCCAAATATTTTTTCAGAGCTAGATGCAGATAAAAATTATTTTTAATTTGCAACCTGATGGAGGTCAGTATAGATGGACTAATAGAGAAAGTCCCACACACTGCTAGTAGGCCAAATATTTTTTCAGAGCTAGATGCAGATAAAAATTATTTTTAATTTGCAACCTGATGGAGGTCAGTATAGATGGACTAATAGAGAAAGTCCCACACACTGCTAGAAGGCCAAATATATTTTCAGAGCTAGATGCAGAAAAAAATTATATTCAGTTTGCAACCTGATGGAGGTCAGTATAGATGGACTAATAGAACAAGTCCCACACACAGCTAGAAGCCCAAATATTTTTTCAGAGGTAGATGCAGAAAAAAATTATATTCAGTTTGCAACCTGATGGAGGTCAGTATAGATGGATTAATAGAACAAGTCCCACACACAGCTAGAAGCCCAATATTTTTTCAGAGGTAGATGCAGAAAAAAAATTATTTTTAATTTGCAACCTGATGGAGGTCAGTATAGATGGACTAATAGAGAAAGTCCCACACACTGCTAGAAGGCCAAATATATTTTCAGAGCTAGATGCAGAAAAAAATTATATTCAGTTTGCAACCTGATGGAGGTCAGTATAGATGGACTAATAGAACAAGTCCCACACACAGCTAGAAGCCCAAATATTTTTTCAGAGGTAGATGTAAATAAAAATTATTTTTAATTTGCAACCTGATGGAGGTCAGTATAGATGGACTAATAGAGAAAGTCCCACACACTGCTAGAAGGCCAAATATTTTTTCAGAGCTAGATGCAGATAAAAATTATTTTTAATTTGCAACCTGATGGAGGTCAGTATAGATGGACTAATAGAGAAAGTCCCACACACTACTAGAAGGAAATATTTTTTCAGAGCTAGATGCAGAAAAAAATTATATTCAGTTTGCAACCTGATGGAGGTCAGTATAGATGGACTAATAGAGCAAGTCCCACACACAGCTAGAAGCCCAAATATTTTTTCAGAGGTAGATGCAGATAAAAATTATTTTTAATTTGCAACCTGATGGAGGTCAGTATAGATGGACTAATAGAGAAAGTCCCACACACTGCTAGAAGGCCAAATATTTTTTCAGAGCTAGATGCAGATAAAAATTATTTTTAATTTGCAACCTGATGGAGGTCAGTATAGATGGACTAATAGAGAAAGTCCCACACACTGCTAGAAGGCCAACTATATTTTCAGAGCTAGATGCAGAAAAAAATTATATTCAGTTTGCAAACTGATGGAGGTCTGTATAGATGGATTAATAGAACAAGTCCCACACACAGCTAGAAGCCCAATATTTTTTCAGAGGTAGATGCAGAAAAAAAATATATTCAGTTTGCAACCTGATGGAGGTCTGTATAGATGGATTAATAGAACAAGTCCCACACACAGCTAGAAGCCCAATATTTTTTCAGAGGTAGATGCAGAAAAAAAATATATTCAGTTTGCAACCTGATGGAGGTCAGTATAGATGGACTAATAGAGAAAGTCCCACACACTGCTAGAAGGCCAAATATTTTTTCAGAGCTAGATGAAGAAAAAAATTATATTCAGTTTGCAACCTGATGGAGGTCAGTATAGATGGAATAATAGAACAAGTCCCACACACTGCTAGAAGGCCAACTATTTTTTCAGAGCTAGATGCAGAAAAAAATTATATTCAGTTTGCAACCTGATGGAGGTCAGTATAGATGGACTAATAGAACAAGTCCCACACACAGCTAGAAGCCCAAATATTTTTTCAGAGGTAGATGCAGATAAAAATTATTTTTAATTTGCAACCTGATGGAGGTCAGTATAGATGGACTAATAGAGAAAGTCCCACACACTGCTAGAAGGCCAAATATTTTTTCAGAGCTAGATGCAGATAAAAATTATTTTTAATTTGCAACCTGATGGAGGTCAGTATAGATGGACTAATAGAGAAAGTCCCACACACTACTAGAAGGCCAAATATTTTTTCACAGCTAGATGCAGAAAAAAATTATATTCAGTTTGCAACCTGATGGAGGTCAGTATAGATGGACTAATAGAACAAGTCCCACACACAGCTAGAAGCCCAAATATTTTTTTCCGAGGTAGATGCAGATAAAAATTATTTTTAATTTGCAACCTGATGGAGGTCAGTATAGATGGATTAATAGAACAAGTCCCACACACAGCTAGAAGCCCAATATTTTTTCAGAGGTAGATGCAGAAAAAAAAAATATTCAGTTTGCAACCTGATAGAGGTCTGTATAGATGGATTAATAGAACAAGTCCCACACACAGCTAGAAGCCCAATATTTTTTCAGAGGTAGATGCAGAAAAAAAATATATTCAGTTTGCAACCTGATGGAGGTCTGTATAGATGGATTAATAGAACAAGTCCCACACACAGCTAGAAGCCCAATATTTTTTCAGAGGTAGATGCAGAAAAAAAATATATTCAGTTTGCAACCTGATGGAGGTCAGTATAGATGGACTAATAGAGAAAGTCCCACACACTGCTAGAAGGCCAAATATTTTTTCAGAGCTAGATGAAGAAAAAAATTATATTCAGTTTGCAACCTGATGGAGGTCAGTATAGATGGAATAATAGAACAAGTCCCACACACTGCTAGAAGGCCAACTATTTTTTCAGAGCTAGATGCAGAAAAAAATTATATTCAGTTTGCAACCTGATGGAGGTCAGTATAGATGGACTAATAGAACAAGTCCCACACACAGCTAGAAGCCCAAATATTTTTTCAGAGGTAGATGCAGATAAAAATTATTTTTAATTTGCAACCTGATGGAGGTCAGTATAGATGGACTAATAGAGAAAGTCCCACACACTGCTAGAAGGCCAAATATTTTTTCAGAGCTAGATGCAGATAAAAATTATTTTTAATTTGCAACCTGATGGAGGTCAGTATAGATGGACTAATAGAGAAAGTCCCACACACTACTAGAAGGCCAAATATTTTTTCACAGCTAGATGCAGAAAAAAATTATATTCAGTTTGCAACCTGATGGAGGTCAGTATAGATGGACTAATAGAACAAGTCCCACACACAGCTAGAAGCCCAAATATTTTTTTCCGAGGTAGATGCAGATAAAAATTATTTTTAATTTGCAACCTGATGGAGGTCAGTATAGATGGATTAATAGAACAAGTCCCACACACAGCTAGAAGCCCAATATTTTTTCAGAGGTAGATGCAGAAAAAAAAAATATTCAGTTTGCAACCTGATAGAGGTCTGTATAGATGGATTAATAGAACAAGTCCCACACACAGCTAGAAGCCCAATATTTTTTCAGAGGTAGATGCAGAAAAAAAATATATTCAGTTTGCAACCTGATGGAGGTCAGTATAGATGGACTAATAGAGAAAGTCCCACACACTGCTAGAAGGCCAAATATTTTTTCAGAGCTAGATGCAGAAAAAAATTATATTCAGTTTGCAACCTGATGGAGGTCAGTATAGATGTACTAATAGAACAAGTCCCACACACTGCTAGAAGTCCAAATATTTTTTCAGAGCTAGATGCAGAAAAAAATTATATTCAATTTGCAACCTAATGGAGGTCATTATAGATGGACTAATAGAATGATGCTATGCCCAAAAGATTTTACTTCACTAGGTGCAGTAAAAAAATTGGTATTGTATACACAGGTGGTATATCTTGCAACACAGATAGGCTACTCCACTGACTAACACACTCTGCAATAGGCCAAAAAGGATTAGCTTTGCTAGATTCAGCCAAATGCTGTGAAAAAAACTTGCACAGCACTGGCACAGACCTGCCTGGCAAAAACTGATAGGAACTGATGTAACCTAGTCCTGAAAAGGACTGCAATTACAATTAGTCTTTACTCCCACAATCTATCTATTTAAGAGCACAGACCTGCCTGATAAAAGTCGTAGGAAATGCTGTAACCTAGTCCTTAAAAAGACTGCAATCACAACTATTCCCTACTCCCAAGCTATCTGTAGATTTGTGCGAAAATTGGCTTGAAATTAACAAGGTATAGCGCACACAGCAACAGCGGTGCCGTCTAACACTCAGCTGCAGCAGTGAGAAAATGGTGGCGACGGGGAAAATGGCTTGGTCTTATAGGGCAAGGACATGTGACATACACTGCCAATGACACATCCCCTTGCTTGTGTGAAAAACAGCAGTTCGCTCCGTGTGTGCGCTGTTGATAGGCTGACAGACTGCACCTCCCCACTGCAAATGCGGGAAAGAGAAAAAAAAATGGAGATCTTCATTATTCCTGCAGAGATCCATCCCCTGCCCCTCCCCCCCACCCCGCTGTACACTCAAACTGCGTATTAACATTAATTTTCATCATTACTGAGAAAAAATCCAGTTATGATTTTGGTGCACGAACAGTTATCGAACATAACCTCGAACAGCCGAATTTTTCTCAAATCGTTCGTGTTCGCCGAACGGCTCGAACACCGCCCAAAACAGCTCAAATTTGAGATTGGCGAACAGTTCGAGTAGAACAACGCTCATCTCTAGTTCCTACTCCCTAAACCTATCTGTCTATTTAAGAGCAAATTCGCTTGCAATTCACACAGTTACAAAATATAGCACCCACAGCAGCAGCGGTGCCGTCTAACACTCAGCTGCAGCAGTGAGAAAATGGTGGCGATGGGGAAAATGGCTGGGTCTTATAGGGCAAGGACATGTGACATACAGAGCCAATGACACATGCCCTTGCTTGTGTGAAAAAAAGCACTGATAGGCTGACAGACTGCAGCTCCCCACTGTAAATGCGGGAAAGAGAAAAAAAATGAAGATCTTCATTATTTCTGCAGAGATCCATCCCATGCCCCTCCCTCCGCACCGCTGTACGCTCAAACTGTGTATTAACATTTATTATCAGCATTACTGTGAAAAAATCCAGTTACGATTTTGGTGCACTAACAGTTATCGAACATAACCTCGAACAGCCTGATTTTTTTCAAATCGTTCGGGTTCGTCGAACGGCTCGAACACCGCCCAAAACAACTCGAATTTGAGATTGGCAAACAGTTCGATTCGAACACCGCTCATCTCTTCTTGTGAGTTGTGGACATCTGTGAAAGAGCAGGCAGATCTGTGGCTGAGACCGCTGAACCTACATCCAGGCATGGTCGTGTGTGACAATGGCCGTAACAAGGTGGCGGCTCTGAGGCGAGGCGAGATCACACACGTACCATACCTGGCTCATGTGCTTAACCTCCTCGTTCAGCGGTTTCTTAAATCGTACCCTGAGTTGCCAGATCTGCTCGTCAAAGTACGCCGCCTGTCAGCTCATTTTCGCAAATCGGCTACAGCTTCCGCCACCCTTGCTGTGTTGCAGCAGAGTTTGCAGCTTCCGGCACACCGACTGGTGTGTGATGTCCCCACACATTGGAACTCTACCCTCCACATGTTGCAAAGGATTTGTGAGCAGAAGAGAGCAGTTGTGGAGTACCAGCTGCAACAAGGCCGTCGATATTCAGGTCAGACTCCACACATAAGACCTCATGAGTGGACCTGGATGTCTGACATATGTACCATCCTGACAAACTTTGAGGAGACCACCAAGATGGTGAGTGGCGATGACGCCATCATTAGTGTCAGCATCCCACTTGTCTGTCTTTTGCAACGCTCTCTGCAGAGAATTAAAGAGGAGGCATTTCAGCCAGAGTATGATGAGATGGATCAAGAAGCCATAGTGGGCGATTACACACAGCCCAGCCTCTTCTCATCCCAATGTGCATTGGGGGACAATGAGGGAGAGGAGGAGAGAGAACAGGAGCAGTTATCATGCGCAGTAGACGGTAGTACCTGTACAAGTATCATACTGTCGGTTCAGCGTGGGTGGCCTGAGGACAGGGGGGAGGAGGAGGAGGAGGAGGAGGAGAGCATGGTCAGTCGTCATCTTGGTGAGGACACGGAAATCTTTCCCGTTACCAGTTTGGCATGCATAGCTGACTTTATGTTACGCTGCCTTAACCGTTACCCTCGCGTCGTCAAAATGTTGGGTGACATTTATTACTGGTTGGTGACACTTGTAGACCCCCGCTACAAGGAGAACTTTCATTCTCTTATTCCTGAGGTGGAGAGGTCTACAAAAATGGGCCAGTACCAGAAGGGCCTTGCTGCAGAACTGTTAAAAAAATTCCCATCTGAACACGCTAGCGGCAGAGGTCACAGTTCGTTGACCAACCAAAGCGTACAAGCGAGAGAGAGGCAACTCCAATCCAGCAGAGGCAGTGGAACACTGTCAATGTTCTGGGACAGTTTTCTCAGACCCTCCCTTCGAACAGACCCTGAGGCGCTGGGTACTCTCACATAGAGTGGAAAGTTTCAAAAGATGGTTAGGGAGAAGCTTGCCGACCGTACCAGTGTCCTCCTTGATTCCTCTGTGCCTTTTAATTATTGGGAATCCAAGCTGGACACTTGGAATGACCTCGCTCTGGGAGGTCCTGGCCTGCCCTGCTGCTAGCGTGTTATCGGAGCGTGTTTTTAGTGCCGCTGGGGGAATTATAACTGATAAGCGCACTCACCTGTCAACTGACAATGCTGACAAGCTGACCCTTATCAAAATGAACAAGGGCTGGATTGGGCCAGACTTCTCATCACCACCAAATGACAACAGAGTAACATAAAGTCAAATCCACTCTGTTATTTCGGGAGGTGTATTCATATGCACCGCTTCACACCCACACATGGGTATAGGCTTCCTCATTTCGGCTGTTTTATGTTCTTCTCCTTATCCTCAGCCTCCACCACCACTATACCACCAGGGTGACCGTGGTCCATGTTGCCATTATTGAAAGTTCCTCCGTCCTTATTTTTGTCAGCTTTTGCTTGGAAGGCATAAGCAAAGACTGTGGGAGACCCACTCCCCAATAATGGGAATAATATTTTTAAGATGCTGTACTGTGTGGCTCTTGTAAGGGGCATTAAAACCGTCTTGTTATACGCCTCTGACCTCCACGTCTCTTCTGAGGGGCATTAAAACCGTCTTGTTATACCACTCTGACCTCCACGTCTCTTGTAAAGGGCATTAAAAGCGTCTTGTTAAACCACTCTGACCTCCACGTCTCTTCTGAGGGGCATTAAAAGCGTCTTGTTATACCACTCTGACCTCCACGTCTCTTCTGAGGGGCATTAAAAGCATCTTGTTATACTACTCTGACCTCCACGTCTCTTTTAATGGGCATTAAAAGCATCTTGTTATACCACTCTGACCTCCACGTCTCTTGTAAGGGGCATTAAAAGCATCTTGTTATACCACTCTGAACTCCACGTCTGTTGTAAGGGGCATTAAAAGTATCTTGTTATACCACTCTGACCTCCACATCTCTTGTAAGGGGCATTAAAAGCGTCTTGCTATACCACTCTGACCTCCACATCTCTTGTAAAGGGCATTAAAAGCATCTTGTTATACCACTCTGACCTCCACGTCTCTTGTAAGCAGCATTAAAACCGTCTTGTTATACCACTCTGACCTCCACGTCTCTTCTGAGGGGCATTAAAACCGTCTTGTTATACCACTCTGACCTCCACGTCTCTTCTGAGGGGCATTAAGAGCGTCTTGTTATACCACTCTGACCTCCACGTCTCTTCTGAGGGGCATTAAAACCATCTTGTTATACCACTCTGACCTCCACGTCTCTTGTAAGGGGCATTAAAAGCGTCTTGTTATACGACTCTGACCTCCACGTCTCTTGTAATGTGCATTAAAAGCGTCTTGTTATACCACTCTGACCTCCACGTCTCTTGTAAGGGGCATTAAAAGCTTCATATTATACCACTCTGACCTCCACGTCTCTTGTAATGGGCATTAAAAGTGTCTTGTTATACCACTCTGACCTCCACGTCTCTTGTAAGGGGCATTAAAAGCGTCTTGATATACCACTCTGACCCCCACGTCTCTTCTGAGGGGCATTAAAAGGGTATTGCTATACCACTCTGACCTCCACGTCTCTTCTGAGGGGCATTAAAAGCGTCTTGTTATACAACTCTGACCTCCACGTCTTTTGTAATGGGCATTAAAACCGTCTTGTTAAGCTACTTGGACCTCCACGAGTCTTCGAACGGGCATTGCATTTCCTCCTAATTTTTTGAAGCTTTTGCTTGGAAGGCATAAGCAAATACTATGGGAGACCCACTCCCCAATAATGGGACTTATGTTTTTAATATGCTGTACTGCATGGCTCTTGTAAGGGGCATTGCAAGTTGCTCCGTCTTAATTTTTGGAAGCTTTTGCTTGGAAGGCATAAGCAAATACTATGGGAGACCCACTCCAGAATAATGGGACTTATGTTTGTAATATGCTGTACTGCATGGCTTTTGTAAGGGGCATTGCAAGTTGCTCCGTCTTAATTTTTGGAATCTTTTGCTTGGAAGGCATAAGCAAATACTATGGGAGACCCACTCCCAAATAATGGGACTTATGTTTGTAATATGCTGTACTGCATGGCTCTTGTAAGGGACATTGCAAGTTGCTCCATCCTAATTTTTGGAAGCTTTTGCTTGGAAGGCATAAGCAAAAACTATGGGAGACACACTCCCCAATAATGGGAATAATGTTTGTAATATGCTGTACTACATGGCTCTTGTAAGGTGCATTGCAAGTTGCTCCGTCCTAATTTTTGGTAGCTTTTGCTTGGAAGGCATAAGCAAATACTATGGGAGACCCGCTCCCCAATAATGGGAATAATGTTTGTAATATGCTGTACTGCATGGCTCTTGTAAGGGGCATTGCAAGTTGCTCCATCTTAATTTTTGGAAGCTTTTGCTTGGAAGGCATAAGCAAATACTATGGGAGACCCACTCCCCAATAATGGGACTTATGTTTGTAATATGCTCTACTGCATGGCTCTTGTAAGGGGCATTTCAAATTGCTCCGTCCTAATTTTTGGAAGTTTTGCTTGGAAGGCATGAGCAAATACTATGGGAGACCCACTCCCCAATAATGGGAATAATATTTTTAAGATGCTGTACTGTATGGCTCTTGTAAGGGGCATTATAAGTGTCTTGTTAAGCTACTGTGACCTCCACGTCTATTCCAAGGGGCATTCAAACCATCTTGTTAAGCTACTGGGACCTCCACGTCTTTTCCGAGCGGCATTAAAACCCTCTTGTTAAGCTACTGCGACCTCCACCACTTTTCCGAGGGGCATTAAAACCGTCTTGTTAAGCTTCTGTGACCTCCACGTCTCTTCCAAGGGGCATTCAAACCGTCTTGTTAAGATACTGGGACCTCCACGTCTTTTCCGAGGGGCATTAAAACCGTCTTGTTAAGCTACTGTGACCTCCTCGTATCTTCAAAGGGGCATTAAAATCATCTTATTAAGCCACTCTGAACTCCACAGCTCTTCCAAGGGCCATTGAAATGTTGTTTTTAATTACCTCTAACGTCCACGACTCTTCCAACGGGCATTGCATTTCCTCCTAATTTTAGTCAGTTTTTGCTTTTCAATGCAAAGGCGAAAACTAAGGGAGACCCACTCCCCAATAATGGGTAGAAGGTTTTTAGTAAGCTCTAATCCACGTCTGTTTCATGGGGCATTGCAGTTCCTCATAATTTTTGGAAAGCCTTCCATTCACTGCTTAGGCCAACAGTGTACAGGACATCCAGTTGCTATAAATGGAAAAAATGGTTTAGTTAGGGCCCTCTGACCTCCATGTCATTTCCAAGGGGCATTGGAGTGCCTCAAAATTTTTGGTAGGCATTGCACTCACTGTATGAACTATAACTGTGTAGACGAACTGCTCCTTTTGTTACTGAAACATATCCTACAAGACATATGTGGTTGACTGGCCT
The DNA here is from genome assembly GCF_046119375.1 of Phyllobates terribilis. Taxonomy (NCBI): domain Eukaryota; kingdom Metazoa; phylum Chordata; class Amphibia; order Anura; family Dendrobatidae; genus Phyllobates; species Phyllobates terribilis. The sequence goes on from NW_027362825.1 coordinate 1,741,335, forward strand.
GATATTGATATGAATGGTCCCTGTTTCTCCTCCTCTTTCTCCTTTGCCACTACCTCATCCATCATTTATCACCTGAAGCTTTGTTTTAAAGGGAGTCATAGAACTGGAATAGTAGCAGGAAAACATCCAGCAATCCTCAGAGGAGGTAGGATATGCACGAAAACGCTGACCACCTCAGGCCTAGCCGCTACTACATACATGCGCTTGCATTCCAAGAAAACAAAGCAGATGCTAACTTGTATCATCATCATCATGGTCCTCACCTTGGCACTCTCAACTCCCCTGATGGAGAAGCCAGGGCCCACCGGAGTAGTCTGGTTCTCTGGTGGGCTTGTCCAATGCTGCCCTAAAGCAGGCCGGGCTAAGAAAAGTGTGTGGGGGGATGTTCCAAGGAGAAATAAGGGTGGCTGGAGACCGTTTATGGACACCCGGCTGCCCCCAGGTGGCTGGGGATCGTGTGTAGACAACCGGCTGCAGGGCGGCTGGGGACCGAGTGTGGACACCCGGGGATAGTTGCAAGTCTACATCTTCTGATGCGCCAAGGATGACTTCTGATGTGCACACTTTTAGGCAGTGACCTGGGTGTAAGAGATGCTTACAGGGGTCTTCCCCATGCTGTTCCCATGTCTTTTCAGCACTGTATGCATGTGTCACACAGCACATGGCCAGATAAGGTTGCAAAATGTTAAAATTACATTTCCCGGTGAATGCATTTGTCACGGTTGAAAGCAATACAAAAGTGCAAAAACGCATAAAAAATGATACTTGTGAACATAGCCCAAGGTGTGGAGGAGTATTTTTTTGGGGGGGGTTATTTATTTTACCTTATACACAAGTTTTTACCCTGGAAAGGAAGTTCCTTAACATATTTCACAGGAAAGCAGTTTCAGTTTCGTTTTTGAACGTTTTATTGTGAGCCCTTAAAAGTGGCTTACTACCTCTGACCACGTTGTTGAGAGCAGTGACCTGGGCATCAGAAATGCTTCCTGGGGCGATCCCCATGCTGTCCCCATGTCATTTGAGCACTGTCACTATTGTTTTGGGCACTTGTTAGGCTTTTAAAAGACTGCCGGGGGTGTGACGCCAAAAATGCTCGGGTCTCCCTTAGACTAACATTGGGCTCGTTGCTCGGGACGAGCACCCGAGTATCACGGCGAGCTCGGCCCAAGCTTCGAGCACCCGAACATTTTAGTGCTCGATCAACACTAGCTGTAACTAATAGGTTACGAATCAATATTAAAATAAAAGAAATCATGGTATATTTCCTTTCATCACAAGTAATGCTCATCTTTCTACTGCTTAGCTTAGAAAGAGTTAAATCACAAAATGCCAGAAGAAGTCAGGTTGCTGAGCGGTCTAAAGCGCTGCGTTCAGGTCACAGTCTCTACTGGAGGCGTGGGATCGAATAACACTTCTGACATTAGCATTTTCTTTCAAGAAATTGTACAGCTTCACTCCTGTTACTGATTAGTTGGGGGTCTGCTTTATTGGTGGCAATCTCAAACCGAAAACTAAAAGTGACGGAGCTTAGCAAAACCAATTCTCAACGTTGGCACTTTGGCAGTATTCCTGGGGGTCCTTGAGGCAAATGTTTAATGTCCTGAATTTGTGCTTTCACAAAAGAAAAATACTGTGGATATTAAAATGGGAGGGACTATTTCATCTCTATGTGTTCTCTGTCCCTATTACGGCGGAGAGTGAACCTCCTAAGGTGCTGTCGTGGAAGATTCCTAGAAACTTAATTACCAGTAAGTCTAATTTCAGATTTTTCTACCTCAGGAATAAATAGACTATAAATATACTTAATAAACAAAAGCTAAAAGAGCAGATGAACATAGTTTAACAAGTCTGAAATGTGCATGTGATACTGACATCAAAGTTTCACCACATTTTGGGACAAATGTTTTCACTTTCAACATTAACAATCAGTAGAATATTTTCTCTAAATTTGCATCTCCTTTCTTCACTCCAATTGTTTGCACCTAAGAAAAAATAAATCTTGATGCAACATTATGCTTACAAATTGTGTTTTATGCTCAATCATCACCTGTCCTACAGAGACACAGTCAGAATTACCCTGGCGAATTGAGTAAATTTTAATATGTAAAAAAAATGCAGAATTGCTGTTTTTTTTATTCATTCACAAAGAGTTAATGTAAGTTATTAAATATGTACGCAAAATAGCGTGACTTTCAAATATAGATCATCTTGCAAAAACAAGTCAAAGTAAAAATAAAAACATCCAGTTGTGACATTTACAGTGTGTTGAACATTCGTGAAGCTAAATGTGTCCAGCCGAAATAGCTTAGCTGGGAGAGCGTTAGACTGAAGATCTAAAGGTCCCAGGTTTCGGCAAAAGTTTTTTTCTTCACCCATTAAATTTTAAGCAGAAAATAAACAAAGCATATGGACTGACTGTTTACAGAGAATGTAAAAATCCTAATCATTATAACTATCTACAGGAAATAAAATGATAGAAACTTGAGAACTGAGCACTTTTAACTTTTGAGGAAAATAATATTTTTTGTAATTTTTCCTTCATTCTGGAAGTCATCACTTTGTTTTATTTTAGTTTGACTTAGCTGTATGAGGATTTAAAGGAAACCTGATAGCTAATACGGGCAGCATGTATCAGACACTAGCTGAATGATTTCAGCCATTTATGTTTGACTATGAATCGCTGAGGCATTACTGAGACAAATATGCTTCAAAAATATGCCAGGAACAAAGCTGTTTGGGGAAAAAGCCAGGAAGGCAAAAAACACAAGCCCCAACTCAGGACCGTCATCTTTCATTCTAAAAATAGGGGTTTCCACGTTAATGGTAAGACAAAGAATCCACAGATTTGGTATTTCTCTAGCGAGGAGAGCCCACTTAAAATGTATGGGGTGCTTGTCTCCATAAGCGCAAGCTGGGCACTAAACTGGCTTATTTGCAATTCTGGATGTTGCAGAGTGAAAACACCTGTTGGACAATAATAGTAATTGCTGGCGTTGATGAATTCATTGTGAGGAGTAATTTATAAAATGGGATCACTTTGGAGGGGTTTCTGCTGTTTTGGTACTTTTGGAACTCCGCAAATGTCACCCTCAAAATATTCTTGCAAAATCTGCATTCCCAAAACCCAAATAGCGCTCTTACTTTCAAAGCCCTGCTGTGTGACCAAACAGTAGTTTCTGAAGACATATGCGGCATCACCGCATTTCAATGAAATTGTGCAACTTTAGATATTTTCACAAGAAAAACTAACTATATATTGACCTAAATTTACCATTAATATAAAGTACAATGTGTTACAAAATAACACTATCAGAATCACGGGGATATGTTAAGCATTCCAGTGTTATTGCCACATAAATTGATACATGTCAGATTTATAAAACGGTGCTTGGTCATGAAGCTCAAAATTGGCTGTAACTAATAGGTTACAAATCAATATTAAAATAAAAGAAATCATGGCATATTCCTTTCATCACAAGTAAAGCTCATCTTTCTACTGCTTAGCTTAGAAAGAGTTAAATTACAAAAGCCAGAAGAAGTCAGGATGGCCGAGTGGTCTAAGGCGCTGCGTTCAGGTTGCAGTCTCTCCTGGAGGCGTGGGTTCAAATGCCACTTCTGACATTAGAATTTTCTTTCAAGAAATTGTACAGCTTCACTCCTGTTACTGATTAGTTGGGGGTCCGCTCTATTGGTGGCAATCTCAAATCGATAACTTAAAGTGATGGGGCTTAGCAAAACCAATTCTCAACGTTGGCACTTTGGCAGTATTCCTTGGGGTCCTTGAGGCAAATCTTAAATGTCCTGAATTTGTGCTTTCACAAAAGACTTCTGGGAACATCAAATAGTTTCTTTGTGCATATGTTAGTTGTTGCTTTGGCATCGGAAAAATACTGTGGATAGGAAAATGGGAGGGACTATTTCATCTCTATGTGTTCTCTGTCCCTATTATTGCAGAGAGTGAACCTCCTAAGGTGCTGTCGTGGAAGATTCCTAGAAACCAAATTACCAGTAAGTCTAATTTCAGATTTTTTTACCTCAAGGCATCAATAGACTATATATATACTTAATAAACAAAAGCTAAAAGAGCAGATGAACATAGTTTAACAAGTCTGAAATGCGCATGTGATACTGACATCAAAGTTTCACCACATTTTGGGACAAATGTTTTCACTTTCAACATTAACAATCAGTAGAATATTTTCTCTAAATTTGCATCTCCTATCTTCACTAGTGTTGAGCCACCCCCGTAGTGTTCGAGTTCGGTTCGGTTCGTCGAACACCCGTGTGTTCGTCGAATTGTTCGTCGACCTGTTCGTCGAACACCTTCGAACACCGTTAAAACCAATGGCAGGCAAACAAAAACACATAGAAACACATAGAAAACACCTTCAAAGGTGTCCAAAAGCTGACAAACTGCTCAGAAGACATAACTAACACATGGAAAAGTGACAAGTACATATAGTCATGCGAAAATAAAAGAGGTGGAGGAGTAAAAGGAGGGGGAGACACAGATATAGGCATGTCATGCCCTTCTAAAATCCAAAAAGTGAGAAGCCGACACGGCCAGTCCGTTCCTGCCCGTGCCACCTCCGTGTCGCCGGGTTTGTGCCAGAGCCGCGGTGAACCCTGACGGCCAGCCCCCCTCTCCCAATACTGGTGCCTGTCCGCTGGTGGGTCGAGCGAGCCCCCCTGTGGTGGAGGCAGCTCTATGCTTTTTAATTTAAATTGTCTCTCTAATTTGAATGAATACACTTTAAATCCATTTACAAGGATTTATTGGAGGGCAAGTCTCATGCCAGCAGCCGCGTAATTCCAGCTCCAGTAGCGTCCACTAAAGCTGCTGCAGTTAAAAAGCTTTTATAAGGATCGAGCTCGGCTGTCCACCGCAAGGCATCCTACTGCCAGTCCCAGCCCCTATGCCTTGGGGTGCCTCCTGATGCTCTTCACTAAGTATCCCATGGTCCCGAAGCATTTCCTTTGAAAAAATTAAGTGTCTAAACTACAGGTGGTGTAGCTTGCTTAACAGCCGGGATAATCCGCTGACTAGCAGACACTGCTACTAGGCACAAAGTATTTCCTGGGCTAGATGCAGTTAAAAATTTGTAATTAGATACTCTCGTTGGATGCTGAGAAAGCATTCCATAGAGTTTCCTGGCATGCCATATATGATTCTCTTAAAAAGCTTGGGGTAGGGGTCTAGGGGACCCTTTTATAGCCAAAATCACGGCCCTGTATCGCAATACGTCACCTAGGCTGAAGATAAATGGAACTGTAGCACCCTGAGGGCTCGGTTGCTACAGACGTATTGCACCTCACCCAGAGGTGTGATATCTCACTCTCAGGTAAGGATGGAGTGTGGATCAGGACCCGACACCTGCATGCATTACACCACATTGCCGTGGGGCAGGGTGACCAATATGCCCCTGAGATGGGCACGACAGTCCCTGTCCCTGGCTGGAGTGGGGGGAGGGAACACTGAGGAAGGGGAACCCTGTAGTGCAGGAGCAGGGAGGAAGCAGTTCCTGGGTGCATTGAGAAGGGAGTATAAAAGGTGGGCACCATCTTAGTTCAGTGCAGAGAAGTCTGAGCAGAAGTGGCAGGGAGCAGGGGCTCTGCATGAGCTCTGCTCCGGAGGCGGGCCTAGTAACAGAGGCCCAGGCCTGGAAGAGGGAGAAGGAAGGAAGAGGAGCGGAGAAGGCTCCAGGAACGAGGAATGAAGGGATCCCAGGGGTGCGGATGGGCGAGTCGCCACCGCACGCCCGAATCCACCTGCGTGGAGGGGTCAGGCCAAAGGGGGAGACCGGTCCCCGAACTAGTGGAGGCAGGAAACGACCCTCAGCTAGAAACCGGAGGCTCTGACATTTTATGTGGCGCAGCCCCTCACTACACCCGCTAGGAAGGCACCACATAGGGTCAGGGAAACTGGCGCCAAGTTTACCAAGAGGAGGCCCGAGGCAGCCGGACAGAAGTGTTGGTAAGAAAGGCCAGACAAAGGACACACAAAGGGGGTCCTGTGAAGTGCTCCAAAGTTATCTGGGAGTTGTCTGAGCCCCTCACCTGGTGAGCACAGTACGACGTGGGCAGCCGTTACCTGCAGACGTGGTCTGGATAATAAGAACTGTGAGTAAAGGCCCTGGACTGCATCACTGACTCCGTGTCGTTACTGCTGCTGCCCTGCACCATCACCCCCATCCTCCGCATACACTGCCCTGAGGCTATACTCCTCCCGTGGGGAGTTATGCTACGCTCTGCTGCACCCACAACACCAGCCTCAGCGGTCTGCCCTGTAGCGGCGGTTCACTCTGACCGCAATCCACGGGTGGCGTAGTCGGACATTTAAACATCAAAACCACATAAATAGTTCCGCCACTGGTTTGACCGCCCTGAGCCACGGAACCGGGTCGCCGCCACGAAGACTACAACCACCAGCATCCACCAAAAAGGGTCCGGCTCCGGGTGTCCCAAGGCCCAGGGGGTGCGTCAGAACATTTTCATCACCTTTCACAATCACCAATGGGACAAGGCAGGGATGTCCCCTCTCTTATACATCCTAGTGACGGAGCACCTGCTCTCATCAATTCGCCATAACCCCAATATTAGGTGGATTGAGGTGGGAGGCACCGAGTACAAGTGCTCTCTATTTGCTGATGATGTCCTAGTATATATCACTCAATCACATATATCCATCCCTGCTGTTATGGCTGAAATAGATCACTTTGTTACATGGTAAAATTTTAAAATCAATGCAGCGAAGTCTGAGGCCCTCGATGTCTCCCTCCCCAAATCCATATAGGATTCCATCCAGTCCAACTTTCCCTTTGCCTGGCCCTCACAGGGTATCAAATAATTAGGAATTCCTATTCATAGAGACCTCTCCCATCTATGTTATCTTAATTTTGGGCCCTTTATTGAACAATTCCATACAGACCACGGTTGGCAAGTTAGAACTGTAAGATTCACTACGTGAACCGCTGGTGTTTTGTGGAAAAGCACATGTACACCGCGTTCCAAATTATTATGCAAAAAGTGTTTAGGAGTGATAAGGGAAGAATTTGTTTGTTTGTCAGTTAAACTCATTGATGGTGATGTGTGTCAGGGCTCTTTATATCACTGTAAGCAATTGCAGACACCTGTGCTAATTAGTTTGGCAGGTGTGTCCAATGAAAGGCAAGACTACTTAAGAAGGCTCTCTCACATTATTAAGCAGCCTACATTTGCTGCCAAAATGGGAAAGAAAAAGGATGTGTCGGCTGCTGAGAAGCAACAAATTGTGGAGTGTTTAGGTCAAGGCATGACTACAATCAACATTGTGCGATGATCAGGATGAAGTGTCTTGGCAATCAAGAAGTATGTAGCTGATTCACAGTACACACGTGTGCGTGCTGATAAGGGCAAATTGAGGACTCTTTCCTACAGGCAATTACGTCAGGTTGAAAGAGCAGCGGCAAAAAAGCCTTGTCATAGCAGCAGACAAGTTTTTGAAGCTGCTTGTGCCTCCAACGTCCCCCGAACAACAAGATGCAGGGTCCTTCAGAGGTTTGCAGCTGTGCATACGCCATCCTGTCGACCTCCTCTATCCACTTCACACAAGCAGAAACGGCTCCAGTGGGCCAAACATTACATGAAGACTGATTTCAAAACTGTTTTGTTCACGGATGAGTTCCGTGCAGTGCTCGATGGTCCAGATGGATGGAGTGGAGGATGGCTGGTTGATGGACACCCCACGCAAACACGGCTACAGCGCCAACAAGGAGGAGGTGGAGTAATGTTTTGGGCTGGAATCATGGGGAGAGAGATTGTCGGCCCCTTTAGGATCCCTGAAGGCGCTAAAGATGAACTCCATAATGTATGTGGATTTTCTCAAACAGCACTTCCTGCCATGGTTCAAGAAGAAGAACCGTGTATTTCACAGCAAGATCATTTTTCTGCATGATAATGCACCATCTCATGCTGCACATAAAACATCTGCATCTCTGGCTGATATGGGCATAAAAGGGGACAAACTTATGGTGTGACCCCCATGCTCCCCTGACCTCTACCCCATTCAGAACCTTTGGAGCATCATTAAAAGGAGTGTCTATGATGGCGGGAGGCAGTTCACATCTAAGCAACAGCTCTGGGAGGGTATTCTGTCCTCATGCAAAACAATTGAAGCAGAAACCATCCAAAACCTGACAAATTCAATGGACGAGAGAGTTCAGAAGCTCCTTTCGAACAAGGGGTCCTATGTGAAAATGTAACATCACCTAGAATAAAGTTTTGAGTTGAAAACTGTTTGATTTCAGTTTCTAACAACCTGCTAATGCTTATAATTTCAAAAATGACCATTTTTTTGGTCTTTATTAAAATGAAAAGGTTGATCGAAAAGTTTGGGGGATCTAAGAGTGTGGCAACCCAGTAGTCATGATTACTTCGAATTCTGACAATATGAGGGTCATGCTGCAGGTAGTGCAGCAAGAAGGCACTTATGTGTCTTGCGCATCTCGGAGCCCCAAAATTATTTTCCGGGCTAGATGCAGCTAAAAATTATTTTTAATTTTAAATCTGGTGGAGCTTATTATAGATGGCCTAATAGATCAGTGCTGCACACTGCTACAAAGCCCAAATTATTTTCCAGTCAAGATACAGATAAACATGATTAGTAATTTGAAAGCTTAAAACGTTTGGTAGGGTGATTTTATCCAATCATCAAGCTTTTACTCTCCCCAGGATGACACAGGGGTAGAAAAGTCATTTCGGATCCATGATTTGTTCATCTTTATGAACGTGAGTCTGTCTACATTATCAGTGGAGAGCCGCGTGCGCTTATCTGTCAGCACACCACCAGCAGCGCTGAACACACGTTCAGACAGAACGCTGGCTGCGGGGCATGACAAGATCTCTAAGGCGTAAGTGGCTAGCTCCGGCCATTTATCCAGATTGGAAGCCCAAAAAGAGAAAGGGTCCAGTGACACAGTCGTGGCTTCAATGTTTACTTGGAGATACTCCTGTACCATCGTCTCTAGGCGTTGACTATGTGTCAGACTTCTTGTCTCCTGTGGCCTTGCAAAGGATGGGCTAAAAAAGTGGTGAAATGATTCCGCAAAATTGATGTTACCACCAGATACTGTGGTTCTGTTACGGTTTGAGTGCTGAACACTTGACGGTCCCACGGTTGTCAAGTTGGAACTGTGAGATTCACTACGTGCACCACTGGTGTTTTGTGGAAAAGCACATGTAAGATTCTGCAACAGTCTCTGCTGATACTCCTGCATGCGTGCATCCCTTTCTATGGCAGGAATAATTTCTGCAAATTTACTTTTGTACCGGGGATCTAACAGTGTGGCAACCCAGTAGTCAGGATTATTTATAATTCTCACAATTCGAGGGTCATGTTGCAGGTAGTGCTGCAAGAAGGCACTCATGGGTGTTGCGCATCCAGGAGCACCAAGTCCCTGTTGTGTTGGTGGCGAGGTAAAAATCATGCTTCCTTCCTCTGTCCTCTCCCCCCAACCTCGCACAACAGAAATGTGATCAAGGTCTCCCTCATCTGATGAGTCTTCCATCAGTTCGTCCTCCACTTCTTCCTGGGCTCCTGCACCTTCCTCACTAGTTTGGCTGCTACCATGCGCCCTGGTAAAACCATCTCCCCCACCCTCACATGCCTGCCGCCTTGGTGCTGCCGACCTTCTGGACCTTGCAGATGTTAGCCCTTCCGCATACAACTCCTCCTCCTCTACTTCCTCCACCTCCTCTTGTGCCACCACCTGACTCCGAATTCTGTTTAACATGTGCTCCAGCATGTAAGTCACCGGAATAGTCATGCTGATAATGGCATCGTCAGCACTAAACATCTTCGTCGCAATTGCAAAACTGTGCAGAAGGGTGCATAGGTCCCTGATCTGAGACCACTCCTCCAGCGTGATTTGCCCCACCTCTGAATCTCGTTGGCCCAGGCTATACGTCAGAACGTATTGCACCAGGGCTTGTCGGTGCTGCCACAGTCGCTGCAACATGTGCAGAGTTGAATTCCACCGGGTAGGCACATCGCATTTTAGCCGGTGAAGTGGCAGGCCCAACGACTTCTGTAGAGATGTAAGTCGCTGAGCTGCGGGATGCGAACGGCGGAAGTGAGCACACAGCGACCGTGCCCTCTGCAGAAGGCCATCTAGTCTGGGATAGTGGGCTAAAAATTGCTGGACAACCAGGTTCAACACGTGAGCCATACAAGGCACGTGTGTGACATTGCCCCGGTGAAGGGCCGCACCCAGGTTTGCAGCATTATCGCACACGGCCTTCAATTGTTTCTGGTCCAGTGGAGACAACCATTCATGAAATTGGTTCTCCAGAGCTGACCACAACTCCTCAGCTGTGTGATTCACATTTCCCAGACATTTCAATGTAAAAACCGCCTGATGACGTTGAGCCCTACTGCCAGCATAGTAAGGAGGTGTGCAGGATCCCTTCTGCGCAGTTAGAAAGCTTGTGGCATGACCAGACAGGCTTTGGGTGCAGGTGGAAGACCGAGAGGAGGTTGAGGAGGCAGAAGCAGTGGAGGAACTTTGACATAAAGAGGATTGACGCACAACTCGTGGGGACGGCAAGACTTGGACAGCAGCCCCTTGTCCTGCTGTCACCATAGTTACCCAGTGCCCAGTCAGCGACATGTAACGCCCCTGTCCATGCCTACTCGTCCAAGTGTCTGTGGTGAAATGCACCCTGTCACACACAGAGTTTCTCAAAGAAGCGGTGATGTTGTGTGCGACATGCTGGTGGAGCGCAGGCACACCTTTCTTTGAGAAGTAGTGCCGACTGGGCATCTGGTACTGGGGCACTGCGACGGACATAAGGTCTCGAAAATCCTCTGTGTCCACCAGGCGGAAAGGCAGCATTTCTGTAGCCAAGAGCTTGCAGATGGTGAAATTCAACCTCTTAGCTTTCTCATGGCTAGGAGGAAATGGTCTTTTACTTGTCCACATCTGAGGGACCGAGGGCTGTCTATTGTGCTTAGACGGGGTTGATAAGGGTGTCCCCGGCAAACTGCCGGTCTGTGAGGAAGATGCAGGCGGACATGTTAGGTTGCCTTGATCCAAAGGTGGTGCTATCGATGTCGGACAGCGCTCAACACCAGCTGGTGTTACCACCTCCAAAGAAAATGATGACCTGCCAATCACGCTGGCTGTTGCGGGTAAAGAGGTGGCAGGTCTGCGCCCCAAAACAGGTGTGACTGCTGTCCCCCCAGTCACAGAGGATGAAGAGGCCGCGGATGCACAAGATATGGCAGACTGTGGTTGGCCCGGCCGGCTAGGCCGCATTGTAGCACACTGAGCTTCCCACTGCAACTTATGCTTCATGTCCATGTGCCGGTTCATGCATGAAGTACTCAAACTATGTATTTTTTGGCCTCTACTTAGCTTTTGCTGACAAATGTTACAGATAACACGAGTTGGGTCATCTTTATTGATCTGAAAAAATGCCCAGGCTATGCAAGGCTTAGCACCCATGCGACCTGAAGAGCCACCACGACTTGTGGTGAGAGGCAGAGTTGTGTTTGAGGATGCAGTTGTTGACGTGCTTCCAGTACTACGTCTCTGTCCAGGAAGGCGAAACCTGACCTCGTCGTCACTAGCATCTTCCTCCACCTCCTCTGCTAACCTCATCTCTTGGCTGACTGTGGGTTGACAGTAAGTGGGATCTCCGACCTCATCATCATCACCCTGTGCGTTATCACACCCGTCGTCCTCAGAGCCAACCTGTTCCTGCCCTGACAAAAAACTAAAGTTGTCGCTCCAATCAGGTATTTGAGTCTTATCATCGTCTTCCTCATTGTCTCCACCAACAGGAGTTACAGTTTGGGAATGAGGGTCTACATTATGGTCAGAACCTTCTGCGTCTGGTCCTGGATCCGACTCATAAAGATTCTGGGCATCAGTGCAGATCATTTCCTCGTCTGGATTCACAGAAGCGCTGGAGTCGACCTCTGATTCCCAGGCTATAGTATGAGTAAACAGCTCTGCAGACTCAACCATCTGTTCTACCTCATACTCAGACGGGCAGCTGGAGATTTGGGAGCTGTGAGGAAGCAAGTGCGATTTGGGTGACACCTTTGAGGACTGGAGTATTTGTGATGTTGAAGTTGATGTGGAGGAGAGCCCACTTAAAGGAGCACTTGATATCCGTTGAAGCACCTGCTGTTTTTGGGCCTCATCTGGAATTTGTAGCGATTGGCGTGGCCGTAAGAAAGGGATCTTATCACATTGTCCGCTAAAAGAAGTAGACATTTTAGTTTGGCTGGAAGATGGTCTTTTTTCTGCAGATGTTACTGTTGCTTTAACACCTACCCCACGGACACAAACTTTTTTCCCCTTCCCAACACGCCTATTCCCCTTTCCACCAGCAGCAGGCCTTTTTCCACTCATTTTGGTGGTTAACTAATTCACAACTCTGGAGTTGTTTGCACAAAAAAACAATGGATGGTAACCGAGCAGAGCTGAGTGGCCAAACTGTGGTATTAGGCCAAAACTATTGGCTGGGTTAGATGCAGAAAAAAATTATTTTGAATTTGCAACCTGATGGAGGTCAGTATAGATGGACTAATACAACAAGTCCCACACACAGCTAGAAGCCCAAATATTTTTTCAGAGGTACTGTAGATGCAGATAAAAATTAGTTTTAATTTGCAACCTGATGGAGGTCAGTATAGATGGACTAATAGATAAAGTCCGACACACTACTAGAAGGCCAAATATTTTTTCAGAGCTAGATGCAGAAAAAAATTATATTCAGTTTGCAACCTGATGGAGGTCAGTATAGATGGATTAATAGAACAAGACCCACACACAGCTAGAAGCCCAATATTTTTTAAGAGGTAGATGTAGAAAAAAATATATTCAGTTTGCAACCGGATGGAGGTCAGTATAGATGGACTAATACAACAAGTCCCACACACAGCTAGAAGCCCAAATATTTTTTCAGAGGTACTGTAGATGCAGATAAAAATTAGTTTTAATTTGCAACCTGATGGAGGTCAGTATAGATGGACTAATAGATAAAGTCCGACACACTACTAGAAGGCCAAATATTTTTTCAGAGCTAGATGCAGAAAAAAATTATATTCAGTTTGCAACCTGATGGAGGTCAGTATAGATGGATTAATAGAACAAGACCCACACACAGCTAGAAGCCCAATATTTTTTAAGAGGTAGATGCAGAAAAAAATATATTCAGTTTGCAACCGGATGGAGGTCAGTATAGATGGACTAATACAACAAGTCCCACACACAGCTAGAAGCCCAAATATTTTTTCAGAGGTACTGTAGATGCAGATAAAAATTAGTTTTAATTTGCAACCTGATGGAGGTCAGTATAGATGGACTAATAGAGAAAGTCCGACACACTACTAGAAGGCCAAATATTTTTTCAGAGCTAGATGCAGAAAAAAATTATATTCAGTTTGCAACCTGATGGAGGCCAGTATAGATGGATTAATAGAACAAGACCCACACACAGCTAGAAGCCCAATATTTTTTCAGAGGTAGATGCAGAAAAAAATATATTCAGTTTGCAACCGGATGGAGGTCAGTATAGATGGACTAATACAACAAGTCCCACACACAGCTAGAAGCCCAATATTTTTTCAGAGGTAGATGCAGAAAAAAATATATTCAGTTTGCAACCTGATGGAGGTCAGTATAGATGGATTAATAGAACAAGACCCACACACAGCTAGAAGCCCAAATATTTTTTCAGAGGTACTGTAGATGCAGATAAAAATTAGTTTTAATTTGCAACCTGATGGAGGTCAGTATAGATGGACTAATAGAGAAAGTCCGACACACTACTAGAAGGCCAAATATTTTTTCAGAGCTAGATGCAGAAAAAAATTATATTCAGTTTGCAACCTGATGGAGGTCAGTATAGATGGATTAATACAACAAGTCCCACACACAGCTAGAAGCCCAATATTTTTTCAGAGGTAGATGCAGAAAAAATTATATTCAGTTTGCAACCTGACGGAGGTCAGTATAGATGGATTAATAGAACAAGACCCACACACAGCTAGAAGCCCAATATTTTTTCAGAGGTAGATGCAGATAAAAAAAATATTCAGTTTGCAACCTGATGGAGGTCAGTATAGATGGATTAATAGAACTAGACCCACACACAGCTAGAAGCCCAATATTTTTTTAGAGGTAGATGCAGAAAAAAATATATTCAGTTTGCAACCTGATGGAGGTCAGTATAGATGGATTAATAGAACAAGACCCACACACAGCTAGAAGCCCAATATTTTTTCAGAGGTAGATGCAGAAAAAAATATATTCAGTTTGCAACCTGATGGAGGTCAGTATAGATGGACTAATAGAATGATGCTATGCCCAAAAGATTTTACTTCACTAGGTGCAGTAAAAAAATTGGTATTCTATACACAGGTGGTATATCTTGCAACACAGATAGGCTACTCCACTGACTAACACACTCTGCAATAGGCCAAAAAGGATTAGCTTTGCTAGATTCAGCCAAATGCTGTGAAAAAAACTTGCACAGCACTGGCACAGACCTGCCTGGCAAAAACTGATAGGAACTGATGTAACCTAGTCCTGAAAAGGACTCCAATTACAATTAGTCTTTACTCCCACAACCTATCTATTTAAGAGCACAGACCTCCCTGATAAAAGTCGTAGGAAATGCTGTAACCTAGTCCTTAAAAAGACTGCAATCACAACTATTCCCTACTCCCAAGCTATCTGTATATTTGTGCGAAAATTGGCTTGAAATTAACAAGGTATAGCGCACACAGCAACAGCGGTGCCGTCTAACACGCAGCTGCAGCAGTGAGAAAATGGTGGCGACGGGGAAAATGGCTTGGTCTTATAGGGCAAGGACATGTGACATACACTGCCAATGACACATGCCCTTGCTTGTGTGAAAAAAAGCACTTCGCTCCGTGTGTGCGCTGCTGATAGGCTGACAGATTGCACCTCCCCACTGCAAATGCGGGAAAGAGAAAAAAAAATGGAGATCTTCATTGTTCCTGCAGAGATCCATCCCTTGCCCCTCCCCCCACCCCGCTGTACACTCAAACTGCGTATTAACATTAATTTTCATCATTACTGAGAAAAAATCCAGTTATGATTTTGGTGCACGAACAGTTATCGAACATAACCTCGAACAGCCGAATTTTTATCAAATTGTTCGTGTTCGCAGAACGGCTCGAACACCGCCCAAAACAGCTCGAATTTGAGATTGGCGAACAGTTCGAGTAGAACAACGCTCATCTCTAATCTTCACTCCAATTGTTTGCACCTAAGAAAAAAATAAAGCTTGATGCAACATTATGCTTACAAATTGTGTTTTATGCTCAATCATCACCTGTCCTACAGAGACACAGTCAGAATTACCCTGGTGAATTGAGTAAATTTGAAAATGTAAAAAAAATGCAGAATTGCTGTTTTTTCTATTCATTCACAAAGAATTAATGTAAGTTCTTAAATATGTACGCAAAATAGCGGGACATTCAAATATAGATAATCTTGCAAAAACAAGTCAAAGTAAAAATAAATACATCCAGTTGTGACATCTACAGTGTGTTGAACATTCCTGAATCTAAGTGTGTCCTGCCGAAATAGCTCAGTTGGGAGAGCGTTAGACTGAAGATCTAAAGGTCCCTGTTTCAATCCCAGGTTTCGGCAAAAGTTTTTTTCTTCACCCATTAAATTTTAAGCAGAAAATAAACAAAGCATATGGACTGGCTGTTCACAGAGAATGTAAAAATCCTAATCATTATAACTATCTACAGGAAATAAAATGATAGAAACTTGAGAACTGAGCACTTTTAACTTTTGAGGAAAATAATATTTTTTGTAATTTTTCCTTCATTCTGGACGTCATCACTTTGTTTTATTTTAGTTTGACTTAGCTGTATGAGGATTTAAAGGAAACCTGATAGCTAATACAGGCAGCATGTATCAGACACTAGCTGAATGATTTCAGCCATTTATGTTTGACTATGAATCGCTGTGGCATTACTGAGACAAATATGCTTCAAAAATATGCCAGGAACAAAGCTGTTTGGGGAAAAAGCCAGGAAGGCAAAAAACACAAGCCCCAACTCAGGACCGTCATATTTCATTCTAAAAATAGGGGTTTCCACGTTAATGGTAAGACAAAGAATCCACAGATTTGGCATTTCTCTAGCGAGGAGAGCCCACTTAAAATGTATGGGGTGCTTGTCTCCATAAGCGCAAGCTGGGCACTAAACTGGCTTATTTACAATTCTGGATGTTGCAGAGTGAAAACACCTGTTGGACAATAATAGTAATTGCTGGCGTTGATGAATTCATTGTGAGGAGTAATTTATAAAATGGGATCACTTTGGAGGGGTTTCTGCTGTTTTGGTTATTTTGGAACTCCGCAAATGTCACCCTCAAAATATTCTTGCAAAATCTGCATTCCCAAAACCCAAATATCGCTCTTACTTTCAAAGCCCTGCTGTGTGACCAAACAGTATTTTCTGAAGACATATGGGGCATCACCGCATTTCAATGAAATTGTGCAACTTTAGATATTTTCACAAGAAAAACTAAATATATATTGACCTAAATTTACCATTAATATAAAGTACAATGTGTTACAAAATAACACTATCAGAATCATGGGGATATGTTAAGCATTCCAGTGTTATTGCCACATAAATTGATACATGTCAGATTTAAAAAATGGTGCTTGGTCATGAAGCTCAAAATTGGCTGTAACTAATAGGTTACAAATCAATATTAAAATAAAAGAAATCATGGCATATTTCCTTTCATCACAAGTAATGCTCATCTTTCTACTGCTTAGCTTAGAAAGAGTTAAATTAAAAAAGCCAGAAGAAGTCAGGATGGCCGAGCGGTCTAAGGCGCTGCGTTCAGGTTGCAGTCTCTCCTGGAGGCGTGGGTTCGAATCTCACTTCTGACATTAGAATTTTATTTCAAGAAATTGTACAGCTTCACTCCTGTTACTGATTAGTTGGGGGTCCGCTCTATTGGTGGCAATCTCAAATCGAAAACTAAAAGTGATGGGGCTTAGCAAAACCAATTCTCAACGTTGGCACTTTGGCAGTATTCCTTGGGGTCCTTGAGGCAAATCTTAAATGTCCTGAATTTGTGCTTTCACAAAAGACTTCTGGGAACATCAAATAGTTTCTTTGTGCATATGTTAGTTGTTGCTTTGGCATCGGAAAAATACTGTGGATAGGAAAATGGGAGGGACTATTTCATCTCTATGTGTTCTCTGTCCCTATTAGGGCAGAGAGTGAACCTCCTAAGGTGCTGTCGTGGAAGATTCCTAGAAACCGAATTACCAGTAAGTCTAATTTCAGATTTTTTTACCTCAAGGCATCAATAGACTATATATATACTTAATAAACAAAAGCTAAAAGAGCAGATGAACATAGTTTAACAAGTCTGAAATGCGCATGTGATACTGACATTCAAGTTTCACCACAATTTGGGACAAATGTTTTCACTTTCAACATTAACAATCAGTAGAATATTTTCTCTAAATTTGCATCTCCTTTCTTCACTCCAATTGTTTGCACCTAAGAAAAAAATAAAGCTTGATGCAACATTATGCTTACAAACTGTATTTTATGCTCAATCATCACCTGTCCTACAGAGACACAGTCAGAATTACCCTGGCGAATTGAGTAAATTTGAAAATGTAAAAAAAATGCAGAATTGCTGTTTTTTTCTATTCATTCACAAAGAATTAATGTAAGTTCTTAAATATGTACGCAAAATAGCGGGACTTTCAAATATAGATAATCTTGCAAAAGCAAGTCAAAGTAAAAATAAATACATCCAGTTGTGACATCTACAGTGTGTTGAACATTCCTGAATCTAAATGTGTCCTGCCGAAATAGCTCAGTTGGGAGAGCGTTAGACTGAAGATCTAAAAGTCCCGGGTTTCGGCAAAAGTTTTTTTCTTCACCCATTAAATTTTAAGCAGAAAATAAACAAAGCATATGGACTGACTGTTTACAGAGAATGTAAAAATCCTAATCATTATAACTATCTACAGGAAATAAAATGATAGAAACTTGAGAACTGAGCACTTTTAACTTTTGAGGAAAATAATATTTTTTGTAATTTTTCCTTCATTCTGGGCGTCATCACTTTGTTTTATTTTAGTTTGACTTAGCTGTATGAGGATTTAAAGGAAACCTGATAGCTAATACAGGCAGCATGTATCAGACACTAGCTGAATGATTTCAGCCATTTATGTTTGACTATGAATCGCTGTGGCATTACTGAGACAAATATGCTTCAAAAATATGCCAGGAACAAAGCTGTTTGGGGAAAAAGCCAGGAAGGCAAAAAACACAAGCCCCAACTCAGGACCGTCATCTTTCATTCTAAAAATAGGGGTTTCTACGTTAATGGTAAGACAAAGAATCCACAGATTTGGCATTTCTCCAGCGAGGAGAGCCCACTTAAAATGTATGGGGTGCTTGTCTCCATAAGCGCAAGCTTGGCACTAAACTGGCTTATTTGCAATTCTTGATGTTGCAGAGTGAAAACACCTGTTGGACAATAATAGTAATTGCTGGTGTTGATGAATTCATTGTGAGGAGTAATTTATAAAATGGGATCACTTTGGAGGGGTTTCTGCTGTTTTGATACTTTTGGAACTCCGCAAATGTCACCCTCAAAATATTCTTGCAAAATCTGCATTCTCAAAACCCAAATAGCGCTCTTACTTTCAAAGCCCTGCTGTGTGACCAAACAGTAGTTTCTGAAGACATATGGGGCATCACCACATTTCAATGAAATTGTGCAACTTTAGATATTTTCACAAGAAAAACTAAATATATATTGATCTAAATTTAAAATTAATATAAAGCACAATGTGTTACAAAATAACACTATCAGAATTACGGGGATATGTTAAGCATTCCAGTGTTATTGCCACATAAATTGATACATGTCAGATTTAAAAAACGGTGCTTGGTCATAAAGCTCAAAATTGGCTGTAACTAATAGGTTACAAATCAATATTAAAATAAAAGAAATCATGGTATATTTCCTTTCATCACAAGTAATGCTCATCTTTCTACTGCTTAGCTTAGAAATAGTTAAATTACAAAAGCCAAAAGAAGTCAGGATGGCTGAGCGGTCTAAGGCGCTGCGTTCAGGTCGCAGTGTCTCCTGGAGGTGTGGGTTCGAATCCCACTTCTGACATTAGCATTTTCTTTCAAGAAATTGTACAGCTTCACTCCTGTTACTGATTAGTTGGGGGTCCGCTCTATTGGTGGCAATCTCAAATTGAAAACTAAAAGTGATGGGGCTTAGCAAAACCAATTCTCAACGTTGGCACTTTGGCAGTATCCCTGGGGGTCCTTGAGGCAAATCTTAAATGTCCTGAATTTGTGCTTTCAAAAAAGACTTCTGGGAACATCAAATAGTTTCTTTGTGCGTATGTTAGTTGTTGCTTTGGCATCAGAAAAATACTGTGGATAGGAAAATGGGAGGGACTATTTCATCTCTATTTGTTCTCTGTCCCTATTAGGGCAGAGAGTGAACCTCCTAAGGTGCTGTCGTGGAAGATTCCTAGAAACCGAATTACCAGTAAGTCTAATTTCAGATTTTTTTACCTCAGGCATCAATAGACTATAAATATACTTAATAAACAAAAGCTAAAAGAGCAGATGAACATAGTTTAACAAGTCTGAAATGCGCATGTGATACTGACATCAAAGTTTCACCACATTTTGGGACAAATGTTTTCACTTTCAACATTAACAATCAGTAGAATATTTTCTCTAAATTTGCATCTCCTATCTAGTGTTGAGCCACCCCCGTAGTGTTCGAGTTCGGTTCGGTTCGTCGAACACCCGTGTGTTCGCCGAACTGTTCGTCGAACTGTTCGTCGAACACCTTCGAACACCGTTAAAACCAATGGCAGGCAAACAAAAACACATAGAAACACATAGAAAACACCTTCAAAGGTGTCCAAAAGCTGACAAACTGCTCAGAAGACATAACTAACACATGGAAAAGTGACAAGTACATATAGTCATGCGAAAATAAAAGAGGTGGAGGAGTAAAAGGAGGGGGAGACACAGATATAGGCATGTCATGCCCTTCTGAAATCCAAAAAGTGAGAAGCCGACACGGCCAGTCCGTTCCTGCCCGTGCCACCTCCGTGTCGCCGGGTTTGTGCCAGAGCCGCGGTGGACCCTGACGGCCAGCCCCCCTCTCCTAATACTGGTGCCTGTCCGCTGGTGGGTCGAGCCCCCCGCGGTGGGGGGGGAGTAACATCTGCAGAAGAAAGACCATCTTCCAGCCAAACTAACTTGTCGACTTCTTTTCGTGGACAATGTGATAAGATCCCTTTGTTACGGACACGCCCATCGCTACAAATTCCAGATGAGGCACAAAAACAGCAGGTGCTTCAGCGGATATCAAGTTCTCCTTCAAGTGGGCTCTCCTCCACCTCAACTTCAACATCACAAATACTCCAGTCCTCAGAGGTGTCACCCCAATCGCACTTGCTTCCTCACAGCTCCCAAGTCTCCAGCTGCCCGTCTGAGTATGGGGTAACACAGATGGTTGAGTCTGCACAGCTGTTTTCTCATACTATAGCCTGGGAAACGGAGGTCTGCTCCAGAGCTTCTGTTAATCCAGACGAGGAAATGATCTGCACTGATGCCCAGAATCTTTATAAGTCGGATCCAGGACCAGATGAAGAAGGTTCTGAGCATAATGTAGACCCTCGTTCCCAAACTGTAACTCCTGTTGGTGGAGACAATGATGAAGACGATGATGAGACTCAAATACCTGATTGGAGCGACAACTTGACTTTTCGGTCAGGGCAGGAAGAGGTTGGCTTTGAGGACGACGGGTGTGATAACACACAGGGTGATGATGACAAGGTTGGAGATCCCACTTACTGTCAACCCACAGTCAGCCAGTCGATGAGGTCACCCGGGCCTTTGCCTGGCCTTTGGGATGTCGCGGTGGTCGGTTCCCTGGCCCGTACCTTGGGGTCACTCTTTAAAAGGGTGGATAATTGTTAATTTTATAAGAGTTTGTGACACCACCTGTGGTATGTGGTGAGAAGCATCAGCGCTGCAGCAGTCCACTGAGGCCCGTGATAAGGCAGCTCGATGGTATAGCTCCCCACAGGTGGAGCTAGGTCTCAGGGCAGCGTATGCAGGGGGAATGCAGGACAGGCGAGACCCAGCTGGGTCAGAGCAAGAACGGAAACGGAGACGGTAGTCACTTCAGTACCTTTTACTGGAGGAAATTCAGGCACATCCTGGAGCACTGTAGGGTGAAGGATGCATATCAGGATCCTCCCCAATGAGCGGGAGTAGGGCCTGCTGTTTCTTGCCTCTGCGCAGTAAGTTTCTGACCTGCCTGGAGCTAGGCCTAACTTTTTCTCTGTCCTGCGCTGGCTGACCTTGTGGTAGGGCCTTCTCTTGAAGTTCACGCTCACAGTATGCGGGGCCTAAGCGTCTCCTGGCTCTGTTACGTATCAGCACCTTAGCGATCCTGGGACTTGTAGTTCTCCAGGGATTCCGGTTATGCCTTACTGGGTCATAGAGATCCCGGTAAGCTCGGATCCGGTGTCCGGTAAATGCTTCGGGGTGAGCTGGTTAAGCTCCTCTGCCCCTTATGTACTAACTCGCCACTCGCCTTCGGCCTACTCGGGCCCTCAATAGGCTATACACACTAACGGCAGCTTGCCGCGCTTCACCGATCTTATGACGCCGACACACCTTAAGCTCTATCTGGGCTCCCTGAATCTAGCTAGCAGGAGCCTCGTGCTCCACTGCTGAACTATTAACTGAGTTCTCTAGACTAGACTGAGATCCACTGCAGACTGACCTCTCTTAGGCTTCTCTACTGCAGGAACTCTTCAGAGGCACTGAACTGCCTAGCTCCACCTTCCCTATTTATATCCCTAACGGGCTCCCTTTGCTGGTCTGAGGTGGAAGGTGGAGATGTGTGAATGTTTATGGGGGCCTCTTGTGGAGGATTCCATCAATACACTCTTCTAGGATCTGTGATACCAAGCGCAGCGAGGCGTCACAGATGCTATTGACGACGAGCTTAGGTTGCGCCTTCCTGGACAGAGACGGAGTACTGGAAGCACGTCAACAACTGCATCCTCAACCACAACTCCGCCTCTGACCACAAGTCGTAGTGGCTCTTCAGGTCGCATGGGCTCTAAGCCTTGCATAGCCTGGGCATTTATTCAGATCGATAAGGATGACCCAACTCGTGTTATCTGTAATATTTGTCACCAAAAGCTAAGTAGAGGCCAAAAAATCCATAGTTTGAGTACTTCATGCATGTACCGTCACATGGATATGAAGCATAAGTTGCAGTGGGAAGCTCACTGTGCTACAATGCGGCCTAGCAGGCTGGGCCAACCACCGTCTGCCCCATCTTTTGCATCCGCGGCCTCTTCATCCTCTGTGACTGGGGGGACAGCAGTCACACATGTTTTTGGACGCAGACCTGCCACCTCTTTACCTGCAACAGCCAGTGTGATTGGCAGGTCGTCAGTTCATTGGGAAGTGGAAACACCTGCTGGTGTTGAGAGCTCTCTGACATCGAGAGCACCACCTTTGGATCAAGGCAACCTAACATGTCCGCCTGCATCTTCCTCACAGACCGGCAGTTTGCCAGGGACACCCTACTCAACCCCGTCAAAGCACAACAGCCAGCCCTCGGTCCCTCAGATGTGGACAAGTAAAAGACCATTTCCTCCTAGCCATGAGAAAGCTAAGAGGTTGAATTTCACCATCTGCAAGCTGTTGGCTACAGAAATGATGCCTTTCCGCCTGGAGGACACAGTGGATTTTTGAGACCTTATGTCCGTCGCAGTGCCCCAGTACCAGATGCCCAGTCGGCACTACTTCTCAAAGAAAGGTGTGCCTGCGCTCCACCAGCATGTCGCACACAACATCAACGCTTCTTTGAGAAACTCTGTGTGTGACAGGGTGCATTTCACCACAGACACTTGGACGAGTAGGCATGGACAGGGGCGTTACATGTCGCTGACAGTGCACTGGGTAACTATGGTGACAGCAGGACAAGGGGCTGCTGTCCAAGTCTTGCCGTCCCCGCGAGTTGTACGTCAATCCTCTTTATCTAGAAGTTCCTCCACTGCTTCTGCCTCCTCAACCTCCTCTCGGTCCTCCACCTGCACCCAAAGCCTGTCTGGTAATGCCACCTGCTTTCTAACTGCGCACCTCCTTACTATGCTGGCAGCAGGCCTCAATGGCATCAGTGTTTACTTTGAA
Organism: Phyllobates terribilis; assembly: GCF_046119375.1. NCBI lineage: Eukaryota > Metazoa > Chordata > Amphibia > Anura > Dendrobatidae > Phyllobates > Phyllobates terribilis. Next base: position 1,764,613 of record NW_027362825.1, read on the forward strand.
ATGTCTGGGAAATGTGAGTCACACAGCTGAGGACTTGTGGTCAGCTCTGGAGACCCAGTTTCATGAATGGTTGTCTCCACTGGACCTGAAACCAGGGAAGGCCGTGTGCGACAATGCTGCAAACCTGGGTGCGGCCCTTCGCCGGGGCAATGTTACACACGTGCCTTGTATGGCTCACGTGTTGAACCTGGTTGTCCATAAATCTTTAGCCAACTATCCCGGAATAGATGGCCTTCTGCAGAGGGCTCGGTCGCTGTGTGCTCACTTCCGCCGTTCGCATCCCGCAGCTCAATGACTTACATCTCTACAGAAGTCGTTGGGCCTGCCAGTTCACCGGCTGAAATGCGATGTGCCGACATGGTGGAATTCAACTCTGCACATGTTGCAGCGACTGTGGCAGCACCGACAAGCCCTGGTGCAATAGTTTCTGACGTATAGCCTGGGCCAACGAGATCCAGAGGTGGGGCAAATCACACAGCAGGAGTGGTCTCAGATCAGGGACCTATGAAGTTGACGCGCCCCCTGGGCCATGGGGTACCCGGAGCCGGGCCGGTAGACGCTGGGGGTTGTAGTCACTGTGGCGGTGACCCGGTCCGTGACCCAGGGCGGTCAATCCAACGGTAATTTGTATATATGGATTTTATAATGTCCGACTACGCCACCTGTGGAGTGCGGCCAAAGGGGCCGCCGCTGCGGAACAGTCCTCTGAAGCTGGTGGTTTTGCTGCAATGGTATTATTACTCACCACAGGAAGAGTGTAGCTTCAGGGCAGTGTGGGTGGATGATGGTGGTTGTAGTGCAGGGAGTCAGTAATGAACACAGAGTCCGTGTGATGCAGTCCCAAGATCTTTACTCACAGTTGTTGCAGTCCAGATTACAGGTACCAGAGCTATCTCACCCGTCGTGCTGTGCGTACTCAGTGAGGGGCTCAGTCCACCCCCAGATAGCTCCGGAGTACTTAGCAGGACCCCCTTCTGTGTGTCCTTTCTCTGGCCTTCTCCCTGCACCTCACACCCAGTGTCACTTATATCCGGTATCCTCGGGCCTTGGCGGGCGACTTGTGTTCCGTCCCCTGGGTCCTATGTGGCTACCTTCTTAGTGAGACTGGTGTGGTCTTTTGCCTGCAGTACATGAAATGCTGCAGCCTCTGGTTTCTAGTTAAGCCTTGCTGTTTCTCCTCTAGTTGAGGGACCGGTTCCCCTTATCTGGCCTGACCCCTCTACCTCCTGGTAGCAGCGGGAGTACAGGTGGCCTTCTGCATGGCCCGTAGCCCTAGGGTCCCTTCGGTTCCTGGAGCCTTCCTGCTCCCACTCCTCTCTTCTCTCCTTCAGTCCTGGGCCTCCCAGGCTAGGCCCGCCTCCGGAGCAGAACTCATGCCGAGCCTCTGCTCCTGTCACTTTTCCTCCTCTGACTGGCTTGCTCTTTCTAAGATGGCTTCCTATTTATACTCTCCCTGTCATGTGCTCCCCTAAGCTGCTCCCCTAAGCACCCACTACATAGGATCCTCCCACCAGCTAGGGACCTGGGACTGTGCTCTCCCTTAGGAGCAATCTCGCCCTAACCCCACTGCGGGTATGTGTTGGATGCAGGTGTTAGGGTCCCGAGCCATACGCCTTCCTTACCTGAGGGTGAAATACCACACCTCTGGGTGAGATGCAGTAACTCTGTGGTGACTGCACCCTCAGGGGCGCCACACACCTTTCTGCACAGTTTTGAAATGGCGACGAAGATGTTTAGTGCTGACGACGATGCCATTATCAGCATAACTATTCCGGTGATTTACATGCTGGAGCACACATTAAACAGAATTCAGAGTCAGGTGGTCGGACAAGAGGAGGTGGAGGAAGTAGAGGAGGAGTCGTATGCGGAAGGGATAACATCTCCAAGGTCCAGACGGTTGGCAGCACCAAGGAGGCAGGCATGGGAGGGTGGGGGAGAGGGATTAAACAGGGCGCATGGTAGCAGCCAAACTGTTGAGGAAGGTGCAGGAGCCGAGGAAGAAGTGGAGGATGAACTGGCGATGGGCATGGAAGACTCATCAGATGAGGGAGACCTTGATCACATTTCTGTTGTGAGAGGTTGGGGGGAGAGGGCAGAGGAAAGAAGTATGATTCTTACCTCGCTACCAACACAACAAGGACTTGGTCCTCCTGGATGCGCAAGACACATGAGTGCCTTCTTGCTGCACTACCTGCAACATGACCCTCAGATTGCAGAATTCGAAGTAATCTCGACTACTGGGTTGCCACACTCTTAGATCCCCGGTACAAAAGTAAATTTGCCGAAATAGTTCCTGCCATAAAAAGGGATTGACGCATGCAGGAGTATCTGCAGACGCTGTTGCAGAATCTTACATGTGCTTTTCCACAAAACACCAGTGGTGCATGAAGTGAATCTCAAAGTTCTAACTTGCCAACCGCGGGACTGTCGAGTCTTCATCACTCAAACCGTAACAGTAACACAGTATCTGCTGGTAACAGCAATTTTGTGAAATCGTTTCACCACTTTTTTAGACCATCCTTTGCAAGGCCACAGGAGACAAGAAGTCTGACACATAGTCAATGCCTAGAGAGGATGGTGCAGGAGTATCTCCAAGTGAACATCGAAGCCATGACTGTGTCACTGGACCCTTGCTCATTTTGGTATTCCAATCTGGAAAAATGGCCGGAGCTCGCCACTCACGCCTTGGAGATCTTGTCATGCCCTGCAGTCAGTGTTCTCTCTGAACGTGTGTTCAGCGCTGCTGATGGTGTGCTGACAGATAAGCGCACGCGGCTGTCCACTGAGAATGTAGACAGACTCACGTTCATAAAGATGAACAAATCATGGATTCGCAAGGACTTTTCTAATCCTGTGTTATCCTTGGGAGGCTAAAAGCTTGAGGATTTGGTAATATCACCTCACCATCCGTTTTAAGCAACTGTGGGGCAATTGATGCCACTTAACCCTAGAACGCATGACCATAAAAATCTACACTTTCATATACCTGGGGCCTTTTAGGCCCGTGTGCAAATAACATTGAATAACTCAAACTAAAATGACAAACAACTATATACGTGAAGAATACCTACAGTTTCAAAATTCTAACTAAAGTAATCTTGCAGAAAATAGAAAACAATTAACAGGGCGGGACTGCGAGGCCCCAGGTATGCGTTCTAGGGTTAAGTGGTGTCTGTGCCACAATTTTGGGAAAAAATGGAAACTCTTTTTGGAGTCCCCTTGCTGTGTCTTACGTGACGTTGGCATCGTCAATTCCAGGTGGGTTGGGTCGCTCCCCCCCCCCCTTTTAACTGTAAGAAACTACATACACTATGGCTTGGGGTAACACAGATGATTGAGTCTGAAGAGCTGTTTACTCAGAGGTCTGCTCCAAATCTTCAGTGTCTGCTAGTCAGCGTAGAATTTTTAACTGCATCTAGCCTAGGCAATACTTTGGGCGTAGTAGCCCAGCTGCGAAGCAAGCTGCACCGCCTGTGTATCTAATAAGAATTTTTAAATGCATCTAGCCTAGGCAGACTGTGGGGACCCCCAACCAAACCCAGACGCTCAGCCCCCCTACCGCCCCCCTTTCCTTGACAATACAATAATGTAACTCTTACAACTGGATGGGTGAGGATCGGTCACAGCTTTATTAACTCTTTATACTCATTCCATTAGAAAGACATTTTATTTCTAAAATAATTCAGCTTGTTGCAGCATGCCCTGGGTCTCCACTCCGGCAACTTGGCCAACAAGTGTAACTCTCCAACATGTCCTTTCTATTTCCAGGCCACGGAGGATCCTGCGTACTCGTATGCAGGACTCTGACCCCCACCCATCACTCTTAACGCTTGTTCCACTCCGTCCTGGAGTCCTGACAGGAATATGTTCAGTCCAATATCCATTAAGTGAACACCGTCGGGCCGTATGAGGCCTGCTTTATCTCCTTCCAGTTGTCGGTGTCGTACCACTACACCGCCTCTGTCTCTTCTAAATTTTGCCATCCGAATATTTATTACCCGCCATGTCCGTTCGATGGCCATGATGTCTCGCGCACCTTGCCATACCGCTATCGGCACAATCTCTGACCATACTATAGCTAGTTTTGTGAAAAATTCTCTGAAGCGCTCAGTGTCTAGTTTCATTATTGCCATTAGTTATGCGCTCTTGTGATGACCTAGGTTGTTTCCCCCGGCCTGTATAACTAGGATGACCAGACATCTTGCCTCTCTCCCTACCTTGATTACCTCCATTAGTACCTATGGCCATAGCAGGCCTTTAATACCTCTCCAGTTGAAATATGTGTTATGAAACTCTAATTTCCTCCCGCCTGGGCGGACTTTCGCCCTTTAATCTGCCCAGTATATATACGAGTGGCCTATCACCCACACTGTTGGCTTAGCGTCACCTGTAAAAGAAACAAACCACGTTAGGATAACAAGTCTGGTCTTATGTATCTTGCCAAACACGTGGATCACCATCTCTCTATCCTCTGAACTTCCGTTTCTGACAGTCCTGCTCTTGCTGCTTCTGTGGCCGCGCCTATGCGGAATGAGTGTGTCCCGTAATCTTTGGGGTGGTTCCCTGCCGATGTTATGCATTTATTAAATATAGCTTGGAACTGGTATCTTGATAATGGCGTCCCATCAATGTGTGATAGGAACAAATTACTTTGTGATCTGATGGTTAGATATGGTTTTACTATTGTTACCCGAATCAGTGTACCGTTTGTGGGTTGTAGAAGTACCCAAGTGCCCCTGCCCGCTGGAACCATTTTCGATTTGTGTATGCGTAGACGTATTGCATTATTGCCTATGACTACGTCCTGGTGTAATAAGCCTCCATTGGTGCTAATTTTGGATTGAGGGACTAATTCGCTTATGCATAGCGCCCCGAAGAAGGCGATCACAAATGCAGTAGACAGTAGTGTTGCTTCAAATTGTGAGTGTCATGTTAATGGTGTTAGGGATATGATGTGAGAAATCAGTTTTAGTGACACGGGACGGGACGTCTACACTCCTGACTTGGCTGACCCCTTTTCCACCCTTTTATGGATTGTCTGATGATGAATCTTTGTCACATCTCCCCAATTCAGTAGTTGGAAGTGAAATGCTACTCCGGTCAGACACCGCTGCGCTGACGCCCCTGATATGCCCCTCATCATTAGCTGGTGGAGAAATTCTATGGTGACTTGTGATCTGGCTTGTTCACATTGGTCAACCCGTCTGCCTGCTACTAGTCGTGTCCACTCTTCCCATGCCTTACCGTATGCTTGCCACGTCGACGGGTCAACTGACGCTCTGATTAATGGCATCAACTATTCGCCACTAGATCCCATAGGGAAGGTGGGCAACTGTTGTCCCGATGGGTGGGCATTGTGGAAGAGCTCTGTGAAAATCTGCCAATTGAATTGTTATAAAGCGTTAGCAGCAGCTTTAGACCCCTCAGCATAGTGGCTAGCGCGGACCCATAAATTGTGTTTTAGGCACAGGAATGCTAGCCTGGGTAGTAGGCCTAGCACTGGGAGAGACGATGATGCCATCTTATTAATGCAGTGCGCTAAGCTGGTGTTTTTTGTTATGAAGCGTATATTTTTGTAAGCCAGGAGCGTGCCCCATATTTCTATTGCTACCACAATTGGGAAGAAAAATTATTTTCAGGGCTAGATGCAGCGAAAAATTATTATTAATTGAAAAGCTGGTGGAGCTTGGTATAGATGGCCTAATACAATGAGACCCACACACTGCTAGAAGGCCAAATATTTTTTCAGAGTTAGATGCAGAAAAAAATTATATTCAGTTTGCAACCTGATGGAGGTCAGTATAGATGGACTAATAGGACAAGTCCCACACACTGCTAGAAGGCCAAATATTTTTTCAGAGGTAGATGCAGACAAAAAATTATTTTGAATTTGCAACCTGATGGAGGTCAGTATAGATGACTAATAGAACAAGTCCAACACACTGCTAGAAGGCCAAATATTTTTAGAGTGCTAGATGCAGAAAAAAATTATATTCAGTTTGCAACCTTATGTAGGTCAGTATAGATGGACTAATAGAACAAGTCCCACACACAGCTACAAGGCCAAATATTTTTTCAAAGGTAGATGCAGAAAAAAATTATATTCAGTTTGCAACCTTATGGAGGTCAGTATAGATGGACTAATAGAACAAGTCCCACACACTGCTAGAAGGCCAAACATTTTTTCAGAGCTAGATGCAGAAAAAAATTATATTAAATTTGCAACCTGATGGAGGTCAGTATAGATGTACTAATAGAACAAGTCCCACACACTGCTAGAAGCCCAAATATTTTTTCAGAGGTAGATGCAGAAAAAAATTATATTCAGTTTGCAACCTTATGGAGGTCAGTATAGATGGACTAATAGAGAAAGTCCCACACACTGCTAGAAGGCCAAATATTTTTTCAGAGCTAGATGCAGATAAAAATTATTTTTAATTTGCAACCTGATGGAGGTCAGTATAGATGGACTAATAGAGAAAGTCCCACACACTGCTAGTAGGCCAAATATTTTTTCAGAGCTAGATGCAGATAAAAATTATATTCAATTTGCAACCTGATGGAGGTCAGTATAGATGGACTAATGGAACAAGTCCCACACACAGCTAGAAGCCCAAATATTTTTTCAGAGGTACTGTAGATGCAGATAAAAATTATTTTTAATTTGCAACCTGATGGAGGTCAGTATAGATGGACTAATACAACAAGTCCCACACACAGCTAGAAGCCCAATATTTTTTCAGAGGTAGATGCAGAAAAAAATATATTCAGTTTGCAACCTGATGGAGGTCAGTATAGATGGAGTAATAGAACAAGTCCCACACACAGCTAGAAGCCCAAATATTTTTTCAGAGGTAGATGCAGATAAAAATTATATTTAATTTGCAACCTGATGGAGGTCAGTATAGATGGACTAATAGAGAAAGTCCCACACACTGCTAGAAGGCCACATATTTTTTCAGAGCTAGATGCAGATAAAAATTATATTCAATTTGCAACCTGATGGAGGTCAGTATAGATGGACTAATAGAACAAGTCCCACACACAGCTAGAAGCCCAAATATTTTTTCAGAGGTACTGTAGATGCAGATAAAAATTATTTTTAATTTGCAACCTGATGGAGGTCAGTATAGATGGACTAATAGAGAAAGTCCCACACACTGCTAGAAGGCCAAATATTTTTTCAGAGCTAGATGCAGATAAAAATTACTTTTAATTTGCAACCTGATGGAGGTCAGTATAGATGGACTAATAGAGAAAGTCCCACACACTGCTAGAAGGCCAAATATTTTTTCAGAGCTAGATGCAGATAAAAATTATATTCAATTTGCAACCTGATGGAGGTCAGTATAGATGGACTAATAGAACAAGTCCCACACACAGCTAGAAGCCTAAATATTTTTTCAGAGGTACTGTAGATGCAGATAAAAATTATTATTAATTTGCAACCTGATGGAGGTCAGTATAGATGGATTAATACAACAAGTCCCACACACAGCTAGAAGCCCAATATTTTTTCAGAGGTAGATGCAGAAAAAAATATATTCAGTTTGCAACCTGATGGAGGTCAGTATAGATGGAGTAATAGAACAAGTCCCACACACAGCTAGAAGCCCAAATATTTTTTCAGCGGTAGATGCAGATAAAAATCATTTTTAATTTGCAACCTCATGGAGGTCAGTATAGAAGGACTAATAGAGAAAGTCCCACACACTGCTAGAAGGCCAAATATTTTTTCAGAGCTAGATGCAGATAAAAATTATATTCAATTTGCAACCTGATGGAGGTCAGTATAGATGGACTAATAGAGAAAGTCCAACACACTGCTAGAAGGCCAAATATTTTTTCAGAGCTAGATGCAGATAAAAATTATATTCAATTTGCAACCTGATGGAGGTCAGTATAGATGGACTAATAGAACAAGTCCCACACACAGCTAGAAGCCCAAATATTTTTTCAGAGGTACTGTAGATGCAGATAAAAATTATTTTTAATTTGCAACCTGATGGAGGTCAGTATAGATGGACTAATAGAGAAAGTCCCACACACTGCTAGAAGGCCAAATATTTTTTCAGAGCTAGATGCAGAAAAAAATTATATTCAGTTTGCAACCTGATGGAGGTCAGTATAGATGGACTAATAGAGAAAGTCCCACACACTGCTAGAAGGCCGCATATTTTTTCAGAGGTAGATGCAGAAAAAAATATATTCAGTTTGCAACCTGATGGAGGTCTGTATAGATGGATTAATAGAACAAGTCCCACACACAGCTAGAAGCCCAATATTTTTTCAGAGGTAGATGCAGAAAAAAATATATTCAGTTTGCAACCTGATGGAGGTCAGTATAGATGGACTATTACAACAAGTCCCACACACAGCTAGAAGCCCAATATTTTTTCAGAGGTAGATGCAGAAAAAAATATATTCAGTTTGCAACCTGATGGAGGTCTGTAAAGATGGATTAATAGAGCAAGTCCCACACACAGCTAGAAGCCCAATATTTTTTCAGAGGTAGATGCAGAAAAAAATATATTCAGTTTGCAACCTGATGGAGATCAGTATAGATGGACTAATACAACAAGTCCCACACACAGCTAGAAGCCCAATATTTTTTCAGAGCTAGATGCAGAAAAAAATTTTATTCAATTTGCAACCTGATGGAGGTCAGTATAGATGGACTAATAGAATGATGCTAGGCCCAAAAGATTTTACTTCACTAGGTGCAGTAAAAAAATTGGTATTCTATACACAGGTGGTATATCTTGCAACACAGATAGGCTACTCCACTGACTAACACACTCTGCAATAGGCCAAAAAGGATTAGCTTTGCTAGATTCAGCCAAATGCTGTGAAAAAAACTTGCACAGCACTGGCACAGAACTGCCTGGCAAAAACTGATAGGAACTGATGTAACCTAGTCCTGAAAAGGACTCCAATTACAATTAGTCTTTACTCCCACAATCTATCTATTTAAGAGCACAGACCTGCCTGATAAAAGTCGTAGGAAATGCTGTAACCTAGTCCTTAAAAGGACTGCAATCACAACTATTCCCTACTCCCAAGCTATCTGTAGATTTGTGCGAAAATTGGCTTGAAATTAACAAGGTATAGCGCACACAGCAACAGCGGTGCCGTCTAACACGCAGCTGCAGCAGTGAGAAAATGGTGGCGACGGGGAAAATGGCTTGGTCTTATAGGGCAAGGACATGTGACATACACTGCCAATGACACATGCCCTTGCTTGTGTGAAAAAAAGCACTTCGCTCCGTGTGTGCGCTACTGATAGGCTGACAGATTGCACCTCCCCACTGTAAATGCGGGAAAGAGAAAAAAAAAATGGAGATCTTCATTGTTCCTGCAGAGATCCATCCCCTGCCCCTCCCCCCACCCCGCTGTACACTCAAACTGCGTATTAACATTAATTTTCATCATTACTGAGAAAAAATCCAGTTATGATTTTGGTGCACGAACAGTTATCGAACATAACCTCGAACAGCCGAATTTTTCTCAAATTGTTCGTGTTCGCCGAATGACTCGAACACCGCCCAAAACAGCTCGAATTTGAGATTGGCGAACAGTTCGAGTAGAACAACGCTCATCTCTACTTCTGACATTAGAATTTTCTTTCAAGAAATTGTACAGCTTCACTCCTGTTACTGATTAGTTGGGGGTCCGCTCTATTGGTGGCAATCTCAAATCGAAAACTAAAAGTGATGGGGCTTAGCAAAACCAATTCTCAACGTTCGCACTTTGGCAGTATTCCTTGGGGTCCTTGAGGCAAATCTTAAATGTCCTGAATTTGTGCTTTCAAAAAAGACTTCTGGGAACATCAAATAGTTTCTTTGTGCATATGTTAGTTGTTGCTTTGGCATCGGAAAAATACTATGGATAGGAAAATGGGAGGGACTATTTCATCTCTATGTGTTCTCTGTCCCTATTAGGGCAGAGAGTGAACCTCCTAAGGTGCTGTCGTGGAAGATTCCTAGAAACCGAATTACCAGTAAGTCTAATTTCAGATTTTTTTACCTCAGGCATCAATAGACTATATATGTACTTAATAAACAAAAGCTAAAAGAGCAGATGAACATAGTTTAACAAGTCTGAAATGCGCATGTGATACTGACATCAAAGTTTCACCACAATTTGGGACAAATGTTTTCACTTTCAACATTAACAATCAGTAGAATATTTTCTCTAAATTTGCATCTCCTATCTTCACTCCAATTGTTGGCACCTAAGAAAAAAATAAAGTTTGATGCAACATTATGCTTACAAATTGTGTTTTATGCTCAATCATCACCTGTCCTACAGAGACACAGTCAGAATTACCCTGGCGAATTGAGTAAATTTGAAAATGTAAAAAAAATGCAGAATTGCTGTTTTTTCTATTCATTCACAAAGAATTAATGTAAGTTCTTAAATATGTACGCAAAATAGCGGGACTTTCAAATATAGATAATCTTGCAAAAACAAGTCAAAGTAAAATTAAATACATCCAGTTGTGACATCTACAGTGTGTTGAACATTCCTGAATCTAAATGTGTCCTGCTGAAATAGCTCAGTTGGGAGAGCGTTAGACTGAAGATCTAAAGGTCCCTGGTTCAATCCTGGGTTTTGGCAAAAGTTTTATTCTTCACCCATTAAATTTTAAGCAGAAAATAAACAAAGCATATGGACTGACTGTTTACAGAGAATATAAAAATCCTAATCATTATAACTATCTACAGGAAATAAAATGATAGAAACTTGAGAACTGAACACTTTTAACTTTTGAGGAAAATAATATTTTTTGTAATTTTTCCTTCATTCTGGACGTCATCACTTTGTTTTATTTTAGTTTGACTTAGCTGTATGAGGATTTAAAGGAAACCTGATAGCTAATATGGGCAGCATGTATCAGACACTAGCTGAATGATTTCAGCCATTTATGTTTGACTATGAATCGCTGTGGCATTACTGAGACAAATATGCTTAAATAATATGCCAGGAACAAAGATGTTTGGGGAAAAAGCCAGGAAGGCAAAAAACACAAGCCCCAACTCAGGACCGTCATCTTTCATTCTAAAAATAGGGGTTTCCACGTTAATGGTAAGACAAAGAATCCACAGATTTGGCATTTCTGTAGCGAGGAGAGCCCATTTAAAATGTATGGGGTGCTTGTCTCCATTAGCGCAAGCTGGGCACTAAACTGGCTTATTTGCAATTCTGGATGTTGCAGAGTGAAAACACCTGTTGGACAATAATAGTAATTGCTGGTGTTGATGAATTCATTGTGAGGAGTAATTTATAAAATGGGATCACTTTGGAGGGGTTTCTGCTGTTTTGGAACTTTTGGAACTCCGCAAATGTCACCCTCAAAATATTCTTGCAAAATCTGCATTCCCAAAACGCAAATAGCGCTCTTACTTTCAAAGCCCTGCTGTGTGACCAAACAGTAGTTTCTGAAGACATATGGGGCATCACCGCATTTCAATGAAATTGTGCAACTTTAGATATTTTCACAAGAAAAACTAAATATAGATTGACCTAAATTTACCATTAATATAAAGTACAATGTGTTACAAAATAACACTATCAGAATCACAGGGATATGTTAAGCATTCCAGTGTTATTGCCACATAAAGTGATACATGTCAGATTTAAAAAAAGGTGCTTGGTCATGAAGCTCAAAATTGGCTGTAACTAATAGGTTACAAATCAATATTAAAATAAAAGAAATCATGGTATATTTCCTTTCATCACAAGTAATGCTCATCTTTCTACTGCTTAGCTTAGAAAGAGTTAAATTACAAAAGCAAAAAGAAGTCAGGATAGCCGAGTGGTCTAAGGCGCTGTGTTCAGATCACTGTCTCTCCTGGAGGCGTGGGTTCAAATCCCACTTCTGACATTACCATTTTCTTTCAAAAAATTGTACAGCTTTACTCATGTTACTGATTAGTTGGGGGTCCGCTCTATTGGTGGCAATCTCAAATCGAAAACTAAAAGTGATGGGGCTTAGCAAAACCAATTCTCAACGTTGGCACTTTGACAGTATTCCTGGGGGTCCTTGAGGCAAATCTTAAATGTCCTGTATTTGTGCTTTCACAAAAGACTTCTGGGAACATCAAATAGTTTCTTTGTGCATATGCTAGTTGTTGCTTTGGCATTGGAAAAATACTGGATAGGAAAATGGGAGGGACTATTTCATCTCTATGTGTTCTCTGTCCCTATTAGGGCAGAGAGTGAACCTCCTAAGGTGCTGTCGTGGAAGATTCCTAGAAACCGAATTACCAGTAAGTGTAATTTCAGATTTTTTTACCTCAGGCATCAATAGACTATATATATACTTAATAAACAAAAGCTAAAAGAGCAGATGAACATAGTTTAACAAGTCTGAAATGCGCATGTGATACTGACATCAAAGTTTCACCACAATTTGGGACAAATGTTTTCACTTTCAACATTAACAATCAGTAGAATATTTTCTCTAAATTTGCATCTCCTATCTTCACTCCAATTGTTTGCACCTAAGAAAAAAATAAAGCTTGATGCATCATTATGCTTACAAATTGTGTTTTATGCTCAATCATCACCTGTCCTACAGAGACACAGTCAGAATTACCCTGGCGAATTGAGTAAATTTGAAAATGTAAAAAAAATGCAGAATTGCTGTTTTTTCTATTCATTCACAAGGAATTAATGTAAGTTCTTAAATATGTACGCAAAATAGCGGGACTTTCAAATATAGATAATCTTGCAAAAACAAGTCAAAGTAAAAATAAATACATCCAGTTGTGACATCTACAGTGTGTTGAACATTCCTGGATCTAAATGTGTCCTGCTGAAATAGCTCAGTTGGGAGAGCGTTAGACTGAAGATCTAAAGGTCCCGGGTTTCGGCAAAAGTTTTTTTCTTCACCCATTAAATTTTAAGCAGAAAATAAACAATGCATATGGACTGACTGTTAACAGAGAATATAAAAATCCTAATCATTATAACTATCTACAGGAAATAAAATGATAGAAACTTGAGAACTGAACACTTTTAACTTTTGAGGAAAATAATATTTTTTGTAATTTTTCCTTCATTCTGGACGTCATCACTTTGTTTTATTTTAGTTTGACTTAGTTGTATGAGGATTTAAAGGAAACCTGATAGCTAATACAGGCAGCATGTATCAGACACTAGCTGAATGATTTCAGCCATTTATGTTTGACTATGAATCGCTGTGGCATTACTGAGACAAATATGCTTAAATAATATGCCAGTAACAAAGATGTTTGGGGAAAAAGCCAGGAAGGCAAAAAACACAAGCCCCAACTCAGGACCGTCATCTTTCATTCTAAAAATAGGGGTTTCCACGTTAATGGTAAGACAAAGAATCCACAGATTTGGAATTTCTCTAGCGAGGAGAGCCCAATTAAAATGTATGGGGTGCTAGTCTCCATTAGCACAAGCTGGGCACTAAACTGGCTTATTTGCAATTCTGGATGTTGCAGAGTGAAAACACCTGTTGGACAATAATAGTAATTGCTGGTGTTGATGAATTCATTGTGAGGAGTAATTTATAAAATGGGATCACTTTGGAGGGGTTTCTGCTGTTTTGGAACTTTTGGAACTCCGCAAATGTCACCCTCAAAATATTCTTGAAAAATCTGCATTCCCAAAACCCAAATAGCACTCTTACTTTCAAAGCCCTGCTGTGTGACCAAACAGTAGTTTCTGAAGACATATGGGGCATCACCGCATTTCAATGAAATTGTGCAACTTTAGATATTTTCACAAGAAAAACTAAATATATATTGACCTAAATTTACCATTAATATAAAGTACAATGTGTTACAAAATAACACTATCAGAATCACGGGGATATGTTAAGCATTCCAGTGATATTGCCACATAAATTGATACATGTCAAATTTAAAAAACGGTGCTTGGTCATGAAGCTCAAAATTGGCTGTAACTAATAGGTTACAAATCAATATTAAAATAAAAGAAATCATGGCATATTTCCTTTCATCACAAGTAATGCTCAGCTTTCTACTGCTTAGCTTAGAAAGAGTTAAATTACAAAAGCAAAAAGAAGTCAGGATGGCTGAGTGGTCTAAGGCGCTGTGTTCAGGTCACTGTCTCTCCTGGAGGCGTGGGTTCAAATCCCACTTCTGACATTAGAATTTTATTTCAAGAAATTGTACAGCTTCACTCCTGTTACTGATTAGTTGGGGGTCCGCTCTATTGGTGGCAATCTCAAATCGATATCTAAAAGTGATGGGGCTTAGCAAAACCAATTCTCAACGTTGGCACTTTGGCAGTATTCCTTTGGGTCTTTGAGGCAAATCTTAAATAGAGATGAGTGTTGTTCTACTCGAACTGTTCGCCAGTCTCAAATTCGAGCTGTTTTGGGCGGTGTTCGAGCCGTTCGGCGAACACGAACAATTTGAGAAAAATTTGGCTGTTCGAGGTTATGTTCGATAACTGTTCGTGCACCAAAATCATAACTGGAGTTTTTCTCAGTAATGATGAAAATTAATGTTAATACGCAGTTTGAGTGTACAGCGGGGTGGGGGGAGGGGCAGGGGATGGATTTCTGCAGGAACAATGAAGATCTCCATTTTTTTTTTCTCTTTCCCGCATTTACAGTGGGGAGGTGCAATCTGTCAGCCTATCAGCAGCGCACACACGGAGCGAAGTGCTTTTTTTCACACAAGCAAGGGCATGTGTCAATGGCAGTGTATGTCACATGTCCCTGCCCTATAATTCCAAGCCATTTTCCCCGTCGCCACCATTTTCTCACTGCTGCAGCTGCATGTTAGATGGCACCGCTGTTGCTGTGTGCGCTATAACTTGTTAATTTCAAGCCAATTTTCGCACAAATCTACAGATAGCTTGGGAGTAGGGAATAGTTGTGATTGCAGTCCTTTTAAGGACTAGGTTACAGCATTTCCTACGACTTTTATCAGGCAGGTCTGTGCTCTTAAATAGATAGATTTTGGGAGTAAAGACTAATTGTAATTGGAGTCCTTTACAGGACTAGGTTACATCAGTTCCTATCAGTTTTTGCCAGGCAGGTCTGTGCCAGTGCTGTGCAAGTTTTTTTCACAGCAATTGGCTGAATCTAGCAAAGCTAATCCTTTTTGGCCTATTGCAGAGTGTGTTAGTCAGTGGAGTAGCCTATCTGTGTTGCAAGATATACCACCTGTGTATAGAATACCAATTTTTTGTACTGCACCTAGTGAAGTAAAATCTTTTGGGCATAGCATCATTCTATTAGTCCATCTATACTGACCTCCATCAGGTTGCAAATTGAATATAATTTTTTTCTGCATCTAGCTCTGAAAAAATATTGGGCTTCTAGCTGTGTGGGACTTGTTGTATTAGTCCATCTATACTGACCTCCATCAGGTTGCAAACTGAATATATTTTTTTCTGCATCTACCTCTGAAAAAATATTGGGCTTCTAGCTGTGTGTGGGACTTGTTCTATTAATCCATCTATACAGACCTCCATCAGGTTGCAAACTGAATATATTTTTTTCTGCATCTACCTCTGAAAAAATATTGGGCTTCTAGCTGTGTGTGGGACTTGTTCTATTAATCCATCTATACAGACCTCCATCAGGTTGCAAACTGAATATATTTTTTTCTGCATCTACCTCTGAAAAAATATGTGGCCTTCTAGCAGTGTGTGGGACTTTCTCTATTAGTCCATCTATACTGACCTCCATCAGGTTGCAAACTGAATATAATTTTTTTCTGCATCTAGCTCTGAAAAAATATTTGGCCTTCTAGCAGTGTGTGGGACTTTCTCTATTAGTCCATCTATACTGACCTCCATCAGGTTGCAAATTAAAAATAATTTTTATCTGCATCTACAGTACCTCTGAAAAAATATTTGGGCTTCTAGCTTTGTGTGGGACTTGTTCTATTAGTCCATCTATACTGACCTCCATCAGGTTGCAAATTGAATATAATTTTTATCTGCATCTAGCTCTGAAAAAATATTTGGCCTTCTAGCAGTGTGTGGGACTTTCTCTATTAGTCCATCTATACTGACCTCCATCAGGTTGCAAATTGAATATAATTTTTATCTGCATCTAGCTCTGAAAAAATATTTGGCCTTCTAGGAGTGTGTGGGACTTTCTCTATTAGTCCATCTATAATGACCTCCATCAGGTTGCAAATTAAAAATAATTTTTATCTGCATCTACCTCTGAAAAAATATTTGGGCTTCTAGCTGTGTGTGGGACTTGTTCTATTACTCCATCTATACTGACCTCCATCAGGTTGCAAACTGAATATATTTTTTTCTGCATCTACCTCTGAAAAAATATTGGGCTTCTAGCTGTGTGTAGGACTTGTTGTATTAGTCCATCTATACTGACCTCCATCAGGTTGCAAATTAAAAATAATTTTTATCTGCATCTACAGTACCTCTGAAAAAATATTTGGGCTTCTAGCTGTGTGTGGGACTTGTTCTATTAGTCCATCTATACTGACCTCCAACAGGTTGCAAATTGAATATAATTTTTATCTGCATCTAGCTCTGAAAAAATATTTGGCCTTCTAGCAGTGTGTGGGACTTTCTCTATTAGTCCATCTATACTGACCTCCATCAGGTTGCAAATTAAAATAATTTTTATCTGCATCTACAGTACCTCTGAAAAAATATTTGGGCTTCTAGCTGTGTGTGGGACTTGTTCTATTCGTCCATCTATACTGACCTCCATCAGGTTGCAAATTGAATATAATTTTTATCTGCATCTAGCTCTGAAAAAATATTTGGCCTTCTAGCAGTGTGTGGGACTTTCTCTATTAGTCCATCTATACTGACCTCCATCAGGTTGCAAATTGAATATAATTTTTATCTGCATCTAGCTCTGAAAAAATATTTGGCCTTCTAGCAGTGTGTGGGACTTTCTCTATTAGTCCATCTATACTGACCTCCATCAGGTTGCAAATTAAAAATAATTTTTATCTGCATCTACCTCTGAAAAAATATTTGGGCTTCTAGCTGTGTGTGTGACTTGTTCTATTACTCGATCTATACTGACCTCCATCAGGTTGCAAACTGAATATATTTTTTTCTGCATCTACCTCTGAAAAAATATTGGGCTTCTAGCTGTGTGTAGGACTTGTTCTATTAATCCATCTATACTGACCTCCATCAGGTTGCAAATTAAAAATAATTTTTATCTACATATACAGTACCTCTGAAAAAATATTTGGGCTTCTAGCTGTGTGTGGGACTTGTTCTATAACTCCATCTATACTGACCTCCATCAGGTTGCAAACTGAATATATTTTTTTCTGCATCTACCTCTGAAAAAATATTGGGCTTCTAGCTGTGTGTGGGACTTGTTGTATTAGTACATATATACTGACCTCCATCAGGTTGCAAATTAAAAATAATTTTTATCTGCATCTACAGTACCTCTGAAAAAATATTTGGGCTTCTAGCTGTGTGTGGGACTTGTTCTATTAGTCCATCTATACTGACCTCCATCAGGTTGCAAATTGAATATAATTTTTATCTGCATCTAGCTCTGAAAAAATATTTGGCCTTCTAGCAGTGTGTGGGACTTTCTCTATTAGTCCATCTATACTGACCTCCATCAGGTTGTGTAACGGGTCTGGGAGGCGGAACCTCTGAGCTACTATACAAGGGGGCGGTCCTTGTAAGGGAGCGGGTGGCGACCAGGGTAGACGGGCAGGCAGTCACAGCAGGTGAGCGGGACAGTCTCTGAATGAACGGGCAGGAGGTCACGGCAAGTGACCGGGGCAGTCTCCGGATAAACAGGCAGGAGGTCACGGCAAGTGACCGGGGCAGTCTCTGGATAAACGGGCAGGAGGTCACGGCAAGTGACCGTGGCAGTCTCTGGATGAACGGGCAGGAGGTCACAGCAAGTGACCGGGGCAGTCTCTGGATGAACGGGCAGGAGGTCACGGCAAGTGACCGGGGCAGTCTCTGGATGAACGGGCAGGAGGTCACGGCAAGTGACCGGGGCAGTCTCTGGATGAACGGGCAGGAGGTCACGGCAAGTGACTGGGGCAGTCTCTGGATGAACGGGCAGGAGGTCACGGCAAGTGACCGGGGCAGTCTCTGGATGAACGGGCAGGAGGTCACGGCAAGTGACCGGGGCAGTCTCTAGGTAAAGGATTGGTACGACCTGTGGCGGCAGATGATAGACTTGAGCTCCCAGGTGAGCAGGCGAGAGTCTCTGGATGAACGGGTGGTCACAGCATGTGACGGAGGAGCCTCCAGGAGAACCAACAGACAGGTAGCAGATGAGCGCTCCCAGGTGAGCGGGCAGGAGTCTCTGAACAGGCGGGTGGTCACAGCACATGACGGCGGAGCCTCCAGGTAGGCTAGCAGGCAGATAGCAGATGTGCGCTCCCAGGTGAGCGGGCAAGCTGGTCCTTAGACAGACAGACAGGAGTTGGAAGGCAGACCGTCGGACCTCAGGCAAGCAGGCAGGTAGCAGGATATCAGGTAGGAATTAGACAGCAGACTGGCAGGTATCTGGCAGGTAACTGGCAATGGGACCTGAGGGCTGAAGCAGAGTAGTGAACAGTGCTACAACATTACTCGGGCACCTCCATTTTGGAGGAGGTGCCTTTTATATGGGAGGTCCTCCGGCAATTGGCCGGGGACTCCTCAGGACGGCGCGCGCGGTCCCTTCAAGAGAGGGGGAGCGCGCGCGCGCGCGCCCTAAGCACACTGCCGGGGAAGGAGCGCGTGCCGGAAGCAGCGGGGAGAGCAGCACTGGAGGACGCCGCGCCAGGAGCGGGGAGGTGAGAGGGACGGCGTCTCTGCCTAGAACGGGGCAGAGACGCCGATGCTACAGGTTGCAAATTAAAAATAATTTTTATCTGCATCTACCTCTGAAAAAATGTTTGGGCATCTAGCTGTGTGTGGGACTTGTTCTATTACTCCATCTATACTCACCTCCATCAGGTTGCAAACTGAATATATTTTTTTCTGCATCTACCTCTGAAAAAATATTGGGCTTCTAGCTGTGTGTGGGACTTGTTCTATTAGTCCATCTATACTGACCTCCATCAGGTTGCAAATTAAAAATAATTTTTATCTGCATCTAGCTATGAAAAAATATTTGGCCTTCTAGCAGTGTGTGGGACTTTCTCTATTAGTCCATCTATACTGACCTCCATCAGGTTGCAAATTAAAAATAATTTTTATCTGCATCTACAGTACCTCTGAAAAAATATTTGGGCTTCTAGCTGTGTGTGGGACTTGTTCTATTAGTCCATCTATACTGACCTCCATCAGGTTGCAAATTGAATATAATTTTTATCTGCATCTAGCTCTGAAAAAATATTTGGCCTTCTAGCAGTGTGTGGGACTTTCTCTATTAGTCCATCTATACTGACCTCCATCAGGTTGCAAATTAAAAATAATTTTTATCTGCATCTAGCTCTGAAAAAATATTTGGCCTTCTAGCAGTGTGTGGGACTTTCTCTATTAGTCCATCTATACTGACCTTCATCAGGTTGCAAATTAAAAATAATTTTTATCTGCATCTACAGTACCTCTGAAAAAATATTTGGGCTTCTAGCTGTGTGTGGGACTTGTTCTATTAGTCCATCTATACTGACCTCCATCAGGTTGCAAATTGAAGATAATTTTTATCTGCATCTAGCTCTGAAAAAATATTTGGGCTTCTAGCAGTGTGTGGGACTTTCTCTATTAGTCCATCTATACTGACCTCCATCAGGTTGCAAATTGAATATAATTTTTATCTGCATCTAGCTCTGAAAAAATATTTGGCCTTCTAGCAGTGTGTGGGACTTTCTCTATTAGTCCATCTACACTGACCTCCAACAGGTTGCAAATTAAAAATAATTTTTATCTGCATCTACAGTACCTCTGGAAAAATATTTGGGCTTCTAGCTGTGTGTGGGACTTGTTCTATTAGTCCATCTATACTGACCTCCATCAGGTTGCATATTGAATATAATTTTTTTCTGCATCTACCTCTGAAAAAATATTTGGGCTTCTAGCTGTGTGTGGGACTTGTTCTATTACTCCATCTATACTGACCTCCATCACGTTGCAAACTGAATATATTTTTTTCTGCATCTACCTCTGAAAAAATATTGGGCTTCTAGCTGTGTGTGGGACTTGTTGTATTAGTCCATCTATACTGACCTCCATCAGGTTGCAAATTAAAAATAATTTTTATCTGCATCTAGCTCTGAAAAAATATTTGGCCTTCTAGCAGTGTGTGGGACTTTCTCTATTAGTCCATCTATACTGACCTCCATCAGGTTGCAAATTAAAAATAATTTTTATCTGCATCTAGCTATGAAAAAATATTTGGCCTTCTAGCAGTGTGTGGGACTTTCTCTATTAGTCCATCTATACTGACCTCCATCAGGTTGCAAATTAAAAATAATTTTTATCTGCATCTACAGTACCTCTGAAAAAATATTTGGGCTTCTAGCTGTGTGTGGGACTTGTTCTATTAGTCCATCTATACTGACCTCCATCAGGTTGCAAATTGAATATAATTTTTATCTGCATCTAGCTCTGAAAAAATATTTGGCCTTCTAGCAGTGTGTGGGACTTTCTCTATTAGTCCATCTATACTGACCTCCATCAGGTTGCAAATTAAAAATAATTTTTATCTGCATCTAGCTCTGAAAAAATATTTGGCCTTCAAGCAGTGTGTGGGACTTTCTCTATTAGTCCATCTATACTGACCTCCATCAGGTTGCAAATTAAAAATAATTTTTATCTGCATCTACAGTACCTCTGAAAAAATATTTGGGCTTCTAGCTGTGTGTGGGACTTGTTCTATTAGTCCATCTATACTGACCTCCATCAGGTTGCAAATTGAAGATAATTTTTATCTGCATCTAGCTCTGAAAAAATATTTGGGCTTCTAGCAGTGTGTGGGACTTTCTCTATTAGTCCATCTAAACTGACCTCCATCAGGTTGCAAATTGAATATAATTTTTATCTGCATCTAGCTCTGAAAAAATATTTGGCCTTCTAGCAGTGTGTGGGACTTTCTCTATTAGTCCATCTACACTGACCTCCAACAGGTTGCAAATTAAAAATAATTTTTATCTGCCTCTACAGTACCTCTGGAAAAATATTTGGGCTTCTAGCTGTGTGTGGGACTTGTTCTATTAGTCCATCTATACTGACCTCCATCAGGTTGCAAATTGAATATAATTTTTTTCTGTATCTACCTCTGAAAAAATATTTGGGCTTCTAGCTGTGTGTGGGACTGGTTCTATTACTCCATCTATACTGACCTCCATCACGTTGCAAACTGAATATATTTTTTTCTGCATCTACCTCTGAAAAAATATTGGGCTTCTAGCTTTGTGTGGGACTTGTTGTATTAGTCCATCTATACTGACCTCCATCAGGTTGCAAATTAAAAATAATTTTTATCTGCATCTAGCTCTGAAAAAATATTTGGCCTTCTAGCAGTGTGTGGGACTTTCTCTATTAGTCCATCTATACTGACCTCCATCAGGTTGCAAATTAAAAATAATTTTTATCTGCATCTACAGTACCTCTGAAAAAATATTTGGGCTTCTAGCTGTGTGTGGGACTTGTTCTATTAGTCCATCTATACTGACCTCCATCAGGTTGCAAATTGAATATAATTTTTATCTGCATCTAGCTCTGAAAAAATATTTGGCCTTCTAGCAGTGTGTGGGACTTTCTCTATTAGTCTATCTATACTGACCTCCATCAGGTTTCAAATTGAATATAATTTTTATTTGCATCTACCTCTGAAAAAATATTTGGCCTTCTAGCAGTGTGTGGGACTTTCTCTATTAGTCCATCTATACTGACCTCCATCAGGTTGCAAATTAAAAATAATTTTTATCTGCATCTACCTCTGAAAAAATATTTGGGCTTCTAGCTGTGTGTGGGACTTGTTCTATTACTCCATCTATACTGACCTCCATCAGGTTGCAAACTGAATATATTTTTTTCTGCATCTACCTCTGAAAAAATATTGGGCTTCTAGCTGTGGTGGGACTTGTTCTATTAGTCCATCTATACTGACCTCCATCAGGTTGCAAATTGAATATAATTTTTATGTGCATCTAGCTCTGAAAAAATATTTGGCATTCTAGCAGTGTGTGGGACTTTCTCTATTAGTCCATCTATACTGACCTCCATCAGGTTGCAAATTAAAAATAATTTTTATCTGCATCTACAGTACCTCTGAAAAAATATTTGGGCTTCTAGCTGTGTGTGGGACTTGTTCTATTAGTCCATCTATACTGACCTCCATCAGGTTGCAAATTGAATATAATTTTTATGTGCATCTAGCTCTGAAAAAATATTTGGCCTTCTAGCAGTGTGTGGGACTTTCTCTATTAGTCCATCTATACTGACCTCCATCAGGTTTCAAATTGAATATAATTTTTATCTGCATCTAGCTCTGAAAAAATATTTGGCCTTCTAGCAGTGTGTGGGACTTTCTCTATTAGTCCATCTATACTGACCTCCATCAGGTTGCAAATTAAAAATAATTTTTATCTGCATCTACCTCTGAAAAAATATTTGGGCTTCTAGCTGTGTGTGGGACTTGTTCTATTACTCCATCTATACTGACCTCCATCAGGTTGCAAACTGAATATATTTTTTTCTGCATCTACCTCTGAAAAAATATTGGGCTTCTAGCTGTGTGTGGGACTTGTTGTATTAGTACATATATACTGACCTCCATCAGGTTGCAAATTAAAAATAATTTTTATCTGCATCTACAGTACCTCTGAAAAAATATTTGGGCTTCTAGCTGTGTGTGGGACTTGTTCTATTAGTCCATCTATACTGACCTCCATCAGGTTGCAAATTGAATATAATTTTTATCTGCATCTAGCTCTGAAAAAATATTTGGCCTTCTAGCAGTGTGTGGGACTTTCTCTATTAGTCCATCTATACTGACCTCCATCAGGTTGTGTAACGGGTCTGGGAGGCGGAACCTCTGAGCTACTATACAAGGGGGCGGTCCTTGTAAGGGAGCGGGTGGCGACCAGGGTAGACGGGCAGGCAGTCACAGCAGGTGAGCGGGACAGTCTCTGAATGAACGGGCAGGAGGTCATGGCAAGTGACCGGGGCAGTCTCTGGATAAACGGGCAGGAGGTCACGGCAAGTGACCGGGGCAGTCTCTGGATAAACGGGCAGGAGGTCACGGCAAGTGACCGTGGCAGTCTCTGGATGAATGGGCAGGAGGTCACGGCAAGTGACCGGGGCAGTCTCTGGATGAACGGGCAGGAGGTCACGGCAAGTGACCGGGGCAGTCTCTGGATGAACGGGCAGGAGGTCACGGCAAGTGACCGGGGCAGTCTCTGGATGAACGGGCAGGAGGTCACGGCAAGTGACCGGGGCAGTCTCTGGATGAACGGGCAGGAGGTCACGGCAAGTGACCGGGGCAGTCTCTGGATGAACGGGCAGGAGGTCACGGCAAGTGACCGGGGCAGTCTCTAGGTAAAGGATTGGTACGACCTGTGGCGGCAGATGATAGACTTGAGCTCCCAAGTGAGCAGGCGAGAGTCTCTCGATGAACGGGTGGTCACAGCATGTGACGGAGGAGCCTCCAGGAGAACCAACAGACAGGTAGCAGATGAGCGCTCCCAGGTGAGCGGGCAGGAGTCTCTGAACAGGCGGGTGGTCACAGCACGTGACGGCGGAGCCTCCAGGTAGGCTAGCAGGCAGATAGCAGATGTGCGCTCCCAGGTGAGCGGGCAAGCTGGTCCTTAGACAGACTGACAGGAGTTGGAAGGCAGACCGTAGGTCCTCAGGCAAGCAGGCAGGTAGCAGGATATCAGGCAGGAATTAGACAGCAGACTGGCAGGTATCTGGCAGGTAACTGGCAACGGGACCTGAGGGCTGAAGCAGAGTAGTGAACAGTGCTACAACATTGCTCGGGCACCTCCATTTTGGAGGAGGTGCCTTTTATATGGGAGGTCCTGCGGCAATTGGCCGGGGACTCCTTAGGACGGCGCGCGCGGTCCCTTTAAGAGAGGGGGAGCGCGCGCGCCCTAAGCACACTGCCGGGGAAGGAGCGCGTGCCGGAAGCAGCGGGGAGAGCAGCGCTGGAGGACGCCACGCCAGGAGCGGGGAGGTGAGAGGGACGGCGTCTCTGCCTAGAACGGGGCAGAGACGCCGATGCTACAGGTTGCAAATAAAAAATAATTTTTATCTGCATCTACCTCTGAAAAAATATTTGGGCATCTAGCTGTGTGTGGGACTTGTTCTATTACTCCATCTATACTGACCTCCATCAGGTTGCAAACTGAATATATTTTTTTCTGCATCTACCTCTGAAAAAATATTGGGCTTCTAGCTGTGTGTGGGACTTGTTGTATTAGTCCATCTATACTGACCTCCATCAGGCTGCAAATTAAAAATAATTTTTATCTGCATCTACAGTTCTTCTGAAAAAATATTTGGGCTTCTAGCTGTGTGTGGGACTTGTTCTATTAGTCCATCTATACTGACCTCCATCAGGATGCAAATTGAATATAATTTTTATCTGCATCTAGCTCTGAAAAAATATTTGGCCTTCTAGCAGTGTGTGGGACTTTCTCTATTAGTCCATCTATACTGACCTCCATCAGGTTGCAAATTAAAAATTATTTTTATCTGCATCTAGCTCTGAAAAAATATTTGGCCTTCTAGCAATGTGTGGGACTTTCTCTATTAGTCCATCTATACTGACCTCCATCAGGTTGCAAATTAAAAATAATTTTTATCTGCATCTACCTCTGAAAAAATATTTGGGCTTCTAGCTGTGTGTTGGACTTGTTCTATTAATACATCTATACAGACCTCCATCAGGTTGCAAACTGAATATAATTTTTTTCTGCATCTAGCTCTGAAAAAATATTTGGCCTTCTAGCAGTGTGTGGGACTTGTTCTATTAGTCCACCTATACTGAACTCCATCAGGTTGCAAATTCAAAAAAATTTTTTGTCTGCATCTAGCTCTGAAAAAATATTTTACCTTCTAGCAGTGTGTGGGACTTTCTCTATTAGTCCATCTATACTGACCTCCATCAGGTTGCAAACTGAATATATTTTTTTTCTGCATCTACCTCTGAAAAAATATTTGGGCTTCTAGCTGTGTGTGGGACTTGTTCTATTAGTCCATCTATACTGACCTCCATCAGGTTGCAAATTGAATATAATTTTTTATTGCATCTAACCCAGCCAATAGTTTTGGCCTAATACCACAGTTTGTCCACTCAGCTCTGCTCGGTTCCCATCCATTGTTTTTTTGTGCAAACAACTCCAGAGTTGTGAATTAGTTAACCACCAAAATGAGTGGAAAAAGGCCTGCTGCTGGTGGAAAGGGGAATAGGAGTGTTGGGAAGGGGAAAAAAGGTTGTGTCCGTGGGGTAGGTGTTAAAGCAACAGTAACATCTACAGAAGAAAGACCATCTTCCAGCCAAACTAAAATGTCTACTTCTTTTAGCGGACAATGTGATAAGATCCCTTTCTTACAGCCACGCCAATCGCTACAAATTCCAGATGAGGCACAAAAACAGCAGGTGCTTCAACGGATATCAAGTGCTCCTTTAAGTGGGCTCTCCTCCACATCAACTTCAACATCACAAATACTCCAGTCCTCAAAGGTGTCACCCCAATCGCACTTGCTTCCTCACAGCTCCCAAATCTCCAGCTGTCCGTCTGAGTATGAGGTAGAAAAAATGGTTGAGTCTGCAGAGCTGTTTACTCATACTATAGCCTGGGAATCAGAGGTCGACTCCAGCGCTTCTGTGAATCCAGACGAGGAAATGATCTGCACTGATGCCCAGAATCTTTATGAGTCGGATCCAGGACCAGACGCAGAAGGTTCTGACCATAATGTAGACCCTCATTCCCAAACTGTAACTCCTGTTGGTGGAGACAATGAGGAAGACGATGATGAGACGCAAATACCTGATTGTAGTGACAACTTTAGTTTTTTGTCAGGGCAGGAACAGGTTGGCTCTGAGGACGACGGGTGTGATAACGCACAGGGTGATGATGAAGAGGTTGGAGATCCCACTTACTGTCAACCCACAGTCAGCCAAGAGATGAGGTCAGCAGAGGAGGTGGAGGAAGATGCTAGTGACGACGAGGTCAGGTTGCGCCTTCCTGGACAGAGACGTAGTACTGGAAGCACGTCAACAACTGCATCCTCAAACACAACTCTGCCTCTCACCACAAGTCGTGGTGGCTCATCAGGTCGCATGGGTGCTAAGCCTTGCATAGCCTGGGCATTTTTGAAGATCGATAAAGATGAACCAACTCGTGTTATCTGTAACATTTGTCAGCAAAAGCTAAGTAGAGGCCAAAAAATACATAGTTTGAGTACTTCATGCATGAAACGGCACATGGACATGCAGCATAAGCTGCAGTGGGAAGCTCAGTGTGCTACAATGCGGCCTAGCCGGCCGGGCCAACCACCGTCTGCCGTATCTTGTGCATCCGCGGCCTCTTCATCCTCTGTGACTGGGGTGACAGCAGTCACACCTGTTATGGGGCGCAGACCTGCCACCTCTTTACCCGCAACAGCCAGCGTGATTGGCAGGTCATCATTTTCTTTGGAGGTGGTAACACCAGCTGGTGTTGAGCGCTGTCCGACATCGATAGCACCACCTTTGGATCAAGGCAACCTAACATGTCCGCCTGCATCTTCCTCACAGACTGGCAGTTTGCCGGGGACACCCTTATCAACCCCGTCTAAGCAAAATAGCCAGGCCTCGGTCCCTCAGATGTTGACAAGTAAAAGACCATTTCCTCCTAGCCATGAGAAAGCTAAGAGGTTGAATTTCACCATCTGCAAGCTCTTGGCTACGGAAATGCTGCCTTTCCGCCTGGTGGACACAGAGGATTTTCGAGACCTTATGTCCGTCGCAGTGCCCCAGTACCAGATGCCCAGTCAGCACTACTTCTCAAAGAAAGGTGTGCCTGCGCTCCACCAGCATGTCGCACACAACATCACCGCTTCTTTGAGAAACTCTGTGTGTGACAGGGTGCATTTCACCACAGACACTTGGACGAGTAGGCATGGACAGGGGCGTTACATGTCGCTGACTGGGCACTGGGTAACTATGGTGACAGCAGGACAAGGGGCTGCTGTCCAAGTCTTGCCGTCCCCACGAGTTGTGTGTCAATCCTCTTTATGTCAAAGTTCCTCCACTGCTTCTACCTCCTTAACCTCCTCTCAGTCTTCCACCTGCACCCAAAGCCTGTCTGGTCATGCCACAAGCTTTCTAACTGCGCAGAAGGGATCCTGCACACCTCCTTACTATGCTGGCAGTAGGGCTCAACGTCATCAGGCGGTTTTTACTTTGAAATGTCTGGGAAATGTGAGTCACACAGCTGAGGAGTTGTGGTCAGCTCTGGAGAGCCAATTTCATGAATGGTTGTCTCCACTGGACCTGAAACCAGCGAAGGCCGTGTGCGACAATGCTGCAAACCTGGGTGCGGCCCTTCGCCGGGGCAATGTCACACACGTGCCTTGTATGGCTCACGTGTTGAACCTGGTTGTCCAGCAATTTTTAGCCCACTATCCCAGACTGGATGGCCTTCTGCAGAAGGCACGGTCGCTGTGTGCTCACTTCCACCGTTCGCATCCCGCAGCTCAGCGACTTACATCTCTACAGAAGTTGTTGGGCCTGCCACTTCACCGGCTAAAATGTGATGTGCCTACCCGGTGGAATTCAACTCTGCACATTTTGCAGCGACTGTGGCAGCACCGACAAGCCCTGGTGCAATACGTTCTGACATATAGCCGGGGCCAACGAGATCCAGAGGTTGGGCAAATCGCGCTGGAGGAGTGGTCTCAGATCAGGGACCTATGCACCCTTCTGCACAGTTTTGAAATGGCGACGAAGATGTTTAGTGCTGACGATGCCATTATCAGCATGACTATTCCGGTGATTTACATGCTGGAGCACATGTTAAACAGAATTCGGAGTCAGGTGGTGGCACAAGAGGAGGTGGAGGAAGTAGAGGAGGAGGAGTTGTATGCGGAAGAGCTAACATCTGCAAGGTCCAGACGGTCGGCAGCACCAAGGCGGCAGGCATGTGAGGGTGGGGGAGATGGTTTTACCAGGGCGCATGGAAGCAGCCAAACTAGTGAGGAAGGTGCAGGAGCCCAGGAAGAAGTGGAGGACGAACTGATGGAAGACTCATCAGATGAGGGAGACCTTGATCACATTTCTGTTGTGCGAGGTTGGGGGGAGAGGACAGAGGAAGGAAGCATGATTGTTACCTCGCCACCAACACAACAGGGACTTGGTGCTCCTGGATGCGCAACACACATGAGTGCCTTCTTGCTGCACTACCTGCAACATGACCCTCGAATTGTGAGAATTAGAAATAATCCTGACTACTGGGTTGCCACACTGTTAGATCCCCGGTACAAAAGTAAATTTGCAGAAATTATTCCTGCCATAGAAAGGGATGCACGCATGCAGGAGTGTCAGCAGAGACTGTTGCAGAATCTTACATGTGCTTTTCCACAAAACACCAGTGGTGCACGTAGTGAATCTCACAGTTCCAACTTGCCAACCGTGGGACCGTCAAGTGTTCAGCACTCAAACCGTAACAGAACCACAGTATCTGCTGGTAACATCAATTTTGCGGAATCATTTCACCACTTTTTTAGCCCATCCTTTGCAAGGCCACAGGAGACAAGAAGTCAGACACATAGTCAACGCCTAGAGACGATGGTACAGGAGTATCTCCAAGTAAACATTGAAGCCATGACTGTGTCACTGGACCCTTGCTCTTTTTGGGCTTCCAATCTGGATAAATGGCCAGAGCTAGCCACTTACGCCTTGGAGATCTTGTCATGCCCCGCAGCCAGCGTACTGTCTGAACGTGTGTTCAGCGCTGCTGGTGGTGTGCTGACAGATATGCGCACGCGGCTCTCCACTGATAATGTAGACAGACTCACGTTCATAAAGATGAACAAATCATGGATCCGAAACGACTTTTCTACCCCTGTGTCATCCTGGGGAGAGTAAAAGCTTGATGATTGGTTAAAATCACCTCACCAACCGTTTTAAGCTTTGAAATTACTAATCATGTTTATCTGTATCTTTGCTGGAAAATAATTTGGGCTTCGTAGCAGTGTGCAGCACTGATTCTATTAGGCCATCTATAATAAGCTCCACAAGATTTAAAATTACTAATCATTTTTATCTGTATCTTGGCTGGAAAATAATTTGGGCTTTGTAGCAGTGTGCAACACTGATCCTATTAGGCCATCTATACTAAACTCCACCAGATTTAAAATTAATAATAATTTTTAGCTGCATCTAGCCCGGAAAATAATTTTGGGGCTCCGAGATGCGCAAGACACATAAGTGCCTTCTTGCTGCACTACCTGCAACATGACCCTCATATTGTCAGAATTCGAAGTAATCATGACTACTGGGTTGCCACACTCTTAGATCCCCCAAACTTTTCGATCAACCTTTTCATTTTAATAAAGACCAAAAAAATGGTCATTTTTGAAATTATAAGCATTAGCAGGTTATTAGAAACTGAAATCAAACAGTTTTCAACTCAAAACTTTATTCTAGGTGATGTTACATTTTCACATAGGACCACTTGTTCGAAAGGAGCTTCTGAACTCTCTCGTCCATTGAATTTGTCAGGTTTTGGATGGTTTCTGCTTCAATTGTTTTGCATGAGGACAGAATACCCTCCCAGAGCTGTTGCTTAGATGTGAACTGCCTCCCGCCATCATAGACACTCCTTTTGATGATGCTCCAGAGGTTCTGAATGGGGTAGAGGTCAGGGGAGCATGGGGGTCACACCATAAGTTTGTCCCCTTTTATGCCCATATCAGCCAGAGATGAAGATGTGTTATGTGCAGCATGAGATGGTGCATTATCATGCATAAAAATGATCTTGCTGTGGAATACACTGTTCTTCTTCTTGAACCATGGCAGGAAGTGCTGTTTGAGAAAATCCACATACATTATGGAGTTCATCTTTACCCCTTCAGGGATCCTAAATGGGCCGACAATCTCTCTCCCCATGATTCTAGCCCAAAACATTACTCCACCTCCTCCTTGTTGGCGCTGTAGCCGTGTTTGCGTGGGGTGTCCATCAACCAGTCATCCTCCACTCCATCCATCTGAACCATCGAGCGCTGCACGGCACTCATCCTTGAACAAAACAGTTTTGAAATCAGTCTTCATGTATTGTTTGGCCCACTGGAGCCATTTCTGCTTGTGTGAAGTGGATAGAGGAGGTCGATAGGATGGCGTATGCACAGCTGCAAACCTCTGAAGGACCCTGCAGCTTGTTGTTCGGGGGACGTTGGAGGCACCAGCAGCTTCAAAAACTTGTCTGCTGCTATGACAAGGCTTTTTTGCCACTGCTCTTTTAACCTGACGTAATTGCCTGTAGGAAAGAGTCCTCAATTTGCCCTAATCAGCACGCACACGTGTGTACTGTGAATCAGCTACATACTTCTTGATTGCCAAGACACTTCATCCTGATCATCGCACAATGTTGATTGTAGTCATGCCTTGACCTAAACACTCCACAATTTGTTGCTTCTCAGCAGCCGACACATCCTTTTTCTTTCCCATTTTGGCAGAAAATGTAGGCTGCTTAATAATGTGAGACAGCCTTCTTAAGTAGTCTTGCCTTTCATTGGACACACCTGCCAAACTAATTAGCACAGGTGTCTGCAATTGCTTACAGTGATATAAAGAGCCCTGACACACATCACCATCAATGAGTTTCACTGACAAACAACTAAATTCTTCCCTTATCACTCCTAAACACTTTTTGCATAATAATTTGGAACACAGTGTACATGTGCTTTTCCACAACACCAGTGGTTCACGTAGTGAATCTTACAGTTCTAACTTGCCATCCGTGGTCTGTATGGAGTTGTTCAATAAAGGGCCCAAAATTAAGATAACATAGATGGGAGAGGTCTCTATGAATAGGAATTCCTAAGTATTTGATACCCTGTGAGGGCCAGACAAAGGGAAAGTTGGACTGGATGGAATCCTGTATGAATTTGGGGAGGGAGACATCGAGGGCCTCAGACTTCGCTGCATTGATTTTAAAATTTGACCATGTAACAAAGTGATCTATTTCAGCCATAACAGCATGGATGGATATATGTGATTGAGTGATATATACTAGGACATCATCAGCAAATAGAGAGCACATGTACTCGGTGCCTCCCACCTGAATCCACCTAATATTGGGGTTATGGCGAATTGATGAGAGCAGGTGCTCCGTCACTAGGATGTATAAGAGAGGGGACAGAGGACATCCCTGCCTTGTCCCATTGGTGATTGTGAAAGGTGATGAAAATGTTCTGATGCACCCCCTGGGCCTTGGGACACCCGGAGCCGGACCCTTTTTGGTGGATGCTGGTGGTTGTAGTCTCCATGGCGGCGACCCGGTTCCGTGGCTCAGGGCGGTCAAACCAGTGGCGGAACTATTTATGTGGTTTTGATGTTTAAATGTCCGACTACGCCACCCGTGGATTGCGGTCAGAGTGAACCGCCGCTGCAGGGCAGACCGCTGAGGCTGGTGTTGTGGGTGCAGCAGAGCGTAGCATAACTCCCCACGGGAGGAGTATAGCCTCAGGGCAGTGTATGCGGAGGATGGGGGTGATGGTGCAGGGCAGCAGCAGTAATGACACAGAGTCAGTGATGCAGTCCAGGGCCTTTACTCACAGTTCTTATTATCCAGATCACGTCTGCAGGTAACGGCTGCCCACGTCGTACTGTGCTCACCAGGTGAGGGGCTCAGACAACTCCCAGATAACTTTGGAGCGCTTCACAGGACCCCCTTTGTGTGTCCTTTGTCTTGCCTTTCTTACCAACCCTTCTGTCCGACTGCCTCGGGCCTCCTCTTGGTAAACTTGGCGCCAGTTTCCCTGACCCTATGTGGTGCCTTCCTAGCGGGTGTAGCGAGGGGCTGCGCCACATAAAATGTCACAGCCTCCTGTTTCTAGCTGAGGGTCGTTTCCTGCCTCCACTAGTTTCGGGGACCGGTCTCCCCATTTGGCCTGACCCCTCCACGCAGGTGGATTCGGGCGTGCGGTGGCGACTCGCCCGTCCGCACCCCTGGGATCCCTTCGTTCCTCGTTCCTGGAGCCTTCTCCGCTCCTCTTCCTTCCTTCTCCCTCTTCCAGGCCTGGGCCTCTGTTACTAGGCCCGCCTCCGGAGCAGAGCTCATGCAGAGCCCCTGCTCCCTGCCACTTCTGCTCAGACTTCTCTGCACTGAACTAAGATGGTGCCCACCTTTTATACTCCCTTCTCAATGCACCCAGGAACTGCTTCCTCCCTGCTCCTGCACTACAGTGTTCCCCTTCCTCAGTGTTCCCTCCCCCCACTCCAGCCAGGGATAGGGACTGTCGTGCCCATCTCAGGGGCATATTGGTCGCCCTGCCCCACGGCAATGTGGTGTAATGCATGCAGGTGTCGGGTCCTGATCCACGCTACATCCTTACCTGAGAGTGAGATATCGCACCTCTGGGTGAGGTGCAATACCTCTGTAGCAACCGAGCCCTCAGGGTGCTACAGTTCCATTTATCTTCAGCCTAGGTGACGTATTGCGATACAGGGCCGTGATTTTGGCTATAAAAGGGTCCCCTAGACCCCTACCCCAAGCTTTTTAAGAGAATCATATATGGCATGCCAGGAGACTCTATGTAATGCTTTCTCAGCATCCAACGAGAGTATCTAATTACAAATTTTTAACTGCATCTAGCCCAGGAAATACTTTGTGCATAGTAGCAGTGTCTGCTAGTCAGCGGATTATCCCGGCTGTTAAGCAAGCTACACCACCTGTAGTTTGGACACTTAATTTTTTCAAAGGAAATGCTTCGGGACCACGGGATACTCAGTGAAGAGCATCAGGAGGCACCCCAAGGCATAGGGGCTGGGACTGGCAGTGGGATGCCTTGCGGTGGACAGCCGAGCTCGATCCTTATAAAAGCTTTTTAACTGCAGCAGCTTTAGTGGACGCTACTGGAGCTGGAATTACGCGGCTGCTGGCATGAGACTTGCCCTCCAATAGATCCTTGTAAATGGATTTAAAGTGTATTCATTCAAATTAGAGAGACAATTTAAATTAAAAAGCTTAGAGCTGCCTCCACCACAGGGGGGCTCGCTCGACCCACCAGCGGACAGGCACCAGTATTGGGAGAGGGGGGCTGGCCGTCAGGGTTCACCGCGGCTCTGGCACAAACCCGGCGACGCGGAGGTGGCACAGGCAGGAGCGGACTGAACGTGTCGGCTTCTCACTTTTTGGATTTTAGAAGGGCATGACATGCCTATATCTGTGTCTCCCCCTCCTTTTACTCCTCCACCTCTTTTCTTTTCGCATGACTATATGTACTTGTCACTTTTCCATGTGTTAGTTGTGTCTTCTGAGCAGTTTGTCAGCTTTTGGACACCTTTGAAGGTGTTTTCTATGTGTTTCTATGTGTTTTTGCTTTCCTGCCATTGGTTTTAACGGTGTTCGAAGGTGTTCGACGAACAGTTCGACGAACACACGGGTGTTCGACGAACCGAACCGAACTCGAACACTACGGGGGTGGCTCAACTCTACCAGTAAGTCTAATTTCAGATTTTTTTACCTCAGGCATCAATAGACTATAAATATACTTAATAAACAAAAGCTAAAAGAGCAGATGAACATAGTTTAACAAGTCTGAAATGCGCATGTGATACTGACATCAAAGTTTCACCACATTTTGGGACAAATGTTTTCACTTTCAACATTAACAATCAGTAGAATATTTTCTCTAAATTTGCATCTCCTTTCTTCACTTTAATTGTTTGCACCTAAGAAAAAAATAAAGCTTGATGCAACATTATGCTTACAAATTGTGTTTTATGCTCAATCATCACCTGTCCTACAGAGACACAGTCAGAATTACCCTGGCGAATTGAGTAAATTTGAAAATGTAAAAAAAATCCAGAATTGCTGTATTTTTCTATTCATTCACAAAGAATTAATGTAAGTTCTTAAATATGTACGCAAAATAGCGGGACTTTCAAATATAGATAATCTTGCAAAAACAGGTCAAAGTAAAAATAAATACATCCAGTTGTGACATCTACAGCGTGTTGAACATTCCTGAATCTTAATGTGTCCTGCCGAACAAGCTCAGTTGGGAGAGTGTTAGACTGAAGATGTAAAGGTCCCTGGTTCAATCCCGGGTTTCGGCAAAAGTTTTTTTCTTCACCCATTAAATTTTAAGCAGAAAATAAACAAAGCATATGGACTGACTGTTTACAGAGAATGTAAAAATCCTAATTATTATAATTATCTACAGGAAATAAAATGATAGAAACTTGAGAACCGAACACTTTTAACTTTTGAGGAAAATAATATTTTTTGTAATTTTTCCTTCATTCTGGACGTCATCACTTTGTTTTATTTTAGTTTGACTTAGCTGTATAAGGATTTAAAGGAAACCTGATAGCTAATACGGGCAGCATGTATCAGACATTAGCTGAATGATTTCAGCCATTTATGTGTGACTATGAATCGCTGTGGCATTACTGAGACAAATATGCTTCAAAAATATGCCAGGAACAAAGCTGTTTGGGGAAAAAGCCAGGAAGGCAAAAAACACAAGCCCCAACTCATGAACGTCATCTTTCATTCTAAAAATAGGGGTTTCCACGTTAATGGTAAGACAAAGAATCCACAGATTTGGCATTTCTCTAGCGAGGAGAGCCCACTTAAAATGTATGGGGTGCTTGTCTCCATAAGCGCAAGCTGGGCACTAAACTGGCTTATTTGCAATTCTCGATGTTGCAGAGTGAAAACACCTGTTGGACATTAATAGTAATTGCCGGTGTTGATGAATTCATTGTGAGGAGTAATTTATAAAATTGGATCACTTTGGAGGGATTTCTGCTGTTTTGGTACTTTTGGAACTCCGCAAATGTCACCCTCAAAATATTCTTGCAAAATCTGCATTCCCAAAACCCAAATAGCGCTCTTACTTTCAAAGCCCTGCTGTGTGACCAAACAGTAGTTTCTGAAGGCATATGTGGCATCACCGCATTTCAAAGAAATTGTGCAACTCTAGATATTTTCACAAGAAAAACTAAATATATATTGACCTAAATTTACCATTAATATAAAGTACAATGTGTTACAAAATAACACTATCAGAATCATGGGGATATGATAAGCATTTCAGTGTTATTGCCACATAAATTGATACATGTCAGATTTAAAAAACGGTGCTTGGTCATGAAGCTCAAAATTGGCTGTAACTAATAGGTTACAAATCAATATTAAACTAAAAGAAATCATGGTATATTTCCTTTCATCACAAGTAATGCTCATCTTTCTACTGCTTAGCTTAGAAAGAGTTAAATTACAAAAGCCAAAAGAAGTCAGGATGGCCGAGCGGTCTAAGGCGCTGCATTCATTTCACAGTCTCTCCTGGAGTTGTGGGTTCGATTTCCACTTCTGACATTAACATTTTCTTTCAAGAAATTGTACAGCTTCACTCCTGTTACTGATCAGTTGGGGTTCCGCTCTATTGGTGTCAATCTCAAATCGAAAACTAAAAGTGATGGGGCTTAGCAAAACCAATTCTCAAAGTTGGCACTTTGGCAGTGTTTCTGTGGGTCCTTGAGGCAAATCTTAAATGTCCTGAATTTGTGCTTTCACAAAAGACTTCTGGGAACATCAAATAGTTTCTTTGTGCATATGTTAGTTGTTGTTTTGGCATCGGAAAAATACTGTGGATAGGAAAATGAGAGGGACTATTTCATCTCTATGTGTCCTCTGTCCCTATTAGGGCAGAGAGTGAACCTCCTAAGGTGTTGTCGTGGAAGATTCCTAGAAACCGAATTACCAGTAAGTCTAATTTCAGATTTTTCTACCTCAGGAATCAATGGACTATAAATATACTTAATAAACAAAAGCTAAAAGAGCAGATGAACATAGTTTAACAAGTCTGAAAGGCACATGTGATACTGACATCAAAGTTTCACCACATTTTGGGACAAATGTTTTCACTTTCAACATTAACAATCAGTAGAATATTTTCTCTAAATTTACATCTCCTTTCTTCACTCCAATTGTTTCCACCTAAGAAAAAATAAAGCTTGATGCAACATTATGCTTACAAATTGTGTTTTATGCTCAATCATCACCTGTCCTACAGAGACACAGTCAGAATTACCCTGGCGAATTGAGTAAATTTGAAAATGTAAAAAAAATGCAGAATTGCTGTTTTTTTCTATTCATTCAAAAAGAATTAATGTATGTTCTTAAATATTTACGCAAAATAGCAGGACTTTCAAATATAGATAATCTTGCAAAAACAAGTCAAAGTAAAAATAAATACATCCAGTTGTGACATCTACAGTGTGTTGAACATTCTTGAATCTAAATGTGTCCTGCCAAAATTGCTCATTTGGGAGAGCGTTAGATTGAAGATCTGAAGGTCCCTGGTTCAATCTCGGTTTTCAGCAAAAGTTTTTTTCTTCACCCATTAAATTTTAAGCAGAAAATAAACAAAGCATATGGACTGACTTTTTACAGAAAATGTGAAAGTCCTAATCATTATAACTATCTACAGGAAATAAAATGATAGATACTTGAGAACTGAACACTTTTAACTTTTGAGGAAAATAATATTTTTTGTAATTTTTCCTTCATTCTGGACGTCATCACTTTGTTTTATTTTAGTTTGACTTAGCTGTATGAGAATTTAAAGGAAAACTGATAGCTAATACGGGCAGCATGTATCAGACACTAGCTGAATGATTTCAGCCATTTATGTTTGACTATGAATTGCTGTGGCATTACTGAGACAAATATGCTTCAAAAATATGCCAGCAACAAAGCTGTTTGGGGAAAAAGCCAGGAAGGCAAAAAACACAAGCCCCAACTCAGGACCGTCATCTTTCATTCTAAAAATAGGGATGCCACTTTAATGGTAAGACAATGAATCCACATATTTGGCATTTCTCTTGCGAGGAGAGCCCACTTAAAATGTATTGGGTGCTAGTCTATATAAGCGCAAGCTGGGCAATAAACTGGCTAATTTGCAATTCTGCATGTTGCAGAGTGAAAAGACCTGTTGGACAAAATTAGTAATTGCCGGTGTTGATGAATTCATTGTGAGGAGTAATTTATAAAATGGGATCACTTTGGAGGGGTTTCTGCTGTTTTGGTACTTTTGGAACTCCGCAAATGTCACCCTCAAAATATTCTTGCAAAATCTGCATTCCCAAAACCCAAATAGCGCTCTTACTTTCAAAGCCCTGCTGTGTGACCAAACAGTAGTTTCTGAAGACATATGGGGCATCACCGTATTTCAATGAAATTGTGCAACTTTAGATATTTTCACAAGAAAAACTAAATATTTATTGACCTAAATTTACCATTAATATAAAGTACAATGTGTTACAAAATAACAATATCAGAATCACGGGGATATGTTAAGCATTCCAGTGTTATTGCCACATAAAGTGATACATGTCAGATTTAAAAAACGGTGCTTGGTCATGAAGCTCAAAATTGGCTGTAACTAATAAGTTACAAATCAATATTAAACTAAAAGAAATCATGGTATATTTCCTTTCATCACAAGTAATGCTCATCTGTCTACTGCTTAGCTTAGAAAGAGTTAAATTACAAAATCCAGAAGAATTCAGGGTGGCTGAGCTGTCTAAGGCGCTGCATTCAGGTAGCAGTCTCTCCTGCAGGCGTGGGTTTGAATCCCACTTCTGACATTAGCATTTTCTTTCAAGAAATTGTACACCTTCACTCCTGCTACTGATCTGTTGGGGTTCTGCTCCAATTGAAAACTAAAGTGATGGGGCTTAGCAAAACCAATTCTCAACGTTGGCACTTTGGCAGTATTCCTGGGGGTCCTTGAGGCAAATCTTAAATGTTCTGAATTTGTGCTTTCACAAAAGACTTCTGGGAACATCACATAGTTTCTTTTTGCATATGTTAGTTGTTGCTTTGGCATCGGAAAAATACTGTGGATAGGAAAATGGGAGGGGCTATTTCATCTCTATGTGTTCTCTGTCCCTATTAGGGCAGAGAGTTAACCTCCTAAGGTGCTGTCGTGGAAGATTCCTTGAAAACGAATTACCAGTAAGTCTAATTTCAGATTTTTTTACCTCAGGCATCAATAGACTATATATATACTTAATAAACAAAAGCTAAAAGAGCAGATGAACATAGTTTAACAAGTCTGAAATGCGCATGTAATACTGACATCAAAGTTTCACCATATTTTGGGACAAATGTTTTCACTTTCAACATTAACAATCAGTAGAATATTTCCTCTAAATTTGCATCTCCTTTCTTCACTTCAATTGTTTGCACCTAAGAAAAAATAAAGCTTGATGCAACATTATGCTTACAAATTGTGTTTTATGCTCAATCATCACCTGTCCTACAAAGACACAGTCAGAATTACCCCGGCGAATTGAGTAAATTTGAAAATGTAAAAAAAATGCAGAATTGCTGTTTTTTTCTATTCATTCACAAAGAATTAATGTAAGTTCTTAAATATGTGCGCAAAATAGCTGTACTTTCAAATATAGATAATCTTGCATAAACAAGTCAAAGTAAAAATAAATGCATCCAGTTGTGACATCTACAGTGTGTTGAACATTCCTGAATCTAAACATGTCCTGCCGAAATAGCTCAGTTGGGAGAGCGTTAGACTGAAGATCTAAAGGTCCCGGGTTTCGGCAAAAGTTTTTTTCTTCACCCATTAAATTTTAAGCAGAAAATAAACAAAGCATATGGACTGACTGTTTACAGAGAATGTAAAAGTCCTAATCATTATAACTATCTACAGGAAATAAAATGATAGAAACTTGAGAACTGAACACTTTTAACTTTCGAGGAAAATAATATTTTTTGTAATTTTTCCTCATTCTGGACATCATCAATTTGTTTTATTTTAGTTTGACTTAGCTGTATGAGGATTTAAAGGAAACCTGATAGCTAATACGGGCAGCATGTATCAGACACTAACTGAATGATTTCAGCCATTTATGTTTGACTATGAATCGCTGTGGCATTACTGAGACAAATATGCTTCAAAAATATGCCAGGAACAAAGCTGTTTGGGGAAAAAGCCAGGAAGTCAAAAAACACAAGCCCCAACTCAAGACCGTCATCTTTCATTCTAAAAATAGGGGTTTCCACGTTAATGGTAAGACAAAGAATCCACAGATTTGGCATTTCTCTAGCAAGGAGAGCCCACTTAAAATGTATTGGGTGCTTGTCTCCATAAGCGCAAGCTGGGCACTAAACTGGCTCATTTGCAATTCTGGATGTTGCAGAGTGAAAACACCTGTTGGACATTAATAGTAATTGCCGGTGTTGATGAATTCATTGTGAGGAGTAATTTATAAAATGGGATCACTTTGGAGAGGTTTCTGCTGTTTTGGTACTTTTGGAACTCCGCAAATGTCACCCTCAAAATATTCTTGCAAAATCTGCATTCCCAAAACCCACATAGTGCTCTTACTTTCAAAGCCCTGCTGTGTGACCAAACAGTAGTTTCTGAAGACATATGGGGCATCACCGCATTTCAATGAAATTGTGCAACTTTAGATATTTTCACAAGAAAAACTAAATATATATTGACCTAAATTTACCATTAATATAAAGTACAATGTGTTACAAAATAACACTATCAGAATCAAGGGGATATGTTAAGCATTGCCACATAAAGTGATACATGTCAGATTTAAAAAACGGTGCTTGGTCATCAAGCTCAAAATTGGCTGCAACTAGTGTTGAGCGAGCATGCTCGACACTGCTCGGTACTCGCCCGTGCATCACGCTACTCGGGATGTTCGGCGAGCACCGAGCATTTCTGGGTTACTTGGGCCGGAGCTCGGGTCTCCGCCCTACATGTTTGGCTCTCTTTACAGAGCCAATGAACATGCAGGGATTGCCAGCCAGTCACTGTAATGCCGCAGCCTTGTTGTTTGTAGGCATTACAGTGATTGGTTGGCTGCACAGCGTCACCTCGAGTATTTAAAACCGGGCGCCGCCATCTTGGACACAGACGCTCCAGATCAGACAGTGTAGGGACAGCGCTGCTGAGCTAGGGAGAGATTTTTCCTGTGAAATAGTTAGTGTAGGGTCTGTAAAGGCTGCCAGAACAAACAAACAGTCCTTCTAAGGACTAATATCCATTCCAGATATCAGACAGGCAGGCAGGCAAGCTGTATAGGAGATGCAGTGGTAATACCAGCAAATGCTGCATTACAGTCCTGTGTGCTCCACTTTCTGAAATTGCTGGACTTAGCTGCAGGTCTCGGGGGCCAGTAAAAATCCTTTTTTTTCATCTAAATCCTCTTTTTTTTTCCTCCTACACACTGCACAAACACCCGTTTAATTAACCTATTGGTGTCCCTCCCCCCCCCAAAAAAAGTGTGTCTCTGATTTTTCAGACACAAATATATCTGTTGAAAATAGTCTGGTATAGGCCACTGAAACAGAAGTGTGGTTTTGCAATTCCACGGGTAAAATCTCTGTAGTATCCAGTTTTGGGACTTTGGTATCTAAAAAAAAAACAAGTTGAGTGTGTTGCTCACTGTTCAGTCGCAAATCTATATATTTTAAAAAGTGTGGTATACACCAGTAAACATTAACTGTGGTTTTGCCATTTCACGGTAAAAAATCTCTATTATCCTGCTTTTCACATTTTTTGCAGTAAAAAAAAACAGTAGTGTCTACTGACTGTTCTGACACAAAAATATATCTGTTGAAAATAGTCTGGTGTACGCCTGACAAATCCCAGTGTGGTTTTGTAGTTCTACGGGTAAAATCTCTGTAGTATCCAGTCTTGGGCCTTTGGTATCTAAAAAAAAACAGTTTGAGTGTGTCGATCACTGTTCTGCCGCAAATCTATATATTTTAAAAACTGTGGTATACACCAGTAAATTAAAACTGTGGTTTTGCTGTTCCACGGTAAAAAATCTCTATTATCCTTCTTTTCGCATTTTTTGCAGTAAAAAAAAACAGTAGTGTCTCCTGAGTGTTCTGACACAAAAATATATCTGTTGAAAATAGTCTGGTGTACGCCTGACAAATCCCAGTGTGGTTTTGCAGTTCTACGGGTAAAATCTATGTAGTATCCAGTTTTAGGCCTTTGGTATCTAAAAAAAACAGTTTGAGTGTGTCGCTCACTGTTCAGCCGCAAATCTATATATTTTAAAAGTGTGGTATACACCAGTAAACAATGACTGTGGTGTTGCCATTCCACGGTAAAAAATCTCTATTATCCTGCTTTTCGCATTTTTTGCAGCAAAAAAAAACAGTAGTGTCTACTGACTGTTCTGACACAAAAATATATCTGTTGAAAATAGTCTGGTGCACGCCTGACAAATCCCAGTGTGGTTTTGCAGTTCTACGGGTAAAATCTCTGTAGTATCCAGTTTTGGGCCTTTGGTATCTAAAAAAAAACAGTTTGAGTGTGTCGCTCACTGTTCAGCCGCAAATCTATATATTTTAAAAAGTGTGGTATACACCAGTAAATTAATACTGTGGTTTTGCTGTTCCACGTTAAAAAAGCTCTATTATCCTGCTTTTCGCATTTTTTGCAGTAAAAAAAAACAGTAGTGTCTCCTGACTGTTCTGACACAAAAATATATCTGTTGAAAATAGTCTGGTGTACGCCTGACAAATCCCAGTGTGGTTTTGCAGTTCTACGGGTAAAATCTCTGTAGTTTCCAGTTTTGGGCCTTTGGTATCTAAAAAAAAACAGTTTGAGTGTGTCACTCACTGTTCAGCTGCAAATCTATATATTTTAAAAAGTGTGGTATACACCAGTAAATTAAAACTGTGGTTTTGCCAGTTCACGGTAAAAAATCTATATTATCCTGCTTTTCACATTTTTTGCAGTAAAAAAAAACAGTAGTGTCTCCTGAGTGTTCTGACTCAAAAATATATATGTTGAAAATAGTCTGGTGTACGCCTGACAAATCCCAGTGTGGTTTTGCAGTTCTACGGGTAAAATCTCTGTAGTATCCAGTTTTGGGCCTTTGGTATCTAAAAAAAAAACAGTTTGAGTGTGTCGCTCACTGTTCAGCCGCAAATCTATATATTTTAAAAAGTGTGGTATACACCAGTAAACAATAACTGTGGTTTTGCCATTACACAGTAAAAAATCTCTATTATCCTGCTTTTTGCATTTTTTGCAGTAAAAGAAAACAGTAGCGTCTCCTGACTGTTCTGACACAAAAATATATCTGTTGAAAATAGTCTGGTGTACGCCTGACAAATCCCAGTGTGGTTTGCCATTACACGGTAAAAAATCTCTCTTATTCAGGCTTTGGTAATTTTTCCATAAGGAAAAACAGTAATAGTTTCTCCCTGATTGTTCTGATTGTTTAAAAGAGTCGGGTGAAGGCCAGAGAAATAGAACTGTGGTTTTCCTCTTCCACGGTTCTAATCTACTTTCTATTACTCTTTTTCCATTGATAGTGCGAGTGTAAGCTATTTTATTTCCTTTACAATGGGCAAGGCACGTGGCAAGGTACGTGGAACTGGACATTCTGGTGATGATGCGTGCAGAGGACGGGGCCGTGGCCAAGGTGAAAATGTGCCACAACCAACAGCCACATCTTCTCGCTCCCACTTCTTGACCGAATTTCTAGGGAAGCACATTTCTATGGGAAGAGAACGAAAGAATGTATGTTATGCAAGAAGTGATAATAACATGATTTTAAAGCGAGTAGACAAAATGGAGTTTCTCTAGCATGAGTATCAATATGTCCTTTGCATTCCCCCCTAAAAATTATGTTATTATCAACAATAGAGGTGCTATCCCAGGGTCATGCTCTGAGGCTGAGGGACATTGGTCTTCACTCAATTAGTGCCCTTGTTACCAATTGAGGCTGTCGTGGCATGTCTATTCCCCCTTGTTAGTTGATATAATCATAAGCTCAGATCTGAGGTTGGTCGGGGAAAGCGGGTAAAGTTCATCATTCCCTTGTCATCCATGTCCTCAATGCTGGTTACATCTGGGAGGTCCGTGTATAGTCCGTGTATAGTAGCATGGATGTTGGTTGGCAGCGTCCTCCTTGCTCTCTGATGACTGGCAGGCTTTCCTCATGTAAAATGGAATACAATAAAAGACTAGTTTTAGTAAAACATATTAAAAACAAGCAACAATATGCAACACTCTTTGGTCTTTAGTCCAGCACTAAAGTATGTTGATTAGCCACTATGATAAGCTGATTCTGCACCGCAACAGTAGTATTAATTACTTCCAATACACTCTAAATCTGGTCATCTAAGTAATTAGTGACCTCCACTAATTTGTCTCACATTTGTATTACCATAGGGTAGAGGAAGACAATACTGGCTATCTTATTGGGTATACGTATACTCATTTGTACTAAATGAGGTCTTCCTGATGTGCGTGGGGTGTTGTCTTTGGCACGTTTATAGATGGTATGAAGAGGGATGGTTCTCAACTCTACTTTACTATGGGGAATAAGATAAGTGGCTGAAGTTAGCCGGGCCAACGTACAAGTCCCCCCTACTCCGACTGGGAGCCATTTATACGCATTATTCCCACAGACCCAATATGTGGCTGATGGTAAATCCCATAAAGCAGAGTGCTGTAATACTAATTTATGTACCAAATCGATAAAAATGGTGTTATTTGAAAACATACATCATGAAGGCATTTGTCCCAGGGGGTTACAATATCAATATCCAACATTTGGATTGCCACATGTTGGATTACTAGGCTTATATTCAGAAAATTCATTACAAGGGACGTTACCAGATATTTTATAACATGTCATTGGTGCCTTTTATAAACAGATTTGTATGTACCCATGAATGATTATGAATATATCTTTCCAATAATGACAGTCTGGAAAGGGCATACTAGCGGCTGAAACTGGTGAGTGAGTACATATCCAACAGTCACTGATCTGGTTGTTTTCCAATTGTCTTAATTCTTGTACCAAAATC
The DNA here is from genome assembly GCF_046119375.1 of Phyllobates terribilis. Taxonomy (NCBI): domain Eukaryota; kingdom Metazoa; phylum Chordata; class Amphibia; order Anura; family Dendrobatidae; genus Phyllobates; species Phyllobates terribilis. The sequence goes on from NW_027362825.1 coordinate 1,808,580, forward strand.
TGATGGTGAGTAATGAACTTATTATTAAAGGGGTCAGTACTTTGTTGTAGGCTTTTCCAGGTATTGACTAGTTTAACCATACATATTATCATAAAACATCTCAGCTTTTGGGATTGTCAGGAGCACTTGGTATGGTCCGTCATACAATGGTTCTAGTCCATGTTTCCGAACATGCCTCTTCACATACACATAATCTCCAGGCCTGAAGGTAAGACAACCTTCTGCATCAGCTGGATCTGGAATAGAAGATGATACTAATGCATGGGTGTTAGTTAAGGCTTTGGTAAGCTGAATCACATATTGCACAACGTAATCTGTTTCTTCTGATAATTGTTGTGGGGTAAATCTAGCTATGGCTGGTTGTGACCCAAACAGTATGTCATAGGGTGACAGTTTGTGTTTCCCTATGGGTGTGGTGCATATGTGATATAGTGCAATGGGAAGGAGCTCAGGCCACTGGGCCGTAGTCTCCTGCATCATTTTGGTTCACTGCCCTTTTAGTGTGCCATTCAATCTCTCCACCTTGCCACTTGACTGTGGATGGTAAGGAGTATGTATCGTCACTGTTAATCCGATCATGGTGCATATTTCTTGATATACGCATGAGGGAAAGGCTGGTCCTTGATCACTTTTGATAACTTCTGGGACTCCATACCGGCAAACAACTTCAGAGACCAGCTTCTTGGCGGTAGTCTTGGCAGTCATGTTTGGAACAGCGAATGCTTCTGGCCAACTGGAAAACATATCCACTACCACTGAGCAGTCCATGGGGCCAGGAGGCTGCAACGGCTGGATACAGGAGTCGAGGCAAACAGTACAGTTGTTTCTTCTTCCATAGCCCATCTATCAACTTAGCACCCGCCTCCTTCCACGACTGGCATTCTTATTTAGAGCATAGAGCGTGTGGAGCGACAGCCAACTGTCTTGGTAGTTTCACCGCTTCCATCAATTGTCTGACGCTTTCAGCATTTTTCACAGGAGAACCTGCAGTCAGAGCTTTGAGCTCTGCTTCCTGTGCTGACATACTGGGAGGTAAGACTGCATCCTCTACCAATGTATCTTCAGTTGTGACAGCATATCCAGTATGAAACCTGCCAGAGGTGTCAGCATATCTGGATCATCCATCCGTATACAACGCAAGTTCTGGGTCATCCAAGGGTACTTCCCCCACTAGAGCAAGTGGAGTTGACTTCGCAGTAATTTGTTCCGGACAATCATGCGGTGGAGCCTCTTTCCCCTCTCCTTCAGGTGCTGGTAGCAGGGTGGGTGGGTTGATGGTGGTGAACCACCGGTGTAACTTCACATTTTCTGGCAAAATCAACGAAAATTGCAGCCACAGGTGTCTCTGTGTAGACAGATGTTTAGGTGGTTGCTGTGTGGCGTGAACCGCTCGTAGACAGCTGGGATTGTTGCAACAGTTCTTGGTGCTCCTTGTTGTTTACATCAGCCAGATTGTCTTCTCTTAATGCATCATACAGGGGCTGCATTAGACGTGAGGCGTCTGGGATCCATTGCCTTCAATGTGTACATAGTCCGAAAAACTGTTGCAGCTCTATGGAATCTTTTGGGAATGGTAGCAGGTAGATGGCCGTCTTCCTTTCTTCTGTGAGATGTCTGGCACCCTGAGTAAGGCAATGGCCTAAGAAGACCACTTGACAAAGGCAAAACTGAAGCTTCGAGGCTGAGACTTGACAATTCATATTTGCCAGATGCTTGAGGAGGCTAACACTGGCCCTGATGGACACTTGCTCCGTGTAAATGTAATATGTAAATGCAAACAGAAACTGACAGTCTTTGTGTAGTGGAATGCTAATAAAAAAACAAAACAAAAAAAAAAACAGACAACGTGTACGTGCATCTATTAGATGCTTAAGGATATATGACCATCTAGAAAATTAATTTACATAAACACATATTTTGCTCTGTCACACACTGATCATGATGATCTTTCTCATACACATTCTGGGATTCTGGGTGTAGTGTGTATTGCGGCCTGTATTTCGGGTGTGCTAAGATGGCTACCACCAGAAGGAAGCATACTACAGGAAGGGTGCACCAAGATGGCCACCGCCAAAGGGACATGTGGTCAGAGGCTGGAGGTGATGCAATGGGTGTAGCAACATGGCCGCTACAGGAAGGGTTGGAACTTTGGGTGGACATAGGTATAACAGATGAGGATAGGAGAACTAGGAGTGACTTGGGTAGTGGCAAGGGGTGTGTCTCCTGGACGGGGCACGTGCCATGCAACACAATAATCTGCTGACAATGGATTCTGCTGGCCACAATTAGAACATTTCCACCAATTCATTACTCCGCCATTATCGGAGAGCAGTATCTTTGTAATACACATAACATAGCGTCTTTCCCTTATTTTCTGTATTTTCTTCCTCCATTCACCTTTTTTCCCTCTCTGCTCTGTATGAAGCCAAGGCCGTTCTGCTATGCTAGCAGCTGTAACTGGGCGCTTATCTGGCAGTGCGCATATTTCAGTTAACCATTTAAGTTCCTCCACATATCTACATACTTTTTCCTTCGGTCAACAAACTCAGTGCAACCTTTCCTCACATGTATTCACTACTTTCCAATATTTCAACATTCCATTGGTATCTGATATGTTACTCATAACCGTGGGTAGTGCCCCTAAGATGCAGACCTCCTCTATGTGTGCATCAGAGTTTGGATCTTTTAAAGTAAGGATCATCTGACCATTGTCCTGGAATTGGATTCTGGATTGGAATTTAGACAAGAGGGCTGCTCATAAAAGATTTACCTGGCAGATCGGGAATATGCCATTACTTCTGGAAATAGGCCAATTGGAATAGGTTTGGTGAAAGTGTGTTTGTTAGATCTGCCATCTACACCGATCAATATTAGATTATCGTTAGAAAATTGGACTGGGTCAGTTCAGTGGATTGATTTTAAAATGGAGTTGGCCGCCCCAGTGTCTACCATGAACTTAACCGGATGGATTCCCTCATTCCCTCCCACTGGGAGAACTACAGATGAACAGAGCTCGGGGGTGATTACGGGCAGCATCACGATGGCAGACTCTGGTTGGCCTTCCTTTCAGAACGGGCGGTCCTGGGGAACATTTTCTCATGGCAAGTCCCGTGGGCCGGGTGTCCTATTTCTGAATACGGGGACTTGCGTGGTGCACTGACCAGCAGGGGTGTGACAGTCTCTTTGGAAGTGTCCTGCTCGGCCACACCTCCAGTACTGAAGATGTGAATTCACTATTGGTCTTCTCTCGTGATACATTACTTGCTGATCAGGTACCACCATGAGGTAATAGTGGGGCTGTAAGGGAGGAGGAGGATACCGGGGGAGCAAGGGGGGATACTGTGCTATGGGTACTGCGGGTGCAGCAATTACCATTGTACTGATTGTGGGGAGATCTTGGAGGTAGGGGAATACTGGAGGAGACCAGATTTCGGGTTTGATTGTGGGTTTGATTAATTGAGCAGCATAATCAACAAGATCCCTGTCGATGGCCAAGAGTCTTATCTCTCTCAATTTAGTTAGATGCATGGCAATACACTGTTTTATTGCTCCGACTATTATTTTGGCCGCAACCTCTTTTGGGCATCCAAAGATACCAGTGGAAATGAATGGCAGGGCTAGGGTTGGGGCCGCATGAAGCTGTGATGCGTATGGTAGGGTGTTTTGGATTGTTTCTTTAAGCAGGTGTTGTGACCTGGGTAAATCCAGGGGATCATATTTTGGTCCAACCGCATGTATAACAAACTGACATGATAGCTTTCCGGCTCTTGTAGCCACCACCTCTCCTTCTCTTAATGGTCCATGGTCACGGATGTAATCATTAGATGCAGCTTGTATTGTAGGTCCCCCAATATGACATATCTGTGCAGCTAGCCCCCACCCATGCTGCAGTTTCGCATTTGCTGCGTTTACAATGATCCCAACCTGCTGTTGTGGTATACTCCCCATTCCTATTCTCAGTATAGTGGAGAAATTTGAAGGACTATTCAGTAAAACAGATGCCACTTGCTGATACTCGTGTCCATGTTCTATTTCCCCAGTTTGGGAGAGGGTGAATAGGGAAGAGTTCAGAGGACCCTGGGTCTCTCTGAATGGAGTATGGACCATGGCAGGGGCAGGTGGGGGTGGTGGTTTATAATACCCCCCGTCTACGTTAAGTAATGGGCAGGTTGGTGCTATAACACCGGGTTTACATGCTCCACAATTATAGCACGTCTTGCGCCATCCTGAATTAGTGACCCAACACACATTACAGAGCCAACCGTCTGGGTTATATGATGGTGGCTGACTCTCAGTGGGAAGTGCAGGGTATTTAATTTCATAAGGTATAAATTGCTCAGTTTCCGGATTCAGGGGCTGGGGTACTGCTACATTTGTGGGAGATGCTTCTTTAGGGGCTTTAGATTTGGATTGTGGACACATAATTTGGGAAGGGGGGGGGGCCTACTTCCTCCTGTACTTTTTCAACATATCCTTCATCACAAATCTCATGTGCCACTTTCCTAAAGTTTTCAGCATCTTCCAACAATCCACAGTCAACTAATTTTCCTCTATTGTGGCGAATTCCTTCGTCCCACAACACAGGCTGAAGCCTCCCCTCCACAGGAAAATGTAACACCTTAAACACTTTTGGCGCGTGCTTAAATGATCTTTTCCCTTCTCGACTGATCATGATATTCTTCACATTCTCTCCCTCCCGTCTCTCTCTCTCCTCCTGGAGAGACAAATTCTTTCTGCTCCACAGAAACATTGATTATTCACTACAACTGACAAAAAGATCCTTAATTTGTGCACAGCAAAGTCTGGCCAGAGCTCTCAGCTGTTCCACTATTAACAACTCACCCCTCCCATTGGGGGAATTCTTTCACAGAACAATGAAAGGAGGAGCGCCTTTTGCATCAGCTTTGCAGCTCTTAGCAACTTAGCAGCGCTCCGGACACTCGATATACATATATCTACTTGCGTGTCCTACCCAATCTTCGATCACCTACCGCAACTGAAGCTAACAATGTTCAGTCTCTCCTAAGAATTTTTGTCAGAAGCTGAGAAAGATTCACACAATATTCACTTGTCAATCCGAGGTGATACTGCTTTGAAGTTAAATAATATCAGACTCCTAATGGGACTTCACCCCTTATAGTCTCACCTTTGACTACATCCAAAGAGGACATCCGGAGATACTGCAAACAACCACACACCACGTGGAAACCACGCCAAACGGTCAGTGTCACTAGTAAAAAACTTGTGCACTTACCATGGCTTTTTGTGGGGGATGATCAGTCCCAATTCCAGTGGGGGAGGCTGAAGGCAGGTCTCACTTTGTGGACGTCCAGAGGTGGAGGGGCGTCCCTGGTTAGGGATCCGAGTCACGGCACCAACTGTTAAGGGAGGGCAATAACCCTTCACGGTTGACCAAGTGAGTGTCAAATTATTAAATTATTATGTTGATTGCAATCCACAGAAAACCAAACGGAAACAATGTTCTGTATTGGGAGGTTTCAAAGAATCTCTGATCCCATTTATTTTGCTAAGCATTTTATATTGTTTTGAGTATATCAAATAGCCAATCAACTCTACAGCCATACTACAATACTATAGGCTAACTGATGTGAGTACAATTATTACGGAAACACATATATGGTCATATTATCATTGTTAGTTTGAAGCACTATGGAAATTTTACAAGGTCAAACCTGGCCTAAACAAGTTAGATAACAGTGTCTGACAAAATGTTCTCTTGAGAAAAAGTTAGTGTGAGATAAGTTCTATGCGAAGAGAAAGAAAGAATGTATGTTATGCAAGAAGTGATAATAACATGATTTTAAAGCGAGTAGACAAAATGGAGTTTCTCTAGCTTGAGTATCAATATGTCCTTTACAAAAATAGTCTGGTGAACGCCTGACAAATCCCAGTGTGGTTTTGCAGTTCCACGGGTAAAATCTCTGTAGTATCCAGTTTTGGGCCTTTGGTATCTAAAAATAAAAACAGTTTGAGTGTGTCACTCACTGTTCAGCCACAAATCTATATATTTTAAAAAGTCTGGTAAACAATAACTGTGGTTTTGCCATTCCACGGTAAAAAATCTCTATTATTAAGGTTTTGGTATTTTTTCCGTAAGGAAAAACAGTAATAGTTTCTCCCTGATTGTTCTGATTATTTAAAAGAGTCGGGTGTAGGCCAGAGAAATAGAACTATGGTTTTCCTCTTCCACGGTTCTAATCTACTTTTTATTACCCTTTTTCCATTGATAGTGCAAGTGTAAGCTATTTTATTTCCTTTACAATGGGCAAGGCGCGTGGCAAGGTTCGTGGAACTGGACATTCTGGTGATGGTACGTGCAGCGGACGGGGCCGTGGCTAAGGTGAAAATGTGCCACAACCAACAGCCACATCTTCTCGCTCCCACTTCTTGACCGAATTACTAGGTAAGCACAGAACAACACCAGTATTGCGAACTGATCAGTGTGAACAGGTTATTAATTGGATAGCAGATAATACTTCCAGTTACCTGGGCACCACCACCTCCGGTCTGTCTTCCACACGGTCAACTCTTAGTAGCTGTGAGTCTCGACCGCATACTCCTCCTCACCCTGATGCTCCTTCCTCCCATCATGCCGAGTGTCGTCAGCCAGCAATTGATCCCACACTTGGACACTCTGAAGAGCTGTACACTGGTCCATTTCCATATTTGTGCCCCTCGCCTGCTACGCTTGAAGTGGTGGAAGAGGAGATCCCATGTAGTGATGCCCAAATATTTGAACAGCCACGGCCACAGGAAGTCACAAGAGGTGGACGATGACGAGACACAATTGCCAGGAAGTGAGGAGGAGCATCGTGGTGAGCAAGTGGAAGTGGAGGAGGTGGTGGATGATCTAGTAACTGACCCAATGTGGCAGTAGGACATGCAGAGTGAGGCCAGCAGCACACAGGGGGAAGGAGGCAGAGTACCCCAACAGGCAGGAAGAAGCAGTGTGGTGGCCGCAGACAGAAGGCGTGCAACCGTTCCCTATAACACCAACACGAGGGATGTTGCCAGTACAAGCGGTAGGTCTTCCAGAGTCAGGAATTTTTTTAAAGACTCTGCTGATAACCCCAAAAAGGCCATTTGTACCACCTGCCATGTTAGCATCAGCAGGGGTGACAAAACTTCCCGCCTGACCACCACCAGCATGATCAGGCACATGGCAGCAAAGCACCACGACCAGTGTCAGCGGGTGTCACCACTGCTTCTTCCGCTGTTGTGCATGCAATAGAACCCCCTGTTGTGTGTGCAAGGCAATCCCCTGTCCATACTGCATGTAAAGATGCCCCCTCCTCTCAGTCTTCACTTGTTATGGCAGTTTCTCAAGAAAAAGCATTAACGTCCACGTCCATGTCCCACCGCAGCATTCAATTGTCCATATCCCAGACCTTTGAACGAAAGCGGAAATTTGCAGCTAATGCCCCACAGGCCACAGTCCTAAATTCGCACATTTCAAGACTGCTTGAATTGGAAATGCTGCCTTTTAGGCTGGTGGAGACGGAATCCTTCCGCAACCTTATGGCGGTGGCCGTCCCTCGGTACTCGGTCCCCAGCCTACACTATTTGGCCAGGTGTGCCATCCCCGCACTACACAAGCATGTGTCACAAAACATCTGCGTTGCCCTCAACAACGCAGTTACTGGGAGAGTCCACCTCACAACGGACACGTGGACAAGTGCTTGTGGCCAGTGACGGTACATCTCCCTGACGGCACACTGGGTAAACATAGCGGAAGCCAGGACCCAGTCGGACCTTGGGACGGAACACATCCTCCCCACACCGAGGATTGCGGGCCCTATGTCAGTCAGAGTTGCCCCCACAGTGTACAGCTCCTGCGCATCATCCTCCTCCTCATGTTCAGCCTCCATCTCAGATATCACAACATCAGTTACAAGCTGGAAGCACTGCAGTACTGCCTCCGCCAAGCGGCAACAGGCTGTGCTGAAACTCATAAGCTTAGGTGATAAACCTCACACTGCTTGTGAGTAGTTTTGAGCCACCCCGGTAGTGTTCGAGTTCGGTTCGGTTCGTCGAACACCCGTATGTTCGCCGAACTGTTCGTCGAACTGTTCATCGAACACGTTCGAACACCGTTAAAACCAATGGCAGGCAAACAAAAACACATAGAAACACATAGAAAACACATAGAAAACACTTCAAAGGTGACCAAAAGCCGACAAACTGCTCAGAAGACACAACTAACAAATGGAAAAATGACAAGTACATATAGTCATGCGAAAAGAAAAGAGGTGGAGGAGTAAAAGGAGGGGGAGACACAGATATAGGCATGTCATGCCATTCTAAAACCAAAAAAGTGCGAAGCCGACACGGCCAGTCCGTTCCTGCCCGTGCCACCTCCGTGTCGCCGGGTTTGTGCCAGAGCTGCGGTGGACCCTGACGGCCAGCCCCCCTCTCCCAATACTGATGCCTGTCCGCTGGTGGGTCGAGCGAGCCCCCCTGCGGTGGAGGCAGGTCTAATCTTTTTAATTTAAATTGTCTCTCTAATTTGAATGAGTACACTTTAAATCCTTTTACAAGGATCTATTCGAGGGCAAGTCTCATGCCAGCAGCCGTGGTAATTCCAGCTCCAGTAGCGTCCACTAAAGCTGCTGCAGTTAAAAAGCTTTTATAAGGATCGAGCTTGGCGGACCACCGCAAGGTGTCCTACCGCCAGTCCCAGCCCCTGTGCCTTGGGGTGCCTCCCCGATGCTCTTCACTGAGTGTCCCGGGGGCCAGAACCATTTCCTTTTAAAAAATTAAGTGTCCAAGCTACAGGTGGTGTAGCTTGCTTAACAGCTGGGTTAATCCGCTGACTAGCAGACACTGCTACTAGGCACAAAGTATTGCTTGGGCTACATGCAGTTAAAAATTTGTAATTAGATACTCTCGTTGGATGCTGAGAAAGCATTCCATAGAGTCTCCTGGCACGCCATATATTATTCTCTTAAAAAGCTTGGGGTTGGGGACCCTGTTATAGCCAAAATCATGGCCCTGTATCGCAATCCGTCAGCTAGGCTGAAGATAAATGGAACATTTTCATCACCTTTCATAATCACCAATGGGACAAGGCAGGGATGTCCTCTTTCCCCTCTCTTATACATCCTAGTGATGGAGCACCTGCTCTCATCAATTCACGATAACCCCAATATTAGGGGGATTGAGGTGGGAAGCACCAAGTACAAGTGCTCTGCATTTGCTGATGATGTCCTAGTATATATCACTCAACCACATATATCCATCACTGCTGTTATGGCTGAAATAGATCACTTTGGTACATGGTCAAATTTTAAAATCAATGCAGCGAAGTCTGAGGCCCTCGATGTCTCCCTCCCCAAATCCATACAGGATTCCATCCAATCCAACTTTCTCTTTGCCTGGCCCTCACAGGGTATCAAATACTTAGGGATTCGTATTCATAGAGACCTCTCCCGTCTATTTAATCTTAATTTTGGGCCCTTTATTGAACAACTCCATAGAGATCTTACTTCTTGAACGTTGAAGGATTTTTCCTCGTTCGGCAGAATAAATATACTAGAAATGAACGTCCTACCTAAACTCTTATACCTCTTCCAAACCATTCCCGTGGCAATTCCCTCAAATTTTTGGAAAAGACTACACAGTAGCTTTTGCAGATTTATCTGGGCAAGTGGGCGTCCACGCATTCGGGGGGACGTTCTGATCAGACACAAACAAAAGGGGGGCCTTAGCCTTCCGGATTGTAGAAGGTATTACATGGTAGCAGTAAGTAAGAAGTAGAATCCTGGACTTCTTCCATCATTCGGAGGGGAAATTGTGCTTCAAAATAGCTCAATCCATTTGTCCTAAAGCTCTTACCACTCTCCCATGGTGCGCCCATTTAATTGTCCCCTCTCTTGGTCTCATGTCATATATAGAGATGAGTGGTGTTCGACTAGAACTGTTCGCCAATCTCAAATTCGAGCTGTTTTGGGTGGTGTTCGAGTTGTTCGACGAACCCGAACGATTTGCAAAAAATTCGGCTGTTCGAGGTTATGTTCGATAACTGTTCGTGCACCAAAAGCGTGTCCTGCATGTCTGGCGCTATTTAGAGCACCAATCATGCAGGGATTGTCTGCCACTCACTGTAATGCCACAGCCATGGTGGTTGTGGCATTACAGTGATTGCCCAAATCGATGGGAACAGTGCCAACAGTGAAACATGAAAAGCTGGCAATTCAGCAGCGGCATACACCGGTACCCGACAATTTAGAACCGAAAGAATAGAGCTTCACACATAGATATAAACATGTCAGCCACATATATACGAAGTACAGTGAAAGTGCTGCTTACTGTACTTGTCATTTAGCGTAAAGGATTTATCAAAAAAAATAATAGTGTTTTCATGCACTGTCTCTTTAAAAAAGCCGGCCGGCAATTCAGCAGGGTACCCGACAATTTATAACAGACAGAATAGAGCTTCACACATAGATTAGATAGATAGAAACATGTCAGTCACATATATATGAAGTACAGTGACAGTGTTGATTACTGTACTTGTCATTTAGTGTAAAGGATTTATTAAAAAAAATAATAGTGTTTTCATGCACCGTCTCTTTAAAAAAGCCGGCCGGCAATTCAGCATCTGTACCCAACAATTTAGAATAGAAGGAATAGAGAATCACACATAGATTAGATAGATAGAAACATGTCAGTCACATATATATGAAGTACAGTGATAGTGTTGCTTACTGTACTTGTCATTTAGTGTAAAGGATTTATTAAAAAAAAATAATAGTGTTTTCATGCACCGTCTCTTTAAGAAAGCCGGCCGGCAATTCAGCATCTGTACCCGACAATTTATAACAGACAGAATAGAGCTTCACACATAGATTAGATAGATAGAAACATGTCAGTCACATATATATGAAGTACAGTGATAGTGTTGGTTACTGTACTTGTCATTTAGTATTAAAATAAAGGATTTATTATTAAAAAAATTGGCGTGGGGTTCCCCTTAATTTTAGGCTCTAGCGGAGGTTAAGCAGACGGCTGGGGCAGATGTTTGAAGCCTGGGAAGGGGGTAATACCCACGGAGCTTCCCAGGCTACTAATATCAGCCCCCAGCTGAATACATAGCCTTTACTAGCTATTAAAATGGGGGACCCCCCAAAAAAAATGACGTGGGGTCCCCCCTAATTTAATAGCTAGCAAAGGCTAGGCAGACAGCTGGGGGCTGATATTAATAGCCCAGGAAGGGAGCCATGAATATTGGCCCCCTCCCAGGCTAGAAACACCAGCCGTCAGCCGCCCCAGAAATGGCGCATTCATAGGATGCGCCAATTCTGGCACTTAGCCTCGCTCTTCTACGCTGCCCTGGTGCGGTGGCAGGGGGTAATAGGGTTGGGGTTGATGTCATCTTATAATGCCAGCTGACATCAAGCCCAGGTTAGTAATGGAGAGGCGTCTATAAGACACCCCCATTACTAACCCCATAGTCAAAGTTAAAAAAAACACAAACACCCAGAATAAAGTCCTTTAATTGAAATAAAGACACAATCCTTTATTGTTCTAAATTAAACCATACTTACCGTCACGCCCATTCCAGCTGAAGCCAACGATCTCCTGCAATAAAAGAAAAATAATAAAGCAACCTCATCCTTACCTTTCCATGGTTCCCACGACAGCTTCAGCTCTGCTACATCGAGATGACAGGCTGGACCGCAGCAGAACGCTGCCATCCAGCCTGTCATCCCGCAGACACTGAGAAGCGCAGGCATGCTTGCGCTCTGCAGTGTCTGGCTGTGACGGCATCCAGATGAGCCGAGTTCATGTCCAATGAACTCGGCGCACCTCATGCACGTCACTGACAGCGTGGGAGATTTCTCCTGCACTCAGCACTTCAGCGTGAGAATTCTCCCACGCTGTCAGTGACGTACATGAGGTCAGCTGAGTTCATTGGACATGAATGAGCTCACCTCATGCACTTCACTGACAGCGTGGGAGAATTCTCACGCTGAAGTGCTGAGTGCAGGAGAATTCTCCCACGCTGTCAGTGACGTGCATGATGTGCGCCGAGTTCATTGGACATGAACTCGTCTCATCTTTATGCCGTCACAGCCAGACACTGCAGAGCGCAAGCATGCCTGCGCTTCTCAGTGTCTGCGGGATGACAGGCTGGATGGCAGCGTTCTGCTGCGGTCCAGCCTGTCATCTCGATGTAGCAGAGCTGAAGCTGTCGTGGGAACCATGGAAAGGTAAGGATGAGGTTGCTTAATTATTTTACTTTTATTGCAGAAGACATTGGCTTCAGCTGGAATGGGCGTGACGGTAAGTATGGTTTAATTTAGAACAATAAAGAATTGTGTGTTTATTTCAATTAAAGGACTTTTTTCTGGGTGTTTGTGTTTTTTTTAAATACTTTACTAGAAATTCATGGCGGTCATGTCTAATATTGGCGTGACCCCATGAATTTCGGGCTTAGGGCCAGCTGATAATGCCAAGCTGGCCCTAACCCCTTTATTACCCATTGAGCCACCGCACCAGGGCCCTGGATGAGTTGGGTACAGCGCCAGAAGATGGCGCTTCTATGAATGCGCCATTTTCCGGGGTGGCTGCGGACTGCATTTTGCAGCGGGGGGGACCCAGAAAGCTTGGGCCTCCCTGCGCTGCAGATTCCAGCCCCCAGCTGCCTAGTTGTACCTGGCTGGACACAAAAATAGGGCGAAGCCCCACGTATTTTTCTTTTTAATTATTTCATGAAATTCATGAAATAATTAAGAAAAAAAGGGCTTCCCTATATTGTTGTGTCCGGCCAGGTACAAATAGGCAGCTGGTGGTTGGGGGCAGCCCATTCCTGCCTGCTGTACCTGGCTGGACACAAATATAGGGCTAAGCCCCACGTCAATTTTTTTTTAAATTATTTCATGAAACTAGATGGTGGCCCGATTCTAACGCATCGGGTATTCTAGAATATGTATGCGGCAGACCCGACGCAATCAGCAGAGCGGTGTTTAAATTTGGCGCCAAAATCGCTGACTGGTCGCGGCCAGCAACCGCGACCAATCAGCAAAGCGGTGTTGAAATTTGGCGACTATATCGCTGATTGGTCACGGCCGGCGGTCACGACTAATCAGCAGAGCGGGGTTTAAATTTTGCGCCAATAATGCTGATTGGTCGCGATCGCGACCAATCAGCAAAGCGGTGTTTACATTTTGCATCAATAATGCTGATTGGTTGCCGTCACAACCAATCAGCAAAGCGGTGTTTAAATTTGGCGCCAATAATGGTGATTGGTCACGACCGCGACCATTCAGCAGAGCGGTGTTTAAATTTGGCGGCAACAATGTTGATTAGTCGCGGCCGGCGGTCGCAACCAATCAGCAGAGCGGGGATTAAATTTGGCGCCAAAATCGCTAATTGGTCGCGGCCGGCAACTGTGACCAATCAGCAGAGCGGGGTTTAAATTTGGCGCCAATACTGCTGATTTGTCGTGGCCGGCAACCGTGACCAATCAGCCGAGCAGGGTTTAAATTTGGCGCCAATACTGCTGATTGGTCGCGGACGGCGACCGCGATCAATCAGCAGAGCGGTGTTTAAATTTGGCGCCAATAATGCTGATTAGTCGCGGCCGGCATCCGTGACCAATTAGCAGAGCGGAGTTTAAATTTGGTGCCAATCTCGCTGATTGGTCGCGGCTGGAGTCCGCGACCAATCAGCAGAGCGTTGTTTAAATTTGGCGCCAATCTCACTGATTGGACGCGTCTGGGGCCCGCGACCAATCAGCAGAGCGTTGTTTAAATTTGGCGCCAAGCTCGCTGATTGGTCGCGGCCGCTATTTAAATGTGGCGCCCAAATCGGTGATTGGTCGCGGGCAGCGTCCGGGACCAATCAGCAGAGCGGTGTTTAACTTTAGCGCCAAGATCACTGATTGGTCGCGTGCGGAGAGCGCGACCAATCAGCTAATCGTATTGGTGAGGACCGGGGAGCGCCGCTGCCTGGTTGGATACTTCCGCTGCGAGAACCCGGGACATGAGCGACTGGTCGCAGCAGAAGTATCCCGACCCGCAGCGCAGCTCCCTGGTCCTCCCTTGACACCCTAGCCGCTGATTTCCCCACAGTATCCGCATGGTGTTACAAAGATCCGGACATTTGTGTTAAAAATCGCTTATTGGTCGCTGGCGCTGCCAGCGACCAATCACCGATTTGGGCGCCAAATTTAAATATCGGCCGCAACCAATCACCGATCTTGGCTCCACATTTAAACACCGCTGAGCTGATTGGTCGCCGACGCTGGGCGCGACCAATCACCGATTTTGGCGCCACATTTAAATAGCGTCCGCGACCAATCAGTACAGCGGTGTTTAAATGTGGAGCCAAGATGGGTGATTGGTCGCGGCCGATATTTAAATTTGGCGCCCAAATCGGTGATTGGTCGCGAGCAGTGCCAGCGACCAATCAGCGATTTTTAACACAAATGTCCGGACCTTTGTAACACCATGCGGATACTGTGGGGAGATCAGCAGCTAGGGTGTGAAGGGAGGACCGGGGAGCGGCGCCGCGGGTCGAGATACTTCTGCTGCGAGTAACCGCTCATGTCCCGGGTTCTCGGAGCGGAAGTATCCAACCAGGCAGCGCCGCTGACATCCATGCGGCTAGGGTGTGAAGGGAGGACCGGAGAGCGGCGCTGACATCCAATTGGTCGCAGCCGCTATTTAAATGTGCCGCACAAATCGGTGATTGGTCGCCGTCTTGACCGCGACCAATCACTGATCTTGCCGCCAAAGTTAAACACTACTGTGCTGATTGGTCGCGGATGCTACCCGCGACCAATCACCGATTTGTGCGCCAAATTTAAATATCAGCCTCATGCACGTCACTGACAGCGTGGGAAAATTCTCCTGCACTCAGCCCGAGAATTCTCCCACGCTGTCAGTGACGTACATGAGGTGAGCCGAGTTCATTGTTGGCTCATCTGGATGCCGTCACAGTCAGACACTGAGGAGCGCAAGCATGCCTGCGCTTCTCAGTGTCTGCGGGATGACAGGCTGGATGGCAGCGTTCTGCTGCGGTCCAGCCTGTCATCTCGATGTAGCAGAGCTGAAGCTGTCGTGGGAACCATGGAAAGGTAAGGATGAGGTTGCTTTATTTTTTTTTTTTTATTGCAGGAGATCGTTGGCTTCAGCTGGAATGGGTGTGATGGTAAGTATGGTTTAATTTAGAACAATAAAGGATTGTGTCTTTATTTCAATTAAAGGACTTTATTCTGGGTGTTTGTGTTTTCTTTTAACTTTGACTAGGGGGTTAGTAATGGGGGTGTCTTATAGACAGACGCCTCTCCATTACTAACCTGGGCTTGATGTCAGCTGGCATTATAAGCTGACATCAACCCCAACCCTATTACCCCACTGCCACCGCACAAGGGCAGCGTGGAAGAGCGAGGCTAAGTGCCAGAATTGGCGCATCCTATGAATGCGCCATTTCTGGGGCGGCTGACGGCTGGTGTTTCTAGCCTGGGAGGGGGCCAATATTCATGGCTCCCTTCCTGGGCTATTAATTTCAGCCCCCAGCTGTATGCCTAGCCTTTGCTAGCTATTAAATTAGGGGGGACCCCACGTCATTTTTTTGGCAGGGTCCCCCATTTTAATAGCTAGTAAAGGCTATGTATTCAGCTGGGGGCTGATATTAGTAGCCTGGGAAGCTCCGTGGGTATTACCCCCTTCCCAGGCTTCAAACATCTGCCCCAGCTGTCTGCTTAACCTCCGCTAGAGACTAAAATTAAGGGGAACCCCACGCCAATTTTTTTTAATAATAAATCCTTTATTTTAATACTAAATGACAAGTACAGTAACCAACACTATCACTGTACTTCATATATATGTGACTGACATGTTTCTATCTATCTAATCTATGTGTGAAGCTCTATTCTGTCTGTTATAAATTGTCGGGTACAGATGCTGAATTGCCGGCCGGCTTTTTTAAAGAGACAGTGCATGAAAACACTATTATTTTTTTTAATAAATCCTTTACACTAAATGACAAGTACAGTAAGCAACACTGTCACTGTACTTCATATATATGTGACTGACATGTTTCTATCTATCTAATCTATGTGTGAAGCTCTATTCTGTCTGTTATAAATTGTCGGGTACAGATGCTGAATTGCCGGCCGGCTTTTTTAAAGAGACAGTGCATGAAAACACTATTATATTTTTTAATAAATCCTTTACACTAAATGACAAGTACAGTAAGCAACACTGTCACTGTACTTCATATATATGTGACTGACATGTTTCTATTATATCTAATCTATGTGTGAGGCTCTATTCCTTCTTCTCTAAATTGTCGGGTACCTGTGTATGCCGCTGCTGAGTTGCCGGCCGGCTTTTTTAAAGAAAGCGTCTTCTGAGCAGTTTGTCAGCTTTTGGACACCTTTGAAGGTGTTTTCTATGTGTTTCTATGTGTTTTTGTTTGCCTGCCATTGGTTTTAACGGTGTTCGACGGTGTTCTAAGGTGTTCGACGAACAGTTCGACGAACAGTTCCTCGAACATCCCGGTGTTCGACGAACCGAACCGAACCCGAACACTACGGGGGTGGCTCAACACTAGTCATATATTACTTATGCCACTGCTTTGGCTTTGAGATCCCAGAAAAAAGCTTATCCTCAATCGACCACCAGGGCCCCTTGCTCCCGATTTCAGATAATCCAGATTTCCCACCAGGACTTTCTGCAAATAGATTTCTCGGTTCCAATAAATCCCATCCGATATTATTTTCTCATGTCATCTCCAATACTTCGCTGCTCCCCCTCAATGACTTGTTACAGGGAAGAGCCACTTCCCCGAAGGCTAATTTTGAATATAGCCAGTTGCAACACTTCTATTCAACTGTGAAGAAGCGCACACATCTTCATAGAGATCTCACAAACTTTGAAAAATTGAGCCTATCATTGTCACCCCCTACACACTCCATCTCCCTACTGTATAATCTCCTCATTGCCCAGGTAACTGACAATAGGCCAGGACTGCGGTGCATGGGAAAGGGAACTGGGGAAGTCCTTCTCTGACTCACAATGGGATAAATGTTTATTCCTAAAACATAAAACCTCAAAAGGGTCTAAAGCTCAGGAAACCTCCTTCAAAATTATCTCTAGATGGTACCAGGTACCAGCAGTCCTTCATAGATGGTATCCATTGGTCTCAGATAGATGTTGGAGATGTGGGGAGGGGGAAGGGACAATGTCACACATATGGTGGGCATGCCATATAATAAATGCATTTTGGGCAAAGGTGGTTCCCATGATTGAGAAAATAACTGGTTTGACTATCCCTAATACGCCAGAAGTCCTCCTTTTCTCAATGTTACCAATAAGTAAATGTAGCTATAAAAGGTCATCAATAGTCTACCTAATACAGGCGGCTAAGAATGTCATTCCACGACACTGGAAAAGCAGAGACCCACCCACTGTAGGCTGATGTTGATAGATACTGTGTGATTTGGAGGGATTGGATTGATTTGCAAAACTCTGACGCCTACCATCTAGCCCCCAACTAAAGTTATCCATGATGTCGGCACAACAATGATCATAATCACACTCTATTGATTGGTGGTCTGTCGTGGTCCGCTCCCTCTCTCTCTATCTTTCATATGGAAAAATACATGATTGATCTGGATATTGATGGAAAACCCTCCCTGTACCCCCCAATGTACTGTCGTTATGCATAGATTTATAGTTATACTACCCATTTTACTATGTATATTGTATTTTCTTGTACTTTTTCAACACAAAAATAAAAAAAAAATTTAATTTGAAAAAAAAATTGTAATTAGATCTACAGGCGGTGGCTACTCCGCTGACTAGCAGACACTGAAGCTTTGGAGCAGACCTCTGATTCCCAGGCTATAGTATGAGTAAACAGCTCTTCAGACTCAACCATCTGTGTTACCCCAAGCCATAGTGTATATAGTTTCTTGCGGTTAAAAGGGAGGGGGAGACCCGACCCACCTGGAATTGACGATGGCAACGTCATGTAAAACACAGCAAGGGGACTCCAAAAAGAGTTTCCATTTTTTCCCAAAATTGTGGCACAGACACCACTTAAGTGGCATCAATTGTCCCAGAGTTGCTTAAAATGGTTGGTGAGGTCATTTTCCAAAATCCTCAAGCTTTTAGTCTCCCCAGAATGACACAGGTGGGGCAGATGGTGGTTGTCCCAGCCCGCTAGGCCGCATTGTAGCACAGTGAGCTTCGCACTGCAACTTATGCTTCATATCCATGTGACGGTTCATGCATGAAGTACTCAAACTATGGATTTTTTGGCCTCTATTTAGCTTTTGGTGACAAATGTTACAGATAAGACGAGTTGGGTAATCCTTATCGATCTGAAAAATGCACAGGCTATGCAAGGTTTAGAGCCCATGCGACTCTGCTACTAGCAATACTATCAAATGATTGGCTGGGTTAGATGCAGAGCGTCTGGGTTGGTTGGGGGTCCTCACAGTCTGCCTAGGCTAGATGCAGCTAAAAATTATTATTAAATACACAGGCGGTGCAGCTTGCTTCGCAGCTGGGCTAATACGCCCAAAGTATTGGTAGACTCTATACTAAATAAGGAAGGATTCACTGACTGTGGTGGCCCCTCCATGGGCCGTGGCGATTGGTGGAGATTTGGTGGATGATTAGAGGAGAAAGCTCCTTAATAGAGAAAGTTGGTGGATTTATACTTTAAATACATGTGTACCAGCGGGTTTAAACATCAGACATGATTTGAAGTATCATTATGAATGATCATTTATAGATTATTATTATTATTATATATGTTCCTTTTTTCTTCTTTTCTTTTTCTTTTGGATTATTTACATTTATATGCATTGTTTCTATGCTATACGATTTTAACATGGTATGTGTGTTTACATTTCTGATTAACTCAGCCTTGAACAGGTGCATAGCAGGACAAGACATATAAATACCACTTCCTTGCTGTTTTTTTGCAATGCAATGCTTAAGAACCTTTAGTTCGAAACGCGTTTGCTGTTCTTCTCCAAGGTGGACTTTTAAAATATTTTTTGTATGACCCAATAAAAAGTGGATTTTAGAAGATTTGTTCAGCTGGATCTTCCTAGTTCCTCATGTTCGTCTTGTAGCACTCCTGGCTCCGTGCTGTTGATCTTCTAGGTGGGTGAGCTGATTTTTTTCCTTTTTTTTCTACCATGTGGCGATTGGTCATCCACTTTCGCTGCCCCTTACTCAACGAATTCACAAACATCTCCTGTCGGTTTGGAGTCCCATTATGCCCAACCAAAAACATAGGCCCCACAACTAAAAAAAATCGTTCTTAGGCATCGAAATCGACACCACAGCAAGGTTGTTCCGCCTCCCATGGGAAAAAATACCAAAACATTACACCTGATCTAGGTTTTTTGCGCAGTATGGAAAGTAACACTACAGCAGATGCAAGTATTACTAGGTCTCCTCGTGTTTGCGAACCGGGTGATGCCAGTCGGAAGGGTTTTTTCTCTTCATTTATCGCCCGCAACAAAAGGGGCATCTAAACCGAGTCATACAATCAGAATCAGCAGGCAACTACGGGCGGACTTAGAGGTGTGGAAAACCTTCTTATAATCATTCAACAGTCTAACATTCAACTAAGATTATTCACCGGGGCGGCAGAATCAGGCGGATATGCAGCGATACTAAGTAACCAATGGTGCACAAGCTTATGGCCTCCGTATTGGGCAGAACAAGTGCTGACAAAAAATCAGACAGTCTTGCAACTGTTTCCTATAGTGGTAGCAATAGAAATATTGGGTGCGCGTCTGGCTAACAAAAATATACTCTTCATAACAAAAAACACCCGCCTAGCGCACTGCATTAATAATATGGCATCATCGTCTCTCCCAGTGCTAGGCCTACTATGCCCGCTAGCATTCCTGTGCCTAAAACACAATGTATGGGTCTGCGCTAGCCACGATGCTGAGGGGTCTAACGCTGCTGCTAACGCTTTATCAAAATTCAATTGGCAGATTTTCACAGAGCTCCTCCCCAACACCAACCCATCGGGCAACAGTTGCCCAGCCTCCCTATGGGATCTAGTGGAGAATAGTTGATGCCATTAATCAGAGCGTCAGTTGCCCCGTCAATGTGGCAAGCATACAGTAAGGCATGGGAACAGTGGACACGATTAGTAGCAGGCAGACGGGTTGACCAATTTGAACAAGCCAGATTACAAGTCACCATAGAATTTCTCCACCAGCTAATGATGAGGGGCATATCAGGGGCGTCAGCGCAGCCGTGGCTGACCAGAGTAGCATTTCACTTCCAACTACTGAATTGGGGATATGTGACAAAGAGATTCATCATCAGACAATCCATAAAAGGGTGGAAAAAGGGTCAGCCAAGTCAGGAGTGTAGACGTCCCATCCCGTGTCACTAAAACTGATTTCTCACATCATATCCCTAACACCATTAACATGATACTCACAATTCAAAGCAACACTACTGTCTACTGTATTTGCGATCGCCTTCTTTGGGGCGCTATGCATAAGCGAATTAGTCCCTCAATCCAAAATTAACACCAGTGGAGGCTTATTACACCAGGATGTTGTCATAGCCAATAATGCAATACGTCTACGCATACGCCAATTGAAAACGGTTCCAGCGGGCAGGGGCACTTGGGTACTTCTACAACCCACAAATGGTACGCTGAATCTGGTAACAATAGTAAAAACATATATAACCATCAGATCACAAAGTAATTTCTTCCTATCACACATTGATGGAACGCCATTATCAAGATAACAGTTCCAAGCTATATTTAATAAATGCATAACATCGGCAGGGAACCACCCCAAAGATTATGGGACACACTCATTCCGCATAGGCGCGGCCACGGAAGCAGCAAGAGCAGGACTGTCAGAAACGGAAGTTCAGAGGATAGGGAGATGTCGATCCACGTGTTTGGCGAGATACATAACACCGGACTTGTTATCCTAACGTTGTTTGTTTCATTTACAAGTGACGCTAAGCCAACAGTGTGGGTGATAGGCCACTCGTATATATATTGTGCAGAAAAAAGGGCGAAAATCTGCCCAGGAGGGAGGAAATTTGAGTTTCATAACACATATTTGAACAGGAGAGGTAATAGAGGCCTGCAATGGCCACATGTACTAATGGAGGTAATAAAGGTAGGGAGAGAGGCAAGAGGTCCGGTCATCTTAGTTATACAGGCCGGGGGAAACGACCTAGGTCATCACAAGAGCGCATAACTAATGGCAATAATGAAACTAGACACTAAGCGCTTCAGAAAATTTTTCACAAAAATAGTCAGAGATTGTGCCGAGCGCGGTATGGCAAGGTGCCCGAGACATCACGGCCATCGAACGGACAAGGCGGCTAATAAATATTTGGATGCCAAAATTTATAAGAGACAGAGGCGGACAACTGGAAGGAGATAAAGCAGGCCTCATACTGCCCGACTGTGTTCACTTAATGGATATTGGACTGGACATATTCCTGTCAGGACTCCAGGACGGAGTGGAACAAGCGTTAAGAGTGATGGATGGGGGTCAGAGTCCTGCATACGAGTATGCAGGATCCTCCGTGGCCTGGAAATAGAAAGGACATGTTGGAGAGTTACAATTGTTGGCCAACTTGCTGTTGTGGAGGCTGGAGACACAGGGCATGCTGCAACAAGCTGAATAATTTTAGAAATAAAATGTCTTTCTAATGTAATGAGTATAAACAGTTAATAAAGCTGTGACCGATCCTCACCTATCCAGTTGTAAGAGTTACATGATTGTATTGTCAATGAAAGGGGGGCGGAAGGGGGCTGAGCGTCTGGGTTTGGTTGGGGGTCACCACAGTCTGCCTAGGCTAGATGCAGTTAAAAATCATTATTAGATACACAGGCGGTGCAGCTTGCTTCGCAGCTGGGTTACTATGCTGACTAGCAGACACTGAAGCTTTGGAGCAGACCTCTGAGTAAACAGCTCTTCAGACTCAACCATCTGTGTTACCCCAAGCCATAGTGTATGTAGTTTCTTACGGTTAAAAAGGGGGGGGGACCAACCCACCTGTAATTGTCGATGCCAACATCACGTAAAACTCAGCAAGGGGACTCCAAAAAGAGTCTCCATTTTTTCCCAAAATTGTGGCACAGACACCACTTAAGTGGCATCAATTGTCCCAGAGTTGCTTAAAATGGTTGGTGAGGTGATTTTACCAAATCCTCAAGCTTTTAGTCTCCCCAGGATGACACAAGGGTAGAAAAGTCCTTGCGGATCCTTGATTTGTTCATCTTTATCAACGTGAGTCTGTCTACATTGTCAGTGGACAGCCGCGTCCACTTATCTGTCAGCACACCTCCAGCAGCGCTGAACACACGTTCAGAGAGAACAAAAATTATTATTAATTTGAAAGCTGGTGGAGCTTAGTATAGATGGCCTAATAGAATGAGTACCACACACTGCTACTATGCCCAAAATTATTTTCCAGGCAAGATGCAGCTAAAAATTATTAGTAATTTGAAAGCTGGTGGAGCTTAGTATAAATGGCATTACAGAATGAGTACCACACACTGATACAGGCCCAAAATTATTTTCCAGGTTAGATACAGCTAAAACTTATTATTAATTTCAAAGCTTAAAATGGTTGGTGAGGTGATTTTAACAAACCCTCAAGCTTTTACTCTCCCCAGGATGACACAGGGGTAGAAAAGTCCTTGCGGATCCATGATTTGTTCATCTTTATGAAAGTGAGTCTGTCTACATTGTCAGTGGACAGCCACGTGCGCATATTTGTTACCAAACCACCAGCAGCGCTGAACACACATTCAGAGAGAACACTGGCTGCGGGTCATGACAAGATCTCAAAGGCGTGAGTGGCGAGCTCCGGCCATTTATCCAGATTGGAAGCCCAAAAAGAGCAAGGGTCCAGTGACACAGTCAAGGCTTCAATGTTCACTTGGAGATACTCCTGTACCATTGTCTCTAGGCGCTGACTATGTGTCTGACTTCTTGTCTCCTGTGGCCTTGCAAAGGATGGGCTAAAAAAGTGGTGAAAGGATTCCGCAAAATTGCTGTTACCAGCAGATACTGTGTTTCTGTTACGGTTTGAGTGCTGAAGACTCGACAGTCTCACGGTTGGCAAGTGAGAACTGTGAGATTCACTACGTGCACCACTGGTATTTTGTGGAAAAGCACATGTAAGATTCTGCAACAGTCTCTGCTGATACTCCTGCATGCGTGAATCCCTTTCTATGGCAGGAATTATTTTGGCAAATTTACTTTTGTACCGGGGATCTAAGAGTGTGGCAACCCAGTAGTCAGGATTATTTCGAATTCTGACAATTCGAGGGTCATGTTGCAGGTAGTGCAGCAAGAAGGCACTCATGTGTCTTGCGCATCCAGGAGCACCAAGTCCCTGTTGTGTTGGTGGCGGGGTAAGAATCATGCTTCCTTACTCTGCCCTCTCCCCCCAACCTCGCACAACAGAAATGTGATCAAGGTCTCCCTCATCTGATGAGTCTTCCATGCCCATCGCCAGTTCGTCCTCCACTTCTTCCTGGGTTCCTGCACCTTCCTCACTAGTTTGGCTGCTACCTTGCGCCGTGGTTAATCCCTCTCCCCCACCATACCATGCCTGCTGCCTTGGTGCTGCCGACCGTCTGGACCTTGCAGATGTTAGCCCTTCCGCATACAACTCCTTCTCCTCTACTTCCTCCACCTCCTCTTGTCCCACCACCTGACTCCGAATTCTGTTTAACATGTGCAGCTAAAAATTATTAGTAATTTGAAAGTTGGTGGAGCTTAGTATAGATGGCCTAATAGAATGAGTACCACACACTGCTACTATGCCCAAAATTATTTTCCAGGTAAGATGCAGCTAAAAATTATTATTAATTTCAAAGCTGGTGGAGCTTGGTATAGATGGCCTAATACAATGAGTACCACACACTGCTACTATGCCCAAAATTATTTTCCGGGCTAGATGCAGCTAAAAATTATTAGTAATTTGAAAGCTGGTGGAGCTTGGTATAGATGGCCTAATAGAATGAGTACCACACACTGCTAATAGGCCCAAAATTATTTTCCGGGCTAGATGCAGCTAAAAATTATTAGTAATTTGAAAGCTGGTGGAGCTTAGTATAGATGGCCTAATAGAATGACTACCACACACTGCTTTTATGCCCAAAATTATTTTCCAGTCAAGGTGCAGCTAAAAATTATTAGTAATTTGAAAGCTGGTGGAGCTTAGTATAGATGGCCTAATAGAATGACTACCACACACTGCTCATATGCCCAAAATTATTTTACAGGCAAGATGCAGCTAAAAATTATTATTAATTTCAAAGCTTGTGGAGCTTGGTATAGATGGCCTAAAACAATGAGTACCACACACTGCTACTATGACCAAAATTATTTTCCGGGCTACATGCTGCTAAAAATTATTATTAATTTCAAAGCTGGTGGAGCTTGGTATAGATGGCCTAATACAATATGTACCACACACTGCTACTAAGCCCAAAATTATTTTCCGGGCTGAATGCAGCTAAAAATTATTAGTGGTTTGAAAGCTGGTGGAGCTTAGTATAGATGGCCTTATACAATGAGTACCACACACTGCTACTATGCCCAAAATTATTTTACAGGCAAGATGCAGCTAAAAATTATTATTAATTTCAAAGCTGTTGGAGCTTAGTATAGATGGCCTAATAGAATGAGTACCACACACTGCTAATATGCCCAAAAGGTTTTACTTGGCTAAGTGCAGTAAAAAATTTGTATTACATACACAGGTGGTGTAGCTTGCAACACAGATAGGCTACTCCACTGACTAACACACACTGCAAGAGGCCCAGAAGGATTTGCTTAGCTAGATTTAGCCAAATGCTGTGAAAAACACTTGCACAGCACTTAAACAGACCTGCCTGGCAAAAAAGTGATAGGAACTGATGTAACCTAGCCCTCAAAAGGGCTGCAATTACAACTAGTCACTACTCCCAACCTATCTGTCTATTTAAGAGCACAGACCTGCCTGCTAAAAGTCGTAGGAAATGCTGGAACCTAGCCCTCAAAGGACTGCAATTAGAACTAGTTCCTACTCCCTAAAACTATCTGTCTATTTAAGAGCAAATTCGCTTGCAATTCACACAGTTACAAAATATAGCACCCACAGCAGCAGCGGTGCCGTCTAACACTCAGCTGCAGCAGTGAGAAAATGGTGGAGATGTGGAAAATGGCTGGGTCTTATAGGGCAAGGACATGTGACATACACAGCCAATGACACATGCCCTTGCTTGTGTGAAAAAAAGCACTGATAGGCTGACAGACTGCAGCTCCCCACTGTAAATGCGGGAAAGAGAAAAAAAATGAAGATCTTCATTATTTCTGCAGAGATCCATCCCATGCCCCTCCCTCCGCACCGCTGTACGCTCAAACTGTGTATTAACATTTATTATCAGCATTACTGTGAAAAAATCCAGTTACGATTTTGGTGCACTAACAGTTATCGAACATAACCTCGAACAGCCTGATTTTTTTAAAATCGTTCGGGTTCGTCGAAAGGCTCGAACACCGCCCAAAACAACTCGAATTTGAGATTGGCAAACAGTTCGATTCGAACACCGCTCATCTCTTCTTGTGAGCTGTGGACAGCTGTGAAAGAGCAGGCAGATCTGTGGCTGAGACCGCTGAACCTACATCCAGGCATGGTCGTGTGTAACAATGGCCGTAACCAGGTGGCGGCTCTGAGGCGAGGCGAGATCACACACGTACCATACCTGGCTCATGTGCTTAACCTCCTCGTTCAGCGGTTTCTTAAATCGTACCCTGAGTTGCCAGATCTGCTCGTCAAAGTACGCCGCCTGTCAGCTCATTTTCGCAAATCGGCTACAGCTTCCGCCGCCCTTGCTGTGTTGCAGCAGAGTTTGCAGCTTCCGGCACACCGACTGGTGTGTGATGTCCCCACACATTGGAACTCTACCCTCCACATGTTGCAAAGGATTTGTGAGCAGAAGAGAGCAGTTGTGGAGTACCAGCTGCAACAAGGCCGTCGATATTCAGGTCAGACTCCACACATAAGACCTCATGAGTGGACCTGGATGTCTGACATATGTACCATCCTGACAAACTTTGAGGAGGCCACCAAGATGGTGAGTGGCGATGACGCCATCATTAGTGTCAGCATCCCACTTGTCTGTCTTTTGCAACGCTCTCTGCAGAGAATTAAAGAGGAGGCATTGCAGCCAGAGTATGATGAGATGGATCAAGAAGCCATAGTGGGCGATTACACACAGCCCAGCCTCTTCTCATCCCAATGTGCATTGGGGGACAATGAGGGAGAGGAGGAGAGAGAACAGGAGCAGTTATCATGCGCAGTAGACGGTAGTACCTGTACAAGTATCTTACTGTCGGTTCAGCGTGGGTGGCCTGAGGACAGGGGGGAGGAGGAGGAGGAGGAGGAGAGCATGGTCAGTCGTCATCTTGGTGAGGACACGGAAATCTTGCCCGTTACCAGTTTGGCATGCATAGCTGACTTTATGTTACGCTGCCTTAACCGTGACCCTCGCGTCGTTAAAATGTTGGGTGACATTTATTACTGGTTGGTGACACTTGTAGACCCCCGCTACAAGGAGAACTTTCACTCTCTTATTCCTGAGGTGGAGAGGTCTACAAAAATGGGCCAGTACCAGAAGGGCCTTGCTGCAGAACTGTTAAAAAAATTCCCATCTGAACACGCTAGCGGCAGAGGTCACAGTTCGTTGACCAACCAAAGCGTACAAGCGAGAGAGAGGCAACTCCAATCCAGCAGAGGCAGTGGAACACTGTCAATGTTCTGGGACAGTTTTCTCAGACCCTCCCTTCGGACAGACCCTGAGGCGCTGGGTACTCTCACATAGAGTGGAAAGTTTCAAAAGATGGTTAGGGAGTACCTTGCCGACCGTACCAGCGTCCTCCGTGATTCCTCTGTGCCTTTTAATTATTGGGAATCCAAGCTGGACACTTGGAATGAACTCGCTCTGTACGCCTTGGAGGTCCTGGCCTGCCCTGCTGCTAGCGTGTTATCGGAGCGTGTTTTTAGTGCCGCTGGGGGAATTATAACTGATAAGTGCACTCACCTGTCAACTGACAATGCTGACAAGCTGACCCTTATCAAAATGAACAAGGGCTGGATTGGGCCAGACTTCTCATCACCACCAAATGACAACAGAGTAACATAAAGTCAAATCCACTCTGTTATTTCGGGAGGTGTATTCATATGCACCGCTTCACACCCACACATGGGTATAGGCTTCCTCATTTCGGCTGTTTTATGTTCTTCTCCTTATCGTCAGCCTCCACCACCACTATACCACCAGGGTGACCGTGGTCCATGTTGCCATTATTGAAAGTTCCTCCGTCCTTATTTTTGTCAGCTTTTGCTTGGAAGGCATAAGCAAAGACTGTGGGAGACCCACTCCCCAATAATGGGAATAATATTTTTAAGATGCTGTACTGTGTGGCTCTTGTAAGGGGCATTAAAACTGTCTTGTTATACGCCTCTGACCTCCACGTCTCTTCTGAGGGGCATTAAAACCGTCTTGTTATACCACTCTGACCTCCACGTCTCTTGTAAAGGGCATTAAAAGCATCTTGTTAAACCACTCTAACCTCCACATCTCTTCTGAGGGGCATTTAAACCGTCTTGTTATACCACTCTGACCTCCACGTCTCTTCTGAGGGGCATTAAAAGCATCTTGTTATACTACTCTGACCTCCACGTCTCTTTTAATGGGCATTAAAAGCATCTTGTTATACCACTCTGACCTCCACGTCTCTTGTAAGGGGCATTAAAAGCATCTTGTTATACCACTCTGAACTCCACGTCTGTTGTAAGGGGCATTAAAAGTATCTTGTTATACCACTCTGACCTCCACATCTCTTGTAAGGGGCATTAAAAGCGTCTTGCTATACCACTCTGACCTCCATGTCTCTTGTAAGGGGCATTAAAAGCAATTTGTTATACCACTCTGACCTCCACATCTCTTGTATGCAGCATTAAAACTGTCTTGTTATACCACTCTGACCTCCACGTCTCTTCTGAGGGGCATTAAAAGCGTCTTGTTATACCACTCTGACCTCCACGTCTCTTCTGAGGGGCATTAAAAGCGTCTTGTTATACCACTCTGACCTCCACGTCTTTTGTAAGGGGCATTAAAACCGTCTTGTTAAGCTACTGGGACCTCCACGAGTCTTCGAACGGGCATTGCATTTCCTCCTAATTTTTTGAAGCTTTTGCTTGGAAGGCATAAGCAAATACTATGGGAGACCCACTCCCCAATAATGGGACTTATGTTTTTAATATGCTGTACTGCATGGCTCTTGTAAGGGGCATTGCAAGTTGCTCCGTCTTAATTTTTTGAAGCTTTTGCTTGGAAGGCATAAGCAAATACTATGGGAGACCCACTCCAGAATAATGGGACTTATGTTTGTAATATGCTGTACTGCATGGCTTTTGTAAGGGGCATTGCAAGTTGCTCCGTCTTAATTTTTGGAATCTTTTGCTTGGAAGGCATAAGCAAATACTATGCAAATACTATGGGAGACCCACTCCCAAATAATGGGACTTATGTTTGTAATATGCTGTGCTGCATGGCTCTTGTAAGGGGCATTGCAAGTTGCTCCATCCTAATTTTTGGAAGCTTTTGCTTGGAAGGCATAAGCAAAAACTATGGGAGACACACTCCCCAATAATGGGAATAATGTTTGTAATATGCTGTACTGCATGGCTCTTGTAAGGGGCATTGCAAGTTGCTCCGTCTTAATTTTTGGAAGCTTTTGCTTGGAAGGCATAAGCAAATACTATGGGAGACCCACTCCCCAATAATGGGACTTATGTTTGTAATATGCTCTACTGCATGGCTCTTGTAAGGGGCATTTCAAGTTGCTCCGTCCTAATTTTTGGAAGCTTTTGCTTGGAAGGCATGAGCAAATACTGTGGGAGACCCACTCCCCAATAATGGGAATAATATTTTTAAGATGCTGTACTGTATGGCTCTTGTAAGGGGCATTATAAGTGTCTTGTTAAGCTACTGTGACCTCCACGTCTATTCCAAGGGGCATTCAAACCATCTTGTTAAGCTACTGGGACCTCCACGTCTTTTCCGAGCGGCATTAAAACCCTCTGGTTAAGCTACTGCGACCTCCACCACTTTTCCGAGGGGCATTAAAACCGTCTTGTTAAGCTTCTGTGACATCCACGTCTCTTCCAAGGGGCATTCAAACCGTCTTGTTAAGCTACTGTGACTTCCACGTCTCTTCAAAGGGGCATTAAAATCATCTTATTAAGCCACTCTGAACTCCACAGCTCTTCCAAGGGCCATTGAAATGTTGTTTTTAATTACCTCTAACGTCCACGACTCTTCCAACGGGCATTGCATTTCCTCCAAATTTTAGTCAGTTTTTGCTTTTCAATGCAAAGGCGAAAACTAAGGGAGACCCACTCCCCAATAATGGGTAGAAGGTTTTTAGTAAGCTGTAATCCACGTCTGTTTCATGGGGCATTGCAGTTCCTCATAATTTTTGGAAAGCCTTCCATTCACTGCTTAGGCCAACAGTGTACAGGACATCCAGTTGCTATAAATGGAAAAAACGGTTTAGTTAGGGCCCTCTGACCTCCATGTCATTTCCAAGGGGCATTGGAGTGCCTCAAAATTTTTGCTAGGCATTGCACTCACTGTATGCCCTATAACTGTGTAGCCGAACTGCTCCTTTTGTTACTGAAACATATCCTACAAGACATATGTGGTTGACTGGCCTGATATTGATATGAATGGTCCCTGTTTCTCCTCCTCTTTCTCCTTTGCCACTACCTCATCCATCATTTATCACCTGAAGCTTTGTTTTAAAGGGAGTCATAGAACTGGAATAGTAGCAGGAAAACATCCAGCAATCCTCAGAGGAGGTAGGATATGCACCAAAACGCTGACCACCTCAGGCCTAGCCGCTACTACATACATGCGTTTGCATTCCAAAAAAACAAAGCAGATGCTAACTTGTATCATCATCATCATGGTCCTCACCTTGGCACTCTCAACTCCCCTGATGGAGAAGCCAGGGCCCACCGGAGTAGTCTGGTTCTCTGGTGGGCTTGTCCAATGCTGCCCTAAAGCAGGCCGGGCTAAGAAAAGTGTGTGGGGGGATGTTCCAAGGAGAAATAAGGGCGGCTGGGGACCGTTTATGGACACCCGGCTGCCCCCAGGCGGCTGGGGATCGTGTGTGGACAACCGGCTGCAGGGCGGCTGGGGACCGAGTGTGGACACACAGGGATAGTTGCAAGTCTGCATCTTCTGATGCGGTAAGGATGACTTCTGATGGGCACACTTTTAGGCAGTGACCTGGGTGTAAGAGATGCTTACAGGGGTCTTCCCCATGCTGTTCCCATGTCTTTTCAGCACTGTATGCATGTGTCACACAGCACATGGCCAGATAAGGTTGTAAAATGTTAAAATTACATTTCCCGGTGAATGCATTTGTCACGGTTGAAAGCAATACAAAAGTGCAAAAACGCATAAAAAATTATACTTGTGAACATAGCCCAAGGTGTGGAGGAGTATTTTTTTGGGGGGGGGTATTTATTTTACCTTATACACAAGTTTTTACCCTGGAAAGGAAGTTCCTTAACATATTTCACAGGAAAGCAGTTTCAGTTTCGTTTTTGAATGTTTTATTGTGAGCCCTTAAAAGTGGCTTACTACCTCTGACCATGTTGTTGAGAGCAGTGACCTGGGCATCAGAAATGCTTCCTGGGGCGATCCCCATGCTGTCCCCATGTCATTTGAGCACTGTCACTATTGTTTTGGGCACTTGTTAGGCTTTTAAAAGACTGCCGGGGGTGTGATGCCAAAAATGCTCGGGTCTCCCTTAGACTAACATTGGGATCGTTGCTCGGGATGAGCACCCGAGTATCACGGCGAGCTCGGCCCAAGCTTCGAGCACCCGAACATTTTAGTGCTCGATCAACACTAGCTGTAACTAATAGGTTACGAATCAATATTAAAATAAAAGAAATCATGGTATATTTCCTTTCATCACAAGTAATGCTCATCTTTCTACTGCTTAGCTTAGAAAGAGTTAAATCACAAAATGCCAGAAGAAGTCAGGTTGCTGAGCGGTCTAAAGTGCTGCGTTCAGCTCACAGTCTCAACTGGAGGCGTGGGTTCGAATAACACTTCTGACATTAGTATTTTCTTTCAAGAAATTGTACAGCTTCACTCCTGTTACTGATTAGTTGGGGGTCTGCTTTATTGGCGGCAATCTCAAACCGAAAACTAAAAGTGACGGGGCTTAGCAAAACCAATTCTCAACGTTGGCACTTTGGCAGTATTACTGGGGGTCCTTGAGTTAAATGTCCTGAATATGTGCTTTCACAAAAGAAAAATACTGTGGATATTAAAATGGGAGGGACTATTTCATCTCTATGTGTTCTCTGTCCCTATTACGGCAGAGAGTGAACCTCCTAAGGTGCTGTCGTGGAAGATTCCTAGAAACTTAATTACCTGTAAGTCTAATTTTAGATTTTTCTACCTCAGGCATAAATAGACTATAAATATACTTAATAAACAAAAGCTAAAAGAGCAGATGAACATAGTTTAACAAGTCTGAAATGCGCATGTGATACTGACATCAAAGTTTCACCACATTTTGGGACAAATGTTTTCACTTTCAACATTAACAATCAGTAGAATATTTTCTCTAAATTTGCATCTCCTTTCTTCACTCCAATTGTTTGCACCTAAGAAAAAATATATCTTGATGCAACATTATGCTTACAAATTGTGTTTTATGCTCAATCATCACCTCTCCTACAGAGACACAGTCAGAATTACCCTGGCGAATTGAGTACATTTAAATATGTAAAAAAAATGCAGAATTGCTGTTTTTTTCTATTCATTCACAAACAGTTAATGTAAGTTCTTAAATATGTACGCAAAATAGCGTGATTTTCAAATATAGATCATCTTGCAAAAACAAGTCAAAGTAAAAATAAAAACATCCAGTTGTGACATTTGCAGTGTGTTGAACATTCGTGAAGCTAAATGTGTCCAGCCGAAATAGCTCAGCTGGGAGAGCGTTAGACTGAAGATCTAAAGGTCCCAGGTTTCGGCAAAAGTTTTCTTCTTCACCCATTAAATTTTAAGCAGAAAATAAACAAAGAATATGGACTGACTGTTTACAGAGAATGTAAAAGTCCTAATCATTATAACTATCTACAGGAAATAAAATGATAGAAACTTGAGAACTGAACACTTTTAACTTTTGAGGAAAATAATATTTTTTGTAATTTTTTCTTCATTCTGGACGTCATCATTTTCTTTTATTTTAGTTTGACTTATATGTATGAGGATTTAAAGGAAACCTGATAGCTAATACGGGCAGCATGTATCAGACACTAGCTGAATGATTTCAGCCATGTATGTTTGACTATGAATCGCTGTGGCATTACTGAGACAAATATGCTTCAAAAATATGCCATGACCAAAGTTGTTTGGGGAAAAAGTCAGAAAGGCAAAAAACACAAGCCCCAACTCAGGACCGTCATCTTTCATTCTAAAAATAGGTGGTTTCCACGTTAATGGTAAGACAAAGAATCCACAGATTTGGCATTTCTCTAGCGAGGAGAGCCCACTTAAAATGTATGGGGTGCTTGTCTCCATAAGCTCAAGCTGGGCAATATCTGGCTTATTTGCAATTCTGGATGTTGCAGAGTGAAAACACCTGTTGGACAAAAATAGTAATTACCAGTGTTGATGAATTCATTGTGAGGAGTAATTTATAAAATGGGATCACTTTGAAGGGGTTTCTGCTGTTTTGGTACTTTTGGAACTCTGCAAAAGTCACCCTCAAAATATTCTTGCAAAATCTGCGTTCCCAAAACCCAAATAGCGCTCTTACTTTCAAAGCCCTGCTGTGTGACCACACAGTAGTTTCTGAAGACATATGGGGCATCACCACATTTCAATGAAATTGAGCAACTTTTGATATTTTCACAAGAAAAACGAAATATTTATTGACCTAAATTTACAATTAATATAAAGTACAATGTGTTACAAAATAACACTATCAGAATCATGGGGATATGTTAAGCATTCCAGTGTTATTGCCACATAAAGTGATACATGTCAGATTTAAAAAACGGTGCTTGTTCATGAAGCTTAAAATTGGCTGTAACTAATAGGTTACGAATCAATATTAAAATAAAAGAAATCATGGTATATTTCCTTTCATCACAAGTAATGCTCATCTTTCTACTACTTAGAAAGTTTTACATAACTAAAGCTAGACGAAGTCAGGCTGGCCGAGCTGTCTAAGGCGCTGCGTTCAGATTGCAGTCTCTCCTGGAGATCTGGGTTCAAATCCCACTTCTGACATTAGCGTTTTCTTTCAAGAAATAGTTAGTTGTTGCTTTGGCATTGGAAAAATCTCTATGTGTTCTCTGTCCCTATTAGGGCAGAGAGTGAACCTCCTAAGGTGCTGTCGTGGAAGATTCCTAGAAACCAAATTACCAGTAAGTCTAATTTCAGATTTTTTTTACCTCAGGCATCAATAGACTAAAAATATACTTAATAAACAAAAGCTAAAAGAGCAGATGAACATAGTTTAACAAGTCTGAAATGCGCATGTGATACTGACATCAAAGTTTCACCACATTTTGGGACAAATGTTTTCACTTTCAACATTAACAATCAGTAGAATATTTTCTCTAAATTTGCATCTCCTATCTTCACTCCAATTGTTTGCACCTAAGAAAAAAATAAAGCTTGATGCAGCATTATGCTTACAAATTGTGTTTTATGCTCAATCATCACCTGTCCTACAGAGACACAGTCAGAATTACCCTGGCGAATTGAGTAAATTTGAAAATGTAAAAAAAATGCAGAATTGCTGTTTTTTTCTATTCATTCACAAAGAATTAATGTAAGTTCTTAAATATGTACGCAAAATAGCGGGACTTTCAAATATAGATAATCTTGCAAAAACAGGTCAAAGTAAAAATAAATACATCCAGTTGTGACATCTACAGTGTGTTGAACATTCCTGAAACTAAAAGTGTCCTGCCGAAATAGCTGAGTTGGGAGAGTGTTAGACTGAAACCCTGGTTCAATCCTGGGTTTCAGCATAAGTTTTTTTCTTCACCCATTAAATTTTAAGCAGAAAATAAACAAAGCATATGGACTGACTGTTTACAGAGAATGTAAAAATCCTAATCATTATAACTATCTACAGGAAATAAAACGATAGAAACTTGAGAACTGAACACTTTTAACTTTTGAGGAAAATAATATTTTTTGTAATTTTTCCTTCATTCTGGACGTCATCACTTTGTTTTATTTTAGTTTGACTTAGCTGTATGAGGATTTAAAGGAAACCTGATAGCTAATACGGGCAGCATGTATCAGACACTAGCTGAATGATTTCAGCCATTTATGTTAGACTATGAATCGCTGTGGCATTACTGAGACAAATATGCTTAAATAATATGCCAGGAGCAAAGCTGTTTGGGGAAAAAGCCAGGAAGGCAAAAAAACACAAGCCCCAACTCTGGATTGTCATCTTTCATTCTAAAAATAGGGGTTTCTACGTTAATGGTAAGACAAAGAATCCACAGATTTGGCATTTCTCTAGCGAGGAGAGCCCACTTAAAATGTATGGGGTGCTTGTCTCCATAAGCGCAAGTTGGGCACTAAACTGGCTTATTTGCAATTCTGGATGTTGCAGAGTGAAAACATATGTTGGACAATAATAGTAATTGCTGGTGTTGATGAATTCATTGTGAGGAGTAATTTATAAAATGGGATCACTTTGGAGGGGTTTCTGCTGTTTTGGTACTTTTGGAACTCCGCAAATGTCACCCTCAAAATATTCTTGCAAAATCTGCATTCCCAAAACCCAAATAGCGCTCTTACTTTCAAAGCCCTGCTGTGTGACCAAACAGTAGTTTCTGAAGACATATGGGGCATCACCGCATTTCAATGAAATTGTGCAACTTTAGATATTTTCACAAGAAAAACTAAATATATATTGACCTAAATTTACCATTAATATAAAGTACAATGTGTTACAAAATATCACTATCAGAATGACGGGGATATGTTAAGCATTCCAGTGTTATTGCCACATAAATTGATACATGTCAGATTTAAAAAACGGTGCTTGGTCATGAAGCTCAAAATTGGCTGTAACTAATAGGTTACAAATCAATATTAAAATAAAAGAAATCATGGCATATTTCCTTTCATCACAAGTAGTGCTCATCTTTCTACTGCTTAGCTTAGAAAGAGTTAAATTACAAAAGCCAGAAGTAGTCAGGATGGCCGAGCGGTCTAAGGCGCTGCGTTCAGGTCGCAGTCTCTTCTGGAGGCGTGGGTTCGAATCCCTCTTCTGACATTAGAATTTTCTTTCAAGAAATTTTACAGCTTCACTCCTGTTACTGATTAGTTGGGGGTCCGCTCTATTGGTGGCAATCACAAATCAATAACTAAAAGTGATGGGGCTTAGCAAAACCAATTCTCAACGTTGGCACTTTGGCAGTATTCCATGGGGTCCTTGAGGCAAATCTTAAATGTTCTGAATTTGTGCTTTCACAAAAGACTTCTGGGAACATCAAATAGTTTCTTTTGTGCATATGTTAGTTGTTGCTTTGGCATCGGAAAAATACTGTTGATAGGAAAATGGGAGGGACTATTTCATCTCTATGTGTTCTCTGTCCCTATTAGGGCAGAGAGTGATCCTCCTAATGTGCTGTCGTGGAAGATTCCTAGAAACCGAATTACCAGTAAGTCTAATTTCAGATTTTTTTACCTCAAGGCATCAATAGACTATATATATACTTAATAAACAAAAGCTAAAAGAGCAGATGAACATAGTTTAACAAGTCTGAAATGCGCATGTGATACTGACATCAAAGTTTCACCACATTTTGGGACAAATGTTTTCACTTTCAACATTAACAATCAGTAGAATATTTTCTCTAAATTTGCATCTCCTATCTTCACTCCAATTGTTTGCACCTAAGAAAAAAATAAAGCTTGATGCAACATTATGCTTACAAATTGTGTTTTATGCTCAATCATCACCTGTCCTACAGAGACACATTCAGAATTACCCTGGCGAATTGAGTAAATTTGAAAATGTAAAAAAAATGCAGAATTGCTGTTTTTTCTATTCATTCACAAAGAATTAATGTAAGTTGTTAAATATGTACGCAAAATAGCGGGACTTTCAAATATTGATAATCTTGCAAAAACAAGTCAAAGTAAAAATAAATACATTACATTCCTGAATCTAAATGTGTCCTGCTGAAATAGCTGAGTTGGGAGAGCGTTAGACTGAAGATCTAAAGGTCCTTGGTTCAATCCCGGGTTTCGGCAAAAGTCTTTTTCTTCACCCATTAAATTTTAAGCAGAAAATAAACAAAGCATATGGACTGACTGTTTACAGAGAATGTAAAAATCCTAATCATTATAACTATCTACAGGAAATAAAATGATAGAAACTTGAGAACTGAACACTTTTAACTTTTGAGGAAAATAATATTTTTTGTAATTTTTCCTTCATTCTGGACGTCATCACTTTGTTTTATTTTAGTTTGACTTAGCTGTATGAGGATTTAAAGGAAACCTGATAGCTAATACGGGAAGCATGTATCAGACACTAGCTGAATGATTTCAGCCATTTATGTTTGACTATGAATCGCTGTGGCATTACTGAGACAAATATGCTTAAATAATATGCCAGGAACAAAGCTGTTTGGGGAAAAAGCCAGGAAGGCAAAAAACACAAGCCCCAACTCAGGACCGTCATCTTTCATTCTAAAAATAGGGGTTTCTACGTTAATGGTAAGACAAAGAATCCACAGATTTGGCATTTCTCTAGCGAGGAGAGCCCACTTAAAATGTATGGGGTGCTTGTCTCCATAAGCGCAAGCTGGGCACTAAACTGGCTTATTTGCAATTCTGGATGTTGCAGAGTGAAAACATATGTTGGACAATAATAGTAATTGCTGGTGTTGATGAATTCATTGTGAGGATTAATTTATAAAATGGGATCACTTTGGAGGGGTTTCTGCTGTTTTGGTACTTTTGGAACTCCGCAAATGTCACCCTCAAAATATTCTTGCAAAATCTGCATTCCCAAAACCCAAATAGCGCTCTTACTTTCAAAGCCCTGCTGTGTGACCAAACAGTAGTTTCTGAAGACATATGGGGCATCACCGCATTTCAAAGAAATTGTGCAACTTTATATATTTTCACAAGAAAAACTAAATATATATTGACCTAAATTTACCATTAATATAAAGTACAAGGTGTTACAAAATAACACTATCAGAATCACGGGGATATGTTAAGCATTCCAGTGTTATTGCCACATAAATTGATACATGTCAGATTTAAAAAATGGTGCTTGGTCATGAAGCTCAAAATTGGCTGTAACTAATAGGTTACAAATCAATATTAAAATAAAAGAAATCATGGCATATTTCCTTTCATCACAAGTAGTGCTCATCTTTCTACTGCTTAGCTTAGAAAGAGTTAAATTACAAAAGCCAGAAGTAGTCAGGATGGCCGAGCGGTCTAAGGCGCTGCGTTCAGGTCGCAGTCTCTTCTGGAGGGGTGGGTTCGAATCCCTCTTCTGACATTAGAATTTTCTTTCAAGAAATTTTACAGCTTCACTCCTGTTACTGATTAGTTGGGGGTCCGCTCTATTGGTGGCAATCTCAAATCGAAAACTAAAAGTGATGGGGCTTAGCAAAACCAATTCTCAACGTTGTCACTTTGGCAGTATTCCATGGGGTCCTTGAGGCAAATCTTAAATGTCCTGAATTTGTGCTTTCGCAAAAGACTTCTGGGAACATCAAATAGTTTCTTTGTGCATATGTTAGTTGTTGCTTTGGCATCAGAAAAATACTGTGGATAGGAAAATGGGAGGGACTATTTCATCTCTATGTGTTCTCTGTCCCGATTAGGGCAGAGTGTGAACCTCCTAAGGTGCTGTCGTGGAAGATTCCTAGAAACCAAATTACCAGTAAGTCTAATTTCAGATTTTTTACTTCAGGCATCAATAGACTATAAATATACTTAATAAACAAAAGCTAAAAGAGCAGATGAACATAGTTTAACAAGTCTGAAAATGCGCATGTGATACTGACATCAAAGTTTCACCACATTTTGGGACAAATGTTTTCACTTTCAACATTAACAATCAGTAGAATATTTTCTCTAAATTTGCATCTCCTTTCTTCACTCCAATTGTTTGCACCTAAGAAAAAAATAAAGCTTGATGCAACATTATGCTTACAAATTGTGTTTTATGCTCAATCATCACCTGTCCTACAGAGACACAGTCAGAATTACCCTGGCGAATTGAGTAAATTTGAAAATGTAAAAAAAATGCAGAATTGCTGTTTTTTCTATTCATTCACAAAGAATTAATGTAAGTTCTTAAATATGTACGCAAAATAGCGGGACTTTCAAATATAGATAATCTTGCAAAAACAAGTCAAAGTAAAAATAAATACATCCAGTTGTGACATTTACAGTGTGTTGAACATTCCTGAAAGTAAACGTGTCCTGCTGAAATAGCTCAGTTGGGAGAGCGTTAGACTGAAGATGTAAAGGTCCCTGGTTTAATCCTCGGTTTCGGCAAAAGTTTTTTTCTTCACCCATTAAATTTTAAGCAGAAAATAAACAAAGCATATGGACTGACTGTTTACAGAGAATGTAAAAATCCTAATCATTATAACTATCTACAGGAAATAAAACGATAGAAACTTGAGAACTGAACACTAGAGATGAGCGGTGTTCGACTAGAACTGTTCGCCAATCTCAAATTCGAGCTGTTTTGGGCGGTGTTCGAGTTGTTCGACGAACCCGAACGATTTGCAAAAAATTCGGCTGTTCGAGGTTATGTTCGATAACTGTTCGTGCACCAAAAGCGTGTCCTGCATGTCTGGCGCTATTTAGAGCACCAATCATGCAGGGATTGTCTGCCACTCACTGTAATGCCACAGCCATGGTGGTTGTGGCATTACAGTGGTTGCCCAAATCGATGGGAACAGTGAAACATGAAAAGCCGGCAATTCAGCAGCGGCATACACCTGTACCCGACAATTTAGAACCGAAAGAATAGGGCATCACACATAGATTAGATAGATAGAAACATGTCAGCCACATATATACGAAGTACAGTGACAGTGTTGCTTACTGTACTTGTCATTTAGCGTAAAGGATTTATTAAAAAATATAATAGTGTTTTCATGCACTGTCTCTTTAAAAAAGCCGGCCGGCAATTCAGCAGCGGTACCCGACAATTTATAACAGACAGAATAGAGCTTCACACATAGATTAGATAGATAGAAACATGTCAGTCACATATATATGAAGTACAGTGATAGTGTTGGTTACTGTACTTGTCATTTAGTATTAAAATAAAGGATTTATTATTAAAAAAATTGGCGTGGGGTTCCCCTTAATTTTAGGCTCTAGCGGAGGTTAAGCAGACGGCTGGGGCAGATGTTTGAAGCCTGGGAAGGGGGTAATACCCACGGAGCTTCCCAGGCTACTAATATCAGCCCCCAGCTGAATACATAGCCTTTACTAGCTATTAAAATGGGGGACACCCCAAAAAAAATGACGTGGGGTCCCCCCTAATTTAATAGCTAGCAAAGGCTAGGCAGACAGCTGGGGGCTGATATTAATAGCCCAGGAAGGGAGCCATGAATATTGGCCCCCTCCCAGGCTAGAAACACCAGCCGTCAGCCGCCCCAGAAATGGCGCATTCATAGGATGCGCCAATTCTGGCACTTAGCCTCGCTCTTCCACGCTGCCCTGGTGCGGTGGCAGGGGGTAATAGGGTTGGGGTTGATGTCAGCTTATAATGCCAGCTGACATCAAGCCCAGGTTAGTAATGGAGAGGCGTCTATAAGACACCCCCATTACTAACCCCATAGTCAAAGTTAAAAAAAACACAAACACCCAGAATAAAGTCCTTTAATTGAAATAAAGACACAATCCTTTATTGTTCTAAATTAAACCATACTTACTGTCACGCCCATTCCAGCTGAAGCCAACGATCTCCTGCAATAAAAGAAAAATAATAAAGCAACCTCATCCTTACCTTTCCATGGTTCCCACGACAGCTTCAGCTCTGCTA
This sequence comes from Phyllobates terribilis, assembly GCF_046119375.1. NCBI lineage: Eukaryota > Metazoa > Chordata > Amphibia > Anura > Dendrobatidae > Phyllobates > Phyllobates terribilis. The sequence continues at coordinate 1,848,745 of NW_027362825.1, forward strand.
CATCGAGATGACAGGCTGGACCGCAGCAGAACGCCGCCATCCAGCCTGTCATCCCGCAGACACTGAGAAGCGCAGGCTTGCTTGCGCTGCTCAGCGTCTCTCTGTGACGACATCCAGATGAGCCGAGTTCATGTCCAATGAACTCGGCTCACCTCATGCACGTCACTGAACTCGGCTCACCTCATGCACGTCACTGACAGCGTGGGAAAATTCTCACGCTGAAGCGGTGAGTGCAGGAGAATTCTCCCACGCTGTCAGTGACGTGCATAAGGTGAGCTCATGTCCAATGAACTCAGCTCACCTCCTGCACTTCACTGACAGCGTGGGAGAATTCTCCTGCACTCAGCGCTTCAGCGTGAGAATTCTCCCACGCTGAAGCGCTGAGTGCAGGAGAATTTTCCCACGCTGTCAGTGACGTGCATAAGGTGAGCTCATGTCCAATGAACTCAGCTCACCTCCTGCACGTCACTGACAGCGTGGGAGAATTCTCCTGCACTCAGCGCTTCAGTGTGAGAATTCTCCCACGCTGAAGCGCTGAGTGCAGGAGAATTTTCCCACGCTGTCAGTGACGTGCATGAGGTGAGCCGAGTTCATTGGACATTAACTCGGCTCATCTGGATGCCCTCACAGAGAGACACTGTGGAGCGCAAGCAAGCCTGCGCTTCTCAGTGTCTGCGGTATGAGAGGCTGGATGGCAGCGTTCTGCTGCGGTCCAGCCTGTCATCTCGATGTAGCAGAGCTGAAGCTGTCATGGGAACCATGGAAAGGTAAGGATGATGTTGCTTTATTATTTTTCTTTTATTTCAGGAGATCGTTGGCTTCAGCTGGAATGGGCGTGATGGTAAGTATGGTTTAATTTAGAACAATAAAGAATTGTGTGTTTATTTCAATTAAAGGACTTTTTTCTGGGTGTTGTGTTTTTTTTAAATACTTTACTAGAAATTCATGGCGGTCATGTCTAATATTGGCGTGACCCCATGAATTTCGGGCTTAGGGCCAGCTGATAATGCCAAGCTGGCCCTAACCCCTTTATTACCCAGTGAGCCACCGCACCAGGGCCCTGGATGAGTTGGGTACAGCGCCAGAAGATGGCGCTTCTATGAACGCGCCATTTTCCGGGGTGGCTGCGGACTGCAATTTGTAGCGGGGGGGGGCCCAGAAAGCTTGGGCCTCCCTGCGCTGCAGATTCCAGCCCCCAGCTGCCTAGTTGTACCTGGCTGGACACAAAAATAGGGCGAAGCCCCACGTACTTTTTTTTTAATTATTTCATGAATTTCATGAAATAATTAAGAAAAAAAGGCCTTCCCTATATTGTTGTGTCCGGCCAGGTACAAATAGGCAGCTGGTGGTTGGGGGCAGCCCGTTCCTGCCTGCTGTACCTGGCTGGACACAAATATAGTGCGAAGCCCCACGTCAATTTTTTTTTAATTATTTCATGAATTTCCTGAAATAATTTAAAAAAATTGAAGTGGGGCTTCGCACTATATTTGTGTCCAGCCAGGTACAGCAGGCAGGAACGGGCTGCCCCCATCCACCAGCTGCCTATTTGTACCTGGCCGGACACAACAATATAGGGAAGCCCTTTTTTTCTTAATTATTTCATGAAATTCATGAAATAATTAAAAAAAATTGAAGTGGGGCTTCGCACTATATTTGTGTCCGGCCAGGTACAGCAGGCAGGAACGGGCTGCCCCCAACCACCAGCTGCCTATTTGTACCTGGCCGGACACAACAATATAGGGAAGGCCTTTTTTTCTTAATTATTTCATGAAATTCATGAAATAATTAAAAAAAAAGTACGTGGGGCTTCGCCCTATTTTTGTGTCCAGCCAGGTACAACTAGGCAGCTGGGGGCTGGAATCTGCAGCGCAGGGAGGCCCAAGCTTTCTGGGCCCCCCCCCGCTACAAATTGCAGTCCGCAGCCACCCCGGAAAATGGCGCGTTCATAGAAGCGCCATCTTCTGGCGCTGTACCCAACTCATCCAGGGCCCTGGTGCGGTGGCTCACTGGGTAATAAAGGGGTTAGGGCCAGCTTGGTATTATCAGCTGGCCCCAAGCCCAAAATTCATGGGGTCACGCCAGAATTAGACATGACCGCCATGAATTTCTAGTAAAGTATTTAAAAAAAACACAACACCCAGAATAAAGTCCTTTAATTGAAATAAAGACACAATTCTTTATTGTTCTAAATTAAACCATACTTACCATCACACCCATTCCAGCTGAAGCCAACGATCTCCTGCAATAAAAGAAAAATAATAAACCAACCTCATCCTTACCTTTCCATGGTTCCCACGACAGCTTCAGCTCTGCTACATCGAGATGACAGGCTGGACCGCAGCAGAACGCTGCCATCCCGCCTGTCATGCCGCAGACACTGAGAAGCGCAGGCTTGCTTGCGCTCCTCACTGTCTCGCTGTGACGGCATCCAGATGAGCCGAGGTCATGTCCAATGAACTCGGCTCACCTCATGCACGTCACTGACAGCGTGGGAAAATTCTCCTGCAATCAGCGCTTCAGCGTGAGAATTTTCCCACGCTGTCAGTGACGTGCATGAGGTGAGCCGAGTTCATTGGACATGAACTCGGCTCATCTGGATGTCGTCACAGAGAGACGCTGAGCAGCGCAAGCAAGCCTGCGCTTCTCAGTGTCTGCGGGATGACAGGCTGGATGGCGGCGTTCTGCTGCGGTCCAGCCTGTCATCTCGATGTAGCAGAGCTGAAGCTGTCATGGGAACCATGGAAAGGTAAGGATGAGGTTGCTTTATTATTTTTCTTTTATTGCAGGAGATCGTTGGCTTCAGCTGGAATGGGCGTGATGGTAGGTATGGTTTAATTTAGAACAATAAAGGATTGTGTCTTTATTTCAATTAAAGGACTTTATTCTGGGTGTTTGTGTTTTTTTTAACTTTGACTATGGGGTTAGTAATGGGGGTGTCTTATAGACGCCTCTCCATTACTAACCTGGGCTTGATGTCAGCTGGCATTATAAGCTGACATCAACCCCAACCCTATTACCCCCTGCCACCGCACCAGGGCAGCGTGGAAGAGCGAGGCTAAGTGCCAGAATTGGCGCATCCTATGAATGCGCCATTTCTGGGGCGGCTGACGGCTGGTGTTTCTAGCCTGGGAGGGGGCCAATATTCATGGCACCCTTCCTGAGCTATTAATATCAGCCCCCAGCTGTCTGCCTAGCCTTTGCTAGCTATTAAATTAGGGGGGACCCCACGTCATTTTTTTTGGGGGGTCCCCCATTTTAATAGCTAGTAAAGGCTATGTATTCAGCTGGGGGCTGATATTAGTAGCCTGGGAAGCTCCGTGGGTATTACCCCCTTCCCAGGCTTCAAACATCTGCCCCAGCCGTCTGCTTAACCTCCGCTAGAGCCTAAAATTAAGGGGAACCCCACGCCAATTTTTTTAATAATAAATCCTTTATTTTAATACTAAATGACAAGTACAGTAACCAACACTGTCACTGTACTTATTATATATGTGACTGACATGTTTCTATCTATCTAATCTATGTGTGATGTTCTATTCTTTCTGTTCTAAATTGTCGGGTACCGCTGCTGAATTGCCGGCCGGCTTTTTTAAAGAGACAGTGCATGAAAACACTATTATTTTTTTAAATAAATCCTTTACACTAAATGACAAGTACAGTAAGCAACACTATCACTGTACTTATTATATATGTGACTGACATGTTTCTATCTAATCTATGTGTGAAGCTCTATTCTTTCTGTTCTAAATTGTCGGGTACAGATGCTGAATTGCCGGCCGGCTTTTTTAAAGAGACGGTGCATGAAAACACTAATATTTTTTTTAATAAATCCTTTACACTAAATGACAAATGCAGTAACCAACACTGTCACTGTGCTTCTTATATGTGTGACTGACATGTTTCTATCTATCTAATCTATGTGTGATGCTCTATTCCTTCTTGTCTAAATTGTCGGGTACCGGTGTATGCCGCTGCTGAATTTGCCGGCCGGCTTTTTTAAACAGAGTGTCTTCTGAGCAGTTTGTCAGCTTTTGGACACCTTTGCAGGTGTTTTCTATGTGTTTCTATGTGTTTTTGTTTGCCTGCCATTGGTTTTAACGGTGTTCGACGGTGTTCTAAGGTGTTCGACGAACAGTTCGACGAACAGTTCCTCGAACATCCCGGTGTTCGACGAACCGAACCGAACCCGAACACTACGGGGGTGGCTCAACACTACTGAACACTTTTAACTTTTGAGGAAAATAATATTTTTTGTAATTTTTCCTTCATTCTGGACGTCATCACTTTGTTTTATTTTAGTTTGACTTAGCTGTATGAGGATTTAAATGAAACGTGATAGCTAATACGGGCAGCATGTATCAGACACTAGCTGATTGATTTCAGCCATTTATGTTTGACTATGAATCGCTGTGGCATTACTGAGACAAATATGCTTAAATAATATGCCAGGAGCAAAGCTGTTTGGGGAAAAAGCCAGGAAGGCAAAAAAACACAAGCCCCAACTCTGGATTGTCATCTTTCATTCTAAAAATAGGGGTTTCTACGTTAATGGTAAGACAAAGAATCCACAGATTTGGCATTTCTCTAGCGAGGAGAGCCCACTTAAAATGTATGGGGTGCTTGTCTCCATAAGCGCAAGTTGGGCACTAAACTGGCTTATTTGCAATTCTGGATGTTGCAGAGTGAAAACATATGTTGGACAATAATAGTAATTGCTGGTGTTGATGAATTCATTGTGAGGAGTAATTTATAAAATGGGATCACTTTGGAGGGGTTTCTGCTGTTTTGGTACTTTTGGAACTCCGCAAATGTCACCCTCAAAATATTCTTGCAAAATCTGCATTCCCAAAACCCAAATAGCGCTCTTACTTTCAAAGCCCTGCTGTGTGACCAAACAGTAGTTTCTGAAGACATATGGGGCATCACCGCATTTCAATGAAATTGTGCAACTTTAGATATTTTCACAAGAAAAACTAAATATATATTGACCTAAATTTACCATTAATATAAAGTACAATGTGTTACAAAATATCACTATCAGAATGACGGGGATATGTTAAGCATTCCAGTGTTATTGCCACATAAATTGATACATGTCAGATTTAAAAAACGGTGCTTGGTCATGAAGCTCAAAATTGGCTGTAACTAATAGGTTACAAATCAATATTAAAATAAAAGAAATCATGGCATATTTCCTTTCATCACAAGTAGTGCTCATCTTTCTACTGCTTAGCTTAGAAAGAGTTAAATTACAAAAGCCAGAAGTAGTCAGGATGGCCGAGCGGTCTAAGGCGCTGCGTTCAGGTCGCAGTCTCTTCTGGAGGCGTGGGTTCGAATCCCTCTTCTGACATTAGAATTTTCTTTCAAGAAATTTTACAGCTTCACTCCTGTTACTGATTAGTTGGGGGTCCGCTCTATTGGTGGCAATCACAAATCGATAACTAAAAGTGATGGGGCTTAGCAAAACCAATTCTCAACGTTGGCACTTTGGCAGTATTCCATGGGGTCCTTGAGGCAAATCTTAAATGTTCTGAATTTGTGCTTTCACAAAAGACTTCTGGGAACATCAAATAGTTTCTTTTGTGCATATGTTAGTTGTTGCTTTGGCATCGGAAAAATACTGTTGATAGGAAAATGGGAGGGACTATTTCATCTCTATGTGTTCTCTGTCCCTATTAGGGCAGAGAGTGAACCTCCTAATGTGCTGTCGTGGAAGATTCCTAGAAACCGAATTACCAGTAAGTCTAATTTCAGATTTTTTTACCTCAAGGCATCAATAGACTATATATATACTTAATAAACAAAAGCTAAAAGAGCAGATGAACATAGTTTAACAAGTCTGAAATGCGCATGTGATACTGACATCAAAGTTTCACCACATTTTGGGACAAATGTTTTCACTTTCAACATTAACAATCAGTAGAATATTTTCTCTAAATTTGCATCTCCTATCTTCACTCCAATTGTTTGCACCTAAGAAAAAAATAAAGCTTGATGCAACATTATGCTTACAAATTGTGTTTTATGCTCAATCATCACCTGTCCTACAGAGACACATTCAGAATTACCCTGGCGAATTGAGTAAATTTGAAAATGTAAAAAAAATGCAGAATTGCTGTTTTTTCTATTCATTCACAAAGAATTAATGTAAGTTGTTAAATATGTACGCAAAATAGCGGGACTTTCAAATATTGATAATCTTGCAAAAACAAGTCAAAGTAAAAATAAATACATTACATTCCTGAATCTAAATGTGTCCTGCTGAAATAGCTGAGTTGGGAGAGCGTTAGACTGAAGATCTAAAGGTCCCTGGTTCAATCCCGGGTTTCGGCAAAAGTCTTTTTCTTCACTCATTAAATTTTAAGCAGAAAATAAACAAAGCATATGGACTGACTGTTTACAGAGAATGTAAAAATCCTAATCATTATAACTATCTACAGGAAATAAAATGATAGAAACTTGAGAACTGAACACTTTTAACTTTTGAGGAAAATAATATTTTTTGTAATTTTTCCTTCATTCTGGACGTCATCACTTTGTTTTATTTTAGTTTGACTTAGCTGTATGAGGATTTAAATGAAACCTGATAGCTAATACGGGAAGCATGTATCAGACACTAGCTGAATGATTTCAGCCATTTATGTTTGACTATGAATCGCTGTGGCATTACTGAGACAAATATGCTTAAATAATATGCCAGGAACAAAGCTGTTTGGGGAAAAAGCCAGGAAGGCAAAAAACACAAGCCCCAACTCAGGACCGTCATCTTTCATTCTAAAAATAGGGGTTTCTACGTTAATGGTAAGACAAAGAATCCACAGATTTGGCATTTCTCTAGCGAGGAGAGCCCACTTAAAATGTATGGGGTGCTTGTCTCCATAAGCGCAAGCTGGGCACTAAACTGGCTTATTTGCAATTCTGGATGTTGCAGAGTGAAAACATATGTTGGACAATAATAGTAATTGCTGGTGTTGATGAATTCATTGTGAGGAGTAATTTATAAAATGGGATCACTTTGGAGGGGTTTCTGCTGTTTTGGTACTTTTGGAACTCCGCAAATGTCACCCTCAAAATATTCTTGCAAAATCTGCATTCCCAAAACCCAAATAGCGCTCTTACTTTCAAAGCCCTGCTGTGTGACCAAACAGTAGTTTCTGAAGACATATGGGGCATCACCGCATTTCAATGAAATTGTGCAACTTTAGATATTTTCACAAGAAAAACTAAATATATATTGACCTAAATTTACCATTAATATAAAGTACAATGTGTTACAAAATAACACTATCAGAATCACGGGGATATGTTAAGCATTCCAGTGTTATTGCCACATAAATTGATACATGTCAGATTTAAAAAACGGTGCTTGGTCATGAAGCTCAAAATTGGCTGTAACTAATAGGTTACAAATCAATATTAAAATAAAAGAAATCATGGCATATTTCGTTTCATCACAAGTAGTGCTCATCTTTCTACTTCTTAGCTTAGAAAGAGTTAAGTTACAAAAGCCAGAAGTAGTCAGGATGGCCGAGCGGTCTAAGGCGCTGCGTTCAGGTCGCAGTCTCTTCTGGAGGCGTGGGTTCGAATCCCTCTTCTGACATTAGAATTTTCTTTCAAGAAATTTTACAGCTTCACTCCTGTTACTGATTAGTTGGGGCAATTGGTGGCAATCTCAAATCGATAACTAAAAGTGATGGGGCTTAGCAAAACCAATTCTCAATGTTGGCACTTTGGCAGTATTCCTTGGGGTCCTTGAGGCAAATCTTAAATGTTCGGAATTTGTGCTTTCACAAAAGACTTCTGGGAACATCAAATAGTTTCTTTGTGCATATGTTAGTTGTTGCTTTGGCATCGGAAAAATACTGTTGATAGGAAAATGGGAGGGACTATTTCATCTCTATGTGTTCTCTGTCCCTATTAGGGCAGAGAGTGAACCTCCTAAGGTGCTGTCGTGGAAGATTCCTAGAAACCGAATTACCAGTAAGTCTAATTTCAGATTTTTTTACCTCAAGGCATCAATAGACTATATATATACTTAATAAACAAAAGCTAAAAGAGCAGATGAACATAGTTTAACAAGTCTGAAATGCGCATGTGATACTGACATCAAAGTTTCACTACATTTTGGGACAAATGTTTTCACTTTCAACATTAACAATCAGTAGAATATTTTCTCTAAATTTGCATCTCCTTTCTTCACTCCAATTGTTTGCACCTAAGAAAAAAATAAAGCTTGATGCAACATTATGCTTACAAATTGTGTTTTATGCTCAATCATCACCTGTCCTACAGAGACACAGTCAGAATTACCCTGGCGAATTGAGTAAATTTGAAAATGTAAAAAAAATGCAGAATTGCTGTTTTTTCTATTCATTCACAAAGTATTAATGTAAGTTCTTAAATATGTATGCAAAATAGCGGGACTTTCAAATATAGATGATCTTGCAAAAACAAGTCAAAGTAAAAATAAATACATCCAGTTGTGACATCTACAGTGTGTTGAACATTCCTGAATCTAAATGTGTTCTGCCGAAATAGCTCAGTTGGGAGAGCGTTAGACTGAAGATCTAAAAGTCCCTGGTTCAATCCTGGGTTTTGGCAAAAGTTTTTTTCTTCACCCATTAAATTTTAAGCAGAAAATAAACAAAGCATATGGACTGACTGTTTACAGAGAATGTAAAAATCCTAATCATTATAACTATCTACAGGAAATAAAATGATAGAAACTTGAGAACTGAACACTTTTAACTTTTGAGGAAAATAATATTTTTTGTAATTTTTCCTTCATTCTGGACGTCATCACTTTGTTTTATTTTAGTTTGACTTAGCTGTATGAGGATTTAAAGGAAACCTGAGAGCTAATACGGGCAGCATGTATCAGACACTAGCTGAATGATTTCAGCCATTTATGATTGACTATGAATCGCTGTGGCATTACTGAGACAAATATGCTTAAATAATATGCCAGGAACAAAGCTGTTTGGGGAAAAAGCCAGGAAGGCAAAAAACACAAGCCCCAACTCAGGACCGTCATCTTTCATTCTAAAAATAGGGGTTTCTACGTTAATGGTAAGACAAAGAATCCACAGATTTGGCATTTCTCTAACGAGGAGAGCCCACTTAAAATGTATGGGGTGCTTGTCTCCATAAGCGCAAGCTGGGCACTAAACTGGCTTATTTGCAATTCTGGATGTTGCAGAGTGAAAACATATGTTGGACAATAATAGTAATTGCTGGTGTTGATGAATTCATTGTGAGGAGTAATTTATAAAATGGGATCACTTTGGAGGGGTTTCTGCTGTTTTGGTACTTTTGGAACTCCGCAAATGTCACCCTCAAAATATTCTTGCAAAATCTGCATTCCCAAAACCCAAATAGCGCTCTTACTTTCAAAGCCCTGCTGTGTGACCAAACAGTAGTTTCTGAAGACATATGGGGCATCACCGCATTTCAATGAAATTGTGCAACTTTAGATATTTTCACAAGAAAAACTAAATATATATTGACCTAAATTTACCATTAATATAAAGTACAATGTGTTACAAAATAACACTATCAGAATCACGGGGATATGTTAAGCATTCCAGTGTTATTGCCACATAAATTGATACATGTCAGATTTAAAAAACGGTGCTTGGTCATGAAGCTCAAAATTGGCTGTAACTAATAGGTTACAAATCAATATTAAAATAAAAGAAATCATGGCATATTTCCTTTCATCACAAGTAGTGCTCATCTTTCTACTTCTTAGCTTAGAAAGAGTTAAGTTGCAAAAGCCAGAAGTAGTCAGGATGGCCGAGCGGTCTAAGGCGCTGCATTCAGGTCGCAGTCTCTTCTGGAGGCGTGGGTTCGAATCCCTCTTCTGACATTAGAATTTTCTTTCAAGAAATTTTACAGCTTCACTCCTGTTACTGATTAGTTGGGGCAATTGGTGGCAATCTCAAATCGATAACTAAAAGTGATGGGGCTTAGCAAAACCAATTCTCAATGTTGGCACTTTGGCAGTATTCCTTGGGGTCCTTGAGGCAAATCTTAAATGTTCGGAATTTGTGCTTTCACAAAAGACTTCTGGGAACATCAAATAGTTTCTTTGTGCATATGTTAGTTGTTGCTTTGGCATCGGAAAAATACTGTTGATAGGAAAATGGGAGGGACTATTTCATCTCTATGTGTTCTCTGTCCCTATTAGGGCAGAGAGTGAACCTCCTAAGGTGCTGTCGTGGAAGATTCCTAGAAACCGAATTACCAGTAAGTCTAATTTCAGATTTTTTTACCTCAAGGCATCAATAGACTATATATATACTTAATAAACAAAAGCTAAAAGAGCAGATGAACATAGTTTAACAAGTCTGAAATGCGCATGTGATACTGACATCAAAGTTTCACCACATTTTGGGACAAATGTTTTCACTTTCAACATTAACAATCAGTAGAATATTTTCTCTAAATTTGCATCTCCTTTCTTCACTCCAATTGTTTGCACCTAAGAAAAAAATAAAGCTTGATGCAACATTATGCTTACAAATTGTGTTTTATGCTCAATCATCACCTGTCCTACAGAGACACAGTCAGAATTACCCTGGCGAATTGAGTAAATTTGAAAATGTAAAAAAAATGCAGAATTGCTGTTTTTTCTATTCATTCACAAAGTATTAATGTAAGTTCTTAAATATGTACGCAAAATAGCGGGACTTTCAAATATAGATGATCTTGCAAAAACAAGTCAAAGTAAAAATAAATACATCCAGTTGTGACATCTACAGTGTGTTGAACATTCCTGAATCTAAATGTGTTCTGCCGAAATAGCTCAGTTGGGAGAGCGTTAGACTGAAGATCTAAAAGTCCCTGGTTCGATCCTGGGTTTTGGCAAAAGTTTTTTTCTTCACCCATTAAATTTTAAGCAGAAAATAAACAAAGCATATGGACTGACTGTTTACAGAGAATGTAAAAATCCTAATCATTATAACTATCTACAGGAAATAAAATGATAGAAACTTGAGAACTGAACACTTTTAACTTTTGAGGAAAATAATATTTTTTGTAATTTTTCCTTCATTCTGGACGTCATCACTTTGTTTTATTTTAGTTTGACTTAGCTGTATGAGGATTTAAAGGAAACCTGATAGCTAATACGGGCAGCATGTATCAGACACTAGCTGAATGATTTCAGCCATTTATGATTGACTATGAATCGCTGTGGCATTACTGAGACAAATATGCTTAAATAATATGCCAGGAACAAAGCTGTTTGGGGAAAAAGCCAGGAAGGCAAAAAACACAAGCCCCAACTCAGGACCGTCATCTTTCATTCTAAAAATAGGGGTTTCTACGTTAATGGTAAGACAAAGAATCCACAGATTTGGCATTTCTCTAACGAGGAGAGCCCACTTAAAATGTATGGGGTGCTTGTCTCCATAAGCGCAAGCTGGGCACTAAACTGGCTTATTTGCAATTCTGGATGTTGCAGAGGGAAAACATATGTTGGACAATAATAGTAATTGCTGGTGTTGATGAATTCATTGTGAGGAGTAATTTATAAAATGGGATCACTTTGGAGGGGTTTCTGCTGTTTTGGTACTTTTGGAACTCCGCAAATGTCACCCTCAAAATATTCTTGCAAAATCTGCATTCCCAAAACCCAAATAGCGCTCTTACTTTCAAAGCCCTGCTGTGTGACCAAACAGTAGTTTCTGAAGACATATGGGGCATCACCGCATTTCAATGAAATTGTGCAACTTTAGATATTTTCACAAGAAAAACTAAATATATATTGACCTAAATTTACCATTAATATAAAGTACAATGTGTTACAAAATAACACTAACAGAATCATGGGGATATGTTAAGCATTCCAGTGTTATTGCCACATAAATTGATACATGTCAGATTTAAAAAACGGTGCTTGGTCATGAAGCTCAAAATTGGCTGTAACTAATAGGTTACAAATCAATATTAAAATAAAAGAAATCATGGCATATTTCCTTTCATCACAAGTAGTGCTCATCTTTCTACTGCTTAGCTTAGAAAGAGTTAAATTACAAAAGCCAGAAGTAGTCAGGATGGCCGAGCGGTCTAAGGCGCTGCGTTCAGGTCGCAGTCTCTTCTGGAGGCGTGGGTTCGAATCCCTCTTCTGACATTAGAATTTTCTTTCAAGAAATTTTACAGCTTCACTCCTGTTACTGATTAGTTGGGGGTCCGCTCTATTGGTGGCAATCTCAAATCGATAACTAAAAGTGATGGGGCTTAGCAAAACCAATTCTCAACGCTGGCACTTTGGCAGTATTCCTTGGGGTCCTTGAGGCAAATCTTAAATGTTCTGAATTTGTGCTTTCACAAAAGACTTCTGGGAACAATCATTATAACTATCTACAGGAAATAAAATGATAGAAACTTGAGAACTGAACACTTTTAACTTTTGAGGAAAATAATATTTTTTGTAATTTTTCCTTCATTCTGGACGTCATCACTTTGTTTTATTTTAGTTTGACTTAGCTGTATGAGGATTTAAAGGAAACCTGATAGCTAATACGGGCAGCATGTATCAGACACTAGCTGAATGATTTCAGCCATTTATGTTTGACTATGAATCGCTGTGGCATTACTGAGACAAATATGCTTAAATAATATGCCAGGAACAAAGCTGTTTGGGGAAAAAGCCAGGAAGGCAAAAAACACAAGCCCCAACTCAGGACCGTCATCTTTCATTCTAAAAATAGGGGTTTCTACGTTAATGGTAAGACAAAGAATCCACAGATTTGGCATTTCTCTAGCGAGGAGAGCCCACTTAAAATGTATGGGGTGCTTGTCTCCATAAGCGCAAGCTGGGCACTAAACTGGCTTATTTGCAATTCTGGATGTTGCAGAGTGAAAACATATGTTGGACAATAATAGTAATTGCTGGTGTTGATGAATTCATTGTGAGGAGTAATTTATAAAATGGGATCACTTTGGAGGGGTTTCTGCTGTTTTGGTACTTTTGGAACTTCGCAAATGTCACCCTCAAAATATTCTTGCAAAATCTGCATTCCCAAAACCCAAATAGCGCTCTTACTTTCAAAGCCCTGCTGTGTGACCAAACAGTAGTTTCTGAAGACATATGGGGCATCACCGCATTTCAATGAAATTGTGCAACTTTAGATATTTTCACAAGAAAAACTAAATATATATTGACCTAAATTTACCATTAATATAAAGTACAATGTGTTACAAAATAACACTATCAGAATCACGGGGATATGTTAAGCATTCCAGTGTTATTGCCACATAAATTGATACATGTCAGATTTAAAAAACGGTGCTTGGTCATGAAGCTCAAAATTGGCTGTAACTAATAGGTTACAAATCAATATTAAAATAAAAGAAATCATGGCATATTTCCTTTCATCACAAGTAGTGCTCATCTTTCTACTGCTTAGCTTAGAAAGAGTTAAATTACAAAAGCCAGAAGTAGTCAGGATGGCCGAGCGGTCTAAGGTGCTGCGTTCAGGTCGCAGTTTCTTCTGGAGGCGTGGGTTCGAATCCCTCTTCTGACATTAGAATTTTCTTTCAAGAAATTTTACAGCTTCACTCCTGTTACTGATTAGTTGGGGGTCCGCTCTATTGGTGGCAATCTCAAATCGATAACTAAAAGTGATGGGGCTTAGCAAAACCAATTCTCAACGCTGGCACTTTGGCAGTATTCCTTGGGGTCCTTGAGGCAAATCTTAAATGTTCTGAATTTGTGCTTTCACAAAAGACTTCTGGGAACAATCATTATAACTATCTACAGGAAATAAAATGATAGAAACTTGAGAACTGAACACTTTTAACTTTTGAGGAAAATAATATTTTTTGTAATTTTTCCTTCATTCTGGACGTCATCACTTTGTTTTATTTTATTTTGACTTAGCTGTATGAGGATTTAAAGGAAACCTGATAGCTAATACGGGCAGCATGTATCAGACACTAGCTGAATGATTTCAGCCATTTATGTTTGACTATGAATCGCTGTGGCATTACTGAGACAAATATGCTTAAATAATATGCCAGGAACAAAGCTGTTTGGGGAAAAAGCCAGGAAGGCAAAAAACACAAGCCCCAACTCAGGACCGTCATCTTTCATTCTAAAAATAGGGGTTTCTACGTTAATGGTAAGACAAAGAATCCACAGATTTGGCATTTCTCTAGCGAGGAGAGCCCACTTAAAATGTATGGGGTGCTTGTCTCCATAAGCGCAAGCTGGGCACTAAACTGGCTTATTTGCAATTCTGGATGTTGCAGAGTGAAAACATATGTTGGACAATAATAGTAATTGCTGGTGTTGATGAATTCATTGTGAGGAGTAATTTATAAAATGGGATCACTTTGGAGGGGTTTCTGCTGTTTTGGTACTTTTGGAACTCCGCAAATGTCACCCTCAAAATATTCTTGCAAAATCTGCATTCCCAAAACCCAAATAGCGCTCTTACTTTCAAAGCCCTGCTGTGTGACCAAACAGTAGTTTCTGAAGACATATGGGGCATCACCGCATTTCAATGAAATTGTGCAACTTTAGATATTTTCACAAGAAAAACTAAATATATATTGACCTAAATTTACCATTAATATAAAGTACAATGTGTTACAAAATAACACTATCAGAATCACGGGGATATGTTAAACATTCCAGTGTTATTGCCACATAAATTGATACATGTCAGATTTAAAAAACGGTGCTTGGTCATGAAGCTCAAAATTGGCTGTAACTAATAGGTTACAAATCAATATTAAAATAAAAGAAATCATGGCATATTTCCTTTCATCACAAGTAGTGCTCATCTTTCTACTGCTTAGTTTAGAAAGAGTTAAATTACAAAAGCCAGAAGTAGTCAGGATGGCTGAGCGGTCTAAGGCGCTGCGTTCAGGTCGCAGTCTCTTCTGGAGGCTTGGGTTCAAATCCCTCTTCTGACATTAGAATTTTCTTTCAAGAAATTTTACAGCTTCACTCCTGTTACTGATTAGTTGGGGGTCCGCTCTATTGGTGGCAATCTCAAATCGATAACTAAAAGTGATGGGGCTTAGCAAAACCAATTCTCAACTTTGGCAGTATTCCTTGGGGTCCTTGAGGCAAATCTTAAATGTTCGGAATTTGTGCTTTCACAAAAGACTTCTGGGAACATCAAATAGTTTCTTTGTGCATATGTTAGTTGTTGCTTTGGCATCGGAAAAATACTGTTGATAGGAAAATGGGAGGGACTATTTCATCTCTATGTGTTCTCTGTCCCTATTAGGGCAGAGAGTGAACCTCCTAAGGTGCTGTCGTGGAAGATTCCTAGAAACCGAATTACCAGTAAGTCTAATTTCAGATTTTTTTACCTCAAGGCATCAATAGACTATATATATACTTAATAAACAAAAGCTAAAAGAGCAGATGAACATAGTTTAACAAGTCTGAAATGCGCATGTGATACTGACATCAAAGTTTCACCACATTTTGGGACAAATGTTTTCACTTTCAACATTAACAATCAGTAGAATATTTTCTCTAAATTTGCATCTCCTTTCTTCACTCCAATTGTTTGCACCTAAGAAAAAAATAAAGCTTGATGCAACATTATGCTTACAAATTGTGTTTTATGCTCAATCATCACCTGTCCTACAGAGACACAGTCAGAATTACCCTGGCGAATTGAGTAAATTTGAAAATGTAAAAAAAATGCAGAATTGCTGTTTTTTCTATTCATTCACAAAGTATTAATGTAAGTTCTTAAATATGTACGCAAAATAGCGGGACTTTCAAATATAGATAATCTTGCAAAAACAAGTCAAAGTAAAAATAAATACATCCAGTTGTGACATCTACAGTGTGTTGAACATTCCTGAATCTAAACGTGTCCTGCCAAAATAGCTCAGTTGGGAGAGCGTTAGACTGAACATCTAAAGGTCCCTGGTTCAGTCCCGTGTTTTGGCAAAAGTTATTTTCTTCACCCATTAAATTTTAAGCAGAAAATAAACAAAGCATATGGACTGACTGTTTTCAGAGAACGTAAAAATCCTAATCATTATAACTATCTACAGGAAATAAAATGATAGAAACTTGAGAACTGAACACTTTTAACTTTTGAGGAAAATAATATTTTTTGTAATTTTTCCTTCATTCTGGACATCATCATTTTGTTTTATTTTAGTTTGACTTAGCTGTATGAGGATTTAAAGGAAACCTGATAGCTAATACGGGCAGCATGTATCAGACACTAGCTGAATGATTTCAGCCATTTATGTTTGACTATGAATCGCTGTGGCATTACTGAGACAAATATGCTTAAATAATATGCCAGGAACAAAGCTGTTTGGGGAAAAAGCCAGGAAGGCAAAAAACACAAGCCCCAACTCAGGACCGTCATCTTTCATTCTAAAAATAGGGGTTTCTACGTTAATGGTAAGACAAAGAATCCACAGATTTGGCATTTCTCTAGCGAGGA
Source organism: Phyllobates terribilis (assembly GCF_046119375.1). Classification (NCBI taxonomy): domain Eukaryota; kingdom Metazoa; phylum Chordata; class Amphibia; order Anura; family Dendrobatidae; genus Phyllobates; species Phyllobates terribilis. The sequence goes on from NW_027362825.1 coordinate 1,865,184, forward strand.
GAGCCCACTTAAAATGTATGGGTTGCTTGTCTCCATAAGCGCAAGCTGGGCACTAAGCTGGCTTATTTGCAATTCTGGATGTTGCAGAGTGAAAACATATGTTGGACAATAATAGTAATTGCTGGTGTTGATGAATTCATTGTGAGGAGTAATTTATAAAATGGGATCACTTTGGAGGGGTTTCTGCTGTTTTGGTACTTTTGGAACTCCGCAAATGTCACCCTCAAAATATTCTTGCAAAATCTGCATTCCCAAAACCCAAATAGCGCTCTTACTTTCAAAGCCCTGCTGTGTGACCAAACAGTAGTTTCTGAAAACATATGGGGCATCACCGCATTTCAATGAAATTGTGCAACTTTAGATATTTTCACAAGAAAAACTAAATATATATTGACCTAAATTTACCATTAATATAAAGTACAATGTGTTACAAAATAACACTATCAGAATCACGGGGATATGTTAAGCATTCCAGTGTTATTGCCACATAAATTGATACATGTCAGATTTAAAAAACGGTGCTTGGTCATGAAGCTCAAAATTGGCTGTAACTAATAGGTTACAAATCAATATTAAAATAAAAGAAATCATGGCATATTTCATTTCATCACAAGTAGTGCTCATCTTTCTACTGCTTAGCTTAGAAAGAGTTAAATTACAAAAGCCAGAAGTAGTCAGGATGGCCGAGCGGTCTAAGGCGCTGCTTTCAGGTCGCAGTCTCTTCTGGAGGCGTGGGTTTGAATCCCTCTTCTGACATTAGAATTTTCTTTCAAGAAATTTTACAGCTTCACTCCTGTCCGCTCTATTGGTGGCAATCTCAAATCGATAACTAAAAGTGATGGGGCTTAGCAAAACCAATTCTCAACGTTGGCACTTTGGCAGTATTCCATGGAGTCCTTGAGGCAAATCTTAAATGTTCTGTATTTGTGCTTTCACAAAAGACTTCTGGGAACATCAAATAGTTTCTTTGTGCATATGTTAGTTGTTGCTTTGGCATCGGAAAAATACTGTTGATAGGAAAATGAGAGGGACTATTTCATCTCTATGTGTTCTCTGTCCCTATTAGGGCAGAGAGTGAACCTCCTAAGGTGCTGTCGTGGAAGATTCCTAGAAACTGAATTACCAGTAAGTCTAATTTCAGATTTTTTTACCTCAAGGCATCAATAGACTATATATATACTTAATAAACAAAAGCTAAAAGAGCAGATGAACATAGTTTAACAAGTCTGAAATGCGCATGTGATACTGACATCAAAGTTTCACCACATTTTGGGACAAATGTTTTCACTTTCAACATTAAAAATCAGTAGAATATTTTCTCTAAATTTGCATCTCCTATCTTCACTCCAATTGTTTGCACCTAAGAAAAAAATAAAGCTTGATGCAACATAATGCTTACAAACTGTGTTTTATGCTCAATCATCACCTGTCCTACAGAGACACAGTCAGAATTACCCTGGCGAATTGAGTAAATTTGAAAATGTAAAAAAAATGCAGAATTGCTGTTTTTTCTATTCATTCACAAAGAATTAATGTAAGTTGTTAAATATGTACAAAAAACAGCGGGACTTTCAAATATTGATAATCTTGCAAAAACAAGTCAAAGTAAAAATAAATACATTACATTCCTGAATCTAAATGTGTCCTGCTGAAATAGCTTAGTTGGGAGAGCGTTAGATTGAAGATCTAAAGGTCCCTGGTTCAATCCCGGTTTTCGGCAAAAGTTTTTTTCTTCACCCATTAAATTTTAAGCAGAAAATAAACAAGGCATATGGACTGACTGTTTACAGAGAATGTAAAAATCCTAATCATTATAACTATCTACAAGAAATAAAATGATAGAAACTTGAGAACTGAACACTTTTAACTTTTGAGGAAAATAATATTTTTTGTAATTTTTCCTTCATTCTGGATGTCATCACTTTGTTTTATTTTAGTTTGACTTAGCTGTATGAGAATTTAAAGGAAACCTGATAGCTAATACGGGCAGCATGTATCAGACACTAGCTGAATGATTTCAGCCATTTATGTTTGACTATGAATCGCTGTGGCATTACTGAGACAAATATGCTTAAATAATATGCCAGGAACAAAGCTGTTTGGGGAAAAAGCCAGGAAGGCAAAAAACACAAGCCCCAACTCAGGACCGTCATCTTTCATTCTAAAAATAGGGGTTTCTACATTAACGGTAAGACAAAGAATCCACAGATTTGGCATTTCTCTAGCGAGGAGAGCCCACTTAAAATGTATGGGGTGCTTGTCTCCATAAGCGCAAGCTGGGCACTAAACTGGCTTATTTGCAATTCTGGATGTTGCAGAGTGAAAACATATGTTGGACAATAATAGTAATTGCTGGTGTTGATGAATTCATTGTGAGGAGTAATTTATAAAATGGGATCACTTTGGAGGGGTTTCTGCTGTTTTGGTACTTTTGGAACTCCGCAAATGTCACCCTCAAAATATTCTTGCAAAATCTGCATTCCCAAAACCCAAATAGCGCTCTTACTTTCAAAGCCCTGCTGTGTGACCAAACAGTAGTTTCTGAAGACATATGGGGCATCACCGCATTTCAATGAAATTGTGCAACTTTAGATATTTTCACAAGAAAAACTAAATATATATTGACCTAAATTTACCATTAATATAAAGTACAATGTGTTACAAAATAACACTATCAGAATCACGGGGATATGTTAAGCATTCCAGTGATATTGCCACATAAATTGATATATGTCAGATTTAAAAAACGGTGCTTGGTCATGAAGCTCAAAATTGGCTGTAACTAATAGGTTACAAATCAATATTAAAATAAAAGAAATCATGGCATATTTCCTTTCATCACAAGTAGTGCTCATCTTTCTACTGCTTAGCATAGAAAGAGTTAAATTACAAAAGCCAGAAGTAGTCAGGATGGCCGAGCGGTCTAAGGCGCTGCGTTCAGGTCGCAGTCTCTTCTGGAGGCGTGGGTTCGAATCCCTCTTCTGACATTAGAATTTTCTTTCAAGAAATTTTACAGCTTCACTCCTGTTACTGATTAGTTGGGGGTCCGCTCTATTGGTGGCAATCTCAAATCGATAACTAAAAGTGATGGGGCTTAGCAAAACCAATTCTCAACGCTGGCACTTTGGCAGTATTCCTTGGGGTCCTTGAGGCAAATCTTAAATGTTCTGAATTTGTGCTTTCACAAAAGACTTCTGGGAACAATCATTATAACTATCTACAGGAAATAAAATGATAGAAACTTGAGAACTGAACACTTTTAACTTTTGAGGAAAATAATATTTTTTGTAATTTTTCCTTCATTCTGGACGTCATCACTTTGTTTTATTTTAGTTTGACTTAGCTGTATGAGGATTTAAAGGAAACCTGATAGCTAATACGGGCAGCATGTATCAGACACTAGCTGAATGATTTCAGCCATTTATGTTTGACTATGAATCGCTGTGGCATTACTGAGACAAATATGCTTAAATAATATGCCAGGAACAAAGCTGTTTGGGGAAAAAGCCAGGAAGGCAAAAAACACAAGCCCCAACTCAGGACCGTCATCTTTCATTCTAAAAATAGGGGTTTCTACGTTAATGGTAAGACAAAGAATCCACAGATTTGGCATTTCTCTAGCGAGGAGAGCCCACTTAAAATGTATGGGGTGCTTGTCTCCATAAGCGCAAGCTGGGCACTAAACTGGCTTATTTGCAATTCTGGATGTTGCAGAGTGAAAACATATGTTGGACAATAATAGTAATTGCTGGTGTTGATGAATTCATTGTGAGGAGTAATTTATAAAATGGGATCACTTTGGAGGGGTTTCTGCTGTTTTGGTACTTTTGGAACTTCGCAAATGTCACCCTCAAAATATTCTTGCAAAATCTGCATTCCCAAAACCCAAATAGCGCTCTTACTTTCAAAGCCCTGCTGTGTGACCAAACAGTAGTTTCTGAAGACATATGGGGCATCACCGCATTTCAATGAAATTGTGCAACTTTAGATATTTTCACAAGAAAAACTAAATATATATTGACCTAAATTTACCATTAATATAAAGTACAATGTGTTACAAAATAACACTATCAGAATCACGGGGATATGTTAAGCATTCCAGTGTTATTGCCACATAAATTGATACATGTCAGATTTAAAAAACGGTGCTTGGTCATGAAGCTCAAAATTGGCTGTAACTAATAGGTTACAAATCAATATTAAAATAAAAGAAATCATGGCATATTTCCTTTCATCACAAGTAGTGCTCATCTTTCTACTGCTTAGCTTAGAAAGAGTTAAATTACAAAAGCCAGAAGTAGTCAGGATGGCCGAGCGGTCTAAGGTGCTGCGTTCAGGTCGCAGTTTCTTCTGGAGGCGTGGGTTCGAATCCCTCTTCTGACATTAGAATTTTCTTTCAAGAAATTTTACAGCTTCACTCCTGTTACTGATTAGTTGGGGGTCCGCTCTATTCGTGGCAATCTCAAATCGATAACTAAAAGTGATGGGGCTTAGCAAAACCAATTCTCAACGCTGGCACTTTGGCAGTATTCCTTGGGGTCCTTGAGGCAAATCTTAAATGTTCTGAATTTGTGCTTTCACAAAAGACTTCTGGGAACAATCATTATAACTATCTACAGGAAATAAAATGATAGAAACTTGAGAACTGAACACTTTTAACTTTTGAGGAAAATAATATTTTTTGTAATTTTTCCTTCATTCTGGACGTCATCACTTTGTTTTATTTTATTTTGACTTAGCTGTATGAGGATTTAAAGGAAACCTGATAGCTAATACGGGCAGCATGTATCAGACACTAGCTGAATGATTTCAGCCATTTATGTTTGACTATGAATCGCTGTGGCATTACTGAGACAAATATGCTTAAATAATATGCCAGGAACAAAGCTGTTTGGGGAAAAAGCCAGGAAGGCAAAAAACACAAGCCCCAACTCAGGACCGTCATCTTTCATTCTAAAAATAGGGGTTTCTACGTTAATGGTAAGACAAAGAATCCACAGATTTGGCATTTCTCTAGCGAGGAGAGCCCACTTAAAATGTATGGGGTGCTTGTCTCCATAAGCGCAAGCTGGGCACTAAACTGGCTTATTTGCAATTCTGGATGTTGCAGAGTGAAAACATATGTTGGACAATAATAGTAATTGCTGGTGTTGATGAATTCATTGTGAGGAGTAATTTATAAAATGGGATCACTTTGGAGGGGTTTCTGCTGTTTTGGTACTTTTGGAACTCCGCAAATGTCACCCTCAAAATATTCTTGCAAAATCTGCATTCCCAAAACCCAAATAGCGCTCTTACTTTCAAAGCCCTGCTGTGTGACCAAACAGTAGTTTCTGAAGACATATGGGGCATCACCGCATTTCAATGAAATTGTGCAACTTTAGATATTTTCACAAGAAAAACTAAATATATATTGACCTAAATTTACCATTAATATAAAGTACAATGTGTTACAAAATAACACTATCAGAATCACGGGGATATGTTAAACATTCCAGTGTTATTGCCACATAAATTGATACATGTCAGATTTAAAAAACGGTGCTTGGTCATGAAGCTCAAAATTGGCTGTAACTAATAGGTTACAAATCAATATTAAAATAAAAGAAATCATGGCATATTTCCTTTCATCACAAGTAGTGCTCATCTTTCTACTGCTTAGTTTAGAAAGAGTTAAATTACAAAAGCCAGAAGTAGTCAGGATGGCTGAGCGGTCTAAGGCGCTGCGTTCAGGTCGCAGTCTCTTCTGGAGGCTTGGGTTCGAATCCCTCTTCTGACATTAGAATTTTCTTTCAAGAAATTTTACAGCTTCACTCCTGTTACTGATTAGTTGGGGGTCCGCTCTATTGGTGGCAATCTCAAATCGATAACTAAAAGTGATGGGGCTTAGCAAAACCAATTCTTAACTTTGGCAGTATTCCTTGGGGTCCTTGAGGCAAATCTTAAATGTTCGGAATTTGTGCTTTCACAAAAGACTTCTGGGAACATCAAATAGTTTCTTTGTGCATATGTTAGTTGTTGCTTTGGCATCGGAAAAATACTGTTGATAGGAAAATGGGAGGGACTATTTCATCTCTATGTGTTCTCTGTCCCTATTAGGGCAGAGAGTGAACCTCCTAAGGTGCTGTCGTGGAAGATTCCTAGAAACCGAATTACCAGTAAGTCTAATTTCAGATTTTTTTACCTCAAGGCATCAATAGACTATATATATACTTAATAAACAAAAGCTAAAAGAGCAGATGAACATAGTTTAACAAGTCTGAAATGCGCATGTGATACTGACATCAAAGTTTCACCACATTTTGGGACAAATGTTTTCACTTTCAACATTAACAATCAGTAGAATATTTTCTCTAAATTTGCATCTCCTTTCTTCACTCCAATTGTTTGCACCTAAGAAAAAAATAAAGCTTGATGCAACATTATGCTTACAAATTGTGTTTTATGCTCAATCATCACCTGTCCTACAGAGACACAGTCAGAATTACCCTGGCGAATTGAGTAAATTTGAAAATGTAAAAAAAATGCAGAATTGCTGTTTTTTCTATTCATTCACAAAGTATTAATGTAAGTTCTTAAATATGTACGCAAAATAGCGGGACTTTCAAATATAGATATTCTTGCAAAAACAAGTCAAAGTAAAAATAAATACATCCAGTTGTGACATCTACAGTGTGTTGAACATTCCTGAATCTAAACGTGTCCTGCCAAAATAGCTCAGTTGGGAGAGCGTTAGACTGAACATCTAAAGGTCCCTGGTTCAGTCCCGTGTTTTGGCAAAAGTTATTTTCTTCACCCATTAAATTTTAAGCAGAAAATAAACAAAGCATATGGACTGACTGTTTTCAGAGAACGTAAAAATCCTAATCATTATAACTATCTACAGGAAATAAAATGATAGAAACTTGAGAACTGAACACTTTTAACTTTTGAGGAAAATAATATTTTTTGTAATTTTTCCTTCATTCTGGACATCATCATTTTGTTTTATTTTAGTTTGACTTAGCTGTATGAGGATTTAAAGGAAACCTGATAGCTAATACGGGCAGCATGTATCAGACACTAGCTGAATGATTTCAGCCATTTATGTTTGACTATGAATCGCTGTGGCATTACTGAGACAAATATGCTTAAATAATATGCCAGGAACAAAGCTGTTTGGGGAAAAAGCCAGGAAGGCAAAAAACACAAGCCCCAACTCAGGACCGTCATCTTTCATTCTAAAAATAGGGGTTTCTACGTTAATGGTAAGACAAAGAATCCACAGATTTGGCATTTCTCTAGCGAGGAGAGCCCACTTAAAATGTATGGGTTGCTTGTCTCCATAAGCGCAAGCTGGGCACTAAGCTGGCTTATTTGCAATTCTGGATGTTGCAGAGTGAAAACATATGTTGGACAATAATAGTAATTGCTGGTGTTGATGAATTCATTGTGAGGAGTAATTTATAAAATGGGATCACTTTGGAGGGGTTTCTGCTGTTTTGGTACTTTTGGAACTCCGCAAATGTCACCCTCAAAATATTCTTGCAAAATCTGCATTCCCAAAACCCAAATAGCGCTCTTACTTTCAAAGCCCTGCTGTGTGACCAAACAGTAGTTTCTGAAAACATATGGGGCATCACCGCATTTCAATGAAATTGTGCAACTTTAGATATTTTCACAAGAAAAACTAAATATATATTGACCTAAATTTACCATTAATATAAAGTACAATGTGTTACAAAATAACACTATCAGAATCACGGGGATATGTTAAGCATTCCAGTGTTATTGCCACATAAATTGATACATGTCAGATTTAAAAAACGGTGCTTGGTCATGAAGCTCAAAATTGGCTGTAACTAATAGGTTACAAATCAATATTAAAATAAAAGAAATCATGGCATATTTCATTTCATCACAAGTAGTGCTCATCTTTCTACTGCTTAGCTTAGAAAGAGTTAAATTACAAAAGCCAGAAGTAGTCAGGATGGCCGAGCGGTCTAAGGCGCTGCTTTCAGGTCGCAGTCTCTTCTGGAGGCGTGGGTTTGAATCCCTCTTCTGACATTAGAATTTTCTTTCAAGAAATTTTACAGCTTCACTCCTGTCCGCTCTATTGGTGGCAATCTCAAATCGATAACTAAAAGTGATGGGGCTTAGCAAAACCAATTCTCAACGTTGGCACTTTGGCAGTATTCCATGGAGTCCTTGAGGCAAATCTTAAATGTTCTGTATTTGTGCTTTCACAAAAGACTTCTGGGAACATCAAATAGTTTCTTTGTGCATATGTTAGTTGTTGCTTTGGCATCGGAAAAATACTGTTGATAGGAAAATGAGAGGGACTATTTCATCTCTATGTGTTCTCTGTCCCTATTAGGGCAGAGAGTGAACCTCCTAAGGTGCTGTCGTGGAAGATTCCTAGAAACTGAATTACCAGTAAGTCTAATTTCAGATTTTTTTACCTCAAGGCATCAATAGACTATATATATACTTAATAAACAAAAGCTAAAAGAGCAGATGAACATAGTTTAACAAGTCTGAAATGCGCATGTGATACTGACATCAAAGTTTCACCACATTTTGGGACAAATGTTTTCACTTTCAACATTAACAATCAGTAGAATATTTTCTCTAAATTTGCATCTCCTATCTTCACTCCAATTGTTTGCACCTAAGAAAAAAATAAAGCTTGATGCAACATAATGCTTACAAACTGTGTTTTATGCTCAATCATCACCTGTCCTACAGAGACACAGTCAGAATTACCCTGGCGAATTGAGTAAATTTGAAAATGTAAAAAAAATGCAGAATTGCTGTTTTTTCTATTCATTCACAAAGAATTAATGTAAGTTGTTAAATATGTACAAAAAACAGCGGGACTTTCAAATATTGATAATCTTGCAAAAACAAGTCAAAGTAAAAATAAATACATTACATTCCTGAATCTAAATGTGTCCTGCTGAAATAGCTTAGTTGGGAGAGCGTTAGATTGAAGATCTAAAGGTCCCTGGTTCAATCCCGGTTTTCGGCAAAAGTTTTTTTCTTCACCCATTAAATTTTAAGCAGAAAATAAACAAAGCATATGGACTGACTGTTTACAGAGAATGTAAAAATCCTAATCATTATAACTATCTACAAGAAATAAAATGATAGAAACTTGAGAACTGAACACTTTTAACTTTTGAGGAAAATAATATTTTTTGTAATTTTTCCTTCATTCTGGATGTCATCACTTTGTTTTATTTTAGTTTGACTTAGCTGTATGAGAATTTAAAGGAAACCTGATAGCTAATACGGGCAGCATGTATCAGACACTAGCTGAATGATTTCAGCCATTTATGTTTGACTATGAATCGCTGTGGCATTACTGAGACAAATATGCTTAAATAATATGCCAGGAACAAAGCTGTTTGGGGAAAAAGCCAGGAAGGCAAAAAACACAAGCCCCAACTCAGGACCGTCATCTTTCATTCTAAAAATAGGGGTTTCTACATTAACGGTAAGACAAAGAATCCACAGATTTGGCATTTCTCTAGCGAGGAGAGCCCACTTAAAATGTATGGGGTGCTTGTCTCCATAAGCGCAAGCTGGGCACTAAACTGGCTTATTTGCAATTCTGGATGTTGCAGAGTGAAAACATATGTTGGACAATAATAGTAATTGCTGGTGTTGATGAATTCATTGTGAGGAGTAATTTATAAAATGGGATCACTTTGGAGGGGTTTCTGCTGTTTTGGTACTTTTGGAACTCCGCAAATGTCACCCTCAAAATATTCTTGCAAAATCTGCATTCCCAAAACCCAAATAGCGCTCTTACTTTCAAAGCCCTGCTGTGTGACCAAACAGTAGTTTCTGAAGACATATGGGGCATCACCGCATTTCAATGAAATTGTGCAACTTTAGATATTTTCACAAGAAAAACTAAATATATATTGACCTAAATTTACCATTAATATAAAGTACAATGTGTTACAAAATAACACTATCAGAATCACGGGGATATGTTAAGCATTCCAGTGATATTGCCACATAAATTGATATATGTCAGATTTAAAAAACGGTGCTTGGTCATGAAGCTCAAAATTGGCTGTAACTAATAGGTTACAAATCAATATTAAAATAAAAGAAATCATGGCATATTTCCTTTCATCACAAGTAGTGCTCATCTTTCTACTGCTTAGCATAGAAAGAGTTAAATTACAAAAGCCAGAAGTAGTCAGGATGGCCGAGCGGTCTAAGGCGCTGCGTTCAGGTCGCAGTCTCTTCTGGAGGCGTGGGTTCGAATCCCTCTTCTGACATTAGAATTTTCTTTCAAGAAATTTTACAGCTTCACTCCTGTTACTGATTAGTTGGGGGTCCGCTCTATTGGTGGCAATCTCAAATCGATAACTAAAAGTGATGGGGCTTAGCAAAACCAATTCTCAACGCTGGCACTTTGGCAGTATTCCTTGGGGTCCTTGAGGCAAATCTTAAATGTTCTGAATTTGTGCTTTCACAAAAGACTTCTGGGAACAATCATTATAACTATCTACAGGAAATAAAATGATAGAAACTTGAGAACTGAACACTTTTAACTTTTGAGGAAAATAATATTTTTTGTAATTTTTCCTTCATTCTGGACGTCATCACTTTGTTTTATTTTAGTTTGACTTAGCTGTATGAGGATTTAAAGGAAACCTGATAGCTAATACGGGCAGCATGTATCAGACACTAGCTGAATGATTTCAGCCATTTATGTTTGACTATGAATCGCTGTGGCATTACTGAGACAAATATGCTTAAATAATATGCCAGGAACAAAGCTGTTTGGGGAAAAAGCCAGGAAGGCAAAAAACACAAGCCCCAACTCAGGACCGTCATCTTTCATTCTAAAAATAGGGGTTTCTACGTTAATGGTAAGACAAAGAATCCACAGATTTGGCATTTCTCTAGCGAGGAGAGCCCACTTAAAATGTATGGGGTGCTTGTCTCCATAAGCGCAAGCTGGGCACTAAACTGGCTTATTTGCAATTCTGGATGTTGCAGAGTGAAAACATATGTTGGACAATAATAGTAATTGCTGGTGTTGATGAATTCATTGTGAGGAGTAATTTATAAAATGGGATCACTTTGGAGGGGTTTCTGCTGTTTTGGTACTTTTGGAACTTCGCAAATGTCACCCTCAAAATATTCTTGCAAAATCTGCATTCCCAAAACCCAAATAGCGCTCTTACTTTCAAAGCCCTGCTGTGTGACCAAACAGTAGTTTCTGAAGACAAATGGGGCATCACCGCATTTCAATGAAATTGTGCAACTTTAGATATTTTCACAAGAAAAACTAAATATATATTGACCTAAATTTACCATTAATATAAAGTACAATGTGTTACAAAATTACACTATCAGAATCACGGGGATATGTTAAGCATTCCAGTGTTATTGCCACATAAATTGATACATGTCAGATTTAAAAAACGGTGCTTGGTCATGAAGCTCAAAATTGGCTGTAACTAATAGGTTACAAATCAATATTAAAATAAAAGAAATCATGGCATATTTCCTTTCATCACAAGTAATGCTCATCTTTCTACTGCTTAGCTTAGAAAGAGTTAAACTACAATAGCCAGAAGAAGTCAGGAACAGTCTAAGTCACTGCGTTCAGGTCGCAGTCTCTTCTGGAGGCGTGGGTTCGAATCCCTCTTCTGACATTAGAATTTTCTTTCAAGAAATTTTACAGCTTCACTCCTGTTACTGATTAGTTGGGGGTCCGCTCTATTGGTGGCAATCACAAATCAATAACTAAAAGTGATGGGGCTTAGCAAAACCAATTCTCAACGCTGGCACTTTGGCAGTATTCCTTGGGGTCCTTGAGGCAAATCTTAAATGTTCTGAATTTGTGCTTTCACAAAAGACTTCTGGGAACAATCATTATAACTATCTACAGGAAATAAAATGATAGAAACTTGAGAACTGAACACTAGAGATGAGCGTTGTTCTACTCGAACTATTCGCCAATCTCAAATTCGAGCTGTTTTGGGCGGTGTTCGAGCCGTTCGGCGAACACGAACAATTTGAGAAAAATTCGGCTGTTCGAGGTTATGTTCGATAACTGTTCGTGCACCAAAATCATAACTGGATTTTTTCTCAGTAATGATGAAAATTAATGTTAATACACAGTTTGAGTGTACAGCGGGGTGGGGGGAGGGGCAGGGGATGGATCTCTGCAGGAACAATGAAGATCTCCATTTTTTTTTCTCTTTCCCGCATTTACAGTGGGGAGGTGCAATCTGTCAGCCTATCAGCAGCGCACACACGGAGCGAAGTGCTTTTTTTCACACAAGCAAGGGCATGTGTCATTGGCAGTGTATGTCACATGTCCTTGCCCTATAAGACCAAGCCATTTTCCCCGTCGCCACCATTTTCTCACTGCTGCATCTGCGTGTTAGACGGCACCGCTGTTGCTGTGTGCGCTATACCTTGTTAATTTCAAGCCAATTTTCACACAAATATACAGATAGCTTGGGAGTAGGGAATAGTTGTGATTGCAGTCCTTTTAAGGACTAGGTTACAGCATTTCCTACGACTTTTATCAGGGAGGTCTGTGCTCTTAAATAGATAGGTTGTGGGAGTAAAGACTAATTGTAATTGGAGTCCTTTTCAGGACTAGGTTACATCAGTTCCTATCAGTTTTTGCCAGGCAGGTTTGTGCCAGTGCTGTGCAAGTTTTTTTCACAGCATTTGGCTGAATCTAGCAAAGCTAATCCTTTTTGGCCTATTGCAGAGTGTGTTAGTCAGTGGAGTAGCCTATCTGTGTTGCAAGATATACCACCTGTGTATAGAATACCATTTTTTTTACTGCACCTAGTGAAGTAAAATCTTTTGGGCATAGCATCAGTCTATTAGTCCATCTATACTGACCTCCATCAGGTTGCAAACTGAATATATTTTTTTTTGCATCTACCTCTGAAAAAATATTGGGCTTCTAGCTGTGTGTGGGTCTTGTTCTATTAATCCATCTATACTGACCTCCATCAGGTTGCAAACTGAATATATTTTTTTCTGCAACTACCTCGGAAAAAATATTGGGCTTCTAGCTGTGTGTGGGTCTTGTTCTATTAATCCATCTATACTGACCTACATCAGGTTGCAAACTGAATATAATTTTTTCTGCATCTACCTCTGAAAAAATATTGGGCTTCTAGCTGTGTGTGGGACTTGTTGTATTAATCTATCTATACTGACCTCCATCAGGTTGCAAACTGAATATAATTTTTTTCTGCATCTAGCTCTGAAAAAATATTTGGCCTTCTAGTAGTGTGTCGGACTTTCTCTATTAGTCCATCTATTCTGACCTCCATCAGGTTGCAAATTAAAACTAATTTTATCTGCATCTACAGTACCTCTGAAAAAATATTTGGGCTTCTAGCTGTGTGTGGGACTTGTTGTATTAGTCCATCTATACTGACCTCCATCCGGTTGCAAACTGAATATATTTTTTTCTGCATCTACCTCTGAAAAAATATTGGGCTTCTAGCTGTGTGTGGGTCTTGTTCTATTAATCCATCTATACTGACCTCCATCAGGTTGCAAACTGAATATATTTTTTTCTGCATCTACCTCGGAAAAAATATTGGGCTTCTAGCTGTGTGTGGGTCTTGTTCTATTAATCCATCTATACTGACCTCCATCAGGTTGCAAACTGAATATAATTTTTTCTGCATCTACCTCTGAAAAAATATTGGGCTTCTGTGTGTGGGACTTGTTGTATTAATCCATCTATTCTGACCTCCATCAGGTTGCAAACTGAATATAATTTTTTTTTGCATCTAGCTCTGAAAAAATATTTGGCCTTCTAGTAGTGTGTCGGACTTTCTCTATTAGTCCATCTATACTGACCTCCATCAGGTTGCAAATTAAAACTAATTTTTATCTGCATCTACAGTACCTCTGAAAAAATATTTGGGCTTCTAGCTGTGTGTGGGACTTGTTGTATTAGTCCATCTACACTGACCTCCATCCGGTTGCAAACTGAATATATTTTTTTCTGCATCTACCTCTGAAAAAATATTGGGCTTCTAGCTGTGTGTGGGTCTTGTTCTATTAATCCATCTATACTGACCTCCATCAGGTTGCAAACTGAATATAATTTTTTTCTGCATCTAGCTCTGAAAAAATATTTGGCCTTCTAGTAGTGTGTCGGACTTTCTCTATTAGTCCATCTATACTGACCTTCATCAGGTTGCAAATTAAAACTAATTTTTATCTGCATCTACAGTACCTCTGAAAAAATATTTGGGCTTCTAGCTGTGTGTGGGACTTGTTGTATTAGTCCATCTATACTGACCTCCATCCGGTTGAAAACTGAATATATTTTTTTCTGCATCTACCTCTGAAAAAATATTGGGCTTCTAGCTGTGTGTGGGTCTTGTTCTATTAATCCATCTATACTGACCTCCATCAGGTTGCAAACTGAATATAATTTTTTTCTGCATCTAGCTCTGAAAAAATATTTGGCCTTCTAGTAGTGTGTCGGACTTTCTCTATTAGTCCATCTATACTGACCTCCATCAGGTTGCAAATTAAAAATAATTTTTATCTGCATCTACAGTACCTCTGAAAAAATATTTGGGCTTCTAGCTGTGTGTGGGACTTGTTGTATTAGTCCATCTATACTGACCTCCATCCGGTTGCAAACTGAATATATTTTTTTCTGCATCTACCTCTGAAAAAATATTGGGCTTCTAGCTGTGTGTGGGTCTTGTTTTATTAATCCATCTATACTGACCTCCATCAGGTTGCAAACTGAATATAATTTTTTTCTGCATCTAGCTCTGAAAAAATATTTGGCCTTCTAGTAGTGTGTCGGACTTTCTCTATTAGTCCATCTATACTGACCTCCATCAGGTTGCAAATTAAAACTAATTTTTATCTGCATCTACAGTACCTCTGAAAAAATATTTGGGCTTCTAGCTGTGTGTGGGACTTGTTGTATTAGTCCATCTATACTGACCTCCATCCGGTTGCAAACTGAATATATTTTTTTCTGCATCTACCTCTGAAAAAATATTGGGCTTCTAGCTGTGTGTGGGTCTTGTTCTATTAATCCATCTATACTGACCTCCATCAGGTTGCAAACTGAATATAATTTTTTTCTGCATCTAGCGCTGAAAAAATATTTGGCCTTCAAGTAGTGTGTCGGACTTTCTCTATTAGTCCATCTATACTGACCTCCATCAGGTTGCAAATTAAAACTAATTTTTATCTGCATCTACAGTACCTCTGAAAAAATATTTGGGATTCTAGCTGTGTGTGGGACTTGTTGCATTAGTCCATCTATACTGACCTCCATCCGGTTGCAAACTGAATATATTTTTTTCTGCATCTAGCTCTGAAAAAATATTTGGCCTTCTAGTAGTGTGTCGGACTTTCTCTATTAGTCCATCTATACTGACCTCCATCAGGTTGCAAATTAAAACTAATTTTTATCTGCATCTACAGTACCTCTGAAAAAATATTTGGGCTTCTAGCTGTGTGTGGGACTTGTTGTATTAGTCCATCTATACTGACCTCCATCAGGTTGCAAATTCAAAATAATTTTTTTCTGCATCTAACCCAGCCAATAGTTTTGGCCTAATACCACAGTTTGGCCACTCAGCTCTGCTCGGTTACCATCCATTGTTTTTTTGTGCAAACAACTCCAGAGTTGTGAATTAGTTAACCACCAAAATGAGTGGAAAAAGGCCTGCTGCTGGTGGAAAGGGGAATAGGCGTGTTGGGAAGGGGAAAAAAGTTTGTGTCCGTGGGGTAGGTGTTAAAGCAACAGTAACATCTGCAGAAGAAAGACCATCTTCCAGCCAAACTAAAATGTCTACTTCTTTTAGCGGACAATGTGATAAGATCCCTTTCTTACGGCCACGCCAATCGCTACAAATTCCAGATGAGGCACAAAAACAGCAGGTGCTTCAACGGATATCAAGTGCTCCTTTAAGTGGGCTCTCCTCCACATCAACTTCAACATCACAAATACTCCAGTCCTCAAAGGTGTCACCCAAATCGCACTTGCTTCCTCACAGCTCCCAAATCTCCAGCTGCCCGTCTGAGTATGAGGTAGAACAGATGGTTGAGTCTGCAGAGCTGTTTACTCATACTATAGCCTGGGAATCAGAGGTCGACTCCAGCGCTTCTGTGAATCCAGACGAGGAAATGATCTGCACTGATGCCCAGAATCTTTATGAGTCGGATCCAGGACCAGACGCAGAAGGTTTTGACCATAATGTAGACCCTCATTCCCAAACTGTAACTCCTGTTGGTGGAGACAATGAGGAAGACGATGATAAGACTCAAATACCTGATTGGAGCGACAACTTTAGTTTTTTGTCAGGGCAGGAACAGGTTGGCTCTGAGGACGACGGGTGTGATAACGCACAGGGTGATGATGATGAGGTCGGAGATCCCACTTACTGTCAACCCACAGTCAGCCAAGAGATGAGGTCAGCAGAGGAGGTGGAGGAAGATGCTAGTGACGACGAGGTCAGGCTGCGCCTTCCTGGACAGAGACGTAGTACTGGAAGCACGTCAACAACTGCATCCTCAAACACAACTCTGCCTCTCACCACAAGTCGTGGTGGCTCTTCAGGTCGCATGGGTGCTAAGCCTTGCATAGCCTGGGCATTTTTTCAGATCGATAAAGATGACCCAACTCGTGTTATCTGTAACATTTGTCAGCAAAAGCTAAGTAGAGGCCAAAAAATACATAGTTTGAGTACTTCATGCATGAACCGGCACATGGACATGAAGCATAAGTTGCAGTGGGATGCTCAGTGTGCTACAATGCGGCCTATCCGGCCGGGCAAACCACAGTCTGCCATATCTTGTGCATCCGCGGCCTCTTCATCCTCTGTGATTGGGGGGACAGCAGTCACACCTGTTTTGGGGCGCAGACCTGCCACCTCTTTACCCGCAACAGCCAGCGTGATTGGCAGGTCATCATTTTCTTTGGAGGTGGTAACACCAGCTGGTGTTGAGCGCTGTCCGACATCGATAGCACCAGCTTTGGATCAAGGCAACCTAACATGTCCGCCTGCATCTTCCTCACAGACCGGCAGTTTGCCGGGGACACCCTTATCAACCCCGTCTAAGCACAATAGCCAGCCCTCGGTCCCTCAGATGTGGACAAGTAAAAGACCATTTCCTCCTAGCCATGAGAAAGCTAAGAGGTTGAATTTCACCATCTGCAAGCTCTTGGCTACAGAAATGCTGCCTTTCCGCCTGGTGGACACAGAGGATTTTCGAGACCTTATGTCCGTCGCAGTGCCCCAGTACCAGATGCCCAGTCGGCACTACTTCTCAAAGAAAGGTGTGCCTGCGCTCCACCAGCATGTCGCACACAACATCACCGCTTCTTTGAGAAACTCTGTGTGTGACAGGGTGCATTTCACCACAGACACTTGGACGAGTAGGCATGGAAAGGGGCGTTACATGTCGCTGACTGGGCACTGGGTAACTATGGTGACAGCAGGACAAGGGGCTGCTGTCCAAGTCTTGCCGTCCCCACGAGTTGTGCGTCAATCCTCTTTATGTCAAAGTTCCTCCACTGCTTCTGCCTCCTCAACCTCCTCTCGGTCTTCCACCTGCACCCAAAGCCTGTCTGGTCATGCCACAAGCTTTCTAACTGCGCAGAAGGGATCCTGCACACCTCCTTACTATGCTGGCAGTAGGGCTCAACGTCATCAGGCGGTTTTTACATTGAAATGTCTGGGAAATGTGAGTCACACAGCTGAGGAGTTGTGGTCAGCTCTGGAGAACCAATTTCATGAATGGTTGTCTCCACTGGACCTGAAACCAGGGAAGGCCGTGTGCGACAATGCTGCAAACCTGGGTGCGGCCCTTCGCCGGGGCAATGTCACACACGTGCCTTGTATGGCTCACGTGTTGAACCTGGTTGTCCAGCAATTTTTAGCCCACTATCCCAGACTAGATGGCCTTCTGCAGAGGGCACGGTCGCTGTGTGCTCACTTCTGCCGTTCGCATCCCGCAGCTCAGCGACTTACATCTCTACAGAAGTCGTTGGGCCTGCCACTTCACCGGCTAAAATGCGATGTGCCTACCCGGTGGAATTCAACTCTGCACATGTTGCAGCGACTGTGGCAGCACCGACAAGCCCTGGTGCAATACGTTCTGACGTATAGCCTGGGCCAACGAGATTCAGAGGTGGGGCAAATCACGCTGGAGGAGTGGTCTCAGATCAGGGACCTATGCACCCTTCTGCACAGTTTTGAAATGGCGACTAGAGATGAGCGTTGTTCTACTCGAACTGTTCGCCAATCTCAAATTCGAGCTGTTTTGGGCGGTGTTCGAGCCGGTCGGCGAACACGAACAATTTGAGAAAAATTCGGCTGTTCGAGGTTATGTTCGATAACTGTTCGTGCACCAAAATCATAACTGGATTTTTTCTCAGTAATGATGAAAATTAATGTTAATACGCAGTTTGAGTGTACAGCGGGGCGGGGGGAGGGGCAGGGGATGGATCTCTGCAGGAACAATGAAGATCTCCATTTTTTTTTCTCTTTCCCGCTTTTGCAGTGGGGAAGTGCAATCTGTCAGCCTATCAGCAGCGCACACACGGAGCGAAGTGCTTTTTTTCACACAAGCAAGGGCATGTGTGATTGGCAGTGTATGTCACATGTCCTTGCCCTATAAGACCAAGCCATTTTCCCCGTCGCCACCATTTTCTCACTGCTGCAGCTGCGTGTTAGACGGCACCGCTGTTGCTGTGTGCGCTATACCTTGTTAATTTCAAGCCAATTTTCGCACAAATATACAGATAGCTTGGGAGTAGGGAATAGTTGTGATTGCAGTCCTTTTAAGGACTAGGTTACAGCATTTCCTACGACTTTTATCAAGCAGGTCTGTGCTCTTAAATAGATAGATTGTGGGAGTAAAGACTAATTGTAATTGGAGTCCTTTTCAGGACTAGGTTACATCAGTTCCTATCAGTTTTTGCCAGGCAGGTCTGTGCCAGTGCTGTGCAAGTTTTTTTCACAGCATTTGGCTGAATCTAGCAAAGCTAATCCTTTTTGGCCTATTGCAGAGTGTGTTAGTCAGTGGAGTAGCCTATCTGTGTTGCAAGATATACCACCTGTGTATAGAATACCAATTTTTTTACTGCACCTAGTGAAGTAAAATCTTTTGGGCATAGCATCATTCTATTAGTCCATCTATACTGACCTCCATTAGGTTGCAAATTGAATATAATTTTTTTCTGCATCTAGCTCTGAAAAAATATTTGGGCTTCTAGCAGTGTGTGGGACTTGGTCTATTAGTCCATCTATACTGACCTCCATCAGGTTGCAAATTAAAAATAATTTTTTTCTTCATTTATCTCTGAAAAAATATTTGGGCTTCTAGCAGTGTGTGGGACTTGTTCTATTAGTCCTTCTATACTGACCTCCAGCAGGTTGCAAATTGAATATAATTTTTTTCTGCATCTAGCTCTGAAAAAATATTTGGGCTTCTAGCGGTGTGTGGGACTTGATCTATTAGTCCATCTATACTGACCTCCATCAGGTTGCAAATTAAAAATAATTTTTTTCTGCATCTAGCTCTGAAAAAATATTTGGGCTTCTAGCAGTGTGTGGGACTTGGTCTATTAGTCCATCTATACTGACCTCCATCAGGTTGCAAATTGAATAAAAAAAATTTCTGCATCTAGCTCTGAAAAAATATTTGGGCTTCTAGCGGTGTGTGGGACTTGGTCTATTAGTCCATCTATACTGACCTCCATCAGGTTGCAAATTAAAAATATTTTTTTTCTGCATCTAGCTCTGAAAAAATATTTGGGCTTCTAGCAGTGTGTGGGACTTGGTCTATTAGTCCATCTATACTGACCTCCATCAGGTTGCAAATTGAATAAAAAAAATTTCTGCATCTAGCTCTGAAAAAATATTTGGGCTTCTAGCGGTGTGTGGGACTTGGTCTATTAGTCCATCTATACTGACCTCCATCAGGTTGCAAACTGAATATAATTTTTTTCTGCATCTAGCTCTGAAAAAATATTTGGGCTTCTAGCAGTGTGTGGGACTTGGTCTATTAGTCAATCTATACTGACCTCCATCAGGTTGCAAATTAAAAATAATTTTTTTCTTCATTTAGCTCTGAAAAAATATTTGGGATTCTAGCAGTGTGTGGGACTTGTTCTATTAGTCCTTCTATACTGACCTCCAGCAGGTTGCAAATTGAATATAATTTTTTTCTGCATCTAGCTCTGAAAAAATATTTGGGCTTCTAGCGGTGTGTGGGACTTGGTCTATTAGTCCATCTATACTGACCTCCATCAGGTTGCAAATTAAAAATAATTTTTTTCTGCATCTATCTCTGAAAAAATATTTGGGCTTCTAGCAGTGTGTGGGACTTGGTCTATTAGTCCATCTATACTGACCTCCATCAGGTTGCAAATTGAAAAAAAAATTTTCTGCATCTAGCTCTGAAAAAATATTTGGGCTTCTAGCGGTGTGTGGGACTTGGTCTATTAGTCCATCTATACTGACCTCCATCAGGTTGCAAACTGAATATAATTTTTTTCTGCATCTAGCTCTGAAAAAATATTTGGGCTTCTAGCAGTGTGTGGGACTTGGTCTATTAGTCCATCTATACTGACCTCCATCAGGTTGCAAATTAAAAATAATTTTTTTCTTCATTTAGCTCTGAAAAAATATTTGGGCTTCTAGCAGTGTGTGGGACTTGTTCTATTAGTCCTTCTATACTGACCTCCAGCAGGTTGCAAATTGAATATAATTTTTTTCTGCATCTAGCTCTGAAAAAATATTTGGGCTTCTAGCGGTGTGTGGGACTTGGTCTATTAGTCCATCTGTACTGACCTCCATCAGGTTGCAAATTGAATAAAAAAATTTTCTGCATCTAGCTCTGAAAAATATTTGGGCTTCTAGCGGTGTGTGGGACTTGGTCTATTAGTCCATCTATACTGACCTCCATCAGGTTGCAAATTAAAAATAATTTTTTTCTGCATCTAGCTCTGAAAAAAAATTTGGGCTTCTAGCAGTGTGTGGGACTTGGTCTATTAGTCCATCTATACTGACCTCCATCAGGTTGCAAACTGAATATAATTTTTTTCGGCATCTAGCTCTGAAAAAATATTTGGGCTTCTAGCAGTGTGTGGGACTTGGTCTATTAGTCCATCTATACTGACCTCCATCAGGTTGCAAATTAAAAATAATTTTTTTCTTCATTTAGCTCTGAAAAAATATTTGGGCTTCTAGCAGTGTGTGGGACTTGTTCTATTAGTCCTTCTATACTGACCTCCAGCAGGTTGCAAATTGAATATAATTTTTTTCTGCATCTAGCTCTGAAAAAATATTTGGGCTTCTAGCGGTGTGTGGGACTTGGTCTATTAGTCCATCTATACTGACCTCCATCAGGTTGCAAATTAAAAATAATTTTTTTCTGCATCTAGCTCTGAAAAAATATTTGGGCTTCTAGCAGTGTGTGGGACTTGGTCTATTAGTCCATCTATACTGACCTCCATCAGGTTGCAAATTGAATAAAAAAATTTTCTGCATCTAGCTCTGAAAAAATATTTGGGCTTCTAGCGGTGTGTGGGACTTGGTCTATTAGTCCATCTATACTGACCTCCATCAGGTTGCAAATTCAAAATAATTTTTTGTCTGCATCTAGCTCTGAAAAAATATTTTGCCTTCTAGCAGTGTGTGGGACTTTCTCTATTAGTCCATTTATACTGACCTCCATCAGGCTGCAAATTAAAAATAATTTTTATCTGCATCTACCTGTGAAAAAATATTTGGCCTTCTAGCAGTGTGTGGGACTTGTTCTATTAGTCCATCTATACTGACCTCCATCAGGTTGCAAACTGAATATAATTTTTTTCTGCATCTAGCTCTGAAAAAATATTTGGCCTTCTAGCAGTGTGTGGGACTTTCTCTATTAGTCCATCTATACTGACCTCCATCAGGTTGCAAATTAAAAATAATTTATATCTGTATCTAGCTCTGAAAAAATATTTTGCCTTCTAGCAGTGTGTGGGACTTTCTCTATTAGTCCATCTATACTGACCTCCATCAGGTTGCAAATTTAAAATAATTTTTTGTCTGCATCTAGCTCTGAAAAAATATTTGGCCTTCTAGCAGTGTGTGGGACTTTCTCTATTAGTCCATCTATACTGACCTCCATCAGGCTGCAAATTAAAATATTTTTTTTCTGCATCTACCTCTGAAAAAATTTTTGGGCTTCTAACTGTGTGTAGGACTTGTTCTATTAGTCCATCTATACTGACCTCCATCAGGTTGCAAACTGAATACAATTTTTTTCTGCATCTACCTCTGAAAAAATATTTGGGCTTCTAGCTGTGAGTGGGACTTGTTCTATTAGTCCATCTATACTGACCTCCATCAGGTTGCAAATTGAATATAATTTTTTTCTGCATCTAACCCAGCCAATAGTTTTGGCCTAATACCACAATTTGGCCACTCAGCTCTGCTCGGTTCCCATCCATTGTTTTTTTGTGCAAACAACTCCAGAGTTGTGAATTAGTTAACCACCAAAATGAGTGGAAAAAGGCCTGCTGCTGGTGGAAAGGGGAATAGGCGTGTTGGGAAGGGGAAAAAAGGTTGTGTCCGTGGGGTAGGTGTTAAAGCAACAGTAACATCTGCAGAAGAAAGACCATCTTCCAGCCAAACTAAAATGTCTACTTCTTTTAGCGGACAATGTGATAAGATCCCTTTCTTACGTCCACGTCAATCGCTACAAATTCCAGATGAGGCACAAAAACAGCAGGTGCTTCAACGGATATCAAGTGCTCCTTTAAGTGGGCTCTCCTCCACATCAACTTCAACATCACAAATACTCCAGTCCTCAAAGGTGTCACCCCAATCGCACTTGCTTCCTCACAGCTCCCAAATCTCCAGCTGTCCGTCTGAATATGAGGTAGAACAGATGGTTGAGTCTGCAGAGCTGTTTACTCATACTATAGCCTGGGAATCAGAGGTCGACTCCAGCGCTTCTGTGAATCCAGACGAGGAAATGATCTGCACTGATGCCCAGAATCTTTATGAGTCGGACCCAGGACCAGATGCAGAAGGTTCTGACCATAATGTAGACCCTCATTCCCAAACTGTAACTCCTGTTGGTGGAGACAATGAGGAAGACGATGATGAGACTCAAATACCTGATTGGAGCGACAACTTTAGTTTTTTGTCAGGGCAGGAACAGGTTGGCTCTGAGGACGACGGTTGTGATAACGCACAGGGTGATGATGATGAGGTTGGAGATCCCACTTACTGTCAACCCACAGTCAGCCAAGAAATGAGGTCAGCAGAAGAGGTGGAGGAAGATGCTAGTGACAACGAGGTCAGGTTGCGCCTTCCTGGACAGAGACGTAGTACTGGAAGCACGTCAACAACTGCATCCTCAAACACAACTCTGCCTCTCACCACAAGTCGTGGTGGCTCTTCAGGTCGCATGGGTGCTAAGCCTTGCATAGCCTGGGCATTTTTTCAGATCGATAAAGATGACCCAACTCGTGTTATCTGTAACATTTGTCAGCAAAAGCTAAGTAGAGGCCAAAAAATACATAGTTTGAGTACTTCATGCATGAACCGGCACATGGACATGAAGCATAAGTTGCAGTGGGAAGCTCAGTGTGCTACAATGCGGCCTAGCCGGCCGGGCCGACCACCGTCTGCCATATCTTGTGCATCCGCGGCCTCTTCATCCTCTGTGACTGGGGGGACAGCAGTCACACCTGTTTTGGGGCGCAGACCTGCCACCTCTTTACCCGCAACAGCCAGCGTGATTGGCAGGTCATCATTTTCTTTGGAGGTGGTAACACCAGCTGGTGTTGAGCGCTGTCCGACATCGATAGCACCACCTTTGGATCAAGGCAACCTAACATGTCCGCCTGCATCTTCCTCACAGACCGGCAGTTTGATGGGGACACCCTTATCAACCCCGTCTAAGCAAAATAGCCAGCCCTCGGTCCCTCAGATGTTGACAAGTAAAAGACCATTTCCTCCTAGCCATGAGAAAGCTAAGAGGTTGAATTTCACCATCTGCAAGCTCTTGGCTACGGAATTGCTGCCTTTCCGCCTGGTGGACACAGAGGATTTTCGAAACCTTATGTCCGTCGCAGTGCCCCAGTACCAGATGCCCAGTCGGCACTACTTCTCAAAGAAAGGTGTGCCTGCGCTCCACCAGCATGTCGCACACAACATCACCGCTTCTTTGAGAAACTCTGTGTGTGACAGGGTGCATTTCACCACAGACACTTGGACGAGTAGGCATGGACAGGGGCGTTACATGTCGCTGACTGGGCACTGGGTAACTATGGTGACAGCAGGACAAGGGGCTGCTGTCCAAGTCTTGCCGTCCCCACGAGTTGTGCGTCAATCCTCTTTATGTCAAAGTTCCTCCACTGCTTCTGCCTCCTCAACCTCCTCTCGGTCTTCCACCTGCACCCAAAGCCTGTCTGGTCATGCCACAAGCTTTCTAACTGCGCAGAAGGCATCCTGCACACCTCCTTACTATGCTGGCAGTAGGGCTCAACGTCATCAGGCGGTTTTTACTTTGAAATGTCTGGGAAATGTGAGTCACACAGCTGAGGAGTTGTGGTCAGCTCTGGAGAACCAATTTCATGAATGGTTGTCTCCACTGGACCTGAAACCAGGGAAGGCCGTGTGCGACAATGCTGCAAACCTGGGTGCGGCCCTTCGCCGGGGCAATGTCACACACATGCCTTGTATGGCTCACGTGTTGAACCTGGTTGTCCAGCAATTTTTAGCCCACTATCCCAGACTAGATGGCCTTCTGCAGAGGGCACGGTCGCTGTGTGCTCACTTCCGCCGTTCGCATCCCGCAGCTCAGCGACTTACATCTCTACAGAAGTTGTTGGGCCTGCCACTTCACCGGCTAAAATGCGATGTGCCTACCCGGTGGAATTCAACTCTGCACATGTTGCAGCGACTGTGGCAGCACCGACAAGCCCTGGTGCAATACGTTCTGACGTATAGCCTGGGCCAACGAGATCCAGAGGTGGGGCAAATCACGCTGGAGGAGTGGTCTCAGATCAGGGACCTATGCACCCTTCTGCACAGCTTTGAAATGGCGACGAAGATGTTTAGTGCTGACGATGCCATTATCAGCATGACTATTCCGGTGATTTACATGCTGGAGCACATGTTAAACAGAATTCGGAGTCAGGTGGTGGCACAAGAGGAGGTGGAGGAAGTAGAGGAGGAGGAGTTGTATGCGGAAGGGCTAACATCTGCAAGGTCCAGACGGTCGGCAGCACCAAGGCGGCAGGCATGTGAGGGTGGGGGAGATGGTTTTACCAGGGCGCATGGTAGCAGCCAAACTAGTGAGGAAGGTGCAGGAGCCCAGGAAGAAGTGGAGGACGAACTGATGGAAGACTCATCAGATGAGGGAGAACTTGATCACATTTCTGTTGTGCGAGGTTGGGGGGAGAGGACAGAGGAAGGAAGCATGATTGTTACCTCGCCACCAACACAACAGGGACTTGGTGCTCCTGGATGCGCAACACACATGAGTGCCTTCTTGCTGCACTACCTGCAACATGACCCTCGAATTGTGAGAATTAGAAATAATCCTGACTACTGGGTTGCCACACTGTTAGATCCCCGGTACAAAAGTAAATTTGCAGAAATTATTCCTGCCATAGAAAGGGATGCACGCATGCAGGAGTATCAGCAGAGACTGTTGCAGAATCTTACATGTACTTTTCCACAAAACACCAGTGGTGCACGTAGTAAATCTCACAGTTCCAACTTGCCAACCATGGGACCGTCAAGTGTTCAGCACTCAAACCGTAACAGAACCACAGTATCTGCTGGTAACATCAATTTTGCGGAATCATTTCACCACTTTTTTAGCCCATCCTTTGCAAGGGCACAGGAGACAAGAAGTCTGACACATAGTCAACGCCTAAAGACGATGGTACAGGAGTATCTCCAAGTAAACATTGAAGCCATGACTGTGTCACTGGACCCTTGCTCTTTTTGGGCTTCCAATCTGGATAAATGGCCGGAGCTAGCCACTTACGCCTTGGAGATCTTGTCATGCCCCGCAGCCAGCGTACTGTCTGAACGTGTGTTCAGCGCTGCTGGTGGTGTGCTGACAGATAAGCGCACGCGGCTCTCCACTGATAATGTAGACAGACTCACGTTCATAAAGATGAACAAATCATGGATCCGAAACGACTTTTCTACCCCTGTGTCATCCTGGGGAGAGTAAAAGCTTGATGATTGGTTAAAATCATCTCACCAACCATTTAAAGCTTTCAAATTACTAATCATGTTTATCTGTATCTTGGCTGGAAAATAATTTGGGCTTTGTAGCAGTGTGCAGCACTGATTCTATTAGGCCATCTATAATAAGCTCCACCAGATTTAAAATTACTAGTCATGTTTATCTGTATCTTGGCTGGAAAATAATTTGGGCTTTGTAGTAGTGTGCAGCACTGATCCTATTAGGCCATCTATACTAAACTCCACCAGATTTAAAATTAATAATAATTTTTAGCTACATCTAGCCCGGAAAATAATTTTGGGGCTCCGAGATGCGCAAGACACATAAGTGCCTTCTTGCTGCACTACCTGCAACATGACCCTCATATTGTCAGAATTCGAAGTAATCATGATTACTGGGTTGCCACACTCTTAGATCCCCCAAACTTTTCGATCAACCTTTTCATTTTAATAAAGACCAAAAAAATGGTCATTTTTGAAATTATAAGCATTAGCAGGTTATTAGAAACTGAAATCAAACAGTTTTCAACTCAAAACTTTATTCTAGGTGATGTTACATTTTCACATAGGACCACTTGTTCGAAAGGAGCTTCTGAACTCTCTCGTCCATTGAATTTGTCAGGTTTTGGATGGTTTCTGCTTCAATTGTTTTGCATGAGGACAGAATACCCTCCCAGAGCTGTTGCTTAGATGTGAACTGCCTCCCGCCATCATAGACACTCCTTTTGATGATGCTCCAGAGGTTCTGAATGGGGTAGAGGTCAGGGGAGCATGGGGGTCACACCATAAGTTTGTCCCCTTTTATGCCCATATCAGCCAGAGATGAAGATGTGTTATGTGCAGCATGAGATGGTGCATTATCATGCATAAAAATGATCTTGCTGTGGAATACACTGTTCTTCTTCTTGAACCATGGCAGGAAGTGCTGTTTGAGAAAATCCACATACATTATGGAATTCATCTTTACCCCTTCAGGGATCCGAAAGGGGGCGACAATCTCTCTCCCCATGATTCTAGCCCAAAACATTACCCAACCTCCTCCTTGTTGGCGCTGTAGCCGTGTTTGCGTGGGGTGTCCATCAACCAGCCATCCTCCACTCCATCCATCTGGACCATCGAGCGCTGCACGGCACTCATCCGTGAACAAAACAGTTTTGAAATCAGTCTTCATGTAATGTTTGGCCCACTGGAGCCGTTTCTGCTTGTTAGAAGTGGATAGAGGAGGTCGATAGGATGGCGTATGCACAGCTGCGAACCTCTGAAGGACCCTGCATCTTGTTGTTCGGGGGACGTTGGAGGCACCAGAAGCTTCAAAAACTTACTTGTCTGCTGCTATGACAAGGCTTTTTTGCCACTGCTCTTTTAACCTGACGTAATTGCCTGTAGGAAAGAGTCCTCAATTTGCCCTTATCAGCACGCACACGTGTGTACTGTGAATCAGCTACATACT
This sequence comes from Phyllobates terribilis, assembly GCF_046119375.1. Taxonomy (NCBI): domain Eukaryota; kingdom Metazoa; phylum Chordata; class Amphibia; order Anura; family Dendrobatidae; genus Phyllobates; species Phyllobates terribilis. The sequence continues at coordinate 1,892,883 of NW_027362825.1, forward strand.
TCTTGATTGCCAAGACACTTCATCCTGATCATCGCACAATGTTGATTGTAGTCATGCCTTGACCTAAACACTCCACAATTTGTTGCTTCTCAGCAGCCGACACATCCTTTTTCTTTCCCATTTTGGCAGAAAATGTAGGCTGCTTAATAATGTGAGACAGCCTTCTTAAGTAGTCTTGCCTTTCATTGGACACACCTGTCAAACTAATTAGCACAGGTGTCTGCAATTGCTTACAGTGATATAAAGAGCCCTGACACACATCACCATCAATGAGTTTAACTGACAAACAAATAAATTCTTCCCTTATCACTCCTAAACACTTTTTGCATAATAATTTGGAACACAGTGTACATGTGCTTTTCCACAAAACACCAGTGGTTCCCGTGGTGAATCTTACAGTTCTAACTTGCCATCCGTGGTCTGTATGGAGTTGTTCAATAAAGGGCCCAAAATGAAGATAACATAGATGGGAGAGGTCTCTATGAATAGGAATTCCTAAGTATTTGATACCCTGTGAGGGCCAGACAAAGGGAAAGTTGGACTGGATGGAATCCTATATGGATTTGGGGAGGGAGACATCGAGGGCCTCAGACTTCGCTGCATTGATTTTAAAATTTGACCATGTAACAAAGTGATCTATTTCAGCCCTAACAGCATGGATGGATATATGTGATTGAGTGATATATACTAGGACATCATCAGCAAATAGAGAGCACTTGTACTCGGTGCCTCCCACCTCAATCCACCTAATATTGGGGTTATGGCGAATTGATGAGAGCAGGTGCTCCGTCACTAGGATGTATAAGAGAGGGGACAGAGGACATCCCTGCCTTGTCCCATTGGTGATTGTGAAAGGTGATGAAAATGTTCTGATGCACCCCCTGGGCCTTGGAACACCCGGAGCCGGACCCTTTTTGGTGGATGCTGGTGGTTGTAGTCTCCATGGCGGCAAACCGGTTCCGTGGCTCAGGGCGGTCAAACCAGCGGCGGAACTATTTATGTTGTTTTGATGTTTAAATGTCCGACTACGCCACCCGTGGATTGCGGTCAGAGTGAACCGCCGCTGCAGGGCAGACCGCTGAGGCTGGTGTTGTGGGTGCAGCAGAGCGTAGCATAACTCCCCACGGGAGGAGTATAGCCTCAGGGCAATGTATGCAGAGGATGGGGGTGATGGTGCAGGGCAGCAGCAGTAACGACACAGAGTCAGTGATGCAGTCCAGGGCTTTTACTCACAGTTCTTATTATCCAGATCATGTCTGCAGGTAACGGCTGCCCACGTCGTACTGTGCTCACCAGGTGAGGGGCTCAGACAACTCCCAGATAACTTTGGAGCGCTTCACAGGACCCCCTTTGTGTGTCCTTTGTCTTGCCTTTCTTACCAACCCTTCTGTCCGACTGCCTCGGGCCTCCTCTTGGTAAACTTGGCGCCAGTTTCCCTGATCCTATGTGGTGCCTTCCTAGCGGGTGTAGCGAGGGGCTGCGCCACATAAAATGTCACAGCCTCCGGTTTCTAGCTGAGGGTCGTTTCCTGCCTCCACTAGTTTCGGGGACCGGTCTCCCCCTTTGGCCTGACCCCTCCACGCAGGTGGATTCGGGCGTGCAATGGCGACTCGCCCGTCCGCACCCCTGGGATCCCTTCGTTCCTCGTTCCTGGAGCCTTCTCCGCTCCTCTTCCTTCCTTCTCCCCCTTCCATGCCTGGGCCTCTGTTACTAGGCCTGCCTCCGGAGCAGAGCTCATGCAGAGCTCCTGCTCCCTGCCACTTCTGCTCAGACTTCTCTGCACTGAACTAAGATGGTGCCCACCTTTTATACTCCCTTCTCAATGCACCCATGAACTGCTTCCTCCCTGCTCCTACACTACAGGGTTCCCTTTCCTCAGTGTTCCCTCCCCCCACTCCAGCCAGAGACAGGGACTGTCGTGCCCATCTCAGGGGCATATTGGTCGCCCTGCCCCACGGCAATGTGGTGTAATGCATGCAGGTGTCGGGTCCTGATCCACACTCCATCCTTACCTGAGAGTGAGATATCACACCTCTGGGAGAGGTGCAATACCTCTGTAGCAACCGAGCCCTCAGGGTGCTACAGTTCCATTTATCTTCAGCCTAGGTGACGTATTGCAATACAGGGCCGTGATTTGGCTATAAAAGGGACCCCTAGACCCCTACCCCAAGCTTTTTAAGAGAATAATATATGGTGTGCCAGGAGACTCTATGGAATGCTTTCTCAGCATCCAACGAGAGTATGTAATTACAAATTTTTAACTGCATCTAGCCCAGGAAATACTTTGTGCCTTGTAGCAGTGTCTGCTAGTCAGCGGATTATCCCGGCTGTTAAGCAAGCTACACCACCTGTAGTTTGGACACTTAATTTTTTCAAAGGAAATGCTTCGGGACCACGGGATACTTAGTGAAGAGCATCAGGAGGCACCCCAAGGCATAGGGGCTGGGACTGGCAGTAGGATGCCTTGCGGTGGACAGCCGAGCTCGATCCTTATAAAAGCTTTTTAACTGCAGCAGCTTTAGTGGACGCTAATGGAGCTTGAATTACGCGGCTGCTGGCATGAGACTTGCCCTCCAATAGATCCTTGTAAATGGATTTAAAGTGTATTCATTCAAATTAGAGAGACAATTTAAATTAAAAAGCTTAGAGCTGCCTCCACCACAGGGGGGCTCGCTCGACCCACCAGCGGACAGGCACCAGTATTGGGAGAGGGGGGCTGGCCGTCAGGGTTCACCGCGGCTCTGGCAGAAACCCGGCGACACGGAGGTGGCACGGGCAGGAGCGGACTGAACGTGTCGGCTTCTCACTTTTTGGATTTTAGAAGGGCATGACATGCCTATATCTGTGTCTCTCCCTCCTTTTACTCCTCCACCTCTTTTCTTTTCGCATGACTATATGTACTTGTCACTTTTCCATGTGTTAGTTGTGTCTTCTGCGCAGTTTGTCAGCTTTTGGACACCTTTGAAGGTGTTTTCTATGTGTTTCTATGTGTTTTTGTTTGCCTGCCATTGGTTTTAACGGTGTTCGAAGGTGTTCGACGAACAGTTCGATGAACAGTTCGGCGAACACACGGGTGTTCGACGAACCGAACCGAACTCGAACATTACGGGGGTGGCTCAACACTACTCCTAAGGTGCTGTCGTGGAAGATTCCTAGAAACCGAATTACCAATAAGTCTAATTTCAGATGTTTCTACCTCAGGCATCAATAGACTATAAATATACTTAATAAACAAAAGCTAAAAGAGCAGATGAACATAGTTTATCAAGTCTGAAATGCGCATGTGATACTGACATCAAAGTTTCACCACATTTTGGGACAAATGTTTTCACTTTCAACATTAACAATCAGTAGAATATTTTCTCTAAATTTGCATCTTCTTTCTTCACTCCAATTGTTTGAACCTAAGAAAAAATAAAGCTTGATGCAACATTATGCTTACAAATTGTGTTTTATGCTCAATCATCATCTGTCCTACAGAGACACAGTAAGACTTACCCTGGCGAATTGATTAAATTTGAAAATCTTAAAAAAAATGCAGAATTGCTGTTTTTTTCTATTCATTCACAAAGAATTAATGTAAGTTCTTAAATATGTACGCAAAATAGCGGGACTTTCAAATATAGATAATCTTGCAAAAACAAGTCAAAGTAAAAATAAATACATCCAGTTGTGACATCTACAGTGTGTTGAACATTCCTGAATCTTAATGTGTCCTGCCGAAATAGCTCAGTTGGGAGAGCGTTAGACTGAAGATCTAAAGGTCCCGGGTTTCGGCAAAAGTTTTTTTCTTCACCCATTAAATTATAAGCAGAAAATAAACAAAGCATATGGACTGACTGTTTACAGAGAATGTAAAAGTCCTAATCATTATAACTATCTACAGGAAATAAAATGATAGAAACTTGAGAACTGAACACTTTTAACTTTTGAGGAAAATAATATTTTTTGTAATTTTTCCTTCATTCTGGACATCATCACTTTGTTTTATTTTAGTTTGACTTAGCTGTATGAGGATTTAAAGGAAACCTGATAGCTAATACGGGCAGCATGTATCAGACACTAGCTGAATGATTTCAGGCATTTATGTTTGACTATGAATCGCTGTGGCATTACTGAGACAAATATGCTTCAAAAATATGCCAGGAACAAAGCTGTTTGGGGAAAAAGCCAGGAAGTCAAAAAACACAAGCACCAACTCAAGACCGTCATCTTTCATTCTAAAAATAGGGGTTTCCACGTTAATGGTAAGACAAAGAATCCACAGATTTGGCATTTCTCTAGCAAGGAGAGCCCACTTAAAATGTATTTGGTGCTTGTCTCCATAAGCGCAAGCTGGGCACTAAACTGGCTTAATTGTAATTCTGGATGTTGCAGAGTGAAAACACCTGTTGGACAAAAATAGTAATTGTCGGTGTTGATGAATAGAGATGAGCGTTGTTCGACTAGAACTGTTCGCCATTCTCAAATTCGAGCTGTTTTGGGCGGTGTTCGAGTTGTTCGACGAACCCGAACGATTTGCAAAAAATTCGGCTGTTCGAGGTTATGTTCGATAACTGTTCGTGCACCAAAAGCGTGTCCTGCATGTCTGGTGCTATTTAGAGCACCAATCATGCAGGAACTGTCTGCCACTCACTGTAATGCCGCAGCCATGGTGGTTGTGGCATTACAGTGATTGCCCAAATCGATGGGAACAGTGCCAACAGTGAAACATGAAAAGCCGGCAATTCAGCAGCGGCATACACCGGTACCCGACAATTTAGAACCGAAAGAATAGAGCTTCACACATAGATTAGATAGATATAAACATGTCAGCCACATATATAAGAAGTACAGTGACAGTGTTACTTACTGTACTTGTCATTTAGCGTAAAGGATTTATCAAAAAAAATAATAGTGTTTTCATGCACCGTCTCTTTAAAAAAGCCGGCCGGCAATTCAGCAGCGGTACCCGACAATTTAGAATAGAAGGAATAGAGAATCACACATAGATTAGATAGATAGAAACATGTCAGTCACATATATATGAAGTACAGTGACAGTGTTGCTTACTGTACTTGTCATTTAGTGTAAAGGATTTATCAAAAAAAATAATAGTGTTTTCATGCACCGTCTCTTTAAGAAAGCCGGCCGGCAATTCAGCATCTGTACCCGACAATTTATAACAGACAGAATAGAGCTTCACACATAGATTAGATAGATAGAAACATGTCAGTCACATATATATGAAGTACAGTGATAGTGTTGGTTACTGTACTTGTCATTTAGTGTAAAGGATTTATTAAAAAAAATAATAGTGTTTTCATGCACTGTCTCTTTAAAAAAGCCGGCCGGCAATTCTGCATCTGTACCCGACAATTTATAACAGACAGAATAGAGCTTCACACATAGATTAGATAGATAGAAACATGTCAGTCACATATATATGAAGTACAGTGATAGTGTTGGTTACTGTACTTGTCATTTAGTATTAAAATAAAGGATTTATTATTAAAAAAATTGGCGTGGGGTACCCCTTAATTTTAGGCTCTAGCGGAGGTTAAGCAGACAGCTGGGGCAGATGTTTGAAGCCTGGGAAGGGGGTAATACCCACGGAGCTTCCCAGGCTACTAATATCAGCCCCCAGCTGAATACATAGCCTTTACTAGCTATTAAAATGGGGGACCCGCCCAAAAAAAATGACGTGGGGTCCCCCCTAATTTAATAGCTAGCAAAGGCTAGGCAGACAGCTGGGGGCTGATATTAATAGCCCTGGAAGGGAGCCATGAATATTGGCCCCCTCCCAGGCTAGAAACACCAGCCGTCAGCCGCCCCAGAAATGGCGCATCCATAGGATGCGCCAGTTCTGGCACTTAGCCTCGCTCTTCCACGCTGCCCCGGTGCGGTGGCAGGGGGTAATAGGGCTGCGGTTGATGTCAGCTTATAATGCCAGCTGACATCAAGCCCAGGTTAGTAATGGAGAGGCGTCTATAAGACACCCCCATTACTAACCCCATAGTCAAAGTTAAAAAAAACACAAACACCCAGAATAAAGTCCTTTAATTGAAATAAAGACACCATTCTTTATTGTTCTAAATTAAACCATACTTACCATCACACCCATTCCAGCTGAAGCCAACGATCTCCTGTAATAAAAATAAAATAATAAAGCAACCTCATCCTTACCTTTCCATGGTTCCCACGACAGCTTCAGCTCTGCTACATCGAGATGACAGGCTGGACCGCAGCAGAACGCTGCCATCCAGCCTGTCATCCCGCAGACACTGAGAAGCGCAGGCATGCTTGCGCTCCTCAGTGTCTCTCTGTGACGGCATCCAGATGAGCCGAGGTCATGTCCAATGAACTCGGCTCACCTCATGCACGTCACTGACAGCGTGGGAGAATTCTCACGCTGAAGCGCTGAGTGCAGGAGAATTTTCCCACGCTGTCAGTGAGGTGGATGAGGTGAGCTGAGTTCATTGGACATGAGCTCACCTCATGCACGTCACTGACAGCGTGGGAGAATTCTCCTGCACTCAGCACTTCAGCGTGAGAATTTTCCCACGCTGTCAGTGACGTGCATGAGGTGAGCCGAGTTCATTGGACATGACCTCGGCTCATCTGGATGCCGTCACAGCCAGACACTGAGGAGCGCAAGCATGCCTGCGCTTCTCAGTGTCTGCGTGATGACAGGCTGGATGGCAGCGTTCTGCTGCGGTCCAGCCTGTCATCTCGATGTAGCAGAGCTGAAGCTGTCGTGGGAACCATGGAAAGGTAAGGATGAGGTTGGTTTACTATTTTTCTTTTATTGCAGGAGATCGTTGGCTTCAGCTGGAATGGGCGTGATGGTAAGTATGGTTTAATTTAGAACAATAAAGAATTGTGTCTTTATTTCAATTAAAGGACTTTTTTCTGGGTGTTTGTGTTTTTTTTAAATACTTTACTAGAAATTCATGGTGGTCATGTCTAGTACTGGCGTGACCCCATGAATTTTGGGCTTGGGGCCAGCTGATAATACCAAGCTGGCCCTAACCCCTTTATTACCCAGTGAGCCACCCCACCAGGGCCCTGGATGAGTTGGGTACAGCGCCAGAAGATGGCGCTTCTATGAACGCGCCATTTTCCGGGGTGGCTACGGACTGCAATTTGCAGCGGGGGGGGCCCAGAAAGCTTGGGCCTCCCTGAGCTGCAGATTCCAGCCCCCAGCTGCCTGCTGTACCTGGCTGGACACAAATATAGTGCGAAGCCCCACTTCAATTTTTTTTAATTATTTCATGAAATAATTAAGAAAAAAAGGCCTTCCCTATATTGTTGTGTCCGGCCAGGTACAAATAGGCAGCTGGTGGTTGGGGGCAGCCCGTTCCTGCGTGCTGTACCTGGCTGGACACAAATATAGTGCGAAGCCCCACTTCAATTTTTTTTAATTATTTCATGAAATTCATGAAATAATTAAGAAAAAAAGGCCTTCCCTATATTGTTGTGTCCGGCCAGGTACAAATAGGCAGCTGGTGGTTGGGGGCAGCCCATTCCTGCCTGCTGTACCTGGCTGGACACAAATATAGTGCGAAGCCCCACTTCAATTTTTTTAAATTATTTCAGGAAATTCATGAAATAATTAAAAAAAAATTGACGTGGGGCTTCGCACTATATTTGTGTCCAGTCAGGTGCAGCAGGCAGGAACGGGCTGCCCCAACCACCAGCTGCCTATTTGTACCTGGCCGGACACAACAATATAGGGAAGCCCTTTTTTTCTTAATTATTTCATGAAATAATTTAAAGAAAATTGACGTGGGGCTTCGCCCTGTTTTTGTGTCCAGCCAGGTACAACTATGCAGCTGGGGGCTGGAATCCGCAGCGCAGGGAGGCCCAAGCTTTCTGGGCCACCCCCGCTGCAAATTGCAGTCCGCAGCCACCCCAGAAAATGGCGCGTTCATAGAAGCGCCATCTTCTGGCGCTGTACCCAACTCATCCAGGGCCCTGATGCGGTGGCTCACTGGGTAATAAAGGGGTTAGGGCCAGCTTGGCATTATTTGCTGGCCCTAAGCCCAAAATTCATGGGGTCACGCCAATATTAGACATGACCACCATGAATTTCTAGCAAAGTATTTAAAAAAAACACAACACCCAAAAAAAAGTCCTTTAATTGAAATAAACACACAATTCTTTATTGTTCTAAATTAAACCATACTTACCATCACACCCATTCCAGCTGAAGCCAACGATCTCCTGAAATAAAAGAAAAATAATAAAGCAACATCATCCTTACCTTTCCATGGTTCCCATGACAGCTTCAGCTCTGCTACATCGAGATGACAGGCTGGACCGCAGCAGAAAGCTGCCATCCAGCCTGTCATCCCGCAGACACTGAGAAGCGCAGGCTTGCTTGCGCTCCACAGTGTCTTTCTGTGAGGGCATACAGATGAGCCGAGTTAATGTCCAATGAACTCGGCTCACCTCATGCACGTCACTGACAGCGTGGGAAAATTCTCCTGCACTCAGCGCTTCAGCGTAGGAGAATTCTCACACTGAAGCGCTGAGTGCAGGAGAATTCTCCCACGCTGTCAGTGACGTGCAGGAGGTGAGCTGAGTTCATTGGACATGAGCTCACCTTATGCACGTCACTGACAGCGTGGGAAAATTCTCCTGCACTCAGCACTTCAGCGTGGGAGAATTCTCACGCTGAAGCGCTGAGTGCAGGAGAATTCTCCCACGCTGTCAGTGACGTGCAGGAGGTGAGCTGAGTTCATTGGACATGAGCTCACCTTATGCACGTCACTGACAGCGTGGGAGAATTCTCCTGCACTCAGCACTTCAGCATGAGAATTTTCCCACGCTGTCAGTGACGTGCATGAGGTGCGCCGAGTTCATTGGACATGAACTCGTCTCATCTTTATGCCGTCACAGCCAGACACTGCAGAGCGCAAGCATGCCTGCGCTTCTCAGTGTCTGCGGGATGACAGGCTGGATGGCAGCGTTCTGCTGCAGTCCAGCCTGTCATCTCGATGTAGCAGAGCTGAAGCTGTCGTGGGAACCATGGAAAGGTAAGGATGAGGTTGCTTTATTATTTTTCTTTTATTGCAGGAGATCGTTGGCTTCAGCTGGAATGGGCGTGACGGTAAGTATGGTTTAATTTAGAACAATAAAGGATTGTGTCTTTATTTCAATTAAAGGACTTTATTCTGGGTGTTTGTGTTTTCTTTTAACTTTGACTATGGGGTTAGTAATGGGGGTGTCTTATAGACGCCTCTCCATTACTAACCTTGGCTTGATGTCAGCTGGCATTATAAGCTGACATCAACCGCAGCCCTATTACCCCCTGCCACCGCTACAGGGCAGCGTGGAAGAGCGAAGCTAAGTGCCAGAATTGACGCATCCTATGAATGCGCCATTTCTGGGGCGGCTGACGGCTGGTGTTTCTAGCCTGGGAGGGGGCCAATATTCATGGCACCCTTCCTGGGCTATTAATATCAGCCCCCAGCTGTCTGCCTAGCCTTTGCTAGCTATTAAATTAGGGGGGACCCCACGTCATTTTTTTTGGGGGGTCCCCCATTTTAATAGCTAGTAAAGGCTATGTATTCAGCTGGGGGCTCATATTAGTAGCCTGGGAAGCTCCGTGGGTATTACCCCCTTCCCAGGCTTCAAACATCTGCCCCAGCTGTCTGCTTAACCTCCGCTAGAGACTAAAATTAAGGGGAACCCCACGCCAATTTTTTTTAATAATAAATCCTTTATTTTAATACTAAATGACAAGTACAGTAATCAACAATGTCACTGTACTTCATATATATGTGACTGACATGTTTCTATCTATCTAATCTATGTGTGAAGCTCTATTCTGTCTGTTATAAATTGTCGGGTACAGATGCTGAATTGCCGGCCGGCTTTTTTAAAGAGACAGTGCATGAAAACACTATTATATTTTTTAATAAATCCTTTACACTAAATGACAAGTACAGTAAGCAACATTGTCACTGTACTTCATATATATGTGACTGACATGTTTCTATCTATCTAATCTATGTGTGAAGCTCTATTCTGTCTGTTATAAATTGTCGGGTACAGATGCTGAATTGCCGGCCGGCTTTTTTAAAGAGACAGTGCATGAAAACACTATTATATTTTTTAATAAATCCTTTACACTAAATGACAAGTACAGTAAGCAACACTGTCACTGTACTTCATATATATGTGACTGACATGTTTCTATCTATCTAATCTATGTGTGAGGCTCTATTCCTTCTTGTCTAAATATGCCGCTGCTGAATTGCCGGCCGGCTTTTTTAAAGAAAGCGTCTTCTGAGCAGTTTGTCAGCTTTTGGACACCTTTGAAGGTGTTTTCTATGTGTTTCTATGTGTTTTTGTTTGCCTGCTATTGGTTTTAACGGTGTTCTAAGGTGTTCGACGAACAGTTCGACGAACAGTTCCTCGAACATCCCGGTGTTCGACGAACCGAACCGAACCCGAACCCGAACACTATGGGGGTGGCTCAACACTATTGATGAATTCATTGTGAGGAGTAATTTATAAAATGGGATCACTTTGGAGGGGTTTCTGCTGTTTTGGTACTTTTGGAACTCCGCAAATGTCACCCTCAAAATATTCTTGCAAAATCTGCATTCCCAAAACCCAAATAGCGCTCTTACTTTCAAAGCTATGCTGTGTGACCAAACAGTAGTTTCTGAAGACATATGGGGCATCACCGCATTTCAATGAAATTGTGCAACTTTAGATATTTTCACAAGAAAAACTAAATATATATTGACCTAAATTTACCATTAATATAAAGTACAATGTGTTACAAAATAACACTTTCAGAATCACGGGGATATGTTAAGCATTCCAGTGTTATTGCCACATAAAGTGATACACGTCAGATTTAAAAAACGGTGCTTGGTCATGAAGCTCAAAATTGTCTGTAACTAATAGGTTACAAATCAATATTAAAATAAAATAAATCATGGTATATTTCCTTTCATCACAAGTAATGCTCATCTTTCTACTGCTTAGCTTAGAAAGAGTTAAATTACAAAAGCCAGAAGAAGTCAGGATGGCTGAGCAGACTAAGGCGCTGCGTTCAGTTCACAGTTTCTCCTGAAGACGTAGGTTCGAATCCCACTTCTGACATTAGTATTTTCTTTCAAGAAATTGTACAACTTCACTCCTGTTACTGATCAGTTGGGGTTCTGCTCTATTGGTGGCAATCTCAAATCAAAAACTAAAAGTGATGGGGGGCTTAGCAAATCCAATTCACAATGTCGGCACTTTGGCAGTATTCCTGTGGGTCCTTGAGGCAAATCTTAATTGTCCTGAATTTGTGCTTTCACAAAAGACTTCTGGGAACATCAAATAGTTTCTTTGTGCATATGTTAGTTGTTGCTTTGACATTGGAAAAATACTGTGGATAGGAAAATGGGAGGGACTATTTCATCTCTATGCGTTCTCGGTCTTTATTAGGCAAGAGAGTGAACCTCCTAAGGTGCTGTCATCGAAGATTCCTAGAAACCGAATTACCAGTAAGTCTGATTTCAGATTTTTCTACCTCACGCATCAATAGACTATAAATATACTTAATAAACAAAAGCTAAAAGAGCAGATGAACATAGTTTAACAAGTCTGAAATGCGGATGTAATACTGACATCAAAGTTTCACCACATTTTGGGACAAATGTTTTCACTTTCAACATTAACAATCAGTAGAATATTTCCGCTAAATTTGCATCTCCTTTCTTCACTCCAATTGTTTGCACCTAAGAAAAAATAAAGCTTGATGCAACATTATGCTTACAATTTGTGTTTTATGCTCAATCATCACTAGTGTTGAGCCACCCCCGTAGTGTTCGGGTTCGGTTCGGTTCGTCGAACACCGGGATGTTCGAGGAACTGTTCGTCGAACTGTTCGTCGAACACCTTAGAACACCGTCGAACACCGTTAAAACCAATGGCAGGCAAACAAAAACACATAGAAACACATAGAAAACACCTGCAAAGGTGTCCAAAAGCAGACAAACTGCTCAGAAGACACTCTCTTTAAAAAAGCCGGCCGGCAAATTCAGCAGCGGCATACACCGGTACCCGACAATTTAGACAAGAAGGAATAGAGCATCACACATAGATTAGATAGATAGAAACATGTCAGTCACACATATAAGAAGCACAGTGACAGTGTTGGTTACTGCACTTGTCATTTAGTGTAAAGGATTTATTAAAAAAAATATTAGTGTTTTCATGCACCGTCTCTTTAAAAAAGGCGGCCGGCAATTCAGCATCTGTACCCGACAATTTTGAACAGAAAGAATAGAGCTTCACACATAGATTAGATAGATAGAAACATGTCAGTCACATATATAATAAGTACAGTGACAGTGTTGCTTACTGTACTTGTCATTTAGTGTAAAGGATTTATTTAAAAAAATAATAGTGTTTTCATGCACTGTCTCTTTAAAAAAGCCGGCCGGCAATTCAGCAGCGGTACCCGACAATTTAGAACAGAAAGATAGAGCATCACACATAGATTAGATAGATAGAAACATGTCAGTCACATTTATAATAAGTACAGTGATAGTGTTGGTTACTGTACTTGTCATTTAGTGTTAAAATAAAGGATTTATTAAAATAAAAATTGGCACGGGATCCCCCATAATTTTAGGCTCTAGCGGAGGTTAAGCAGACGGCTGGGGCAGATGTTTGAAGCCTCGGAAGGGGGTAATACCCACGGAGCTTCCCAGGCTACTAATATCAGCCCCCAGCTGAATGCTTAGCCTTTACTAGCTATTAAAATGGGGGACCCCCCAAAAAAAATGACGTGGGGTCCCCCCTATTTTAATAGCTAGCAAAGGCTAGGCAGACAGCTGGGGGCTGATATTAATAGCCCAGGAAGGGTGCCATGAATATTGGCCCCCTCCCAGGCTAGAAACACCAGCCGTCAGCCGCCCCAGAAATGGCGCATCCATAGGATGCGCCAATTCTGGCACTTAGCCTCGCTCTTCCCACTGCCCTGTAGCGGTGGCAGTGGGGTAATAGGGCTGGGGTTGATGTCAGCTTATAATGCCAGCTGACATCAAGCCCAGGTTAGTAATGGAGAGGCGTCTATAAGACACCCCCATTACTAACCCCATAGTCAAAGTTAAAAAAAACACAAACACCCAGAATAAAGTCCTTTAATTGAAATAAACACACAATTCTTTATTGTTCTAAATTAAACCATACTAACCGTCACGCCCATTCCAGCTGAAGCCAACGATCTCCTGTAATAAAAATAAAATAATAAACAAACATCATCCTTACCTTTCCATGGTTCCCAGGACAGCTCCAGCTCTGCTACATCGAGATGACTGGCTGGACCGCAGCAGAACGCTGCCATCCAGCCTGTCATCCCGCAGACACTGAGAAGCGCAGGCATGCTTGCGCTCCTCACTGTCTCGCTGTGACGGCATCCAGATGAGCCGAGGTCATGTCCAATGATCTCGGCTCACCTCATGCACGTCACTGACAGCGTGGGAAAATTCTCACGCTGAAGCGCTGAGTGCAGGAGAATTTTCCCACGCTGTCAGTGAGGTGCGTGAGGTGAGCTGAGTTCATTGGACATGAGCTCACCTCATGCACGTCACTGACAGCGTGGGAGAATTCTCCTGCACTCAGCACTTCAGCGTGAGAATTTTCCCACGCTGTCAGTGACGTGCATGAGGTGAGCCGAGTTCATTGGACATGACCTCGGCTCATCTGGATGCCGTCACAGCGAGACAGTGAGGAGCGCAAGCATGCCTGCGCTTCTCAGTGTCCGCGGGATGACAGGCTGGATGGCAGCGTTCTGCTGCGGTCCAGCCAGTCATCTCGATGTAGCAGAGCTGGAACTGTCCTGGGAACCATGGAAACGTACGGATGATGTTGGTTTATTATTTTATTTTTATTACAGGAGATCGTTGGCTTCATCTGGAATGGGCGTGATGGTAAGTATGGTTTAATTTAGAACAATAAAGAATTGTGTGTTTATTTCAATTAAAGGACTTTATTCTGGGTGTTGTGTTTTTTTTAAATACTTTACTAGAAATTCATGGCGGTCATGTCTAATACTGGCGTGACCCCATGAATTTTGGGCTTGGGGCCAGCTGATAATACCAAGCTGGCCCTAACCCCTTTATTACCCAGTGAGCCACCGCACCAGGGCCCTGGATGAGTTGGGTACAGCGCCAGAAGATGGCGCTTCTATGAACGCGCCATTTTCCGGGGTGGCTGCGGACTGCAATTTGCTGCGGGGGGGGGGCCCAGAAAGCTTGGGTTTCCCTGCGCTGCAGATTCCAGCCCCCAGCTGCCTAGTTGTACCTGGCTGGACACAAAAATAGGGCGAAGCCCCACGTATTTTTTTTTTAATTATTTCATGAAATTCATGAAATAATTAAGAAAAAAAGGCCTTCCCTATATTGTTGTGTCCGGCCAGGTACAAATAGTCAGCTGGTGGTTGGGGGCAGCCCGTTCCTGCCTGCTGTACCTGGCTGGACACAAATATAGTGCGAAGCCCCACTTCAATTTTTTTTAATTATTTCATGAAATTCATGAAATAATTAAGAAAAAAAGGCCTTTCCTATATTGTTGTGTCCGGCCAGGTACAAATAGGCAGCTGGTGGTTGGGGGCAGCCCGTTCCTGCCTGCTGTACCTGGCTGGACACAAATATAGTGCGAAGCCCCACTTCAATTTTTTTTAATTATTTCATGAAATTCATGAAATAATTAAGAAAAAAAGGCCTTCCCTATATTGTTGTGTCCGGCCAGGTACAAATAGGCAGCTGGTGGTTGGGGGCAGCCCGTTCCTGCCTGCTGTACCTGGCTGGACACAAATATAGTGCGATGCCCCACTTCATATTTTTTAAATAATTTCAGGAAATTCATGAAATAATTAAAAAAAAATTGACGTGGGGCTTCGCACTATATTTGTGTCCAGTCAGGTGCAGCAGGCAGGAACGGGCTGCCCCTAACCACCAGCTGCCTATTTGTACCTGGACGGACACAACAATATAGGGAAGCCCTTTTTTTCTTAATTATTTCATGAAATAATTTAAAGAAAATTGACGTGGGGCTTCGCCCTGTTTTTGTGTCCAGCCAGGTACAACTAGGCAGCTGGGGGCTGGAATCCGCAGCGCAGGGAGGCCCAAGCTTTCTGGGCCACCCCCGCTGCAAATTGCAGTCCGCAGCCACCCCGGAAAATGGCGCGTTCATAGAAGCGCCATCTTCTGGCGCTGTACCCAACTCATCCAGGGCCCTGATGCGGTGGCTCACTGGGTAATAAAGGGGTTAGGGCCAGCTTGGCATTATCATCTGGCCCTAAGCCCGAAATTCATGGGGTCACGCCAATATTAGACATGACCACCATGAATTTCTAGTAAAGTATTTAAAAAAAACACAACACCCAGAAAAAAGTCCTTTAATTGAAATAAACACACAATTCTTTATTGTTCTAAATTGAACCATACTTACCATCACGCCCATTCCAGCTGAAGCCAACGATCTCCTGAAATAAAAGAAAAATAATAAAGCAACATCATCCTTACCTTTCCTTGGTTCCCATGACAGCTTCAGCTCTGCTACATCGAGATGACAGGCTGGACCGCAGCAGAACGCTGCCATCCAGCCTGTCATCCCGCAGACACTGAGAAGCGCAGGCTTGCTTGCGCTCCACAGTGTCTCTCTGTGAGGGCATCCAGATGAGCCGAGTTAATGTCCAATGAACTCGGCTCACCTCATGCACGTCACTGACAGCGTGGGAAAATTCTCCTGCACTCAGCGCTTCAGCGTGGGAGAATTCTCACACTGAAGCGCTGAGTGCAGGAGAATTCTCCCACGCTGTCAGTGACGTGCAGGAGGTGAGCTGCGTTCATTGGACATGAGCTCACCTTATGCACGTCACTGACAGCGTGGGAAAATTCTCCTGCACTCAGCGCTTCAGCGTGGGAGAATTCTCACGCTGAAGCGCTGAGTGCAGGAGAATTCTCCCACGCTGTCAGTGACGTGCAGGAGGTGAGCTGAGTTCATTGGACATGAGCTCACCTTATGCACGTCACTGACAGCGTGGGAGAATTCTCCTGCACTCACCGCTTCAGCGTGAGAATTTTCCCACGCTCTCAGTGACGTGCATTAGGTGAGCCGAGTTCATTGGACATGAACTCGGCTCATCTGGATGCCGTCACAGAGAGACGCTGAGCAGCGCAAGCAAGCCTGCGCTTCTCAGTGTCTGCGGGATGACAGGCTGGATGGCAGCTGCGGTCCAGCCTGTCATCTCGATGTAGCAGAGCTGAAGCTGTCGTGGGAACCATGGAAAGGTAAGGATGAGGTTGCTTTATTATTTTTCTTTTATTGCAGGAGATCGTTGGCTTCAGCTGGAATGGGCGTGACGGTAAGTATGGTTTAATTTAGAACAATAAAGGATTGTGTCTTTATTTCAATTAAAGGACTTTATTCTGGGTGTTTGTGTTTTTTTTAACTTTGACTATGGGGTTAGTAATGGGGGTGTCTTATAGACGCCTCTCCATTACTAACCTGGGCTTGATGTCAGCTGGCATTATAAGCTGACATCAACCCCAACTCTATTACCCCCTGCCACCGCACCAGGGCAGCGTGGAAGAGCGAGGCTAAGTGCCAGAATTGGCGCATCCTATGAATGCGCCATTTCTGGGGCGGCTGACGGCCGGTGTTTCTAGCCTGGGAGGGGGCCAATATTCATGGCTCCCTTCCTGGGCTATTAATATCAGCCCCCAGCTGTCTGCCTAGCCTTTGCTAGCTATTAAATTAGGGGGGACCCCACGTCATTTTTTTTGGGGGGGTCCCCCATTTTAATAGCTAGTAAAGGCTATGTATTCAGCTTTGGGCTGATATTAGTAGCCTGGGTAGCTCCGTGGGTATTACCCCCTTACCAGGCTTCAAACATCTGCCCCAGCTGTCTGCTTAACCTCCGCTAGAGACTAAAATTAAGGGGAACCCCACGCCAATTTTTTTAATAATAAATCCTTTATTTTAATACTAAATGACAAGTACAGTAACCAACACTATCACTGTACATCATATATACGTGACTGACATGTTTCTATCTATCTAATCTATGTGTGAAGCTCTATTCTGTCTGTTATAAATTGTCGGGTACAGATGCTGAATTGCCGGCCGGCTTTCTTAAAGAGACGGTGCATGAAAACACTATTATTTTTTTTAATAAATCCTTTACACTAAATGACAAGTACAGTAATCAACACTGTCACTGTACTTCATATATATGTGACTGACATGTTTCTATCTATCTAATCTATGTGTGATGCTCTATTCTGTCTGTTATAAATTGTCGGGTACCCTGCTGAATTGTCGGCCGGCTTTTTTAAAGAGACGGTGCATGAAAACACTATTATTTTTTTGGATAAATCCTTTACGCTAAATGACAAGAACAGTAAGCAGCACTTTCACTGTACTTCGTATATATGTGGCTGACATGTTTATATCTATCTAATCTATGTGTGAAGCTCTATTCTGTCTGTTCTAAATTGTCGGGTACCGGTGTATGCCGCTGCTGAATTGCCGGTTTTTCATGTTTCACTGTTGGCACTGTTCCCATCGATTTGGGCAATCACTGTAATGCCACAACCACCATGGCTGTGGCATTACAGTGAGTGGCAGACAATCCCTGCATGATTGGTGCTCTAAATAGCGCCAGACATGCAGGACAAGCTTTTGGTGCACGAACAGTTATCGAACATAACCTCGAACAGCCGAATTTTTTGCAAATCGTTCGGGTTCGTCGAACAACTCGAACACCGCCCAAAACAGCTCGAATTTGAGATTGGCGAACAGTTCTAGTCGAACACCGCTCATCTCTAATCATCACCTGTCCTACAAAGACACAGTCAGAATTACCCTGGCGAATTGAGTAAATTTGAAAATGTCAAAAAAATGCAGAATTGCTGTTTTTTCTATTCATTCACAAAGAATAAATGTAAGTTCTTAAATATGTGCGCAAAATAGCGGTACTTTCAAATATAGATAATCTTGCAAAAACAAGTCAAAGTAAAAAAAAATGCATCCAGTTGTGACATTTACAGTGTGTTGAACATTCCTGAATCTAAACATGTCCTGCCGAAATAGCTCAGTTGGGAGAGCGTTAGACTGAAGATCTAAAGGTCCTGGGTTTCGGCAAAAGTTTTTTTCTTCACCCATTAAATTATAAGCAGAAAATAAACAAAGCATATGGACTGACTGTTTACAGAGAATGTAAAAGTCCTAATCATTATAACTATCTACAGGAAATAAAATGATAGAAACTTGAGAACTGAACACTTTTAACTTTTGAGGAAAATAATATTTTTTGTAATTTTTCCTTCATTCTGGACATCATCACTTTGTTTTATTTTAGTTTGACTTAGCTGTATGAGGATTTAAAGGAAACCTGATAGCTAATACGGGCAGCATGTATCAGACACTAGCTTAATGACTTCAGCCATTTATGTTTGACTATGAATCGCTGTGGCATTACTGAGACAAATATGCTTCAAAAATATGCCAGGAACAAAGCTGTTTGGGGAAAAAGCTAGGAAGTCAAAAAACACAAGCCCCAACTCAAGACCGTCATCTTTCATTCTAAAAATAGGGGTTTCCACGTTAATGGTAAGACAAGGAATCCACAGATTTGGCATTTCTCTAGCAAGGAGAACCCACTTAAAATGTATGGGGTGCTTGTCTCCATAAGCGCAAGCTGGGCACTAAACTGGCTTATTTGCAATTCTGGATGTTGCAGAGTGAAAACACCTGTTGGACAAAAATAGTAATTGTCGGTGTTGATGAATTCATTGTGAGGAGTAATTTATAAAATGGGATCACTTTGGAGAGGTTTCTGCTGTTTTGGTACTTTTTGAACTCCGCAAATGTCAGCCTCAAAATATTCTTGCAAAATCTGCATTCCCAAAACCCAAATAGTGCTCTTACTTTCAAAGCCCTGCTGTGTGACCAAACAGTAGTTTCTGAAGACCTATGGGGCATCACCGCTTTTCAATGAAATTGTGCAACTTTAGATATTTTCACAAGAAAAACTAAATATATATTGACCTAAATTTACCATTAATATAAAGTACAATGTGTTACAAAATAACACTATCAGAATCACTGGGATATGTTAAGCATTCCAGTGTTATTGCCACATAAAGTGATACATGTCAGATTTAAAAAACGGTGCTTGGTCATGAAGCTCAAAATTGGCTGTAACTTATAGGATACAAATCAATATTGGAATAAAAGAAATCATGGTATATTTCCTTTCATCACAAGTAATGCTCATCTTTCTACTGCTTAGCTCAGAAAGAGTTAAATTACAAAAGCCAGAAGAAGTCAGGATGGCCGAGCGGTCTAAGGCGCTGCGTTCAGGTCGCAGTCTCTGCTGGAGGCGTGGGTTCGAATCTCACTTCTGACATTATCATTTTCTTTCAAGAAATTGTACAGCTTCACTCCTGTTACTGATCAATTGGGGTTCCGCTCCATTGGTGGCAATCTCAAATCGAAAACTAAAAGCAATCGGACTAAGCAAAACCAATTCTCAACGTTGGCACTTTGGCAGTATTCCTGGGGGTCCTTGAGGCAAATCTTTAATGTCCTGAATTTGTGCTTTCACAAAAGACTTCTGGGAACATCAAATAGTTTTTGTGCATATATTAGTTGTTGTTTTGGCATTGGAAAAATACTGTGGATAGGAAAATGAGAGGGACAATTTCATCTCTATGTGTTCTCTGTCCCTATTAGGGCAGAGAGTGAACCTCCTAATGTGCTGTCGTGGAGGATTCCTAGAAACCGAATTACCAGTAAGTCTAATTTCAGATTTTTCTACCTCAGGCATCAATAGAATATAAATATACTTAATAAACAAAAGCTAAAAAGCAGATGAACATAGTTTAAGAAGTCTGAAATGTGCATGTGATACTGACATCAAAGTTTCTCCACATTTTGGGACAAATGTTTTCACTTTCAACATTAACAATCAGTAGAATATTTTCTCTAAATTTGCATCTCCTTTCTTCACTCCAATTGTTTGCACCTAAGAAAAAATAAAGCTTGATGCAACATTATGCTTACAAATTGTGTTTTATGCTCAATCATCACCTGTCCTACAAAGACACATTCAGAATTACCCTGGCGAATTGAGTAAATTTGAAAATATAAAAAAAATGCAGAATTGCTGTTTTTTCTATTCATTCACAAAGAATTAATGTAAGTTCTTAAATATGTACGCAAAATAGCGGGACTTTCAAATATAGATAATCTTGCAAAAACAAGTCAAAGTAAAAATAAATACATCCAGTTGTGACATCTACAGTGTGTTTAACATTCCTGAATCTAAATGTGTCCTGCTGAAATAGGTCAGTTGGGAGAGCGTTAGCCTGAAGATCTAAAGGTCCTAGGGTCAATCCTGGGTTTTGGCAAAAGTTTTTTTCTTCACCCATTAAATTTTAAGCAGAAAATAAACAAAGCATATGGACTGACTGTTTACAGAGAATGTAAAAGTCCTAATCATTATAACTATCTACAGGAAATAAAATGATAGAAACTTGAGAACTGAACACTTTTAACTTTTGAGGAAAATAATATTTTTTGTAATTTTTCCTTCATTCTGGACGTCATCACTTTGTTTTATTTTAGTTTGATTTAGCTGTATGAGGATTTAAAGGAAACCTGATAGCTAATACGGGCAGCATGTATCAGACACTAGCTGAATGATTTCAGCCATTTATGTTTGACTATGAATCGCTGTGGCATTACTGAGACAAATATGCTTTAAAAATATGCCAGGAAAAAAGTTGTTTGGGGAAAAAGCCAGGAAGGCAAAATACACAAGCCCCAACTCAGGACCGTCATCTTTCATTCTAAAAATAGGAGTTTCCACGGTAATGGTAAGACAAAGAATCCACAGATTTGGCATTTCTCTAGCGAGGAGAGCCTACTTAAAATGTATGGGGTGCTTGTCTCCATAAGCGCAAGCTGGGCACTAAACTGGCTTATTTGCAATTCTAGATGTTGCAGAGTGAAAACACCTGTTGGACAAAAATAGTAATTGCCGGTGTTGCTGAATTCATTGTGAGGAGTAATTTATAAAATGGGATCACTTTGGAGGGGTTTCTGCTGTTTTGGTACTTTTGGAACTCCGCAAATGTCACCCTCAAAATATTCTTACAAAATCTGCATTCCCAAGACCCAAATAGCGCTCTTACTTTCAAAGCCCTGCTGTGTGACCAAACAGTAGTTTCTGAAGACATATGGGGCATCACCGCATTTCAATGAAATTGTGCAACTTTAGATATTTTCACAAGAAAAACTAAATATATATTGACCTAAATTTACCATTAATATAAAGTACAATGTGTTAAGCATTCCAGTGTTATTGCCACATGAAGTGATACATGTCAGATTTAAAAAACGGTGCTTGGTCATGAAGCTCAAAATTGGCTGTAACTAATAGGTTACAAATCGATATTGAAATAAAAGAAATCATGGTATATTTCCTTTCATCACAAGTAATGCTCATCTTTCTACTGCTTAGCTTAGAAAGAGTTAAATTAAAAAAGCCAGAAGAAGTCAGGATGGCCGAGCGGTCTACCGGTGTTCAGGTTGCAGTTTCTCCTGGAGGCATGGGTTCGAGTCCCACTTCTGACATTAACATTTTCTTTCAAGAAATTGTACAGCTTCACTCCTGTTACTGATTAGTTGGGGGTCCGCTCTATTGGTGGCAATCTCAAATCGAAAACTAAAAGTGATGGGGCTTAGCGAAACCAATTCTCAACGTTGGCACTCTGGCAGTATTCCTGGGGAACCTTGAGGCAAATGTCCTGAATTTGTGCTTTCACAAAAGACTTATGGGAACATCAAATAGTTTCTTTGTGCATATGTTAGTTGTTGCTTTGGCATCGGAAAAATACTGTGGATAGGAAAATGGTAGGGACTATTTCATCTCTATGTGTTCTCTGTCCCTATTAGGGCAGAGAGTGAACCTCCTAAGGTGCTGTCCTGGAAGATTTCAAGAAACTGAATTACCAGTAAGTCTAATTTCAGATTTTTCTACCTCAGGCATCAATAGTCTATAAATATACTTAATAAACAAAAGCTAAAAGAGCAGATGAACATAGTTTAACAAGTCTGAAATGCGCATGTGATACTGACATCAAAGTTTCACCACATTTTGGGACAAATGTTTTCACTTTCAACATTAACAATCAGTAGAATATTTTCTCTAAATTTGCATCTCCTTTCTTCACTCCAATTGTTTGCACCTAAGAGAA
Source organism: Phyllobates terribilis (assembly GCF_046119375.1). Classification (NCBI taxonomy): domain Eukaryota; kingdom Metazoa; phylum Chordata; class Amphibia; order Anura; family Dendrobatidae; genus Phyllobates; species Phyllobates terribilis. The sequence goes on from NW_027362825.1 coordinate 1,915,148, forward strand.
AATAAAGCTTGATGCAACATTATGCTTACAAATTGTGTTTTATGCTCAATCATCACCTGTCCTACAGAGACACAGTCAGAATTACCCTGGCGAATTGAGTAAATTTGAAAATGTAAAAAAAATGCAGAATTGCTGTTTTTTTCTATTCATTCACAAAGAATTAATGTAAGTTCTTAAATATGTACGCAAAATAGTGGGACTTTAAAATATAGATAATCTTGCAAAAACAAGTCAAAGTAAAAATAAATACATCCAGTTGTGATATCTACAGTGTGTTGAACATTCTTGAATCCAAACGTGTCTGGCTGAAGTAGCTCAGTTGGGAGAGAGCTAGACTGAAGATCTGAAGGTCCCTGGTTCAGCTCTGGATTTTGGAAAAAGCTTTTTTCTTCACCCATTAAATTTTAAGCAGAAAATAAACAAAGCATAGTGACTGACTGTTTACAGAGAATGTAAAAGTCATAATCATTATAACTATCTACAGGAAATAAAATGATAGAAACTTGAGAACTGAACACTTTTAACTTTTGAGGAAAATAATATTTTTTTGTAATTTTTCCTTCATTCTGGACGTCATCACTTTGTTTTATTTTAGTTTGACTTAGCTGTATGAGGATTTAAAGGAAACCTGATAGCTAATACGGGCAGCATGTATCAGACACTAGCTGAATGATTTCAGCCATTTATGTTTGACTATGAATCGCTGTGGCATTACTGAGACAAATATGCTTCAAAAATATGCCAGGAACAAAGCTGTTTGGGGAAAAAGCCAGGAAGGCAAAAAAACACAAGCCCCAACTCAGGACCATAATCTTTCATTCTAAAAAAAGGGGTTTCCACGTTAATGGTAAGACAAAGAATCCACAGATTTGGCATTTCTCTAGCGAGAAGAGCCCACTTAAAATGTATGGGGTGCTTGTCTCCATACGCGGAAGCTGGGCACTAAACTGGCTTATTTGCAATTCTGGATGTTGCAGAGTGAAAACACCTGTTGGACAAAAATAGTAATTGCCGGTGTTGATGAATTCATTGTGAGGAGTAATTTATAAAATGGGATCACTTTGGAGCGGTTTCTGCTGTTTTGGTACTTTTGGAACTCCGCAAATGTCACCCTCAAAATATTCTTGCAAAATCTGCATTACCAAAACCCAAATAGCGCTCTTACTTTCAAAGCCCTGCTGTTGACCAAACAGTAGTTTCTGAAGACATATGGGGCATCACCGCATTTCAATGAAATTGTGCAACTTTAGATATTTTCACAAGAAAAACTAAATATATATTGACCTAAATTTACCATTAATATAAAGTACAATGTGTTACAAAATAACACTATCAGAATCACGGGGATATGTTAAGGATTCCAGTGCTATTGCCACATAAAGTGATACATGTCAGATTTAAAAAATGTGCGTGGTCATGAAGCTCAAAATTGGCTGTAACTAATAGGTTACAAATAAATATTAAAATAAATGAAATTATGGTATATTTCCTTTCATCACAAGTAATGCTCATCTTTCTACTGCTTAGCTTAGAAAGAGTTAAATTACAAAAGCCAGGAGAAGTCTGGATGATCGAGCTGTCTAAGGCGCTGCGATCAGGTCACTGTCTCTTCTGAAGGAGTGGGTTTGAATCCAACTTCTGACATTAGCATTTTCTTTCAAGAAATTGTTCAGCTTCACTCCTGTTACTGATCATTTGGGGTTCCGCTCTATTGGTGGCAATATCAAATCGAAAACTAAAAGTGATGGGGCTTAGCAAAACCAATTCTTAACGTTGGCACTTTGGCAGTATTCCTGGGGTCCTTGAGGCAAATCTTAAATGTCCTGAATTTGTGCTTTCACAAAAGATTTCTGGGAACATCAAATAGTTTCTTTGTGCATATGTTAGTTGTTGCTTTGGCATCAGAAAAATACTGTTGATAGGAAAATGGGAGGGACTATTTCATCTCTATAAGTTCTCTGTCCCTATTAGGGCAGAGAGTGAACCTCCAAAGGTGCTGTCGTGGAAGATTCCTAGAAACCGAATTACCAGTATGTCCAATTTCAGATTTTTCTACCTCAGGCATCAATAGACTATAAATATACTTAATAAACAAAAGCTAAAAGAGCAGATGAACATAGTATAACAAGTCTGAAATGCGCATGTGATACTGACATCAAAGTTTCACCACATTTTGGGACAAATGTTTTCATTCAGTAGCGGACAACCCCTTTAACTTTAACTGCAGGGTAGTGATGAGTGAGCGTGCTCGTTTAACCCTTTCGCCGAGCTCGCTCGGGTGCTTACCTAGTATCTTCTGCAAGCTCGTATATTAAGTTCAAGTCCCGGGCGTCTGCATGATTTATGGCTGTTAGTCAGCTTCACCACATGCAGAGATTGCCTGTTTGTTAGGGAATCCTCACTTGTTGAGGCTGATTATCAGTCACAAATCATGCAGGCAACTTAATAAACGAGCATGCCAAAGATACACGAAAGCACCCAAGAGTGCTCGGCGAAAGCGTTAAATGAGCATGCTCGCTCCTCACTACTGCAGAGTCATCACAAGGAACATTTAAAGATTTTCACCTATTGACATCAATGGACTGCATTTGTATTAAACAGATTGTATTGCGTCTTCTAGAGATGTTTTGTAGGTGCTGTTTTCTTTGGCAAATAGATGAGAATCAAGCAAGGGACTCCCCTCAAATAACAGGAAATGTCCTAACAGCATATTGAAAATTAGAAAAACCCTTTAATATTTCTCTATCAGTCAATGGATGTCTACTTTCTACATGGGCAAACACAAAAGTGACCAATAGAAAAAAATGTTCTACCAAAACTCATTGAAAAATATAATCAAAATCATCAAGATCAACTATAGCTAAGAGCGTATAAACATCAAGGCCAACTACCACCAAGGGTGTATCACCATCAAGGCCAACTGCAACCAAGGGTATAAAATATCTAAGGCCAACTACCACCAAGGGCATAAAAACATCAAGGCCAACTACCGCCAAGGGTATAAAAATATCTAAGGCAAACTACCACCAAGGGCATAAAAACATCAAGGTCAACTGCTACCACCAAGGGTGTATGAATATCAAGGCCAATTACCTCCAATGGTGTATAAACATCAAGGTGAACTACGACCAAGAGCACAAAAACATCAAGGCCAACTACCACCAAGGGCGTATCTACAGACATGCCAACCATTAACTTTTCAGGGCATATATATGTTTATGGTCACAATAACCCATCTTTTACACACATTAAACACAAGTATTATGAATGACACATGTTAGGTTGGGGGAGCTGTGACAAAATTTGCATCTGATTGACCCAATATATGATATTTACTTTACACAATTTTCCACCTGAATGTAGAGATTACCTCCAGATTACTGTTGTAATAACTGTCCCTGTGTTACTCTTTTATAGTTGGATAATTGGTGCAGCAGTGGCTGATGCCTTCTATTCCCCTAATTGCAATCAGATTGGTGAGTTACTCAGAAAAAGGGTTCAAATTGGTGATGAACTATAGTTTTGGTTGGGTTACCATAGTGTCAGGTATGCCAAACCCAATGTTACTCACCCAATTCATCTCTTGTCTATATCATTAGATCAATTACAGCTAATAACTATTTTATTCTGTGCTTTACAGTATTTCCTGCTGGGATCCTTCAGCCTCCATTTTTCAGCAAACAACAGCCGCAAGGATTGAACTTTGGTGGAATCGGTATGGTCATTGGTCACGAAATCACTCACGGCTTTGATGATAATGGTAATGATGAGAAGTAACTGATGCTTTACTACTACGTCATTGAGGTTCCAGTGGTACATTTATGGAATAAGTAAATAGTAGTTCTGTATGTTTTTTTTTTCCTTTTATAGAAACTTTATTGCAAAAATAAGAAAAACAAAAACAAGTCTTCCACATCCTTGAGGCCAGCTCTAAGGGGTAGATACAAAGGAGTTTCTGTTAGTCACGTTGGACAAACAGGTCTAGATTCAGAAATTAGCCGTTATTCATAACTGTCATAGCTGTCTCTGTATGAGCCTCCGGACCTATCCCCGTAACTGCCTTGGCTTCTGCCACTTCCATAGTAGTCACAAGATCCACCACCATATCCTCCACTCCTGTTGTCAAACCTGCTGTTTCCATATTAATCCAAAAAGTGAAAAGCCTATTTGGGACAATACTTCTATTCAACAAACACCCGATCAGGTCAAAAAAGTATAGATGCACAAATTCGATAAAAAGATTTTGAAACTTTTATTGAATTATTTTAAAAGAAACACTACTGTCCCTGAAGAAGCTGATTGCGAAATGCGCATTGGGGCAGTCCTTAACTGCAGTTGAAAGGTTGTATTGTCTCTATTTACATTCTGTTTATCTCTATGCCTGATGATAACATCTGTTTATTTCCATGCTTGGTGATACCATCTATATTTTGTGGGCCATGATTGACTTTGCCCTACATTGTCACTTCTCTACCATTTGTGGGCTTTATGGCTTCTTTCTATATGACCTATTGACATATTTATAGATATATACCTTTACGGCATTTTGACTACATTTTTTATGCTGGATACTTTAAGGTGGGTACTTGTAATCCACTAATGCTTACTAGATGAATGAATTTTGGATACTGATCCTTTATTTATTTATTTATTTATTTATTTAATTCTTCATATATTTATCACTGGGTTCATTGATATGATCTCCTTTTGTTAGTCTTGTTAAACAGAATAAATGATTGATTACCCTTGTTATTAGCACTGCAGGCACCTTCATTGGTTCACTTCTCCTTTATGTGTGTTTTTTAAATTTCTTTTAAAATAAATCAATAAAAGTTTCAAAATCTTTTTATCGAATTTGTGCATCTATACTTTTTTGACCTGATCGGGTGTCTGCTGTTTCCATAACCTCGGTCTCCACCACCACGTCCTCTACCACCATGGAAGAATCCTCTGCCACCTGAAGAGCCTCCTCTGTAAACCCCACGTCTTTCACCAGACGACTTGCCAGCCTGGTCTACACGAATCTGACGCCCATCCACAGCCTATATACAACTTTCAAAAGCTGATGAAACTCTGATGGCAAAAACTGACACTTTAACCAAATACTGATCAAACACAGATCAAAATCATTGATGAAACTTGCACCGTTTTTTTTCATACGATAAAAAACTCTGACCTCTGAATGAGCTCTAACAGTTATAGTCAGTGAAGCTCAGCATCATGTATATGGATTATGCTCAATGATGGTTGTTATTTAACAGGAAGGAATTTTGACAAGGACGGAAATATGTTTGATTGGTGGAGTAACTTCTCTGCAATGCATTTCAAAGAGCGGTCCCGATGCATGGTCTACCAATATGGCAATTACACCTGGGAATTAGCTGGGGGGCAAAATGTGAGTATGTTTTTCTCTTTTTCTAAATATGCCATCAGAGATATATCTCCCAGTTGACTGAAAACACCAGTGAAATGGATGAGATGACCAGACTGACTGAATAAGATGTCTGCATGGGCAAACACTTGACAGACGAGGTTTAATGTTGATAAGTGTAGAGTAATGTACCTCGGCCGGAGTAATCCTATTGCTGCATATATGTTAAAGGTAAATATACTCAGGACTATAGAACAGGGCAAGGACTTGGGTATTCTGATTACAAGTAAGCTGGGCAGCAGTACTCAATGTCAGGCTGCAGCTGCAAAAGCAAACAAGATTTTAAGATGTATAAACAGAGAGAGAAAATCCAGCGATCCAAGTGTATTGTTACCCCTTTATAAATCACTGGTGAGGCCACATCTAGAATATGGGATCCAGTTTTGGTCCTCACATTTTAAAAAGGATATTCAGAAGTTAAAGTCAGTTCAAAGACGGGCAACTGGATTATTACAAGGGACGGAAGGCCTCTCATATGATGAGAGGTTGGAAAAGTTGGGCTTGTTTTGCTTAGAAAAAAGACGTCTCAGGGGAGATTTCATTTATATGTATAAATACATTTGTGGTCAATAGAGAGGACTGGCACATGACTTATTCCTTCCAAAAACCTTACAAAGGACCAGGGGGCACTCATTAAGGGTGGAAGAAAGGCAATTCCGGCAGCTAAATAGGAAAGGGTTCTTTACAGTTAGAGCAGTCAGAATGTGGAATGCCGACCACAAGAGGTAGTAATGGCAGACACTATAACAGCTTTTAAAAAAGGGCTGGATGATTCCCTCAGTACAAATAATATTGTGGTTGTAGGGCTACTGCCAGATTCCCTGCATGGTGTCCCTTCCCCTTCCATGCAGGGACGCTGACTCAATCACTGCCAGGTCCTCAGCATGGACTCTAGCATGCTCCTGCTTCTGTGTGTGCCGCACTGTGTCTCAGAGGCACACCTAGTATGCGCTCCCCTGCTCTTAAAGAGGCAGCGTGCGCACATCGTAAATGTCCCCAGCTATCAGCTGGGAGGCATTTAGTTAATGTGATTACCTGCAAGGTGTCTCCCAGCCATTAGCTAAGAGGCATCTTGTATAAAAGCCACCATCCCCAATTGGGAGGTGCCTGAGCAACCCCTATAGTTATGGAAGGTGGTTTGGTGTGTGTAACTGCATGTTGCCAGGTCCTTCGTCCTTATTCTGTTAAAACTATTCCTGTATCCTGTGTCCCTTTAGTCCAGTATAGTTTGTCCGTGTTCCTGTCACCGCTTCGGCGGTGTCCATATCCTGAAAATGACTATGCAGTACCTGTCTGCTACTCTGGGGCCTGAAGGCTCAATACCCAGGCCTGAACCCTTAACCTGTCCCAGTGGCCATCTTGTCTGCACAGTCTGAATATGTCCCAGTGGCCGTCCTGTCTGCACAGTCTGAACCTGTCCCAGTGGCCATCGTGTCTGCAGTCTGAATCTGTCCCAGTGGCTGTCCTGTCTGCACAGCAGATCCTGTCCCAGTGGCCATCCTGTCTGCACAGCAGAACCTGTCCCAGCAGCTGTCCTGTCTGCACAGTTTGAACCTGTCCCAAGTGGCTGTCCTGTCTGCACAGTTTGAACCTGTCCCAGTGGCAGTCCTCTCTGAACAGTTTGTACCTGTCCCAGTAGCTGTCCTGTCTGCACAGTTTGAACCTGTCCCAAGTGGCTGTCCTGTCTGCACAGTTAGAACCTGTCCCAGTGGCTGTACTGTCTGCACAGTTTGAACCTGTCCCAGTGGCAGTCCTCTCTGAACAGTTTGAACCTGTCCCAAGTGGCTGTCCTGTCTGCACAGTTTGAACCTGTCCCAGTGGCTGTCCTCTCTGAACAGTTTGAACCTGTCCCAAGTGGCCGTCCTGCCCTGTTGAGAATCTGAATTAATGTTATTTACCCTTGGGGTCAGCTGCTACTGCAGAAAGCCGCCCTGAAGTGTCACCTTACAGCTATCAGCCGCGCAAGCCTGACCTCACCACTACAGGCTCCTGCGAACATCAAGGTAGCTGCATAGTTACGCCCCTCCAGGGCAAATCTGCTTTGTGGCATAGTGGGTCCACGAATTACGTGCTACACCTATATAAATAATCTAGTGATACAGAATGTATAACTGGTGGAGAAAGGTGGAACTTGATGGACCTTAGTATTTTTTCAATCTATGTAACTATGTAATATAAAACTAAATCAATAGTGCAAGGTAGTTGGGCACTTCTGTATTGTCTTTATTGACAGGTTTATCCCACTGGAGCATGTGCTATAAGTAGAGAATATGAAGAGGGTGGTCTCAGATGCTTTTATATTTATGGTAATCTACATGGAATTAAAAAGATTAACAGATAATGTTTACTAATTGAGACAAATGGATTCTGGAGGCGCTCCCATGGAAGGTTTAGTAACCAAAAAAAATTGTTGAATCTTCCAATTGTGGTGCAATCACATGGAGGATATTCCACCATATTTTTTTATCCAGGGATTAATATTTGTAGGTTTATTAAAAAAATCATAAAACCATGAATACACATAAGGGACATGGATGTACAAAAGGGAAAGGGAGAAGGAAGTCTTTAAAAAGGATCACACAACGCGTTTCTGCTCATAGAGCCTTCATAAAGGAAGCCTATAACATACTGTCTGACACCAAATATTACAAACCAATTACATCTGACCCCACTGATGTCTTTGAAAAAGAATATAATAAGCTGATACAAGAAGCCTTTCAAGCTAAGATATTGAATAAAAGAGAAAAGCGTTATCTAACAAATAATAGCCCAAATCAAGCTTTCTTTTACCACCTACCAAAAATACTCAAAGACACAAAGAATCCCCCCGGAAGACCCATCATATCAGGGATAGGCTCTCTCACTAGCTCTCTATCCCATTTTATTGATCTTTTTCTTCAGACTTATGTCCTTAACTTACCATCCTTTTTAAGAGACTCATCCCAACTCATTCTGGAGACAAAGGATCTACAATGGGGAGAAAACTATATGTTTCTCACCCTAGATGTATGTGCTCTATATTCCAACATAGAACACAGTTTAGGTCTTGATGCAGTAGACCACTTTCTATCAGGGGGCAAAAAATATACCACCGGAACAAAAAACATTCCTGTTGAAAGGTCTAAGATTCATTTTGGAGCATAACCTTTTCTCCTTTCAAGATAAGATGTACCTCCAGCAGTTCGGGACCGCGATGGGGACTCGGGTCGCACCCAGTTTTGCAAATCTTTTTATCGGGCGATTCGAGTCCCTATCGCCTATTACATCTCCAAAATATACCGAACATATATGTTATTATCATCGATACATCGACGATTTATTCCTCATATGGAATGGTACAGAAGAGGAAGCGTCTTCCTTCATCAACGAACTAAATCAGAACAACTGGGGAATCTCATTCACAAGCAATATGTCCAGAGAAAGAATTATTTTCTGGACTTGGAATTATTTACTAAAGATCAAACCATTCAGAGCAAAACCCATTTTAAACCAGTTGACACCAATGGTTATTTAGATTTCTCCGGCGCTCATTACCCCAGATGGAAACATAACATTCCATCCAGTCAATTTCGCCGGATCAGGCGCAACTGCACTTCCACAATAGATTATATTGAACAATCTAAAATCAAAATATCCAGATTCGAAGATAAAGGTTATCCAAAAGAATTGATCCAGTCCTCCTACCGAAAAAACCTGACACTTACACAAAATATTTGCTTAGAAAATTCACAAAAAGATTCGGTAAAGGATATATCAAAGTGGAGGTACAGTTTTATCACTGCATTTAACAGTGGTAATTCAAACATCCGTAGAATACTAAAGAAGTACTGGTATCTTATCAAAAAAGATCCAATTCTGAAAGGGATGGTACCCTCTAGACCCAGCATAGTTTTCAGAAGAGGTAAGACTCTAAAAAATAACATAACACCGAGTCTTTTAAGAGATAAGGAGGTAAACGACAGGAATGCTAAACATCAGAAAAAAAGAGAAAATGGGAATATCTAAATGTGGAAATACAAGATGTCACTGTTGTAAGATTATCAATTGGGATATGAGGAAGAGTATCCACACTAAGAATCCCAAGATGACCTTAAAACCCACCCAAGAGCTCACATGCAGCTCGGAATTTGTCATCTATGTGGTAACATGTAGTTGTGGGTTACATTATGTAGGACGGACCACCCAAACACTACGAAGCCGTATGAATGGCCACAGGCATAACGTTAAAAATGGGTTTCTCAAACAGAGCCTTTCCAAACATATCACTCTTGTGCACAACAAGAACTTTGACTCCATAACAGTTACACCCATAGAGCAAATTCCACCACTCACCAAGAACAGAAAATCGGTCCTCAATGCGTAAGAATCCTACTGGATCTACAGACTTGGTAGTCTGTATCCAGATGGATTAAATGACACAGTTGAGACATTATAAGAGATATGTAGTTAGCTGAATAACACCACTTTTTCCATGGCAATTAACATCATGACACTTACAGTAAAGTCCTGTATCAAAACTAAGGACCTGTGGCATCTATCTGGCAATCCCTGATATCTCTCCAATACATCATATGTCTTTGACCAGTTGGTCTCATTTGACCTCCTTCTCATATAACCTGTTTATATGTGCAAATCACTCCATCTGAGGATTAACATTAACGTTGTAGTGGCAAGTAACATCAATATACGCGTCATTGGTTTTTATTTTTCTTTCAAATTTTTTTTGGTTTTTGTTTTTTTATTTTTATTATTTTTTTAAATTATTATTATTTATGTTTTTATTTATTTATTTATTTTTATTATTTCCATTTTTATTACTTTTTATTAATTTATTTTTTTAATTATTATTATTATTTTTTTTATCTTATTTTTTTTTTGTTTTTGTTTTTTTTTTTGTTTTGTTTTGTTATTTTTATTTTATTTTATTTTTATTTATTTATTTTTTTTGCTACCCATCATATCAGTCCAATGCCTCCCTAAATCAATTTTTAGATTTCTTGTAGGAACTCCACACGGTAGATAATTATAGAATTTGACAAAATAGTTATTTGGTTAACATAGGCTTGCAGCTCACATTTGGGTGATGATTTTTAAAATTTGAGCAATGACACTATTGGTAAGAAATATATGTATACAAGAGTCCACCTATATTCATCAATTAGACTCCAAACTCCACAACAGAGAAGAAGAGTAGATTGGAGTTGGATGTTACCTCTGAGGGTGACCCCACCCACAAGTAAAGATGCTGGGTATAAGAGTTCAGTCAAACCTAAGGTCTCATACACACCTGATGAAGGCTCTATGAACAGAAACGCGTTGTGAGATCCTTTTTAAAGACTTCCTTCTCCCTTCCCCATTTGTACATCCATGTCTCTTATGTGTATTCATGGTTTTATGATTTTTTCATAAACCTACAAATATTAATCCCTGGTGGAATATCCTCCATGTGATTGCACCACAATTGTAAGATTCAACAATTTTTTTTGGTTACTCTTTCTTCCACGGGAGCGCCTCCAGAATCCATTTGTCTCAATTTGTTCACGTGGTGGCTGTCTGTCAGGTAGAACAAATATACCTCCACCGTCTATGGAAGAGCTGCAAACCGTGGTCTGAGAACCCAAATAACGGACAAATTCCTCAAATAGAGTTGTGCCTATCAGAACAACTTGCTCAGGTGAGCATAAAAGATTTTATATTTTTTTTTAGTTTCAAGTCTCTACTTCCTACGCTCAGGTAGCGCTCTCTTTCCCTTTTTCCTCCACTTCTTTCTACCCAGGAACCATCAGATAATGTTTACTGGAAGTTTCAATGATATCATTCACATATAGTGTACAACACTAGACCATAATACATCTAATAAAAGAGAAAAAGGAAGGAAGGAGGAAAGGGAAAAGAGACAAAGTTTAAATGGGTTAAAATGTAAATAAAATACAAATTTTAATCACATTTCTTTAAAAAAATACTATATTAGTGTGATTTATTCCTTAGTCATTTATGAAATTAATCCAGACCAAAAGTTTCACAAAACCAATAGTTGGGTAGTGAAAGGGAGTGGTAAACCTAGACTACTATTACTGGAATAAAAATAATATTTGTCAATTAAAATGTTATTTGAGGAGATAATCACACAGAGCTAGTAAGAACTCCAGTAAAACCATGGTGTATTAAACCTACTGTATGATTAGTCCAATTTTTTTAAGACGTCTTATTTCAGACAATTTCTGCCACGGCTGTAGTTTGTTAAAACATGACAAACTGAGCTGTAATCGCCTTCCCCGGGTCCAACGGCGAGTCTCAACCGCTGCTTCTGGTGCCTTGGATTGGCTGCAGCGCTGACGCCACATCCACAGTGTGGTAGTCAATCAGTGAGCTTAGCGGCTCTGAATAGGGTGCTTCACCTACACAACCAGAGCAGCCGAGCTCATGATTGGCTGTTGCGCTATTGACATAACTTCAGCACCGCATGCTGGACATGGGTGCAGCGGCAGAGACTCATCATTGGACCTAGTGAAGGTGAGTTCAGTGTAGTTTATGGTTTAAAAAGCTGTAGCAGAAATTGCCTGAAAGGAGATAACCCCTTTAACCTATGGTGTGACTAAGTAGATCCAGTTGGTCCACTTCAAGTTCCTTCTCTTTGCTTTGTCTGTTTACTGATCCGTTGACCAGAAACCTCTCATTAAAGCATTCATATAACGTGTGATTTTAGAAAGAAGACAAGTCCCTTTAGAAGACCACATAAATTATATAAATTCATGATTTCTCATTTTTTAGGTAAGTGGTATCATTACCCTAGGAGAAAATATTGCAGATAATGGCGGAGTCCGACAGGCTTACAAGGTAAACTATTATGAGGTGTTTTTTTCTTCAAACTTGTTATTGTCAGTGGAAATGAATGGAGGATTACAACGTTCTGACATTGAAATGTCACAATAATTAATGTCCTTCATGGTTTTTAGGAAGCGACTCAGTATTTAATGTGGTCAAATCTGCAATCTTTCATGACGAGTTAGTTACAGCGTCAGCCTAAACATGCAGCCGTCGAGCTCGGGTCTCTGTATACTGGTGTTTTTCATTTTTTTAAATTTAATTTTAACAACAGTTAATCTCCTGCGAGAGTCTTCTGTCTCCTTTGTATATTAAGGACTTAAGTATTTAGGGTAGAGGTATTACTTGAAGCTCCTGGACCCCAATACAAAACACAACTTAGGTCTATTGCACTCCCGAGAGTTATTGCTCTAAATATTAATCAAAATACAAGACAACTACTCACCAAAAGCATAAATGTCTACTGATGGTTTGGCCATAATTGGCCCCGGTTCTAGAGTCTTGAGATTTGATGGTTATGGTGAAGATTTTTTTTGGTTGACTTATAGGCATATCTGAAATGGGTGGAGAGACACGGAAAAGAGCCCAGGCTCCCCGGATTGGACCTGACGCACAAGCAGCTCTTTTTCCTGAACTTTGCACAGGTGAACTTTATAGGCTTTTTGCAATACTGTTAGTCTAATATACAGTAGGTTATAGATATTATCATTTAGCAAAATAGTGCTGGTTAGAGGTACTTATTTCATATTACAAGAGAGTACTATTAGTATAATACAAGGTATTGATGCCTATTCCATATTACCAGGCAGTACAGTTACTATAATATGGATACTAGCTTGTTATTCCATATTGCTAGGCTGTAGTGTTACTACAATATGGGTAATACTTATTCCATATTCCTAGGCTGTAGTGTTACTATAATATGGGTTATACTTATTCCATATTACTAGGCTGTAGTGTTGGGATAATATGCGTTTTAGATACTTTTTTCCATATTGTAAATGAATGAGAGCTATTGGTAGAATTTCAGATATTGTTACTTATTTTATCTTATGCTCAGTATTGTTGGAGCAATGTAGGTAATTGAGATATATATATACAGTACAGACCAAAAGTTTGGACACACCTTCTCATTTAAAGATTTTTCTGTATTTTCATGACTATGAAAATTGTACATTCACATTGAAGGCATCAAAACGATGAATTAACACATGTGGAATTATATACTTAACAAAAAAGTGTGAAACAACTGAAAATATGTCTTATATTCTAAGTACTTCAAATTAGCCACCTTTTGCTTTGATGACTGCTTTGCACACTCTTGGCATTCTCTTGATGAGCTTCAAGAGGTAGTCACCAGAAATGGTCTTCCACCAATCTTGAAGGAGTTCCCAGAGATGCTTAGCACTTGTTGGCCCTTTTGCCTTCACTCTGCGGTCCAGCTCACCCCAAACCATCTCGATTGGGTTCAGGTCTGGTGACTGTGGAGACCAGGTCATCTGGCATAGCTCCCCATCTCTCTCCTACTTGGTCAAATAGCCCTTACATAGCCTGGAGGTGTGTTTGGGGTCATTGTCCTGTTGAAAAATAAATGATGGTCCAAATAAATGCAAACCGGATGGAATAGCATGCCGCTGCAAGATGCTGTGATAGCCATGCTGGTTCAGTATGCCTTCAATTTTGAATAAATCCCCAACAGTGTCACCAGCAAAGCACCCCCACACCATCACACCTCCTCCTCCATGCTTCACTGTGGGAATCAGGCATGTAGAGTCCATCTGTTCACCATTTCTGCGTCGCACAAAGACACGGTGTTGGAACCAAAGATCTCAAATTTGGACTCATCAGACCAAAGCACAGATTTCCACTGGTCTAATGTCCATTCCTTGTGTTCTTTAGCCCAAACAAGTCTCTTCTGCTTGTTGCCTGTCCTTATCAGTGGTTTCCTAGCAGCTATTTTACCATGAAGGCCTGCAGCACAAAGTCTCCTCTTAACAGTTGTTGTAGAGATGTGTCTGCTGCTAGAACTCTGTGTGGCATTGACCTGGTCTCTAATCTGAGCTACTGTTAACCTGCGATTTCTGAGGCTGGTGACTTGGATAAACTTATCCTCAGAAGTAGAGGTGACTCTTGGTCTTCCTTTCCTGGGGCGGTCCCCATGTGAGCCAGTTTCTTTGTAACGCTTGATGGTTTTTGCAACTGCACTTGGGGACACTTTCAAAGTTTTCCCAATTTTTCGGACTAACTGACCTTCATTCCTTAAAGTAATGATGGGCAATCATTTTTCTTTACTTAGCTGCTTTTTTCTTGCCATAATACAAATTCTAACACTCTATTCAGCTGTGTATCCACCTGACTTCTGCACAACACAACTGATGGTCCCAACCCCATTTATAAGGCAAGAAATCCTACTTATTAAACCTGACAGGGCACACCTGTGAAGTGAAAACCATTTCCGGTGACTACCTCTTGAAGCTCATCAAGAGAATGCCAAGAGTGTGCAAAGCAGTCATCAAACAAAAAGGTGGCTACTTTGAAGAACCTAGAATATAAGACATATTTTCAGTTGTTTCACACTTTTTTGTAAAGTATATAATTCCACATGTGTTAATTCATAGTTTTGATGCCTTCAGTGTGAATGTACAATTTTCAAAGTCATGAAAATACAGAAAAATCTTTAAATGAGAAGGTGTGTTCAAACTTTTGGTCTGTACTGTGTATATGTGGTGCCCCTGAGGGTTTAGTCACCACAGGGGTACTGCACCTCTGAACGAGGTATGGTATCTCCTCTCCAAGGTAAGGATGGAGTACCACACAGGACCCCAACCACACACTCAACACTACACCACTCCAGTTCTGAAGGGGGCCTAAAAGCACCATAGTGCTGCCCCGGGCCGGAATGGAGGAGTTGGGGGGAACCAAAGTTAGGGGGAACCACCTAGTGAGTGAGGGTGGAGGAAGCACTTTACTTTAGCACTTAATAGAATCATATATAACTGGAGGCCATTTTAATAACCGGGTCTTTGTTCGTGGGTCTTTGGGATGGCAAGTTAGCACAAAGCTGCAGCCGGCTTAGGGGTCCACGGTTCTCGGTCTCAGGCCTCAAGACGGGGGATTGGGGCAGAGTATAATCAGCTCTGTCCCCGGTCTTAGTCCAACCAAGAAGGCCCAGGAGGGGAGCAGAGGAGTTAGGCTCCACAGGCGAAAGGATCTCCGGGGGTGCGGAGGGAGCGCAGTCTCCACCTGTATTCCCTAATCTGAGTTCATCCAGAGGGACCCGGCCTTACGCCACGTTCTCACCACTAGTAACCAAGAAAGGCACCCAGTCGGTCCGGGAGCTACACGCTACCCATCAAGGACATCGCAGTACCCGTATGGGACGCAGTGGGGGACACAAGGCGGGAGAAGTTCAACTAGATAGGAACACACTAGAGCGGAGGTCCTGTCAAGTGCCCCTGAACTACCTGGAGCGTGCTGAACCCCACCCTGGCGGCCGCAGCTCGCCGTGTGACAGCAGAGAGGAGCTCTCAGCTGAGAAAACACTACCGTGAGTAAAAGACTTGGATGACTTCAACTACTGCCTCTGTTTGTTCTTTCCTCCGTGGCTCTGCACCCACCACTGCTCTACTCTGCATCCCCCTCTCTAACTACACTGCCTTGAGGCCCTGCTCCATCTGTGGGGAGCAGCACCAACTAAGCACCAACACCTGCCTCAGAGGACTGTCGCAGCGCTGGTGGTCCTCACCAGATACCACGGGTGGCATCACGAACATTCCCCTCTCCCATACACCTTTTCCCCCATTCCTTGCTTTTAAGAGTGACCCCAGGGTACGGGCCCGGGAGCCGGCCACCGCGACATCCCCCCCCCCCCAAAACTAACAGCAAGGCCCGGGCGCCGAGTCGTCCCCATCCCCTGGGCGCGTCATATATATATAAAGTATAAATAGTAGACAGCTGGCAGAATCCTGGAAAGCGCTGAGGGGGTTAATAGGAAAAATATATGGGTCCAGGTTTGTTAGGAACGATTAGTTGAGATGGGCAGAACTAGCCATTCCCACCCTCCAATCCAAGAGGTGCAGCTGGTTTAAAAGGGCAGCTGAGCTGTTCATTCCTTGTCTGGGAGTAGAGATGCGAACACCTCTCGTATTTGGATCTGGGTATGCACGGTGGAGGACCTGTGTAAGTTGTTTAGACTCTGCAAGAGCCCAAGTATTGGGCTTTGAATATTGAGCAGCTGAACCGCTCTGTTTCTCATACTGCTGTATGGACTCTTTGTTTTGTTATTACTTTTTGTGGAAGTTTTGGAGTTCTGTGTGGACAAGAATCTGTGTGCCTGTGTGAACACTACCAACGAGCTGAATCCCTACTATATATACAGTATATATGTTCTATACTACTAGGCAGCACTATTATTCTAATATTAGTCATCATTTTTTTTCAAAATTACTGCACAGTACTGTGGTATAATATGGGTTAATGGGTTGTAAACACCTAATAATGCAACGCAGTACCACTGGTATAGTATAAGGTATTGTATTACTTATTCCATATTACTGGGTAGTACTGTAGGTATAACATAGGGTATTTTTACTTCTTCCATATTAGTAAGCAGTACTGCTGGTATAATATAGTATTTTGTTACTCATACAGTCAAGGTCGAAAGTGTTGGCACCCTTGAAATTGTTCCAAATAATGAGGTATTTCTTCCAGAAAATTATTGCAAATCACATTTTTTGTTATACACATGTTTATTTCCATTGTGTGTGTTGAAACAACACAAAAAAAAACAGAAAAAAGGCAAATTGGACATAATTTCCCAAAGTGGACAGGACAAAACTGTTTGCACTCTCAACTTAATATTTGGTTGCACACCCTTTGGAATAAATAACTGCAATCAATTGCTTCCTATAACTATCAACAAGCTTCTTACACCTCTCAACTGGAATTTTGGACCACTCCTCATTTGCAAACTGCTTCGGGACTCATATTTGAAGGGTACCTTCTCCCAACAGCAATATTAATACCTCTCCACAGGTGTTCAATGGGATTTAAATCCGGACTCATTGCTGGCCACTTCAGAACTCTCCAGCACTTTGTTTCCATCCATTTCTGGGTGCTTCTTGAAGTATTTTTGGGGAGTATTTCCTGTTGTAAATCCCCTGACCTAGGATGCAAACCCAGCTTTCTGACATTGGGCACTACATTGCAGCCCAATATCCTTTGGTAATCTTCAGATTTCATGATGCCTTGCACACAGTCGAGGCACCAAGTGCCAGAGGCAGCAAAACAACCCTAAAACATCTTTGAACCTCCACCACATTTGACTGTAGGTACTGTGTTCTTTTCTTTTTAGGCCTCATTCCATTTTCAGCAAACAGTAGAATGATGTGCTTTAACAAAAATCTTTATCTTAGTCTCAGAAGACGCTTTCAAGAAAGATTTTGGCTTACTCACATACATTTTGGCAAACTGCAGTCAAGCCTTTTTATGTCTCTGTGTCAGCAGTTCAGTCCTCCTGGGTCTCCTGCCATAGCATTTCATTTCATTCAAATGTCGACAGATCGTTTGCACTGACACTTATGCACCCTGAGCCTGCAGAACAGCTTGAATTTCTTTGGAACTTGAATGGGGCTACTTATCCACCATCCGGACTATCCTGCGATGCAAACTTTCATCAATTTTTCTCTGTCGTCCACATCCAGGGAGATTAGCTATATTGCCATGGGATGTGAACTTCTTGATTATGTTGCGCACCGTGGACAAAGGAACATCTCTGGAGATGGAGTTGTTACCTTGAGATTGTTGATATTTTTCAACAATTTTGGTTCTCAAATCCTCAGGCAGTTCTATTCTCCACTTTCTGTTCTCCATGCTTAGTGTGGCATACACAGACACACAATGCAAAGTTTTAGTCAACTTCTCCCCTTTTTCTCTGGTTTCAGGTGTGATTTTCATATTGCCCACACCTGTTACTTACCACAGGTGAGTTTGAAAAAGCATCACATGCTTGAAACAAAGTAGTTTATCTAAAATTTTGTAAAGGTGTCAACAATTTTGTTCGGCCCACTTTTGGGATTTTGTGTGAAATTATGTCCAATTTGCCTTTTTTTCAGTTTTTTTTTGTGTTGCTTCAATAAACAGACAGGAAATAAACATGTGTATAACAAAATAGGCGTAATTGCAATAATTTTCTGGGAGAAACACTCAATTTTCTGGAACAATTTCAAGGATGTCAAAACTTTTGGCCATGGCTATATTACTTGGAAATATCGTTGACATAATATTAGTTATTGTTACTTATTTCGTATTAGTAGGCAGTACTGATGGCATAACATGCGTTATTGTTACTTATTCCCTATTACTAGGCAGTATTGTTTGTATAATATGGGGCATAGCTACTTATTTTAAATTAATTGCGGTATTGTTGGCATAATGTGGTTTTAATATTTATTCCATATTGCTAGGCAGTGTAGTAGTACTTTAGTAAATGTACTGTAGTAAAGGGATAGATCTTAGCCCCTGTAAAATGTCTTGTACACACAGGTATGGTGTGGATCTTATCGACCAGAGTATGCCAGGCACTCGATAAAGACAGATGTACACAGTCCATTTAATTACAGGTGAGTTATTTTTTTACTATCTCACTGATTTTAAGCTTTTTTTGGTAAGTGACCATGTGTATCACAGTCATCTATTTATTTCCTCCATCCTTTGATCTGTCCTCTGTTTCTTTTTCCTCTTTGTTTCCTTCTATTTCACATTTTTATATCGTTATTTATTTCCGTCTTCTGGTGGTTCTTCTTTCAGTTCTCTCTTACCTTCTACCTTTTTGTCCTTCTATCTTCTATTTTTCTTCCATTCCTCCTGTTTATTTGCCTCCTCCTCTTTCTGCTGCTTCTTCTTTTGCTTCTTTTTCTTCTCCTTCTTTTACTTTTTCTTCTTTCTTTTGCATGTAGTCTTCTTTTTTGTCTTCTCCATACAGTCTACTCTTTACCTTTTATCACCTCGTTTGCTTTTGTCTTGTGTATATCTTTTTATATCTTCATTATTCTACACCTTATTCTTCTTTTCCTTCTCTTCCTTTGGATTCCTCTTCTTTTCTTTCTTTTCTCTTCTACCCCCTGATTGTTGTTCTTTCTTAAATCTTTTTCCACTAATTAGTTGTTTTCCTCTTGCTCCTATTCCTTATCCTTCACTTTTCCTTCATTTTTTTTTCTTACGCATTTTCTTCTATCATTTGTTTGCTTCTTTCCCCCTCTTTAATATTCCTTTCTTACTTCCCTAATTTCTTCTATTGTCCCATTCAATGCCCTTCTTTAGCATCTCTATATATTCTTCTTCCTTAACTTTTTCAGTTTCTTTTCCTTTTCTCCATCCTCTTTTTTTACATCTCCCTTTTCTTTATGACATAGGCTTAAGAAATAAACTTTTACTTCCATTAAAATTACATTTTTTCTTGTTGTTTCTCATAGCAACATCTTTAGACGTGAGTCATTTAAAATGTTTGAATTATAAAGTTCTGCTTTAAAGGAGTTGTCAACCTTTTTCCTTTTAAAACCTTGCTCATTATCATAAAAAGATGTTAAAGAAACTTCACTCGAGGACCAATCTCACACACTTCTCCACAGCACTGCCCTGGTCTCCTCGCTTCCTCATTCTGCAGGATGATTCGTGACCACTGCATCCAGATAGTAATCACTCCTGCAGTCACTGAATGGCTGCAGTGGTCATGAGCCGTTCCCACCAGAAGTGAAAGTGATGAGACAAGCAAGGGACCTGAGAAGCGCTACAGTGGAATAAAGGGCGATTGGTAGTGAGCAGAGATGATCAAATCTGTTAAGATTCAAATTTGACAAATCATGCAAATTTAACAGGGAATTTTCATTTGCATCAAAGTTATTCGATGTGCATTGATTTTCCTTATTATGTTCTGTGGGCTCTTCAGAACACAGAATGTAAGCATAAAATAATAATACTGTAGCCCACCATCTGGTCCATCCCGTTTCTTCTTTTTGCCTAGCTCTATTGCATGCATCCTCTTTGGCCTGTTTCATTCTATGCCGGGGCTTCAGGCACCGGCTAGGCCTCTGACATCAGTATGCGTTGTGCCATCAAGGTGCACATTAGATAGTACTACGTGCATCTTCAGTGGCTCTGACTACATCATTCAACACGTCTCACGATGGCACGGAGTGCAGTGATCTCAGAGGTCTAGTCAGTGGCGGAAACCCCAGCATAGAGTGAAGCAGGTTGAAGATGATGAATGCGACAGGGAAAGGAAAAAGGAAGAGGTACAGAAGACCAAACAGTAGTTTGCAAGGCAAGGGTGGCAGAACAGATAAGGTAACTATTTTTTTTTAACCTGTTGCTCGTCAAAATGGTAG
Organism: Phyllobates terribilis; assembly: GCF_046119375.1. NCBI lineage: Eukaryota > Metazoa > Chordata > Amphibia > Anura > Dendrobatidae > Phyllobates > Phyllobates terribilis. The sequence continues at coordinate 1,935,788 of NW_027362825.1, forward strand.
CCGCGTGGAAGAAATTTCAAAAGATCCATATTATGCAAAATAGGAATTTTGTAACCTTTTAAGAGAAATCAATTCCAGGTGAATAAATTTGCTCATCTCTTTTAGTAAGCACAGTTGTTTGTTTTTCATTTTTTGGACCATTACTCTTAACCATTCATGTTTGTAAATCATGTTCTCATTATCATTACAGGGTGATGGGATCCTTACAAAACTTTGAAGCTTTCTCTGAAGAATTTAACTGCAAGAAAGGCACCACAATGCACCCTGTAGAAAGATGCCGAGTTTGGTAGTCTCAAGTCTTGATCTTCAAAAATCAATCTAAAAATGTCTACTGGGCTGGCTTATACATTTTGCCAATGATGTGCCTGGTATTTCCCTCTGATTCGGTCAGAGCCATGGTGTGTGTAGCGAGTCAGGGACAAGCAAGGCGGCAGGCATACTGGTTTAGGGTTTCTATAACGCAAGTGTAGAATTTTATGCCGTATGTCGCATGGAGAAAGTTATGATAGAAAAGACTGTTTTAATGGCTTGACTGTTATAAAAAAAAAATTCTGCTGTCAGGTTTCAAAGACTAGTTCCAAGAAGATGTATTTTTTTCTCAAGTTATCTTGGCTTTTGATATTATGTAGTATGTCTGTGCTGCTCTCATTTCACATTTTCAGAAACATTTAAAACAAAATATTCATGGGAAAATTACAGAGGAGAAAGCAAAAGCAACTCTTTTATAAACTCCCCAGTAAGGTTAGCCACTAGAACAGGACACAATTTAAAAGTTACTTCCTAACTTTGTCATCATCCCTTCCTGTGACCTTTAGGTGGCGTGTTTTATTCTACCACTGCATAGCAGTTATTCAATAGAATTTTCATAATTGTTACTATTTTTTTATTAGATGCAAGGTTAAATAATGCAGAATGCAATTGTAAAGTTTTTTTGGAAAGTTCTTCACTTGGCACGCCACAGCATAACAGCTTTGCCTGAAGTGTTTCTTTAGTCCAATTAATCGGAGCAAAAACTGAAAAATGGAGTTCCTTTTGTTCTAATGCTAAAAAAGACACCAATTATAGAATTAGGAATATATCCTTCAGAGTGGACTCGCTTTATATTTTTGCAGTTTACGCAACTGGAGCACAGTAATGTGATCACCGGACATTTTATGCCCCTCCAAACTATTCAGTAGTGCTCCCAAATAATACAGAAATGCCAATTTTTACTTCAAATTTCTATTTAACTTCAATTATTACAGGATATTAAGGGGTGTTGGCAAGTAGGTTTAATGCAGATCGTGTTTAATGAAGTCAATGAACGCATAGATGACATGATATAAATATATATATATATAGACTTAATATTGGCATCTGTTTTGTCTAAAAATCTACGCAAAGCTCATTATTTTTTTACAGAAACTATTAAAATTTCAGAACTTGTCATTGACACACATCAGATGGTTGCTTGAAAGTGATTCGTTTTAGAGAACTATATATACAAAGGCTATGTAATTTTGTTAAAGAAAAATAAAAGTATATATAAATATATATATAAATTTAAATCTACATAAATGTGCTGCGTGTCGTCTCAGGCTTTCTGTAGGAGAGAAATAATTATATTGCAATGTATGTTCTTTTCAGATTGCTATGATGTCATGTTTCAATGGTATATGGTGTCATTATTGTATGTCGATAATTATTTTTGATTAAAATGACATGTTAATGGCATTCACGACCTGTCTTATTGTCAGTTTGCTTGTGGCTGCAGCCAGTACAAAATAGGAGTTGTTGCTGTGGCGTAACAAAAGGCTACCCAAATTTTTACATGCCCTCCCTTCAATTTTTTCTTCATTCATTATGAAATTTAAAGGCAAGGTAAAGGGGACCTGTCATCCCTTGAAAAGTTTTCAATTTTTGTTCTTATTTTATTCCTGCTACATCCTTGAGTATTCTGTTTTTTTGTTTTTGTTTTTGTTTTTTTTATAAATCTGCCATACAGTTTTTGAAATATGACCCTTTTTATTTATTGCTAATTCATATGGTTTTTACCATGAGGGTGTGGCTCACATGATCCTCTGGGGAATGTCTTTGGACTGGGCATCAATACCCTGTAAGAAAAGGGTATGTAGTGTGTAGAGGATGTGCCGTGCAGTGTGATCTGCAATAAGTAACGTGCTTCTTAGTGTGATCTGCTGTAGATGTAGTGTCGTGCGACTTAAAGTAGAAGGTCATCTTTTGCAGGTCAAGCTATGCAACACATCATCTGTTTTGTGTAACCTGCAATAGATGACAGGCTGTTTTGTGTGATCTGCAATAGATGACATGCTGGGTAGTGTAAGCTGCTGTACATGATGGGCGGTGTAGTGTGAGCTGCAGTAGATGTGCTGTGTAGTGGGAGCTGCAGTAGATGGCGCGCTGTGTAGTGTGAGCTGCAGTAGATGATGTGCTTTGTAGTGGGAGCTGCAGTAGATGATGTGCTGTGTAGTGGGAGCTGCAGTAGATGGCACGCTGTGTAGTGTGAGCTGCAGTAGATGATGTGCTGTGTAGTGTGAGCTGCAGTAGATGATGTGCTGTGTAGTGGGAGCTGCAGTAGATGGCGCGCTGTGTATTGTGAGCTGCAGTAGATCAAGTGCTGTGTAGTGGGAGCTGTAGTAGATGATTTGCTGAGCATTGTGAGCTGCAGTAGATGATGTGCTTTGTAGTGGGAGCTGTAGTAGATGACATGCTGTGTAGTGTGAGCTGCAGTAGATGATGTGCTTTGTAGTGGGAGCTGTAGTAGATGACATGCTGTGTAGTGTGAGCTGCAGTAGATGATGTGCTTTGTAGTGGGAGCTGTAGTAGATGACGTGCTGTGCATTGTGAGCTGCAGTAGATGATGTGCTTTGTAGTGGGAGCTGCAGTAGATGGCGCGCTGTGTATTGTGAGCTGCAGTAGATTATGTGCTTTGTAGTGGGAGCTGTAGTAGATGACGTGCTGTGCATTGTGAGCTGCAGTAGATTATGTGCTTTGTAGTGGGAGCTGTAGTAGATGGCACGATGTGTAGTGTGAGCTGCAGTAGATGACATGCTGTGTAGTCGGAGCTGCAGTGGATGACCTGCTGTGTATTGTGAGCTTCAGTAGATGATGTGCTGTGTAGTGTGAGCTTTGAGAGAGAAATATGCTTTCTTACTTATACAGGGAACGAGGCGCATGGGAGGCTAGTCGGACAGGCCGGTCCTAAATAGCTTCTTCAAACCTGCTCCCCATGAGTGATGAGTCTATCCCTGAATATGTGTATAGGGAAAAACCTGTCATCATTGGTAGCAGGCATGGAGAAGCTCCAGAGACTCAGCTGTCTGATTAGTCTACCATGTGGCTAGGTTTGCGGCAGCTCTTAAAATGTGTTTTTCTCTGGCAGCTCTTAAACTATGTTTTTCAGAGTCAAACTTACCTGGCTGACATCATGAAGCCAGTGTCTGATACTAGATGCCTGTGTATATGTTGTCAGGTTCCCTGTGAAGAGTAATCACTGTTTTAACCCCCCCAACCCGTCCCCACCATAAATCAACAGTACAATAAATATTAAACTTTGTAATATGTCTTATTAGAAAAATCTGCTTCTTTCTGCTTCTGGACGAATCCTTCATTCTCAATCACAAGTAAAATGTGTATTCAGTGAACACTGATTTTCCCATTAATGATAGGAGATGACAGTTGGTGCTAATAAAGGTCTATAGAGCAGTGTAACTGTCATTTCAGGAGAACTTGCTTCAATGTCTGTGTCTGCCTTTAGCTCCTCCCTCCTCCCCTCTCCATAGAATTTTAAAAGTACCAACTGTGATCTCCTATCTCAGCAATGGGAAAATCTGTCTTCAATGAATACAGATTTTACCCATGAATTGAGAGTAAAAGCTCAGTCTAGGGGGAGAAATAATCAGATTCTCTGATAAGATATATTACAAAATTTCTTATTTCCGTTTTTTAATTTTTATTTATTAAATACAACAGTTTCTAAGAGAGGGAGATACAGTGGATATTGTAGTGTATGGACTTAAGAAGCAAAATAAGGCAGTAATAGCACAAAAGGACAGGCAGAATATCATAATAATCCAAACCTTTGCATTTAAACAAATCTCCATAATACTAATATCCCCAGGAGTTACAGAAGTGATAATCCTAAATATAAAAAAATAACTTGTCAAAGAAAAGTAAACATGGCTGCAATCTTACCTAAGGCAAATACTTGGAAAAAGAAGAAAAAACAAGAAAGCTGGATATAATTAGTATCAATAAAGGTACTTTGGTTAATGGCATTCTCCCAACTATTCTAAGAGAACTGAGCTCAGTTTTGGCCAGACAACATTTTTAATCTTCAAAGACATTGTTTCCTCGGGTTCAATGTGTCACAATCAAAATTATATTTGTTTCCAATGTTTTATTAATTCTCCCGAAAAAATGTTTCTAACTGGCATATGATTCTACAACATACAGTTGTCCAAAATACCTAGAGTCTCTCAACAATCATTACAGGGAATGGCTCATTTGTAATGTGATGTTTAGGTCCAAACATTCTTGGTCAATTAATTCTGTAATATATTCCTTTTGAAGTTGGAGCTTTATTGATCTTATACAGAGCTCCAAATCCACTGTGAAGACCTAGATAAGACTAAAAAATTCTTACTGACTGCAGTCACCACTAGGAGAAGCTTAGAGGCTGACTCCATACTGTTCCATTACTGCAGTATAATAATAGATGACGCTTGGAAATAATAAAAACAGCTGTAGCCTTCCATTCTGAATCCTAGGGCCGACCTGTTTTGAAGAAGGGATTTCAAATGTCACAGGTGAGTGACACTAGTTTCTTCTACTGATACACTTGGATGAACATTGGCATTACAACTGCATGTAAGATGACCTCAGAAAAGTCTAAGGGTGTGTTCACTTAGAGGTTTTTTCACATGGATATTTAACTGTTTTAAAATCTGCATCAAAGTGTATTAAAATAGTATCCAAAGCTGTTTTAGATGTAGAATTTGTAAAGGAACATACCATTAAATTGACTAGTAGCCGTGCCAATCGTTTCTATGTCATTGGACTTTTCTATTATTGAGTTTTTTATTGTCTATGTATGGAATTAAGAGCACTGTAGGATAAAACATACACAGACATATTGAGAAATTAATTCAACTTTATTTTGGACCTATTAATGGTCATCAGTCATTTTACAACAAGAATGACTTAAATTCCTATTGATTTGCATTCAACGCAGAGTCCCGATGATGTCACTAAGATGCCCGGGCACAAAGACAGAAATTTCTCTTATGTGGTTACCAGGGCATCAAATATACTTCAATGGGAATACATGTTTTCATAGTTTTATAACAAAAAAAAACTTCTGGAAGTTATTCTTCAAATTATCTGACAGTGAGATCTAGAGCAAACATTGGAAGGAAAGCATGATATGAATTCTTATTAATGGATTTAGAAGCCAGACCTGATGCTACTCATTTGGCCTTCAGTACAAATCTTCTATGTTTTCAAAAATGTGTAAGGGTTAGGCCCCCTTCACACGTCCGTGTTTCCAGTACGTGTGGCGTCCGTTTTCACCAGAGACAAGTACACACATCATAATCTCTGGGGCTGCGTTCATGTATGTGTTTCCACAGTTACCATACGTCCATGTGAACCACACCGAGACATGTCTGTTTTTAACCAGCAGCATGGATCATACGGACCCATACAAGTCTATGGGTCCGTGTAAAACAAGTATCGCTCATGGATAATATCCTTGTCATACATACCAGAATAGAATGCAGAATAGAAATTACAGATTTTTAAGTGATGTGCAATGATGATAGATAGATAGATAGATAGATAGATAGATAGATAGCTTGCAGTGTTTTCTATTAAGCCACATAAATTAATAATTAAATGAAAAAAAATACATGGGGTTGCAAAGGTAAAGCAGACAGCTGTGAGCTGTTATTATCAGGCTGGGAAAGTCCCTTCCCAGCCTAAACGTATCAGCTCACAGCCGCCCCACAAGAGGAGCATCACATGAGATGCTCCAAGTTTGGCTCTTTGCCTGGCTGTTCCCGACTGCCCTGGTGCAGTGTCAATTGGGGTAATGGCTTTTGGGGTTGATATCAGCTGTGAATTGTCTAAAAACACAGATGGCATCAATCCCTGGAGTTAGTAATGGAAAGGTGTCTATTATACAACCCCATTACTAACCGAGTAATAATAAAAAAAAAACAACACACAAAAAAATACTTAAATGAAATAAGGACTCCCTGACACTTTCCTTCATTCACCACTTAATTCAAAATGGAAAAAAATCCCATACAGGTCTGCCATAGCACTGCGTAGCAGGACCCGAAAGTGGCTGGCTGTAGGCAAGGCTATGGAGGGTCAGAGCGAGGCTCAATAGCCTCTGTTCATCAGAATTGCAGGACTATGTTGGATTTGGTGGACTACGGCGGACCTCTGTGTGATTTTTGTCCTTTTTGAATAAAGTGGTGAATGAAGGAAAGTGTCGGGGAGTCTTTATTTCATTAAAGTATTTTGGTGTGTGTGGTTTTTTTTTTTATTACTGGCTTAGTAGTGAGGGCAGTGTCTGACTGGGTTGTCTGGGGCCCACAGAAGGAATTGATCCTCAGGGTGTTTGAACCCTCCTGTTTGTTTTTTCCATCTTGTGTTTTGCGGTCACGTGACCATCTGCCTTTATATTCCAGCTCCACCCTTTTGGCTGTGCTGGACTTCAGTGTTTGACTGTTTCTCTAGCCAGGTGCTTCTGTGCCTTTCTCTGTCAGTTCGTTTGGTCCTTCTGGGAGCTCTAGTACCTTTTTTTGCTCTACAGCAACTTCTCTGTTTAGGAGGTGACCCATTTTTTGTCCATAGTTCTTTTAGGGACCCCTCCCCTAATGCTATAGGTCTTTGTTCAGACTAGCCGAGGACTAAGGCGGGTCTGTTTGCTAGGAACAGGCAGCCGGCTACATCATAGGGATTCAGCTTAGTTTTACTGTAGGGACAGTTTTCCCTTATCTTTCCTTAGTACTTGTTGCAGATCATAACAGTAAGTCCAGCCCCCCAAAAAAACAAAAAAACTAAAAGGAAAGAAATTCGGGTATCAGTATGGTTTCTGTCCAGGATTTTTCTCAGCACCTGCAGGGATTGTCTCTGGAGGTAGCCAAGTTACAGCAACACGTGAGTAGCTGTTCTGAAGCGAATTTTGTGGAAACCAAGGTAGGACTGCCTGATGTTTTTTTATGGTAAACAGCAAGATTTTTTTTCCTTTAAAAATGCTTGTTTGTTAAATTTTCGTTTGAGACCAAGGTCCTTTGGGAATGAATCACAGCGCATTGGTTTTATTTTGTCACATTTGCGCAAAAAACCACAGGAGTGGGCCTTTTCTCTCCAACCTAATGATCCATGCTTAAGGTCTGTAGAAGAATTTTTTTCTGCTATGGGGCTATTATATGATGATCCTGATCGAATCTCATCTGCTGAGGCAGAACTCAGACGTTTGAATCAGGCGTCAGGTGATGTTGAAAATTATTGCAGACACTTCAGAAGATGGGCCTCAGAAGTTAAATGGAATGATCCTGCTCTGAAATGTCTATTTCTTGCTGGTCTGAGTGAAAGGGTTAAGGATTTGCTAATTGCATTCCCCGCACCTGAGACTCTGCAGGATGCCATGCAATTAGCTGTTTGTGTGGATAGGAGACTGAGATTTAGACAGAATGAGGTAAAGACTCCTGTAATGACAGGTCCTAGTCCCCAGAAAATCTGCTCTGACGGCGGAGAACCGATGGAGGTTGGGGCGAAGTCGTTCCCCTCTCAGGAAAGAGACCGGAGGTTCGACGAGGGATTGTGTCTTTATTGTGGTAAAGCTGACCATTTGATTAAGTATTGTGAGCTTTGTTTAAGTAAAGAAAAAAAAAAGGTCAGTTACGCCTGTATAGCTTGTTTACTCTCTGCAGGAGTATTTCTTTCTGGGAGTACTACTTTGCATGAAAATTTGATTGAATTTTAGGTATTTGTGAATTGTGGTTCAACACTTAATGTGATTGATAAAGGGTTTTTGGAAAACCTTAAATTGAAATCCAAACCTTTGTCATCACCTATTTCTGTGATTGCAATTGATAACACTCCCTTGAAATGCATTACTCACAAGGCTGCTGCATTCCCCCTCACTATCAATGGAGTTCACCAAGAAATTTTGGACTTGGTTGTATTAGATAATTTACCCTCTCCGGTCGTTTTAGGTTTGCCTTGGTTAAAACTGCACAATCCTTTGCTGGACTGGTCTACTAATGTGATTAAGTCTTGGAGTCCGAAGTGCTATGATAAATGTTGTAATGTTCGCATTGCGGATGTGGAAAAAGGGGAATTACCTGTACCTATTCAAGATTTTTGGAGGGTTTTTTCAGAGGAGGAGTCGCAAGTTTTACCTCCTCATAGGGATTATGATTGCGCCATTGAGTTTGTTCCGGGAGCTACTCTTCCCAAGAGTCGCTTGTTTAATCTGACTATCCCTGAAAGAAAGGCCTTGGTGGAGTACATACAGACTAGCCTGGCTGCTGGTCACATTGGACCTTCTATGTCGCCTGTGGCAGTTGGATTATTTTTTGCTAAAAAAAAGGACGGGGGTTTACGTCCATGTCTGGATTTTCGTGAAATTAATAAGATTACCGTACGCAATTCCTACCCATTGCAGTTAATTCCTGACTTCTTTAACCAGTTGGTAGGGGCCAAGTAGTTCTCTTAAATTGATCTCTGGGGGGCATACAATTTGTTACAAGTGAAGGAGGGTGATGAATGGAAGACTGCTCTTAACACTCCGGTAGGTCATTTTGAGAATCTGGTGATGCCTTTTGGTCTTACCAATGCACCTGCATTTTTTCAGAACCTTATTAATGACATCCTGAGACCTTTGATTGGTAAGAATGTGGTTGTGTATTTGGATGACATTTTGATTTATGCACCAGATCTAGAGTCCCATTGGCAGAGTGTACGTGAAGTTTTGCAGTAATTGAGTGATAATTCACTCTTTGCTAAGCTGGAGAAATGTGAGTTTGCTGCGCAGAAAATTATTTTTTGGGGCTACATTGTCTCCAGCGAGGGCTTTGAGATGGACTCGGTGAAGGTTTAGGCTGTGCAGGAGTGGTCTAGGCCTATTGGTTTGAAGTCTATACAGAGATTTTTGGATTTTGCCAATCACTACAGGAAATTCATTAAGAATTTTTCTGTAATTGTTAAGCCTCTGTCCGATCTCACCAGGAAAGGTGTGAATACGGTCCAGTGGACTACTGAGGCCATTGAAGCGTTTGAGTATCTCAAAGAGAGGTTCAGTTCTGCCCCTATCCTTATGCAGACTGATGAGACCAAGCCTTTTTTGGTCGATGTCGATGCTTCATCAGTGGGGGTCCGAGCAGTTTTGTCTCAGGAGAACAAGGATGGAGTACATCCTTGTGCCTATTTTTTGAAAAACATTTCGGAAACCAAACTGAATTATGATGTTGGAAATCGAGAGTTGCTGGCTATTAAACTCGCGTTTGAACATTGGCGTCATTTTTGGAAGGCGCTTGATTTCATAATCAGGTTTTCACAGATCATAAAAATTTGATCTATCTGGATGCTGCCAAGCACTTGAATGCCCGACAAGCCAGGTGGGCACTTTTTTTTTCTCGGTTTCATTTTTCTGTTACCTATATCCCTGGTACTAAGAATGTTAAAGCCGATGCTTTATCTCGCAGCTTCTCTCCTACGGTCAGTACCGAGGAAGAGGAGAGCATTTTACAGAAAGGAGTTGTGGTGGCGGCATTGGACTCTGTTTTGGAGAATGGGATTCTGAAATCTCAAGATGATGCTCCATCTAACACTCCCCATGGGAGGTTGTTTATGCCTAGAGCCTTTAGGAGACATTTGTTTGTGGAGTGTCATGAGTCTCGGTTGGCAGGTCATCCAGGAATTTCAGAGACTGAGAGACTTATCAGTCGCAGTTTTTGGTGGCCTGGATGGCAGAAGGAAGTCATCAAGTGGGTGCGTCAATGTACTGTGTGTGCTAGGTCAAAGGCTTCACATACTCCTGCTTTGCCCACTGGAGGTTCCTTGGACGCATCTCACAATGGATTTTATTACTGATCTTACTGTGTCCAAGGGTATTACTGTCATCTAGGTGGTCATGGACCGTTTTAGTAAGATGTGTCATTTGGTTCCATTCATTAAGTTGCCTTGCGCCAAGACACTCGCTAAAGCGTTTGTTAAGGAGATTGTCAAGCTCCATGGCGTTCCCACGGATATTGTTTCTGATAGAGGACCTCAGTTTGTGGCTCGCTTTTGGCGTGCTTTTTGTGACAGGTTGGGAGTCCATTTGTCATTTTCGTCTGGGTATCATCCTGAGTCTAATGGACAGACTGAAAGAAAGAACCAGGATGTTGAACAGTTTTTGCGTTGTTTTGTGGCGGACAATAAAGAGGTGTGGTCTGAGTTTCTGCCTCTCGCTGAATTTGCTCTTAACAATCATACATCCTCCTCTGCTGGGTGTTCTCCTTTTTTCTGTTGTACTGGGAGACATCCGTCTTTTGGTTCGTTCTTCAAATTGGGGTCGGCAGTGCCGGAGGAAAATTTTTCCGGTGATTTGTAGATGATTTGGAGAGAGTTTGGACTAATTTATGTTGCAACCTTCAAGAGGCTAACAAGAAGTCCAAGAAGTATTTTGACAGGAAACGTAAGGAGGTTTTGTTTACTGTTGGTGACATGGTTTGGTTGTCCTCAAAGAACCTGCGGTTGAGGATTCCCTCTAAAAAACTGGGTCCTAAGTTTGTGGGTCCATTTAAAGTGCTTCAGGTTGTTAACCCGTCTGCTGTTAGGTTGGATGTCCCTACTTCCTGGAAGATTAATCCTGTGTTTCATGTTTCCTTGTTGAAAAAGGCTGATGTATCAGATAGGGATGCCACTGTCACAGTTCCTCCTGTGGTGGAAGACGGCGAATATGAAATTTCTCGTATCTTTAATTATAGATGGAATAGAGGGAGATTACAGTATCTTGTCTCCTGGAATGGTTTCGGTCCTGAAGACAACTCCAGGGTAAGGACGGATGATGTCTCTGCTCCTAGTCTTGTTAAAGCTTTCCACAAGAGGTTTCCGGATAGGCGTGGGCCTGGAGGATCCAGAGGATCCTCATAAAAGAGGGGGTACTGTTAGAACCCTCCTTTTTTCCATCTTGTGTTTTGCGGTCACGTGACCGTCTGCCTTTATATTCCAGCTCCTCCCTTTTGGCTGTGCTGGACTTCATTGTTTGACTGTTTCTCTAGCCAGGTGCTTCTGTGCCTTTCTCTGTCAGTTTGTTTGGTCCATCTGGGACCTCTTGTAGCTTTTTGTCTGTTTGTCTTTTTGTGTTCTGCAACAACTTCTCTGTTTAGGAGGTGTCTCATTTTTTGTTCCAGTCCTTAGGTCTTTTAGGGACCCCTCCCTTTATGCTATAGGTCTCCGTTCAGACTAGCCGAGGACTAAGGCGGGTCTGTTCGCTAGGAACAGGCAGCCCGCTACATCATAGGGATTCAGCTTAGTTTTACTGTAGGGACAGTTTTCCCTTATCTTTCCTTAGTACTTGTTGCAGATCATAACACAGGGCCCACCCTACAGTAATATGAAAAATACCTGTTAGCCGTTATCCTTGTTATAGTGGAGCGTCGACTGTAAATCACAGGCGGATCCTGCACATATACTGTGCATACACTATAACTGGGATGTACAATTACGCTAGTTTGAATTAACAGGGTTCTTTGGTTTAAACAAGTTATCACCGATCCATGGGCTCCACAAAATAGGTAATATCTTATTGATCGTTTGGGTCCTAACATTTGAAGGACACTAAGTTATCCCCATTATAAAATGCAGCAGCAGGTGGGACGTCTGACCGCAGCTCCATTCATTCTATTTGGGGCTATCAGAAAAAGACAAGAACAGCCACTGAGTGAATGAATGGATCAGTGGTCAAGTCGCACATGAGCTCCAATCTAATGGGATAAAAACTCCACATTCTACCAATCGGTGCGGGTCCCAGCATTCAGATCCCCAATAATCAATAATTTATCACTTATCCTGTGGAGAGGTGATTATTTGTTTTCCCCGGCGAACCCCTGTAAGTGCATCTTGTTCCAAGTATTTAATCACTAATTGAAATAAAGAATCTTGTAATTAATATCAGAGAGAACAAATGACCGCCATACACAATACAATTCACTATACATACCAATAGTACCGCATACAAGGGAGAAATACTGTCACACCATGACTGGACTATATATTACCACCCCATAGTGACCGAATAATACCACATACGAGGGAGAAATACCACCACACTGTGACCAGACCAGATATTAACAGCATATAGCATCCAAATAATTCCCCATCATTGCTCTCCCTCACCTCTGTCATTCCTCTCCCCCATCATTGCTCTCCCCACCTGCTCCATCATTGCTGTCTCCCACCTCCTCCATCATTGTTCTCCCACCTTCTCCATCATGGTTCTCCCCCACCTTCTCCATCATTGTTCTCCCCCACCTCCTCCATCATTCTTCTCCCCCACCTCCTCCATTATTGTTCTCCCCACCTCCTCCATCATTGTTCTCCCCCACCTCCTCCATCATTTTCATATCTCCTCCACATCCTCCATCGTCATTGCCATATCTCCCCATCATCATTGCCATATCTTCCCCACCTCCTCCATCATCAATGCCATATCTCCCCCCACCTCCACTATCATTGCCATATCTACCCCACCTCCTCCATCATCATTGCCATATCTCCCCCACACCTCCTCCATCATTGCCATATCTCTCCCACACCTCCATCATTGCTATATCTCTCCCCCACCTCCTCCATCATCATTGCCATATCTCTCCCACCTCCTCCACAATTGCCATATCCCCCACCTCCTCCATCATTGCCATATCCCCACACCTCCTCCATCATTGTCATATCTCCACCCACCTCCTCCATCATCATTGCCATATTTCCCCCACCTCCTCCATCATCATTGCCATGCCATATCTCCCCCACCTCCTCCATCATCGTTGCCATATCTCCCCCATCTCCTCCTTCATTGCCATATCTCCCGCACCTCCTCCATCATTGCCATATCTCCCCCACCTCCTCCATCATTGCCATATCTCCCCCACCTCCTCCATTATCATTGCCATGCTATATCTCCCCCACCTCCTCCATCATCATTGCCATATCTCCCCTACCTCCTCCATCATTGCCATATCTCCTGACCCCTCCTCCATTATCATTGCCATATCTCCCCCCACCTCCTCCATCATCATTGCCATGCTTTCCCCACCTCCTCCATCATCATTGTCATGCTTTCCCCACCTCCTCATCACCATTGCCATGCTATATCCCCCCCCACATCCTCCATCACCATTGCCATGCTATATCTCCCCCCACCTCCTCCATCACCATTGCCATGCCATATGTCCCCTTACTTCCTCAATCACCATTGCCAAGCCATATCTACCCCCACCTCCTCCATCACCATTGTCATATATCCCCACCTCCTCCATCATCATTGCCATATCTCCACCACCTCCTCCATCATTGCCATATCTCCCCCCATCTTCTCCATCATTTTACATATCTCCCCCCGCCTCCTCCATCAATATATCTCCTCCCACCTCCTCCATCACCATATCTCCCCCACCTCCTCCATCACCATTGCCATGCCATATCCCCCCACATCCTCCATCACCATGCCATACATATTTCCCCCCACCTCATCCATCACCATTCCCATATCTCCCATACCTCCTCCATCACCATTGCTCTACCTCTTCTCCCTCCACCTCCTCCATCACTGTTGCTCTCCCTCATCTCCCCCCCTCCTCCTCCATCACCACTGTATTAGTTAAAAAATAAAAAAAAACACTTACCCTTTTGCTCGTTCCCCCCAGCATCGTCCTTGGCTTCCTGCCCAGCGTCTTTCTCCCTGACACAGGTCCGCGTTGCATGGTGAGGTCATCAAGCAGCACAAGCCTGTGTCAGGGAGAAAGCAGCGGGCAGGAAGCACAGGATGGATCCCTCCGCTCCGCTGCCATTTTCCTCCCGTCAGCAGTGGAGGGGGAGGGATCGCATTGCTCCCTACCTGCTGCACACTATGAGGGCAATCTGGCCATAGGCCCCCCGTAGCCTGGGGGTCCACAAAGCAGGCCAGATTGCCCTCATCAGCCACACTGCAAGGGCCCCCCCCTCCACCATCGGGCCCCAGTACAGGTGCACCGGCAGCCATGTTAACCAGCAGGCCCTGTGCGTCCTGCTCAGGGACCCGCCGGGGACCTGGGCCCACGGGAGAATTCTCCGGTGTCCCGGTGCCCCAGTCCGACCCTGAGTGGAGGTGTACGATAGACATCTCTCCATTACTAATACCTTGGCTTGATGCCAGCTGTGTTTTTGGACACCAACCCCAGAAACCATTACCCCGATTGGCAATTGGGTAGAGTCACGGCGAAGCGCTCGATTTGGAGCATCTCATGTGATGCGCCACTTCTGGATCGGCTAGGAAAACTAAGGGAAAAGGATGCACAACCTATATAATAAATTAGGGTGACATAATGTACCAATTGCAAGTAATCACAAAAGAACAGATGGTACATATACAAATGCGCACACCTTCAATCCACAAATTGTATAAAAATGCAAATTTTATTAGAACTTACTTTAAAAACATTAAAAACATATATATTTACTAATACCCAAAAAGACACAATAAATATACAACATGGGTGAAAAAAAAACTACGATCAAAGTAGCAGAATATATTTAGCGAAATAGCAATGCACACTGTGTTTACCAATTGGTGCCCCTAATTCATATATGGAAATATAACATATAAACCCACGTCCAACTATATATACTGTAAATGAAAGGAGAGAGGGGGGATTTTTGTTGGAGTGGTTCTAACAACAAAATCAATAATTGGATGGCACATAAAATGTAGTGTGCAAAACCAACCCATTCACAAATCAATATAATACAAAATCTGTCATAAAGCATCAACAGCTAGGTGGTAAGCATAACAACACCTATACCAAGCAGGCCACTAAAAAGACCATATCATAGTATGTATAAGGCTGCCTAAATGATCCAATGTATCAAGCCATATCACCCATGAGATAGTATCAGGGATCAGTGCAGGGACCCATGCGTATCACTGTGGAACACAGCTTCATCAGGGAGGGTAAGCCTTCTGGAGCAGCTGTGGGCTGGTATTTTTAGGTTTGGAAGTGCCCAATAACCATATTATAATATCAGCTCACAGCTGGGTTAATAAAGTCCACCTTTTTCACAGAAAAACTCTTGGAGTGCTGCCTGCCTTTCTTTATTGTTGTTACTATTGCAAACGGATATTTGTTTGGGGGTCTTGCACCCGGGATTTAAATCATACGGTGCTGTTCCAATTTTTTTAGCTGTATATCTATCCATTATATTTGTACCTCACTTAAAAATCTGTAATTTCTATTCTGCATTCTATTCCAGTACGTGTCACGTGGATGAATCATGGATTGAAAATACATACACGAATGTTGAAAAAAAAGCACACGAATGGTCAAAACGGAAAGTCCCACACAGACATGTTTTTATGTGAACATGTGAAGGTGGCTTTATAGCCGCTTTTGTGGGAAAAACTGTAGCTTGAACATTTTATGATGTACCATTATCACGAAAATAAAGTATTCACAGTAATTTGATTGAAGAACTGATTACAGGTGCTGGATAAAGTCAGCAGAGTCACTAAAGAATTTCTGGCGTTTAGAAGGTAACTGAACTTAAAATTATTCATGGAATTCATTGCTGCAGATCTGAACCAAACATATGGAAATATTTGAAGCTGATTTATAGTCAAATAAAAGTTGGACATCAATATTGCTATAAATCATAAAAAATCTTAAATTATCATTCAGAATAAACAATATAAAGATTACAAACTCTGTCATCAAAACAAGCTCACTGACGACCTTACACTGCAGCAAGCATCCATGCCCACAACACCCACCATAACGCTACCCTCTCCCGCTTCCCGTATGAACCTGGTGCAAGGAACACATAGACACCGATTAACTCCTATTCAAAAAATTACTTTTATTGCTTTCATTAGGTGAGGGTCATCCACAGCTTTTAATTTTTCCTTTTTTATATATTCTAAAGGTTCTTATATCAACCAACATCTTTCCTTCTTTTATTTATAACTAAATATTTACCCAAAAACATAGTGCCTGGACGCTATGTCCAACTCCAGACTCCTACAGGGCTGATACATTTCAGTCTCCTAAAAATATCTTTTTCAATTTTAACTTCCAACCGCCATGGGGGAGATCTGTGGATTGCTACACAAAGCTCCGTCCCCACCCAACAAGAAAAGGACCTGCTATGCCCCATCATGGGGACCAGAGAAGAAGATTTCAAGTTCTATCTTATTTAAGTTAATTCCATCTGTTCTCCTGAGACATCTATTATGCCCCTCTAACTGCCAGTGATGAACCAGTACCACTGCCTTGGACAGAAGAAAAATGGAAAATTCTGGAGTTTACTGTTCTCCTGGCTTTTTTTTTACTACACTGGCATCACGCTCACCTTACCACGTAACCCAGGAAATTATTTCTGAATGGACCAGGACTGAGAAAAGAATCCTCATAACCTCTCCAAGTCAGTTCTTATAAGAGTGATGAACCCCAGTCAAATTCAATCATATTCGGCAGCAAGAGCTAAAACCTTATGCCTCGGATGCCCTTACAGAAAACCTCCAAATTCAAGGAACCTAAACTCCAACCACTCGGGCTGCACTCGGCTTGTTGGGCTACTCAAAAAGTGTACGAGTTACCTAAGAAGCATACAAGTATAACCAGTCTCTTTGGCTCTAAGGTAAATGATGAACAAGAATTAGTTAAACAACTAAGGGCGCACATAACTAATATAACAACCTGTGCTTACACAATTACGAGTTAACAAACACGGCCTATCAATTAGAATACTCGTTAAATATAACTTTTATTAGATCATTTTAAAATATTTTTGAAAATAGTCAAAAAGAAAAAAAAGTGAGAAAATAATATACAGTGGTGGCCAAAAGTATTGGCACCCCTGCAAATCTGTCAGATAATAATCAGTTTCTTCCTGAAAATGATTGCAATCACAAATTCATTGGTATTATTATCTTCATTTAATTTGCTTGCAAGGAAAAAACTCAAAAGAGAATGAAGCAAAAATCAAATCATTGATCATTTCACACAAAACTCCAAAAATGGGCCAGACAAAAGTATTGGCACCCTCAGCCTAATACTTGGTTGCACAATCTTTAGCCAAAATAACTGCGAACAACCGCTTCTGGTAACCATCAATGAGTTTCTTACAATGCTCTGCTGGAATTGTAGACCATTCTTCTTTGGCAAACTGCTCCAGGTCCCTGATATTTGAAGGGTGCCTTCTCCAAACTGCCATTTTGAGATCTCTCCACAGGTGTTCTATGGGATTCAGGTCTGGACTCATTGCTGGCCACCTTAGAAGTCTCCAGTGCTTTCTCTCAAACCATTTTATAGTGCTTTTGGAAGTGTGTTTTGGGTCATTGTCCTGCTGGAAGACCCATGACCTCTGAGGGAGACCCAGCTTTCTCAAACTGGGCTATACATTATACTGCAAAATTTGTTGGTAGTCTTCAGACTTCATAATGCCATGCACACGGTCAAGCAGTCCAGTGCCAGAGGCAGCAAAGCAACCCCAAAACATCAGGGAACCTCCACCATGTTTGACTGTAGGGACCGTGTTCTTTACTTTGAATGCCTCTTTTTTTTTCCTGTACACTCTATATTGATGCTTTTTCCAAAAAAGCTCTATTTTTGTCTCATCTGACAAGAGAACATTCTTCCAAAACGTTTTAGGCTTTCTCAGGTAAGTTTTGGAAAACTCTAGCCTGGCTTTTTTATGTCTCGGGGTAAGAAGTGGGGTCTTCCTGTGTATCCTACCATACAGTCCCTTTTCATTCAGACGCCGATGGATAGTACGAGTTAACACTGTTGTACCCTCGGACTGCAGGGCAGCTTGAACTTGTTTGGATGTTAATAGAGGTTCTTTATACACCATCCGCACAATCTTGCGTTGAAATCTCTTGTCAATTTTTCTTTTCCGTCCACATCTAGGGAGGTTAGCCACAGTGCCATGGGCTTTAAACTTCTTGATGACACTGCGCACGGAAGACACAGAAACATTCAGGTCTTTGGAGATGGACTTGTAGCCTTGAGATTGCTCATGCTTCCTCACAATTTGGTCCTCAGACAGTTCTTAGGTCTTCTTTCTTTTCTCCATGCTCAATGTGGTGCACACAAGGACACAGGACAGAGGTTGAGTCAACCTTAACCCCTTAACCCCCGAGGGTGGTTTGCACGTTAATGACCAGGCCAATTTTTACAATTCTGACCACTGTCACTTTATGAGGTAATTACTCTGGAACGCTTCAACGGATATCCCTGATTCTGAGATTGTTTTTTTCGTGACATATTGTACTTCATGATTGTGGTAAAATTTATTTGTGAAAAAAAATGGAAATTTGGCAAAAATTTAGAAAATTTTGCAATTTTCAAAATTTAAATTTTTATGCCCTTAAATCAAAGAGATATGTCACACAAAAGAGTTAATAAATAACATTTCCCACATGTCTACTTTACATCAGCACAATTTTGGAAACAAAATTTTTTTTGTTAGGGAGCTATAAGGGTTAAAAGATGACCAGCGATTTCTCATTTTTCCAACAAAATTTACAAAACCATTTTTTTATTGACCACATCACATTTGAAGTCACTTTGAGAGGTCTTTGTGACAGAAAATACCCAAAAGTGACACCATTCTAAAAACTTCACCCCTCAAGGTGCTCAAAACCACATTCAAGAACTTTATTAACCCTTCATGTGCTTCACAGGAATTTTTGGAATGTGGAAGAAAAAAATGAACATTTAACTTTTTTCACAAAAATGTTACTTTAGACCCAATTTTTTTTATTTTCACAGGGGTAACAAGAAAAAATGGACCCCAAAATTTGTTGTGCAATTTCCCCTGGGCAAGCAGATACCCCATATGTGGGGAAAAAACACTGTTTGGGCGCACAGTAGGGCTCGGAAGGGAAGGAGCGCCATTTGACTTTTTGATTGTAAAATTTGCTTGAATAATTAGCGGACGCCATGTTGCATTTAGAGATCCCCTGTGTGCCCAAACATTGGAGCTCCCCCACAAGTGACCCCATATTGGAAACTAGACCCCCAAGGCACCTATCTAGATGCATAGTGAGCACTTGGAACCCCCAGGTGCTTCACAAATTGATCGTAAAAATGAAAAAGTGTTTTTTTTTTCACTTTTTCATTTTTACGAATCAATTTGTCCAATGTTTGGGCACACAGGGACTCTCCAAATGCAACATGGTGTCCGCTAACAAATTGAATGGAAAATCGGCTCATATTGAGAATGCCAAGAGTGCAAAGCAGTCATCAAAGAAAAGGTGGCTACTTTGAAGAACCTAGAATATAAGACATATTTTCAGTTGATTCACACTTTTTTGTTAAGTATATAATTCCACATGTGTTAATTCATAGTTTTGATGCCTTCAGTGTGAATGTACAATTTTGATAGTCATGAAAATACAGAAAAATCTTTAAATGAGAAGGTGTGTCCAAACTTTTGGTCTGTACATTATATATATATATATATATATATATATATATATATATACACATATATACAGTTGAAACCAGAAGTTTACATACACTATATAAATAGACACATATGCATGTTTTTCTCAATATCTGAGATGATATCAGAATAAACCTTTCCTGTTTTAGGTCAATTAGGATTACCATAATTTATAATATTTGCCAAATGCCAGAATAATGAGAGAGAGAGAGAATGTTTTAAGGCACACCGGGTCGCTGTACATGGTGTACCCTGTTAATCCCTCTCTGGGACCAAATAATTCCACAGGAGACACCGGCCAACCTTAATAGCTGGTACCTGCCAGACACAGGACAAAACTCTGCCAACGATGTAAAAAATTAAATCAGAGGGACCAAATCCAAGTACCTTAGAGCAATAGGGAAATATAATTCATACAGAAATACCCCAGCCACCCGCCAGACACAGGACAAGTTGCATGGAATCCCAGTATAACATTTAGAAAAGGGCAGCCTCTTAAAGACCGCCTAGTTCACAGCCATTATGTTAGGAGCAAGCCGAAAGGCACCTGGGTGGACAGGAGGGTCTGCGGGACCTTTAAGAGTGGTGGCTGCTCTTTCTACAACTGGGTCATGCCCAGACATTCACAAGTGCATCTACGGGAAAGAGATTTTTCATACAAGATTTTGCTAACTGCAAAACCTCAGGGTTGGTGTACATGGCAACCTATTACTGTTCCTTAAATTTTGTAGGGAAGATGAGGAGGGAACTAATAAAACGTGTGAGCGAGCATTTTTAGGACATTAGACATCAAAGGGACACCCCTCTACAGGCCCGGCATCAGCACCCGGCGCACTCGGGCAAGTGCCGGGGCCCTGAGCAGGCAGGGGGGCCCACTCGCTGTGGGGTCTATGAGCAGAGAAGTCTGATGCTAGCACCCTCGAGTGGGCCCCCCCCGTTTGCTCAGGACCCCAGCCGGTACAATACTTAGCTCTCCCAGTTCCCCGCTGCTCTGGCCTCCTCCGCGTCTTCTGTGACGTCTCAGGTCAGAGGGTGCGATGACATCTTTCCAGCGCACCCTGTGCTGAGCACTCACAGCACAGAGAGCGGGAAGATGGTGACGCTGAAGAGTCTGGAGCAGAGCAGAGCAGCGGGAGCAGGAGAGGGGAGGTGAGTATTTGATTTTTTTACTTTTTTATGCATGGAGCAATATGTGGGGCCCATACAGCCAACAAATTATATGGGGGCCCACCCTGCAGTATTATATGGGGGCCCATACAGCCTGCAGCATTATATGGGGGCCTAGCCTGAATCATTATATGGGGGCCAAGCCTGCTGCATTATATGGGGGTCCATACAGCCTGCAGCATTATATGGGGGCCATACAGCCTGCAGCATTATATAGGGGCCATACAGCCTGCAGCATTATATGGTGCCCACACAGCATGCAGTATTATATGGTGCTCACACAGCATGCAGTATTATATGGGGTCCATATAGCATGCAGCATTATACGGGGGTTATACAGCATGCAGCATTATATGGGGCCCAGCCTGCATGGAGCATTATATGTGGCCCATAGAGCATGGAGCATTATATGGGGCCTATGGAGCATTATATGGGGACCAGTGTTCTGTATTGAGCATTATATGGGGGCCAGTATTCTGTATGTAGCATTATATGGGGGCCAGTGTCCTGTATGGAGCATTTTATGGGAGCCAGTATTCTATATGCAGCATTTTATGGGGGTCAGTATCCTGTATAGAGCATTATATGGGGCCACTATTCTGTATGGAGCATTATATGGGTCCATTATTCTGTATGGAGCATTTATATGGGGCCCATAATACTGTATGGAGGACTGTACTGTCCGGTCTGCACTGTGCGCTGCGAGGATGCGCCTGTTTCTGAGATGTTGTAGAATTTACAATAGATATCACCCATGTAATGTAACAAGTAAGTGAAATCTTTGGCATTGTACGATACCTATATTTCTCTGCCGTATCTGTGCATCATGAATTGTGATATGTGTTAAAGAGGCCCACTGAGACTCTTTCGCCCATGAAAACCTGAAGCCAGCCCTGCCACTCTAGCTTGCCACATGTGGGAACATCACCAAGGAAATACAAGGGATTCATCATTTTGTCTTCTGGAGGTGGTGAGAGAGAGTGGGAGACAGGGGGACTGGGAAAGACTCATCCTGCAAAAAGAGACCCAGTGGATTTTTAGGATGGATTCTGTTTCCCCCAAAGGGCTTAATGAAAAACTCACCGATGGCTGCTTCATTTGATTTTATTTGGGTAAGCTTCTGCCCTACAGAGGAAATCAGTTTTATTTGCATGGTCCTATGAGATGGATTTTGCACAAATTTAATAAGGTCACTCCGCTTTATATTTTATTATCTAAGTGGTCTCAATTCGGATCTTCAGATCTATTGTAAATAGTAGCACGTTCTGTGTGCATTTGGTGTTCTTTAGCTTTGTTTCTGATTCTGTGAAAATTAAATACAGAAAAAGATCTATCGGAAAGATCTTTCTTGATGTACAGTGAGATCCTCGTTCTCTCTCTTTTTCTTATCTTTGCTATTTGAGAAATAGTAGATGAGGTTTATTTTAGGCCCCTCTTTGATTGAATCTGACATCAGGGTGGATTAATTGAAGTTTTTATGCTGATTTAATGTATCCCCTTTACTAAATATTTCTACTACATATCTCTATTATGAATATACTTACCTTTACAATTCTAAAAGACTTATATGCAGGGTTTATGAGGGGATCACTGTGACCAGAGTGGATAATGATTTGGTTGAGAGAGCCTTCTCTTAGGTATTAAACTGACCTATGATCTTTATGAACTATTGGGTCGAGCAGGAGGTGAGCTGGGCACCCTTTGTCCAGCGACGATCTCTCATATCAGAGTTTGAGATTTCATAGTGTGCATGCGTGGCCGGATGGCCCGCATCATTAGGTGACGCAAAAAAGGAGGTGTGGCCGCTTGGAGCTGAGACCAACACCTCACAATGCGCAAGCGCGCCCTGGTAACTAGCGTCATTTGGTGGTACGAAAAAGGAGCTGAGATCGGGACCTTATAGTGCGCAAGTGCACCCCCATAACCGGTGTCATCTAGTGACGCAATTAGAGGGAGGCCCGGCTATTTAGGAACTTGAGGTCTGAGCACATGTGAGACTGAACAGGTGGACCTGTAGTGTTTATTTTCACTCTGACAAGCGCATTTGGGTGAACAGAGACACCAAAGACAATGGGCCACTTGTGGGGTATGTACACCTTCTTCACTTCTACGCTGCCAATTATCTCTGTTCGGTGTAGTGAGGTGATGTTCACACTGTGCAGAAAGGAGGCAGTGACCCAAGAAAAGTCCAACTTAAATGGCTTTATTCAGCAAAACTCACACTTCAAAGCAAAAGCTGTCCTCCGGATTGCAGCTGGGATATCCACACAGTTCGTATAACCCGGTTGCCGTGGGATATGGCCGCTCCGTGTCACTCATGTGTCAGATGCCTTCACTGGCCTGTGTTCAGCCTCACACAAGCTTGCAGAGCTTTCCTGCTATGCTGCTAGCAATCCCTACACTGACACACCCAAACCTTCACTGCAGGTTTTTAAAGGGAATTTGTGGCCATGAGTCACTTGTAAGACCCAGGCTGGAGGGAGTGGACCGCCCCACTGCCATTCCTGTAGTCCACTCCAAGAATAAAAGCCCATGCAGGGTTTTCTTAAATCCAACTTAGCCAAATACCTTGACTAAGTTCAAACTTTACTTTTACTCTGCACTGCAATCACAGCGGTGTGTCTGTGATTGCAATGCACTACAGCGGGTTAAAAATTCTTCTATGCGCATCCTGGGGGACACATACCATCCCTCGCATATGATCCCTCTCACTGCCTCACACCGGCTATTATCAGTAACACATTGACCTGCAACCAGGAAACAACATCTTACAGATGCCATTTTGACACGGCTTGATCCTTGAGCCTCCTGAGGAACAATATTATGGAAGGGAAACGTGTCGAGGCTATTCGCATGGCAGGGGCTATAAATAAGTACTATGTGCTATGATGCCCTGCAATGTTTGTTTTTGATATTATCTGTCTGTCAGGGGTAGCATATGGATGCAATTCAACCAACCATCCTTATGTATTTGGGGCTGATGCCTTATTGATTATATCTGGCTGCATACTTCTCAATTGCTTGGATCAGTAATTGCGTAATCATGAATTTTCTCCCCCTGTGTATATATCTTAATGTGGATTTGGGATTTATCCACCGAAAAGTATTGCTAATATCGCTAACTGATATCGACCTGGTAGAAATAGTCTAATTTAACCTGTTTATCTTTGATATTATTGCCTCTTTTTTGTTAATTGAATACCAGTTAGCACAGGATATTTTGCACAAATTACTAGGGAGAGTCGTCGGGGAACGAGGGCGCCATTTTGCGTTCAAACTAGGGTGCCAAACCTCCGCAGCCAGGTAGGGACATCTATCAGGGATACAGGAGGGAAAGTTAGCTTATCAATTTACGTGCTAAGTAGAGATGAGCGGTGTTCGACTAGAACTGTTCGCCAATCTCAAATTCGAGCTGTTTTGGGCGGTGTTCGAGTTGTTCGACGAACCCGAACGATTTGCAAAAAATTCGGCTGTTCGAGGTTATGTTCGATAACTGTTCGTGCACCAAAAGCGTGTCCTGCATGGATTGTCTGCCACTCACTGTAATGCCACAGCCATGGTGGTTGTGGCATTACAGTGATTGCCCAAATCGATGGGAACAGTGCCAACAGTGAAACATGAAAAGCCGGCAATTCAGCAGCGGCATACACCTGTACCCGACAATTTAGAACCGAAAGAATAGAGCTTCACACATAGATTAGATAGATATAAACATGTCAGCCACATATATACGAAGTACAGTGACAGTGTTGCTTACTGTACTTGTCATTTAGCGTAAAGGATTTATCAAAAAAAATAATAGTGTTTTCATGCACCGTCTCTTTAAAAAAGCCGGCCGGCAATTCAGCAGCGGTACCCGACAATTTATAACAGACAGAATAGAGCTTCACACATAGATTAGATAGATAGAAACATGTCAGTCACATATATATGAAGTACAGTGATAGTGTTGGTTACTGTACTTGTCATTTAGTATTAAAATAAAGGATTTATTATTAAAAAAATTGGCGTGGGGTTCCCCTTAATTTTAGGCTCTAGCGGAGGTTAAGCAGACGGCTGGGGCAGATGTTTGAAGCCTGGGAAGGGGGTAATACCCACGGAGCTTCCCAGGCTACTAATATCAGCCCCCAGCTGAATACATAGCCTTTACTAGCTATTAAAATGGGGGACCCCCCCAAAAAAATGACGTGGGGTCCCCCCTAATTTAATAGCTAGCAAAGGCTAGGCAGACAGCTGGGGGCTGATATTAATAGCCCAGGAAGGGAGCCATGAATATTGGCCCCCTCCCAGGCTAGACACACCAGCCGTCAGCCGCCCCAGAAATGGCGCATTCATAGGATGCGCCAATTCTGGCACTTAGCCTCGCTCTTCCACGCTGCCCTGGTGCGGTGGCAGGGGGTAATAGGGTTGGGGTTGATGTCAGCTTATAATGCCAGCTGACATCAAGCCCAGGTTAGTAATGGAGAGGCGTCTATAAGACACCCCCATTACTAACCCCATAGTCAAAGTTAAAAAAAACACAAACACCCAGAATAAAGTCCTTTAATTGAAATAAAGACACAGTCCTTTATTGTTCTAAATTAAACCATACTTACCGTCACGCCCATTCCAGCTGAAGCCAACGATCTCCTGCAATAAAAGAAAAATAATAAAGCAACCTCATCCTTACCTTTCCATGGTTCCCACGACAGCTTCAGCTCTGCTACATCGAGATGACAGGCTGGACCGCAGCAGAACGCTGCCATCCAGCCTCTCATCCCGCAGACACTGAGAAGTGCAGGCTTGCTTGCGCTGCTCAGCGTCTCTCTGTGACGACATCCAGATGAGCCGAGTTCATGTCCAATGAACTCGGCTCACCTCATGCACGTCACTGACAGCGTGGGAAAATTCTCAAGCTGAAGCGCTGAGTGCAGGAGAATTTTCCCACGCTGTCAGTGACGTGCATAAGGTGAGCTCATGTCCAATGAACTCAGCTCACCTCCTGCACGTCACTGACAGCGTGGGAGAATTCTCCTGCACTCAGCGCTTCAGTGCGAGAATTCTCCCACGCTGAAGCGCTGAGTGCAGGAGAATTTTCCCACGCTGTCAGTGACGTGCATGAAGTGAGCCGAGTTCATTGGACATTAACTCGGCTCATCTGGATGCCCTCACAGAGAGACACTGTGGAGCGCAAGCAAGCCTGCGCTTCTCAGTGTCTGCGGGATGACAGACTGGATGGCAGCGTTCTGCTGCGGTACAGCCTGTCATCTCGATGTAGCAGAGCTGAAGCTGTCATGGGAACCATGGAAAGGTAAGGATGATGTTGCTTTATTATTTTTCTTTTATTTCAGGAGATCGTTGGCTTCAGCTAGAATGGGCGTGATGGTAAGTATGGTTTAATTTAGAACAATAAAGAATTGTGTGTTTATTTCAATTAAAGGACTTTTTTCTGGGTGTTGTGTTTTTTTTAAATTCTTTACTAGAAATTCATGGTGGTCATGTCTAATATTGGCGTGACCCCATGAATTTCGGGCTTAGGGCCAGCTGATAATGCCAAGCTGGCCCTAACCCCTTTATTACCCAGTGAGCCACCGCATCAGGGCCCTGGATGAGTTGGGTACAGCGCCAGAAGATGGCGCTTCTATGAACGCGCCATTTTCCAGGGTGGCTGCGGACTGCAATTTGCAGCGGGGGTGGCCCAGAAAGCTTGGGCCTCCCTGCGCTGCGGATTCCAGCCCCCAGCTGCCTAGTTGTACCTGGCTGGACACAAAAACAGGGCGAAGCCCCACGTCAATTTTCTTTAAATTATTTCATGAAATAATTAAGAAAAAAGGGCTTCCCTATATTGTTGTGTCCGGCCAGGTACAAATAGGCAGCTGGTGGTTGGGGGCAGCCCGTTCCTGCCTGCTGTACCTGGCTGGACACAAATATAGTGCGAAGCCCCACGTCAATTTTTTTAAAATTATTTCATGAATTTCCTGAAATAATTTAAAAAAATTTAAGTGGGGCTTCGCACTATATTTGTGTCCAGCCAGGTACAGCAGGCAGGAACGGCCTGCCCCCATCCACCAGCTGCCTATTTGTACCTGGCCGGACACAACAATATAGGGAAGCCCTTTTTTTCTTAATTATTTCATGAATTTCATGAAATAATTAAAAAAAATTGAAGTGGGGCTTCGCACAATATTTGTGTCCAGCCAGGTACAGCAGGCAGGAACGGGCTGCCCCCAACCACCAGCTGCCTATTTGTACCTGGCCGGACACAACAATATAGGGAAGGCCTTTTTTTCTTAATTATTTCATGAATTTCATGAAATAATTAAAAAAAAAGTACGTGGGGCTTCGCCCTATTTTTGTGTCCAGCCAGGTACAACTAGGCAGCTGGGGGCTGGAATCTGCAGCGCAGGGAGGCCCAAGCTTTCTGGGCCCCCCCCCGCTACAAATTGCAGTCCGCAGCCACCCCGGAAAATGGCGCGTTCATAGAAGCGCCATCTTCTGGCGCTGTACCCAACTCATCCAGGGCCCTGGTGCGGTGGCTCACTGGGTAATAAAGGGGTTAGGGCCAGCTTGGTATTATCAGCTGGCCCCAAGCCCAAAATTCATGGGGTCACGCCAGTATTAGACATGACCGCCATGAATTTCTAGTAAAGTATTTAAAAAAAACACAACACCCAGAATAAAGTCCTTTAATTGAAATAAAGACACAATTCTTTATTGTTCTAAATTAAACCATACTTACCATCACACCCATTCCAGCTGAAGCCAACGATCTCCTGCAATAAAAGAAAAATAATAAACCAACCTCATCCTTACCTTTCCATGGTTCCCACGACAGCTTCAGCTCTGCTACATCGAGATGACTGGCTGGACCGCAGCAGAACGCTGCCATCCAGTCTGTCATCCCGCAGACACTGAGAAGCGCAGGCATGCTTGCGCTCCTCAGTGTCTCGCTGTGACGGCATCCAGATGAGCCGAGGTCATGTCCAATGAACTCGGCTCACCTCATGCACGTCACTGACAGCGTGGGAAAATTCTCACGCTGAAGTGCTGAGTGCAGGAGAATTCTCCCACGCTGTCAGTGATGTGCATGAGGTGAGCTCATGTCCAATGAACTCAGCTCACCTCCTGCACGTCACTGACAGCGTGGGAAAATTCTCCTGCAATCAGCGCTTCAGCGTGAGAATTTTCCCACGCTGTCAGTGACGTGAATGAGGTGAGCCGAGTTCATTGGACATGAACTCGGCTCATCTGGATGTCGTCACAGAGAGACGCTGAGCAGCGCAAGCAAGCCTGCGCTTCTCAGTGTCTGCGGGATGACAGGCTGGATGGCAGCGTTCTGCTGCGGTCCAGCCTGTCATCTCGATGTAGCAGAGCTGAAGCTGTCGTGGGAACCATGGAAAGGTAAGGATGATGTTGCTTTATTATTTTACTTTTATTGCAGGAGATCGTTGGCTTCAGCTGGAATGGGCGTGACGGTAAGTATGGTTTAATTTAGAACAATAAAGGACTGTGTCTTTATTTCAATTAAAGGACTTTATTCTGGGTGTTTGTGTTTTTTTTAACTTTGACTATGGGGTTAGTAATGGGGGTGTCTTATAGACGCCTCTCCATTACTAACCTGGGCTTGATGTCAGCTGGCATTATAAGCTGACATCAACCCCAACCCTATTACCCCCTGCCACCGCACCAGGGCAGCGTGGAAGAGCGAGGCTAAGTGCCAGAATTGGCGCATCCTATGAATGCGCCATTTCTGGGGCGGCTGACGGCTGGTGTTTCTAGCCTGGGAGGGGGCCAATATTCATGGCTCCCTTCCTGGGCTATTAATATCAGCCCCCAGCTGTCTGCCTAGCCTTTGCTAGCTATTAAATTAGGGGGGACCCCACGTCATTTTTTTTGGGGGGTCCCCCATTTTAATAGCTAGTAAAGGCTATGTATTCAGCTGGGGGCTGATATTAGTAGCCTGGGAAGCTCCGTGGGTATTACCCCCTTCCCAGGCTTCAAACATCTGCCCCAGCCGTCTGCTTAACCTCCGCTAGAGCCTAAAATTAAGGGGAACCCCACGCCAATTTTTTTAATAATAAATCCTTTATTTTAATACTAAATGACAAGTACAGTAACCAACACTATCACTGTACTTCATATATATGTGACTGACATGTTTCTATCTATCTAATCTATGTGTGATGCTCTATCTTTCTGTTCTAAATTGTCGGGTACCGCTGCTGAATTGCCGGCCGGCTTTTTTAAAGAGACAGTGCATGAAAACACTATTATTTTTTTAAATAAATCCTTTACACTAAATGACAAGTACAGTAAGCAACACTATCACTGTACTTATTATATATGTGACTGACATGTTTCTATCTATCTAATCTATGTGTGAAGCTCTATTCTTTCTGTTCTAAATTGTCGGGTACAGATGCTGAATTGCCGGCCGGCTTTTTTAAAGAGACGGTGCATGAAAACACTAATATTTTTTTTAATAAATCCTTTACACTAAATGACAAGTGCAGTAACCAACACTGTCACTGTGCTTCTTATATGTGTGACTGACATGTTTCTATCTATCTAATCTATGTGTGATGCTCTATTCCTTCTTGTCTAAATTGTCGGGTACCGGTGTATGCCGCTGCTGAATTTGCCGGCCGGCTTTTTTAAAGAGAGTGTCTTCTGAGCAGTTTGTCAGCTTTTGGACACCTTTGCAGGTGTTTTCTATGTGTTTCTATGTGTTTTTGTTTGCCTGCCATTGGTTTTAACGGTGTTCGACGGTGTTCTAAGGTGTTCGACGAACAGTTCGACGAACAGTTCCTCGAACATCCCGGTGTTCGACGAACCGAACCGAACCCGAACACTACGGGGGTGGCTCAACACTAGTGCTAAGGCAAAAAATCCCCCACTTTATGCCACTAATATTTAGTGTTGTGGCTCTATGTGTATGATACCATGTGCATTTGATCTAGGCAGAACGATTATCTATGCCTTGTTGGGAGGAGCTAATGACTAGTGGAATTACATTTTTCTGCAAGATTATCCATTTTATCAAGATTTTGATTTGGCTGGGGTATTTCTGTATGAATTATTTTTCCCTATTGCTCCAAGATACTTGGATTTAGTCCCCCTGATTTAATTTTTTACATTGTTGGCAGAGTTTTGTCCTGTGTCTGGTGGCTGCCAGCTATTGAGGTTGGGATTAACAGGGTACACCAGGGATAGCCATCAGTGATTGGTGGCGCCACATTGCGTTCAAGCTAGGATGCCAACCTCTGCAGCCAGGAAGGGATAACCACTTAAGGCATAGTTAGGGTGAGACAGCTATTTAAATTCCATGATTATCATTGGGGCAATTATCTCTATTAATTGTGTATTGTGTTTCGGTACATATATATATTGTTTCTCACTGTTTTTTCTTTTTGACGATTTTCAAAAATATTTTAAAATGATCTAATAAATGTTTTATTTTAACGGGTATTCTAATTGATAAGCCATATTATAACAACTTGATCTCCAACCAAATCCCAACTCGCAGGACTTCTGCTACAGATAAACCTGCTGTAGCCGCCTTGGTTGCAGCTCCAATACGAAAAGAGTGCTTACTGTATTTGTCATCCCGGGGCCCGGTCACTGACAAGCATTTTTTAAAAAATCAACTGAAATTGAAATGGAATAAGAGAGGAACCGTTGCCATGTGAAAGGAATTAAAGACCCAAGTAGATAGGGCTAGGTAAGACTGCCTTAACCTGGCATTCAGGACCATCCACAAATTCTTCAACCAAAACAATCCATCTTGGAGCATTGAATACGTAAGCTAAAGGGATCATTAAACAGTGTTATGTCCACCCTCCATAAGCCCCCATCCACCTACGAGCAGGGGGCTCTAACTTGCTAACTATCAGGGCTGCGAACAAGGCATAGCAGAAAGCAGCCTAAAATAAGGATACTTCCCACTTAAAAGAACAAATAGTATGTATTACACTCAAAGTGTGAACCAGGTAAGACACTGGGTGCCTACAATCCTTCTTTTTTTTAAAACAATATCTTTTTATTTGTTTTTTGAAAATAACAACATCAAAATGTTTACACAACACAAATAAACTGATCTGAACGTACATTGCCTACAATCCGTCTTAACTAAACTCCTCTTTCAGCTTTTTAAAGGGAGTCTGGCAGCACAGAATGATTGTTCAAACCAAGCACAGGCGCTCAGTGCACCCTTGTTGTGGCCAAACAGTTCAGTGCACCATCCCACTTGTTTTTCATGCATCTCTGCTCTTCTCTGGCTCTATAAAGCCAGAGCTATCAATCAAAATAGAGGGAGGGGGTGGAGATAGAGGGAAAACAAGTAGGTGAGAAACTGCACTGAACTATTTGGCCATGCTAAGGATGCACCGAACACCAGTTTGAACAATCATTCAGTGATGACAGGTTCCCTTTAAGGCCATGTTGGATGATACATTTCTTCTTGACATCTCCACCATCTGAAAATGAAAATTTACCCTATACAGCTTACATTGACATACAGCTGCTGACGGCACCCCCACCCATATCTTCATCCCAGAAATTTTTAAATGTAATCAACGGTTACCTTTAAACAATATGCATCTCATGAATTAACATTACGATCACCCACCAAAGAGCACCATTTCTCCCACATCTTACCATAGCCCCTCCTCATAACTGGATCCAGGGAACTCTGAATGAGTGGCAATGAGTGGTCTTCACTAGATCCCATAAATGTACAGAATGCCCTCAGCTGCTTTAATAATGTCTAAAACTCCTGCCAATGATAATGAGAGAGAGCATCAGCAATAGTATTATCCATACTTGGCAACTGTTTAGCCTGAAAAAAATGTTACCTTGGAGACACTTTAAAACTAATTGACTGAGCAAAAATAAAACCGGCCAGGAAGAAAGGAGGTTGTTAATACAATAAACTCATATTGACTGTATGGAAACAAATTTTCTTGTATAATTGCACATCCCAAATCTTAAAAGCCACAAAAATGGAGAAATGCTTCATTGATGTAAGGTTCTTACATTGATCCTTAGAATGTCAGGTCACCAGCCAACATTCCACACAACACAGATTGCCGATGAAAGCCCCAAACCCTACTGACCCTAATCCATCCGTGTATAAAGAGACCTCCAAGCTGGAGACTTCTGCCGCTTGGCAGCAGATATGGCCATTATTGGCTTGGCGAATATGATTCTTAGAGTACATTATGCCCATTGTAGCCAAGGACAGGCTCTGTGAAAAAAATCCTGCCCATTGGCATAACTCTACAGGCAAACACAAAGAGGTCTAGCAGTGATTGCAATTGCTTCAGTGTAAACTTTTGAACTCCTAGGAAACCCTCAATCAGCTCAAACATTTCTTCCACCTTGTCCACTGGCAATTTAAACTCCATTTTAATCAAGTCAATCTCTAAACCTAAAAATGAGTTGTACATGGGTTTTCGGTTTTGTCAGCAGAAGTGAAAATGCCAAAAAGGGACATGATAGAAAAAAGATCTCCATCATGCGTTGGCATTGTCCACTATCCTTAGGGGCGACAAAACTAATATACATGGTGGGCCATTTATATGGATACACCTAAATTAAATTGGAATGGTTGGTGATCTCAACTTCTTGTTTGTGACCCATTAATATATGGGAGGGAGAAAACTTTTCCAGATGGGTGGTGACCATGACGGCCATTTTGAAATCGGCCATTTTGGATCCAACTTTATTTTTTTCAATGGGAAGAGGGTCATGTGACACATGAAACTTATTTAGAATTTACTAAGAAAAACAATGGTGTGTTTGGTTTTAACGTAACTTTATTCTTTCATGAGTTTTTTACAAGTTTATGACCACTTATAAAATGTATTCAAAGTGCTGCCCATTGTGTTGGATTGTCAATGCTACCCTCTTCTCCCACTCTTGACACACTGATAGCAACACAGCAGAAGAAATGCTAGCACAGGCTTCCAATATCTGTTGTTTCAGATGCTGCACATCTCGTATCTTGATGGTAAGGTGTGGTATATGGGGTACAAAGATAGTGGGGCCATTCTTCATCAATAGAAACCTCAATGCCACTGGATATCTGAAATTGCTACATGATGATGTGTTGCCCTCTTTATGCACTGAAGATGGCACGTTCCCTGAGTTTTTCCAACAAGATGGTGCACCACCACATTATGGGTGTCAGGTCCGAGCATTCCTACATGAACAGTTTCCTGGAAAGTGGATTGGTCATCATGGGTCAGTTGAATGGCCACCAAGGTCTCCCGATCTGACCCCCTTAGATTTTTATCTTTGCGGTCATCTGAAGGCAAATGTATATGCTGTGAAGATACGAGATGTGCAGCATCTGAAACAATGGATACTGGAAGCCTGTGCTAGCATTTCTTCTGTGGTGTTGCTATCAGTGTGTCAAGAGTGCTCACCCCCTTGCAAATCAGCCAAGCAGTCTGAGCCGCAAGTCAAGCAGCAGTCTCTTCTGCTTTTTGATGACTTCACTGGCTGGGATTTTGTGGCCTATCCACCTGGCCCTGCCTGAGAAGTGGAAGAGACTGAGTGCACTGATGCCCAACCACTTGTTATGTTGGAGGATGAGCATGTGGGAAGGCTAGTGTACATGGTCAGTAGACCACTGCAGCACATGTCAGATGATGATGAAACTCAGTTGCTAACTGCAGCGTCTTTCTGCAGTGTGCAGAATGGCAAGGAAGGCAGGGTTGAGGAGTCAGTAGAAGATGATGCGGGGGATGATGAGGTCCTAGACCCCACATGGAGCAGAGGTCATCCTTGTGACGAGCGCAGTTCGGTGGAAGAGGATGTGGCCATGCTGCCCAAGTAGCACAGCAAAAGAGGGAGCAGGGTGCAAAAGCACACCGGGTGGCCTGTAACCAGTACATCGGCTGCTACTGCCCACTGCAACTCTGAAATTAGCACTCCAAAGAGCTCCCTGGCTTGGCATTTCTTCAGGGAATGTGCTGATGACGAGCGACGGGTGATTTGCATGCTGTGCCATCAGACCCTAAAGCAAGGCATAAATTTACCGAACCTTAGAACCACATGCATGACGATGCATCTAAATTCTAAGCACAAGGAGCAGTGGCGTACACATCTTAAAAAGCAAGACAGATTTGAGCCTCCTCCTGCTCCCTCTACTACTGCAATCTCAGCCTCTTCCTCCCGCTACCAGGAAACCCCGGCCACAGCCCATCACTCACCGGGAAACGCAGCATTGAGTCACGCCCAGGTGCAGCCGAAACTTGACGTGACATCAGCGGATGTCAAAGCCGGCTGCAGCCAGGGGTCACGTGATGCCTGTGAGCGGCCAGCGATAGCGTCGCTCACAGGCAATAAAGACAAATACAACTAAAGGTATTTACAAAAACACTTATTGGCACAGGTTAAACACATTGGGTGCATGCTCTATAAAAGTGGACAACCCCTTTAATCGTGGCCGCAATTGCGACAAAAAAGAGAATAGAAACAGAGTTCAATTCGATTATCCCTAGCTAGAGTATTCAGGCGTGGTTGCCTGCTTTGAACAATATTTTTTTCAAGGTGAAAACAGTTCGGACTCTCGGGACCCTTAGGCAACAGCATTAGGAAAACGTCCCAAGGCAAAGGAACGGGCACTGACAGTAGCAAGCCTTGCAATGGACCGCCAGCTCAATCAAAGAGCATACTTTTCATCGGCGGTAATTGTAATGTACGCTACTGGAGCTGAAATTTTGGAGCTGTGGGAGAAATCTGAAATCATGCCCTGTGGGTGAAATTTTTTATCAGCTTCTGTGGGGGTACTGTGACCCATGCTTTGTGGGTGCAATTTGTAACCTGCTTCTGTAGGGGTAACTCTGCCTCATGGTAATGTTGTGGGCAAAATCATGTGTGCACTGTGCAATGTTTGCATTCTGTGTAATTTCATAGGCCCAAGTACCACTGTGATAATGTTGAGGGGAAGAACAAGTAGAGACGGTTTGAGAAACGGATGGCTCAGAGTGCCTCCTTTCCCTTCGCTTTGTGGGGGAAATTTGTAAGCTGCTTCTGTAGGAGTACTGTGCACCATGCTCTGTTGGTGAAATATTTTATTAGCTCTTGTAGGGATACTGTGCCCCATGCTTTGTGGGAAAAAATTGTAAGCTGCTTCTGTTGGGGTACTCTGCCCCATACTCTGTGGGTGAAATTTTTTATCAGTTTCTGTGGAGGTACTGTGCCCTATGCTCTGTGGGTGAAATTTGTAAGCTGCTTCTGTGGGCGTGCTCTGCCCCATGCTTTGTTGGTGACATGTTTAACTGGACTGGCATTAGCAAGCCTCAGTCTCTGTGAGGGCACTGGTAAAATTTTTATGTTATTCATTTACTTCCTATTTTACCATAATTGCTATGGTGACAGAACCCCTTTAAGTAATACCCCTATCCACATTTGTTTGCAGGGCAATTGTCCTGCTCTTACCTACATTTATCTTCCTTTTGCAGCCCCTTAGCCCTTACTATGACCATTTTAAAGAACCCCATTGACTTCTATTGGGTTCGGGTCCAGGGTCAAGTTCGAGGTCAAGTTCGATCCCAAACCAAACTTTTACTTCTGGTTCGTCCGAGTTCGATGAATCAGAACATCCACAGGTCCTCTCATCCCTAAAGAAAAATGGTAAATTAGGCAAAACTTCCCCTTCCCATTTTTTAGAGATGTTTTCTCAAGGAGACACCCTCAGATTTATGGAAAAGGGGGAATGGGTCAATGAATGGATCAACTATGCACCTCACATTACTCTCTTTATGAAGTTTTTCTCACAAAAACCTCAAGGTTCTCCCAGGCTAACTTCAGATTATTACACAAATTTGGAGATTTAGATAAGGAGAAAGCCTCCTGTAACCAAAGTGCACTTCTTTTATTAGGATACTGGTCGAGCAATGATGACATTGTGTCCACGTTTATCAACATCTTTCCCTTCATTGACCCATGGTGGCTTAATGGCTGGATGCTGAGGCTAGGGATACCATAAATGTTGCCACCCATTTATGTTTGAATTTTCAAAAAGCGTAAAACTCATAGTGCCCCTCGTTAAATAATTAGCATGCTCCTGGTCGATGTACTGCCACTGGCTTGGTGGAAGTTCCAGGCCAGCGGCCGCTGGCTGCAAGGGAGAGGATTCCTGTGCCATCATGAGACATAATTAGACATCAGTGGCTTTAACGCCCCAACCAGTGTTAGTCTGATGCTCAAGATGGTGGTGGAATTCCCCATCATATCTCCAATGGGTGCTGACTCTGTGGGATTTGTAAGCATTATGAATAGAATCTAAATAGATATAAAGCTCCAAACATTGTTCAGGGTTAAGCTGACCCATCACACAACCCAAAACCGAGATGCCAATGATCCAGTTTCCTATTGTGTTAGGCTCAGGGACAGGAAGCCAAAAGTGGCTGTCAAAAGTCTGTGATCTTTATCAATAGTATTCTTGTCCAGGGACACCAAAGGACCGAATACCATTATAATGATTATCCCATATATTCTTTTTTGTTTCTTCATCCAAATGTGCCCTCAGGGGGTTGTATGCTACTAGGCTTTTCACCTGCAGAAATGGGGTGCTGGAGGGCACTATGATGTTGTAATAACAGGGCTGGAACTATTGTAACCCGCATCCCATACCCCATGCCCCTGCAAAATCAAACTCACTGCACAATAATGGCTGAAGGACAACAACCGACTGAATCGCAGGAACCACAAGAGAGAAAGCACAAGCCTGACTGTCGCCTGTGGCGAGTGCTTCTCCCTGAACATATAGGCTGTGGCCTTTTACTAGATCTGCTTATGAACGTGCCCGAGCTGCGGGAACTGCAGGAGCTATCACTGCAAGATGAGTGAGAACTCTAGCAGGAGAACTGGACTCTCTGGATCTCCGATTAACGCCTGATGACCTGGAAACAAGAAGGGATCTGTGGTGATGTTTCCTGACAGTTCAACAGTGGCTGGGCCTGCTACAGCCCTGCAAGGAGGTCCCTAAAGAGGAGAGTAAAGTTGGCTGCCTCCTCGACTTCCTCATACTTTCCTTGGTATTTGGAATTGCACTTGGCTGGCTTGCTACACTTGCAGTCTGTAGGCCAGTGGGAAAAGGGCCCGACTAAGGGGCATCAAATAAGGCTGTATCTTCATTTTCAACTTCAAGAGGCCTGCTCAGCCCCACTACACCTAGCTGGCTTCTTTGATCTGGAGGCATGGCCAGCTTTGGACTGTTCATTAGAGGAGCTGGCAGAAGTCGTATTACCCATGGCTGCCAGGGGAGAATGTAACACAAATGTATGGGATTGCTGTTCAATCATGCCACATGGTAATGGAGCCGTAAACTCCAACAGAAAGGGAGTACAGCCTGGTATCGTGGCTCAATGCTGCCTAGAACCTGAATCGGGAGTCTTGTGGCTATGTCATCCACTGCATAATGGCACCAGGGGGCCTTGATTACACTTCTCAAGGTGGGTAGGAACCCCAAGCAGACCACCGACCCTCAGGAGACTCTGATACTTCCGACTGCTTAGAGGGAGGGAGAAAGGAATGGGTAACAGCTTGATTACCCAGGCAGAAGGAAAGGAGGAGTTGCAGGGAGAGCCTTCTTATAAATGGTAAAAACCAAGCAATTGGTGGCTATCTGAATGGGGAAAAGAGGAGTAGGAAGGAGAGAGGGAGATGCCAAGTGCAGTTCAAGCAAAGCTGCAGACTTCATATCTTACATTCCCATCTTCTTCCTATGTTACATTCCCTGCAACTAGCATGGAAACCTTTAACCCCAGCCCAGTCACCCACATTATTGCGGGGTTCCTGAACTCATACAGTCCTTT
Organism: Phyllobates terribilis; assembly: GCF_046119375.1. Lineage (NCBI taxonomy): Eukaryota > Metazoa > Chordata > Amphibia > Anura > Dendrobatidae > Phyllobates > Phyllobates terribilis. Next base: position 1,973,464 of record NW_027362825.1, read on the forward strand.
AATGGACCCCAGTATATTTTCTGGATGAAACTTGTATTTTTGTTGGCCAGTAGATTGGCTGCAAAGAAAAATTTGCTATAGTTTGCCTCTATATAATCTAATAGTCAGACATATTATTGGGACAACTATGGATATATTATGACAATCTTAGATGCACAGATAGTACAACAAATATGGACAAAAATGTTTATCAGAAATATCGTAAGAGCCATATAAGTGGGGGTCTGATAGCTGGAACAAATTTCAGAAACAGGCCAAAACTACTCTTGGTACTCACTGGAGAGGTGGCCAGACATCTGTGTCTCCTCTCCATACATTTTACCTAATCAAAAAGGTATACAGCACTCCATTTAATTCAAAATAAAATCTTAATTTAATCAACAAACATAAAAATAAGTTAAATTTACTGAATACAGACAAGAAAAAAGGGCATTGCATAAAAAGGGGCTTGTGCCTAGTTATAGTATAGATAAGTATATACTATTTATAGTATAGAGAAAAGTCACATAAGTATACAATTATTACTATAAGGGCGCGGTCACACGATGTAGATTCTCTCATTGGAGAGAGAATCGACTCGATTATGCTAATGGCACTCGGTTCAAACTCTGTCAGAGTTTAAGCCGAGTGTCAGTTTACTGTGGTCCGATTCTCATGAGATAATCATATCACAGGTGCGGAGAACTTGGAGAACTTAATTTCTCCATCTTTTCCATTGTAAACTGGATTTCATCCAAGTGCAGTCTGATGTTTTACATCCACCCATAGACTTGAATGGGTGAGCGTGATCCTATTTGCGGAGCCACTCACAGCATGCTGCGATTTTTTTTCTCATGTTGAATCGGCATGAGGACAAAATAACAGATCTGTACTACCCATAATATACCACTGGTCCGAGTGCTCTCTGATAACACATTAGATAGCACTCATCTGATGTATACGCTCATGCGAGCGAGCCCTTAGACATATCAACAAAATATGTTTAATAGTTTTAGGGGTGATCAAAGACAAGCACTGCCCAAGAAAGCGAAGTCTGTTTCAGAGCAAGGGATTGGTCTCTGCTTGCTACATTCTCCGTAAACAATGCACAGTGACAGTGTGCTCTGTTGCCACTCATCACTTCTTATTAGAGCTGGCAAGGCAGCGCACTGTCACTGTGCAGTGATAGGAATATTGTGCAGTAAAAAAGGAGCTCGCACGGAGCATATGTCAGAATTGTCAACAGACGCATGCTCACTAGAGCTGAAAGTAGCCCAGCCCCTGAGATGGACATCACTGATAAGGCTTCATTTGAAGGTGGGGATGGAGGCTGTGGCATTGATGGCAGCCTCTATTTACTGATGATGTCCCATTTGAGTATTCCAGCATGCACTTGGGATTTTCAAATGGAGCATCATGAAAATGGAAATAGGTAAAAAAAATTAAAATAAAGCAGTTAGATTAGAGAAGGAAGGGTAGGGAGTTTTTAATTAAAGCATATTAGATAGACTATTATATTATTAATATAGATAGAGACATTTAGGATGAAAATCAATATTAGTTTTGGACCACCCCTTTAACCCTAGATCTTTGATGTACTATTAAAATCGTAATGTAATGTAATCAAAAATTTCTAAAACCCCTACTTGCATCCCATACAATTTCTGTCTTTCTACAATGGCAGGAGCCATTTTCCCCATCCAAACCAAAGACCAGGATGCAAGTCAATAACTTGCTGCAAATAAAGAACCTTTTAGACTAACTGTGAGAAGGAGACCTCTCATTGTTGTCCCTGTAAAACAGTTTCAGAACTGTTCTGGGCAGCGCAGTGGCTCAGTGGTTAGCCCACCAAGGACAACATCTGCAAGGAGTTTGTATGTTCTCCCCGTGTTCACGTGGGTTTTCTCCGGGTTCTCCGGTTTCCTCCCACACTCCAAAGACATATTGATAGGGGATGTAGATTGTCAACGCCAATGGGGACAGCGAAGATCATGTCTGTAAAGCGCTGTGGAATTAATGGCGCTATATAAGTGAGTAAAATAAAATAATAAATAAACCTCATAGGAAAAATAGATTAGACTAATTTAGAGAGGATGCACAAAGCACTGTTTGGGCATGCATAAAAAGCGCAAAAAGTGAGAGTATCAGGACCCACAAAATGAACCCCGAACTTAAGGTAGTACAAGATATTAGCTAGCCAGATCCCTCTTGGATAATACGATGGACTGAGAGGGCTCTTATGGGAACACATTCAAACTAAATGTGCTGTAAAAAGGCAAAAGAAGCCACCATAAGACCTTTTTGGGAAAACCGGATTGGTTGAAATGCTGTCTAGTAAATTAGGATACAATGATTCCCCCAATCTTGTACATTACAGGTGCATGTTTTCATAAACCCCATCATTTCTTATTTTAGTTCACCTCCTTTATATTAAATCTCGGGCTTTCACAAGCACGTGTCACATATACAGTAGGTCTTAAAGCAACCATAAAAAAATGACATGTATTCCACAAAAATATTATCGGATATATATATTTACTTGAATAGCCATCTAAGATCAAAGTAGCAGTGAAGTCTCATTAGAGAATAGGTATAATAGGGGGCAATGTTCATAGTAACTTACCAACTATAAAGCTGGCTAACAGGCAGGCTTAGCGCTAGCCACTCGGTTTCCAGATCCCAAGGGTTGCTCTGGCCTACACCCAGTCCTGTATAAGCATCTAGTCTTACAGAGGGACTCCTATGCTGGTCCCACGGGTAGACTGTTGTTGAGTGGTGCAGGCTGGCAAGAAACTTCAGGTAAGTGGGTCAGAACTAAGAAAGCAGACAACGTACAAAAACATCAAGTAAGAGAAGTCAGTAAACAACTGAGGTCAGAAACAGAAAATCCACTAGAAACCGTGACCTGAAAATAAGGGTGTGTGAACCAGGCACGCAGAACTACATCTGGCAGCTTATAGTAGGAAGCTGGAAGCTTATGTAGAGTGTGGTGCTGTCCAACTGGCCAAGGTCGGGAGATGATTACTCCAGCTGGCAGCACACACAACCATATTGTCAGACTGGACAGCACTACAGGTCTCAACCACCCTAGTCAGACTCTGAGCAGAGCGTGCCCCACTCAGACCTTCTGGTCCCAACATCTCCTTCATCATCAGGGCCACTAGCAGCATCCCAGAGATGTGACAAATGCTCTTGATAATAAAACTAAAAAAGAAATTTAGTTACCATCAAAATGATCTTCATTCATTTCAAGATCACTTGGTGATAAGCTCAAACTAAATGGACTGGACCAATCTATATAGAGTCCCTGAACCTCATTTGCGAAATAATTACCGTAAGTAGGTTCACATTAAACTAGACTTACCTCTCAGATATATTCTTGATACTTGTCCAAATACTATGTATATTTTATATCTTGTGCAGAAAACTACCCATTTTTCAGAAAAGGGGACATAGAGCTCTTCACAGCTTCTGGAACCTTTTGACAGTGCTTGGAGATTTTAATCCATTGGAACCACCAACACAGTGGAATCAAATAAGGCATTTTTCAGAGAGCATCAAAACTTCATTTTACAAATATGTGAAGTTCTCTTCTCTTGGTCTTGTGTTAAAGGACTCAGCAGAACCTTTTCTCTACTTAGTGACCAGTTGAGGTGTTGACTTACAGTCCCCAGCCTCAATGACATGTCAGAAGATACTTAAAAGTCACTGCTGGAGTTGGCTTTGCAATGTATCCTTCTCCCAGCAAATGTACTTTTTTTTATCTTGTAGGTAACTACATAGCACAAAAATGTTGTGGGTTGTACACATAGTCAGACAGATTTGCAAATTTTCTTTCCTATGTTCTTGATTGTAAAAAAATAAACAGAAGAATTATCCAAGATTCTGGAAGAGCATCAACTCCTAAGCCAAAGATATCAGATTTATAACATTTTGATGTCCGACAAAAAAAAAAAAAAGTCATTTGCATGCGGAATTGCTTAAGAGCTAATAGAAAAGGCTAGAAAAATACATTTTAAAAGAATATCTTGGGAGGCAAACACAAACAAAAGAAAAGAGATTTATTATGATTCAATGACATGAATGTGACATTTTATTTATTTATTTTACTTGCTTCTGTAGTGCCATCATATTCTACAGGACTTTACAGACATAATCACTGTCCCCATTGGGGCTCAAAATCTAATTTCCCTATCAGTATGTCTTTGGAGTGTGGGAGGAAACCCGAAGAACCTGGGGAAAATCGGCGCAAACACGGGGAGAACATTCAAACTTCTTGCAGATGCTGTGCTTGGTGGGATTTGACATCTGTTGTATTGCGACCTCTAAACCCAGTGTGCACATTTAATTCTTTACTTACTATATATACACAGTCATGAGAAAAACTAAGTGCACCCTCTTTGAATTCTATTGTTTTACATGTCAGGAGATAATAAAAAAAATTCCGGTCATTAGAAGGTCTTAAAATTAAGTAAATACAACTTCAGTGAAGAACAACATATGACAAATTACACCATGTCATTATATATTATACAAACATTATTATACAAAAATTAGGTAGAAATACAGAAGCAACATGCAAAAAATTAAGTACACCCTTCCTGCTTCCAAAGAAATTAAAATGGTAAGTAGCAGCCAGGTTCTGTTAATCAGGGCCGGGATCAGGGGTATGTAGGGCAGGCACCTGCCTACACGAGGAGGGAGCAGTCCTGAGGATAAAAAACACTGACATTTCCAAACACCTACAGCCGCTTGTCACCCTCTTCAGGTCAAAGCGAATCGGCACAGTGATGGCCGAGGTGCGGACACACAGAGGAGCAGCGTCAATTGCTACAATTGAAGTTGGCGCCACCTGGGACAGACGCAGAGAAGCTGTAATCCCTTCACTGCTCTGCCAGGAACTCTGGCGCAAGCAGAGGATGTCGGATCTCCCAATGCAGTGAGGTCACAGCACAGTCCAGAGCCCACTGCGGCACCAGATGGAAGAGGAGACAGAGATGCGCTGTACAGGGAGCCTGGATTTGGTGAGTATAACCTTGTTTTATTTTTCTTCTATTATTTTCCTAATGAATGGAGGCTGTTATACCTAGGGCCTATGGGTACATGCCAAGAGGGGACTGTGGGGACATAAGGGGCTGGCTATGGGTACATTCCAAGAAGGGCTAGGCTGTGGGGACATTACAAGAAGGTTTGGCTATGGGGACATCACAAGAGAGGCTGGCTATGGGAACATCATAAGAGAGGCTGGCTATGGGGACTTAAGGAGATGAATATGGAGACATAACGGGGGCTGTGGGGACATCACAAGAGGGGATGGCTTTGGGGACATAAGGAGATGGCTATGGAGGACATCACAAGAAAGGCTGGCTATGGGAGACACAAGAAGGGCTATATATTGGAACATTACAAGGAGGGCTGGCTGTGGTGACATTACAAGAGGGGGCTGGCTGTGGGGATATAATAAGAGGGGCTGTGGGGACATAACAGGAGGATGACCATACTGTATTGGGTGCTGTTGGGGACCTTACAATGGGGGCTATGATTACCCTACTTTATAGACGGTTATGTGTGATATACTGTATATTGGGGGCTGCGGTGAATATCATACTGTGTGGGGTGCTGTGGGGTTTATTATACTTTATATAAGGATCTGTGGGGCCATTATACTGTATCGATGACTGGGGGGGGCATAAGACTCTATGGAGTTCTGTGGGAACTATCACACTATATAATGGAGGGGCTATGGTGGACATCATACTGCATGGGGGGGCTGTGATGGACATCATAGTGTACATTGGGGGCTGTTGTGGATATTATACTGTATTGGCTGCTGTGGTGACCGTCATAAAATAAGCAAAACCTACAAAAGACAAAAATATATATCTCATACCCTACCATCATTATATATAAATGTAAAGCAAAGTTGCATAATAAATATAGGGTACTTAGTGAACTATTTTTGATCAAAAAAAGTATACAAGCCGTCCCACCAGCGGCAAGGTGACCCTAAATTGGGACGGTACCTATACTGCCTATATTAAAAACCTTACTGTATATCAAAGTTGAAGTAATGCATATAAAAGGGTAGACAAATAGGACCGGGTCCCAACTCCAGACCACCTAGGGTATATAAATATAGGGTACTTAGTGAACTATTTTTGATCTTGTATACTTTTTTTGATCAAAAATAGTTCACTAAGTACCCTATATTTATTATGCAACTTTGCTTTACATTTATATATAATGATGGTAGGGTATGAGATATATATTTTTGTCTTTTGTAGGTTTTGCTTCTTTTTGCTAGTGTGAACATGCTCCTATTTCTTGCATGTCTACCATCTTAGACCTCAGTTCACATTGCTTGGTTTTTTGTCTTGTTTGCATTCTGTGCAATTTAAGGGTGTGGCATCCCCTTTGTTGAGCTGATTAGTATATATGTAGCTTACCACGGGCCTAGGTGGTCTGGAGTTGGGACCCGGTCCTATTTGTCTACCCTTTTATATGCATTACTTCAACTTTGATATACAGTAAGGTTTTTAATATAGGCAGTATAGGTACCGTCCCAATTTAGGGTCACCTTGCTGCTGGTGGGACGGCTTGTATACTTTTTTTGATCAAAAATAGTTCACTAAGTACCCTATATTTATTATGCAACTTTGCTTTATATTTATATATAATGATGGTAGGGTATGAGATATATATTGTTGTCTTTTGTAGGTTTTGCTTCTTTTTGCTAGTGTGAACATGCTCCTATTTCTTGCATGTCTACCATCTTAGACCTCAGATCACATTGCTTGGTTTTTTGTCTTGTTTGCATTCTGTGCAATTTAAGGGTGTGGCATCCCCTTTGTTGAGCTGATTAGTATATATGTAGCTTACCACGGGCCTAGGTGGTCTGGAGTTGGGACCCGGTCCTATTTGTCTACCCTTTTATATGCATTACTTCAACTTTGATATACAGTAAGGTTTTTAATATAGGCAGTATAGGTACCGTCCCAATTTAGGGTCACCTTGCTGCTGGTGGGACGGCTTGTATACTTTTTTTGATCAAAAATAGTTCACTAAGTACCCTATATTTATTATGCAACTTTGCTTTACATTTATATATAATGATGGTAGGGTATGAGATATATATTTTTGTCTTTTGTAGGTTTTGCTTCTTTTTGCTAGTGTGAACATGCTCCTATTTCTTGCATGTCTACCATCTTAGACCTCAGTTCACATTGCTTGGTTTTTTGTCTTGTTTGCATTCTGTGCAATTTAAGGGTGTGGCATCCCCTTTGTTGAGCTGATTAGTATATATGTAGCTTACCACGGGCCTAGGTGGTCTGGAGTTGGGACCCGGTCCTATTTGTCTACCCTTTTATATGCATTACTTCAACTTTGATATACAGTAAGGTTTTTAATATAGGCAGTATAGGTACCGTCCCAATTTAGGGTCACCTTGCTGCTGGTGGGACGGCTTGTATACTTTTTTTGATCAAAAATAGTTCACTAAGTACCCTATATTTATTATGCAACTTTGCTTTATATTTATATATAATGATGGTAGGGTATGAGATATATATTTTTGTCTTTTGTAGGTTTTGCTTCTTTTTGCTAGTGTGAACATGCTCCTATTTCTTGCATGTCTACCATCTTAGACCTCAGTTCACATTGCTTGGTTTTTTGTCTTGTTTGCATTCTGTGCAATTTAAGGGTGTGGCATCCCCTTTGTTGAGCTGATTAGTATATATGTAGCTTACCACGGGCCTAGGTGGTCTGGAGTTGGGACCCGGTCCTATTTGTCTACCCTTTTATATGCATTACTTCAACTTTGATATACAGTAAGGTTTTTAATATAGGCAGTATAGGTACCGTCCCAATTTAGGGTCACCTTGCCGCTGGTGGGACGGCTTGTATACTTTTTTTGATCAAAAATAGTTCACTAAGTACCCTATATTTATTATGCAACTTTGCTTTACATTTATATATAATGATGGTAGGGTATGAGATATATATTTTTGTCTTTTGTAGGTTTTGCTTCTTTTTGCTAGTGTGAACATGCTCCTATTTCTTGCATGTCTACCATCTTAGACCTCAGTTCACATTGCTTGGTTTTTTGTCTTGTTTGCATTCTTTGCAATTTAAGGGTGTGGCATCCCCTTTGTTGAGCTGATTAGTATATATGTAGCTTACCACGGGCCTAGGTGGTCTGGAGTTTGGACCCGGTCCTATTTGTCTACCCTTTTATATGCATTACTTCAACTTTGATATACAGTAAGGTTTTTAATATAGGCAGTATAGGTACCGTCCCAATTTAGGGTCACCTTGCCGCTGGTGGGACGGCTTGTATACTTTTTTTGATCAAAAATAGTTCACTAAGTACCCTATATTTATTATGCAACTTTGCTTTACATTTATATATAATGATGGTAGGGTATGAGATATATATTTTTGTCTTTTGTAGGTTTTGCTTCTTTTTGCTAGTGTGAACATGCTCCTATTTCTTGCATGTCTACCATCTTAGACCTCAGTTCACATTGCTTGGTTTTTTGTCTTGTTTGCATTCTGTGCAATTTAAGGGTGTGGCATCCCCTTTGTTGAGCTGATTAGTATATATGTAGCTTACCACGGGCCTAGGTGGTCTGGAGTTGGGACCCGGTCCTATTTGTCTACCCTTTTATATGCATTACTTCAACTTTGATATACAGTAAGGTTTTTAATATAGGCAGTATAGGTACCGTCCCAATTTAGGGTCACCTTGCCGCTGGTGGGACGGCTTGTATACTTTTTTTGATCAAAAATAGTTCACTAAGTACCCTATATTTATTATGCAACTTTGCTTTACATTTATATATAATGATGGTAGGGTATGAGATATATATTTTTGTCTTTTGTAGGTTTTGCTTCTTTTTGCTAGTGTGAACATGCTCCTATTTCTTGCATGTCTACCATCTTAGACCTCAGATCACATTGCTTGGTTTTTTGTCTTGTTTGCATTCTGTGCAATTTAAGGGTGTGGCATCCCCTTTGTTGAGCTGATTAGTATATATGTAGCTTACCACGGGCCTAGGTGGTCTGGAGTTGGGACCCGGTCCTATTTGTCTACCCTTTTATATGCATTACTTCAACTTTGATATACAGTAAGGTTTTTAATATAGGCAGTATAGGTACCGTCCCAATTTAGGGTCACCTTGCTGCTGGTGGGACGGCTTGTATACTTTTTTTGATCAAAAATAGTTCACTAAGTACCCTATATTTATTATGCAACTTTGCTTTACATTTATATATAATGATGGTAGGGTATGAGATATATATTTTTGTCTTTTGTAGGTTTTGCTTCTTTTTGCTAGTGTGAACATGCTCCTATTTCTTGCATGTCTACCATCTTAGACCTCAGTTCACATTGCTTGGTTTTTTGTCTTGTTTGCATTCTGTGCAATTTAAGGGTGTGGCATCCCCTTTGTTTAGCTGATTAGTATATATGTAGCTTACCACGGGCCTAGGTGGTCTGGAGTTGGGACCCGGTCCTATTTGTCTACCCTTTTATATGCATTACTTCAACTTTGATATACAGTAAGGTTTTTAATATAGGCAGTATAGATACCGTCCCAATTTAGGGTCACCTTGCTGCTGGTGGGACGGCTTGTATACTTTTTTTGATCAAAAATAGTTCACTAAGTACCCTATATTTATTATGCAACTTTGTTTTATATTTATATATAATGATGGTAGGGTATGAGATATATATTTTTGTCTTTTGCAGGTTTTGCTTCTTTTTGCTAGTGTGAACATGCTCCTATTTCTTGCATGTCTACCATCTTAGACCTCAGTTCACATTGCTTGGTTTTTTGTCTTGTTTGCATTCTGTGCAATTTAAGGGTGTGGCATCCCCTTTGTTGAGCTGATTAGTATATATGTAGCTTACCACGGGCCTAGGTGGTCTGGAGTTGGGACCCGGTCCTATTTGTCTACCCTTTTATATGCATTACTTCAACTTTGATATACAGTAAGGTTTTTAATATAGGCAGTATAGGTACCGTCCCAATTTAGGGTCACCTTGCCGCTGGTGGGACGGCTTGTATACTTTTTTTGATCAAAAATAGTTCACTAAGTACCCTATATTTATTATGCAACTTTGCTTTACATTTATATATAATGATGGTAGGGTATGAGATATATATTTTTGTCTTTTGTAGGTTTTGCTTCTTTTTGCTAGTGTGAACATGCTCCTATTTCTTGCATGTCTACCATCTTAGACCTCAGTTCACATTGCTTGGTTTTTTGTCTTGTTTGCATTCTTTGCAATTTAAGGGTGTGGCATCCCCTTTGTTGAGCTGATTAGTATATATGTAGCTTACCACGGGCCTAGGTGGTCTGGAGTTTGGACCCGGTCCTATTTGTCTACCCTTTTATATGCATTACTTCAACTTTGATATACAGTAAGGTTTTTAATATAGGCAGTATAGGTACCGTCCCAATTTAGGGTCACCTTGCCGCTGGTGGGACGGCTTGTATACTTTTTTTGATCAAAAATAGTTCACTAAGTACCCTATATTTATTATGCAACTTTGCTTTACATTTATATATAATGATGGTAGGGTATGAGATATATATTTTTGTCTTTTGTAGGTTTTGCTTCTTTTTGCTAGTGTGAACATGCTCCTATTTCTTGCATGTCTACCATCTTAGACCTCAGTTCACATTGCTTGGTTTTTTGTCTTGTTTGCATTCTGTGCAATTTAAGGGTGTGGCATCCCCTTTGTTGAGCTGATTAGTATATATGTAGCTTACCACGGGCCTAGGTGGTCTGGAGTTGGGACCCGGTCCTATTTGTCTACCCTTTTATATGCATTACTTCAACTTTGATATACAGTAAGGTTTTTAATATAGGCAGTATAGGTACCGTCCCAATTTAGGGTCACCTTGCCGCTGGTGGGACGGCTTGTATACTTTTTTTGATCAAAAATAGTTCACTAAGTACCCTATATTTATTATGCAACTTTGCTTTACATTTATATATAATGATGGTAGGGTATGAGATATATATTTTTGTCTTTTGTAGGTTTTGCTTCTTTTTGCTAGTGTGAACATGCTCCTATTTCTTGCATGTCTACCATCTTAGACCTCAGTTCACATTGCTTGGTTTTTTGTCTTGTTTGCATTCTGTGCAATTTAAGGGTGTGGCATCCCCTTTGTTGAGCTGATTAGTATATATGTAGCTTACCACGGGCCTAGGTGGTCTGGAGTTGGGACCCGGTCCTATTTGTCTACCCTTTTATATGCATTACTTCAACTTTGATATACAGTAAGGTTTTTAATATAGGCAGTATAGGTACCGTCCCAATTTAGGGTCACCTTGCCGCTGGTGGGACGGCTTGTATACTTTTTTTGATCAAAAATAGTTCACTAAGTACCCTATATTTATTATGCAACTTTGCTTTACATTTATATATAATGATGGTAGGGTATGAGATATATATTTTTGTCTTTTGTAGGTTTTGCTTCTTTTTGCTAGTGTGAACATGCTCCTATTTCTTGCATGTCTACCATCTTAGACCTCAGTTCACATTGCTTGGTTTTTTGTCTTGTTTGCATTCTGTGCAATTTAAGGGTGTGGCATCCCCTTTGTTGAGCTGACTAGTATATATGTAGCTTACCACGGGCCTAGGTGGTCTGGAGTTGGGACCCGGTCCTATTTGTCTACCCTTTTATATGCATTACTTCAACTTTGATATACAGTAAGGTTTTTAATATAGGCAGTATAGGTACCGTCCCAATTTAGGGTCACCTTGCCGCTGGTGGGACGGCTTGTATACTTTTTTTGATCAAAAATAGTTCACTAAGTACCCTATATTTATTATGCAACTTTGCTTTACATTTATATATAATGATGGTAGGGTATGAGATATATATTTTTGTCTTTTGTAGGTTTTGCTTCTTTTTGCTAGTGTGAACATGCTCCTATTTCTTGCATGTCTACCATCTTAGACCTCAGTTCACATTGCTTGGTTGACCGTCATAAAATGTAGGGGGACAGTTTGAGGAGGGGGTACAGTTTGGAGAGGACAATGTGGTGGGCAGGATGAGAACATAGTGTGAAAAAGGGGCACTGTATGAATATGGAGAGGGGCAGAGTGAAATGGGGGCACAGTGTGGAGAGAAGTTAGTATGGTGGGGGGAAAGTGTAGAGCTATAGAGAGAGTAAGATAAAACAGTGGCAAGGGGACAGCCATGGTATAGGTTCAGACCCTTTACCCGGCAAGCGCTAATATTGTGGGGCGCAGGCGCACTTGTATGTCCGGGGAACTTAGCATGTCATAGCACATGCGTAATGAACCTGTGTAGTTCGCAGCTGCACTGCACATGCGCTATAATATTCTATTCCCCGCGCATGCGCAGTGAGGCTGTGTGATTACCAGCTTCACTGCGCATGCACTATGTCGCGCTATGTTCCCCGCGCATGCGCAATGAAGCTGGTAATCACACAACTTCACTGCGCAGGCGGCTGGACATATACAAGTGCGCCTGCATCCGACAATATCAGCGCTTGCCGGGAGCAGGATTCAAATACATGGGCGACGCCAGCAGTGAGTGAATGCTGCGCCCGCCTATGACTGAATATAACAAGCACGCCCCTATGACTGAGAACGCAGGTAGGATCTAAGTATGTTAAACATTATAAAATCATTATATTACCACCAATTTTCATGAAAACAGCTTGTTAGTGATGCGCATTGCATCACTAACAACGCTATGGGGGCACTCTAGAGGGCAGCTAGGACGTGACAGAATCATCATCACTATGTGAATAGATCACCAGAGCCATCGATAGTACATTAATACAGCACAAGAACAACCATCACTACCACCATCAGTACAGGAATTCAAGACCAGAACCACTATCTATACTATAACATGGCACCAGAACCACCATCAGTTTTCTTGCAAACTGTATATATTGCATGACAGAAATAAAAACCATCATACATATTGCTTTATAATGGGGTCTGTTCAGCTTCCTTTGGGGTATCCGCCAAATGTTACACACCTTAATTGACACCAAATGGCCCCATTATAATTAAGTAACATTAGTTTCTATGACTGTCCTTTGGGTTTGACATTTAAAATATAGGATGTATGGGATGAATATTGCTATTTTTCACTGGTATCATGTAAATGGTCTACAAGCAATGAATGATTCCATATCTATGAAAACACAATCCCTGTTGATCCTCAGCTCTAAAGTACACCACTTTTTTATTTTTACTTTTTCTGGTATTTTTTGGTGAAACAGGTAACAATTCTAGTGGAAGTGATCATCAGGAGCTTGTTACCTGACCCATCTGGGGGGCAGGGGAAGTGCGTTAGGGGTCTTGTTACCTTAATCTCTGACCCATTCCTTTACATGGGGCTGAGGGTTCATGTGGGTGGGGGGTGCTATCGGCTTCATCTGCCAAGGGCACAAAAGTACCTTGTCCCAGTAAATACTTTTATTTATGGTATATAGCTCCAACACATTTCGCAGCACTTTACAATTAAGCGGGGACATGTACAAACAATAAATATATCACAAAGGAACACGTAATTCAACAGTTACAGGAGGAGTGAGGGCCCTGCTGCTCCCAAGCTTACAATCTATAGGGATTGAAGGGGGGCACACAATAGGTAAAAAGTGTTTATTATTATAAATAGGGATTAATAAAGCTGCATGATCCCGTCATTAGCCAGTATCTGTGTAGGTACAGTTACCAAGTGCTATTGGGTGCATGGAGGATGTGGACAAAGATTCTGAGGAAAATTTAGAAAAAGGGAACAGGGGAGAGTTTGGTTAGTGAATTGAGGTGTCTATAGAGATGCGTTTTTAAAGCACTCTTAAAAATGTGTGGGCAAGGTATTAGTCATATGGTCCTAGGTAGTGAATTCTAGAAAACTAGCCTAGCATGAGAGAAGTCATGGAGATGGAATTGGGAGGTTTGAATTATGGAGGATGTTAATCTTAGATCAGTTGCGGAGTGGAGAGCACAGGTAGGGAGATAGACAGATGATGGAGGAGATGTAGGGTGATGCAGATCTGTAGAGAGCCCTTTAAGTGAGAGACAAGTTTGTATTATATTCTGTAGTGGATAGAAAAATGACTTAAATCCCTTAAATTAGTCACTAATAGTGTTGAGCGATACCTTCCGATATCGAGAAATATCGGATCCGATTGTATCGGACCGATACCCAAAAAATATCGGATATCGCCGATTCCGATACCGGAAACCAAGGCAAGTCAATGGGACTCAAATATCGGAATGAAAATAAACCCTTTCTTTCCTTGTACGTTAATTCTACATGAAGTAAAACAACTAAGAATAATGTAGAATGTATTGGGGGAGGTGGGTGAGACAATAAAGGCATAGAGGTTTAGCCCAATCAAATGGAATAGCAGGAATTAATATTTTTTTTAAGACGTTCTGAGTTACGGAAATATTGACTATGTTAAGTTTTTTTATATTTTGTCAGATATTTATGTTTCACTACTTCCATGCTCTTCACCTTCTTTTTTACTTCTCCCACACTTTCTCATTCATCATCCTCAGCATCAGCATCTTTTTCATCAACTTCTTTTTCACCTTCTTCATCTTCTTCACCTTCTTCGTATTATTCTTTTTTTTTTACATTCTTCATATTCTTCTTATTCAACTATTATTCTTCATCATATTCATATTCTTCTTCTTCATCATATTCTTATTTGTGACAGGAATTCCTGTAGTTGTTATCTATAAAAGTTTGAACATTACACCTTTCGTTGTGCCCGTCACAAAAGATTTACAACAGGATTTGTCCGCGTTCAGTTTGGCCTGCAGCAGCAGGTCTTTTCCAGGGGCACCATGAGGAGGAACGGACTCACCCCCATACACTGCTTAGTGATCTTCTGCTTATAATTTAGATAATATCTTTTGCTCTGATTTTTAGTCTTATGCTTCATGTTCTTCCGTTTTTTGTTCTGCAGCTTTTTGTACTTCTGCTTCTTGGTTTTCTGTCTCTTGTTCTTCTGTACCTTGGTGGTTGTCTTCTTGTTCTTTATCCTTTTGGTCATCTTCTACAAGGTCATCTTCTTGGTCTTCTTCGGGGTGGTCTTCAGGGTGGTCTGCAGGGTCGTCGTCTTCGGGGTCCTCGTCTTCGGGGTCCTCGTCTTCTTCGGGGTGGTCTTCAGGGTCCTCGTCTTCAGGGTCGTCGTCTTCTTCGGGGTGGTATTCAGGGTCGTCATCTTCGAGGTCCTCGTCTTCTTTGGGGTGGTCTTCAGGGTCCTCGTCTTCAGGGTCGTCGTCTTCAGGGTCCTCGTCTTCTTTGGGGTGGTCTTCAGGGTTGTCGTCTTCAGGGTCTTCGTCTTAAGGGGTCCTCGTCTTTTTCGGGGTGGTCTTCAGGGTCCTCGTCTTCAGGGTCCTCGTCTTCAGGGTCCTCGTCTTTGGGGTCCTCGTCGTCTTCGGGGTGGTCTTCAGGGTCCTCGTCTTCAGGGTCTTCGTCAGGGAGATCCAGAGTGATTACCAAGAACCATTTCAAAAAGCTTGAACTTGGAAATGTAGCAGAAGGTACAAGAAGGCTGAGGAACTGCCGAGAACCAGCTGATGGTACTGGAACTTAGATGGGTAGCAGAAGGTACAAGAGCCAATGGAACTACCGAGGACCAGCTGACGGTACTGGAACTCAGTTACTAAGCAGGAGGTACATGTGCCAGAAAGCACTACCAAGGACCAGCAGACCTTGGTGGAACTTGGATACCGAGAAGGAGGCACCTAAGCCAAAAGCACTGCCGAAAACCAGCTGACGGTACTGGAACTCGGATGGGTAGCAGAAGATACCCATGAAAAAAAAAGTTGCAAGGCCGCAAGCCGGCCGAAGTTACCGAAACCCACAGTCCTACAGGGGGTGCTTGTCCTATTGACACTATGGAACCAGCCTTAATTGCCAGATCCCGCAACCCACATAGGAGTCACCTAAACTGCAGGCACCATAGAGTCGGCTAATCCGACAACAACAAGACAGGACAACGCATTGGAGGCAAAGTGTCGTTGACACTACCCGGAAACAGCTGGCGTGCTGGAACCAGGCTGGGCAGGAGGGAGTACCCGTGCCAAAGACACTGCTGGGAAACAGCTGGCGGTGCTGGAACCCAGGGTAAATACTAAAAACAGAGTGGAGCCAGAGGCCTAATTGGAGCAACTTTAAAATCAGTAGTAGTGTGAATGTGGACAGAGCAGGAGAAATTGCCGTACACACAGCATTGGAACAGCTGACATTACTGAACCCCAATAACACGGCATCAAGTGTTGACTTTGCAGACGGCAATTCTGAGCGCCAACTGGCAGTGTTGGAGCTCAGGGATAATACTGAAAACAGAGGAGCCAGAGGTGTAATTGGAGCAAGTTTTAAATTAGTAGTAGAGTGGATGTGGACAGAGCAGGAGAATTTGCCGGACACACAGCAGGGGATCAGCTTACGTTACTGAACCCCAATAAAACGGCAGCAAGTGTTGACTGTGCAGACGGCACTTCTGAGTGCCAACTGGCGGTGTTGGAGCTCAGGGATAATACTGAAAACAGAGGAGCCAGAGGTGTAATTGGAGCAACTTTAAAATCTGTAGTAGTGTGAATGTGGACAGAGCAGGAGAAATTGCCGTACACACAGCAGGGGAACAGCTGACATTACTGAACCCCAATAACACGGCAGCAAGTGTTGACTGTGCAGACGGCACTTCTGAGCAGCAACTAGTCTTGTTGGAGCCCAGGGTAAATACTAAAAACAGAGGAGCCAGAGGTGTAATTGGAGCAAGTTTTAAATTAGTAGTACAGTGTATGTGGACAGAGCAGGAGAATTTGCCGGACACACAGCTGGGGATCAGCTGATGTTACTGAACCCCAATAACACTGGAGCAAGCGTTGACTGTGCAGACGGCACTTCTGAGCAGCAACTAGCGGTGTTGGAGCCCAGGGTAAATACTAAAAACAGAGGAGCCAGAAGTGTAATTGGAGCAAGTTTTAAATTAGTAGTACAGTGGATGTGGACAGAGCAGGAGAATTTGCCAGACACACAGCTAGGGATCAGCTGACGTTACTGAACCCCAATAACACTGGAGCAAGCGTTGACTGTGCAGACGGCACTTCTGAGCAGCAACTGGCGGTGTTGGAGCTCAGGGATTACAGTTCAGGTGGTAGAAACATGAACACAACAGGAGACCTGGATACTGTTGCCAACCAATTATTTATTCTGGAAGAGAACTGGCAAATTCATGCGAGATCCAGGCCTTGCTCATTTTCAGAAAAGTAAGCCGGTCAACGTTATCGCAGGATATGCGCATGCGACGGTCTGTTAGTACACCACCTGCGGCACTAAAGACGCGTTCTGATAATACACTAGCAGCAGGGCAAGCCAGCACCTCCAATGCATACTGGCTAAGCTCTGGCCATGTATCCAGCTTAGAGACCCAAAACTTGAAGGGGGAAGAGCCGTCTGGGAGTACACTGAGAGGGCAAGACATGTAGTCTGTCACCATCTGACGGAAACCTTGCCTCCTGCTGACTGGAGCCGTCTGTGATGGTGTAGACATTTGTGGCGGCGGGGACACAAAACTTTGCCACATTAGGGCCATACTGGTCTTGCCTTGTGCTGAGGCGCTGCTTCTGCTCCCTGTTTGTGCAGAGCTTCCTCCACTGCCTCGACGCACTGAGCTGCTTAGTAAAGCACTAGGAGCACTGCTCTCGGTTGGAATGGAGAACGTGATGGAATGCACCAGTGCGTCTTGGTACTCCCGCATTTTACGCTCCCGGTTCAATGGTGTTATGAGGCTTTGTAAGTTGTCCCGGTAGCGAGGATCTAGGAGGGTGGACACCCAATAATCAGCCGTGTTGAGAATGTAGGCGATGAGGCGGTCGTTTCTCAGGCACTGCAGCATGAAATCAACCATGTGCTGCAGACTGCCAACTGGCCAAGAAACGCTGTCCCCTGCTTGACGCGTGATCTCTGCCTGCTCTGCATCACCCCACCCTCGCTCTAGATACTGACTACTAGAGCATTGTGTACCTCCCTCCTCTGGACAGATGTCTTCCTCCTCCATTGACTCCTCCTCATCCTCCTCACAAAGTGTCCCCTGCCTAGGCCTTTGTGAGGAACCACATTGTGCAGACTGTACAGAAGCAGATGGCATTTGTGACTCCTCATCCTCCACCTCTTCCAAAACCTCCTCCCTTAGTGCTTGCAGTGTTTTTTCAAGCAGGCAGATAAGGGGGATAGTCATGCTGACTAGTGCATCATCTGCACTCGCCATAAGCGTGGAATAATCGAAGGCACGCAAAACGTGGCAAATGTCCTTCATAGAGGCCCACTCAGTGGTGGTGAAGTGTGAACGGCGCGCACTGCGACTTGTTTGTGCCTGCTGCAGCTGGTACTCCATTACTGCTGCCTGCTGCTCACACAACCTCTCCAACATATGTAACGTTGAATTCCACCTGGTGGGTAGGTCACATATGATGCAATGTTCCGGAAGATGTAATCGGTGCTGCAGAGCTGCAATGCGCGATCTTGCGTTGCAGGAACACCGCAAGTGAGCACACTCTATGCGGACCTTGTGAAGCAGTGCATCAAGATCCGCATAGTCCCTCAAAAAGCTCTCCACGACCAAGTTGAGCACATGTGCCATACATGGGATGTGAGTAAGGTTGCCCAGGCCCAGAGCTGCCACCAGATTTCGGCCATTGTCACACACTACCATGCCTGGCTAGAGATTCGCTGGCACAAACCACACGTCGCTCTGCTGCTTGATGGCATTCCAGAGCTCCTGCGCTGTGTGGCTTCGATTCCCCAAAGAAATTAATTTTAATGCGGCCTGTTGACGTTTGGCCACGGCTGTGCTCATATCGGTCATCATAACAGGTAACCAACCGTTCACGGGTCGATGTGGAGGTAGACCGTGACGGCTCCTCCAGCGCTGATTCAGAGGAACTGGAGTATGAGGAGGAGTCAATGTGTACAGACTGGATTCCTGCAGTCCTTGGAGTTGGCAGAACACGTACAGCGCCACTCTCAAGATCTGTACAAGGCTCCACAACATTTACCCAATGGGCAGTGAGGGAAAGGTATCGTCCCTGTCCATGCTTACTGGTCCACGCATCGGTGGTCAGGTGGACCTTGCTACTGACGGCGTTTTGTAGCGCATGTTTAATTTTTCCCTCCACATGCTGTTGCAGGGCAGGGACGGCTTGCCTGCTGAAATAAAAGCGGCTGGGCACGTTGTATTGTGGGACTGCCAATGCCATAAAGTTACAGAAGGTGTCAGTCTCCACCAGCCTGAATGATAGCATTTCAAGGGCCAGTAGTTTTTCAATGCCAGCATTCAGATCCTGTACTCGGGGGTGGTTTGCCGAGTATGGGCACCTTTTCTCCCATGCCTGTGCTAACGATGGCTGTAGACTGGCCTGGGAGTGTGAGGATGACAGGGAAAGTGGTGCTGTGGGTGGAATTACACTGTGTCTCTGTACAACAGTGCCAGAGGTTCTTCCATGGCGATCCTGTGAGGAAGCCGAACCAGCTGTGTGTGAGCTGGAGGAAGAGGCTACAACACGAGCTGAAGAGGTGGTAGGTGGCGCTGTAGGTTGGCCTAGGTCTTCAGTGTGTTTTTGTAACTCCACCACGTGCTTGGTCCGCACATGTTTCCACATATTTGTGGTATTGAGGTTGCTGACACTTTTCCCTCTTTTCACCATCTGATTACACAGCTTGCATTTGACAAAGCATATGTCATCTGCAACTGTGTCAAAAAAGGAACAGGCACTGCAAGTCTTGGGAGCACCCGCTTTGGATTTTGGAAGAGCCATGCTCCTAATGGGTGCCGAAGTGGAGGCTACAGGCAACCAAGTCTGCCCCCTCCCTCTCCTTCCTTTTGGGGCTGTTCGGGGAATCTCTTCCTCAGAGCTGCTCCCTCCACCTTCCTGTCCCTCACGCCATGATGGGTCAAGGACCTCATCATCTACACCACCCTCTTCAAAGAACTGCTTCTACTGGGTAGTCTCGACAGCACAGCACACACCAGAAAGTGGCACCTGAGTCTCATCATCAGATGCGTACTGAGGTGTGCTGCTGACCATAGGCACTGGCCCACCCGCCTCTTCAGATTCAGAGAGACAAAACGGTTGCGCATCACTGCATACTACCTCTTCTTCAAATTCTTGAATTCTGCTTGGCTGGCCCCCTCTTTCCAAGCCAAGAGATTCAGAGAACAGAAGTAGAGATGGCTCCTGTCCAGGGCTCTCTGACTGCCTGGGCAATTTGGCAGGTGGTGAAGAGACAGATGGGTGCTCTTCAGTGCTCAGGACCTGAGAGGATCTGGAACTAATTGAAGTTGATGCGTTAGCTGCCATTCATCCGACAATGGCTTCAATTTGGTCCTCCCGCAGCAGTGGGGTACGGCTAGCTCCTATAAAGCTGCGCATAAAGGACTGTTCCCTGGTAAAACTGGGGGATGCTGAGTCACTGGTGCCCGCAGTAGGCACAGAATCCCCACGTCCTCTCCCTGCAGGCACAGAATCCTCACGTCCTCTCCCTGCAGAAACTCCAAGCCCACGCCCACGACCACATGCCTTACTCCCTGCCTTCTTCATCTTGGTAGACTGATAAAGATAGGCAGAAAAGTACTTAGGGCTTAGAGTGCTTATTCCTGAACAGCTGCTAAACACTAATTTTATAAAGTGTGGACTAGACTTTAATATGAGCTAATGTGGCCTATACAACTGTAAAGTGGAGTGTTTGGTGAACTTTATTTAGGTTTTTTTTGTCACAAAAAGACACTGGATGTGCCCAAAGATGTAATACCGATAGTATCACAAACTTTTTGTAGCTATTACAATGCAGGAAGGTAACCTACAATGCAATAGATGAGGCTACAAAAAATAGGCTAATACTAATCTGGCTGGGGCTGCAGGGCACAATGCTGCAGAAAGGCTCCTCTATCTACTCCTATATAGTGTGTTTGGAACCAATGTATCTGAATACGGATGGAACCACCACACTAATAGGAGAAATCAGGAAAAATGATCAATTAGCAAAAAAGGACAATGTGTGAGACAGTGACGCATGCTGAGCGCACTACAACCAGACGTGGCTGAAGCACACACTACAGCGTGAGCTGCACTCACACACAGAGACCTTGCAGACAGCAGTGAACAGCACAAAGAACTGTGCATTAGCGCTGCAAGGCACAGCGATTTATAAAGTAGCTTGGGCAAAGCAGAATAGAGCAAATAGGTAGCTAAAACTGTCCCTCAGAACAACAGCGTCCTATCCCTAACTGAATTCACAGCAGAGTGAGCTCAAAATGGCGGCGGCTTTTATAGTGCATCATGACATCATTTCAGCAGCCAATCACAGCCATTCCATTAGTTAACATGCCTACATGCCTAACAGGATGTGCCCACACTTCGTAGGATCCTCATTGGCTGAATAAAATGAAACTGGCTCATTGCATTATGGGAACTTCCGTTTCCGGTATACGATATTCTAAAAGTATCGGAATTAAGTATCGGAATTCCGATACCGCGAATATCGGCCGATACCCGATATTTCAGTATCGGAATGCTCAACACTAGTCTCTAAACATTGAGTGGATAGAATCAATAGAATGGTGTGAGGCTAGACAACACACAGTCCAAAAACAATGTAAGTCAATGTAGACTATTCTTATCAATGTCATCATATTAGTAAGAAAAGCAGACAGCTATGAGCTGGTGTTGTTATTCTGGGAATGGGCCAGATCTTCTCCATGGATCTTCCCAGCCTATTAATATCAGCTCACAGCTCTCTGCATAGCCTTTACTGGTTATTGAAAAGGGGGTCCCAAAAAAAAATCATGTGGCGTCTCCCCTATATTTAATAACCAGAAAAGGCTATGCAGACAGCTGTGTGGGCGGATATTAATAGGCTGGGAAGGGGACATGGATATTGGCACATGGCTATTGCAGTTACCAGCAATTTTGAACGATGAGTGATTCAATTCACACAAATCTCCAAAAAAAATCAGCAGTAGCAATTTTACAAATTGCAGGTGATAGCATATGTCACCCAACAGAGTGTGGTTAATTGAGGAGTTATTTCCTCTGACAACAGCTGTCAGGTAGTGCAGTTCATCGGCAAACAGCTGATCAGTAGGGTTGGCGGGTTTCAGACCACCAATCTATTAGTACTATTAGTCTGGACAACCTCTTATTACCAGCTCCACTGTGTAGAGTAAAATAAAATACCTGAATACTTACCTCCCAGATTAGCGCATTTCCTACAATGTCACCTCTATGTCCCTCAGTGGTCACATGAAACAATGTGAACAAAGCAGCCAATCAGGGGCCATGTGACATTATGCGACTTGACTGCTGAGTTACACCGGGGTGATATCAGAGTGTCTTTTTTGATACCTTATGCACCTTTTTTTGCTGGTTATTACAACAATGAAAATTCTGACCTTACAACCTGAAAGAGTAAAAATAAGCTAAAAAATTTGTAAACAAATGCACAGTTGTGCCATTGAGTGCATATCTTCATTCTTTTTAGTATCTGTTAAGCACTTTTTCAGGCAGGGTCCTAAGGTAACCTGCCTAAAAAAACACATCTTGTGCACTTACCCTTCAGTTTTTTTTTCAGGTGGATTTTACCATTACTGAGATAGAAGAGGATAGTTGGTGCTCATAAAATTCTATGGAGGGTGAGGAGCTAGAGGCAGACATAGATATTCTACTTCAAGTTCTCCTGAAACATTTGCAGTTTAAAAGAGGTTGTCCTGGCTGAAATGACTGCAGACTGCCGAATCATGACAGCGTGATCCGCATCTTGTCATAATTTCATAGTATTCCTCATGTGGGGGTGGAGCGGGGTGATCATACGTTTGCGATTTGAAAACACGTGCCGACTAGACTCACCATGGTTCTCACAATTCTTTATTGAGAGAAGTCAGATGAGTGCAAACTGCCACCTACGCACCCACACAAGAAATTCAGGGGAGTTGTGACAGCATGAGCGTTGCACACCGTCATATTCGGCAGTCTGCAGTCACATAGAGCAAATGCAGGCATTTTCTTTCAGCCTGGTAAGAAAAAAAAACTTTAAAACTACCAACATACTCTTACTTATTCCTTGTCTTCACAGAACTCTTAGTGGCCCAGCATGCATCTTTATATTAATAGTCAATAATGGTGTCTTAGGCACACTTCGGCTTCACTTTCAACGTAGAAAAGACTGCATTACTGCTGGTCAGATAAAAGGGGTTTTACAAGATTATAAAAAACATGCCAGCTTTAGTTTAAAAACAACATAAAAAACATGTAATAATACATTTTAAAAAGATAATTAAATGTTCTATTTTTATGACAAAGTAACAATTTCCTTTACTCTGTCTTCTAATATCCCACAAAGTCCTATAATCCCAAAATCCCACAAGTTTCCGCACTCTCAGTATATAGTTTCTGGTCATCATACACCCCTTTCTTCTCTATGGACCTTACTATCTCAACATGCTTGATAATTTCTATTATTGTTGCATTGAAGAGGTTTCAGATAGATGTCATTATCTGCTGACTTCAGTAATGGCTGCTGAAATTGAAGTGTCTTCACTCCTGCATTGTAGATTCCTTTGTAGAAACGCCCTCTAGTGGGAAAAACTGACACTGCATAAAATGTAGTAAAACAAGATCTGTTTGCAAATAATTTCTCAATTTTAAGTTAAGAAACATAAAAAAAAATGTATAAAATATCTATAATATATATTTATTTACTAGCTTTACCGGGCCACGCGTTGCTGTGGATCAGTCTGGCTAAATGGAAAAGAAAGAAAAGAGAAAGCGCATGTTTCTAAAATATTTAATTTCACAATGCTTGTGGGTATACAATATTTTTTGTTGTTCCATTGTCTGTGTGGATATAGAGATTGTCTGGTTTGCCGACTCTAGAACACGCAACACATGTCCACGTGAGAAGCAATCCATGTCTAGATTTAAACCGCACAATTCTAAAGACTGGCCCTGAGCTTTGTTGATGGTGACTATAAACGCCAATCAAATTGGGAATTGCAATCTCTTAAATTGAAATGGCATATCCGTTGGAATCATAGGAATACGAGGAATGAGGACATCTTCACCTTTGGAGGCACGGAGTCGTGTTTGACGCTTATCTGCTCTTTCTCGCTGACGTCTTTCAGCCACTCTCAGCCTGTCGCGTTCATTCTGTTGAGAACGAAGCAGATCTGAAGCTGCAGAACGCGATCGCCGTGCATCCTCAAGTCTGGCTGCATGTCGCTCTGCTGCTTCCTCGGCACGTACAGTCATGGCCAAAAGTATTGAGAATGAGACAAATAGTAATTTTTCCAAAGTTTACTGCTTTATTTTTTGTAATGCCAATTTGCATATACTCCTGAATGTCAAAGAGTGATCAGCTTAACAGCAATTACTGTACTTGCAAAGTCAATATTTGCCCAAAAAATGAACTTTAACCCCCAAAACACATTTCAACATCATTGCAGTCCTGCCTTAAAAGGAGCAGCTAACATCGTTTTAGTGATTGATCCATTAACACAGGTGTGGGTGTTGATGAGGACAGGGCTGGCGATCAATCAGTCATGATTAAGTAAGAATGACATCACTGGACACTTTAAAAGGAGGCTGGTTCTTGGTATCATTGTTTCTCTTCAGTTAACCATGGTTATCTCTAAAGAAACACGTGCAGCCATCATTGCACTGCACAAAAATGGCCTAACAGGGAAGAGTATCGCAGCTACAAAGATTGCACCTCAGTCAACAATCTATCGCATCATCAAGAACTTCAAGGAGAGAGCTTCCATTGTTGTCAAAAAGGCTCCAGGGCGCCCAAGGATGACCAGCAAGCGCCAGGACCGTATCTTAAAACTGTTTCAGCTGCGGGATTGGACTACCAGCAGTGCCGAGCTTGCTCAGGAATGGCAGCAGGCTGGTGTGAGTGCTTCTGCATGCACTGTGAGGCGGAGACTCTTTGAGCAAGTGCTGGTTTCAAGGAGGGCAGCAAAGAAGCCACTTCTCTCCAGGAAAAACATCAGGGACCGACTGATATTCTGCAAAAGGTACAGGGAGTGGACTGCTGAGGACTGGGGCAAAGTCATTTTCTCTGATGAATCCCCTTTTTGATTGTTTGGGACATCTGGAAAACAGCTTATTCGGAGAAGAAGAGGTGAGCGCTACCACCAGTCTTGTCTCATGCCAACTGTAAAGCATCCTGAAACCATTAATGTGTGGGGTTGCTTCTCAGCCAAGGGAATCGGCTCACTCACAGTCTTGCCTAAAAACACAGCCATGAATAAAGAATGGTACCAGAATGTCCTCCAAGAGCAACTTCTCCCAACCGTCCAAGAGCAGTTTGGCGCCCAACAATGCCTTTTCCAGCATGATGGAGCACCTTGCCATAAAGCAAAGGTGATAACTAAATGGCTCATGGAACAAAACATAGAGATTTTTGGTCCATGGCCTGGAAACTCCCCAGATCTTAATCCCATTGAGAACTTGTGGTCAATCATCAAGAGACGGGTGGACAAACAAAAACCAACAAATTCTGGCAAAATGCAAGCATTGATTATGCAAGAATGGACTGCTATCAGTCAGGATTTGGTCCAAAAGTTGACTGAGAGCATGTCAGGGAGAATTACAGAGGTCTTGAAGAAGAAGGGGCAACACTGCAAATATTGACTTGCTGCATTAACTCATTCTAACTGTCTATATAACCTATTGGTACTCATAATATGATTGCAATTATATTTCTGTATGTGATATAAACATCAGACAAACACTAATAAAAACCTGAGGCCAGCAGATCATGTGAAAATATAATTTTGGTGTCATTCTCAAAACTTTTGGCCATGACTGTATTTGAGCCATTCTTTGTTTATTTCACTCGTTCGTTGATGTCCATTCTTCCTCAGTTTGATTTACAATAACTCGTCGCACTGCTTCCGCTCCGCGAGTACAACAACCTAAGTTTGATGTTCTGCCAGGCATTATTTGGGTGAACTAAAGCAGATCGATTGCACTGAAAAAGAAGAAAGAAAGTTAAAAAAGGAAGAAACACAGACTAAAAAACAAAAAAATAAATAAAAACATGCTAACGAAATATTTCAATTCAAACGCAGAATAAATTATACTCACGAAATGAACGCTATGGTAAACAACACAGCTCAATTCCATTGCAATGTCAGACGAAATAATTAAATGAAATCAAAATAAATCTAAATCTAAATCTATGAAAATTCAATTGAACAATGAAATCGGAAACATTGAAATGGAATCATAAAATATTTAGTATAGCATGTGTTGCTTTTACGTCCAACAGCTGGTATATAAAAATATAGTAGCTCTATAAAAACATGCGTATATACAGTACAGACCAAAAGTTTGGACACACCTTCTCATTTAAAGATTTTTCTGTATTTTCATGACTATGAAAATTGTACATTCACACTGAAGGCATCAAAACTATGAATTAACACATCTGGAATTATATACTTAACAAAAAAGTGTGAAACAACTGAAAATATGTCTTATAGTCTAGGTTCTTCAAAGTAGCCACTTTTGCTTTGATGACTGCTTTGCACACTCTTGGCATTCTCTTGATGAGCTTCAAGAGGTAGTCACCGGAAATGGTTTTCCAACAATCTTGAAGGAGTCCCCAGAGATGCTTAGCACTTGTTGGCCCTTTTGCCTTCACTCTGCGGTCCAGCTCACCCCAAACCATCTCAATTGGGTTCAGGTCTAGTGACTGTGGAGACCAGGTCATCTGGCTTAGCATCCCATCACTCTCCTTCTTGGTCAAATAGCCCTTACACAGCCTGGAGGTGTGTTTGGGGTTATTGTCCTGTTGAAAAATAAATGGTGGTCCAACTAAACGCAAACCGGATGGAATAGCATGCCGCTGCAAGATGCTGTGGTAGCCATGCTGGTTCAGTATGCCTTCAGTTTTGAATAAATCCCCAACAGTGTCACCAGAAAAGCACTCCCACACCATCACACCTCCTCCTACATGCTTCACGGGGGGAACCAGGCATGTAGAGTCCATCCGTTCACCTTTTCTGCGTCGCGCAAAGACACGGTGGTTGGAACCAAAGATCTCATATTTGGACTCATCAGACCAAAGCACAGATTTCCACTGGTCTAATGTCCATTACTTGTGATCTTTAGCCCAAACAAGTCTCTTCTGCTTGTTGCCTGTCCTTAGCAGTGGTTTCCTAGCAGCTATTTTACCATGAAGGCCTGCTGCACAAAGTCTCCTCTTAACAGTTGTTGAAGAGATGTGTCTGCTGCTAGAACTCTGTGTGGCATTGACTTGGTCTCTAATCTGAGCTGCTGTTAACCTGCAATTTCTGAGGCTGGTGACTCGGATAAACTTATCCTCAGAAGGAGAGGTGACTCTTGGTCTTCCTTTCCTGGGGCAGTCCTCATGTGAGCCAGTTTCTTTGTAGCACTTGATGGTTTTTGCAAGTGCACTTGGGGACACTTTCAAAGTTTTCCCAATTTTTCGGACTGACTGACCTTCATTTCTTAAAGTAATGATGACCACTCATTTTTCTTTACTTAGAATTAGTATTATGACAAGAAAAAAGCAGCTAACAGTCTATTCAGTAGGACTATCAGCTGTGTATCCACCTGACTTCTGCACAACACAAATGATGGTCCCAACCCCGTTTATAAGGCAAGAAATCCCACTTATTAAACCTGACAGGGCACATCTGTGAAGTGAAAACCATTTCCGGTGACTACCTCTTGAAGCTCATCAAGAGAATGCCAAGAGTGTGCAAAGCAGTCATCAAAGCAAAAGGTGGCTACTTTGAAGAACCTAGAATATAAGACATATTTTCAGTTGTTTCACACTTTTTTTGTTAGGTATATAATTCCACATGTGTTAATTCATAGTTTTGGTGCCTTCAGTGTGAATGTACAATTTTCAAAGTCATGAAAACACAGAAAAATCTTTAAATGAGAAGGTGTGTCCAAACTTTTGGTCTGTACTGTATATATATGTATATATTATATATTTCATATTTTTCGAACTATAAAAGACGCACTTTTTTCCTCCAAAATTTTGCCAGATGCAGGAAAGCAGCCCCAGAACATAACAGAGCCTCCTCCATGTTTCACAGTAGGGACAGTGCTCTTTTCTTGATATGCTTCATTTTTCGGTCTGTGAACATAGAGCTGATGTGCCTTGCCAAAAACTTCCATTTTTGCCTCATCTGTCCATAGGACATTCTCCCAGAAGCTTTGTGGCTTGTCAACGTGTAGTTTGGCAAATTCCAGTCTGGCTTTTTTATGAATTTTTTTTTTACCAACAATGGTGTTCTCCTTGGTCATCTCCCACGAAGTCCACTTTGGATCAAACAACTACGGACGGTGTGCTCTGACACTGATGTTCCTTGAGCTTGAAGTTCACCTTTAATCTCTTTAGATGTTATCCTGGGCTCTTTAATTACCATTCGTATTATCCATCTCTGATATGTCATCAATTTTCCTCCTGCGGCCACGTCCAGGGAGGTTAGCTACAGTCCCATGGATCATAAAATTTCTGAATAATATGTGCAACTGTAGTCACAGGAACATCAATCTGCTTGTAGATGATCTTATAACCTTTACCTTTAACATGCTTGTCTATCATTTTCTTTCTAGTCTCCTGAGACAACTCTTTCCTTTGCTTCCTCTTGTCCATGTTGAGTGTGGTACACACCATGTCACCAAACAGCACAGTGAGTATCTGTAGACCTGTATACAGGCCCTCTGACTGATTACAAGATTGTAGACACCTGTGATGCTAATTAGTGGACACAACTTGATTTAACATGTCTCTTTTGTCATATTATTTTCAGGGGTACCATCATTTCTGTCCAGGCCGATTTCATGAGTTTAATTTTTTTTTAAATTCTGTGGAAGCAGGGTTGAAAAGCAATGTCTAACTTTCATAGATTTTTAATTTATTATTACTTTTGTCAGATTCAAGTTATTTCTGTGACCATTGTGGGTTTTTCTTTCATTCAACGAGGGGTACCAACAATTTTGACCACGTGTGTGTGTGTGTGTGTATATATATATCTCCACACATACATACACACACACACACACACACACACACACACACACATATAGTGTATGTATTTCTTCTTTTAGTGGATGTAAACAATTCCTAAACCTGCTCACACATTTGAAGTCTCTCTAAAAATGCTTTAAAGGGGTTGTCCATCCTTAGTACAAGTATGCTGCCAGAGTGTGGTCATGCACGTCTAGTCGGCACGTGACCGAATGTATGCAAATCACATAGTTGCAGTCATACACCCACCACCAGAGAATCCATGCAGTGCGCTCGCTGAGAGGATTCACAATTCTACAGTAACATAGGCTACAAGTCTGCATTCATTCTAAGGCCAGACAACCCCTTTAAATAACATCTTCAGAGAGAAAGAGGACAAGGACTCTAGTGCCACCTACTGGATGTATCAATGCCAAATGTCAATATTGAGCCTTTAACATTGTCACATGGATAAGAAGCCAAACTAGACACATGTTTCATGGTGTTTGATCCTCATCAGTGCAAAGCAAGAGAACTGGTGAGTAGATGGCAATAGAGTTCTTGTCCTTTTCCTCTATTTGCACATTTAAATTGCAAGAGAATCATTGCATGGCCTGGAAGTCTCCTTACGACAATGTGGCGCTCTCCACAAAGAGAAACCTTACCCCTTTAAAAGCTGTTTAAGATGAACATGTATTCCTAGTATCTGTTAGGGTTCAGCTATAATCAGTGACTCCAGCTGTGCTGCACTGTGTATTGGGTCTTTAGGTAGTAACCTAATGTCCTATGATGGGCATAGCTTGCTGCTCTATACCTAATCCAAGAAACTCAACGGGGACTTGTCGTCAGTAGGTTTTCACCTCAAACTGTAAAGTAGCTGTAAAGACTCAATACACAACTTTGTCGTAGAGAAGCGATTTCCCTTCACATTTTCTATACTAATGAGCTACAATTAGAGCGGGGCAGTCCATGCACAGTACGGTCCTGATGAAGAAGGCTGTCAGTATCTGGCATTAGCTGATTAGCTTGCAGACAGGGCTAGACATTGACAGTCTTCTTCACCAAGACGACCCATCGGGAGGGGAAAATGGGCAACTTAGACAAGAGTGACCTGTCAGTCAATGACACAGGCAGGTGGAGACAGAGGGGAGATGAAAGTGTAGTTTCAGCCCCGTTTCACTAGCGGCTCATTTGCAAAATACAGATGTGCAAAGAACTTCTAAAAAAAAAGTGGTAAAAAAAGACAAATAGACCACTGTGTAATATAATTTATAATTATTATACAATTACTAAATAACAAAACTGATCACATGTGGTAATAAAAAATGTAAAAATAATGAATTTAAATACATTGACTAATATAGACTTGTCAGTGCGGTGGTTTATGTCCTGCTTTAATCTTCACAATAGTTTAGGAATGAATGTCCATGTCATTTTGCACTTATTTTATGTTCTTTAATTACATACGATAATACTGTGCAAAACAATTAGGCAGAAGTGGAAAAATATTGCAAAATAAGAATGCATTGAAAAATAGAAGTGTTAATTATGCAGTGTTAATTCATAAAAAAACTAAGTGAATGAACAAAAGAAAAAGCGGAATCAAGTCAATATTTGGTGTGACCGCCCTTTGCTTTTAAAACAGCATCAATTCATCCAGGCACACTTGCAAAAAGTCTGGGATTTTCTAGGATTATAGTCAGGTGTATGAGTAACCAATTATACCAAACAGGTGATACCGCTCATCATGCAAGTTGAAATACAGTCATTGACTGAAACAGAAATAGCTGTGTAGTTAGCTTAAAGAAGGTGAGTTTGTGGAAGACCGTTTTAGATCACAGATCATATACTATGTCAATATTGAGCACAGCAGCAAGACACGAGGTAGTTATCCTGCATCAGAAGAGGTGACTGCAGACTTGTGAATCCAAACGATTCGCGCACTGTGAATGCCAGTGCCTGGTGGTCATGGGACCACAAGTATGCAATTTGCATACTCCCGGCTACATTTTGACTATACGCATCTGGCCTTGCTCTATACACTGGCCGCGGCCTCCCTCAATGCAAACTAGTTGGCATGTGACTGCATGTATGCAAGTCACAGTGACTGAAGACTTGTGTAACGGGTCTGGGAGGTGGAACCACTGAGCAACTATACAAAGGGGCAGTCCTTGTAAGGAAGCGGGTGACACCCAGGGAAGGCGGGCAGGCAGTCACGGCTAGTGACGGAGACAGTCTCTGGGTAAGAGGGCAGGAGGTCACGGCAAGTGACGGGGACAGTCTCTTGACAGGCGGGTAGTCACGGCAAGTGACGGGGACAGTCTCTTGACAGGCGGGTGGTCACGGCAAGTGATGGCTAAGCCTCCAGGTAGGCTAACAGGCAGGTAGCAGGTGGACGCTCCCAGGTGAGCGGGCAAGAGTCTCTGGACGGGCAGGTGGTCACAGCATGTGATGGCAGAGCCTCCAGGTAGGCTAGCAAGCAGGTAGCAGGTGAGCGCTCCCAGGTGAGCGGGTAAGAGTCTCTGGACGGGCAGGTGGTCACAGCACGTGATGGCAGAGCCTCCAGGAAGGCTAGCGGGAAGGTAGCAGGTGAGCGCTCATAGGTGAGCGGGCAGACGGATCCATAGACAGACTGGCAGGGCTGGTAGGCCGACTGTCGGACCGCAGGAATGTCAGCAGATAGACACGTATCAGGCAAGTATCAAACAGGAAACTGGCAGGTAACTGGCAGGAATCTGGTAACGGGACCTGAGGGCTGAAGCAGAGTGATAGGCTATGCAACAACATTGCTCGGGCACCTCCATTATGGAGGAGGTGCCTTATATATGGAGAGGTCCTCCGGCCATTGGCCGGGGACTCCTTAGGACGGCGCGCGCGGCCCCTTTAAGAGAGGAGGAGCGCGCGCGCGCGCCCTAAGCGCGGTGGCCGGGAAGGAGCGCACGCTGCCAGCAGAGCGGGAGGAAGACGCCGGGCACGGAGCGGAGAGGTGAGGGGAACAGCGTCCCTGCCTAGCAGGAGGCAGGGACGCCGACGCTACAACTTGTACCTAAGGTTGGACAACGATTTTAAAGGCCAACTTCACACAGACATTAAACGGCTGTATTTTAGAATCCATATTACAACTAAAAAATCAGCAGCAATGATTGCAATCATTTTCAGGAAGAAACTGAGTATTATCTGACAGAATTGCAGGGGTGCCAATACTTTTAGCCACCACTGTAATTGTTCAAATGCACCTTATGTCTAAGTGCAAATATAGTGATGAGTAAAGAGGAAGAACAAACACTGACAGAGCATTAATGTGTTGTAGCAGGACGAAGACCCTGGCTAGAACTGTCACTCAACATGGAGCACCCACCCCTCCCCCAAGCAACAAGAAAGCACAGAACTGCAGAGCTGTGAGCTGCTCTGGAGAAAACATGAGAGTACCCCTTTAAGGAATAAGATTTCCATTTGCTAACAGCAAACAGAGATCTTGTAAAACAGCAATAAATAAAAACAAATACAATTAGGGAGTTACAGTTTGTTTCATTAGAGTTTACAATGAATACGTTTTTTAGTGACAAAGGGGACCCTCCATTCATGTTATGGCCCATTAGAATAGTGTGAGACCCCTCTAGTCAGAAGTGGGATTTCAAGCAATGAAGATTCCAGTCAGTGCAAGAAATATGATAATGACTGACACCTAGCTCCCTGCAGTTAGGCAGCGGGGAGCCGGCTGTCAGTCAGCATGAAATTGGCAGTCACGCCCTGTCAACAGAGCAGAGCGGAAGCAGTAGAATTTCCTGCAGAAGCGGTCTGTGTCTGCAGAGATCGGCGCAACTACTTACCTGTTAGTTCTTAGGCCTGTACTAAAAAAATTTTTAAAAATAGTCCTGGATATCCCCTTTAATGAATTGGCACAACGTACACCAGCGAGCCCTTCATTAAAAACTTTAATGCACAAAGTCAGTCTTAATACATCAACTACAAAATCAACCTATTGTAGAAGATTTGGAGCTCTGTTTCAGAGCACCCCCTGCTGTAGGGATAGTCTTGTAGATTAAATTAATCTTGAAGCTAGAAATTATATGGAAGTAAAAGGCGAAAATTCACTTTAGGGTAAGGAGAGTAGAAAAAGGTAGAATAGAGCAGTCCACTAACAGGTCCTGCTCCATATGAGTTACCTGAGGGCGCTGTCCTTCAGTCACATTTGCAGAAATTCCCAGAGTTTTCACTAAGGTTTCTAGAGAAATGTGCTCACCAGGGGAATCTTGTACAAAGTGAAGCAAAACTTCTTCTCCTCCTTGTAAAAAAAAGAAAAAAAGAAAAAAGGGGGATAGAGCAAGTTAAACAGTTTAATTTCAGCAAAAAAATAAAAAAATAGCAGTGATGGATATCTCCTATTAAAACATACTGAGCTGTAGTTTCATAATAGTTGGGGAGCCACACGCTGTGGACCCCCAGCTCTATAGATTTATGACAGGCTTTACCCTTCTTCCTCACTATCTTCGCCTGATAAGCTCCATCCTGCCATCTTGTGGTTGTTTTAGATAAATTCTTACAATTCTAATTTGTGAACAATTCATATAAAATCCTTTTACTTTTAGTGACAATCAACATCCCCCCACTCTGCAGGAGATCTCCACTGAAGCTTCCTTGCACCCCATCTGCATTTGCCTGTAAAATGTAAGTTAGTTGAAATAAAGTCTAACTTAGGTAAACACTATCATCCGTCAAGAAAAACGTATTATTATTATAGCGCCATTCATTCCATGGAGCTTTACATGTGAAAGGGATATACATAGCACAAACAATTACAGTAAATTTTGAACAATGCAAGCCGGCGGCTGGTACAGGAGGAGCGAGGACTCTGCCCGCGAGGGCTCACAATGTACAGGGATTTATACTCTAGGGCACATATCTCAAACTCTGGTCAGCAGGGCGACTGTATTTAGCCCACAACGCCAGGCAGGCCACCCACCCGGCATCGCACTTTCAACTGTATCAGCATCCTGGATGCTGACAATATTGAAAGCAATGATGGAAGGAGTTTCAGCCGACGCTCCCTCTCCCATCATTCTCCCTCTACATCTGACGTTTCAGCGCAGCGGGCGCGATGATGTCATTACAACGCACCCACTGTTCCAAGCAGTGCAAAGGATCAGAAGATGCACTGCAGAGACTGGAGCAGGGGGAAGTCGAATGAGGAGAAGGGAGTATTTTTTTTTGTTTAATGTGGGGCCTATTATACTCTACAGAGGATCATGTGGGGCCAGCTATGCAGGGCCCATTACTCCGTACAGAGCGCTATGCGGGGCCCATTACTCTGTGTGAGCAATCATACTGTGATGGGGTCACCATAATATGGAGGAATTCACTGTGGAGGTATCTTACTGTGTTTGGGAGTGGGGGGGCACTTGTTTGCATTAGACTTTATGATCTGTATTATTCAAGGTTTTTAACCTTTGTTATTACATATTTAAATTAGCCATATGCTTTCTACAGCTCTTACATAACATATTACAAATATTTTATTCTAAGATCTATTACTTAAAATTGACTTTGTTTGTAGGACAACTACTTTAAGGCTGGTTTCACACGTCTGTCCGTATATTTCCGGTAGTGGAGATATCCACGTCCCGTGTGTGTCACACGTGTGGCAACCGTGTGCCGCATCAAGAGCACACGTACCGGCGCTTGGGAATCAGTGTACAGTTAGTGCTATTCCCAAATGCAGGGTGCTGAACACTGCCCTCATTATTGTCCCCCGCAGGCACTGTGATCGACACCAGCAGGGACACAATGGAGAGTAGTATTCTGCTCCCGAAGTGTCCACCTGTAAAAATAAGAATAAAATCCAAAATCCTTATACTCACTTGTCCTAAATGTCCCTGGCTGTAATCCATACGACCGCTGAGGCCGAGGAGAATGAGCGGCTGTCATGAGCGGGCCCCGGAGCTCAGGAGCGATGTCCGTCACTCACTAAGCACAGCTCCAGGACCCGCTCATTCTCCCCGACTCCTCTGCTGATGAGTCGCATGGATTACAACATACACGGGAACACTTAGGACAGGTGAGTATAAGGATTTTTTATTTTATTCTTATTTTTACAGGTGGACACTGCGGGAGCAGACCCTACTAGTCTCATCATTGTCCCTGCTGGTGCTGATCGCAGCGCCGGCAGGAAACCATGAAGAGTACAGCATTCAGCATCCGGCGCTTGGGAACAGGGCTAACTGTACACTGTTTCCCAAGCGCCGGTACATGTCACAATGATGGCATCCGTGTTAGGCACGTGTTTACACGGACCCATTGACTTGAATGGGTCCATATGATCCGTGCTTTCGTTCAAAAAACTGACATGTCAGCTTGTGGAGCACACAGACGCATGGTTCATGGAAACACACTGACATGTGCACAGACCCATAGATTTGAATGGGTCTACATGTGCCAGTGTTTCCGGTACGTGTGGAAACTCATCACACGTACCGGAAATACTGATGTGTGAAAGAGCCCCAAGTCTGTTTCCATATGACAAGGTTCATTGTTATATTTGAGAAGGAAAAACTTCCTCAATTGGACCTTTTTTTTTTTTTTTAAATAAAGATCAAGGTTGGCCTGGGATGTGAAGCTGTTCATTTTGACCTGTGACTGTAATGATATGGTAATGAGCCTGTATTATTTTTACATTATCTACTCTACCTTGGTACACTATTTGCACTCTAATCATGTTTAGCTTTACTTGTTAAGTGTGCGCTGTGTACTCATCGTCTAATCTGTTTCTAACCCTCTGCTAACACCCTGTATCCTGAGCAAATTCTTCTGCAGAATTGCTTATCCTATTTAATAGTGTGAGCGCTTGGGGATATGGACACCTTATGGCTGCGTGCCCACTATGCGTTTTTCAAGGGTTTTTGACGCTGAATTTCCGCAGCAAAAACGCTTAAAAACCGCTTGGTAATACGTGCCCCATGGTCCCCAAGGATAATCCGCATGTGCTCTGCACATGCTGCAGAAATTTCCGCTGTGGATTATCATTGCGGAAAAATACGCAGCATGTCCATTAATTTTGTGGACACGCAGCGTAATCGCCGCCATTGACTTGCATTGAAACGCATAATATCCGTGTTAGTACATTTGTACACATGGATATTATGAGTTTCAATGTGCGGATGGTACCCAGGTCTGGAGGAGAGGAGACTCTCATCCAGACCCAGGTACCATAGAACCTGTTAAAAAAAAGAATTTAAAATAAAAAATAAAGATTACACTCACCTTCTGATGTCCTCCTGGTGTTTTCTCGGCTCCGTCTGGTCTGCTGTATGGGTCGTGGTGTTGTGAAGGACCTGCCATGACGTCATTGAGTCATGTGACCTGACACGACTCAATGACGCCACCGCAGGTCCTTCACACCACCGCGAGCCGCCCAAGACACCGGACGGAGCTGAGAAAACACCGGGAGAACATCGGAAGGCAAGTATAAAAAATTTTATTTACCATTTTTATTCTTTTTTTTTAACTAACTTGGTCACACTACTATAAATCCATGCCGGTTGCATGGATTTATATAGTGTGAACAAGTTGTCAAGCACTTTCCAAGTGAAGCTAAAAATCGCTTGGAAGAGCTCTTGATAACCCGCATGCAGAAATGCATGCAAAAACGCTTGACATATATATATTTTCTGCATAAGTATATTCTCACCTTGGTGACAATATCTCAAACCTTTTTCCCAAGAGCTGCAGGAACTATAGAAAGAGTATTATACCTACAATGAGAAATAAACATAAGTGAACCCTCAGTATATTGCATAGAAAAAGATTCCCTAATATAGTGCTCCTTAGCAGAAGGTTATGTGGCCACGGGTATTTAAAAAAAAGATTTATTTATATGTATGTGTTTTTTTTGTTGTTCTTTTAAATAGCATAAAACACATGGCTTTAAAAGGGTACCTGTCACCAGGACTGTCATCACTGCAATGATTAGGAACTTCAGTTTGAATCGCTTTTGCCAGTGAATAATTCCCCCCTTATTCATGTTTTTTTGGGACTAATTTATTGGATATGACCATACACATCTGCGTGCTTTTAAATAAAATAGTACTTTTATACGAAGATTCGAATTCTGGATTTCCCCTTTTCCTGTACTTTATATTTGGAAAACTTGGGGACAAGTTTCCTTTAAACGAAAACTACGAATTAGCCCACCTCTGCTTAGGCTAGGACACAAGGTTGTCTAATATAACCATCGGTCGTAGCCGAACTTTATGGACTTTTCAGACACCGACCTCTTGAATCCCAGCTCCTTGTAGCTCTGCTTGGATTCATCCAGTTATAATTCTGAAATAAAGCAGAGATTTGTAGTTCCACAACATCAAAAGCCAGAAAACTACAGAGAATAAAAGGCAGCCGAGTGCTGTTGAGTTTACAAGGCGTGATGTTCATTAACAAGATAAGGGAATGGCAATCAGGGTTGTGCAAAAAGCCATAAAACTATTGAGCAAAACCTGGAGTAATTCAAGGACGACTTATATCATATGCCCACCACAGGCTGAAGCTCCTCCTTGTATGCATCATGTCATGACATTGCATAATTAGCTACTTCTCAATAAAATATGTTATTAACCATTCCTTCTTTTATTAAGGGGGATAACAATAACATCACAGGATTGTGGGAAATCTTATTTTCTGATCATTTTATTTCATGTACAGTCTGCAAGACATAGGTGCTGTTTATGCAGATTCCCCTTAAAACAATGCAGTATCTTATGTTCTGTGGGCAAAACTACTGTGTGCATTCTTACAGCACTTAAGGGGTTATCTAGGACTATTTTTTTTTTTTCAGCAATCACACCCCTTCAAAAAAGCAGCCTGGAAGAAAAGCTGCTCTGTTGATGTGGAGCAGCTGATTCGCCGGCAGGCACAGTGGCGTGTAAAAGTTTGGGCACCCCTGGTCAAAATTACTGTTATTGTGAACAGTTAAGCAAGAGATATCTAATATATATATAATCGTCTTATCCCGTCAGTCTGTCTGTCTTTCTGTCCAGGAAATCCCGCGTAGCTGATTGGTCCGGCCGCGGCCAATCAGCGACGCAGGATTTCACAAAAAGATGGCGGCCGTTACCGGCTCATCTGCCGGACGGAAGTCAGCGGCGATGTAGCCGGGAGATGAGCGGCGCTAGCCGCTCATCTCCCCGCTGCTGGCAGCACAAGTACCCCGATGGGCGGCGCCGCTAACCTCCATGCGGCTACCGTCGGGAGATCAGCGGCTTGGGCCGCTGATCTCCCGACGGCAAGTGTGAAGGGAGGGACGGCGCCGCTGCCCGGTCCTCAGTAATATGGTTTGCTGATTGGTCGCGACCAATCAGCGATATTGGCATCAAATTTAAACACCGTTTTGCTAATTGGTCGCGGTCGCGACTAATCAGCGATTTTAGCGCCAAATTTAAACAAGCTATCTCGTCCTCACTAGTGTTGAGCCACCCCCGTAGTGTTCGAGTTCGGTTTGGTTCGTCGAACACCCGTGTGTTCGCCGAACTGTTCGTCGAACTGTTCGTCGAACACCTTCGAACACCGTTAAAACCAATGGCAGGCAAACAAAAACACATAGAAACACATAGAAAACACCTTCAAAGGTGTCCAAAAGCTGACAAACTGCTCAGAAGACACAACTAACACATGGAAAAGTGACAAGTACATATAGTCATGCGAAAAGAAAAGAGGTGGAGGAGTAAAAGGAGGGGGAGACACAGATATAGGCATGTCATGCCCTTCTAAAATCCAAAAAGTGAGAAGCCGACACGGCCAGTCCGCTCCTGCCCGTGCCACCTCCGTGTCGCCGGGTTTGTGCCAGAGCCGCGGTGAACCCTGACGGCCAGCCCCCCTCTCCCAATACTGGTGCCTGTCCGCTGGTGGGTCGAGAGAGCCCCCCTGTGGTGGAGGCAGCTCTAAGCTTTTTAATTTAAATTGTCTCTCTAATTTGAATGAATACACTTTAAATCCATTTACAAGGATCTATTGGAGGGCAAGTCTCATGCCAGCAGCCGCGTAATTCCAGCTCCAGTAGCGTCCACTAAAGCTGCTGCAGTTAAAAAGCTTTTATAAGGATCGAGCTCGGCTGTCCACCGCAAGGCATCCTAGTGCCAGTCCCAGCCCCTATGCCTTGGGGTGCCTCCTGATGCTCTTCACTAAGTATCCCGTGGTCCCGAAGCATTTCCTTTGAAAAAATTAAGTGTCCAAACTACAGGTGGTGTAGCTTGCTTAACAGCCGGGATAATCCGCTGACTAGCAGACACTGCTACTAGGCACAAAGTATTTCCTGGGCTAGATGCAGTTAAAAATTTGTAAGTAGATACTCTCGTTGGATGCTGAGAAAGCATTCCATAGAGTCTCCTGGCAAGCCATATATGATTCTTTTAAAAAGCTTGGGGTAGGGGTCTAGGGGACCCTTTTATAGCCAAAATCACGGCCCTGTATCACAATACGTCACCTAGGCTGAAGATAAATGGAACTGTAGCACCGAGGGCTCGGTTGCTACAGACGTATTGCACCTCACCCAGAGGTGTGATATCTCACTCTCAGATAAGGATGGAGTGTGGATCAGGACCCGACACCTGCATGCATTACACCACATTGCCGTGGGGCAGGGCGACCAATATGCCCCTGAGATGGGCACGACAGTCCCTGTCCCTGGCTGGAGTGGGGGGGAGGGAACACTGAGGAAGGGGAACCCTGCAGTGCAGGAGCAGGGAGGAAGCAGTTCCTGGGTGCATTGAGAAGGGAGTATAAAAGGTGGGCACCATCTTAGTTCAGTGCAGAGAAGTCTGAGCAGAAGTGGCAGGGAGCAGGGGCTCTGCATGAGCTCTGCTCCGGAGGCGGGCCTAGTAACAGAGGCCCAGGCCTGCAAGAGGGATAAGGAAGGAAGAGGAGCGGAGAAGGAAGGAAGAGGAGCGGAGAAGGCTCCAGGAACGAGGAATGAAGGGATCCCAGGGGTGCGGACGGGCGAGTCGCCACCGCACGCCCGAATCCACCTGCGTGGAGGGGTCAGGCCAAAGGGGGAGACCGGTCCCCGAACTAGTGGAGGCAGGAAACGACCCTCAGCTAGAAACCGGAGGCTCTGACATTTTATGTGGCGCAGCCCCTTGCTCCACCCGCTAGGAAGGCACCACATAGGGTCAGGGAAACTGGCGCCAAGTTTACCAAGAGGAGGCCCGAGGCAGCCGGACAGAAGTGTTGGTAAGAAAGGCCAGACAAAGGACACACAAAGGGGGTCCTGTGAAGCGCTCCAAAGTTATCTGGGAGTTGTCTGAGCCCCTCACCTGGTGAGCACAGTACGACGTGGGCAGCCGTTACCTGCAGACGTGGTCTGGATAATAAGAACTGTGAGTAAAGGCCCTGAACTGCATCACTGACTCCGTGTCATTACTGCTGCTGCCCTGCACCATCACCCCCATTCTCCGCATACACTGCCCTGAGGCTATACTCCTCCCGTGGGGAGTTATGCTACGCTCTGCTGCACCCACAACACCAGCCTTAGCGGTCTGCCCTGTAGCGGCGGTTCACTCTGACCGCAATCCACGGGTGGCGTAGTCGGACATTTAAACATCAAAACCACATAAATAGTTCCACCACTGGTTTGACCGCCCTGAGCCACGGAACCGGGTCGCCGCCACGAAGACTACAACCACCAGCATCCACCAAAAAGGGTCCGGCTCCGGGTGTCCCAAGGCCCAGGGGGTGCGTCAGAACATTTTCATCACCTTTCACAATCACCAATGGGACAAGGCAGGGATGTCCTCTGTCCCCTCTCTTATACATCCTAGTGACGGAGCACCTGCTCTCATCAATTCGCCATAACCCCAATATTAGGTGGATTGAGGTGGGAGGCACCGAGTACAAGTGCTCTCTATTTGCTGATGATGTCCTAGTATATATCACTCAATCACATATATCCATCCCTGCTGTTATGGCTGAAATAGATCACTTTGTTACATGGTAAAATTTTAAAATCAATGCAGCGAAGTCTGAGGCCCTCGATGTCTCCCTCCCTAAATCCATATAGGATTCCATCCAGTCCAACTTTCCCTTTGCCTGGCCCTCACAGGGTATCAAATACTTAGGAATTCCTATTCATAGAGACCTCTCCCATCTATGTTATCTTAATTTTGGGCCCTTTATTGAACAATTCCATACAGACCACGGTTGGCAAGTTAGAACTGTAAGATTCACTACGTGAACCACTGGTGTTTTGTGGAAAAGCACATGTACACCACGTTCCAAATTATTATGCAAAAAGTGTTTAGGAGTGATAAGGGAAGAATTTGTTTGTTTGTCAGTTAAACTCATTGATGGTGATGTGTGTCAGGGCTCTTTATATCACTGTAAGCAATTGCAGACACCTGTGCTAATTAGTTTGGCAGGTGTGTCCAATGAAAGGCAAGACTACTTAAGAAGGCTCTCTCACATTATTAAGCAGCCTACATTTTCTGCCAAAATGGGAAAGAAAAA
Organism: Phyllobates terribilis; assembly: GCF_046119375.1. NCBI lineage: Eukaryota > Metazoa > Chordata > Amphibia > Anura > Dendrobatidae > Phyllobates > Phyllobates terribilis. Next base: position 2,015,002 of record NW_027362825.1, read on the forward strand.
GGATGTGTCGGCTGCTGAGAAGCAACAAATTGTGGAGTGTATAGGTCAAGGCATGACTACAATCAACATTGTGCGATGATCAGGATGAAGTGTCTTGGCAATCAAGAAGTATGTAGCTGATTCACAGTACACACGTGTGCGTGCTGATAAGGGCAAATTGAGGACTCTTTCCTACAGGCAATTACGTCAGGTTGAAAGAGCAGCGGCAAAAAAGCCTTGTCATAGCAGCAGACAAATTTTTGAAGCTGCTTGTGCCTCCAACGTCCCCCGAACAACAAGATGCAGGGTCCTTCAGAGGTTTGCAGCTGTGCATACGCCATCCTGTCGACCTCCTCTATCCACTTCACACAAGCAGAAACGGCTCCAGTGGGCCAAACATTACATGAAGACTGATTTCAAAACTGTTTTGTTCACGGATGAGTGCCGTGCAGCGCTCGATGGTCCAGATGAATGGAGTGGAGGATGGCTGGTTGATGGACACCCCACGCAAACACGGCTACAGCGCCAACAAGGAGGAGGTGGAGTAATGTTTTGGGCTGGAATCATGGGGAGAGAGATTGTCGGCCCCTTTAGGATCCCTGAAGGCGCTAAAGATGAACTCCATAATGTATGTGGATTTTCTCAAACAGCACTTCCTGCCATGGTTCAAGAAGAAGAACCGTGTATTTCACAGCAAGATCATTTTTCTGCATGATAATGCACCATCTCATGCTGCACATAAAACATCTGCATCTCTGGCTGATATGGGCATAAAAGGGGACAAACTTATGGTGTGACCCCCATGCTCCCCTGACCTCTACCCCATTCAGAACCTTTGGAGCATCATTAAAAGGAGTGTCTATGATGGCGGGAGGCAGTTCACATCTAAGCAACAGCTCTGGGAGGGTATTCTGTCCTCATGCAAAACAATTGAAGCAGAAACCATCCAAAACCTGACAAATTCAATGGACGAGAGAGTTCAGAAGCTCCTTTCGAACAAGGGGTCCTATGTGAAAATGTAACATCACCTAGAATAAAGTTTTGAGTTGAAAACTGTTTGATTTCAGTTTCTAACAACCTGCTAATGCTTATAATTTCAAAAATGACCATTTTTTTGGTCTTTATTAAAATGAAAAGGTTGATCGAAAAGTTTGGGGGATCTAAGAGTGTGGCAACCCAGTAGTCATGATTACTTCGAATTCTGACAATATGAGGGTCATGCTGCAGGTAGTGCAGCAAGAAGGCACTTATGTGTCTTGCGCATCTCGGAGCCCCAAAATTATTTTCCGGGCTAGATGCAGCTAAAAATTATTTTTAATTTTAAGTCTGGTGAAGCTTATTATAGATGGCCTAATAGGATCAGTGCTGCACACTGCTACAAAGCCCAAATAATTTTCCAGTCAAGATACAGATAAACATGATTAGTAATTTGAAAGCTTAAAACGGTTGGTAGGGTGATTTTAACCAATCATCAAGCTTTTACTCTCCCCAGGATGACACAGGGGTAGAAAAGTCGTTTCGGATCCATGATTTGTTCATCTTTATGAACGTGAGTCTGTCTACATTATCAGTGGAGAGCCGCGTGCGCTTATCTGTCAGCACACCACCAGCAGCGCTGAACACACGTTCAGACAGAACGCTGGCTGCGGGGCATGACAAGATCTCCAAGGCGTAAGTGGCTAGCTCCGGCCATTTATCCAGATTGGAAGCCCAAAAAGAGCAAGGGTCCAGTGACACAGTCGTGGCTTCAATGTTTACTTGGAGATACTCCTGTACCATCGTCTCTAGGCGTTGACTATGTGTCAGACTTCTTGTCTCCTGTGGCCTTGCAAAGGATGGGCTAAAAAAGTGGTGAAATGATTCCGCAAAATTGATGTTACCAGCAGATACTGTGGTTCTGTTACGGTTTGAGTGCTGAACACTTGACGGTCCCACGGTTGGCAAGTTGGAACTGTGAGATTCACTACGTGCACCACTGGTATTTTGCGGAAAAGCACATGTAAGATTCTGCAACAGTCTCTGCTGATACTCCTGCATGCGTGCATCCCTTTCTATGGCAGGAATAATTTCTGCAAATTTACTTTTGTACCGGGGATCTAACAGTGTGGCAACCCAGTAGTCAGGATTACTTCTAATTCTCACAATTCGAGGGTCATGTTGCAGGTAGTGCAGCAAGAAGGCACTCATGTGTGTTGCGCATCCAGGAGCACCAAGTCCCTGTTGTGTTGGTGGCGAGGTAAGAATCATGCTTCCTTCCTCTGTCCTCTCCCCCCAACCTTGCACAACAGAAATGTGATCAAGGTCTCCCTCATCTGATGAGTCTTCCATCAGTTCGTCCTCCACTTCTTCCTGGGCTCCTGCACCTTCCTCACTAGTTTGGCTGCTACCATGCGCCCTGGTAAAATCATCTCCCCCACCCTCACATGCCTGCCGCCCTGGTGCTGCCGACCGTCTGGACCTTGCAGATGTTAGCCCTTCCGCATACAACTCCTCCTCCTCTACTTCCTCCACCTCCTCTTGTGCCACCACCTGACTCCGAATTCTGTTTAACATGTGCTCCAGCATGTAAATCACCGGAATAGTCATGCTGATAATGGCATCGTCAGCACTAAACATCTTCGTCGCCATTTCAAAACTGTGCAGAAGGGTGCATAGGTCCCTGATCTGAGACCACTCCTCCAGCGTGATTTGCCCCACCTCTGAATCTCGTTGGCCCAGGCTATACGTCAGAACGAATTGCACCAGAGCTTGTCGGTGCTGCCACAGTCGCTGCAACATGTGCAGAGTTGAATTCCACCGGGTAGGCACATCGCATTTTAGCCGGTGAAGTGGCAGGCCCAACGACTTCTGTAGAGATGTAAGTCGCTGAGCTGCGGGATGCGAACGGCGGAAGTGAGCACACAGCGACCGTGCCCTCTGCAGAAGGCCATCTAGTCTGGGATAGTGGGCTAAAAATTGCTGGACAACCAGGTTCAACACGTGAGCCATACAAGGCACGTGTGTGACATTGCCCCGGCGAAGGGCCGCACCCAGGTTTGCAGCATTGTCGCACACGGCCTTCCCTGGTTTCAGGTCCAGTGGAGACAACCATTCATGAAATTGGTTCTCCAGAGCTGACCACAACTCCTCAGCTGTGTGACTCACATTTCCCAGACATTTCAATGTAAAAACCGCCTGATGACGTTGAGCCCTACTGCCAGCATAGTAAGGAGGTGTGCAGGATCCCTTCTGCGCAGTTAGAAAGCTTGTGGCATGACCAGACAGGCTTTGGGTGCAGGTGGAAGACCGAGAGGAGGTTGAGGAGGCAGAAGCAGTGGAGGAACTTTGACATAAAGAGGATTGACGCACAACTCGTGGGGACGGCAAGACTTGGACAGCAGCCCCTTGTCCTGCTGTCACCATAGTTACCCAGTGCCCAGTCAGCGACATGTAACGCCCCTGTCCATGCCTACTCGTCCAAGTGTCTGTGGTGAAATGCACCCTGTCACACACAGAGTTTCTCAAAGAAGCGGTGATGTTGTGTGCGACATGCTGGTGGAGCGCAGGCACACCTTTCTTTGAGAAGTAGTGCCGACTGGGCATCTGGTACTGGGGCACTGCGACGGACATAAGGTCTCGAAAATCCTCTGTGTCCACCAGGCGGAAAGGCAGCATTTCTGTAGCCAAGAGCTTGCAGATGGTGAAATTCAACCTCTTAGCTTTCTCATGGCTAGGAGGAAATGGTCTTTTACTTGTCCACATCTGAGGGACCGAGGCCTGGCTATTGTGCTTAGACGGGGTTGATAAGGGTGTCCCCGGCAAACTGCCGGTCTGTGAGGAAGATGCAGGCGGCATGTTAGGTTGCCTTGATCCAAAGGTGGTGCTATCGATGTCGGACAGCGCTCAAAACCAGCTGGTGTTCCCACCTCCAAAGAAAATGATGACCTGCCAATCACGCTGGCTGTTGCGGGTAAAGAGGTGGCAGGTCTGCGCCCCAAAACAGGTGTGACTGCTGTCCCCCCAGTCACAGAGGATGAAGAGGCCGCGGATGCACAAGATATGGCAGACGGTGGTTGGCCCGGCCGGCTAGGCCGCATTGTAGCACACTGAGCTTCCCACTGCAACTTATGCTTCATGTCCATGTGCCGGTTCATGCATGAAGTACTCAAACTATGTATTTTTTGGCCTCTACTTAGCTTTTGCTGACAAATGTTACAGATAACACGAGTTGGGTCATCTTTATCGATCTGAAAAAATGCCCAGGCTATGCAAGGCTTAGCACCCATGCGACCTGAAGAGCCACCACGACTTGTGGTGAGAGGCAGAGTTGTGTTTGAGGATGCAGTTGTTGACGTGCTTCCAGTACTACGTCTCTGTCCAGGAAGGCGCAACCTGACCTCGTCGTCACTAGCATCTTCCTCCACCTCCTCTGCTGACCTCATCTCTTGGCTGACTGTGGGTTGACAGTAAGTGGGATCTCCGACCTCATCATCATCACCCCGTGCGTTATCACACCCGTCGTCCTCAGAGCCAACCTGTTCCTGCCCTGACAAAAAACTAAAGTTGTCGCTCCAATCAGGTATTTGAGTCTTATCATCGTCTTCCTCATTGTCTCCACCAACAGGAGTTACAGTTTGGGAATGAGGGTCTACATTATGGTCAGAACCTTCTGCGTCTGGTCCTGGATCCGACTCATAAAGATTCTGGGCATCAGTGCAGATCATTTCCTCGTCTGGATTCACAGAAGTGCTGGAGTCGACCTCTGATTCCCAGGCTATAGTATGAGTAAACAGCTCTGCAGACTCAACCATCTGTTCTACCTCATACTCAGACGGGCAGCTGGAGATTTGGGAGCTGTGAGGAAGCAAGTGCGATTTGGGTGACACCTTTGAGGACTGGAGTATTTGTGATGTTGAAGTTGATGTGGAGGAGAGCCCACTTAAAGGAGCACTTGATATCCGTTGAAGCACCTGCTGTTTTTGTGCCTCATCTGGAATTTGTAGCGATTGGCGTGGCCGTAAGAAAGGGATCTTATCACATTGTCCGCTAAAAGAAGTAGACATTTTAGTTTGGCTGGAAGATGGTCTTTCTTCTGCACCTACCCCACGGACACAACCTTTTTTCCCCTTCCCAACACGCCTATTCCCCTTTCCACCAGCAGCAGGCCTTTTTCCACTCATTTTGGTGGTTAACTAATTCACAACTCTGGAGTTGTTTGCACAAAAAAACAATGGATGGTAACCGAGCAGAGCTGAGTGGCCAAACTGTGGTATTAGGCCAAAACTATTGGCTGGGTTAGATGCAGAAAAAAATTATTTTTAATTTGCAACCTGATGGAGGTCAGTATAGATGGACTAATAGACCAAGTCCCACACACTGCTAGAAGCCCAAATATTTTTTCAGAGCTAGATGCAGAAAAAAATTATTTTTAATTTGCAACCTGATGGAGGTCAGTATAGATGGACTAATAGACCAAGTCCCACACACCGCTAGAAGCCCAAATATTTTTTCAGAGCTAGATGCAGAAATTTTTATTCAATTTGCAACCTGATGGAGGTCAGTATAGATGGACTAATAGACCAAGTCCCACACACCGCTAGTGTTATGTTCTGCTACCAAAGCTAAGGAAAGAGAGGAGATCTGTCCCTACTATAGGACTCAGCTGAATCCCTACGATGTAACAGGGAACCTGATCCTGCGATCAGACCTGCTAAAGTCCTAATCTAGTCTGTACGAAGACCTATAGATGTGGGGAGGGAATCCCTACAAGTACTAAGGACTGGGAGGAATATGGGACACCTCCTAACAGAAATAGTAGCAGACAGAAGAACAAACAAAATAGATAGAACATAGAGGTCCGTAGACCAAGCAAACTAACAGAGTAGACACAGAGCACAGGCTAGCTAGAAAGTAGATATACAATGAAGTCCAGCAAAGCCAGAAGGGCGGAGCAGGATTAAATAGGCCAACAAGGTCATGTGACCAGCAAAGGAAAAAAAACCTAACAGCAAGGTTCTAACAGTACCCCCCTTCTAAGAGGATCCTCCGGATCCCCTAGGACCAGGCTTATCAGGAAATCTCCTGTGAAACGCTCTGATAAGTCTGGACGCGGAAACATCATCTGACCTCACCCAAGAGTTATCCTCGGGTCCGAAACCTTTCCAGGCCACAAGATACTGCAAACTACCTCTATACCGTCTAGAGTCAAGGATGCGAGAAATTTCATATTCCCCGTCCTCCACCACCGGAGGAACAGAGGCAGAGGCGTCACCATCCGACACAACAGCTTTTTTTAACAGAGAGACATGAAAGACCGGATTAATTCTCCAGGAGGTAGGAACCTCCAACCTAACAGCAGATTGGTTGACAACCTGAAGCACCTTAAAGGGCCCTACAAACTTGGGACCCAATTTCTTAGAAGGAATCCTTAACCGCAGATTCCTAGAGGACAACCAAACCATGTCACCAACAGCGAACAAAACCTCCTGTCGTTTCCTATCAAAGTAGTCTTTAGATTTTCTGTTGGCCTCCTGAAGATTACCACGTACATCCGTCCAAACTCTTTCCAAATCACCGGAAAAATTCTCCTCCTCAGGCACGGCAGATCCCAACTTGGAGAACGACCCAAACGACGGATGTCTCCCAGAACAACAAAAAAAAAGGCGAACAACCAGCAGAAGAAGATGTATGATTGTTCAGAGCAAATTCGGCAAGTGGCAGAAACTCAGACCACCCCTCTTGATTGTCTGCCACAAAACAACGCAAGAACTGCTCAACATCCTGGTTTTTCTTGAGAGCGAGGTGCCACCGATCCAATCTCCATCGGTTCACCACTGTTAGTACACACATTATCATAACCAGAAACTGACATAGCAGAGGATTTGCTCTCATTAACCCTAGCACGCAGTCTTCTATCCACCCGTATAGCTAATTGCATAGCCTGTTGCAAATCCTCAGGTGTAGGATAAGCAATTAGCAGGTCTTTAACCCTTTCACTGAGCCCAGCAAGAAATAGACTTTTCAGAGCAGAATCGTTCCACCCTGTTTGAGTGGACCAACGACGAAAATGTGTACAATATTTTTCCATATTACCTGATCCTTGTTTTAAACGTTTCAACTCAGTCTCAGCTGATGCCACACGGTCAGGATCATCATATAATAGTCCTAAAGCAGAAAAAAAACTATCCACTGATCTGAAGCATGTATCACTAGGTTGCAAAGAAAAGGCCCACTCCTGAGGCTCTTTGCGCAAAAGTGACATTATGAACCCTACGCGCTGGGATTCATCCCCAGAGGACTTGGGTCTCAAACGAAAATACAATAAGCAAGCATTTTTAAATGAAAAAAATTCTCGATGTTCACCAAAAAATAAATCCGGCAAACATACCTTAGGCTCCAAGAAATATGCTCCAGGACAGTTACTCACGTGCTGACGGAGCTCGGCCACTTCCAGAGAGAGTCCCTGCAGGTGTTTAGCCAAATCCTGAACCGACACCATGATGGAACAAAAAAAAATCTTTCCTTAGAGAATTTACAGGCTGGACTTACTGTTATGTTCTGCTACCAAAGCTAAGGAAAGAGAGGAGATCTGTCCCTACTATAGGACTCAGCTGAATCCCTACGATGTAACAGGGAACCTGATCCTGCGATCAGACCTGCTAAAGTCCTAATCTAGTCTGTACGAAGACCTATAGATGTGGGGAGGGAATCCCTACAAGTACTAAGGACTGGGAGGAATATGGGACACCTCCTAACAGAAATAGTAGCAGACAGAAGAACAAACAAAATAGATAGAACATAGAGGTCCGTAGACCAAGCAAACTAACAGAGTAGACACAGAGCACAGGCTAGCTAGAAAGTAGATATACAATGAAGTCCAGCAAAGCCAGAAGGGCGGAGCAGGATTAAATAGGCCAACAAGGTCATGTGACCAGCAAAGGAAAAAAAACCTAACAGCAAGGTTCTAACAGCTAGAAGCACAAATATTTTTTCAGAGCTAGATGCAGAAATTTTTTTTATTCAATTTGCAACCTGATGGAGGTCAGTATAGATGGACTAATAGACCAAGTCCCACACACTGCTAGAAGCCCAAATATTTTTTCAGAGCTAGATGCAGAAAAAAATTATTTTTAATTTGCAACCTGATGGAGGTCAGTATAGATGGACTAATAGACCAAGTCCCACACACCGCTAGAAGCCCAAATATTTTTTCAGAGCTAGATGCAGAAAATTTTTTTATTCAATTTGCAACCTGATGGAGGTCAGTATAGATGGACTAATAGACCAAGTCCCACACACTGCTAGAAGCCCAAATATTTTTTCAGAGCTAGATGCAGAAAAAAATTATATTCAGTTTGCAACCTGATGGAGGTCAGTATAGATGGACTAATAGAATGATGCTATGCCCAAAAGATTTTACTTCACTAGATGCAGTAAAAAAATTGGTATTCTATACACAGGTGGTATATCTTGCAACACAGATAGGCTACTCCACTGAATAACACACTCTGCAATAGGCCAAAAAGGATTAGCTTTGCTAGATTCAGCCAAATGCTGTGAAAAAAACTTGCACAGCACTGGCACAGACCTGCCTGGCAAAAACTGATAGGAACTGATGTAACCTAGTCCTGAAAAGGACTCCAATTACAATTAGTCTTTACTCCCACAATCTATCTGTTTAAGAGCACAGACCTGCCTGATAAAAGTCGTAGGAAATGCTGTAACCTAGTCCTTAAAAGGACTGCAATCACAGCTATTCCCTACTCCCAAGCTATCTGTATATTTGTGCGAAAATTGGCTTGAAATTAACAAGGTATAGCGCACACAGCAACAGCGGTGCCGTCTAACACGCAGCTGCAGCAGTGAGAAAATGGTGGCGACGGGGAAAATGGCTTGGTCTTATAGGGCAAGGACATGTGACATACACTGCCAATCACACATGCCCTTGCTTGTGTGAAAAAAAACACTTCGCTCCGTGTGTGCGCTGCTGATAGGCTGACAGATTGCACCTCCCCACTGTAAATGCGGGAAAGAGAAAAAAAAATGAGATCCATCCCCTGCCCCTCCCCCCACCCCGCTGTACACTCAAACTGCGTATTAACATTAATTTTCATCATTACTGAGAAAAAATCCAGTTATGATTTTGGTGCACGAACAGTTATCGAACATAACCTCGAACAGCCGAATTTTTCTCAAATTGTTCGTGTTCGCCGACCGGCTCGAACACCGCCCAAAACAGCTCGAATTTGAGATTGGCGAACAGTTCGAGTAGAACAACGCTCATCTCTAGTCCTCACTAACACAGTTCGCTGATTGGTCGCGGCCGCCACCAATCACCGATATTGCCGCCAAATTTAAACACCGTTTTTCTGATTGGTCGCGGCCGGCAACAGCGACCAATCAGCGATTTTGGTGCCAAATTTAAACAACGCTCTGCTGATTGCGCCCGGTCGGCCGCATACATATTCTAGAATACCCGATGTGTTCGAATCGGGCCACCATCTAGTACATATATATATACACAAACACACACACACACAAAAACACTGGGTACGGAAAGCATTCAAACCCCTTTACATTTTTCATTTTTTTCTCATTAAAGTACACTCTGCACCCCATCTTGACTGAAAAAAAAACAGAAATGTAGAAATTTTTGTAAATTTATTGAAAAAGAAAAACTGAAATATCACATGGTCATAAGTATTCAGACCCTTTGCTCAGTATTGAGTAGAAGCACCCTTTTGAGCTAGTACAGCCATGAGTCTTCTAGGGAATGATGCAACAAGTTTTTCACACCTGGATTTGGGGAGCCTCTGCCATTCTTCCTTGAAGATCCTCTCCAGTTCTCTCAGGTTGGATGATGAACGTTGGTGGACAGCAATTTTCAGGTCTCTCCAGAGATGCTCAATTGGGTTTAGGTCAGGGTTCTGGCTGTGCTAGTCAAGAATGGTCACAGAGTTGTTCTGAAGCCACTCCTTTGTTATTTTAGCTGTGTGCTTAGGATCATTGTCTTGTTGGAAGGTGAACCTTCGGCCAAGTCTGAGGTCCAGAGCACTCTGGAAGAGGTTTGAATCCAGGATATCTCTATACTTGGCCGCATTCATGTTTCCTTCAATTGCAACCATTAATCCTGTCCCTGCAGCTGAAAAACACCCTCATAGCATGATGCTGCCACCACCATGTTTCACTGTTGGGATTGTATTGGGCAGGTGATGAGCAGTGCCTGGTTTTCTCCACACATACCGCTTAAAATTATCACCAAAAAGTTCTATCTTCGTCTCATCAGACCAGAGAATCTTATTTCTCATAGTCTGGGAGTCCTTCATGTGTTTTTGAGCAAACTCTATGCAGGCTTTCATATGTCTTTCTCTGAGGAGAGGCTTCCGTCGGTCCACTCTGCCATAAAGGCCCGACTGGTGGAGGGCTGCAGTAATAGTTGACTTTGTGGAACTTTCTCCCATCTCCCTACTGCATCTCTGGAGCTCAGCCACAGTGATATTGGGGTTCTTCTTTACCTCTCTCACCATTGCTCTTCTCCCACGATTGCTCAGTTTGGCTGGACGGCCAGGTCTAGGAAGACTTCTGTGGTCCTAAACTTCTTCCATTTAAGGATTATGGAGGCCACTGTGCTCTTAGGAACCTTGAATAATGCAGTAATTCTTTTGTAACCTTGGCCAGATCTGTGCCTTGCCACAATTCTGTCTCTGAGCTCCTTGGGCGGTTCCTTTGAGCTCATGATTCTCATTTGGTCTGACATGCACTGTGAGCTGTGACGTCTTATATAGACAGGTGTGTGCCTTTCCAAATCAAGTCCTATCAGTTTAATTAAACATCTGGACTCCAATGAAGGAGTAGAACCATCTCAAGGAGGATTACAAGGAAATGGACAGCATGTGACTTAAATATGAGTGTCTGAGCAAAGGGTCTGAATACTTATGACCATGTGATATTTCAGTTTTTCTTTTTTAATAAATTTGCAAAAATTTCTGCATTTCTGTTTTTTTTTCAGTCAAGATGGGGTGCAGAGTATACTTTAATGAAAAAAAAAATGAACTTTTTAGATTTACCAAATGGCTGCAATGAAACAAAGAGTGAAAAATTTAAAGGGGTCTGAATACTTTCCGTATCCACTGTATGTATATATACACACACACACACACACACACACACATATAATGTATTTTTTTAATTTTTATTTTTTTTGCCTAAAATAGAAAGGAAATCTGTCTTCTTAACTTTAGGCCTTTTATAAATCATTTCATCTTCAACTTGCTCAACTGTTAACTGTTCACAATAACAGTAATTTTGACCAGGGGTGCCCAAACTTTTATATGCCACAGTAGTGGTCACTGTTTTTTTTTTTGACTGTGAGCCTAAAAACTTAGTCCTGGACAACCCCTTTAAGTAAGGGGGATACAGACCAGCGTAAACAGTAAAACATATTTTGTTAACTGCCAAACAAGTTGTTATGGGCTTGTATATGAGAAGATTGTGAAAATGATCTGCAGTAGTGACTCCTAACCAGATCTTTGCTACAACATCTGATAATCCAGAACCTATTTTTAGATAAGAGCAGCTATTTAAAATGTAAAGCTTAATAAGACAAGATCATAGAGATGTTTTTTGACATTACAGAAGCTTGATTGATGCCATTGATACTAATAGTGGAAGAATGTAAAGGAAAACTCCAGCCAATATATAATATATACCTTGAGGGGCAAAATATGGCACAGGGAGGGTGTCAGTCACAATTGGTTATTTTATATCATGCTCTGTCCAGTCAGGCCAGACAGACACAACACGGTGTATTCATTTTTACAGGAGTCTTACTTTATCACCAGGCAGCCAATAATTTTCCATGTCGGTGAATGCAAATCAGTACCTCAGCTCCCTTGCCATGTCTTGGGGTCTTTGACCAACATGTTGCCTGTAAATGCCGAACTTGCCTCTATGTACACTTACCCCCTGTGAAAAATTTACCATCTACAAATTCTTCCAGCCCCAAACTCTCCGGTCCAATCCCGATCAGACGGATTTGGTTGTCACCGAACGAATTTTGCAGCTTGGAAACTTCTTTTGCCATCCAGCAGCAAACCTGGCAGCCGAATCTTCTCAGGAAGAACAGGACGCTGGTGTGGTCTCTCCACAGCGACTGCAACTCAACTGTCTGAAGGTGCAAAATGCCAAATGTAATCCCCACAGCTGACTATCAGCAGCGTCCAGACATCTGTATATTCATCATGGTTAGACTCCCCTATGTCCACTGCATCTGAGATACACATGTAACATATACACTGGACATACATGACCTCCCATCATGACCAAGGACTGTCTCAGCACACAAAACGGGTAGATGTCCGCATGGTGACCTGTCACCAGTTTGTATGCATAGCTAATAAAAGAAGATTTTAGGATTACCACCTTTCTTCCTCCGAATGGCAGATACGGTGTCCATGCTCCGGATCACAGAACTTACAAGCAGCACAGAACGGGATCTACTCCACAGAAATCTTCAGGCAGGGTACATATCTGGGCAGTGCTACCCTACAGGCCTCCCGAGCTGCAAGGTAGGGCTTTGGGTATTAGACAAGCAGTCTTGATCTACTCAGGGCTCGTACACACAACTGTTATCAGTCAAAAAAAAAATATATATATATAATCTATCGGATTGTATAAGGCTGACAAGTGAGAGAAAAAAAAAATTCACCATACTTTTCTGGATGAAAGTTTGGACCTATTTTTTATACTATCGCATAAACCTATCCTTAGGGAGACCTGTTAGTACACGAGTTCCTATTAAAAATAAAGCTGTTACACAAATCCCTAGGGGCAGTTGGCCCTTCTACGTATCTGTTATGCCATCCAGTCTGACTTTGGTGCCAGGACACATTACCATTTACATAAACTCTAAGCCAGTCTCTTCAGTCATTAAAATCTTCCAAGACATGAAAGCAAAAAGCGGAGGGAAACCTGTAAGCCTCCTGCTGTATAGGGTGGCTAAGGCAGATAAATACCGCACAAACCAAGGTCTTCTAGGACCACCCTTTAAATTTGGCGTTGCTCTGAATGTGGGCCACTATCAGTGCAATGCACCGTGGAGCTCCCTACGCTTGCACTTGGTGATGCCCTATTCTATTTATGTTCTAGTACCTGTCAGTCAATAATTCTCCACCGAGCAGCATATCATGCTCAAAAATATAAAATTAAAAATCTAGAAGTAAGGCTTTTTTTTTTTTTAAATAATTCTCACTGGTCGCCATCTTTGGCTGTTTTCAGCAGCACTCTGGTCCATGCCGGTACCACGTGACCGCATCTGTAAATCATCAGATCATACTGCATCTTCTGTGTGGAGCGGTGGATGCTTTCTCTATTTACGTCTATGAGACTCAGTATGAGGTCTCGTTAAGTGTCTCATAGGCTAAGAGCAGGTGCAGACTGCCATAGATTCTCTCATCGTGCCGATTATGTAAATCACACTCCGATCAGTGTGCTCAGATTCTCTCAGATGAGAGAATCGGAGCACAAGTGGAGAAGATGAAGAAAAAAAAAATGTCTGAATGTTCTCCATTCGGTCAGTGATCGGAAATCAGACCTCACTCAGATGTCATCCGAGTGCAGTCCAATGTTTCCCACGCACTCACTGAATTGCATGGCTGAGTGCGATGTGAATATCAGATCAAACTAGAGCATGCATAAATAATTATTGAACAGCTCGATAGACTAACATTGGTCTGGGTGTAATCCAATGTTTTGTTGGATTTTATATGAACAGATCATACGGTTGTCTGCATTAGCCCTTACACATTGAGAAAATTCAAAAAGTGACCTCCATTCCATACAGCAGAAAGTGTGGTTCAGAAGGACGCAAATGTGGTCATATCAGTGCGCTGCTGAAAACGGTAACCTGAGAATATATTACTGCGCTCATTGGACATACACACCTAACAGCTACCAATGGAAGAAATTAAAAAATTCTGAGTACTCCTTTAAATAAGAGGAAAAATAAGATTCTCCTCAATGTGCAGAATTACATTTTCATACATTTTTGATCCAAGTGACCATCTTTACCATCAGTGTGGTAATCCTGTTTAATTCTAAAAAAAACAAAAATAAATTCAAACTGCTCCTACTCGTTAAAGAGAACCTGTCAGCAGTATTTAGCCCTTTAAACTAAAGGCAGGGCTATAATGGCACAGCGAAGCTGATTAATCTGATACCTGATATGAAGGGATTCACTCAGTGGCTGCTGAATACTCACCTTGTGAAGTTTTCAGAAAATGACGTCTTGTGTGCTTCAGGGCGTAACGTGGGGGCAGGATCTTCTCCCCCCACACCCCAAGCCTCCTCTGCTTCTTGTACAGGTCACTGATTATTCAGTGACCTGACTCAGTTTTGAAATTCTGCGCCGCCATCATTGTGTGGGCGACACGTGCACAGTGAGAGCTGGTGTCTTATGTGCAGGACTTCAATAAAATGGCGCCGAGGCGGCACATGCGCAGATCGAGATTTCGCTATAGAGTTCGCTTTATTGACATTTTGGGGTAGATCCGATGTTTTAAAAAAAAACGTATTTCTGGCGTTTGGAATTTTTTTCTCGTTACACTGTTTACAGATCGGATTAATTCTTTTTTTTATATTGATAGATCGGGCGATTCTGAACTCTGCGATACCAAATATGTGTATGTGTTTTTTTTTTTAGTATTTTATTTTGAATGGGGCAAAAGGGGGGTGATTTAAACTTTTATATTGTTTTAATATTTTTAAAAACATTTTTACACTTTTTGCTTGCTTCTATAGTCTCCATAGGAGACTAGAAGCAGCAATTGTCCGTACGCCTCTGCTACATAGAGGTGATGAGCAGATCACCTCCATGTAGCAGAAATGCTCCTGTGCTATGAGCGCCAACCACCAGATGGCGCTCATAGCGATCAGTACATGACAACCACTGGGGTCTGCTGCAGACCCAGGGTTGTCATGCCCACCCATCAGTGAACCGCGATCACGTGACGGGGTCACCGATGGGTGGGGTAAGTGACTCAGTTCCGGGGCGGCGCTGTTAGGCTGCGTGCACACGATGTGTTCTTCATGCGTTTATGCTGCGGAATTTCCGCAGCGGAAACGCATCAAAAACGCATGGTAATCCGCACCCCATGGTCCCCAATGGCATTCCGCAATGTCAATGCACATGCTGCGGATTTTTCCGCAGCGTTTCTGCAGCGCAAATAAATCCGCAGCATGTTCATTAATTTTGCGGAAGCGCCGCCATTGACTTGCATTGAGACGCATAGAATCAGTGTCTGTACATTTGTACAAGCGGATTATATGCGGTTCAATGTGCGGATGGTACCCAGTTCTGGAGGAGAGGAGACTCTCATCCAGACCTGGGTACCATTGTACCTGTGAAAAAAGAATAAAATAATAAATAAAGTTTATATTCACCTGTCCGGCTGCCCCTGCAGCGCTTCTCCTTCCAGGACCTGAGATGACGTCGCGGTCATGTGACCGCAGGCTGTCTCGCGAGATGCCGGCAAGCCAGGAAGGAACCAGGAAGGAGCGCGACAGCACACGCGGCGGCATCGGAGGCAAGTATAGCTTTTATTTTTTTATTTTTACGGTCACACTATATAAATCCATGCCGTTTGCACAATCTGCATGCGTTTTTTCTGCCAGGGAGATGCAGAAATGCTGCAGAAATTTTCTGCTTCATTTCTGCATCGTGGGCACATAGCCTTAGGCTAAGTGCCCATGATGCAGAAATGCTGCAGATTTTTTCCGCATCTCCCTGGCAGGAAAAATGCATGCGGATTTTACATGCGTTTTTCCCGCCAGGTAGAAGCGTTTGTCAAGCGTTTTTGCATGCATTTCTTCATGCGGGTTATCAAGCGCTTTTCCAAGCGATTTTAGCATCACTTGGAAAGTGCTTGACAACTTGTTCACACTATATAAATCCATGCAACCGGCATGGATTTATATAGTGTGACCAAGTAATAGTTAAAAAAAGATTAAAAGAAAAAACATTATACTTACCTTCTGATGGCCCCCGGTCTTTTCTCCGCTGCGTCCAATCTCTTGTACGTCTGGCGGTGGTGTGAAAGGACCTTTCATGGTGTCATTTAGTCATGTGACAGGTCACGCGACCGACTAAATGACGTCATGGAGGGTCCTTTCCCACCACCGAGAGCCATACAAGAGACTGGACGCAGCGGAGAAAAGACCAGGAGCCATCATAAGGTAAGTATATGTTTATTTTTTATTTTAAATTCTTTTTTTAACAGGTACTATGGTACCTGGGTCTGAAGGGGAGTCTCCTCTTCTCCAGACCCGGGTACCATCCGCACATTGAATCGCTTAATATCCGCATGTGCATATGTAGTCATGCGGATATTAAGCGATTCAATGCAAGTCATTGGCGGCAATTACGCTGCGTGTCCACAAAATTAATGGACATGCTGCGTATTTTTTCCGCAATGATAGTCAGCAGCGGAAATTTCTGCAGCATGTGCACAGCACATGTGGATCATCATTGGGGACCATTGGGCACGTATTACCAAGCGTTTAAGCGTTTTCGCTGCGGAAATTCAGCGGCAAAAATGCTTGAAAAACGCAAAGTGGGCACGCAGCCTTAAATGCCGCTGTCAGAAATTGACAGCGGCATTTAACATGTTGACAGCCGCGAGTGGATCGGGATTCCACCCGCGGCTGTTGCGGGCACATGTTAGCTGTATAAATCAGCTGACATGTGCCCGGTTCAGTGTGGGCTCAGCGCCGGAGCCAGCGCTGAACAGGAGGTGATAGCGTGGTGCGTACTATTACGCCACAGGCTTTAAAGGGGTTAAAATACACAGCGTAAAAAAAAAAAACCTCACCAAAAACCCATTGTGGGAACGTAGCCTTATGTTCACAGACTTATTGATTTGAATCCAAAACAAACATGTCCCTTATTCTTTTCATCATGGACACTCCGTCCACAAAAAGAAAAAAAAAAACTACAGATGTGTGAATAGCCCCATAGACTATAATGGGTTAACGTGAAATACGGATTGAACAGGTATGTGAAAAGCGGAGGTCTGAATGAGGCCTTAGTTGAAGGTGGGTAAGAATAGACTCCCCCGCAGACTGCTGCATGGAGCCCCATCACCTCATTGTGGAGACCACAGCAATCTGAAAGCAGCCCCAAAGTTGTACCTCACTTCTGGGTGACTGTACCCACTTTCTGGTATGTGGGTGATCAGGTGAGCCTCATAGTTAGTCTATAGGGTATATAATGTGCAGACATGTGCATAATGACTGCAGAGCATGTACAATGATCACTCACCAGCATTGCTATATAACCAGGCACTGCAGAGAGTGATGAAATCCCCTAATTCATTACCACAGCTGAGACTGCGGATCTGGGTGTGATCTAGACAGCGAGGATAAGGAAACAATGGTATTAAGACCCCAGAACAGTATGATCAGACCCCAGCTCACCTCCCCGGTCAGAGCATTCTTTACTGGGAGAGCTCCCAGCTTCACCAGGTCCACATCCCCCATATCGTACGGTGTTTTGGAGAGTTGCTTCCTGGTAGTATTACTACTGGTCCTGCAGCGGTATCCCCTCAGCCAATCACAGCTCAGGACCTCGCCGGGATGGGGTTGAAAGGGCGAGCTGTAGAGCCTTATATGGTATGTGGGCGGGGCTTAGTTGTATAAGTCGATACAATGTATCTTTCATAACATCGCTCTGAAAAGATGACACGTGACAAGATAACGGCTCCGGCAGAACTGCTGCTACAGCGGGTGGTGGAACAGTCCTTGTATACTGTGTGTGCAGGGTCGGTCTGGCCTGGCGGGAAATCGGAAAATTTCCCGGTGGGCCCCGATATGAGAGTGAGAAAATTGGTGGCGGGGGCCCTTTAAAAGCGCGGCTGAAGCAAATGTAGCATCGCGCGCACGGCACATTCATTGGTGACAGCGGGCCTGCAGTGACGTGCATGCAGCATACTTACCATGTGAGTCTCTGCCACTGAGAGGACGGATTCTTTCTGGGCGGTGACACGCACAGCGCGCTCTGCTTTCCCGCTGGCTGGCAGACTGTGCTCTGGTGTCAGGTGACACTGATGCTGACGCCGCTCTCTTCTGGCCTCTGATACGCCGCGACCGCGCTCTGCAGTGCTTTCTCTCTGCTCCGGGGCCGGCCTCTGAGACGCCGGCGCCACCGAAGCTGATGTCTCGCTCTGCTCTCCCTGCTCCCGGGCTTCTGATACGTCCCATCTCGGCTCCATATCTGCCCTGGCCTGCTCCCCTGTAGTAATACTGGCTCCCGGGTGGTGGCACCGCCCCCTTCTCTCCTGCTCTGACTCTGGGCTTTTTTATACCGGTTCCGGGGCTGGATATGTGGACGGTGACCTGCAGCACTCTACAGTTCAACTCTCCAACCAGGCCTGGAATTTGAAACAAGGCTGCAGGCCTACAGCTGTCACTGCTTCAATTTCATATCAAGAGCACCGTGCTAAATATTCAATAATGTTTTTATGGGTGAGTCATATGCCTGTGTGCGTGTATATGCCTGCAGTGCATGTGTGTATATGTCTGCGGTGCGTGCGTGTATATGCCTGCGTGTGTGTGTGTACAGTGTGTGTGTAAATGCCTGTGTGTGTACAGTGTGTGTGTGTATATGCCTGTGTGTACAGTGTGTGTGTGTATATGCCTGCGATGCGTGTGTATATATGCTTGCGTGTGTGTGTGTGTATATGCCTGCCTGTGTGTATATGCATGTGTGTACAGTTTGTGTATATGGCTGTGTGTGTACAGTGTGTGTGTATATGCCTGCCTGCATGTGTGTGTATGTATTTGAGTGCCTGCATGTCTACATGTGTATATGTGTCTTCACACGTGTGTGCATGCTTCCCTGCATGTCTGCATTTTTGTGTGTGATTGTCTGAGTGTGTCTGTGCATGACTGCGTGTACATTTCTGTGAGTGCTTGCCTGCATGTGTACGTGTCCCCATTTCTGTATGTGTATCTGCTTGTGTATATTAGGGCTCTTTCACATGTCCTGATATTTACGGGACTGGAGATATCCGTGTCCACCTGTGTGTCATCCGCGTGACACATACCAGCGCTTGGGAATCAATGTACAGTTAGCGCTGTTCCCAAGAGCTGGGTGCTGCCCTCATCATAGATCCCTGCCGGTGCTGCGATCAGCAGCAGCAGGGTCAATGATGAGAGTAGTAGTCTACTCCCGCCGTGTCCAACTGTAAAAATAGGAATAAAATAAAAAACTCCTTATACTCACCTCTCCTAAGTGTCACCCGCTGTAATCCGTGCGAGCGCTCACGCCGAGGAGAATGACTCCTGCAGCGAGCGGGCCCCGGAGCTGTGCTCAGTGATTGACAGGGCACCCCTTGTTGAGCGCTTGGGAAGAGCGCTGTCATCAGTGTGCGGGACGTTTTGCAGGAGGTGCAGCAGGTAAAAACTTTCATTTTAAATGGGTCTGCGTGTACCAATGTCTCTGGTACGTGTGGAAACTGTCATCACATGTACTGACGTGTGAAAGAGCCCTTAGTATGTGTCTGTGTGCGCTTGTTTTCGAGTGTGTAAGCGCGCTTCTGCATGTCTGTGTGCTCTTCCGAAGATTTATTATATTTGGGGAGAGATGGGAGAGAAATTTTAGGAGACAGAATGGGGAGATGTGTGAAATAACTAGGGGAGGTGTGGGAATGGGTGCGGGAACAGAATGGGGAAGGGATGTATGAGGAAACAGTACGGAGAGTGGGGGAATAGTGTGAGGAGACAGTATGGAGGGAGAAAAGTGTGAGGTGACACAGCACAGAGACTAGGTAGTGTGGGGGAAGGTATGGAGATGCGGCAGTATGGGGGAAACAGTATGAGGGCACAGAAAGGGGGGAACAGTATGCTGAGGAGGGGGAGTGTGATGAAAGGGCACAGTATAGAGACTGAGCAGTATAGGGGGGACACAGTGTGAGAGGACAATGTGAACAGGGGGCCCAGTATGGTAAGGAGAGGACAGTGTGGAGAGCAGGTACCATAAGAGGGGTAGAGTGTATGTCATGTTTTGTGCAGGGAGCATTATAAGAGTTAGGTTTATTCAGGGGATCAGTGTAGATATTTTTATTCAGGAGCATGATAATGACACTGCTATCTTTAAGGGCATCGTGTGGGGATGAGCTGCAGAAGACCGGAGAATATGGAAGTCTGCAGAGACGAGCTGTGGATGAGAAAAGTCCTCAAGGGGTCTGGACAAGATGGAGACGAAAAGAAAGAGAACGACTCTAATCAGAGAAGACGTCTCAGGTAAGATACCTGGATGTAAATGTTCATTTGTGATCCTGCCTGTGTCTCATCAGAACTGTGCTTCCTGTATGGTCCGCAGTCTGATGATGACTGATAACTCCCAGTATCTCTATTGTTAATTACATGCTGGGAGTTGTAGGTTTATGCGATACAAAGATATATGGGGCTGACCTGACATTACAATTGATGGTGGTTCAGATGATGTATTCATGTACTGATGTGTTTGTGCGCGTCTGCGTGTTTCTGCGCGTCGGCGTGTTTGTGCGCGTCTGCGTATCTGGAATAATATGTATTTTTGTAAGATGCGTGTACGTAACTGTGCATTGTGGTGTGTAATAACATTCATATGCTTGAGGCACCTTTACTAAATCTATTAGGTCTCTTTCACATGTGTTAGGGAATTCCATTTGTCTTTCCACATTTAGGAACAGACAAGTGAAATTTGCTAACCTTGTCATAACTGTCACCATTGGGATGTGCTTGTATGGAGCGGGTTCAGGAGCTGAGCCTGCTCCATACCGGGCAGATGTCGGCTGTGTTACATAGCCGGCGTCTGCCAGTAACAGCAGTGATCAGAGCTCGCCTTGATTGCTGCTGTTTTGAGTATTTAAGTGCCCTTTTCAATCACTGACAGCGGCATTTAGATTGCACAATGGCCGGTGCATGCAGTCACCTGTTCCCTTCAGCCCCCTGTGACGCAGTTGCAGGTTGCTGATGGGTTGCCAGTAGTGCTGAGTGAGCGTGGTCGGATAAGAGACATTACAGTCACCGCGAACTACAAAGTGAGCGTGCTGCAATAACGTCCGGCACCTTGATTGTGACACTTCCATGGAGCCCAACCTCAGGCTGAGCTTCATTGAATGACTAACATGGTAGCTGCACCTGCACCAGCGTTGTTCACATGCATTTCCGCATGCGGGTTGTCAAGCGCTTTCTAAGCGATTTTAGCATCACTTGGAAAGTGCTTGTCAACTTGGTCATGTGGCACCCTAGGGGTCTGGTTGCCACAGTGGTAGAAATACCATGTCTGAGAGCTAGCATGGGTTTTCCTGGTCAGGAGCACTGTAACATGCAACACCTCCTGCCCCAGTCCAGGGAGCTGAGGAACCTGCCCTTTATAAACTGGGTCTGGGGCGGGGTTAGTGAATCAGAGTCTAGTGAGAGTCAGAGCAGCAAGCAAGGAGCTCTGTAGGAGACAGGAGCTGAAGGCCAGGGACTTGAGCTAGCAGAGCTCGTCCTGGCCAAAGACGCAGAGAACCGGACACAGGAGTCCGAGGCTGTGAGGATTTCCACATCCAGCAGCAGAAACCACCTGGCAGGGGATTTAAGGTTCTCTGGCCATAGGAAGCCCGGAGGCTCAGTCACACGCAAGGGACCGGCACCGCCATCGAGGAGGGGAGGCTACCAAAAGCCCCAAGTCACCAGCCATACGGGTGAGCACCAGACGGTACACTCAGGGACGTGGGCTACTACACGACTACAGCAAGGTAGCCAGGAAGAGTGCAGTCAGACGGGAAGGCCTACACCTCCACCTGGCCAGGGGCACTCTTGTTCGCTCACAGACTGACCAGGCCTCTAATGTTAGCCAGTACTCCCGGCAGAACCTTCTTCATTACCAACAGTAAAGACTCTGAACTGCACTGCACGGACTCTGAGTCATTTCTGCTGCGCCCATGCACCACAACCCTCATCATCTACACACGCTGCCCTGAGGCTATACTCCTCCCGTGGGGAGTTATACTACCCTCTGCTGCGCACCCAACATCAGCCTCAGCGGTCTGCCCCACAGCGGCGGTTCTCAGTGACCGCGATCCACGGGTGGCGTAGTCAGACATTTAAACATTGAAAACCAAATAAACAGATCCGCCACTGGTTTGACCACCCTGAGCCACGGGACCGGGTCGCCACCACTGAGACTACAACCCCCAGCATTACACAGAGACCCGGCTCCAGTTATTCCCCTACACACGGCCCAGGGGGCGCGTCAACTTTGGCGTAGTCGGCAGGATTTTGTGCCCGCAACCACCGGGTACTGCGTACCTGAAGAAAGACTGTGATACTTACCGTGGTGAAGTTTCCCGCCATCCGCAGCCGTTTTCCCGCCATCCGCAGCCATTTTCCCGCCTTTGGGCGCCATTTTCGTGACGCCGCGCGGGAAGAAGAGGGGCGTGGACGAAAAAAAGCGCGCGAGAGCTGAAGCCCCGCCTTCCGTACTGATGCTGCGCAAGGTCCTGGAAGCAGCCCAGCAGACGCCGACGTCATCAGCACGCGACGCAAGGTTCTCGACCCCGACGATCGCCTGCGGAGCCGCGGCCTACGGAGAAAAAGCAACGGAAGGTAGGCCACGGTTAACTAGGGGGGAGGAATACACCAGGAATGGAGGGAGCTGCCAGCGCGGCTGCTGCCGCAGTGATGCCGTTCACGATGCCGTATATCCCCGGAGCGGCATGGTTACCCCAGTACTCAGGGGAGTCGCATACCCTGAGCGACTTTAAGGAAAGACTGAATAGCCTATTCAAAGTATAACCCCTGTCCGAGGAATAAAAGGTGAGCATCCTGATAGGCCAGTTAATCGGAGCAGCCCAAAGAGAAGTAAAGTCCTGGTCAGCCAGGGAAAAGGGGACTGTAAACGAAATACTGGCCCGTCTAAAGGACACTTTTGATACCCGCACCTCAGCAGAGATCAAGCTAAAATTTTATGGGTGCAAACAACGGGCACAAGACAGTATACAGGACTATGCTTTGAATTTGCAGGAGGCCTTGAGAGCCAATAAGCAGGCAGACCCTGACAGCGTGCGGAATGAGGATAAGCTGTTGACTGAACAGTTCATTGAGGGTCTGCTGTCCAGCACCCACCGAACCCAGTTGCGTGTAATTGCCTTACAGAACCCTGATTTAGACTTTGCGCAGTTTAAAGACAGTGCCATCCGGGTGCTCCAAGAACCGGCACCAGGTGGCGCTGTAACCCACAGGCGCCCCCCTATCACCAGGAGGCGGCGCCCTTGTCTGCAGAGCCTGTGGGAGCTGATGCACAGGCTTTGGACAAAGCCCTGGCTGCAGACCTGCACCATCAGGTCCAAGAGCTGACCAAAAGCGTTGCCGCGCTAACCAGAACTGTGCAGTCTTTACAGGTGTCCCCTCCAAGAAAGAGCCAGCTGGCTTCCAGTCCGGAGGACGCCCCTTTGCGCCGACAGAGGAGGGTCCCATCGTCCAGAGGAAGGCCCAGCGACCGCTACGACCAGGACGGACAATCCATCTGCCGCCGCTGCAACCAACCAGGACATATGACAAGGTACTGTCATTTAAACGGGCTCAACCTGGGGCTGAAGGCCGACCCCCAGGCATAAGACCATCAGGCCCATCGAGCTGGCGTGATAAGTACGTAGGGGGACGACCGGTCTTGCCTGTGGTGCTGGATGGCATTCCTATGAGTGCACTATTGGACACCGGGTCACAGGTAACCACCATCCCCTATGTGCTTTTTAAGCGGTACTGGAATGACTCAGATATTACCCGCTACCCAGATAACGATTTGAGCATCATAGCCAGCAATGGTGAGCCCGTGCCGCAGGTGGGATTCAAGGAGGTGACCATCAAAATTGGTAAAGTTGAACTGCCAGCGCAAGGACTGATTATTGTGGACATTGACCGTCGTGAAAGCCACCCTAAGATAACCTTGGGTACTAATGTTATTGAAAATTGTCTTGCAGCGATAATTGTCATATTACAGCAGGTTGCGATGAACGCCAGCTCCAGCCAGCAGCGTGTCCTGCAAAAAGAGATCAGAGCCCTGATGAAAAGGCAACAGGTAGAACTGTCTGGTGGTGAGATTGGTAGCGTTAGGATGAGTGACCCGTTCCCTATCGCCATGCCCCCAAAAAGTGAGATGATGATCTCGTGCCTGACTGCAATCGGGTTAAGAGGAAGGGACTACCAAGCCATGGTAGAACCCGTCTACTCAGACAGTAGGCCCACCATTTTGACTGCACGGGGGGTGGTCGATGTACGCCATGGGAGGGTACCCGTCCCCATCCTAAACATTGGGGAAAGAAAAGTATACTTGCCCCGGTATGCCACTCTAGCCAAATTGTTCACCGTTAGCCAAAACTCTGTAAAGGCCGTGGAACCCTTGCCTCCATCTCTATAAGAGGAGGGTAACGGCTCCTAGAAACAATCGGAGGACTGGTGTCAGAAGCTGCAGGTGGGCACTGACTCCACTCCCTCACACCAAAAACAGGGAGTCTACCGGGTGGTTCAGGAGTACGAAAGAGTCTTTAGCAAACACCCGCTAGACTTTGGGGGAGTAAAGGGGGTAGAACACCACATCCTCACGGGAGACCATCCACCCATAAAGGAAAGATACCGGCCTGTACCCCCTGCACACTATCAGAATGCCAAGGGAATGTTGCGAGACATGAAGGAGGCTGGGGTAATCAGGGACAGCTGTAGCCCCTGGGCAGCTCCACTAGTTCTTGTGAAAAAGAAAGATGGCACCATGAGAATGTGTGTAGATTACAGAAAGGTCAACCGTATCACACACAAAGATGCGTACCCGTTACCTAAGATAGAGGAATCTTTAGCTGCATTAAAGTCTGCTAACTTCTTCTCCACTTTGGATCTTACTAGTGGGTACTGGCAGGTTCCTGTAGCAGAGGCAGACAAGGAGAAGACCGTGTTCACCACCTGTCACGCTGTATCGGCGTTCAGGAGGTCAGGAGCCTATGCTGACCCTACACTGAGGCCCTGCCTAATCCCTCTACCTGGAGGTACTGTTGATGGTACAGACGTCCAGGCCGCCAGCGTAAACCTACCTCCTGATAATCCCGGAACCTCAGTAATCTAGTCTTGAGAAGGACCCCGATCACAACAATTGGGGACAGGACCGTATTTGCCAAACACAATACAAGATGAACGAGACTGTACAAGGGGCAAACCAAAACCACCTCGCATACAAAAACTTACACCACTACAACGGAGGGAACACCAATGGGTAAGGGGATAAAGAATAAAGCGAGGAAGGGAAAAAACCTTACCGAGTACCCTTCGCTCCCAACTCCACAATACCACGTACCGCTCTGATAGTCTGCATGAGAAGCTTTCACCGACAACTACCCTATCAGAACAGCAGGTATTTGAAGGAGTCCCAATACTGCAGAATTAACTACAGCTGGGCGAGGCAGGCCTCGTCTAGCACAGAGAGAGAGAATTAACTCCCTCCCTGCCGAAAAACACCAAGCACCAAAATCTTAGCTGCGAGAAGTCAAGCTGTGTAA
This sequence comes from Phyllobates terribilis, assembly GCF_046119375.1. Lineage (NCBI taxonomy): Eukaryota > Metazoa > Chordata > Amphibia > Anura > Dendrobatidae > Phyllobates > Phyllobates terribilis. The sequence goes on from NW_027362825.1 coordinate 2,040,528, forward strand.
TCGCGATGATCTTCGTGGCGACACACCCGTGACAGTACCCCCCCTTCTACGAGGGGCCTCCGGATCCGCAGAGCCAGGTTTATCCGGGTGAGGGTCTGCGTTAATATCCGACGCAGGAACCCACATCCTCTCCTTAGGACCATGCCCCTTCCAATGAACCAGGTACTGAAGGGACCGTCGATTAAAAGGTGAATCGATGACTTTCGATACCTGAAACTCCAAGTTACCATTGACCACCACAGGAGGAGGAGGTAAAGGTGACGGTATCACGGGCGCCACATACCTTTTAAGCAAAGATCTGTGGAACACGTTGTGAATTTTAAAAGTAGTGGGGAGGTCAAGACGAAATGCCACCTGATTAATTATAGAGCAGATCCTATACGGCCCGATGAACCTGGGACCCAGTTTCCAGGAGGGAACCTTAAGTTTAATATTCTTGGTAGACAACCATACCCGATCGTTCACACTTAGGTCCGGACCAGACACTCTCTTCCTATCAGCCATACGTTTGTATCGGTTCCCCATAGTACTTAGATTATTCAGCACCCCTTTCCATATCGAAGCAAGTGATGACGAAAATCGTTCCTCCTCAGGAACCCCCGAAGAGCCCCCCCTACTGAAAGAACAAAACTGGGGGTGAAAACCATATGCCCCAAAAAACGGGGACTTACCAGTGGACTCACTCCGCTTATTATTAAGAGCAAACTCCGCCAGAGGTAAGAAAGAAGCACAGTCCTTCTGGTTCTCTGACACAAAACACCAGAGATATGTCTCCAAACTCTGGTTCAGACGTTCCGTCTGACCATTGGTCTGAAGATGAAAAGCCGAAGAAAACGATAAATGCATCCACCGCCGTGTACAAAAAGCCCTCCAGAATTTGGACACAAACTGAGACCCCCGATCTGACACCACATCAGAGGGTACACCGTGAAGCCTTACAATCTCCCCAATGAACACCTGCGCAAGAGTTTTAGCATTAGGAAGAGCAGGAAGAGCGATAAAATGTGCCATCTTGCTGAACCTGTCCACTACAACGAGTATGACCGTTTTACCCGAAGATGGCGGGAGATCCGTAATAAAGTCCATAGACAGATGAGTCCAAGGACGCTCCGGGATCTTCAAAGCTAAGAGAGCCCCAGACGGACGGGTACGTGGGGTCTTAGAGCGTGCACAAACCCCACAGGACGCAACAAAAGTTCCCACCTCCCTATGTAAATTAGGCCACCAAAACCGACGCAAAAGGAGATCCACAGTTGCTTTACTCCCTGGGTGTCCTGCCAAAGCTGAGTTATGGTGTGCCTCGATCACCTTTTGTCGCAACTGATCTGGAACAAACAGTCTCCCAGGAGGTCCAACAGGGGCGTCCCCCTGAGCCTCCAATACTTCCTCCTCAAGCTCAGAGCATACTGCCGACACCACCACCCCCTCCTGAAGGATAGGAACCGGGTCATCCGTATTACCGGCCCCAGGGAAACTACGAGATAAGGCATCCGCCTTTACATTTTTTGATCCAGGACGATATGTGACGACAAAATTAAACCTGGTAAAAAACAATGACCACCTAGCTTGTCTGGGATTCAGACGTTTTGCGGACTCCAGATATAGCAGGTTCTTGTGATCGGTGATGATGGTGACCGGATGGATTGTCCCCTCCAAAAAATGGCGCCACTCCTCAAAAGCTAACTTAATGGCCAAGAGTTCCCTATTGCCGACATCGTAATTCCTCTCAGCGGACGACAATTTTTTAGAGAAAAAAGCGCACAGACGCCATTCACCAGGAGACGAACCTTGTGATAATACTGCCCCTACCCCCACCTCAGAAGCGTCTACCTCTACAATGAATGGCTGTGACGCATCAGGTTGAATGAGTATGGGTGCCGAGGCAAAACATTTTTTCAAGGAGGAGAAAGCTTGACAAGCCTTGTCAGACCACCTAGAAAAATCCGTCCCTTTTTTTGTCATGTCTGTGAGAGGTTTAACCATGGACGAGAAATTACGAATGAATTTCTGGTAATAATTAGCAAACCCCAGAAAACGTTGTAGTGCCTTAAGATTCTCTGGCCGATCCCACTCAAGAACTGCCCGCACTTTCCCAGGGTCCATAAGAAAAGCAGACGCTGACACCAGGAAGCCTAGAAACTGGAGTTACTGAACGGCGAACACACACTTTTCCCACTTGGCGTACAGTTTATTATCCCGCAAGATCTGTAACACCTGCCTAACATGCTCCTGATGAGACACAAGATCAGGCGAGTAAATTAAGATGTCATCCAGATAATTAACAACAAACTGACCCACCAGGCAGCGAAAAATGTCATTAACAAAGTGTTGGAACACCGCCGGGGCATTAGTCAGACCAAATGGCATGACAAGGTTCTCATAATGTCCCTCCGGAGTGTTAAAAGCCGTCTTCCACTCATCCCCCTCCTTCATCCTAATCAGATTGTACGCCCCCCTGAGATCCAATTTAGAGAACCATTTGGCGCCCACGATCTGATTGAAGAGATCGGGGATAAGTGGGAGTGGATACGGATCTCGGACCGTAATCCGATTAAGTTCACGGAAATCCAGGCAAGGGCGTAGGCCTCCATCTTTCTTCTTCACAAAGAAGAACCCCACGGCCACCGGGGAAGATGAAGGTCTAATATGCTCCTTAGCCAGACTCTCAGAAATATAATCCTTCATGGCCTGCCTCTCCGGACCAGACAAATTATACAACCTAGATTTAGGTAACTTGGCCCCAGGTAGCAGTTTTACCGAACAGTCACACACGCGATGAGGAGGTAGTTCCTGACACCCTCTTTCCGAGAACACATCCTCAAAGTCAGCCAGAAATGGGGGTAAGACCCTAGGAGCGACCGTACCGATAGCCGTATTCATGCAGTTTTTTTTACTGAATTCACTCCATTGACTTATCTCTCTGGATTGACAATTAATAACCGGGTTATGCTTAATTAACCAAGGAAGGCCCAACACAATAGGAGAGGGAAGACCCTCCAACACATAACAAGACAACAGTTCTTTATGTAACGCCCCCACCTGAAGATTTATGTTATGCACCACTTGCGAAAAACTTCCCTGACCGAGAGGCCTGGCGTCGATCGAGAATATGGGGATGGGTTTAGCCAACACACTCAATCGCATACCTTGAACTCGAGCAAACCGAGCGTCCACCAGATTAGCCCCGGCCCCACTATCCAGAAGAACAGATAACCTCTCAGTTCTCGTACCCACCACCACCTCCGCCGGTACAAGAAACTGAGAAGAACCTAGGGACGAAATACCTACTCCCAGATTGCCGTCCACCACACAACCTGGGATCAATAGTTTTCCGACGACTCTTTGCTCTGCAAAGGACGGGAAGGACACCCCCCAATAAAATGTCCCTTTCTCCCGCAGAAGAAACACCTTCCTGTCTTGTGGCGCACCGCCGGTCCCCTCCCCCGAAAGGATGTCCCTCCTAACTGCATAGGCTCCTCTGGACTGACCAGGGGAACCTCCATACAAGGGACCCTTGTAGAAGGTGGAGTCATCACAGGTTGTGGAGTTATCCCGCACCTCTCCCGAAGCCGTCTGTCAATGCGAATAGCAAGGCTTGCAGCGACGCGGGAGAGTCATACTGTGCCAACATATCCTTTAATTTGTCAGATAAACCTTGACAAAACTGGCTCCGAAGAGCCGGGTCATTCCACTGGGTGTCCGTGGCCCACCTACGGAACTCTGAACAGAATTCCTCCGCTGGACGATCTCCCTGCTGGATCCTACGTAACTTAGATTCAGCAAGGGAGATCCGATCCGGGTCATCATATACGAGACCCAGAGCAGAGAAAAACCCATCCACTGACCGGAGAGCCAGAGAGCCCGGGGGAGGAGAGAACGCCCAAGATAGGGGGTCCCCTTGAAGGAGCGAGATGACAATTCCCACCCTTTGTTCTTCACTCCCCGATGACCGAGGCCGCAGCCGAAAGTACAACTTACATGCCTCCCGGAAAACAAAAAACTTGTCCCGCCCCCCCGTGAACCTGTCAGGGAGGGCTACTTTGGGTTCTGATCCGGCTTGCTCCAGGGGATACAAAACCTTGGACTTAACGTCCGTCAGCTCGAAGGACAAACTCTGCAACTGCCGAGCTATATTGGCTATTGGATCCATGGTGGCTGGAGAGAATCTTTTAGTGTTTCGGTGAAAATGTCACGCTGTCTCGGCGTTCAGGAGGTCAGGAGCCTATGCTGACCCTACACTGAGGCCCTGCCTAATCCCTCTACCTGGAGGTACTGTTGATGGTACAGAGGTCCAGGCCGCCAGCGTAAACCTACCTCCTGAGAATCCCTGAACCTCAGTAATCTAGTCCTGAGAAGGACCCCGATCACAACAATTGGGGACAGGACCGTATTTGCCAAACACAATACAAGACGAATGAGACTGTACAAGGGGCAAACCAAAAACCACCTCGCATACAAAAACTTACACCACTACAACGGAGGGAACACCAACGGGTAAGGGGATAAAGAATAAAGAGAGGAAGGGAAAAAAACACACCGAGTACCCTTCGCTCCCAACTCCACAATACCACGTACCGCTCTGATAGTCTGCATGAGAAGCTTTCACCGACAACTACCCTATCAGAACGGCAGGTATTTGAAGGAGTCCCAATACTGCAGAATTAACTACTGCTGGGCGAGGCTGGGCCTCGTCTAGCACAGAGAGAGAGAATTAACTCCCTCCCTGCCGAAAAACACCAAGCACCAAAAACTCAGCTGCGAGAAGTCAGGCTGTGTAATCGCGACGATCTTCGTGGCGACACACCCGTGACACCACCCTGATGGGTCTCAGTGAAGTCAACTGTATGCCTTTCGGACTCTACAATGCACCAGGAACCTTCCAGCGGTTGATGGAGTGCTTTCTGGGGCACAAGAATTTCGAGACGGTCCTGCTATACCTGGACGATATCATCGTGTATTCCAAAACATATGAGGACCATCTGAAGCACCTGGCAGAAGTGTTTGACGCCCTGGCAGGCTACGGCCTAAAGGGGAAACCCTCCAAGTGTCATCTACTGAAACCAAAGGTACAGTACCTGGGACACGTGGTGAGTGCTGACGGAGTAGCTCCAGACCCTGATAAGATCACGGTGATTAAGGACTGGCCAAGACCCTCCAGCATAAAGGAAGTGCAGCAGTTCCTCGGGTTGGTAGGCTACTACCGAAGATTCATCCCCGGGTTCACCAAAATGGCAGCCCCTATGCAAGACCTCCTGTTGGTTCAGTCAAAGACCAAGAATCAGAAGCTGGCCTTCAGGTGGGACAAGCTGGAAGAGAAGTCTTTCCGCCAGCTGAAGATGGCCCTCACGGGGGATGAGATCCTGGCATACCCTGATTACGGCCAGCCTTCCATCCTCCACACGGACACCAGTAACGTGGGGCTGGGAGCCATACTATCCCAGATCCAGCAGGGCAGAGAGCGGGTAATTGCTTACGCCAGCCGAAAACTACGGCCAATAGAGAGAAACCCTGAGAATTATAGCTCCTTCAAGCTAGAGTTCCTGGCAGTGGTGTGGGCAGTGACGGAACGTTTCAAACATTACCTTGCCTCTGCCAAGTTCACTGTGTACACAGACAACAACCCGTTGACGCACCTGGATACTGCAAGACTTGGTGCCCTGGAGCAAAGATGGATGGCCCGGCTGTCCAACTATGAATTTACCATCAAATACTGGTCGGGACGCACAAATGCCAACGCAGACACCCTGTCCAGGATGCCAAACTTGCCGGACGGAGGGGAAGATCCAGAAGAACTGGAAGAGATTGAACTCCCTGCATTCCACCGTCATGGGATTACCCAGTATTCCCACTGTGTAAGGGACAAGCACTCTGCCACGTTCAATCCCTTACCCCACTACAGCTGGGCGGAGACACAAGACAGTGACCCAGCCGTCCGCCTGGTAAAAGAGATGCTGACACAGGCTGATGCCCGCCTTGACCCAGACGCCCCGGAAGAGACCAAACAGCTGTGGAAGGAGAAGAGTAAACTGTTTCTCTACAAGGGGAAGCTGTGCCGGAGAATTGTCAACTCCCGGACACATGAGCTGACCTGGCAGGTAGTGGTCCCGAGACGGGACACGGCTATGGTCCTGGAGGCATACCACGACAGAGCAGGGCACTTTGGATGGAAGAAGTTGGAGTTCCTGTTGCGTGAACGGCTCTTCTGGGTAGGCATGAGAGGGGCCATTGAGAGATGGTGCAGAGACTGCGGCCCGTGCAACCTGAGAAGAAAGGACTGTGCCAGGCAGAAGACTCCCCTGCAGCCCATCATCACCAAGCAGCCACTAGAACTGGTAGCCCTGGACCATGTGAAGCTGGCTCCAAGTAGGTTCAGGTACGTCTACGCCCTCACCATCGTAGACCACTACTCCCGGTTCCTGGTGGTGGTCCCTGTCTAAGACTTAACGGCTCAGACAGCAGCTAGAGCCTTCCAGCAGCACTTCTGCCGTCCACACGGGTAACCGAAGCAAGTGTTGACTGACCAAGGTCCAGCCTTCGAAGCTGAGGTCTTCCAGGAGTTCTGCAACCTGTATGGCTGCAAGAAGATAAGGACAACGCCCTATCACCCCCAAACCAACGGATTGTGCGAGAAGATGAACCAGGTGGTGATAGACTTTCTGAAAACGTTGCCCCTGGAAGAACGCAGTCTGTGGCCTGAAAAACTGCCTGATCTGGTGGACTTGTATAACCACATCCCAGTAAATTCCACCAACTGCACCCCGGCTTACCTAATGAGAGCAAGACCTAGTAAGCTGCCTATTGACCTGGATATGGGAGTCCTGACACCCGAGGACACCTCGCCAGAGGCAGACTGGGATACAGAACAGCAGCAGCAGTACCGGAAAGTGCAGGAGAGTGTTGAGAGAAGTCTGTCTCAAGCAAGAGAAAGGCAAGAGAGGACTTATAACCAGCATGCTCCCGCTGTTCCCCTGGCACCCGGAGAGCAGGTCTTGAAGAGGAAGAGGAGGCTCCATAAGTTGGATGACCAGTGGGAGAAAGACCCGTACACAGTACTGCCCTCAAGCCATGAAAATCCGAAAGTATGCATTATCAGTAAGGATGGAGGAGAGACCACAGCCACTGTCTCCTGAGACCACCAGAAGAAATGTCCCGAACAGCTGCAAAGCACTGATGAAGACCAAGATAGCCCTCAACCCGCAGAGGAAAGGGAAGAAATGGTCAGTACAGTACTATGAGAATTTCCCTAGCCCTGGACACAAATTAACAATGCTATTGTGGTACCCGTCCTTACCTTTCTCCAGCCAGCCCCTCAAGGCCCTACAGAAGAGCAAGTAGTGTTGGAAGGGCAACCGGCCCGGGAGGCAGAAGATTCCATACCAGCAGCCCAGGAGAATCAACCCTCTGCTAGTAGTGAGCCTGCCGTGCCCGTGGTAAGCCAAAGAGTACGCAGAAAGCTGCCCAACCTACCCGTAACATCTCCAAACACCTGTAGTGCAGACACTAGCGATCCCTCTACACAAGAGGTGGAAACAGGGGACCCAGAAAGAACACCACCAGATAGTGTGTTACGTAGGTCCACCAGGAGCACTAGAGGTCAGATGCCCGCTCACTGGAGAATCTAAAAAGTAATATATACCTGTACATTGCAAATGTTGAAATGTTTAATGTTTGCTGCATGAATAATAATTATGTTTCTCAAGTTACCCGACAGGGTTTATGGACTGACAGGTTATGGACAATGAATAACCGGAACTGTACCTTGTAAATAGTTGCACCTGTTAAGTGCCCCTTTTGTCCAGACCACAGAACAAAAACCCGTGGAGGTGGCGGAAGACGTGGTCCAACTCCGGATCATCGATGCCCTGTAGCCACCCCAGGGCCTACGTGGAGGGTTTGGGATGGGTCCCTCAAAGTGCATCTTGGGTGACATGGACACCTGGTTACGGAAGCGCCGTGATCTATAAAGACTAAACTTCTTGTATATATGTTGTGTTATTGCTTACACCCTGTTATGTTTTCATGAAAGTTATGTTTAGTCCTGGAGTACTAAAATTTTCTAGGGGGAAATGTGGCACCCCAGGGGTCTGGTTGCCACAGTGGTAGAAATACCATGTCTGAGAGCGAGCATGGGTTTTCCTTGTCAGGAGCACTGTAACATGCAACACCTGCTGCCCCAGTCCAGGGAGCTGAGGAACCTGCCCTTTATAAACTGGGTCTGGGGCGGGGTTAATGAGTCAGAGTCTAGTGAGAGTCAAAGCAGCAAGCAAGGAGCTCTGTAGGAGACAGGAGCTGAAGGCCAGGGACTTGAGCTAGCAGAGCTTGTCCTGGCCGAAGACGCAGAGAACCGGACACAGGAGTCCGAGGCTGTGAGGATTTCCACATCCAGCAGCAGAAACCACCTGGCAGGGGATTTCAGGTCCTCTGGCCATAGGAAGCCCAGAGGCTCAGTCACACGCAAGGGACCGGCACCGCCATCGAGGAGCGGAGGCTACCAAAAGCCCCAAGTCACCAGCCATACGGGTGAGCACCACACGGTACACTCAGGGACGTGGGCTACTACACAACTACAGCAAGGTAGCCAGGAAGAGTGCAGTCAGACGGGAAGGCCTACACCTCCACCTGGCCAGGGGGACTCTTGTTTGCTCACAGACTGACCAGGCCTCTAATGTTAGCCAGTACTCCCGGCAGGACCTTCTTCATTACCAACAGTAAAGACTCTGAACTGCACTACACGGACTCTGAGTCATTTCTGCTGCGCCCATGCACCACAACCCTCATCATCTACACACGCTGCCCTGAGGCTATACTCCTTATACTACCCTCTGCTGCGCACCCAACATCAGCCTCAGCGGTCTGCCCCGCAGCGGCGGTTCTCAGTGACCGCGATCTATGGGTGGCGTAGTCGGACATTTAAACATTGAAAACCAAATAAACAGATCCGCCACTGGTTTGACCACCCTGAGCCACGGGACTGGGTCGCCGCCACGGAGACTACAACCCCCAGCATTACACAGAGACCCGGCTATTTTCACAAGATAAACTAAAAATATATTGACCTAAATTTACCATTAATATAAAGTACAATGTGTTACAAAATAACACTATCAGAATCACGGGGATATGTTAAGCATTCCAGTGTTATTGCCACATAAAGTGATACATGTCAGATTTAAAAAACGATGCTTGGTCATGAAACTCTAAATTGGCTGTAACTAATAGGTTACAAATTAATATTAAACTAAAAGAAATCATGGTATATTTCATTTCATCACAAGTGATGCCCATCTGTCTACTGCTTAGCTTAGAAAGAGTTAAATTACATAATCCTGAAGAATTCAGGATGGCTGAGCGGTCTAAGGCGCTACGTTCAGGTAGCAGTCTCTCCTGGATGCGTGGGTTTGAATCCCACTTCTGACATTAGCTTTTTCTTTCAAGAAATTGTACACCTTCACTCCTGTTACTGATCTGTTGGGGTTCTGCTCTATTGGTGGCAATCACAAATTGAAAACTAAAAGTGATGGGGCTTAGCAAAACCAATTCTCAACGTTGGCACTTTGGCAGTGTTCTCGGGGGTCCTTGAGGCAAATCTTAAATGTCCTGAATTTGTGCTTTCACAAAAGACTTCTGGGAACATCAAATAGTTTCTTTGTGCATATGTTAGCTGTTGCTTTGGCATCGGAAAAATACTATGGATAGGAAAATGGGAGGGACTATTTCATCTCTATGTGTTCTCTGTCCCTATTAGGGCAGAGAGTGAACCTCCTAAGGTGCTGTCGTGGAAGATTCCTAGAAACCGAATTACCAGTAAGTCTAATTTCAGATTTTTTTACCTCAGGCATCAATAGACGATATATATACTTAATAAACAAAAGCTAAAAGAGCAGATGAACATAGTTTAACAAGTCTGAAGTGCGCATGTGATACTGACATCAAAGTTTCACCACATTTTGGGACAAATGTTTTCACTTTCAACATTAACAATCAGTATAATATTTTCTCTAAATTTTCATCTCCTATCTTCACTCCAATTGTTTGCACCTAAGAAAAAAATAAAGCTTGATGCAACATTATGCTTACAAATTGTGTTTTATGCTCAATCATCACCTGTCCTACAGAGACACAGTCAGAATTACCCTGGCGAATTAATTAAATTTGAAAATGTAAAAAAAAATGCAGAATTGCTGTTTTTTTTCTATTCATTCACAAAGAATTAATGTAAGTTATTAAAATGTACGCAAAATAGCGGGACTTTCAAATATAGATAATCTTGCAAAAACAAGTTAAAGTAAAAATAAATACATCCAGTTGTGACATCTACAGTGTGTTGAACATTCCTGAATCTAAATGTGTCCTGCCGAAATAGCTCAGTTGGGAGAGCGTTAGACTGAAGATCTCAAGGTCCGTGTATAGGCAAAGGTTTTTTTCTTCACCCATTAAATTTTTATGCAAAAAATAAACAAAGCATATGGACTGACTGTTTACAGAGAATGTAAAAATCCTAATCATTATAACTATCTACAGGAAATAAAATGATAGAAACTTGAGAACTGAACACTTTTAACTTTTGAGGAAAATAATATTTTTTGTAATTTTTCCTTCATTCTGGACGTCATCACTTTGTTTTATTTTAGTTTGACTTAGCTGTATGAGGATTTAAAGGAAACCTGATAGCTAATACGGGCAGCATGTATCAGACACTAGCTGAATGATTTCAGCCATTTATGTTTGACTATGAATCGCTGTGGCATTACTGAGACAAATACGCTTCAAAAATATGCCAGGAACAAAGCTGTTTGGGGAAAAAGCCAGGAAGACAAAAAACACAAGCCCCAACTCAGGACCGTCATCTTTCATTCTAAAAATAGGGGTTTCTACGTTAATGGTAAGACACAGAATCCACAGATTTGGCATTTCTCTAGCGAGGAGAGCCCACTTAAAATGTATGGGGTGCTTGTCTCCATAAGCGCAAGCTGGGCACTAAACTGGCTTATTTGCAATTCTCGATGTTGCAGAGTGAAAACAACTTTTGGACAATAATAGTAATTGCTGGTGTTGATGAATTCATTGTGAGGAGTAATTTATAAAATGGGATCACTTTGGAGGGGTTTCTGCTGTTTTGGTACTTTAGAAACTCCGCAAATGTCACCCTCAAAATATTCTTGCAAAATCTGCATTCCCAAAACACAAATAGCGCTCTTACTTTCAAAGCCCTGCTGTGTGACCAAACAGTAGTTTCTGAAGACATATGGGGCATCACCGCATTTCAATGAAATTGTGCAACTTTAGATATTTTCACAAGAAAAACTAAATATATATTGACCTAAATTTACCATTAATATAAAGTACAATGTGTTACAAAATAACACTATCAGAATCACGGGGATATGTTAAGCATTCCAGTGTTATTGCCACATAAAGTGATACATGTCAGATTTAAAAAACGATGCTTGGTCATGAAGCTCTAAATTGGCTGTAACTAATAGGTTACAAATCAATATTAAACTAAAAGAAATCATGGTATATTTCATTTCATCACAAGTGATGCCCATCTGTCTACTGCTTAGCTTAGAAAGAGTTAAATTACAAAATCCAGAAGAATTCAGGATGGCTGAGCGGTCTAAGGCGCTACGTTCAGGTAGCAGTCTCTCCTGGATGCGTGGGTTTGAATCCCACTTCTGACATTTGCTTTTTCTTTCAAGAAATTGTACACCTTCACTCCTGTTACTGATCTGTTGGGGTTCTGCTCTATTGGTGGCAATCTCAAATTGAAAACTAAAAGTGATGGGGCTTAGCAAAACCAATTCTCAACGTTGGCACTTTGGCAGTGTTCCTGGGGGTCCTTGAGGCAAATCTTAAATGTCCTGAATTTGTGTTTTCACAAAAGACTTCTGGGAACATCAAATAGTTTCTTTGTGCATATGTTAGTTGTTGCTTTGGCATTGGAAAAATACTGTGGATAGGAAAATGGGAGGGACTATTTCATCTCTATGTGTTCTCTGTCCCTATTAGGGCAGAGAGTGAACCTCCTAAGGTGCTGTCGTGGAAGATTCCTAGAAACCGAATTACCAGTAAGTCTAATTTCAGATTTTTTTACCTCAGGCATCAATAGACGATATATATACTTAATAAACAAAAGCTAAAAGAGCAGATGAACATAGTTTAACAAGTCTGAAATGCGCATGTGATACTGACATCAAAGTTTCACCACATTTTGGGACAAATGTTTTCACTTTCAACATTAACAATCAGTAGAATATTTCCTCTAAATTTGCATCTCCTATCTTCACTCCAATTGTTTGCACCTAAGAAAAAAATAAAGCTTGATGCAACATTATGCTTACAAATTGTGTTTTATGCTCAATCATCACCTGTCCTACAGAGACACAGTCAGAATTACCCTGGCTAATTAAGTAAATTTGAAAATGTAAAAAAAATGCAGAATTGCTGTTTTTTTCTATTCATTCACAAAGAATTAATGTAAGTTCTTAAAATGTACGCAAAATAGCGGGACTTTCAAATATAGATAATCTTGCAAAAACAAGTTAAAGTAAAAATAAATACATCCAGTTGTGACATCTACAGTGTGTTGAACATTCCTGAATCTAAATGTGTCCTGCCGAAAAAGCTCAGTTGGGAGAGCGTTAGACTGACGATCTAAAAGTGCCGGGTTTCGGCAAAAGTTTTTTTCTTCACCCATTAAATTTTCTGCAGAAAATAAACAAAGCATATGGACTGACTGTTTACAGAGAATGTAAAAGTCCTAATCATTATAACTATCTACAGGAAATAAAATGATAGAAACTTGAGAACTGAACACTTTTAACTTTTGAGGAAAATAATATTTTTTTGTAATTTTTCCTTCATTCTGGACGTCATCACTTTGTTTTATTTTAGTTTGACTTAGCTGTATGAGGATTTAAAGGAAACCTGATAGCTAATACGGGCAGCATGTATCAGACACTAGCTGAATGATTTCAGCCATTTATGTTTGACTATGAATCGCTGTGGCATTACTGAGACAAATATGCTTCAAAAATATGCCAGGAACAAAGCTGTTTGGGGAAAAAGCCAGGAAGGCAAAAAACACAAGCCCAAACTCAGGACCATCATCTTTCATTCTAAAAATAGGGGTTTCCACGGTAATGGTAAGACAAAGAATCCACAGATTTGGCATTTCTCTAGCGAGGAGAGCCCACTTAAAATGTATGGGGTGCTTGTCTCCATAAGCGCAAGCTGGGCACTAAACTGGCTTATTTGCAATTCTAGATGTTGCAGAGTGAAAACACCTGTTGGACAAAAATAGTAATTGCCGGTGTTGATGAATTCATTGTGAGGAGTAATTTATAAAATGGGATCACTTTGGAGGGGTTTCTGCTGTTTTGGTACTTTTGGAACTCCGCAAATGTCACCCTCAAAATATTCTTGCAAAATCTGCATTCCCAAAACCCAAATAGCGCTCTTACTTTCAAAGCCCTGCTGTGTGACCAAACAGTAGTTTCTGAAGACATATCGGCATCACCACATTTCAATGAAATTGTACAACTTTAGATATTTTCACAAGAAAAACTAAATATATATTGACCTAAATTTACCATTAATATAAAGTACAATGTATTACAAAATAACACTATAAGAATCAAGGGGATATGTTAAGCATTCCAGTGTTATTGCCACATAAAGTGATACATGTCAGATTTAAAAAACGGTGCTTGGTCATGAAGCTCAAAATTGGCTGTAACTAATAGGTTACAAATGAATATTGAAATAAAATAAATCATGGTATATTTCCTTTCATCACAAGTAATGCTCATCTTTCTACTGCTTAGCTTAGAAAGAGTTAAATTAAAACAGCCAGCAGAAGTCAGGATGGCCGAGCGGTCTAAGGCGCTTCGTTCAGGTCACAGTTTCTCCTGAAGATGTGGGTTCAAATCCCACTTCTGACCTTAGCATTTTCTTTCAAGAAATTGTATAGCTTCATTCCTGTTACTGATCAGTTGGGGTTCCGCTCCATTGGTGGCAATATGAAATCGAAAACTAAAAGTGATGGGGCTTAGCAAAACCAATTCTCAATGTTTGCACTTTGTCAGTATTCTTGGGGGTCGTTGACGCAAATCTTAAATGTCCTGAATTTGTGCTTTCACTAAAGACTTCTGGGAACATCAAATAGTTTCTTTGTGCATATGTTAGTTGTTGCTTTGGCATCGGAAAAATACTGTGGATAGGAAAATGGGAGGAAATATTTCATCTCTATGTGTTCTCTGTCCCTATTGGGGCAGAGAATGAACCTCCTAAGGTGCTGTCGTGGAAGATTCCTAGAAACCGAATTACCAGTAAGTCTAATTTCAGATTTTTTTACCTCAGGCATCAATAGACTATAAATATACCTAATAAACAAAAGCTAAAAGAGCAGATGAACATAGTTTAACAAGTCTGAAATGCGCATGTGATACTGACATAAAAGTTTCACCACATTTTGGGACAAATGTTTTCACTTTCAACATTAACAATCAGTAGAATATTTTCTCTAAATTTGCATCTCTTTTCTTCACTTAAAATTGTTTGAACCTAAGAAGAAAATAAAGCTTGATGCAACATTATGCTTACAAATTGTGTTTTATGCTCAATCATCACCTGTCCTACAAAGACACATTCAGAATTAGCCTAGCGAATTGAGTAAATTTGAAAATGTAAAAAAAATGCAGAATTGCTGTTTTTTCTATTCATTCACAGAGAATTTATGTAAGTTCTTAAATATGTACGCAAAATAGCGGGACTTTCAAATATAGATAATCTTGCAAAAACAAGTCAAAGTAAAAATAAATACATCCAGTTGTGACATCTACAGTGTGTTGAACATTCCTGAATCTAAATGTGCCCTGCCGAAATAGGTCAGTTGGGAGAGCGTTAGACTGAAGATCTAAAGGTACATGGTTCAATCCTGGGTTTCGGCAAAAGTTTTTTTCTTCACCCATTAAATTTTAAGCAGAAAATAAACAAAGCATATGGACTGACTGTTTACAGAGAATGTAAAAATCCTAATCATTATAACTATCTACAGGAAAAAAAATGATAGAAACTTGAGAACTGAACACTTTTAACTTTTGAGGAAAATAATATTTTTTGTAATTTTTCCTTCATTCCGGACGTCATCACTTTGTTTTATTTTAGTTTGACTTAGCTGTATGAGGATTTAAAGGAAACCTGATAGCTAATACGGGCAGCATGTATCAGACACTAGCTGAATGATTTCAGCCATTTATGTTTGACTATGAATCGCTGTGGCTTTTCTGAGACAAATATGCTTCAAAAATATGGCAGGAACAAAGCTGTTTGGGGAAAAAGCCAGGATAGCAAAAAACACAAGCCCCAACTCAGGACCGTCATCTTTCCTTCTAAAAAATAGGGGTTTCCACGTTAATGGTAAGACAAAGAATCCACAGATTTGGCATTTCTCTAGCGAGTAGAGCCCACTTAAAATGTATGGGTTGCTTGTCTCCATAAGCGCAAGCTGGGCACTAAACTGGCTTATTTGCAATTCTGGATGCTGCAGAGTGAAAACACCTGTTGGACAAAAATAGTAATTGCCGGTGTTGATGAATTCATTATGAGGAGTAATTTATAAAATGGGATCACTTTGGAAGGGTTTCTGCTGTTTTGGTACTTTTGGAACTCCGCAAATGTCACCCTCAAAATATTCTTGCAAAATCTGCATTCCCAAAACACAAATAGCGCTCTTACTTTCAAAGCCCTGCTGTGTGACCAAACAGTAGTTTCTGAAGACATATGGGGCATCACCGCATTTCAATGAAATTGTGCAACTTTAGATATTTTCACAAGAAAAACTAAATATATATTGACTATTGTTGAGCGATACCTTCCGATATCAGGAAATATCGTATCGGATTGGATCGGGCCGATACCCAAAAAGTATCGGATATCGCCGATTCCGATACCGGAAACCAATGCAAGTCAATGGGACACAAATATCGGAATGAAAATAAACCCTTTCTTTCCTTGTAGGTTAATTCTACATGAAGTAAAACAACTAAGAATAATGTAGAATGACATGAAAAGCCGGCAATTCATCAGCGGCATTCACCGGTACCCGACAATTTACAACAGAAAGAATAGAGCTTCACACATAGATTAGGTGACAGTGTTGCTTACTGTACTTGTCATTTAGTGTAAAGGATTTTTTAAAAAAATAATAGTGTTTTCGTGCACCGTCTCTTTAAGAAAGCCGGCCGGCAATTCAGCATCTGTACCCGACAATTTAGAATAGAAGGAATAGAGCTTCACACATAGATTAGATAGATAGAAACATGTCAGTCACATATATATGAAGTACAGTGACAGTGTTGATTACTGTACTTGTCATTTAGTGTTAAAATAAAGGATTTATTTAAAAAAAAATTGGCGTGGGGTTCCCCTTAATTTTAGACTCTAGCGGAGGTTAAGCAGACAGCTGGGGCAAATGTTTGAAGCCTGGGAAGGGGGTAATACCCACGGAGCTTCCCAGGCAACTAATATCAGCCCCCAGCTGAATACCTAGCCTTTACTAGCTATTAAAATGGGGGAACCCCCCCAAAAAAATAACGTGGGGTCCCCCCTAATTTAATAGCTAGCAAAGGCTAGGCAGACAGCTGGGGGCTGATTTTAATAGCCCAGGAAGGGTGCCATGAATATTGGCCCCCTCCCAGGCTAGAAACACCAGCCGTCAGCCGCCCCAGAAATGGCGAATCCATAGGATGCGCCAATTCTGGCACTTAGCCTCGCTCTTCCCACTGCCCTGTAGCGGTTGCAGTGGGGTAATAGGGCTGGGGTTGATGTCAGCTTATAATGCCAGCTGACATCAAGCCCAGGTTAGTAATGGAGAGGCGTCTATAAGACACCCCCATTACTAACCCCATAGTCAAAGTTAAAAGAAAACACAAACACAAAGAATAAAGTCCTTTAATTGAAATAAACACACAATTCTTTATTGTTCTAAATTAAACCATACTTACCATCACGCCCATTCCAGCTGAAGCCAACGATCTCCTGCAATAAAAGAAAAATAATAAAGCAACATCATCCTTACCTTTCGATGGTTCCCAGGACAGCTCCAGCTCTGCTACATCGAGATGACAGGCTGGACCGCAGCAGAACGCTGCCATCCAGCCTGTCATCCCGCAGACACTGAGAAGCGCAGGCATGCTTGCGCTCCTCAGTGTCTCTCTGTGACGTCATCCAGATGAGCCGAGTTAATGTCCAATGAACTCAGCTCACCTCATGCACGTCACTGACAGCGTGGAAAAATTCTCCTGCACTCAGCGCTTCAGCGTGAGAATTCTCCCACGCTGTCAGTGACATACATGAGGTGAGGTCATGTCCAATGAACTCAGCTCACCTCATGCACGTCACTGACAGCGTGGGAAAATTCTCACGCTGAAGTGCTGAGTGCAGGAGAATTTTCCCACGCTGTCAGTGACGTGCATGAGGTGAGCTGAGTTCATTGGACATGACCTCAGCTCATCTTTATGCCGTCACAGCCAGACACTGAGGAGTGGAAGTATGCCTGCGCTTCTCAGTGTCTGCGGGATGACAGGCTGGATGGCAGCGTTCTGCTGCGGTCCAGCCTGTCATCTCGATGTAGCAGAGCTGAAGCTGTCGTGGGAGCCATGGAAAGGTAAGGATGATGTTGCTTTATTATTTTACTTTTATTGCAGGAGATCGTTGGCTTCAGCTGGAATGGGCGTGATGGTAAGTATGGTTTAATTTAGAACAATAAAGAATTGTGTGTTTATTTCAATTAAAGGACTTTTTTCTGGGTGTTGTGTTTTTTTAAATACTTTACTAGAAATTCATGGTGGTCATGTCTAATATTGGCGTGACCCCATGAATTTCGGGCTTAGGGCCCTTTATTACCCAGTGAGCCACCGCACCAGGGCCCTGGATGAGTTGGGTACAGCGCCAGAAGATGGCGCTTCTATGAACGCGCCATTTTCTGGGGCGGCTGCGGACTGCAATTTGCAGCGGGGGTGGCCCAGAAAGCTTGGGTCTCCCTGCGCTGCGGATTCCAGCCCCCAGCTGCCTAGTTGTACCTGGCTGGGCACAAAAATAGGGCGAAGCCCCACGCATTTTTTTTTTTAATTATTTCATGAAATTCATGGAATAATTAAGAAAAAAAGGGCTTCCCTATATTGTTGTGTCCGGCCAGGTACAAAATAGGCAGCTGGTGGTTGGGGGCAGCCTGTTCCTGCCTGCTGTACCTGGCTGGACACAAATATAGGGCGAAGCCCCACATAAATTTTTTTTTTAATAAATCCTTTATTTTAACACTAAATGACATTTGAGGAGTTAATAAAGATGCAGTCCCTTATCTATTATTTATTTTTTAATTAATTTTTCCCAAAACTTTTGACGTGGGCTTCGCCATATTTTTGTATGCCAGCCAGGTACAGCATCCAGCTTCTATGAACGCGTCATTTTCCGGGGTGGCTGTGGACTGCAATTTTCAGTGGGGGGGCAGAAAGCTTGGGCCTCCCTGCGCTGCAGATTCCATCCCCCAGCTGCCTAGTTGTACCTGGCTGGACACAAAAATAGGGAGAAGCTTCACGTATTTTTTTTTTTTAATTATTTCATGAAATTCATGAAATAATTAAGAAAAAAAGGGCTTCCCTATATTGTTGTGTCCAACCAGGTACAAATAGGCAGCTGGTGGTTGGTTAAATCATTTCAGGAAATTCATGAAATAATTAAAAAAAATTGATGTGGGGCTTCGCCCTATATTTGTGTCCAGTCAGGTACAGCAGGCAGGAACGGGCTGCCCCCAACCACCAGCTGCCTATTTGTACCTAGCCGGACACAACAATATAGGGAATCCCTTTTTTTCTTAATTATTCCATGAATTTCATGAATTTAAAAAAAAAATACGTGGAGCTTCGCCCTATTTTTGTGTCCAGCCAGGTACAACTAGGCAGCTGGGGGCTGGAATCCGCAGCGCAGGGAGGCCCAAGCTTTCTGGGCCCCACCCGCTGCAAATTGCAGTCCGCAGCCGCCCCGGAAAATGGCGCGTTCATAGAAGCGCCATCTTCTGGCGCTGTACCCAACTCATCCAGGGCCCTGGTGCGGTGGCTCACTGGGTAATAAAGGGGTTAAGGCCAGCTTGGCATTATCAGCTGGCTCTAAGCCCGAAATTCACGGGGTCACGCCAATATTAGACATGACCACCATGAATTTCTAGTAAAGTATTTAAAAAAAACACAAATACCCAGAAAAAAGTCCTTTAATTGAAATAAACACACAATTCTTTATTGTTCTAAATTAAACCATACTTACCATCACGCCCATTCCAGCTGAAGCCAATGATCTCCTGCAATAAAAGTAAAATAATAAAGCAACATCATCCTTACCTTTCCATGGCTCCCACGACGGCTCCAGCTCTGCTACATCGAGATGACAGGCTGGACCGCAGCACAACGCCGCCATCCAGCCTGTCATCCCGCAGACACTGAGAAGCGCAGGCATGCTTGCGCTCCTCAGTGTCTGGCTGTGACGGCATCCAGATGAGCCGAGTTAATGTCCAATGAACTCAGCTCACCTCATGCACGTCACTGACAGCGTGGGAAAATTCTCACGCTGAAGCGCTGAGTGCAGGAGAATTTTCCCACGCTGTCAGTGACGTGCATGAGGTGAGCTCATGTCCAATGAACTCAGCTCACCTCATGTATGTCACTGACAGCGTGGGAGAAGTCTCACGCTGAAGCGCTGAGTGCAGGAGAATTTTCCCACGCTGTCAGTGACGTGCATGAGGTGAGCTGAGTTCATTGGACATGACCTCGGCTCATCTGGATGCCGTCACAGCCAGACACTGAGGAGCGCAAGCATGCCTGCGCTTCTCAGTGTCTGCGGGATGACAGTCTGGATGGCAGCGTTCTGCTGCGGTCCAGCCTGTCATCTCGATGTAGCAGAGCTGAAGCTGTCGTGGGAACCATGGAAAGGTAAGGATGAAGTTGCTTTATTATTTTTCTTTTATTGCAGGAGATCGTTGGCTTCAGCTGGAATGGGCGTGACTGTAAGTATAGTTTAATTTAGAACAATAAAGAATTGTGTCTTTATTTCAATTAAAGGACTTTTTTCTGGGTGTTTGTGTTTTTTTAAATACTTTACTAGAAATTCATGGTGGTCATGTCTAATATTGGCGTGACCCCATGAATTTCGGGCTTAGGGCCAGCTGATAATGCCAAGCTGGCCTTAACCCCCTTATTACCCAGTGAGCCACCGCACCAGGGCCCTGGATGAGTTGGGTACAGCACCAAAAGATGGCGCTTCTATGAACGCGCCATTTTCTGGGGCGGCTGCGGACTGCAATTTGCAGCGGGTGGGACCCAGAAAGCTTGGGCCTCCCTGCGCTGCGGATTCCAGCCCCCAGCTGCCTAGTTGTACCTGGCTGGACACAAAAATAGGGCGAAGCCCCACGTATTTTTTTTTTTAATTATTTCATGAAATTCATGGAATAATTAAGAAAAAAAGGGCTTCCCTATATTGTTGTGTCCGGCTAGGTACAAATAGGCAGCTGGTGGTTGGGGGCAGCCCGTTCCTGCCTGCTGTACCTGACTGGACACAAATATAGTGCGAAGCCCCACATAATTTTTTTTTAATTATTTCATGAATTTCCTGAAATAATTAAAAAAAAATTGACGTGGGGCTTTGCACTATATTTGTGTCCAGCCAGGTACAGCAGGCAGGAACGGGCTGCCCCCAACCACCAGCTGCCTATTTGTACCTGGTTGGACACAACAATATAGGGAAGCCCTTTTTTTCTTAATTATTCCATGAATTTCATGAAATAATTAAAAAAAAAAAAAACGTGGAGCTTCTCCCTATTTTTGTGTCCAGCCAGGTACAACTAGGCAGCTGGGGGCTGGAATCTGCAGCGCAGGGAGGCCCAAGCTTTCTGCCCCCCCCCCCGGCTGAAAATTGCAGTCCGCAGCCGCCCCGGAAAATGGCGCTTCATAGAAGCTGGATGCTGTACCTGGCTGGCATACAAAAATATGGCGAAGCCCACGTCAAAAGTTTAGGGAAAAATTAATTAAAAAATAAATAATAATTTAGGGACTGCATCTTTATTAACTTCTCAAATGTCATTTAGTGTTAAAATAAAGGATTTATTTTAAAAAAAAATGGCGTGGGATCCCCCATAATTTTAGTCTCTAGCGGAGGTTAAGCAGACGGCTGGGGCATATGTTTGAAGCCTGGGAAGGGGGTAAAACCCACGGAGCTTCCCAGGCTACTAATATCAGCCCCCAGCTGAATACCTAGCCTTTACTAGCTATTAAAATGGGGGACCCCCCCCAAAAAAATGACGTGGGGTCCCCCCTATTTTAATAGCTAGCAAAGGCTAGGCAGACTGCTGGGGGCTGATATTAATAGCCCCGGAAGGGTGCCATGAATATTGGCCCCCTCCCAGGCTAGAAACACCAGCCGTCAGCCGCCCCAGAAATTGCGCATCCATAGGATGCGTCAATTCTGGCACTTAGCCTTGCTCTTCCACGCTGCCCTGGTGCGGTGGCAGGGGGTAATAGTGGTGGGGTTCATGTCAGCGCCAGCTGCCATGAAGCCCAGGTTAGTAATGATGGGCGTCTATAAGACACCCCCATTACTAACCTACAAAGTGTTAAAAAGAAAAAACACACTACACCAAGAAAAAAATAATTTATTTGAAATAAACCACACCATTTTATTTAATTCTTAGTTTACTAAAAATAATAGTTACCTGTACACGTTCCTGCGCTGATCTCCCATGCACAGCTGTCACATCTGGAGATGGTGACAGCTGTGCATGGCTGCTGTAAGCTCACACTGCCGGGAACACGTCCGCTCCCGGCAGCGGGAGCCACTGACTGAGGTCACCGGAGTGCATTCAGGCAGCGCAGCTCCGGAGACCTCCTTTACGGCACTGCTGTACCGTGGGAATTTCTCACGATACAGCAGGGCCGTAAAGGAGCTAACCGGAGCAGCGCTGCCTGAACTCCGGTGAACCCTTACGGCCCCGTCATTGTAGCGGCGGCAGCGGTTCAGAGCGGTCACATTCTATGTGGCTGCTCTAAACTGGAGATCTTCGTGGGACACTCGTGGACAACTACGGAGGGGTAAGGATAAGGTTGTGGTTTATTATTTTATATTTTATTACAGGAGATCGATGGCTTCGGGGAATTAGGTGTCTAGGTGAGTATAGGTGTAGTTTTTTATTTTTTACTTTATTTTAGGTGGCGATCGGCGGGGACAGGTAATGTATAAACTAATTTCTTTTAGGTAACCACTGGCCACCAATGACATGTATTTAACATTTATTGGGGACACAGAAGGGCAATTTAAATAGCAGGATCAGGCTGATGGGAACTACTGCTCCCATCGAGCTGATCCTGCTGGCACGAGTGGACGGGGGACAGACATAGGCCGATGGGAGTAGTAGTGTCACATCGGCCTATGTCTGCCTGCACGCACAGACACCGCGCACACATCGCACAGACACCGCACACACCCACACACATCGCACAGACACCGCAAACACCCGCAGACATCGCACAGACACCGCGCACACCCGCACAAACATCGCACAGACCCCCCGCACACACTAATCATGACGGGCTGATGGTCTGGGAGGTGTGGCTGACCTGTGCGGCCATGGGAAAGTTCATGTGAGTTCATGCAGTCAAGCATGAACTCACATGAACCCTCTGAGGGCACCGCGGCGACTTCAAATGAACAGCTGATCGGCATCACCTGATACCTCAGCTGTTCATTTGAAATAACCGGCGGGAAAGCGCAGCACAGAACGGGAAAGCCGGCGGTGAAGTCTTTTCACTGCCGGCTTCCTCGCCCGGGTCCTTCGCTCCCCGCTCCTTTGTGCTGCACTCCCCACCCGGTCCTAATTTACGATTGGGATTGGAGGTGGCGAGGGGAGCGGAGGATCGGGGTGGGAGGCTGCGGGGAAGCAGTATGGGGCTGTGTGATTGGTTAAAAGCCGGCGGCATTTTACCGCGCGCCGGCTTTTAAACAATCAGGAGAATTCTCCCCCGCTGGGATGGCATTCTGATGACAGGCTGGATCGCGCTGCCATCCAACTTTTCATCCTTCACAGACACTGCAGAGCACAGGCATTATGGGAACTTCCGATTCCGGTATTCGATATTGTAAAAGTATCGGAATTAAGTATCGGAATTCCGATACCGCGAATATCGGCCGATACCCGATATTACAGTATCGGAATGCTCAACACTAATATTGACCTAAATTTACCATTAATATAAAGTACAATGTGTTACAAAATATCACTATCAGAATCACGGGGATATGTTAAGCATTCCAGTGTTATTGCCACATAAAGTGATACATGTCAGATTTAAAAAAAGGTTATGAAGCTCAAAATTGGCTGTAACTAATAGGTTACGAATCAATATTAAAATAAAAGAAATCATGGTATATTTCCTTTCATCACAAGTAATGCTCATCTTTCTACTGCTTGGCTTAGAAAGAGTTAAATTACAAAAGCCAGAAGAAGTCAGGATTAGAGATGAGCGGTGTTGGAATCGAACTGTTCGCCAATCTCAAATTCGAGCTGTTTTGAGCGGTTTTCGATCCATTCGGCGAACACGAACGATTTGAAAAAATTCAGCTTTTCGAGGTAATGTTCGGTAACTGTTCGTGCACCAAAATCATAACTGGATTTTTTCACTGTAATGCTGATAATCAATGTTAATATGTAGTTTGAGTGTACAGCGGGGCGGGGGGAGGGGCAGGGGATGGATCTCTGCAAAAATAATGAAGATCTCCATTTTTTTTCTCTTTCCCACATTTACAGTGGGGCGGTGCAATCTGTCAGCCTATCAGCAGCGCACACACAGAGCGAACTGCTTTTTTTCACACAAGCAAGGGCATGTGTCATTGGCTGTGTATGTCACATGTCCTTGCCCTATAAGACCCAGCCATTTTCCCCGTCGCCACCATTTTCACACTGCTGCAGCTGCATGTTAGACGGCACGGCTGTTGCTGTGTGCGCTATACTTTCAGTGTTACTTTCAATCCAATTTTCTCAGAAATATACAGATAGCTTGGGAGTAGGGAATAGTTCTTATTGCAGTCCTTTTGAGGACTAGGTTACAGCATTTCCTACGACTTTTAACAGGCAGGTCTGTGCTCTTAAATAGACAGCTTGGGAGTAGGGACTAGTTTTAATTGCAGTCCTTTTGAGGACTAGGTTACAGCATTTCCTACGACATTTTGCCAGGCAGGTCTGTGCCAGTGCTGTGCTAGTGTTTTCACAGCATTTGGCTAAATCTAGCTAAGCAAATCCTTTTTGGCCTCTTGCAGTGTGTGTTAGTCTGTGGAGTAGCGTATCTGTGTTGCAAGCTACACCACCTGTGTATAGAATACAATTTTTTTTACTGCACCTAGCCAAGTAAAACCTTTTGGGCATAGCATCATTCTATTACGCCATCTGTACTAAGCTCCACCAGCTTGCAAATTAGAAATAATTTTTATCTGCATCTTGCTCGGAGAATAATTTTGGGCCTGTAGCAGTGTGTGGGACTTATTGTATTAGTCCATCTATACTATGTTCCACCAGCTTGCAAATTAGAAATAATTTTTATCTGCATCTAGTTCGGAAAATAATTTTGGGCCTGTAGCAGTGTGTGGGACTTATTGTATTAGTACATCTATACTAAGCTCCACCAGCTTGCAAATTAGAAATAATTTTTATCTGCATCTAGCTCGGAAAATAATTTTGGGCCTGTAGCAGTGTGTGGGACTTATGGTATTAGTCCATCTATACTAAGCTCCACCAGCTTGCAATTTAGAAATAATTTTTATCTGCATCTAGCTCTGAAAATAATTTTGGGCCTGTAGCAGTGTGTGGGACTTATTCTATTAGTCCATCTATACTAACCTCCACCAGCTTGCAAATTAGAAATAATTTTTATCTGCATCTAGCTCGGAAAATAATTTGGGGCTTGTAGCAGTGTGTGGGACTTATTCTATCAGTCTATCTATACTAAGCTCCACCAGCTTGCAAATTAGAAATAATTTTTAGCTGCATCTAGCTCGGAAAATAATTTTGGGCTTGTATCAGTGTGTGGGACTTATTCTATTAGTCCATCTATACTAAACACCACCACCATTGAATGTAATTAAATTGTTTTACTGCATCTAACCCAGCCAATCCTTTTGGGCTAATACCACAGTTTGGCCACTCAGCTCTGCTCGGTTCCCATCCATCGTTTTTTGTGCAAACAACTCCAGAGTTGTCAATTAGTTAACCACCAAAATGAGTGGAAAAAGGCCTGCTGCTGGTGGAAAGGGGAATAGGCATTTTGGGAAGGGAAAAAAAGGTTGTGTCCGTGGGGTAGGTGTTAAAGCAACAGTAACATCTGCAGAAGAAAGACGATCTTCCAGCAAAACTAAGATGTCTACTTCTTTTAGAGGACAATGTGATACGATCCCTTTCTTACGGCCACGCCAATCGCTACAAATTCCAGATGAGGCACAAAAAGAGCAGGTGCTTCAACGGCTATCAAGTGCTCCTTTAAGTGGGCTCTCCTCCACCTCAACTTCAACATCTCAAATACTTCAGTCCTCAGAGGTGTCACCCCAATCGCACTTGCTTCCTCACAGCTCCCAAGTCTCCAGCTGAACGTCTGAGTTTGGGGTAGATCAGATGGTTGAATCTGCAGAGCTGTTTACTAGTGTTGAGCCACCCCCGTAGTGTTCGAGTTCGTTTCATCGAACATCCGTATGTTCTACGAACTGTTCGTCGAACTGTTCGTCGAACACCGTTTAAACCAATGGCAGGTAATCAAAAACACATAGGAACGCATAGAAAACACATAGAAAAACACTTCAAAGGTGTCCAAAAGCTGACAAACTGCTCAGAAGATACAACTAACACATAGAAAAGTGACAAGTACATATAGTCATTCGAAAAGAAAAGAGGTGGAGGAGTAAAAGGAGGGGGAAACACAGATATAGGCATGTCATGCCCTTCTAAAACCAAAAAAGTGCGAAGCCGACATGGCCAGTCCGTTCCTTCCCGTGCGACCTCCGTGTCGCCGGGTTTGTGCCAGAGCTGCGTTGGACCCTGACGGCCAGTCCACCTCTCCCAATACTGGTGCCTGTCCGCTGGTGGTTCGAGCGAGCCCCCCTGCGGTGGAGGAAGGTCTAAGCTTTTTAATTTAAATTGTCTCTCTAATTTGAATGGGTACACTTTAAATCCTTTTACAAGGATCTATTGGAGGGCAAGTCTGATGCCAGCAGCTGCGTGAATTCCAGCTCCAGTAGCGTCCACTTAAGCTGCTGCAGTTAAAAAGCTTTTATAAGGATTGAGCTTGGCGGTCCACCACAAGGCGTCCTACCGCAAGTCCCAGCCCCTGTGCCTTGGGGTGCCTCCTGATGCTCTTCACTGAGTGTCCCAGGGGCCCGAAGCATTTCCTTTGAAAAAATTAAGTGTCCAAACTACAGGTGGTGTAGCTTGCTTAACAGCTGGGATAATCCGCTGACTAGCATACACTGCTACTAGGCACAAAGTATTTCCTGGGCTAGATGCAGTAAAAATTTGTAATTAGATACTCACGTTGGATGCTGAGAAAGCATTCCATAGAGTCTCCTAGCATGCCATATATTATTCTCTTAAAAAGCTTGGGGTAGGGGTCTAGGGGACCATTTTAAATCCAAAATCACGGTCCTGTATTGCAATACGTCACCTAGGCTGAAGATAAATGGAATATTTTCATCACCTTTCATAATCACCAATGGGACAAGGCAGGGATGTCCTCTGTCCCCTCTCTTATACATCCTAGTCACGGAGCACCTGCTCTCATCAATTCGCCATAACCCCAATATTAGGTGGATTGAGGTGGGAGGCACCGAGTACAAGTGCTCTGCATTTGCTGATGATGTCCTAGTATATATCACTGAATCACATATATCCATCCCTGCTGTTATGGCTGAAATAGATCACTTTGTTACATGGTCAAATTTTAAAATCAATGCAGCGAAGTCTGAGGCCCTCGATGTTTTCCTCCCCAAATCCATACAGGATTCCATCCAGTCCAACTTTCCCTTTGCCTGGCCCTCACAGGGTATCAAATACTTAGGAATTCGTATTCATGGAGACCTCTCCGGTCTATGTTATCTTAATTTTGGGCCCTTTATTGAACAACTCCATACAGACCACGTTTGGCAAGTTAGAACTGTAAGATTCACTATGTGAACCACTGTTGTTTTGTGGAAAAGCACATGTACACTGTTTTCCAAATTATTATGCAAAAAGTGTTTATGAGTGATAAGGTAAGAATTTTTTGTTTGTCAGTTAAACTCATTGATGGTGATGTGTGTCAGGGCTCTTTATATCACTGTAAGCAATTGTAGACACCTGTGCTAATTAGTTTGGCAGGTGTGTCCAATGAAAGGCAAGACTACTTAAGAAAGCTGTCCCACATTATTAAGCAGCCTACATTTTCTGCCAAAAAGGGAAAGACAAAGGATGTGTCGGCTGCTGAGAAGCAACAAATTGTGGAGTGTATAGGTCAAGGCATGACTACAATCAACATTGCTTCATCGTGATCATCGCACAATCAAGAAGTATGTAGCTGATTCACAGTACACACGTGTGCGTGCTGATAAGGGAAAATTGAGGACTCTTTCCGACAGGCAATTAAGTCAGGTTAAAAGAGCAGCATCAAAAAAGCCTTGTCATAGCAGCAGACAAGTTTTTGAAGCTGCTGGTGCCTCCAACGTCCCCCGAACAACAAGATGCAGGGTCCTTCAGAGGTTTGCAGCTGTGCGCAAGCCATTCTGTCGACCTCCTCTATCCACTGTACAGAAGCAGAAACGGCTCCAGTGGGCCAAACAATACATGAAGACTGACTTCAAAACTGTTTTGTTCACCGATGAGTGCCGTGCAACGCTCGATGGTCCAGATGGATGGAGTGGAGGATGGCTGGTTGATGGACACCCCATGCAAACACGGCTACAGCGCCAACAAGGAGGATGTGGAGTAATGTTTTGGGCTGGAATCATGGGGAGAGAGATTCTCAGCCCCTTTAGAATCCCTGAAGGGGTAAAGATGAACTCCATAATGTATGTGGAGTTTCTCAAACAGCACTTCCTGTCATGGTTCTAGAAGAAGAACCGTGTATTCCGCAGCAAGATCATTTTCATGCATGATAATGCACCGTCTCATGCTGCACATAACATATCTGCATCTCTGGCTGATATGGGCATAAAAGGGGACAAACTTATTGTGTGACCCCCATGCTCCCCTGACCTCAACCCCATTGAGAACCTCTGGAGCATCATCAAAAGGAGTGTCTATGATGGCGGGAGGCAGTTCACATCTAAGCAACAGCTCTGGGAGGGTATTCTGTCCTCATGCAAAACAGTTGAAGCAGAATCCATCCAAAACCTGACAAATTCACTGGATGAGAGAGTTCAGAAGCTCCTTTCGAACAAGGGGTCCTATGTGCAAATGTAACATCACCTAGAATAAAGTTTTGAGTTGAAAACTGTTTAATTTCAGTTCCTAATAACCTGCTAATGCTTATAATTTCAAAAATGACAATTTTTTGTTCTTTATTAAAATGAAAAGGTTGATCGTGTGGCAACCCAGTAGTCAGGATTACTTCGAATTCTGACAATTTGAGGGTCATGTTGCAGGTAGTGCAGCAAGAAGGCACTCATGTGTCTTGCGCATCTAGGAGCCCCAAAATTATTTTCTTGGCTAGATACAGCTAAAAATTATTATTAATTTGCAATCTGGTGGAGCTTAGTATAGATAGCCTAATAGAATCAATACTGCAAACTGCTACAAGGCCCAAATTATTTTCCAGCCAAGATACAGATAAACATGATTAGTAATTTTAAATCTGGTAGAGTTTAGTATAGATGGCCTAATAGAATCAGTACTACAAACTGCTACAAGGCCCAAATTGTTTTCCAGATAAGATACAGATAAACATGATTAGTAAATTCAAAGCTTAAAATGGTTGGTGAGGTGATTTTAACAAATCATGAAGCTTTTACTCTCCCCAGGATGACACAGGGGTAGAAAAGTCCTTTCGGATCCATGATTTGTTCATCTTTATGAACGTGAGTCTGTCTACATTATCAGTGGAGAGCCGCGTGCGCTTATCTGTCAGCACACCACCAGCAGCGCTGAACACACGTTCAGACAGAATGCTGGCTGCGGGGCATGACAAGATTTCCAAGATGTAAGTGGCGAGCTCCGGCCATTTATCCAGATTGGAAGTCCAAAAAGAGCTAGGGTCCAGTGACACAGTCATGGCTTCAATGTTTACTTGGAGATGCTCCTGTACCATCGTCTCTAGGCATTGACTATGTGTCAGACTTGTTGTCTCCTGTGGCCTTGCAAAGGATGGGCTAAAAAAGTGGTGAAATGATTCCGCAAAATTGATGTTATCAGCAGATACTGTGTTTCTGTTACGTTTTGAGTGCTGAACACTCGACGGTCCCATGACTGGCAAGTTAGAACTGTGAGATTCACTACGTGCACCGTTGGTGTTTTGTGGAAAAGCACATGTAAAATTCTGCAACAGTCTCTGCTGATACTCCTGCATGCGTGCATCCATTTCTATGGCAGGAATAAGTTCTGCAAATTTACTTTTGTACTGAGGATCTAAGAGTGTGGCAACCCAGTAGTCAGGATTATTTCGAATTCTGACAATTCGAGGGTCATTTTACAGGTAATGCAGCTAGAAGACACTCATGTGTCTTATGCATCCAGGAGCACCAAGTCCCTGTTGTGTTGGTGGCGAGGTAACAATCATGCTTCCTTCCTCTGCCCTCTCCCCCCAACCTCGCACAATAGAAATGTGATCAAGGTCTCCCTCATCTGATGAGTCTTCCAACAGTTCGTCCTCCACTTCTTCCTGGGCTCCTGCACCTTCCTCACTAGTTTGGCTGCTACCATGCGCCCTGGTAATACCTTCTCCCCCACCCTCACATGCCTGCTGCCTTGGTGTTGCCGACCGTCTGGACCTTGCAGATGTTAGCCCTTCCGCATACAACTCCTCCTCTACTTCCTCCACCTCCTCTTATGCCACCACCTGTCTCCGAATTCTGTTTAACATGTGCTCCAGCATGTAAATCACAGGAATAGTCATACTGATAATGGCATCGTCAGCATTAAACATCTTCGTCGCCATTTCAAAACTGTGAAGAAGGGTGCATAGGTCCCTGATCTGAGACCACTCCTCCAGCGTGATTTGCCCCTCCTCTGGATCTCGTTGGCCCAGGCTATACATCAGAACATATTGCACCAGGGCTTGTCGGTGCTGCCACAGTCGCTGCAAAATGTTCAGAGTTGAATTCCACCGGGTAGGCACATCGAATTTTAGCTGGTGAAGTGACAGGCCCAACGACTTCTGTAGAGATGTAAGTCGCTGAGCTGCGGGATGCGAACGGTGGAAGTGAGCACACAGCGACCGTGCCCTCTGCAGAAGGCCATCTAGTCTGGGATAGTGGGCTAAAAATTGCTGGACAACCAGGTTCAACACGTGAGCCATACAAGGCACGTGTGTGACATTGCCCCGGCGAAGGGCCGCAGCGAGGTTTGCAGCATTGTCGCACACGGCCTTCCCTGGTTTCAGGTCCAGTGGAGACAACCATTCATGAAACTGGTTCTCCAGAGCTGACCACAACTCCTCAGCTGTGTGACTCACATTTCCCAGACATTTCAAAGTAAAAACCGCCTGATGACGTTGAGCTCTGCTGCCTGCATAGCAAGGAGGTGTGCAGGATCCCTTCTGCGCAGTTAGAAAGCATGTGGCATGACAAGACAGGCTTTGGGTGCAGGTTGAGGACCGAGAGGAGTTTGAGGAGGCAGAAGCACTGGAGGAACTTCGAGATAAAAAGGATTGACTGTAGCATACCTGGCGGCGTTCTTGCATGGTGTTCCATCTCTCATCATGCAAGATCGCAAACTTCATCTCCCGCCCAGCTTCCTGGTCTGGCTTCTTTCCTTGTGCTCTGCTCTGCTCTACTTTGGCTGCATAGGGCGACGCCCGCTGAACTTCCTGTTTCTTGAAGCTGCTGCGGACACGCCCCTGTTGCATCTTCAGCCTATTGCTGTCCATCTTTGGGTATTTATTCCACCTTCTTCCTCAGGATGGTGCCTGAGCATTGTGTCCTGTCAGTTGGCTTTTTGTCTCTGACGTGCCAGGTCCTATCCTGTTTTCCTGCCTGTTTTCCAGTTCTGTGTCTGAACTGTGGTCTGTTCTTGTGAACACGCTTCCAGCCTGTTCTTTCGCCTTCTAGGGGCCGTATTCCTAGATCTGCCTGTCTGTGCCTTGCGGTATCTGTTCCTGTCTGAACAGTGTCCTGTTTGTGTTCCAGCCTTGCTGTATTTGTTCCCGTTCCTCTGTTCCCAGTTGTCTGTGCCTCGTTTCTACTTTAGCCTTTTCTCCCTTTTCCCTCTATGTCTGTTTTCTGCGTCTTTCTGCAGAGTCTGAACTTGCTCCTAAATTCCTTCTCGTCGTCTCTGTACCTCTGTTGTGAATTTAGTGTACGCTCGCTACTTCTTTGTAAGTACTTTGTGTGCTTCTGGTTCTGCCTTTCCTTCTCCGTCTGTTCTTTGTGAACAGAGTCCTATCCCCTTGCCTTGTCTCGTTCGCCGCTATCCGGTTTCCGCTCTGCTTCTGCCTCGCCTACAGCTCTGCGGTTTCCGCTCTGCTCCTGCCTTGTTTACCGCTCTGCGGTTTCCGCTCTGCTCCTGCTTAGCTTGCCGCTCTTGCGGTTTCTGCTCTGCTCCTGCCTTGTTTGCCGCTCTTGCGGTTTCTGCTCTGCTCCTGACTTGTTTGCCGCTCTGTGGTTTCCGCTCTGCTCCTGCCTTCTTAGCCGCTCTGCGGTTTCTGCTCTGCTCCTGCCTTGTTTACCGCTCTGCGGTTTCCACTCTGCTCCTGCCTTGTTTACCGCTCTGCGGTTTCCGCTCTGCTCCTTCCTTGTTTGCCGCTCTGCGGTTTCCGCTCTGCTGCGGCCTTCTTAGCCGCTCTGCGGTTTCCGCTCTGCTCCTGCCTTGTTTATCGCTCTGCGGTTTCCGCTCTGCTCCTGCCTTGTTTGCCGCTCTGCGGTTTCCGCTCTGCTTCGGCCTTCTTAGCCGCTCTATGGTTTCCGCTCTGCTCCTGCCTTGTTTACCGCTCTTGCGGTTTCCATTCTGCTCTTTCCATTCTGCTCTTGCCTTGCTTGCTGCTCCGGCAGTCCTGTCCTGCTCTGCTTCTGCTCGCTGGTCCGGCAGCCCCGTCCTGCTCTGCATCTGCTCGCTGCTCCGGCAGTCCTGTCCTGCTCTGCTTCTGCTCGCTGCTCCGGCAGCCCCGTCCTGCTCTGCATCTGCTCGCTACTCTGGCAGTCCTGTCTTGCTCTGCTTGTGCTCGCTGCTCCGGCAGTCCCGTCCTGCTCTGCTCTTGCCCACCGCTTCGGGCGTTCCCTCTCTGCTGTGTTTGGCTACCGCATCTGCGGTTCTGTTTCTGTGACCCAGTCTGTACTGGGTCTTGTCCTCTCTGTGCTCCAGCCCGTCCTTTCGGCCAGTACCTCCCTGCATGCATATTCGCCTGTATCCACCCGTCTGCATACCTGCCGTGTTCGCTTATATCCACCAGTCTGTGCCAGCCTAACCTGCCTGTTCCAGTAATCCCTGTGTGGGTCAACCCCCGTGTCCGGAGTTTGACCTGGAGTAGCACCTGGTCCCTCTGCCCGGTTTCTCCCTGGTGCACTGGCGTCGTATGCCGTCGTGCCATCTTGGTCGGATTGGCCAGATACTTAGTCATGCCCCTCCAGGCACTCTCCGGTTCATGGTCCAGTGGAACCACTTCTCCCGCACACGCCAGTCAGTCCGGGCGTGTGCATAACATTGATGCACAACTCGTGGGGACAGCAAGACTTGGACAGCAGCCCCTTGTCCTGCTGTCACCATAGTTACCCAGTGCCCAGTCAGCGACATGTAACGCCCATGTCCATGCCTACTCGTCCAAGTGTTTGTGGTGAAATGCACCCTGTTACACACAGAGTTTCTCAAAGAAGCGGTGATGTTGTGTGCGACATGCTGGTGGAACGCAGGCACACCTTTCTTTGAGAATTAGTGCCAACTGGGCATCTGGTACTGGGGCACTGCGATGGCCATAAGGTCTGGAAAATCCTCTGTGTCCACCAGGCGGAAAGGCAGCATTTCTGTAGCCAAGAGCTTGCAGATGGTGAAATTCAACCTCTTAGCTTTCTCATGGCTTGGAGGAAATGGTCTTTTACTTGTCCACATCTGAGGGACCGAGGGCTGGCTGTTGTGCTTAGACGGAGTTGAGAAGGGTGTCCCCGGCAAACTGCCGGTCTGTGAGGAAGATGCAGGCGGACATGTTAGGTTGCCTTGATCCAAAGGTGGTGCTATCGATGTCGGACAGTGCTGAACACCAGCTGGTGTTTCCACCTCCAAAGAAAATGATGACCTACCAATCACGCTGGCTGTTGCGGGTAAAGCGGTGGCAGGTCTGCGTCCCAAAACAGGTGTGACTGCTGTCCCCCCAGTCACAGAGGATGAAGAGTCCGCGGTTGCACAAGAAGTGGCAGACGGTGGTTGGTCTGGCCGGCTAGGCCGCATTGTAGCACAATGATCTTCCCACTGCAACTTATGTTTCATATCCAAGTGCCGGTTCATGCATGAAGTACTCAAACTATGTATTTTTTGGCCTCTACTTAGCTTTTGCTGACAAATGTTACAGATAACACGAGTTGGGTCATCCTTATCGATTTGAAAAAATGCCCAGGCCATGCAAGGCTTAGCACCCATGCGACCTGAAGTGCCACCATGACTTGTGGTCAGAGGCAGAGTTATGTTTGAGGATTCAGTTGTTGACGTGCTTCCAGTACTACGTCTCTGTCCAGGAAGGCGCAAACTGACCTCGTCGTCACTAGCATCCTCCTCCACCTCCTCTGCTGACTAGAGATGAGCGTTGTTCTACTCGAACTGTTCGCCAATCTCAAATTCGAGCTGTTTTGGGCGGTGTTCGAGCCGTTCGGCGAACACGAACAATTTGAGAAAAATTCGGCTGTTCGAGGTTATGTTCGATAACTGTTCGTGCACCAAAATCATAACTGTATTTTTTCTCAGTAATGATGAAAATTAATGTTAATACGCAGTTTGAGTGTACAGCGGGGTGGGGGGAGGGGCAGGGGATGGATCTCTGCAGGAACAATGAAGATCTCCATTTTTTTTTCTCTTTCCCGCATTTACAGTGGGGAGGTGCAATCTGTCAGCCTATCAGCAGCGCACACACGGAGCGAAGTGCTTTTTTTCACACAAGCAAGGGCATGTGTCATTGGCAGTGTATGTCACATGTCCTTGCCCTATAAGACCAAGCCATTTTCCCCGTCGCCACCATTTTCTCACTGCTGCAGCTGCGTGTTAGACGGCACCGCTGTTGCTGTGTGCGCTATACCTTGTTAATTTCAAGCCAATTTTCGCACAAATATACAGATAGCTTGGGAGTAGGGAATAGTTGTGATTGCAGTCCTTTTAAGGACTAGGTTACAGCATTTCCTACGACTTTTATAAGGGAGGTCTGTGCTCTTAAATAGATAGGTTGTGGGAGTAAAGACTAATTGTAATTGGAGTCCTTTTCAGGACTAGGTTACATGAGTTCCTATCAGTTTTTGCCAGGCAGGTCTGTGAAAGTGCTGTGCAAGTTTTTTTCACAGCATTTGGCTGAATCTAGCAAAGCTAATCCTTTTTGGCCTATTGCAGAGTGTGTTAGTCAGTGGAGTAGCCTATCTGTGTTGCAAGATATACCACCTGTGTATAGAATACCAATCTTTTTACTGCACGTAGTGAAGTAAAATCTTTTGGGCATAGCATCATTCTATTAGTCCATCTATACTGACCTCCATCAGGTTGTAAATTAAAACTAATTTTTATCCGCATCTACAGTACC
Organism: Phyllobates terribilis; assembly: GCF_046119375.1. NCBI lineage: Eukaryota > Metazoa > Chordata > Amphibia > Anura > Dendrobatidae > Phyllobates > Phyllobates terribilis. The sequence continues at coordinate 2,075,498 of NW_027362825.1, forward strand.
TCTGAAAAAATATTTGGGCTTCTAGCAGTGTGTGGGACTTGTTCTATTAGTCCATCTATACTGACCTCCATCAGGTTGCAAACTGAATATATTTTTTTCTGCATCTACCTCTGAAAAAATATTGGGCTTCTAGCTGTGTGTGGGTCTTGTTCTATTAATCCATCTATACTGACCTCCATCAGGTTGCAAACTGAATATATTTTTTTCTGCATCTAGCTCTGAAAAAATATTTGGCCTTCTAGTAGTGTGTCGGACTTTCTCTATTAGTCCATCTATACTGACCTCCATCAGGTTGCAAATTAAAACTAATTTTTATCTGCATCTACAGTACCTCTGAAAAAATATTTGGGCTTCTAGCTGTGTGTGGGACTTGTTGTATTAGTCCATCTATACTGACCTCCATCAGGTTGCAAACTGAATATATTTTTTTCTGCATCTACCTCTGAAAAAATATTTGGCCTTCTAGTAGTGTGTCGGACTTTCTCTATTAGTCCATCTATACTGACTTCCATCAGGTTGCAAATTAAAACTAATTTTTATCTGCATCTACAGAACCTCTGAAAAAATATTTGGGCTTCTAGCAGTGTGTGGGACTTGTTCTATTAGTCCATCTATACTGACCTCCATCAGGTTGCAAACTGAATATATTTTTTTCTGCATCTACCTCTGAAAAAATATTTGGCCTTCTAGTAGTGTGTCGGACTTTCTCTATTAGTCCATCTATACTGACCTCCATCAGGTTGCAAATTAAAACTAATTTTTATCTGCATCTACAGTACCTCTGAAAAAATATTTGGGCTTCTAGCTGTGTGTGGGACTTGTTGTATTAGTCCATCTATACTGACCTCCATCAGGTTGCAAATTCAAAATAATTTTTTTCTGCATCTAACCAAGCCAATAGTTTTGGCCTAATACCACAGTTTGGCCACTCAGCTCTGCTCGGTTACCATCCATTGTTTTTTTGTGCAAACAACTCCAGAGTTGTGAATTAGTTAACCACCAAAATGAGTGGAAAAAGGCCTGCTGCTGGTGGAAAGGGGAATAGGCGTGTTGGGAAGGGGAAAAAAGGTTGTGTCCGTGGGGTAGGTGTTAAAGCAACAGTAACATCTGCAGAAGAAAGACCATCTTCCAGCCAAACTAAAATGTCTACTTCTTTTAGCGGACAATGTGATAAGATCCCTTTCTTACGGCCACGCCAATCGCTACAAATTCCAGATGAGGCACAAAAACAGCAGGTGCTTCAACTAATATCAAGTGCTCCTTTAAGTGGGCTCTCCTCCACATCAACTTCAACATCACAAATACTCCAGTCCTCAAAGGTGTCACCCAAATCGCACTTGCTTCCTCACAGCTCCCAAATCTCCAGCTGCCCGTCTGAGTATGAGGTAGAACAGATGGTTGAGTCTGCAGAGCTGTTTACTCATACTATAGCCTGGGAATCAGATGTCGACTCCAGCGCTACAGTGAATCCAGACGAGGAAATGATCTGCACTGATGCCCAGAATCTTTATGAGTCGGATCCAGGACCAGACGCAGAAGGTTCTGACCATAATGTAGACCCTCATTCCCAAACTGTAACTCCTGTTGGTGGAGACAATGAGGAAGATGATGACAAGACTCAAATACCTGATTGGAGCGACAACTTTAGTTTTTTGTCAGGGCAGGAACAGGTTGGCTCTGAGGACGACGGGTGTGATAACGCACAGGGTGATGATGATGAGGTCGGAGATCCCACTTACTGTCAACCCACAGTCAGCCAAGAGATGAGGTCAGCAGAGGAGGTGGAGGAAGATGCTAGTGACGACGAGGTCAGGTTGCGCCTTCCTGGACAGAGACGTAGTACTGGAAGCACGTCAACAACTGCATCCTCAAACACAACTCTGCCTCTCACCACAAGTCGTGGTGGCTCTTCAGGTCGCATGGGTGCTAAGCCTTGCATAGCCTGGGCATTTTTTCAGATCGATAAAGATGACCCAACTCGTGTTATCTGTAACATTTGTCAGCAAAAGCTAAGTAGAGGCCAAAAAATACATAGTTTGAGTACTTCATGCATGAACCGGCACATGGACATGAAGCATAAGTTGCAGTGGGAAGCTCAGTGTGCTACCATGCGGCCTAGCCGGCCGGGCCAACCACCGTCTGCCATATCTTGTGCATCCACGGCCTCTTCATCCTCTGTGACTGGGGGGACAGCAGTCACACCTGTTTTGGGGCGCAGACCTGCCACCTCTTTACCCGCAACAGCCAGCGTGATTGGCAGGTCATCATTTTCTTTGGAGGTGGTAACACCAGCTGGTGTTGAGCGCTGTCCGACATCGATAGCACCACCTTTGGATGAAGGCAACCTAACATGTCCGCCTGCATCTTCCTCACAGACCGGCAATTTGCCGGGGACACCCTTATCAACCCCGTCTAAGCACAATAGCCAGCCCTCGGTCCCTCAGATGTGGACAAGTAAAAGACCATTTCCTCCTAGCCATGAGAAAGCTAAGAGGTTGAATTTCACCATCTGCAAGCTCTTGGCTACAGAAATGCTGCCTTTCCGCCTGGTGGACACAGAGGATTTTCGAGACCTTATGTCCGTCGCAGTGCCCCAGTACCAGATGCCCAGTCGGCACTACTTCTCAAAGAAAGGTGTGCCTGCGCTCCACCAGCATGTCGCACACAACATCACCGCTTCTTTGAGAAACTCTGTGTGTGACAGGGTGCATTTCACCACAGACACTTGGACGAGTAGGCATGGACAGGGGCGTTACATGTCGCTGACTGGGCACTGGGTAACTATGGTGACAGCAGGACAAGGGGCTGCTGTCCAAGTCTTGCCGTCCCCACGAGTTGTGCGTCAATCCTCTTTATGTCAAAGTTCCTCCACTGCTTCTGCCTCCTCAACCTCCTCTCGGTCTTCCACCTGCACCCAAAGCCTGTCTGGTCATGCCACAAGCTTTCTAACTGCGCAGAAGGGATCCTGCACACCTCCTTACTATGCTGGCAGTAGGGCTCAACGTCATCAGGCGGTTTTTACATTGAAATGTCTGGGAAATGTGAGTCACACAGCTGAAGAGTTGTGGTCAGCTCTGGAGAACCAATTTCATGAATGGTTGTCTCCACTGGACCTGAAACCAGGGAAGGCCGTGTGCGACAATGCTGCAAACCTGGGTGCGGCCCTTCGCCGGGGCAATGTCACACACGTGCCTTCTATGGCTCACGTGTTGAACCTGGTTGTCCAGCAATTTTTAGCCCACTATCCCAGACTAGATAGCCTTCTGCAGAGGGCACGGTCGCTGTGTGCTCACTTCCGCCGTTCGCATCCCGCAGCTCAGCGACTTATCATCTCTACAGAAGTCGTTGGGCCTGCCACTTCACCGGCTAAAATGCGATGTGCCTACCCGGTGGAATTCAACTCTGCACATGTTGCAGCGACTGTGGCAGCACCGACAAGCCCTGGTGCAATACGTTCTGACGTATAGCCTGGGCCAACGAGGTTCAGAGGTGGGGCAAATCACGCTGGAGGAGTGGTCTCAGATCAGGGACCTATGCACCCTTCTGCACAGTTTTGAAATGGCGACAAAGATGTTTAGTGCTGACGATGCCATTATCAGCATGACTATTCCGGTGATTTACATGCTGGAGCACATGTTAAACAGAATTCGGAGTCAGGTGGTGGCACAAGAGGAGGTGGAGGAAGTAGAGGAGGAGGAGTTGTATGCTGAAGGGCTAACATCTGCAAGGTCCAGAAGGTCGGCAGCACCAAGGCGGCAGGCATGTGAGGGTGGGGGAGATGGTTTTACCACGGCGCATGGTAGCAGCCAAACTAGTGAGGAAGGTGAAGGAGCCCAGGAAGAAGTGGAGGACGAACTGATGGAAGACTCATCAGATGAGGGAGACCTTGATCACATTTCTGTTGTGTGAGGTTGGGGGGAGAGGACAGAGGAAGGAAGCACGATTGTTACCTCGCCACCAACACAACAGGGACTTGGTGCTCCTGGATGCGCAACACACATGAGTGCCTTCTTGCTGCACTACCTGCAACATGACCCTCGAATTGTGAGAATTAGAAATAATCCTGACTACTGGGTTGCCACACTGTTAGATCCCCGGTACAAAAGTAAATTTGCAGAAATTATTCCTGCCATAGAAAGGGATGCACGCATGCAGGAGTATCAGCAGAGACTGTTGCAGAATCTTACATGTGCTTTTCCACAAAATACCAGTGGTGCACGTAGTGAATCTCACAGTTTCAACTTGCCAACCGTGGGACCGTCAAGTGTTCAGCACTCAAACCGTAACAGAACCACAGTATCTGCTGGTAACATCAATTTTGCGGAATCATTTCACCACTTTTTTAGCCCATCCTTTGCAAGGCCACAGGAGACAAGAAGTCTGACACATAGTCAACGCCTAGAGACGATGGTACAGGAGTATCTCCAAGTAAACATTGAAGCCACGACTGTGTCACTGGACCCTTGCTCTTTTTGGGCTTCCAATCTGGATAAATGGCCGGAGCTAGCCACTTACGCCTTGGAGATCTTGCCATGCCCCGCAGCCAGCGTTCTGTCTGAACGTGTGTTCAGCGCTGCTGGTGGTGTGCTGACAGATAAGCGCACGCGGCTCTCCACTGATAATGTAGACAGACTCACGTTCATAAAGATGAACAAATCATGGAACCGAAACGACTTTTCTACCCCTGTGTCATCCTGGGGAGAGTAAAAGCTTGATGATTGGTTAAAATCACCCTACCAAACGTTTTAAGCTTTCAAAGTACTAATCATGTTTATCTGTATCTTGACTGGAAAATAATTTGGGCTTTGTAGCAGTGTGCAGCACTGATCCTATTGGGCCATCTATAATAAGCTCCACCAGATTTAAAATTAAAAATAATTTTTAGCTGCATCTAGCCCGGAAAATAATTTTGGGGCTCCAAGATGCGCAAGACACATAAGTGCCTTCTTGCTGCACTACCTGCAGCATGACCCTCATATTGTCAGAATTCGAAGTAATCATGACTACTGGGTTGCCACACTCTTAGATCCCCCAAACTTTTCGATCAACCTTTTCATTTTAATAAAGACCAAAAAAATGGTCATTTTTGAAATTATAAGCATTAGCAGGTTGTTAGAAACTGAAATCAAACAGTTTTCAACTCAAAACTTTATTCTAGGTGATGTTACATTTTCACATAGGACCCCTTGTTCGAAAGGAGCTTCTGAACTCTCTCGTCCATTGAATTTGTCAGGTTTTGGATGGTTTCTGCTTCAATTGTTTTGCATGAGGACAGAATACCCTCCCAGAGCTGTTGCTTAGATGTGAACTGCCTCCCGCCATCATAGACACTCCTTTTAATGATGCTCCAAAGGTTCTGAATGGGGTAGAGGTCAGGGGAGCATGGGGGTCACACCATAAGTTTGTCCCCTTTTATGCCCATATCAGCCAGAGATGCAGATGTTTTATGTGCAGCATGAGATGGTGCATTATCATGCAGAAAAATGATCTTGCTGTGAAATGCACGGTTCTTCTTCTTGAACCATGGCAGGAAGTGCTGTTTGAGAAAATCCACATACATTATGGAGTTCATCTTTAGCGCCTTCAGGGATCCTAAAGGGGCCGACAATCTCTCCCTTCATGATTCCAGCCCAAAACATTACTCCACCTCCTCCTTGTTGGCGCTGTAGCCGTGTTTGCGTGGGGTGTCCATCAACCAGCCATCCTCCACTCCATCCATCTGGACCATCGAGAGCTGCACGGCACTCATCCGTGAACAAAACAGTTTTGAAATCAGTCTTCATGTAATGTTTGGCCCACTGGAGCCGTTTCTGCTTGTGTGAAGTGGATAGAGGAGGTCGACAGGATGGCGTATGCACAGCTGCAAACCTCTGAAGGACCCTGCATCTTGTTGTTCGGGGGACGTTGGAGGCACAAGCAGCTTCAAAAAGTTGTCTGCTGCTATGACAAGGCTTTTTTGCCGCTGCTCTTTCAACCTGACGTAATTGCCTGTAGGAAAGAGTCCTCAATTTGCCCTTATCAGCACGCACACGTGTGAACTGTGAATCAGCTACATACTTCTTGATTGCCAAGACACTTCATCCTGATCATCGCACAATGTTGATTGTAGTCATGCCTTGACCTAAAACTCCACAATTTGTTGCTTCTCAGCAGCCGACACATCCTTTTTCTTTCCCATTTTGGCAGAAAATGTAGGCTGCTTAATAATGTGAGAGCGCCTTCTTAAGTAGTCTTGCCTTTCATTGGACACACCTGCCAAACTAATTAGCACAGGTGTCTGCAATTGCTTACAGTGATATAAAGAGCCCTGACACACATCACCATCAATGAGTTTAACTGACAAACAAGCAAATTCTTCCCTTATCACTCCTAAACACTTTTTGCATAATAATTTGGAACGCGGTGTACATGTGCTTTTCCACAAAACACCAGCGGTTCACGTAGTGAATCTTACAGTTCTAACTTGCCAACCGTGGTCTGTATGGAATTGTTCAATAAAGGGCCCAAAATTAAGATAACATAGATGGGAGAGGTCTCTATGAATAGGAATTCCTAAGTATTTGATACCCTGTGAGGGCCAGGCAAAGGGAAAGTTGGACTGGATGGAATCCTATATGGATTTGGGGAGGGAGACATCGAGGGCCTCAGACTTCGCTGCATTGATTTTAAAATTTTACCATGTAACAAAGTGATCTATTTCAGCCATAACAGCATGGATGGATATATGTGATTGAGTGATATATACTAGGACATCATCAGCAAATAGAGAGCACTTGTACTCGGTGCCTCCCACCTCAATCCACCTAATATTGGGGTTATGGCGAATTGATGAGAGCAGGTGCTCCGTCACTAGGATGTATAAGAGAGGGGACAGAGGACATCCCTGCCTTGTCCCATTGGTGATTGTGAAAGGTGATGAAAATGTTCTGACGCACCCCCTGGGCCTTGGGACACCCGGAGCCGGACCCTTTTTGGTGGATGCTGGTGGTTGTAGTCTTTGTGGCGGCGACCCGGTTCCGTGGCTCAGGGCGGTCAAACCAGTGGCGGAACTATTTATGTGGTTTTGATGTTTAAATGTCCGACTACGCCACCCGTGGATTGCGGTCAGAGTGAACCGCCGCTACAGGGCAGACCGCTGAGGCTGGTGTTGTGGGTGCAGCAGAGCGTAGCATAACTCCCCACGGGAGGAGTATAGCCTCAGGGCAGTGTATGCGGAGGATGGGGGTGATGGTGCAGGGCAGCAGCAGTAACGACACGGAGTCAGTGATGCAGTCCAGGGCCTTTACTCACAGTTCTTATTATCCAGACCACGTCTGCAGGTAACGGCTGCCCACGTCGTACTGTGCTCACCAGGTGAGGGGCTCAGACAACTCCCAGATAACTTTGGAGCACTTCACAGGACCCCCTTTGTGTGTCCTTTGTCTGGCCTTTCTTACCAACACTTCTGTCCGGCTGCCTCGGGCCTCCTCTTGGTAAACTTGGCGCCAGTTTCCCTGACCCTATGTGGTGCCTTCCTAGCCGGTGTAGCGAGGGGCTGCGCCACATAAAATGTCAGAGCCTCCGGATTCTAGCTGAGGGTCGTTTCCTGCCTCCACTAGTTCGGGGACCGGTCTCCCCCTTTGGCCTGACCCCTCCACGCAGGTGGATTCGGGCGTGCGGTGGCGACTCGCCCGTCCGCACCCCTGGGATCCCTTCATTCCTCGTTCCTGGAGCCTTCTCCGCTCCTCTTCCTTCCTTCTCCCTCTTCCAGGCCTGGGCCTCTGTTACTAGGCCCGCCTCCGGAGCAGAGCTCATGCAGAGCCCCTGCTCCCTGCCACTTCTGCTCAGACTTCTCTGCACTGAACTAAGATGGTGCCCACCTTTTATACTCCCTTCTCAATGCACCCAGGAACTGCTTCCTCCCTGCTCCTGCACTACAGGGTTCCCCTTCCTCAGTGTTCCCTCCCCCCACTCCAGCCAGGGACAGGGACTGTCGTGCCCATCTCAGGGGCATATTGGTCGCCCTGCCCCACGGCAATGGGGTGTAATGCATGCAGGTGTCGGGTCCTGATCCACACTCCATCCTTACCTGAGAGTGAGATATCACACCTCTGGGTGAGGTGCAATACGTCTGTAGCAACCGAGCCCTCAGGGTGCTACAGTTCCATTTATCTTCAGCCTAGGTGACGTATTGCGATACAGGGCGGTGATTTTGGCTATAAAAGGGTCCCCTAGACCCCTACCCCAAGCTTTTTAAGAGAATCATATATGGCGTGCCAGGAGACTCTATGGAATGCTTTCTCAGCATCCAACGAGAGTATCTAATTACAAATTTTTAACTGCATCTAGCCCAGGAAATACTTTGTGCCTAGTAGCAGTGTCTGCTAGTCAGCGGATTATCCCGGCTGTTAAGCAAGCTACACCACCTGTAGTTTAGACACTTAATTTTTTCAAAGGAAATGCTTCGGGACCATGGGATACTCAGTGAAGAGCATCAGGAGGCACCCCAAGGCATAGGGGCTGGGACTGGCAGTAGGATGCCTTGCGGTGGACAGCCGAGCTCGATCCTTATAAAAGCTTTTTAACTGCAGCAGCTTTAGTGGACTCTACTGGAGCTGGAATTACGCGGCTGCTGGCATGAGACTTGCCCTCCAATAGATCCTTGTAAATGGATTTAAAGTGTATTCATTCAAATTAGAGAGACAATTTAAATTAAAAAGCTTAGAGCTGCCTCCACCACAGGGGGGCTCGCTCGACCCACCAGCGGACAGGCACCAGTATTGGGAGAGGGGGGCTGGCCATCAGGGTTCACCGCGGCTCTGGCACAAACCCGGCGACACGGAGGTGGCACGGGCAGGAGCGGACTGGCCGTGTCGGCTTCTCACTTTTTGGATTTTAGAAGGGCATGACATGCCTATATCTGTGTCTCCCCCTCCTTTTACTCCTCCACCTCTTTTATTTTCGCATGACTATATGTACTTGTCACTTTTCCATGTCTAAGTTGTGTCTTCTGAGCAGTTTGTCAGCTTTTGGACACCTTTGAAGGTGTTTTCTATGTGTTTCTATGTGTTTTTGTTTGCCTGCCATTGGTTTTAACGGTGTTCGAAGGTGTTCGACGAACAGTTCGACGAATAGTTCGGCGAACACACGGGTGTTCGACGAACCGAACCGAACTCGAACACAACGGGGGTGGCTCAACACTACTGCTGACCTCATCGACTGGCTGACTGTGGGTTGACAGTAAGTGGGATCTCCAACCTCGTCATCATCACCCTGTGTGTTATCACACCCGCCGTCCTCAGAGCCAACCTCTTCCTGCCCTGACAAAAAACTCAAGTTGTTGCTCCAATCAGGTATTTGAGTCTCATCATCGTCTTCCTCATTGTCTCCACCAACAGGAGTTACAGTTTGGGAACGAGGGTCTACATTATTGTCAGAACCTTCTGCGTCTGTTCCTGGATCTGACTCATAAAGATTCTGGGCATCAGTGCAGATAATTTCCTCGTCTGGATTCACAGAAGCTCTGGAGCCGACCTCTGATTCCCAGGCTATAGTATGAGTAAACAGCTCTGCAGACTCAACCATCTGTTCTACCCCATACTCAGACGAGCAGCTGGAGACTTGGGAGCTGTGAGGAAGCAAATGCGATTGGGGTGACACCTCTGAGGACTGGAGTATTTGTGATGTTGAAGTTGAGGTGGAGGAGAGCCTACTTAAAGGAGCACTTGATATCCGTTGAAGCACCTGCTGTTTTTGTGCCTCATCTGGAATTTGTAGCGATGGGCTTCGCCGTAAGAAAGGGATCGTATCACATTGTCCGCTAAAAGAAGTAGACATCTTAGTTTGGCTGGAAGATGGCCTTTCTTCTGCGGATGTTACCGTTGCTTTAACACCTACCCCATGGACACAACCTTTCTTACCCTTCCCAACACGCCTATTCCCCTTTCCACCAGCAGCAGGCCTTTTTCCACTCATTTTTGTGGTTAACTAATTGACAACTCTGGAGTTGTTTGCAGAATAAACAATGGATGGGAACTGAGCAGAGCTGAGTGGCCAAACTGTGGTATTAGCCCAAAAGTATTGGCTGGGTTAGATGCAGTAAAACAATTTTATTACATACACAGGTGGTGGAGGTTAGTATAGATGGGCTAATAGACCAAGTCCCACACACTGCTACAAGCCCAAATATTTTTTCAGAGCTAGATGCAGATAAAAATTATTTTTAATTTACAACCTGGTGGAGGTTAGTATAGATGGACTAATAGACCAAGTCCCACACACTGCTACAAGCCCAACATTTTTTCAGAGCTAGATGCAGATAAAAATTATTTTTAATTTGCAACCTGGTGGAGGTTAGTATAGATGGACTAATAAAACAAGTCCCACACACTGCTAGAAACCAAAATATTTTTTCAGAGCTAGATGCAGATAAAAATTATTTTCAATTTGCAACCTGGTGGAGGTTAGTATAGATGGTCTAATAGAACAAGTTCCACACAGTGCTACAAGCCCAAATATTTTTTCAGAGCTATATGCAGAGAAAAAATATTTTTAATTTGCTACCTGGTGAAGGTTAGCATAGATGGACTAATAGACCAAGTCCCACACACTGCTACAAGCCCAAATATTTTTTCAGAGCTAGATGCAGATAAAAATTATTTTAATTTGCAACCTGGTGGAGGTTAGTATAGATGGAATAATAGAACAAGTCCCACACACTGCTACAAGCCCAAATATTTTTTCAGAGCTAGATGCAGATAAAAATTATTTTTAATTTGCAACCTGGTGGAGGTTAGTATAGATGGAATAATAGAACAAGTCCCACACACTGCTACAAGCCCAAATATTTTTTCAGAGCTAGATGCAGATAAAAATTATTTTTAATTTGCAACCTGGTGGAGGTTAGTATAGATGGACTAATAGACCAAGTCCCACACACTGCTACAAGCCCAAATATTTTTTCAGAGCTAGATGCAGATAAAAATTATTTTTTATTTGCAACCTGGTGAAGGTTAGTATAGATGGACTACTAGAATGATGCTATGCCCAAAAGGTTTTAGTTGCCTAGTTTCAGCGAAAAAATTTGTATTCTATACACAGGTGGTGTAGCTTTCAACACAGATAGGCTACTACACTGACTAACACACACTGCAGGAGGCCAAAAGGGATTTGCTTAGCTAGATTTAGGCAAATGCTATGAAAAAACTTGCACAGCACTCTCACAGACCTGCCTGGCAAAAACTAATAGGAACTGATGTAACCTAGCCCTCAAAAGGACTGCAACTACATTTAGACCCTACTCCCAACCTATCTATTTAAGAGCACAGACATGCCTGATAAAAGTTGTAGGAAATTATGTAACCTAGTCCTCAAAAGGACTGCAATCACAACTATTCCCTACTCCCAAGCTATCTGCAGATTTGTGCGAAAATTGGCTTGAAATTAACACTGAAAGTATAGCGCAAACAGCAACAGCAGTGCCGTCTAACATGCAGCTGCAGCAGTGAGAAAATGGTGGCGACGGGGAAAATGGCTGGGTCTTATAGGGCAAGGACATGGGACATACACAGCCAATGACACATGCCCTTGCTTGTGTGAAAAAAAGCACTTCGCTCCGTGTGTGCGCTCCCGATAGTCTGACAGATTGCACCTCCTGACTGTAAATGCGGGAAAGAGAAAAAAAAATGGAGATCTTCATTATTTCTGCAGAGATCCATCCCCTGCCCCTCCTCCCGCCCCGCTGTACACTCAAACTGCGTATTAACAATAATTTTCAGCATTACTGAGAAAAAATCCAGTTATGATTTTGGTGCACGAACAGTTATCAAACATAACCTCGAACAGCCAAATTTTTTTCAAATCGTTCATGTTCACCGAACGGCTCGAACACCGCCCAAAACAGCTCGAATTTGAGATTGGCGAATAGTTCGATTCGAACACCGCTCATTTCTACTGTTTACTCATACTATAGCCTTGGAATAAGAGGTCGGCTCCAGAGCTTCTGTGAATCTAGACGAGGAAATGATCTGCACTGATGCTGTCACGCTGTCTCAGTATACTGGAGGTAGGGGGCCTAAGCTGACCCTAGGCTGGGGCCCTGACTAATCCCTCAACCTGGAGGTACTGTTAAAGGTACAGAGGTCCAGGCCGCTAGCGTAACCCCTACCTCCTGAGGATCCCTGCACCTAAGTAATCTATTCCTGAGAAGGACCCCGATCACAACAAAAGGGGACAAGTAATAATATGCCCACACACAGTACTTAGACGAACGAGACAGTACAAGGGAAAAACCAAAACCACCTTGCATACAACAACTACACAACTACAACAGAGGGAACAACAACGGGAAAGGAGATAAATGATAAAGCGAGGAAGGGAAAGAACACTCCAAATACACTTATCTCAGAAACTCCAAACACCACGATCCGCTCTGTTAGTCAGAATGAAATGCTTTCACCGACGCTTCCCAAACAGACCAGCAGGCATATGAAGGAGTCTGACTACAGCAGTATTGATTGCAGCTGGGCGAGGCTGGACCTCGTCTAGCATAGAGAGAGAGAGAGAATTAACTCCCTCACTGCCGAAAAACACAAAGCACCAACAAGTCAGCTGCGAGAAGTCAGGCTGTGTACTCGTGACGATCTTCGTAGCGACACACCCGTGACAGTACCCCCCCTTCTACGATGGGCCTCCGGACCCTCAGGGCCAGGTTTATCCGGGTGAGTCGTGTGGAAGGCCCGAACTAATCGGTCTGCGTTAATATCCGACGCAGGAACCCACATCCTCTCCTCAGGACCATACCCTTTCCAATGAACCAGGTACTGAAGGGACCGGCGATTAAAGCGTGAATCGATGACCCTCGATACCTGGAACTCCAAGTTACCATTGACCACCACTGGAGGGGGAGGTAAAGGTGACAGTACCACCGGCACCACATACCTCTTAAGCAACGATCTGTGGAACACGTTGTGAATTTTAAACGTAGGGGGGAGGTCAAGACGGAATGCCACCGGATTAATAATAGAACTGATTCTGTACGGCCCGATGAACCTGGGACCCAGTTTCCAGGAGGGAACCTTAAGTTTAATATTCCTGGTAGACAACCATACCCGATCGTTCACACTTAGGTCCGGACCAGACACTCTCCTCCTATCAGCCATACGTTTGTATCGGTTCCCCATAGTATTCAGATTCTTCAGCACCCCTCTCCATACTGAAGCGAGTGATGAGGAAAATCGTTCCTCCTCAGGAACCCCCGAAGAGCCCCCCCTACTGAAAGTACAAAACTGGGGGTGAAAACCATATGCCCCAAAAAACGGGGACTTACCAGTGGACTCGCTCCGCCTATTATTAAGAGCAAACTCTGCCAGAGGTAAGAAAGAAGCCCAGTCCTCCTGGTTCTCTGACACAAAACACCGGAGATATGTCTCCAAGCTCTGGTTCATACGTTCCGTCTGACCATTGGTCTGAGGATGAAAAGCCGATGAGAATGACAAATGCATCCCCCGCCGTGCACAAAACGCCTTCCAGAACTTGGACACAAACTGAGACCCCCGATCAGACACCACCTCGGAGGGTACCCCGTGAAGCCTCACAATCTCCCCAATGAACACCTGCGCAAGAGTTTTAGCATTAGGGAGAGCCGGAAGAGCGATAAAATGTGCCATCTTGCTGAACCTGTCCACTACAACGAGTATGACCGTTTTACCCGAAGACGGAGGGAGGTCCGTAATAAAGTCCATAGACAGATGAGTCCAAGGACGCTCCGGGATCTTCAAAGGTAAGAGGGCCCCAGACGGACGGGTATGTGAGGTCTTAGAGCGCGCACAAACCCCACAGGACGCGACAAAAGTTACCACCTCCTTATGTAAGTTAGGCCACCAAAACCGACGCGAGAGGAGATCCATAGTTGCTTTACTCCCCGGGTGTCCTGCAAAAACTGAGTTATGGTGTGCCTCGATCACCTTTTGTCGCAACTGATCTGGAACAAACAGTCTCCCCGGAGGTTCAACAGGGGCGTCCCCCTGAGCCTCCAATACCTCCTCCTCCAGCTCAGAGCATACTGCCGAAACCAACACCCCCTCCTGAAGGATAGGAATCGGGTCGTCCGTATTCCCGGCCCCAGGGAAACTACGAGATAAGGCATCCGCCTTTACATTTTTTGACCCAGGACGATATGTAACGACAAAATTAAACCTGGTAAAAAACAATGACCACCTAGCTTGTCTGGGATTCAGACGTTTCGCGGACTCCAGATATAGAAGGTTCTTGTGATCGGTGATGACGGTGACCGGATGGACTGCCCCCTCCAAAAAATGGCGCCACTCCTCAAAAGCTAACTTAATGGCCAAGAGTTCCCTATTGCCGACATCGTAATTCCTCTCAGCGGACGACAATTTTTTAGAGAAAAAGGCGCACGGATGCCACTTACCAGGGGACGAACCCTGTGACAATACTGCTCCCACCCCTACCTCGGAAGCGTCTACCTCTACAATGAATGGCTGTGACGCATCAGGTTGAATGAGTATGGGTGCCGAGGCAAAACATTTTTTCAAGGAGGAGAATGCTTGACAAGCCTTGTCAGACCACCTAGAAAAATCCGTCCCCTTTTTAGTCATGTCTGTGAGAGGCTTAACCATGGACGAGAAATTACGAATGAACTTCCGGTAATAATTAGCAAACCCCAGGAAACGTTGTAGTGCCTTAAGATTCTCTGGCCGATCCCACTCAAGAACTGCCCGCACTTTCCCAGGGTCCATACGAAAACCGGACGCTGAAACCAGGAAGCCTAAAAACTGGAGTTCCTGTACGGCGAACACACACTTTTCCCATTTGGCATACAGTTTATTATCCCGCAAGATCTGTAACACCTGCCTAACGTGCTCCTGATGAGACACCAGATCCGGCGAGTAAATGAAGATATCATCCAGATATATGACAACAAACTGTCCCACCAGGCGGCGAAAAATGTCATTAACAAAGTGTTGGAACACCGCCGGGGCATTAGTCAGGCCGAATGGCATGACAAGGTTCTCATAATGCCCCTCCGGAGTGTTAAACGCCGTCTTCCACTCATCCCCCTCCTTCATCCTAATCAGATTGTACGCCCCCCTGAGATCCAACTTAGAGAACCATTTGGCGCCCACGATCTGATTAAAGAGATCGGGAATAAGTGGGAGCGGATACGGATCTCGGACCGTAATCCGATTAAGTTCACGGAAATCCAGGCAAGGGCGTAGGCCTCCATCATTCTTCTTAACAAAGAAGAACCCCGCAGCCACCGGTGAAGATGAAGGTCTAATATGCCCCTTAGCCAGACTTTCTGAAATATAATCCTTCATGGCCTGCCTCTCAGGACCAGAAAGGTTATACAACCTAGCTTTAGGTAACTTGGCCTCAGGGAGCAGTTTTACAGAACAGTCATACTCGCGATGAGGAGGTAGTTCCTGACACCCTTTCTCCGAGAATACATCCTCAAAGTCCGCCAGAAATGGAGGTAAGACCCAAGGAGTAACCGCACCGATGACCGTGTTCATGCAGTTTTTATTACAGAATTTACTCCATTGGCTTATCTCTCTGGTTTGCCAATTAATAACCGGGTTATGCTTAGCTAACCAAGGAAGGCCCAACACTATAGGAGTGGGAAGACCCTCCAACACGTAGCAAGACAACAGTTCTTTATGTATCGCCCCCACTTGAAGTTTTACGTCATGCACAGCTTGCAAAAAACTTCCCTGACCGAGAGGCCTGGCATCGATCGAGAATATGGGGATGGGTTTAGCCAACTCACTCAATCGCATACCTTGAACCCGGGCAAACTGAGCATCAACCAGATTAGCCCCGGCCCCACTATCCAGAAGAACAGATATCCTCTCAGTTCTCGTACCCACCACCACCTCCGCCGGTACGAGAAACTGAGACGAACCTAGGGACGAAATACCTACTCCCAGATTGCCGTCCACCACACAACCTGGGATCAACAGTTTTCCGACGACTCTTCACTCTGCAAGGGACGGGATGGACACCCCCCAATAAAATGTCCCTTTCTCCCGCAGAAGAAACACCTTCCTGTCTTATGGCGCACCACTGGTCCCCTCCCCCGAAATGATGTCCCTCCTAATTGCATAGGCTCCTCTGGACTGACCAGGGGAACCACCATATGAGGGGACCTTGTAGGAGGTGGAGTCATCACAGGGAGTAGAGTTATCCCTCACCTCTCCCGAAGCCGTCTGTCAACGCGAATAGCAAGGGCCATAGCGGCTTCCAGTGACGCGGGAGAGTCATACTGTTCCAGCACATCCTGTAATTTGTCGGATAAACCATGACAAAACTGACTCCTAAGAGCCGGGTCATTCCACTGGGTGTCCGTGGCCCACCTACGGAACTCCGAACAGAATTCCTCCGCCGGACGATCTCCCTGCTGGATCCTACGTAACTTAGACTCAGCAAGGGAGATCCGATCTGGGTCATCATATACGAGTCCCAGAGCAGCGAAAAACCTATCCACTGACTGGAGAGCCGGGGAGCCCGGGGGAAGAGAGAACGCCCAAGATTGTGGGTACCCTTGTAGGAGCGAGATGACAATTCCCACCTTTTGTTCTTCACTCCCCGATGACCGAGGCCGCAGCCGAAAGTACAACTTGCATGCCTCCCGGAAAACAAAAAACTTGTCCCGCCCCCCGGTGAACCTGTCAGGGAGAGCTACTTTAGGTTCTGGTCCGGCTTGCTCCTGAGGATGCAAAACCTTGGACCTAACATCCGCCAGCTCCATGGACAAACTCTGCAACTGCCGAGCTAGACCGGCTACTGGATCCATGGTAGCTGGAGAAAAACTAAGTGGGTCAGTGAAAATGTCACGCTGTCTCAGTATACTGGAGGTAGGGGGCCTAAGCTGACCCTAGGCTGGGGCCCTGACTAATCCCTCAACCTGGAGGTACTGTTAAAGGTACAGAGGTCCAGGCCGCCAGCGTAACCCCTACCTCCTGAGGATCCCTGCACCTAAGTAATCTAGTCCTGAGAGGACCCCGATCACAACAAAAGGGGACAAGTAATAATATGCCCACACACAGTACTTAGACGAACGAGACAGTACAAGGGAAAAACCAAAACCACCTTGCATACAACAACTACACAACTACAACAGAGGGAACAACAACGGGAAAGGAGATAAATGATAAAGCGAGGAAGGGAAAGAACACTCCAAATACACTTATCTCAGAAACTCCAAACACCACGATCCGCTCTGTTAGTCAGAATGAAATGCTTTCACCGACGCTTCCCAAACAGACCAGCAGGCATATGAAGGAGTCTGACTACAGCAGTATTGATTGCAGCTGGGCGAGGCTGGACCTCGTCTAGCATAGAGAGAGAGAGAGAATTAACTCCCTCACTGCCGAAAAACACAAAGCACCAACAAGTCAGCTGCGAGAAGTCAGGCTGTGTACTCGTGACGATCTTCGTGGCGACACACCCGTGACAGATGCCCAGAATCTTTGAGTCAGATCCAGGACCAGACGCAGAAGGTTCTGACCATAATGAAGACCTTCGTTCCCAAACTGTAACTCCTGTTGGTGGAGACAATGAGGAAGACGATGATGAGACTCAAATACCTGATTGGAGCGACAACTTGAGTTTTTTGCCAGGGCAGGAAGAGGTTGGATCTGAGGACGACGGGTGTGAGAACACACAGGGTGATAATGACGAGGTTGGAGATCCCACTTACTGTCAACCCAGAGTCAGCCAGTCGATGAGGTCAGCAGAGGAGGTGGAGGAGGATGCTATTGACGACGAGGTCAGGTTGCACCTTCCTGGACAGTGACGTAGTACTGGAAGCATGTCAACAACTGCATCCTCAAACACAACTCTGCTTCTGACCACAAGTCGTTGTGGCTCTTCAGGTCGCATGAGCGTTAAGCCTTGCATAGCCTGGGCATTTTTTCAGATCGATAAGGATGACCCAACTCATGTTATCTGTAACATTTGTCATCAAAAGCTAAGTAGAGGCCAAAAAATCCATAGTTTGAGTACTTCATACATGAACCGTCACATGGATATGAAGCATAAGTTGCAGTGCGAAGCTCACTGTGCTACAATGCGGCCTAGTGGGCCGGGCCAACCACCGTCTGCCCCATCTGGTGCATCCGCGGCCTCTTCATACTCTGTGACTGGGGGGACAGCAGTCACACCTGTGTTGGGACGCAGACCTGCCACCTCTTTACCCGCAACAGCCAGCGTGATTGGCAGGTCATCAATTTATTTGGAGGTGGAAACACCAGCTGATATTGAGCGCCCTACGACACCGAGAGCACCACCTTTGGATCAAGGCAACCTAACATGTCCGCCTGCATAGACCGGCAGTTTGCCGGGGTCACCCGTCTCAACCCCGTCTAAGCACAACAGCCAGCCCTCGGTCCCTCATATGTGGACAAGTAAAAGACCTTTTCCTCCTAGCCATGAGAAAGCTAAGAGGTTGAATTTCACCATCTGCAAGCTCTTGGATACAGAAATGCTGCCTTTCAGCCTGGTGGACACAAAGGATTTTCAAGACCTTATGTTCGTCGCAGTGCCCCAGTACCAGATGCCCAGTCGGCACTACTTCTCAAAGAAAGGTGTGCATGGGCTCCACCAGCATGTCGCACACAACATCATCGCTTCTTTGAGAAACTCTGTGTGTGACAGGGTGCATTTCACCACAGACACTTGGATGAGGAGGCATGGACAGGGGCATTATATGTCGCTGACTGGGCACTGGGTAACTATGGTGACAGCAGTACAAGGGGCTGCTGTCCAAGTCTTGCCGTCCCCACGAGTTGAGCGTCAATCCTCTTTATCTCGAAGTTCCTCCACTGCTTCTGCCTCCTCAACCTCCTCTCGGTCCTCCACCTGCACCCAAAGTCTGTCTGGTCATGCCAAACACTTTCTAACTGCGCAGAAGGGATCCTGCACACCTCCTTACTATGCTGCCAGCAGGGCTCAACGTCATCAGGCGGTTTTTACTTTGAAATGTCTGGGAAATGTGAGTCACACAGCTGAGGAGTTGTGGTCAGCTCTGGAGAACCAGTTTCATGAATGGTTGTCTCCACTGGACCTGAAACCAGGGAAGGCCGTGTGCGACAATGCTGCAAACCTCGATGCGGCCCTTCGCCGGGCAATGTCACACACGTGCCTTGTATGGCTCACGTGTTGAAGCTAGTTGTCCAGCAATTTTTAGGCTACCATCCCGGACTAGATGGCCTTCTGCAGAGGGCAGGGTCGCGGTGTGCTCACTTCCGCCATTCGCATCCCGCAGCTCAGCGACTTACATCTCTACAGAAGTCGTTGGGCCTGCCACTTCACCGGCTAAAATGCCATGTGCCTTCCCGGTGGAATTCAACTCTGCACATGTTGCAGCGACTGTGGCATCACCGACAAGCCCTTGTGCAATGTGTTCTAATGTATAGCCGGCGCCAACCGGATCTGCACAGTTTTGAAATGGCGACGAAGAGGTTTAGTGCTGATGATGCCATTATCAGCATGACTATTCTGGTGATTTTCATGCTGGAGCACATGTTAAACAGAATTCGGAGTCAGGTGGTGCGACAAGAGGAGGTGGAGGAAGTAGAGGAGGAGGAGTTGTATGCGGAAGGGCTAACATCTGCAAGGTCCAGATGGTCGGCAGCACCAAGGCGGCAGGCATGTGAGGGTGGGGGAGATGTATTTACAATGGCGCATGGTAGCAGCCAAACTAGTGAGGAAGGTGCAGGAGCCCAGGAAGAAGTGGAGGACGAACTGATGGAAGACTCATCATATGAGGGAGACCTTGATCACATTTCTGTTGTGCGAGGTTGGGGGGAGAGGGCAGAGGAAGGAAGCATGATTGTTACCTCGCCACCAACACAACAGGGACTTGCTGCTCCTGGATGCGCAAGACACATGAGTGCCTTCTCGCTGCACTACCTGCAACATGACCCTCGAATTGTCAGAATTCGAAATAATCCTAACTACTGGGTTGCCACACTCTTAGATCCCCAGTACAAAAGTAAATTTGCCGAAATAATTCCTGCCGTAGAAAGGGATTCACGCATGCAGGAGTATCAGCAGAGACTGTTGCAGAATCTTACATGTGCTTTTCCACAAAACACCAGTGGTGCACGTAGTGAATCTCACAATTCTTACTTGCAAACCGTGGGACTGTCGAGTGTTCAGCCCTCAAACCGTAACAGAAACACAGTATCTGCTGGCAACAGCAATTTTGCGGAATCATTTCACTGCTTTTATAGCCCATCCTTTGCAAGGCCACAGGAGACAAGAAGTCTGACACATAGTCAACGCCTAGAGACGATGGTACAGGAGTTTCTCCAAGTAAACATCGAAGCCATGACTGTGTCACTGGACCCTTGCTCTTTTTGGGCTTCCAATCTGGATAAATGTCCGGAGCTCGCCACTTACGCCTTGGAGATCTTGTCATGCCCCGCAGCCAGCGTTCTCTCTGAACGTGTGTTCAGCGCTGCTGGTGGTGTGCTGACAGATAAGCGCATGCGGCTGTCCAGTGAGAATGTAGACAGACTTACGTTCATAAAGATGAACAAATCATGGATCCGCAAGGACTTTTCTACCCCTGTGTCATCCTGGGGAGAGTAAAAGCTTGAGGATTTCGTAAAATCACCTAACCAATCGTTTTAAGCTTTCAAATTACTAATAATTTTTAGCTGCCTCTTGTCTGGAAAATAATTTTGGGCCTGTAGCAGTGTGCGGTACTCATTCTATTATGCCATCTATACTAAGCTCCACCAGCTTTCAAATTACTAATAATTTTTAGCTGCATCTTGTCTGGAAAATAATTTTGGGCATAGTAGCAGTGTGTGGTACTCATTCTAACCAACTGTTTTAAGCAACTCTAGGGCAATTGATGCCACTTAAGTGGAAAAAATGGAGACTCTTTTTGGAGTTCCTTTGCTTTGTTTTACGTGACGTTGCCATCATCAATTAGAGGTGGGTTGGGTCTTCCCCCCCTTTTAACCGTAAGAAAATGCATACACTATGGCTTGGGGTAACACAGATGGTTGAGTCTGAAGAGCTGTTTACTCAGAGGTCTGCTCCAAAGCTTCATTGTCTGCTAGTCAGCTTAGTAACCCAGCTGCGAAGCAAGCTCCACTGCCAGTGTATCTAATAATGATTTTTAAATGCATCTAGCCTAGGCAGACTGTGGGGACCCCCAACCAAACACAGACGATCTGCATCTAACCCAGCCAATCATTTGATAGTATTGCTAGTTGCAGAGTCGCATGGGCTCTAAACCTTGCATAGCCCGTGCATTTTTTCAGATCCCTAAAGATGACCCAACTCGTGTTATCTGTAACATTTGTCACCAAAAGCTAAGTAGAGGTAAAAAAATACATAGTTTGAGTACTTCATGCATCAACCGTCACATGGATATGATGCATAAGTTGCAGTGCAAAGCTCACTGTGCTACAATGCGGCCTAGCGGGCCGGGACAACCACCTTCTGCCCCACCTGTGTCATCCTGGGGAGACTAAAAACTACTGCGTAGTCTTTTCCAAAAATTTGAGGGAATTACCACGGGAATGGTTGGGAAGAGGTATAAGAGTTTAGGTAGGACGTTCATTTTTAGTATTCTTATTATGCCGAACCAGGAAAAATCCTTCACCGTCCAAGAAGTAAGATCTTTATGGAGTTGTTCAATAAAGGGCCCAAAATTAAGATAAAATAGACGGGAGAGGTCTCTATGAATACGAATTCCTAAGTATTTGAAACTCTGTGAGAGCCAGGCAAAGGGAAAGTTGGACTGGATGGAATCCTGTATGGATTTGGGGAGGGAGACATCGAGGGCCTCAAGTTTCTCTGCATTGATTTTAAAATTTGACCATGTAACAAAGATATCTATTACAGCGATAACAACAGGGATGGATATATGTGATTGAGTGATATATACTAGGACATCATCAGCAAATGCAGAGCACTTGTACTCGGTGCCTCCCACCTCAATCCACCTAATATTGGGGTTATTGCGAATTGATGAGAGCAGGTGCTCCATCACTAGGATGTATAAGAGAGGGGACAGAGGACATCCCTGCCTTGTGCCATTGGTGATTATGAAAGGTGATGAAAATGTTCCATTTATCATCAGCCTAGCTGACGGATTGCGATACAGGGCCATGATTTTGGCTATAAAAGGGTCCAATAGACCCCTACACCAAGCTTTTTAAGAGAATAATATATGGCGTGCCAGGAGACTCTATGGAATGCTTTCTCAGCATCCAAGGAGAGTATCTAATTACAAATTTTTAACTGCATCTAGCCCAGGAAATACTTTGGACCTAGTAGGCACCAGTATTGGGCTCGCCGTCAGGATCCACCGCGGCTCTGGCACAAATCCGGTGGCACGGGCAGGAACGGACAGGCCGTGTCAGCTTCGCACTTGCTTGGTTTTAGAAGGGCATGACATGCCTATATCTGTGTCTCCCCCTTCTTTAACTCCTCCACCTCTTTTCTTTTCGCATGACTATATGTACTTGTCACTTTTCCATGTGTTAGTTGTGTCTTCTGAGCAGTTTGTCAGCTTTTGGACACCTTTGAAGGTGTTTTCTATGTGTTTCTATGTGTTTTTGTTTTCCTGCCATTGGTTTTAACGGTGTTCGACGGTGTTCGACGAACAGTTCGACGAACATTTCGGCGAAGGGACCGAACTCCAACAGTACGGGGGTGGCTCAACTCTAGTCAGGATGGCCAAACGTTCTAAGGCGCTGCGTTCAGTTCGTAGTCTCTCCTGGAGGCATGGGTTTGAATCCCACTTCTGACATTAGCATTTTCTTTCAAGAAATTGTTCAGCTTCACTCCTGTTACTGATTAGTTGGGGGTCAGCTCTATTGGTGGCAATCTCAAACAGAAAACTAAGAGTGATGAGGCTTAGCAAAACCAATTCTCAACATTGGCACTTTGGCTGTATTCCTGGGGGTCCTTGAGGCAAATCTTAAATGTCCTGAATTTGTGCTTTCACAAAAGACTTCTGGGAACATCAAATAGTTTCTTTGTGCATATGTTAGTTGTTGTTTTGGCACCAGAAAAATACTGTGGATAGGAAAATGGGAGGGACTATTTCATCTCTATGTGTTCTCTGTCCCTATTAGGGCAGAGAGTGAACCTCCTAAGGTGCTGTCGTGGAAGATTCCTAGAAACCGTATTACCAGTAAGTCTAATTTCAGATTTTTCAACCTCAGGCATCAATAGACTATAAATATACTTAATAAACAAAAGCTAAAAGAGCAGATGAACATAGTTTAACAAGTCTGAAATGCGCATGTGATACTGACATCAAAGTTTCACCACATTTTGGGACAAATGTTTTCACTTTCAACATTAACAATCAGTAGAATATTTTCTCTAAATTTGCATCTCCTTTCTTCACTCCAATTGTTTGCAGCTAAGAAAAAATAAAGCTTGATGCAACATAATGCTTACAAATTGTGTTTTATGCTCTATCATCACCTGTCCTACAGAGACACAGTCAGAATTACCCTGGCAAATGGAGTAAAATTGAAAATGTAAAAAAAATCAGAATTGCTGTTTTTTTCTATTCATTCACAAAGAGTTAATGAAAGTTCTTAAATATGTACTGCAAAATAGGGGGACATTCAAATATAGATTATTTTGCCAAAACCAGTCAAAGTAAAAATAAATACAACCAGTTGTGACATTTGCAGTGTGTTGAGCAATCCTGAAATTAGATGTGTCCAACCGAAATAGATCATTTGGGAGAGCGTTAGACTGAAGATCTAAGGCTGCGTGCCCACGTTGCGGATTACAAGCGTTTTTGATGCGGAATTTTCGCAGTGGAAACGCTTGTAAAATGCTTGGTAATCCGCACCCCATGGTCTCCATGGGGATTCCGCAAGTTCTATACACATGCTGCGGATTTTTCCGCAGCGTTTATGCTGCATTCAAAAATCGGCAGCATGTCAATTAATTTTGCATTTCCGCAAGCGGAATTGCCTTTGTGCAATACCTTAAAAAACGCAAGGCAAATCCGCATGTGGAAAACGCGCGATAAATGTACGAAAAACTCGCGATAAATGCGTGAGAAATTCCGCATGCTTTTTTCCGGGAGAGGACTTGCAGAAATGAAGCAGAAATTTTCTGCTTCATTCCTGCAACGTGGGCACATAGCCTAAAGGTCCCGGGTTTCGGCAAAAGTCTTCTTCTTCACCCATTAAATTTTAAGCAGAAAATAAACAAAGCATATGGACTGACTGTTTACAGAGAATGTAAAAGTCCTAATCATTATAACTATCTACAGGAAATAAAATGATAGAAACTTAAGAACTGAACACTTTTATTTTTTGAGAAAAATAATATTTTTTGTAATTTTTCCTTCATTCTGGATGTCATCATTTTGTTTTATTTTAGTTTGACTTAGCTGTATGAGGATTTAAAGGAAACCTGATAGCTAATACGGGCAGCATGTATCGGACACTAGCTGAATGATTTCAGCCATGTATGTTTGACTATGAATTGCTGTGGCATTAGTGAGAAAAATATGCTTCTAAAATATGCCAGGAACAAACTGTTTGGGGAAAAAGTCAGGAAGGCAAAAAACACAAGCCCCAACTCAGGACCGTCATCTTTCATTCTAAAAATAGGGGGTTTCCACTTTAATGGTAAGACAAAGAATCCACAGATTTGGCATTTCTCTAGCGAGGAGAGCCCACTTAAAATGTATGGGGTGCTTGTCTCCATAAGCACAAGCTGGGCACTAAACTGGCTTATTTGCAATTCTGGATGTTGCAGAGTGAAAACACCTGTTCGACAAAAATAGTAATTGCCGGTGTTGATGAATTCATTGTGAGGAGTAATTTTTTAAATGGGATCACTTTGGAGGGGTTTCTGCTGTTTTGGTACTTTTGGAACTTCGCAAATGTCACCCGCAAAATATTCTTCCAAAATCTGCGTTCCCAAAACCCAAATAGCGCTCTTATTTTCAAAGGCCTGCTGTGTGACCAAACAGTAGTTTCTGAAGGCATATGGGGCATCACCGCATTTAAATGAAATTGTGCAACTTTAGATAGTTTCACAAGAAAAACTAAATATATATTGACCTAAATTTACCATTAATATAAAGTACAATGTGTTACAAAATAACACTATCAGAATCAAGGGGATATGTTAAGCATTGCCACATAAAGTGATACATGTCAGATTTAAAAAACGGTGCTTGGTCATCAAGCTCAAAATTGGCTGCAACTAATGTTGAGCGAGCATGCTCGACACTGCTCGGTACTCGCCCGTGCATCACGCTACTCGGGATGTTCGGCGAGCACCGAGCATTTCTGGGTTACTCGGGCGGGAGCTCGGGTCTCCGCCCTGCATGTTTGGCTCTCTTTACAGAGCCAATGAACATGCAGGGATTGCCAGCCAGTCACTGTAATGCCGCAGCCTTGTTGTTTGTGGGCATTACAGTGAATGGTTGGCTGCACAGCATCACCTCGAGTATTTAAAACCGGGCGCCGCCATCTTGGACACAGACGCTCCAGATCAGACAGTGTAGGGACAGCGCTGCTGAGCTAGGGAGAGATTTTTCCTGTGAAATAGTTAGTGTAGGGTCTGTAAAGGCTGCCAGAACAAACAAACAGTCCTTCTAAGGACTAATATCCATTCCAGATATCAAACAGGCAGGCAGGCAAGCTGTATAGGAGATGCAGTGGTAATACCAGCAAATGCTGCATTACAGTCCTGTGGGCTCCACTTTCTGAAATTGCTGGACTTAGCTGCAGGTCTCCGGGGCCAGTAAAAATCCTTTTTTTTCATCTAAATCCTCTTTTTTTTTCCTCCTACACACTGTACAAACACCCATTTAATTAACCTATTGGTGTGCCCTCCCCCCCCCCCAAAAAAAGTGTGTCTCTGATTTTTCAGACACAAATATATCTGTTGAAAATAGTCTGGTATAGGCCACTGAAACAGAAGTGTGGTTTTGCAGTTCCCCGGGTAAAATCTCTGTAGTATCCAGTTTTGGGACTTTGGTATCTAAAAAAAAAACAAGTTGAGTGTGTTGCTCACTGTTCAGCCACAAATCTATATATTTTAAAAAGTGTGGTATACACCAGTAAACATTAACTGTGGTTTTGCCATTTCACGGTAAAAAATCTCTATTATCCTGCTTTTCACATTTTTTGCAGTAAAAAAAAACAGTAGTGTCTACTAACTGTTCTGACACAAAAATATATCTGTTGAAAATAGTCTGGTGTACGCCTGACAAATCCCAGTGTGGTTTTGTAGTTCTATGGGTAAAATCTCTGTAGTATCCAGTTTTGGGCCTTTGGTATCTAAAAAAAAACAGTTTGAGTGTGTCGCTCACTGTTCTGCCGCAAATCTATATATTTTAAAAACTGTGGTATACACCAGTAAATTAAAACTGTGGTTTTGCAGTTCCATGTTAAAAATCTCTATTATCCCGCTTTTCGCATTTTTTGCAGTAAAAAAAAACAGTAGTGTCTCCTGAGTGTTCTGAGACAAGAATATATCTGTTGAAAATAGTCTGGTGTACGCCTGACAAATCCCAGTGTGGTTTTGCAGTTCTACGGGTAAAATCTATGTAGTATCCAGTTTTGGGCCTTTGGTATCTAAAAAAAACAGTTTGAGTGTGTCGCTCACTGTTCAGCCGCAAATCTATATATTTTAAAAGTGTGGTATACACCAGTAAACAATGACTGTGGTGTTGCCATTCCACGGTAAAAAATCTCTATTATCCTGCATTTCGCATTTTTTGCAGCAAAAAAAAACCAGTAGTGTCTACTGACTGTTCTGACACAAAAATATATCTGTTGAAAATAGTCTGGTGGACGCCTGACAAATCCCAGTGTGGTTTTGCAGTTCTACGGGTAAAATCTCTGTAGTATCCAGTTTTGGGCCTTTGGTATCTAAAAAAAAACAGTTTGAGTGTGTCGCTCACTGTTCAGCCGCAAATCTATATATTTTAAAAAGTGTGGTATACACCAGTAAATTAATACTGTGGTTTTGCTGTTCCACGTTAAAAAAGCTCTATTATCCTGCTTTTCGCATTTTTTGCAGTAAAAAAAAACAGTAGTGTCTCCTGAGTGTTCTGACACAAAAATATATCTGTTGAAAATAGTCTGGTGCACGCCTGACAAATCCCAGTGTGGTTTTGCAGTTCTACGGGTAAAATCTCTCTAGTATCCAGTTTTGGGCCTTTGGTATCTAAAAAAAACAGTTTGAGTGTGTCGCTCACTGTTCAGCCACAAATCTATATATTTTAAAAAGTGTGGTATACACCAGTAAACAATAACTGTGGTTTTGCCATTCCACGGTAAAAAATCTCTATTATCCTGCTTTTCGCATTTTTTGCAGTAAAAAAAAACAGTAGTGTCTCCTGAGTGTTCTGACACAAAAATATATCTGTTGAAAATAGTCAGGTGTACGCCTGACAAATCCCAGTGTGGTTTTGCAGTTCTACGGGTGAAATCTCTGTAGTATCCAGTTTTGAGCCTTTGGTATCTAAAAAAGACAGTTTGAGTGTGTCACTCACTGTTCAGCTGCAAATCTATATATTTTAAAAAGTGTGGTATACACCAGTAAATTAAAACTGTGGTTTTGCCATTTCACGGTAAAAAATCTATATTATTCTGCTTTTCACATTTTTTGCAGTAAAAAAAAACAGTAGTGTCTCCTGAGTGTTCTGACTCAAAAATATATCTGTTGAAAATAGTCTGGTGTACGCCTGACAAATCCCAGTGTGGTTTTGCAGTTCTACGGGTAAAATCTCTGTAGTATCCAGTTTTGGGCCTTTGGTATCTAAAAAAAAACAGTTTGAGTGTGTCGCTCACTGTTCAGCCGCAAATCTATATATTTTAAAAAGTGTGGTATACACCAGTAAACAATAACTGTGGTTTTGCCATTACACAGTAAAAAATCTCTATTATCCTGCTTTTCGCATTTTTTGCAGTAAAAGAAAACAGTAGCGTCTCCTGACTGTTCTGACACAAAAATATATCTGTTGAAAATAGTCTGGTGTACGCCTGACAAATCCCAGTGTGGTTTGCCATTCCACGGTAAAAAATCTCTCTTATTCAGGCTTTGATATTTTTTCCATAAGGAAAAACAGTAATAGTTTCTCCCTGATTGTTCTGATTGTTTAAAAGAGTCGGGTGTAGGCCAGAGAAATAGAACTGTGGTTTTCCTCTTCCACGGTTCTAATCTACTTTCTATTACTCTTTTTCCATTGATAGTGCGAGTGTAAGCTATTTTATTTCCTTTACAATGGGCAAGGCACGTGGCAAGGTACGTGGAACTGGACATTCTGGTGATGATGCGTGCAGAGGATGGGGCCGTGGCCAAGGTGAAAATGTGCCACAACCAACAGCCACATCTTCTCGCTCCCACTTCTTGACCGAATTTCTAGGGAAGCACAGTTCTATGGGAAGAGAACGAAAGAATGTATGTTATGCAAGAAGTGATAATAACATGATTTTAAAGCGAGTAGACAAAATGGAGTTTCTCTAGCATGAGTATCAATATGTCCTTTGCATTCCCCCCTAAAAATTATGTTATTATCAACAATAGAGGTGCTATCCCAGGGTCATGCTCTGAGCCTGAGGGACATTGGTCTTCACTCAATTAGTGCCCTTGTTACCAATTGAGGCTGTTGCGGCATGTCTATTCCCCCTTGTTAGTTGTTATAATCATAAGCTCAGATCTGAGGTTGGTCGGGGCAAGCGGGTAAAGTTCATCATTCCCTTGTCATCCATGTCCTCAATGCTGGTTACATCTGGGAGGTCTGTGTATAGTCCGTGTATAGTAGCATGGATGTTGGTTGGCAGCGTCCTCCTTGCTCTCTGATGACTGGCAGGCTTTCCTCATGTAAAATGGAATACAATAAAAGACTAGTTTTAGTAAAACATATTAAAAACAAGCAACAATATGCAACACTCTTTGGTCTTTAGTCCAGCACTAAAGTATGTTGATTAGCCACTATGATAAGCTGATTCTGCACCGCAACAGTAGTATTAATTACTTCCAATACACTCTAAATCTGGTCATCTAAGTAATTAGTGAACTCCACTAATTTGTCTCACATTTGTATTACCATAGGGTAGAGGAAGACAATACTGGCTATCTTATTGGGTATACGTATACTCATTTGTACTAAATGAGGTCTTCCTGATGGGCGTGGGGTGTTGTCTTTGGCACGTTTATAGATGGTATGAAGAGGGATGGTTCTCAACTCTACTTTACTATGGGGAATAAGATAAGTGGCTGAAGTTAGCCGGGCCAACGTACAAGTCCCCCCTACTCCGACTGGAAGCCATTTATACGCATTATTCCCACAGACCCAATATGTGGCTGATGGTAAATCCCATAAAGCAGAGTGCTGTAATACTAATTTATGTACCAAATCGATAAAAATTGTGTTATTTGAAAACATACATCATGAAGGCATTTGTCCCAGGGGGTTACAATATCAATATCCAACATTTGGATTGCCACATGTTGGATTACTAGGCTTATATTCAGAAAATTCATTACAAGGGACGTTACCAGATATTTTATAACATGTCATTGGTGCCTTTTATAAACAGATTTGTATGTACCCATGAATGATTATGAATATATCTTTCCAATAATGACAGTCTGGAAAGGGCATACTAGCGGCTGAAACTGGTGAGTGAGTACATATCCAACAGTCACTGATCTGGTTGTTTTCTAATTGTCTTAATTCTTGTACCAAAATCTGATGGTGAGTAATGAACTTATTATTAAAGGGGTCAGTACTCTGTTGTAGGCTTTTCCAGGTATTGACTAGTTTAACCATACATATTATCATAAAACATCTCAGCTTTTGGGATTGTCAGGAGCACTTGGTATGGTCCGTCATACAATGGTTCTAGTCCATGTTTCCGAACATGCCTCTTCACATACACATAATCTCCAGGCCTGAAGGTAAGACAACCTTCTGCATCAGCTGGATCTGGAATAGAAGATGATACTAACGCATGGGTGTTAGTTAAGGCTTTGGTAAGCTGAATCACATATTGCACAACATAATCTGTTTCTTCTGATAATTGTTGTGGGGTAAATCTAGCTATGGCTGGTTGTGACCCAAACAGTATCTCATAGGGTCACAGTTTGTGTTTCCCTATGGGTGTGGTGCATATGTGATATAGTGCAATGGGAAGGAGCTCAGGCCACTGGGCCGTAGTCTCCTGCATCATTTTGGTTCACTGCCCTTTTAGTGTGCCATTCAATCTCTCCACCTTGCCACTTGACTGTGGATGGTAAGGAGTATGTATCGTCACTGTTGATCCGATCATAGTGCATATTTCTTGATATACGCATGAGGGAAAGGCTGGTCCTTGATCATTTTTGATAACTTCTGGGACTCCATACCGGCAAACAACTTCAGAGACCAGCTTCTTGGCGGTAGTCTTGGCAGTCATGTTTGGAACGGCGAATGCTTCTGGCCAACTGGAAAACATATCCACTACCACTAAGCAGTCCATGGGGCCAGGAGGCTGCAACGGCTGGATACAGGAGTCGAGGCAAACAGTACAGTTGTTTCTTCTTCCATAGCCCATCTATCAACTTAGCACCCGCCTCCTTCCACGACTGGCATTCTTATTTAGAGCATAGAGCGTGTGGAGCGACAGCCAACTGTCTTGGTAGTTTCACCGCTTCCATCAATTGTCTGACGCTTTCAGCATTTTTCACAGGAGAACCTGCAGTCAGAGCTTTGAGCTCTGCTTCCTGTGCTGACATACTGGGAGGTAAGACTGCATCCTCTACCAATGTATCTTCAGTTGTGACAGCATATCCAGTATGAAACCTGCCAGAGGTGTCAGCATATCTGGATCATCCATCCGT
Source organism: Phyllobates terribilis (assembly GCF_046119375.1). Lineage (NCBI taxonomy): Eukaryota > Metazoa > Chordata > Amphibia > Anura > Dendrobatidae > Phyllobates > Phyllobates terribilis. The sequence continues at coordinate 2,106,347 of NW_027362825.1, forward strand.
ATACAACGCAAGTTCTGGGTCATCCAAGGGTACTTCCCCCACTAGAGCAAGTGGAGTTGACTCCGCAGTAATTTGTTCCGGACAATCATGCGGTGGAGCCTCTTTCCCCTCTCCTTCAGGTGCTGGTAGCAGGGTGGCTGGGTTGATGGTGGTGAACCACCGGTGTAACTTCACATTTTCTGGCAAAATCAACGAAAATTGCAGCCACAGGTGTCTCTGTGTAGACAGATGTTTAGGTGGTTGCTGTGTGGCGTGAACCGCTTGTAGACAGCTGGGATTGTTGCAACAGTTCTTGGTGCTCCTTGTTGTTTACATCAGCCAGATTGTCTTCTCTTAATGCATCATACAGGGGCTGCATCAGACGTGAGGCGTCTGGGATCCATTGTCTTCAATGTGTACATAGTCCGAGAAACTGTTGCAGCTCTATGGAATCTTTTGGGAATGGTAGCAGGTAGATGGCCATCTTCCTTTCTTCTGTGAGATGTCTGGCACCCTGAGTAAGGCAATGGCCTAAGAAGACCACTTGACAAAGGCAAAACTGAAGCTTCGAGGCTGAGACTTGACAATTCAGATTTGCCAGATGCTTGAGGAGGCTAACACTGGCCCTGATGGACACTTGCTCCGTGTAAATGTAATATGTAAATGCAAACAGAAACTGACAGTCTTTGTGTAGTGGAATGATAATAAAAAAACAAAACAAAAAAAAAAAACAGACAACATGTACGTGCATCTATTAGATGCTTAAGGATATATGACCATGTAGAAAATTAATTTACATAAACACATATATTGCTCTGTCACACACTGATCATGATGATCTTTCTCATACACATTCTGGGATTCTGGGTGTAGTGTGTATTGCGGCCTGTATTTCGGGTGTGCTAAGATGGCTACCACCAGAAGGAAGCATACTACAGGAAGGGTGCACCAAGATGGCCACCGCCAAAGGGACATGTGGTCAGAGGCTGGAGGTGATGCAATATGTGTAGCAACATGGCCGCTACAGGAAGGGTTGGAACTTTGGGCGGATATAGGTATAACAGATGAGGATAGTAGAACTAGGAGTGACTTGGGTAGTGGCAAGGGGTGTGTCTCCTGGACGGGGCACGTGACATGCAACACAATAATCTGCTGACAATGGATTCTGCTGGCCACAATTAGAACATTTCCACCAATTCATTACTCCGCCATTATCGGAGAGCAGTATCTTTGTAATACACATAACATAGCGTCTTTCCCTTATTGTCTGTATTTTCTTCCTCCATTCACCTTTTTTCCCTCTCTGCTCTGTATGAAGCCAAGGCCGTTCTGCTATGCTAGCAGCTGTAACTGGGCGCTTATCTGGCAGCGCGCATATTTCAGTTAACCATTTAAGTTCCTCCACATATCGACATACTTTTTCCTTCGGTCAACAAACTCAGTGCAACCTTTCCTCACATGTATTCACTACTTTCCAATATTTCAACATTCCATTGGTATCTGATATGTTACTCATAACCGTGGGTAGTGCCCCTAAGATGCAGACCTCCTCTATGTGTGCATCAGAGTTTGGATCTTTTAAAGTAAGGATCATCTGACCATTGTCCTGGAATTGGATTCTGGATTGGAATTTAGACAAGAGGTCTGCTCATAAAAGATTTACCTGGCAGATCGGGAATATGCCATTACTTCTGGAAATAGGCCAATTGGAATAGGTTTGGTGAAAGTGTGTTTGTTAGATCTGCCATCTACACCGATCAATATTAGATTATCGTTAGAAAATTGGACTGGGTCAGTTCAGTGGATTGATTTTAAAATGGAGTTGGCCGCCCCAGTGTCTACCATGAACTTTACCGGATGGATTCCCTCATTTCCTCCCACTGGGAGAACTACAGATGAACAGAACTCGGGGGTGATTACGGGCAGCATCACGATGGCAGACTCTGGTTGGCCTTCCTTTCAGAACGGGCGGTCCTGGGGAACATTTTCTCATGGCAAGTCCCGTGGGCCGGGTGTCCTATTTCTGAATACGGGGACTTGCGTGGTGCACTGACCAGCAGGGGTGTGACAGTCTCTTTGGAAGTGTCCTGCTCGGCCACACCTCCAGTACTGAAGACGTGAATTCACTATTGGTCTTCTCTCGAGATACATTACTTGCTGATCAGGTACCACCATGAGGTAATAGTGGGGCTGTAAGGGAGGAGGAGGAAACCGGGGGAGCAAGGGGGGATACTGTGCTATGGGTACTGCGGGTGCAGCAATTACCATTGTACTGATTGTGGGGAGATCTTGGAGGTAGGGGAATACTGGAGGAGACCAGATTTCGGGTTTGATTGTGGGTTTGATTAATTGAGCAGCATAATCAACAAGATCCCTGTCGATGGCCAAGAGTCTTATCTCTCTCAATTTAGTTAGATGCATGGCAATACACTGCTTTATTGCTCCGACTATTATTTTGGCCGCAACCTCTTTTGGGCATCCAAAGATACCAGTGGAAATGAATGGCAGGGCTAGGGTTGGGGCCGCATGAAGCTGTGATGCATATGCCAGGGTGTTTTGGATTGTTTCTTTAAGCAGGTGTTGTGACCTGGGTAAATCCAGGGGATCATATTTTGGTCCAACCGCATGTATAACAAACTGACATGATAGCTTTCCGGCTCTTGTAGCCACCACCTCTCCTTCTCTTAATGGTCCATGGTCACAGATGTAATCATTAGATGCAGCTTGTATTGTAGGTCCCCCAATATGACATATCTGTGCAGCTAGCCCCCACCCATTGTGCAGTTTCGCATTTGCTGCGTTTACAATGATCCCAACCTGCTGTTGTGGTATACTCCCCATGCCTATTCTCAGTATAGTGGAGAAATTTGAAGGACTATTCAGTAAAACAGATGCCACTTCCTGATACTCGTGTCCATGTTCTATTTCCCCAGTTTGGGAGAGGGTGAATAGGGAAGAGTTCAGAGGACCCTGGGTCTCTCTGAATGGAGTATGGACCATGGCAGGGGCAGGTGGGGGTGGTGGTTTATAATACCCCCCGTCTACATTAAGTAATGGGCAGGTTGGTGCTATAACACCGGGTTTACGTGCTCCACAATTATAGCACGTCTTGCACCATCCTGAATTAGTGACCCAACACACATTACAGAGCCAACCGTCTGGGTTATATGATGGTGGCTGACTCTCAGTGGGAAGTGCAGGGTATTTAATTTCATAAGGTATAAATTGCTCAGTTTCCGGATTCAGGGGCTGGGGTACTGCTACATTTGTGGGAGATGCATCTTTAGGGGCTTTAGATTTGGATTGTGGACACATAATTTGGGAAGGGGGGGGGCCTACTTCCTCCTGTACTTTTTCAACATATCCTTCATCACAAATCTCATGTGCCACTTTCCTAAAGTTTTCAGCATCTTCCAACAATCCACAGTCAACTAATTTTCCTCTATTGTGGCGAATTCCTTCGTCCCACAACACAGGCTGAAGCCTCCCCTCCACAGGAAAATGTAACACTTTAAACACTTTTGGCGCGTGCTTAAATGATCTTTTCCCTTCTCGACTGATCATGATATTCTTCACATTCTCTCCCTCCTGTCTCTCTCTCTCCTCCTGGAGAGACAAATTCTTTCTGCTCCACAGAAACATTGATTATTCACTACAACTGACAAAAAGATCCTTAATTTGTGCACAGCAAAGTCTGGCCAGAGCTCTCAGCTGTTCCACTATTAACAACTCACCCCTCCCATTGGGGGAATTCTTTCACAGCACAATGAAAGGAGGAGCACCTTTTGCATCAGCTTTGCAGCTCTTAGCAACTTAGCAGCGCTCCGGACACTCGATATACATATATCTACTTGCGTGTCCTACCCAATCTTCGATCACCTGCCGCAACTGAAGCTAACAATGTTCAGTCTCTCCTAAGGATTTTTGTCAGAAGCTGAGAAAGATTCACACAATATTCACTTGTCAATCCGAGGTGATACTGCTTTGAAGTTAAATAATATCAGACTCCTAATGGGACTTCACCCCTTATAGTCTCACCTTTGACTACATCCAAAGAGGACATCCAGAGATACTGCAAACAACCACACACCACGTGGAAACCACGCCAAACGGTCAGTGTCACTAGTAAAGAACTTGTGCACTTACCATGGCTTTTTGTGGGGGATGATCAGTCCCAATTCCAGTGGGGGAGGCTGAAGGCAGGTCTCTCTTTGTGGACGTCCAGAGGTGGAGGGGCGTCCCTGGTTAGGGATCCGAGTCACGGCACCAACTGTTAAGGGAGGGCAATAACCCTTCACGGTTGACCAAGTGAGTGTCAAATTATTAAATTATTATGTTGATTGCAATCCACAGAAGACCAAACGGAAACAATGTTCTGTATTGGGAGGTTTCAAAGAATCTCTGATCCCGTTTATTTTGCAAAGCATTTTATATTGTTTTGAGTATATCAAATAGCCAATCAACTCTACAGCCATACTACAATACTATAGGCTAACTGATGTGAGTACAATTATTACGGAAACACATATATGGTCATATTATCATTGTTAGTTTGAAGCACTATGGAAATTTTACAAGGTCAAACCTGGCCTAAACAAGTTAGATAACAGTGTCTGACAAAATGTTCTCTTGAGAAAAAGTTAGTGTGAGATAAGTTCTATGCGAAGAGAAAGAAAGAATGTATGTTATGCAAGAAGTGATAATAACATGATTTTAAAGCGAGTAGACAAAATGGAGTTTCTCTAGCTTGAGTATCAATATGTCCTTTACAAAAATAGTCTGGTGAACGCCTGACAAATCCCAGTGTGGTTTTGCAGTTCCACGGGTAAAATCTCTGTAGTATCCAGTTTTGGGCCTTTGGTATCTAAAAAAAAAAACAGTTTGAGTGTGTCACTCACTGTTCAGCCGCAAATCTATATATTTTAAAAAGTCTGGTAAACAATAACTGTGGTTTTGCCATTCCACGGTAAAAAATCTCTATTATTCAGGTTTTGGTATTTTTTCCGTAAGGAAAAACAGTAATAGTTTCTCCCTGATTGTTCTGATTATTTAAAAGAGTCGGGTGTAGGCCAGAGAAATAGAACTGTGGTTTTCCTCTTTCACGGTTCTAATCTACTTTTTATTACCCTTTTTCCATTGATAGTGCAAGTGTAAGCTATTTTATTTCATTTACAATGGGCAAGGCGCGTGGCAAGGTTCGTGGAACTGGACATTCTGGTGATGGTGCGTGCAGAGGACGGGGCCGTGGCTAAGGTGAAAATGTGCCACAACCAACAGCCACATCTTCTCGCTTCCACTTCTTGACCGAATTACTAGGTAAGCACAGAACAACACCAGTATTGCGAACTGATCAGTGTGAACAGGTTATTAATTGGATAGCAGATAATACTTCCAGTTACCTGGGCACCACCACCTCCGGTCTGTCTTCCACACGGTCAACTCTTAGTAGCTGTGAGTCTCGACCGCATACTCCTCCTCACCCTGATGCTCCTTCCTCCCATCATGCCGAGTGTCGTCAGCCAGCAATTGATCCCACACTTGGACACTCTGAAGAGCTGTACACTGGTCCATTTCCATATTTGTGCCCCTCGCCTGCTACGCTTGAAGTGGTGGAAGAGGAGATCCCATGTAGTGATGACCAAATATTTGAATAGCCACGGCCACAGGAAGTTGACGCTGGCAATTTGTCACAAGAGGTGGACGATGACGAGACACAATTGCCAGGAAGTGAGGAGGAGCATCGTGGTGAGCAAGTGGAAGTGGAGGAGGTGGTGAATGATCTAGTAACTGACCCAATGTGGCAGGAGGACATGCAGAGTGAGGCCAGCAGCACACAGGGGGAGGGAGGCAGAGTACCCCAACAGGCAGGAAGAAGCAGTGTGGTGGCCGCAGACAGAAGGCGGGCAACCGTTCCCTATAACACCAACACGAGGGATGTTGCCAGTACAAGCGGTAGGTCTTCCAGAGTCAGGAATTTTTTTAAAGACTCTGCTGATAACCCCAAAAAGGCCATTTGTACCACCTGCCATGCCAGCATCAGCAGGGGTGACAAAACTACCCGCCTGACCACCACCAGCATGATCAGGCACATGGCAGCAAAGCACCACGACCAGTGTCAGCGGGTGTCACCACTGCTTCTTCCGCTGTTGTGCATGCAATAGAACCCCCTGTTGTGTGTGCAAGGCAATCCCCTGTCCATACTGCATGTAAAGATGCCCCCTCCTCTCAGTCTTCACTTGTTATGGCAGTTTCTCAAGAAAAAGCATTAACGTCCACGTCCATGTCCCACCGCAGCATTCAATTGTCCATATCCCAGACCTTTGAACGAAAGCGGAAATTTGCAGCTAATGCCCCACAGGCCACAGTCCTAAATTCGCACATTTCAAGACTGCTTGAATTGGAAATGCTGCCTTTTAGGCTGGTGGAGACGGAATCCTTCCGCAACCTTATGGCGGTGGCCGTCCCTCGGTACTCGGTCCCCAGCCGACACTATTTGGCCCGGTGTGCCATCCCCGCACTACACAAGCATGTGTCACAAAACATCTGCGTTGCCCTCAACAACGCAGTTACTGGGAGAGTCCACCTGACAACGGACACGTGGACAAGTGCTTGTGGCCAGGGACGGTACATCTCCCTGACGGCACACTGGGTAAACATAGTGGAAGCCAGGACCCAGTCGGACCTTGGGACGGAACACATCCTCCCCACACCGAGGATTGCGGGCCCTATGTCAGTCAGAGTTGCCCCCACAGTATTCAGCTCCTGCGCATCATCCTCCTCCTCATGTTCAGCCTCCATCTCAGATATCACAACATCAGTTACAAGCTGGAAGCACTGCAGTACTGCCTCCGCCAAGCGGCAACAGGCTGTGCTGAAACTCATAAGCTTAGGTGATAAACCTCACACTGCTTGTGAGTAGTTTTGAGCCACCCCGGTAGTGTTCGAGTTCGGTTCGTCGAACACCCGTATGTTCGCCGAACTGTTCGTCGAACTGTTCATCGAACTGTTCATCGAACACCTTCGAACACCGTTAAAACCAATGGCAGGCAAACAAAAACACATAGAAATACATAGAAAACACATAGAAAACACTTCAAAGGTGTCCAAAAGCCGACAAACTGCTCAGAAGACACAACTAACAAATGGAAAAGTGACAAGTACATATAGTCATGCGAAAAGAAAAGAGGTGGAGAAGTAAAAGGAGGGGGAGACACCGATATAGGCATGTCATGCCATTCTAAAACCAAAAAAGTGCGAAGCCGACACGGCCAGTCCGTTCCTGCCCGTGCCACCTCCGTGTCGCCGGGTTTGTGGCAGAGCTGCGGTGGACCCTGACGGCCAGCCCCCCTCTCCCAATACTGGTGCCTGTCCACTGGTGGGTCGAGCGAGCCCCCCTGCGGTGGAGGCAGGTCTAATCTTTTTAATTTAAATTGTCTCTCTAATTTGAATGAGTACACTTTAAATCCTTTTACAAGGATCTATTCGAGGGCAAGTCTCATGCCAGCAGCCGTGGTAATTCCAGCTCCAGTAGCGTCCACTAAAGCTGCTGCAGTTAAAAAGCTTTTATAAGGATTGAGCTTGGCGGACCACCGCAAGGTGTCCTACTGCAAGTCCCAGCCCCTGTGCCTTAGGGTGCCTCCCCGATGCTCTTCACTGAGTGTCCCGGGGGCCAGAACCATTTCCTTTGAAAAAATTAAGTGTCCAAGCTACAGGTGGTGTAGCTTGCTTAACAGCTGGGTTAATCCGCTGACTAGCAGACACTGCTACTAGGCACAAAGTATTGCTTGGGCTACATGCAGTTAAAAATTTGTAATTAGATACTCTCGTTGGATGCTGAGAAAGCATTCCATAGAGTCTCCTGGCACGCCATATATTATTCTCTTAAAAAGCTTGGGGTAGGGGACCCTGTTATAGCCAAAATCATGGCCCTGTATCGCAATCCGTCAGCTAGGCTGAAGATAAATGGAACATTTTCATCACCTTTCATAATCACCAATGGGACAAGGCAGGGATGTCCTCTGTCCCCTCTCTTATACATCCTAGTGATGGAGCACCTGCTCTCATCAATTCACGATAACCCCAATATTAAGGGGATTGAGGTGGGAAGCACCAAGTACAAGTGCTCTGCATTTGCTGATGATGTCCTAGTATGTATCACTCAACCACATATATCCATCACTGCTGTTATGGCTGAAATAGATCACTTTGGTACATGGTCAAATTTTAAATAAATTCAGCGAAGTCTGAGGCCCTCGATGTCTCCCTCCCCAAATCCATACAGGATTCCATCCAATCCAACTTTCCCTTTGTCTGGCCCTCACAGGGTATCAAATACTTAGGGATTCATATTCATAGAGACCTCTCCCGTCTATTTTATCTTAATTTTGGGCCCTTTATTGAACAACTCCATAGAGATCTTACTTCTTGAACGTTGAAGGATTTTTCCTCGTTCGGCAGAATAAATATACTAAAAATGAACGTCCTACCTAAACTCTTATACCTCTTCCAAACCATTCCCGTGGCAATTCCCTCAAATTTCTGGAAAAGACTACGCAGTAGCTTTTGCAGATTTATCTGGGCAAGTGGGCGTCCACGCATTCGGGGGGACGTTCTGATCAGACACAAACAAAAGGGGGGCCTTAGCCTTCCGGATTGTAGAAGGTATTACATGGCAGCAGTAAGTAAGAAGTAGAATCCTGGACTTCTTCCATCATTCGGAGGGGAAATTGTGCTTCAAAATAGCTCAATCCATTTGTCCTAAAGCTCTTACCACTCTCCCATGGTGCGCCCATTTAATTGTCCCCTCTCTTGGTCTCATGTCATATATTACTTATGCCACTGCTTTGGCTTTGAGATCCCAAAAAAAAAGCTTATCCTCATTCGACCCCCAGGGCCCCTTGCTCCCGATTTCAGATAATCCAGATTTCCCACCAGGACTATCTGCAAATAGATTTCTCGGTTCCAATAAATCCCATCCGATATTATTTTCTCATGTCATCTCCAATACTTCGCTGCTCCCCCTCAATGACTTGTTACAGGGAAGAGCCACTTCCCCGAAGGCTAATTTTGAATATAGCCAGTTGCAACACTTCTATTCAACTGTGAAGAAGCGCACACATCTTCATAGAGATCTCACAAACTTTGAAAAATTGAGCCTATCATTGTCACCCCCTACACACTCCATCTCTCTACTGTATAATCTCCTCATTGCCCAGGTAACTGACAATAGGCCACGACTGCATGGGAAAGGGAACTGGGGAAGTCCTTCTCTGACTCACAATGGGATAAATGTTTATTCCTAAAACATAAAACCTCAAAAGGGTCTAAAGCTCAGGAAACCTCCTTCAAAATTATCTCTAGATGGTACCGGGTACCAGCAGTCCTTCATAGATGGTATCCATTGGTCTCAGATAGATGTTGGAGATGTGGGGAGGGGGAAGGGACAATGTCACACATATGGTGGGCATGCCCTATAATAAATGCATTTTGGGCAAAGGTGGTTCCCATGATTGAGAAAATAACTGGTTTGACTATCCCTAATACGCCAGAAGTCCTCCTTTTCTCAATGTTACCAATAAGTAAATGTAGTTATAAAAGGTCATCAATAGGCTACCTAATACAGGCGGCTAAGAATGTCATTCCACGACACTGGAAAAGCAGAGACCCACCCACTGTGGGCTGATGCTGATAGATACTGTGTGATTTGGAGGGATTGGATTGATTTGCAAAACTCTGACGCCTACCATCTAGCCCCCAACTAAAGATATCCATGATGTCGGCACAACAATGATCATAATCACACTCTATTGATTGGTGGTCTGCCGTGGTCCGCTCCCTCTCTCTCTATCTTTCATACGGAAAAATACATGATTGATCTGGATATTGATGGAAAACCCTCCCTGTACCCCCCAATGTACTGTCGTTATGCATAGATTTATAGTTATACTACCCATTTTACTATGTATATTGTATTTTCTTGTACTTTTTCAACACAAAAATAAAAAAAAAAATTAATTTGAAAAAAAAATTGTAATTAGATCTACAGGCGGTGGCTACTCCGCTGACTAGCAGACACTGAAGCTTTGGAGCAGACCTCTGATTCCCAGGCTATAGTATGAGTAAACAGCTCTTCAGACTCAACCATCTGTGTTACCCCAAGCCATAGTGTATGTAGTTTCTTGCGGTTAAAAGGGGGGGGGAGACCCGACCCACCTGGAATTGACGATGGCAACGTCATGTAAAACACAGCAAGGGGACTCCAAAAAGAGTTTCCATTTTTTCCCAAAATTGTGGCACAGACACCACTTAAGTGGCATCAATTGTCCCAGAGTTGCTTAAAATGGTTGGTGAGGTCATTTTCCAAAATCCTCAAGCTTTTAGTCTCCCCAGAATGACACAGGTGGGGCAGATGGTGGTTGTCCCAGCCCGCTAGGCCGCATTGTAGCACAGTGAGCTTCGCACTGCAACTTAAGCTTCATATCCATGTGACGGTTCATGCATGAAGTACTCAAACTATGGATTTTTTGGCCTCTACTTAGCTTTTGGTGACAAATGTTACAGATAAGACGAGTTGGGTCATCCTTATCGATCTGAAAAAATGCACAGGCTATGCAAGGTTTAGAGCCCATGCGACTCTGCTACTAGCAATACTATCAAATGATTGGCTGGGTTAGATGCAGAGCGTCTGGGTTGGTTGGGGGTCCTCACAGTCTGCCTAGGCTAGATGCAGCTAAAAATTATTATTAAATACATAGGCGGTGCAGCTTGCTTCGCAGCTGGGCTAATACGCCCAAAGTATTGGTAGACTCTATACTAAATAAGGAAGGATTCACTGACTGTGGTGGCCCCTCCATGGGCCGTGGCGATTGGTGGAGATTTGGTGGATGATTAGAGGAGAAAGTTCCTTAATAGAGAAAGTTGGTGGATTTATACTTTAAATACATGTGTACCAGCGGGTTTAAACATCAGACATGATTTGAAGTATCATTATGAATGATCATTTATAGATTATTATTATTATATATGTTCCTTTTTTCTTCTTTTCTTTTTCTTTAGGATTATTTACATTTATATGCATTGTTTCTATGCTATACGATTTTAACATGGTATGTGTGTTTACATTTCTGATTAACTCAGCCTTGAACAGGTGGATAGCAGGACATGACATATAAATTCCACTTCCTTGCTGTTTTTTTGCAATGCAATGCAATGATTAAGAACCTTTAGTTCGAAACGCGTTTGCTGTTCTTCTCCAAGGTGGACTTTTAAAATATTTTTTGTATGACCCAATAAAAAGTGGATTTTAGAAGATTTGTTCAGCTGGATCTTCCTAGTTCCTCATGTTCGTCTTGTAGCATTCCTGGCTCCGTGCTGTTGATCTTCTAGGTGGGTGAGCTGATTTTTTCCTTTCTTTTCTACCATGTGGCGATTGGTCATCCACTTTCGCTGCCCCTTACTCAACGAATTCACAAACATCTCCTGTCGGTTTGGAGTCCCATTATGCCCAACCAAAAACATAGGCCCCACAACTAAAAAAAATCGTTCTTAGGCATCGAAATCGACACCACAGCAAGGTTGTTCCGCCTCCCATGGGAAAAAATACCAAAACATTACACCTGATCTAGGTTTTTTGCGCAGTATGGAAAGTAACACTACAGCAGATGCAAGTATTACTAGGTCTCCTCGTGTTTGCGAACCGGGTGATGCCAGTCGGAAGGGTTTTTTCTCTTCATTTATTGCCCGCAACAAAAGGGGCATCTAAACCGAGTCATACAATCAGAATCAGCAGGCAACTACGGGCGGACTTAGAGGTGTGGAAAACCTTCTTATAATCATTCAACGGTCACACGTTATTTATGTCAGCAGAACAGTCTAACATTCAACTAAAATTATTCACCGGGGCGGCAGAATCAGGCGGATATGCAGCGATACTAAGTAACCAATGGTGCACAAGCTTATGGCCTCCGTATTGGGCAGAACAAGTGCTGACAAAAAATCAGACAGTCCTGCAACTGTTTCCTATAGTGGTAGCAATAGAAATATTGGGTGTGCGTCTGGCTAACAAAAATATACTCTTCATAACCAAAAACACCAGCCTAGCGCACTGCATTAATAATATGGCATCATCGTCTCTCCCAGTGCTAGGTCTACTACGCCCGCTAGCATTCCTGTGCCTAAAACACAATGTATGGGTCTGCGCTAGCCACGATGCTGAGGGGTCTAACGCTGCTGCTAATGCTTTATCAAAATTCAATTGGCAGATTTTCACAGAGCTCCTCCCCAACACCAACCCATTGGGCAACAGTTGCCCAGCCTCCTTATGGGATCTAGTGGAGAATAGTTGATGCCATTAATCAGAGCGTCAGTTGCCCCGTCAATGTGGCAAGCATACAGTAAGGCATGGGAACAGTGGACACGATTAGTAGCAGCAGACGGGTTGACCAATTTGATCAAGCCAGATTACAAGTCACCATAGAATTTCTCCACCAGCTAATGATGAGGGGCATATCAGGGGCGTCAGCGCAGCGGTGGCTGACCAGAGTAGCATTTCACTTCCAACTACTGAATTGGGGATATGTGACAAAGAGATTCATCATCAGACAATCCATAAAAGGGTGGAAAAAGGGTCAGCCAAGTCAGGAGTGTAGACGTCCCATCCCGTGTCACTAAAACTGATTTCTCACATCATATCCCTAACACCATTAACATGATACTCACAATTCGAAGCAACACTACTGTCTACTGTATTTGCGATCGCCTTCTTTGGGGCGCTATGCATAAGCGAATTAGTCCCTTAATCCAAAATTAACACCAGTGGAGGCTTATTACACCAGGATGTAGTCATAGCCAATAATGCAATACGTCTACGCATACGCCAATTGAAAACGGTTCCAGCGGGCAGGGGCACTTGGGTACTTCTACAACCCACAAATGGTACGCTGAATCTGGTAACAATAGTAAAAACATATATAACCATCAGATCACAAAGTAATTTCTTCCTATCACACATTGATGGAACGCCATTATCAAGATAACAGTTCCAAGCTATATTTAATAAATGCATAACATCGGCAGGGAACCACCCCAAAGATTATGGGACACACTCATTCCGCATAGGCGCGGCCACGGAAGCAGCAAGAGCAGGACTGTCAGAAACGGAAGTTCAGAGGATAGGGAGATGGCGATCCACGTGTTTGGCGAGATACATAACACCGGACTTGTTATCCTAACGATGTTTGTTTCATTTACAAGTGACGCTAAGCCAACAGTGTGGGTGATAGGCCACTCGTATATATATTGTGCAGAAAAAAGGGCGAAAATCTGCCCAGGAGGGAGGAAATTTGAGTTTCATAACACATATTTGAACAGGAGAGGTATTAGAGAACTGCAATGGCCACATGTACTAATGGAGGTAATAAAGGAAGGGAGAGAGGCAAGAGGTCCGGTCATCTTAGTTATACAGGCCGGGGGAAACGACCTAGGTCATCACTAGAGCGCATAACTAATGGCAATAATGAAACTAGACACTAAGCGCTTCAGAGAATTTTTCACAAAAATAGTCAGAGATTGTGCCGATCGCGGTATGGCAAGGTGCCCGAGACATCACGGCCATCGAACGGACAAGGCGGCTAATAAATATTTGGATGCCAAAATTTATAAGAGACAGAGGCAGACAACTGGAAGGAGATAAAGCAGGCCTCATACTGCCCGACTGTGTTCACTTAATGGATATTGGACTGGACATATTCCTGTCAGGACTCCAGGACGGAGTGGAACAAGCGTTAAGAGTGATGGATGGGGGTCAGAGTCCTGCATACGAGTATGCAGGATCCTCCGTGGCCTGGAAATAGAAAGGACATGTTGAAGAGTTACACTTGTTGGCCAACTTGCCGTTGTGGAGGCTGGAGACACAGGGCATGCTACAACAATCTGAATAATTTTAGAAATAAAATGTCTTTCTAATGTAATGAGTATAAACAGTTAATAAAGCTGTGACCGATCCTCACCTATCCAGTTGTAAGAGTTACATGATTGTATTGTCAATGAAAGGGGGGCGGTAGGGGGCTGAGCGTCTGGGTTTGGTTGGGGGTCACCACAGTCTGCCTAGGCTAGATGCAGTTAAAAATCATTATTAGATACACAGGCGGTGCAGCTTGCTTCGCAGCTGGGTTACTATGCTGACTAGCAGACACTGAAGCTTTGGAGCAGACCTCTGAGTAAACAGCTCTTCAGACTCAACCATCTGTGTTACCCCAAGCCATAGTGTAAGTAGTTTCTTACGGTTAAAAAGGGGGGGAGAACCAACCCACCTGTAATTGTTGATACCAACATCACGTAAAACTCAGCAAGGGGACTCCAAAAAGAGTCTCCATTTTTTCCCAAAATTGTGGCACAGACACCACTTAAGTGGCATCAATTGTCCCAGAGTTGCTTAAAATGGTTGGTGAGGTGATTTTACCAAATCCTCAAGCTTTTAGTCTCCCCAGGATGACACAAGGGTAGAAAAGTCCTTGCGGATCCTTGATTTGTTCATCTTTATCAACGTGAGTCTGTCTACATTGTCAGTGGACAGCCGTGTGCGCTTATCTGTCAGCACACCACCAGCAGCACTGAACACACGTTCAGAGAGAACAAAAATTATTATTAATTTGAAAGCTGGTGGAGCTTAGTATAGATGGCCTAATAGAATGAGTACCACACACTGCTACTATGCCCAAAATTATTTTCCAGGCAAGATGCAGCTAAAAATTATTAGTAATTTGAAAGCTGGTGGAGCTTAGTATAAATGGCATTACAGAATGAGTACCACACACTGATACAGGCCAAAAATTATTTTCCAGGTTAGATGCAGCTAAAACTTATTATTAATTTCAAAGCTTAAAATGGTTGGTGAGGTGATTTTAACAAACCCTCAAGCTTTTACTCTCCCCAGGATGACACAGGGGTAGAAAAGTCCTTGCGGATCCATGATTTGTTCATCTTTATGAAAGTGAGTCTGTCTACATTTTCAGTGGACAGCCGCGTGCGCATATTTGTTAGCAAACCACCAGCAGCGCTGAACACACATTCAGAGAGAACGCTGGCTACGGGTCATGACAAGATCTCAAAGGCGTGAGTGGCGAGCTCCGGCCATTTATCCAGATTGGAAGCCCAAAAAGAGCAAGGGTCCAGTGACACAGTCAAGGCTTCGATGTTCACTTGGAGATACTCCTGTACTATTGTCTCTAGGCGTTGACTATGTGTCTGACTTCTTGTCTCCTGTGGCCTTGCAAAGGATGGGCTAAAAAAGTGGTGAAAGGATTCCGTAAAATTGCTCTTACCAGCAGATACTGTGTTTCTGTTACGGTTTGAGTGCTGAAGACTCGACAGTCTCACGGTTGGCAAGTTAGAACTGTGAGATTCACTATGTGCACCACTGGTATTTCGTGGAAAAGCACATGTAAGATTCTGCAACAGTCTCTGCTGATACTCCTGCATGCGTGAATCCCTTTCTATGGCAGGAATTATTTTGGCAAATTTACTTTTGTACCGGGGATCTAAGAGTGTGGCAACCCAGTAGTCAGGATTATTTTGAATTCTGACAATTCGAGGGTCATGTTGCAGGTAGTGCAGCAAGAAGGCACTCATGTGTCTTGCGCATCCAGCAGCACCAAGTCCCTGTTGTGTTGGTGGCAGGGTAAGAATCATGCTTCCTTCCTCTGCCCTCTCCCCCCAACCTCGCACAACAGAAATGTGATCAAGGTCTCCCTCATCTGATGAGTCTTCCATGCCCATCGCCAGTTCGTCCTCCACTTCTTCCTGGGTTCCTGCACCTTCCTCACTAGTTTGGCTGCTACCTTGCGCCCTGGTTAATCCCTCTCCCCCACCATACCATGCCTGCTGCCTTGGTGCTGCCGACCGTCTGGACCTTGCAGATGTTAGCCCTTCCGCATACAACTCCTTCTCCTCTACTTCCTCCACCTCCTCTTGTCCCACCACCTGACTCCGAATTCTGTTTAACATGTGCAGCTAAAAATTATTAGTAATTTGAAAGCTGGTGGAGCTTAGTATAGATGGCCTAATAGAATGAGTACCACACACTGCTAATATGCCAAAAAATTATTTTCCAGGCAAGATGCAGCTAAAAATTATTAGTAATTTGAAAGCTGGTGGAGCTTAGTATAGATGGCCTAATAGAATGACTACCACACACTGCTTTTATGCCCAAAATTATTTTCCAGTCAAGGTGCAGCTAAAAATTATTAGTAATTTGAAAGCTGGTGGAGCTTAGTATAGATGGCCTAATAGAATGACTACCACACACTGCTCATATGCCCAAAATTGTTTTACAGGCAAGATGCAGCTAAAAATTATTATTAATTTCAAAGCTGGTGGAGCTTGGTATAGATGGCCTAAAACAATGAGTACCACACACTGCTACTATGACCAAAATTATTTTTCGGGCTACATGCAGCTAAAAATTATTATTAATTTCAAAGCTGGTGGAGCTTGGTATAGATGGCATAATACAATGAGTACCACACACTGCTACTAAGCCCAAAATTATTTTCCGGGCTAGATGCAGCTAAAAATTATTAGTGGTTTGAAAGCTGGTGGAGCTTAGTATAGATGGCCTTATACAATGAGTACCACACACTGCTACTATGCCCAAAATTATTTTACAGGCAAGATGCAGCTAAAAATTATTATTAATTTCAAAGCTGGTGGAGCTTAGTATAGATGGCCTAATAGAATGAGTACCACACACTGCTAATATGCCCAAAAGGTTTTACTTGGCTAAGTGCAGTAAAAAATTTGTATTACATACACAGGTGGTGTAGCTTGCAACACAGATAGGCTACTCCACTGACTAACACACACTGCAAGAGGCCCAGAAGGATTTGCTTAGCTAGATTTAGCCAAATACTGTGAAAAACACTTGCACAGCACTTAAACAGACCTGCCTGGCAAAAAAGTGCTAGGAACTGATGTAACCTAGCCCTCAAAAGGGCTGCAATTACAACTAGTCACTACTCCCAACCTATCTGTCTATTTAAGAGCACAGACCTGCCTGCTAAAAGTCGTAGGAAATGCTGGAACCTAACCCTCAAAGGACTGCAATTAGAACTAGTTCCTACTAGTGTTGAGCCACCCCCGTAGTGTTCGAGTTCGGTTCGGTTCGTCGAACACCCGTGTGTTCGCCGAACTGTTCGTCGAACACCTTCGAACACCCTTAAAACCAATGGCAGGCAAACAAAAACACATAGAAACACATAGAAAACACCTTCAAAGGTGTCCAAAAGCTGACAAACTGCTCAGAAGACACAACTAACACATGGAAAAGTGACAAGTACATATAGTCATGCGAAAAGAAAAGAGGTGGAGGAGTAAAAGGAGGGGGAGACACAAATATAGGCATGTCATGCCCTTCTAAAATCCAAAAAGTGAGAAGCCGACATGTTCAGTCCGCTCCTGCCCGTGCCACCTCCGTGTCACCGGGTTTGTGCCAGAGCCGCGGTGAACCCTGACGGCCAGCCCCCCTCTCCCAATACTGGTGCCTGTCCGCTGGTGGGTCGAGCGAGCCCCCCTGTGGTGGAGGCAGCTCTAAGCTTTTTAATTTAAATTGTCTCTCTAATTTGAATGAATACACTTTAAATCCATTTACAAGGATCTATTGGAGGGCAAGTCTCATGCCAGCAGCCGCATAATTCCAGCTCCAGTAGCGTCCACTAAAGCTGCTGCAGTTAAAAAGCTTTTATAAGGATCGAGCTAGGCTGTCCACCGCAAGGCATTCTACTGCCAGTCCCAGCCCCTATGCCTTGGGGTGCCTCCTGATGCTCTTCACTGAGTATCCCGTGGTCCCGAAGCATTTCCTTTGAAAAAATTAAGTGTCCAAACTACAGGTGGTGTAGCTTGCTTAACAGCCGGGATAATCCGCTGACTAGCAGACACTGCTACTAGGCACAAAGTATTTCCTGGGCTAGATGCAGTTAAAAATTTGTAATTAGATACTCTCGTTGGATGCTGAGAAAGCATTCCATAGAGTCTCCTGGCACGCCATATATGATTCTCTTAAAAAGCTTGGGGTAGGGGTCTAGGGGACCCTTTTATAGCCAAAATCACGGCCCTGTATCACAATACGTCACCTAGGCTGAAGATAAATGGAACTGTAGCACCGTGAGGGCTCGGTTGCTACAGAGGTATTGCACCTCACCCAGAGGTGTGATATCTCACTCTCAGGTAAGGATGGAGTGTGGATCAGGACCCGACACCTGCATGCATTACACCACATTGCCGTGGGGCAGGGCGACCAATATGCCTCTGAGATGGGCACGACAGTCCCTGTCCCTGGCTGGAGTGGGGGGAGGGAACACTGAGGAAGGGGAACCCTGTAGTGCAGGAGCAGGGAGGAAGCAGTTCCTGGGTGCATTGAGAAGGGAGTATAAAAGGTGGGCACCATCTTAGTTCAGTGCAGAGAAGTCTGAGCAGAAGTAGCAGGGAGCAGGGGCTCTGCATGAGCTCTGCTCCGGAGGCGGGCCTAGTAACAGAGGCCCAGGCCTGGAAGAGGGAGAAGGAAGGAAGAGGAGCGGAGAAGGCTCCAGGAACGAGGAATGAAGGGATCCCAGGGGTGCGGACGGGCGAGTCGCCACCGCACGCCCGAATCCACCTGCGTGGAGGGGTCAGGCCAAAGGGGGAGACCGGTCCCCGAAACTAGTGGAGGCAGGAAACGACCCTCAGCTAGAAACGGGAGGCTCTGACATTTTATGTGGCGCAGCCCCTCGCTACACCCGCTTGGAAGGCACCACATAGGGTCAGGGAAACTGGCGCCAAGTTTACCAAGAGGAGGCCCGAGGCAGCCGGACAGAAGGGTTGGTAAGAAAGGCCAGACAAAGGACACACAAAGGGGGTCCTGTGAAGCGCTCCAAAGTTATCTGGGAGTTGTCTGAGCCCCTCACCTGGTGAGCACAGTACGACGTGGGCAGCCATTACCTGCAGACGTGGTCTGGATAATAAGAACTGTGAGTAAAGGCCCTGGACTGCATCACTGACTCCGTGTCGTTACTGCTGCTGCCCTGCAACATCACCCCCATCCTCCGCATACACTGCCCTGAGGCTATACTCCTCCCGTGGGGAGTTATGCTACGCTCTGCTGCACCCACAACACCAGCCTCAGTGGTCTGCCCTGCAGCGGCGGTTCACTCTGACCGCAATCCACGGGTGGCGTAGTCGGACATTTAAACATCAAAACCACATAAATAGTTCCGCCACTGGTTTGTCCACCCTGAGCCACGGAACCGGGTCGCCGCCACGAAGACTACAACCACCTGCATCCACCAAAAAGGGTCCGGCTCCGGGTGTCCCAAGGCCCAGGGGGTGCATCAGAACATTTTCATCACCTTTCACAATCACCAATGGGACAAGGCAGGGATGTAATCTGTCCCCTCTCTTATACATCCTAGTGACGGAGCACCTGCTCTCATCAATTCGCCATAACCCCAATATAAGGTGGATTGAGGTGGGAAGCACCGAGTACAAGTGCTCTCTATTTGCTGATGATGTCCTAGTATATATCACTCAATCACATATATCCATCCATGCTGTTATGGCTGAAATAGATCACTTTGTTACATGGTCAAATTTTAAAATCAATGCAGCGAAGTCTGAGGCCCTCGATGTCTCCCTCCCCAAATCCATATAGGATTCCATCCAGTCCAACTTTCCCTTTGCCTGGCCCTCACAGGGTATCAAATACTTAGGAATTCCTATTCATAGAGACCTCTCCCATCTATGTTATCTTAATTTTGGGCCCTTTATTGAACAACTCCATACAGACCACGGTTGGCAAGTTAGAACTGTAAGATTCACTACGTGTACCACTGGTGTTATGTGGAAAAGCACATGTACACTGTGTTCCAAATTATTATGCAAAAAGTGTTTAGGAGTGATAAGGGAAGAATTTGTTTGTTTGTCAGTTAAACTCATTGATGGTGATGTGTGTCAGGGCTCTTTATATCACTGTAAGCAATTGCAGACACCTGTGCTAATTAGTTTGGCAAGTGTGTCCAATGAAAGGCAAGACTACTTAAGAAGGCTGTCTCACATTATTAAGCAGCCTACATTTTCTGCCAAAATGGGAAAGAAAAAGGATGTGTCGGCTGCTGAGAAGCAACAAATTGTGGAGTGTTTAGGTCAAGGCATGACTACAATCAACATTGTGCGATGATCAGGATGAAGTGTCTTGGCAATCAAGAAGTATGTAGCTGATTCACAGTACACACGTGTGCGTGCTGATAAGGGCAAATTGAGGACTCTTTCCTACAGGCAATTACGTCAGGTTAAAAGAGCAGCGGCAAAAAAACCTTGTCATAGCAGCAGACAAGTTTTTGAAGCTGCTGGTGCCTCCAACGTCCCCCGAACAACAAGATGCAGGGTCCTTCAGAGGTTTGCAGCTGTGCATACGCCATCCTGTCGACCTCCTCTATCCACTTCACACAAGCAGAAACGGCTCCAGTGGGCTAAACATTACATGAAGACTGATTTAAAAACTGTTTTGTTCACGGATGAGTGCCGTGCAGCGCTCGATGGTCCAGATGGATGGAGTGGAGGATGGCTGGTTGATGGACACCCCACGCAAACACGGCTACAGCGCCAACAAGGAGGAGGTGGAGTAATGTTTTGGTCTGGAATCATGGGGAGAGAGATTGTCGGCCCCTTTAGGATCCCTGAAGGCGCTAAAGATGAACTACATAATGTATGTGGATTTTCTCAAACAGAACTTCCTGCCATGGTTCAAGAAGAAGAACCGTGTATTTCACAGCAAGATCATTTTTTTGCATGATAATGCACCATCTCATGCTGCACATAAAACATCTGCATCTCTGGCTGATATGGGCATAAAAGGGGACAAACTTATGGTGTGACCCCCATGCTCCCCTGACCTCTACCCCATTCAGAACCTCTGGAGCATCATCAAAAGGAGTGTCTATGATGGCGGGAGGCAGTTCACATCTAAGCAACACCTCTGGGAGGGTATTCTGTCCTCATGCAAAACAATTGAAGCAGAAACCATCCAAAACCTGACAAATTCAATGGACGGGAGAGTTCAGAAGCTCCTTTCGAACAAGGGGTCCTATGTGAAAATGTAACATCACCTAGAATAAAGTTTTGAGTTGAAAACTGTTTGATTTCAGTTTCTAATAACCTGATAATGCTTATAATTTCAAAAATGACCATTTTTTTGGTCTTTATTAAAATGAAAAGGTTGATCGAAAAGTTTGGGGGATCTAAGAGTGTGGCAACCCAGTAGTCATGATTACTTTGAATTCTGACAATATGAGGGTCATGTTGCAGGTAGTGCAGCAAGAAGGCACTTATGTGTCTTGCGCATCTCGGAGCCCCAAAATTATTTTCCGGGCTAGATGCAGCTAAAAATTATTATTAATTTTAAATCTGGTGGAGCTTAGCATAGATGGCCTAATAGGATCAGTGCTGCACACTGCTACAAAGCCCAAATTATTTTCCAGCTAAGATACAGATAAACATGATTAGTAATTTTAAATCTGGTGGAGCTTATTATAGATGGGGTAATAGAATCAGTGCTGCACACTGCTACAAAGCCCAAATTATTTTCCAGCCAAGATACAGATAAACATGATTAGTAATTTGAAAGCTTAAAACGGTTGGTAGGGTGATTTTAACCAATCATCAAGCTTTTACTCTCCCCAGGATGACACAGGGGTAGAAAAGTCGTTTCGGATCCATGATTTGTTCATCTTTATGAACGTGAGTCTGTCTACATTATCAGTGGAGAGCCGCGTGCGCTTATCTGTCAGCACACCACCAGCAGCGCTGAACACACGTTCAGACAGAACGCTGGCTGCGGGGCATGACAAGATCTCCAAGGCGTAAGTGGCTAGCTCCGGCCATTTATCCAGATTGGAAGCCCAAAAAGAGCAAGGGTCCAGTGACACAGTCATGGCTTCAATGTTTACTTGGAGATACTCCTGTACCATCGTCTCTAGGCGTTGACTATGTGTCAGACTTCTTGTCTCCTGTGGCCTTGCAAAGGATGGGCTAAAAAAGTGGTGAAATGATTCCGCAAAATTGATGTTACCAGCAGATACTGTGGTTCTGTTACGGTTTGAGTGCTGAACACTGGACGGTCCCACGGTTGGCAAGTTGGAACTGTGAGATTCACTACGTGCACCACTGGTGTTTTGTGGAAAAGCACATGTAAGATTCTGCAACAGTCTCTGCTGATAATCCTGCATGCGTGCATCCCTTTCTATGGCAGGAATAATTTCTGCAAATTTACTTTTGTACCGGGGATCTAACAGTGTGGCAACCCAGTAGTCAGGATTATTTCTAATTCTCACAATTCGAGGGTCATGTTGCAGGTAGTGCAGCAAGAAGGCACTCATGTGTGTTGCGCATCCAGGAGCACCAAGTCCCTGTTGTGTTGGTGGCGAGGTAACAATCATGCTTCCTTCCTCTGTCCTCTCCCCCCAACCTTGCACAACAGAAATGTGATCAAGGTCTCCCTCATCTGATGAGTCTTCCATCAGTTCGTCCTCCACTTCTTCCTGGGCTCCTGCACCTTTCTCACTAGTTTGGCTGCTACCATGCGCCCTGGTAAAACCATCTCCCCCACCCTCACATGCCTGCCGCCTTGGTGCTGTCGACCCTCTGGACCTTGCAGATGTTAGCCCTTCCGCATACAACTCCTCCTTCTCTACTTCCTCCACCTCCTCTTGTGCCACCACCTGACTCCGAATTCTGTTTAACATGTGCTCCAGCATGTAAATCACCGGAATAGTCATGCTGATAATGGCATCGTCAGCACTAAACATCTTCGTCGCCATTTCAAAACTGTGCAGAAGGGTGCATAGGTCCCTGATCTGAGACCACTCCTCCAGCGTGATTTGCCCCACCTCTGGATCTCGTTGGCCCAGGCTATACGTCAGAACGTAGTGCACCAGGGCTTGTCGGTGCTGCCACAGTCGCTGCAACATGTGCAGAGGTGAATTCCACCGGGTAGGCACATCGCATTTTAGCCAGTGAAGTGGCAGGCCCAACGACTTCTATAGAGATGTAAGTCGCTGAGCTGCGGGATGCGAACGGCGGAAGTGAGCACACAGCGACCGTGGTCTCTGCAGAAGGCCATCTAGTCTGGGATAGTGGGCTAAAAATTGCTGGACAACCAGGTTCAACACGTGAGCCATACAAGGCACGTGTGTGACATTGCCCCGGTGAAGGGCCGCACCCAGGTTTACAGCATTGTCGCACACGGCCTTCCCTGGTTTCAGGTCCAGTGGAGACAACCATTCATGAAATTGGTTCTCCAGAGCTGACCACAACTCCTCAGCTGTGTGACTCACATTTCCCAGACATTTCAATGTAAAAACCGCCTGATGACGTTGAGCCCTACTGCCAGCATAGTAAGGAGGTGTGCAGGATCCCTTCTGCGCAGTTAGAAAGCTTGTGGCATGACCAGACAGGCTTTGGGTGCAGGTGGAAGACCGAGAGGAGGTTGAGGAGGCAGAAGCAGTGGAGGAACTTTGACATAAAGAGGATTGACGCACAACTCGTGGGGACGGCAAGACTTGGACAGCAGCCCCTTGTCCTGCTGTCACCATAGTTACCCAGTGCCCAGTCAGCGACATGTAACGCCCCTGTTCATGCCTACTCGTCCAAGTGTCTGTGGTGAAATGCACCCTGTCACACACAGAGTTTCTCAAAGAAGCGTTGATATTGTGTGCGACATGCTGGTGGAGCGCAGGCACACCTTTCTTTGAGAAGTAGTGCCAACTGGGCATCTGGTACTGGGGCACTGCGACGGACATAAGGTCTCGAAAATCCTCTGTGTCCACCAGGCGGAAAGGCAGCATTTCTGTAGCCAAGAGCTTGCAGATGGTGAAATTCAACCTCTTAGCTTTCTCATGGCTAGAAGGAAATGATCTTTTACTTGTCCACATCTGAGGGACCGAGGGCTGGCTATTGTGCTTAGACGGGGTTGATAAGGGTGTCGCCGGCAAGCTGCCGGTCTGTGAGGAAGATGCAGGCGGACATGTTAGGTTGCCTTGATCCAAAGGTGGTGCTATCGATGTCAGACAGCGCTCAACACCAGCTGGTGTTACCACCTCCAAAGAAAATGATGACCTGCCAATCACGTTGGCTGTTGCGGGTAAAGAGTTGGCAGGTCTGCGCCCCAAAACAGGTGTGACTGCTGTCCCCCCAGTCACAGAGGATGAAGAGGCCGCGGATGCACAACATATGGCAGATGGTGGTTGGCCCGGCCGGCTAGGCCGCATTGTAGCACACTGAGCTTCCCACTGCAACTTATGCTTCATGTCCATGTGCCGGTTCATGCATGAAGTACTCAAACTATGTATTTTTTGGCCTCTACTTAGCTTTTGCTGACAAATGTTACAGATAACACGAGTTGGGTCATCTTTATCGATCTGAAAAAATGCCCAGGCTATGCAAGGCTTAGCACCCATGCGACCTGAAGAGCCACCACGACTTGTGGTGAGAGGCAGAGTTGTGTTTGAGGATGCAGTTGTTGACGTGCTTCCAGTACTACGTCTCTGTCCAGGAAGGCACAACCTGACCTCGTCGTCACTAGCATCTTCCTCCACCTCCTCTGCTGACCTCATCTCTTGGCTGACTGTGGGTTGACAGTAAGTGGGATCTCCAATCTCATCATCATCACCCTGTGCGTTATCACACCCGTCGTCCTCAGAGCCAACCTGTTCCTGCCCTGACAAAAAACTAAAGTTGTCGCTCCAATCAGGTATTTGAGTCTCATCATCGTCTTCCTCATTGTCTCCACCAACAGGAGTTACAGTTTGGGAATGGGGGTCTACATTATGGTCAGAACCTTCTGCGTCTGGTCCTGGATCCGACTCATAAAGATTCTGGGCATCAGTGCAGATCATTTCCTCGTCTGGATTCACAGAAGCGCTGGAGTCGACCTCTGATTCCTAGGCTATAGTATGAGTAAACAGCTCTGCAGACTCAACCATCTGTTCTACCTCATACTCAGACGGGCAGCTGGAGATTTGGGAGCTGTGAGGAAGCAAGTGCGATTGGGGTGACACCTTTGAGGACTGGAGTATTTGTGATGTTGAAGTTGATGTGGAGGAGAGCCCACTTAAAGGGCACTTGATATCCGTTGAAGCACCTGCTGTTTTTGTGCCTCATCTGGCATTTGTAGCGATTTGCGTGGCCCTAAGAAAGGGATCTTATCACATTGTCCGCTAAAAGAAGTAGACATTTTAATTTGGCTGGAAGATGGTCTTTCTTCTGCAGATGTTACTGTTGCTTTAACACCTACCCCACGGACACAACCTTTTTTCCCCTTCCCAACACGCCTATTCCCCTTTCCACCAGCAGCAGGCCTTTTTCCACTCATTTTGGTGGTTAACTAATTCACTCTGGAGTTGTTTGCACAAAAAAACAATGGATGGGAACCGAGCAGAGCTGAGTGGCCAAACTGTGGTATTAGGCCAAAACTATTGGCTGGGTTAGATGGAGAAAAAATTATATTCGATTTGCAACCTGATGGAGGTCAGTATAGATGGACTAATAGAACAAGTCCCACACACAGCTAGAAGCCCAAATATTTTTTCAGAGGTAGATGCAGAAAAAAAATATATTCAGTTTGCAACCTGATGGAGGTCAGTATAGATGGACTAATAGAGAAAGTCCCACACACTGCTAGAAGGACAAATATTTTTTCAGAGCTAGATGCAGACAAAAAATTATTTTGAATTTGCAACCTGATGGAGGTCAGTATAGGTGGACTAATAGAACAAGTCCCACACACTGCTAGAAGGCCAAATATTTTTTCAGAGCTAGATGCAGAAAAAAATTATATTCAGTTTGCAACCTGATGGAGGTCAGTATAGATGGACTAATAGAAAAAGTCCCACACACAGCTAGAAGCCCAAGATTTTTTCAGAGGTAGATGCAGAAAAAAAATTATTTTTAATTTGCAACCTGATGGAGGTAAGTATAGATGGACTAATAGAAAAAGTCCCACACACTGCTAGAAGGCCAAATATTTTTTCAGAGCTAGATGCAGAAAAAAATTATATTCAGTTTGCAACCTGATGGAGGTCAGTATAGATGGACTAATAGAACAAGTCCCACACACAGCTAGAAGCCCAAATATTTTTTCAGAGGTAGATGCAGATAAAAATTATTTTTAATTTGCAACCTGATGGAGGTCAGTATAGATTGACTAATAGAGAAAGTCCCACACACTGCTAGAAGGCCAAATATTTTTTCAGAGCTAGATGCAGATAAAAATTATTTTTAATTTGCAACCTGATGGAGGTCAGTATAGATGGACTAATAGAGAAAGTCCCACACACTGCTAGAAGGCCAAATATTTTTTCAGAGCTAGATGCAGATAAAAATTATTTTTAATTTGCAACCTGATGGAGGTCAGTATAGATGGTCTAATAGAGAAAGTCACACACACTACTAGAAGGCCAAATATTTTTTCAGAGCTAGATGCAGAAAAAAATTATATTCAGTTTGCAACCTGATGGAGGTCAGTATAGATGGACTAATAGAACAAGTCCCACACACAGCTAGAAGCCCAAATATTTTTTCAGAGGTAGATGCAGATAAAAATTATTTTTAATTTGCAACCTGATGGAGGTCAGTATAAATGGACTAATAGAGAAAGTCCCACACACTGCTAGAAGGCCAAATATTTTTTCAGAGCTAGATGCAGACAAAAAATTATTTTGAATTTGCAACCTGGTGGAGGTCAGTATAGGTGGACGAATAGAACAAGTCCCACACACTGCTAGAAGGCCAAATATTTTTTCAGAGCTAGATGCAGAAAAAAATTATATTCAGTTTGCAACCTGATGGAGGTCAGTATAGATGGACTAATAGAACAAGTCCCACACACAGCTAGAAGCCCAAATATTTTTTCAGAGTTAGATGCAGAAAAAAATTATATTCAGTTTGCAACCTGATGGAGGTCAGTATAGATGGACTAATAGAGAAAGTCCCACACACTGCTAGAAGGCCAAATATTTTTTTCAGAGCTAGATGCAGAAAAAAATTATATTCAGTTTGCAACCTGATGGAGGTCAGTATAGATGGACTAATAGAGAAAGTCCCACACACTGCTAGAAGGCCAAATATTTTTTCAGAGCTAGATGCAGAAAAAAATTATTTTTAATTTGCAACCTGATGGAGGTCAGTATAGATGGACTAATAGAGAAAGTCCCACACACTGCTAGAAGGCCAAATATTTTTTCAGAGCTAGATGCAGATAAAAATTATTTTTAATTTGCAACCTGATGGAGGTCAGTATAGATGTACTAATAGAGAAAGTCCCACACACTGCTAGAAGGCCAAATATATTTTCAGAGCTAGATGCAGAAAAAAAATATATTCAGTTTGCAACCTGATGGAGGTCTGTATAGATGGACTAATAGAACAAGTCCCACACACAGCTAGAAGCCCAAATATTTTTTCAGAGGTAGATGCAGAAAAAAATTATATTCAGTTTGCAACCTGATGGAGGTCTGTATAGATGGATTAATAGAAAAAGTCCCACACACAGCTAGAAGCCCAATATTTTTTCAGAGGTAGATGCAGAAAAAAAATTATTTTTAATTTGCAACCTGATGGAGGTCAGTATAGATGGACTAATAGAGAAAGTCCCACACACTGCTAGAAGGCCAAATATTTTTTCAGAGCTAGATGCAGATAAAAATTATTTTTAATTTGCAACCTGATGGAGGTCAGTATAGATGGACTAATAGAGAAAGTCCCACACACTGCTAGAAGGCCAAATATTTTTTCAGAGCTAGATGCAGATAAAAATTATTTTTAATTTGCAACCTGATGGAGGTCAGTATAGATGGACTAATAGAGAATTCCCACACACTGCTAGAAGGCCAAATATATTTTCAGAGATAGATGCAGAAAAAAATTATATTCAGTTTGCAAACTGATGGAGGTCAGTATAGATGGACTAATAGAACAAGTCCCACACACAGCTAGAAGCCCAAATACTTTTTCAGAGGTAGATGCAGAAAAAAATTATATTCAGTTTGCAACCTGATGGAGGTCTGTATAGATGGATTAATAGAACAAGTCCCACACACAGCTAGAAGCCCAATATTTTTTCAGAGGTAGATGCAGAAAAAAAATTATTTTTAATTTGCAACCTGATGGAGGTCAGTATAGATGGACTAATAGAGAAAGTCCCACACACTGCTAGAAGGCCAAATAATTTTTCAGAGCTAGATGCAGATAAAAATTATTTTTAATTTGCAACCTGATGGAGGTCAGTATAGATGGACTAATAGAGAAAGTCCCACACACTGCTAGAAGGCCAAATATTTTTTCAGAGCTAGATGCAGATAAAAATTATTTTTAATTTGCAACCTGATGGAGGTCAGTATAGATGGACTAATAGAGAAAGTCCCACACACTGCTAGAAGGCCAAATATATTTTCAGAGCTAGATGCAGAAAAAAATTATATTCAGTTTGCAACCTGATGGAGGTCAGTATAGATGGACTAATAGAACAAGTCCCACACACAGCTAGAAGCCCAAATATTTTTTCAGAGGTAGATGTAAATAAAAATTATTTTTAATTGCAACCTGATGGAGGTCAGTATAGATGGACTAATAGAGAAAGTCCCACACACTGCTAGAAGGCCAAATATTTTTTCAGAGCTAGATGCAGATAAAAATTATTTTTAATTTGCAACCTGATGGAGGTCAGTATAGATGGACTAATAGAGAAAGTCCCACACACTGCTAGAAGGCCAACTATATTTTCAGAGCTAGATGCAGAAAAAAATTATATTCAGTTTGCAAACTGATGGAGGTCTGTATAGATGGATTAATAGAACAAGTCCCACACACAGCTAGAAGCCCAATATTTTTTCAGAGGTAGATGCAAAAAAAATATATATTCAGTTTGCAACCTGATGGAGGTCTGTATAGATGGATTAATAGAACAAGTCCCACACACAGCTAGAAGCCCAATATTTTTTCAGAGGTAGATGCAGAAAAAAAATATATTCAGTTTGCAACCTGATGGAGGTCAGTATAGATGGACTAATAGAGAAAGTCCCACACACTGCTAGAAGGCCAAATATTTTTTCAGAGCTAGATGCAGAAAAAAATTATATTCAGTTTGCAACCTGATGGAGGTCAGTATAGATGGACTAATAGAACAAGTCCCACACACTGCTAGAAGTCCAAATATTTTTTCAGAGCTAGATGCAGAAAAAAATTATATTCAATTTGCAACCTAATGGAGGTCAGTATAGATGGACTAATAGAATGATGCTATGCCCAAAAGATTTTACTTCACTAGGTGCAGTAAAAAAATTGGTATTCTATACACAGGTGGTATATCTTGCAACACAGATAGGCTACTCCACTGACTAACACACTCTGCAATAGGCCAAAAAGGATTAGCTTTGCTAGATTCAGCCAAATGCTGTGAAAAAAACTTGCACAGCACTGGCACAGACCTGCCTGGCAAAAACTGATAGGAACTGATGTAAGCTAGTCCTGAAAAGGACTGCAATTACAATTAGTCTTTACTCCCACAATCTATCTATTTAAGAGCACAGACCTGCCTGATAAAAGTCGTAGGAAATGCTGTAACCTAGTACTTAAAAAGACTGCAATCACAACTATTCCCTACTCCCAAGCTATCTGTAGATTTGTGCGAAAATTGGCTTGAAATTAACAAGGTATAGCGCACACAGCAACAGCGGTGCCGTCTAACACTCAGCTGCAGCAGTGAGAAAATGGTGGCGATGGGGAAAATGGCTTGGTCTTATAGGGCAAGGACATGTGACATACACTGCCAATGACACATGCCCTTGCTTGTGTGAAAAACAGCAGTTCGCTCCGTGTGTGCGCTGTTGATAGGCTGACAGACTGCACCTCCCCACTGCAAAAGCGGGAAAGAGAAAAAAAAATGGAGATCTTCATTATTCCTGCAGAGATCCATCCCCTGCCCCTCCCCCCCACCCCGCTGTACACTGAAACTGCGTATTAACATTAATTTTCATCATTACTGAGAAAAAATCCAGTTATGATTTTGGTGTACGAACAGTTATCGAACATAACCTCGAACAGCCGAATTTTTCTCAAATCGTTCGTGTTCGCCGAACGGCTCGAACACCGCCCAAAACAGCTCGAATTTGAGATTGGCGAACAGTTCGAGTAGAACAACGCTCATCTCTAGTTCCTACTCCCTAAACCTATCTGTCTATTTAAGAACAAATTCGCTTGCAATTCACACAGTTACAAAATATAGCACCCACAGCAGCAGCGGTGCCGTCTAACACTCAGCTGCAGCAGTGAGAAAATGGTGGCGATGGGGAAAATGGCTGGGTCTTATAGGGCAAGGACATGTGACATACACAGCCAATGTCACATGCCCTTGCTTGTGTGAAAAAAAGCACTGATAGGCTGACAGACTGCAGCTCCCCACTGTAAATGCGGGAAAGAGAAAAAAAATGAAGATCTTCATTATTTCTGCAGAGATCCATCCCATGCCCCTCCCTCCGCACCGCTGTACGCTCAAACTGTGTATTAACATTTATTATCAGCATTACTGTGAAAAAATCCAGTTACGATTTTGGTGCACTAACAGTTATCGAACATAACCTCGAACAGCCTGATTTTTTTCAAATCGTTCGGGTTCGTCGAACGGCTCGAACACCGCCCAAAACAACTCGAATTTGAGATTGGCAAACAGTTCGATTCGAACACCGCTCATCTCTTCTTGTGAGTTGTGGACAGCTGTGAAAGAGCAGGCAGATCTGTGGCTGAGACCGCTGAACCTACATCCAGGCATGGTCGTGTGTGACAATGGCCGTAACAAGGTGGCGGCTCTGAGGCGAGGCGAGATCACACACGTACCATACCTGGCTCATGTGCTTAACCTCCTCATTCAGCGGTTTCTTAAATCGTACCCTGAGTTGCCAGATCTGCTCGTCAAAGTACGCCGCCTGTCAGCTCATTTTCGCAAATCGGCTACAGCTTCCGCCGCCCTTGCTGTGTTGCAGCAGAGTTTGCAGCTTCCGGCACACCGACTGGTGTGTGATGTCCCCACACATTGGAACTCTACCCTCCACATGTTGCAAAGGATTTGTGAGCAGAAGAGAGCAGTTGTGGAGTACCAGCTGCAACAAGGCCGTCGATATTCAGGTCAGACTCCACACATAAGACCTCATGAGTGGACCTGGATGTCTGACATATGTACCATCCTGACAAACTTTGAGGAGGCCACCAAGATGGTGAGTGGCGATGACGCCATCATTAGTGTCAGCATCCCACTTGTCTGTCTTTTGCAATGCTCTCTGCAGAGAATTAAAGAGGAGGCATTGCAGCCAGAGTATGATGAGATGGATTAAGAAGCCATAGTGGGCGATTACACACAGCCCAGCCTCTTCTCATCCCAATGTGCATTGGGGGACAATGAGGGAGAGGAGGAGAGAGAACAGGAGCAGTTATCATGCGCAGTAGACGGTAGTACCTGTACAAGTATCATACTGTCGGTTCAGCGTGGGTGGCCTGAGGACAGGGGGGAGGAGGAGGAGGAGGAGGAGAGCATGGTCAGTCGTCATCTTGGTGAGGACACGGAAATCTTTCCCGTTACCAGTTTGGCATGCATAGCTCACTTTATGTTACGCTGCCTTAACCGTGACCCTCGCGTCGTCAAAATGTTGGGTGACATTTATTACTGGTTGGTGACACTTGTAGACCCCCGCTACAAGGAGAACTTTCACTCTCTTATTCCTGAGGTGGAGAGGTCTACAAAAATGGGCCAGTACCAGAAGGGCCTTGCTGCAGAACTGTTAAAAAAATTCCCATCTGAACACGCTAGCGGCAGAGGTCACAGTTCGTTGACCAACCAAAGCGTACAAGCGAGAGAGAGGCAACTCCAATCCAGCAGAGGCAGTGGAACACTGTCAATGTTCTGGGACAGTTTTCTCAGACCCTCCCTTCGAACAGACCCTGAGGCGCTGGGTACTCTCACATAGAGTGGAAAGTTTCAAAAGATGGTTAGGGAGAACCTTGCCGACCGTACCAGCGTCCTCCGTGATTCCTCTGTGCCTTTTAATTATTGGGAATCCAAGCTGGACACTTGGAATGACCTCGCTCTGGGAGGTCCTGGCCTGCCCTGCTGCTAGCGTGTTATCGGAGCGTGTTTTTAGTGCCGCTGGGGGAATTATAACTGATAAGCGCACTCACCTGTCAACTGACAATGCTGACAAGCTGACCCTTATCAAAATGAACAAGGGCTGGATTGGGCCAGACTTCTCATCACCACCAAATGACAACAGAGTAACATAAAGTCAAATCCACTCTGTTATTTCGGGAGGTGTATTCATATGCACCGCTTCACACCCACACATGGGTATAGGCTTCCTCATTTCGGCTGTTTTATGTTCTTCTCCTTATCCTCAGCCTCCACCACCACTATACCACCAGGGTGACCGTGGTCCATGTTGCCATTATTGAAAGTTCCTCCGTCCTTATTTTTGTCAGCTTTTGCTTGGGGGGCATAAGCAAAGACTGTGGGAGACCCACTCCCCAATAATGGGAATAATATTTTTAAGATGCTCTACTGTGTGGCTCTTGTAAGGGGCATTAAAACCATCTTGTTATACGCCTCTGACCTCCACGTCTCTTCTGAGGGGCATTAAAACCGTCTTGTTATACCACTCTGACCTCCACGTCTCTTGTAAAGGGCATTAAAAGCGTCTTGTTAAACCACTCTGACCTCCACGTCTCTTCTGAGGGGCATTAAAACCGTCTTGTTATACCACTCTGACCTCCACGTCTCTTGTAAGGGGCATTAAAAGCATCTTGTTATACCACTCTGAACTCCACGTCTGTTGTAAGGGGCATTAAAAGTATCTTGTTATACCACTCTGACCTCCACATCTCTTGTAAAGGGCATTAAAAGCGTCTTGCTATACCACTCTGACCTCCACGTCTCTTGTAAGGGGCATTAAAAGCATCTTGTTATACCACTCTGACCTCCACATCTCTTGTAAGCAGCATTAAAACCGTCTTGTTATACCACTCTGACCTCCATGTCTCTTCTGAGGGGCATTAAAACCGTCTTGTTATACCACTCTGACCTCCACGTCTCTTCTGAGGGGCATTAAGATCGTCTTGTTATACCACTCTGACCTCCACGTCTCTTCTGAGGGGCATTAAAACTATCTTGTTATACCACTCTGACCTCCACGTCTCTTGTAAGGGGCATTAAAAGCGTCTTGTTATACCACTCTGACCTCCACGTCTCTTGTAATGGGCATTAAAAGCGTCTTGTTATACCACTCTGATCTCCACGTCTCTTGTAAGGGGCATTAAAAGCTTCATGTTATACCACTCTGACCTCCACGTCTCTTGTAATGGGCATTAAAAGTGTCTTGTTATACCACTCTGACCTCCACGTCTCTTGTAAGGGGCATTAAAAGCGTCTTGATATACCACTCTGACCCCCACGTCTCTTCTGAGGGGCATTAAAAGGGTATTGTTATAGCACTCTGACCTCCACGTCTCTTCTGTGGGGCATTAAAAGCGTCTTGTTATACCACTCTGACCTCCACGTCTTTTGTAATGGGCATTAAAACCATCTTGTTAAGCTACTGGGACCTCCACGAGTCTTCGAACGGGCATTGCATTTCCTCCTAATTTTTTGAAGCTTTTGCTTGGAAGGCATAAGCAAATACTATGGGAGACCCACTCCCCAATAATGGGACTTATGTTTTTAATATGCTGTACTGCATGGCTCTTGTAAGGGGCATTGCAAGTTGCTCCGTCTTAATTTTTTGAAGCTTTTGCTTGGAAGGCATAAGCAAATACTATGGGAGACCCACTCCAGAATAATGGGACTTATGTTTGTAATATGCTGTACTGCATGGCTTTTGTAAGGGGCATTGCAAGTTGCTCCGTCTTAATTTTTGGAATCTTTTGCTTGGAAGGCATAAGCAAATACTATGGGAGACCCACTCCCAAATAATGGGACTTATGTTTGTAATATGCTGTACTGCATGGCTCTTGTAAGGGACATTGCAAGTTGCTCCATCCTAATTTTTGGAAGCTTTTGCTTGGAAGGCATAAGCAAAAACTATGGGAGACACACTCCCCAATAATGGGAATAATGTTTGTAATATGCTGTACTACATGGCTCTTGTAAGGTGCATTGCAAGTTGCTCCGTCCTAATTTTTGGTAGCTTTTGCTTGGAAGGCATAAGCAAATACTATGGGAGACCCACTCCCCAATAATGGGACTTATGTTTGTAATATGCTCTACTGCATGGCTCTTGTAAGGGGCATTTCAAATTGCTCCATCCTAATTTTTGGAAGCTTTTGCTTGGAAGGCATGAGCAAATACTATGGGAGACCCACTCCCCAATAATAGGAATAATATTTTTAAGATGCTGTACTGTATGGCTCTTGTAAGGGGCATTATAAGTGTCTTGTTAAGCTACTGTGACCTCCACGTCTATTCCAAGGGGCATTCAAGCCATCTTGTTAAGCTACTGGGACCTCCACATCTTTTCCGAGCGGCATTAAAACCCTCTTGTTAAGCTACTGCGACCTCCACCACTTTTCCGAGGGGCATTAAAACCGTCTTGTTAAGCTTCTGTGACCTCCACGTCTCTTCCAAGGGGCATTCAAACCGTCTTGTTAAGATACTGGGACCTCCACGTCTTTTCCGAGGGGCATTAAAACCGTCTTGTTAAGCTACTGTGACCTCCACGTCTCTTCAAAGGGGCATTAAAATCATCTTATTAAGCCACTCTGAACTCCACAGCTCTTCCAAGGGCCATTGAAATGTTGTTTTTAATTACCTCTAACGTCCACGACTCTTCCAACGGGCATTGCATTTCCTCCTAATTTTAGTCAGTTTTTGCTTTTCAATGCAAAGGCGAAAACTAAGGGAGACAATAATGGGTAGAAGGTTTTTAGTAAGCTCTAATCCACGTCTGTTTCATGGGGCATTGCAGTTCCTCATAATTTTTGGAAAGCCTTCCATTCACTGCTTAGGCCAACAGTGTACAGGACATCCAGTTGCTATAAATGGAAAAAATGGTTTAGTTAGGGCCCTCTGACCTCCATGTCATTTCCAAGGGGCATTGGAGTGCCTCAAAATTTTTGGTAGGCATTGCACTCACTGTATGAACTATAACTGTGTAGACGAACTGCTCCTTTTGTTACTGAAACATATCCTACAAGACATATGTGGTTGACTGGCCTGATATTGATATGAATGGTCCCTGTTTCTCCTCCTCTTTCTCCTTTGCCACTACCTCATCCATCATTTATCACCTGAAGCTTTGTTTTAAAGGGAGTCATAGAACTGGAATAGTAGCAGGAAAACATCCAGCAATCCTCAGAGGAGGTAGGATATGCACCAAAACGCTGACCACCTCAGGCCTAGCCGCTACTACATACATGCGCTTGCATTCCAAGAAAACAAAGCAGATGCTAACTTGTATCATCATCATCATGGTCCTCACCTTGGCACTCTCAACTCCCCTGATGGAGAAGCCAGGGCCCACCGGAGTAGTCTGGTTCTCTGGTGGGCTTGTCCAATGCTGCCCTAAAGCAGGCCGGGCTAAGAAAAGTGTGGGGGGGGATGTTCCAAGGAGAAATAAGGGTGGCTGGGGACCGTTTATGGACACCCGGCTGCCCCCAGGCGGCTGGGGATCGTGTGTGGACAACCGGCTGCAGGGTGGCTGGGGACCGAGTGTGGACACCCGGGGATAGTTGCAAGTCTGCATCTTCTGATGCGGCAAGGATGACTTCTGATGGGCACACTTTTAGGCAGTGACCTGGGTGTAAGAGATGCTTACAGGGGTCTTCCCCATGCTGTTCCCATGTCTTTTCAGCACTGTATGCATGTGTCACACAGCACATGGCCAGATAAGGTTGTAAAATGTTAAAATTACATTTCCCGGTGAATGCATTTGTCACGGTTGAAAGCAATACAAAAGTGCAAAAACGCATAAAAAATGATACTTGTGAACATAGCCCAAGGTGTGGAGGAGTATTTTTTTGGGGGGGGTTATTTATTTTACCTTATACACAAGTTTTTACCCTGGAAAGGAAGTTCCTTAACATATTTCACAGGAAAGCAGTTTCAGTTTCGTTTTTGAACGTTTTATTGTGAGCCCTTAAAAGTGGCTTACTACCTCTGACCACGTTGTTGAGAGCAGTGACCTGGGCATCAGAAATGCTTCCTGGGGCGATCCCCATGCTGTCCCCATGTCATTTGAGCACTGTCACTATTGTTTTGGGCACTTGTTAGGCTTTTAAAAGACTGCCGGGTGTGTGACGCCAAAAATGCTCGGGTCTCCCTTAGACTAACATTGGGCTCGTTGCTCGGGACGAGCACCCGAGTATCACGGCGAGCTCGGCCCAAGCTTCGAGCACCCGAACATTTTAGTGCTCGATCAACACTAGCTGTAACTAATAGGTTACGAATCAATATTAAAATAAAAGAAATCATGGTATATTTCCTTTCATCACAAGTAATGCTCATCTTTCTACTGCTTAGCTTAGAAAGAGTTAAATCACAAAATGCCAGAAGAAGTCAGGTTGCTGAGCGGTCTAAAGCGCTGCGTTCAGGTCACAGTCTCTACTGGAGGCTTGGGATCGAATAACACTTCTGACATTAGCATTTTCTTTCAAGAAATTGTACAGCTTCACTCCTGTTACTGATTAGTTGGGGGTCTGCTTTATTGGTGGCAATCTCAAACCGAAAACTAAAAGTGACGGGGCTTAGCAAAACCAATTCTCAACGTTGGCACTTTGGCAGTATTCCTGGGGGTCCTTGAGGCAAATGTTAAATGTCCTGAATTTGTGCTTTCACAAAAGAAAAATACTGTGGATATTAAAATGGGAGGGACTATTTCATCTCTATGTGTTCTCTGTCCCTATTACGGCGGAGAGTGAACCTCCTAAGGTGCTGTCGTGGAAGATTCCTAGAAACTTAATTACCTGTAAGTCTAATTTCAGATTTTTCTACCTCAGGAATAAATAGACTATAAATATACTTATTAAACAAAAGCTAAAAGAGCAGATGAACATAGTTTAACAAGTCTGAAATGCGCATGTGATACTGACATCAAAGTTTCACCACATTTTGGGACAAATGTTTTCAGTTTCAACATTAACAATCAGTAGAATATTTTCTCTAAATTTGCATCTCCTTTCTTCACTCCAATTGTTTGCACCTAAGAAAAAATAAATCTTGATGCAACATTATGCTTACAAATTGTGTTTTATGCTCAATCATCACCTGTCCTACAGAGACACAGTCAGAATTACCCTGGCGAATTGAGTAAATTTTAATATGTAAAAAAAATGCAGAATTGCTGTTTTCTTCTATTCATTCACAAAGAGTTAATGTAAGTTATTAAATATGTACGCAAAATAGCGTGACTTTCAAATATAGATCATCTTGCAAAAACAAGTCAAAGTAAAAATAAAAACATCCAGTTGTGACATTTACAGTGTGTTGAACATTCGTGAAGCTAAATGTGTCCAGCCGAAATAGCTTAGCTGGGAGATCGTTAGACTGAAGATCTAAAGGTCACAGGTTTCGGCAAAAGTTTTTTTCTTCACCCATTAAATTTTAAGCAGAAAATAAACAAAGCATATGGACTGACTGTTTACAGAGAATGTAAAAATCCTAATCATTATAACTATCTACAGGAAATAAAATGATAGAAACTTGAGAACTGAACACTTTTAACTTTTGAGGAAAATAATATTTTTTGTAATTTTTCCTTCATTCTGGACGTCATCACTTTGTTTTATTTTAGTTTGACTTAGCTGTATGAGGATTTAAAGGAAACCTGATAGCTAATACGGGCAGCATGTATCAGACACTAGCTGAATGATTTCAGCCATTTATGTTTGACTATGAATCGCTGTGGCATTACTGAGACAAATATGCTTAAAAAATATGCCAGGAACAAAGCAGTTTGGGGAAAAAGCCAGGAAGGCAAAAAACACAAGGCCCAACTCAGGACCATCATCTTTCATTCTAAAAATAGGGGTTTCCACGTTAATGGTAAGACAAAGAATCCACAGATTTGGCATTTCTCTAGCGAGGAGAGCCCACTTAAAATGTATGGGGTGCTTGTCTCCATAAGCGCAAGCTGGGCACTAAACTGGCTTATTTGCAATTCTGGATGTTGCAGAGTGAAAACACCTGTTGGACAATAATAGTAATTGCTGGCGTTGATGAATTCATTGTGAGGAGTAATTTATAAAATGGGATCACTTTGGAGGGGTTTCTGCTGTTTTGGTACTTTTGGAACTCCGCAAATGTCACCCTCAAAATATTCTTGCAAAATCTGCATTCCCAAAACTCAAATA
This sequence comes from Phyllobates terribilis, assembly GCF_046119375.1. NCBI lineage: Eukaryota > Metazoa > Chordata > Amphibia > Anura > Dendrobatidae > Phyllobates > Phyllobates terribilis. Next base: position 2,144,726 of record NW_027362825.1, read on the forward strand.
GCGCTCTTACTTTCAAAGCCCTGCTGTGTGACCAAACAGTAGTTTCTGAAGACATATGGGGCATCACCGCATTTCAATGAAATTGTGCAACTTTAGATATTTTCACAAGAAAAACTAAATATATATTGACCTAAATTTACCATTAATATAAAGTACATTGTGTTACAAAATAACACTATCAGAATCACAGGGATATGTTAAGCATTTCAGTGTTATTGCCACATATATTGATACATGTCAGATTTAAAAAACGGTGCCTGGTCATGAAGCTCAAAATTGGCTGTAACTAATAGGTTACAAATCAATATTAAAATAAAAGAAATCATGGCATATTTCCTTTCATCACAAGTAATGCTCATCTTTCTACTGCTTAGCTTAGAAAGAGTTAAATTACAAAAGCCAGAAGAAGTCATGATGGCCGGGCGGTCTAAGGCGCTGTGTTCAGGTCGCAGTCTCTTCTGGAGGTGTGGGTTCGAATCCTAATTCTGACATTAGAATTTTCTTTCAAGAAATTTTACTGCTTCACTCCTGTTACTGATTTGTTGGGGGTCCGCTCTATTGGTGGCAATCTCAAATCCATAATTTAAAGTGATGGGGCTTAGCAAAACCAATTCTCAACGTTGGCACTTTGGCAGTATTCCTTGGGGTCCTTGAGGCAAATCTTAAATGTCCTGAATTTGTGCTTTCACAAAAGACTTCTGGGAACATCAAATAGTTTCTTTGTGCATATGTTAGTTGTTGCTTTGGCATCGGAAAAATACTGTGGATAGGAAAATGGGAGGGACTATTTCATCTCTATGTGTTCTCTGTCCCTATTAGGGCAGAGAGTGAACCTCCTAAGGTGCTGTCGTGGAAGATTCCTAGAAACCAAATTACCAGTAAGTCTAATTTCAGATTTTTTTACCTCAAGGCATCAATAGACTATATATATACTTAATAAACAAAAGCTAAAACAGCAGATGAACATAGTTTAACAAGTCTGAAATGCGCATGTGATACTGACATCAAAGTTTCACCACATTTTGGGACAAATGTTTTCACTTTCAACATTAACAATCAGTAGAATATTTTCTCTAAATTTGCATCTCCTATCTTCACTCCAATTGTTTGCACCTAAGAAAAAAATAAAGGTTGATGCAACATTATGCTTACAAATTGTGTTTTATGCTCAATCATCACCTGTCCTACAGAGACACAGTCAGAATTACCCTGGTGAATTGAGTAAATTTGAAAATGTAAAAAAAATGCAGAATTGCTGTTTTTTCTATTCATTCACAAAGAATTAATGTAAGTTCTTAAATATGTACGCAAAATAGCGGGACTTTCAAATATAGATAATCTTGCAAAAACAGGTCAAAGTAAAAATAAATACATCCAGTTGTGACATCTACAGTGTGTTGAACATTCCTGAATCTAAATGTGTCCTGCCGAAATAGCTCAGTTGGGAGAGTGTTAGACTGAAGATCTAAAGGTCCCTGGTTCAATCCCGGGTTTCGGCATAAGTTTTTTTCTTCACCCATTAAATTTTAAGCAGAAAATAAACAAAGCATATGGACTGACTGTTTACAGAGAATGTAAAAATCCTAATCATTATAACTATCTACAGGAAATAAAATGATAGAAACTTGAGAACTGAACACTTTTAACTTTTGAGGAAAATAATATTTTTTGTAATTTTTCCTTCATTCTGGACGTCATCACTTTGTTTTATTTTAGTTTGACTTAGCTGTATGAGGATTTAAAGGAAACCTGATAGCTAAAACGGGCAGCATGTATCAGACACTAGCTGAATGATTTCAGCCATTTATGTTTGACTATGAATCGTTGTGGCATTACTGAGACAAATATGCTTCAAAAATATGCCAGGAACAAAGCAGTTTGGGGAAAAAGCCAGGAAGGCAAAAAACACAAGCCCCAACTCAGGACCGTGATCTTTCATTCTAAAAATAGGGGTTTCCACGTTAATGGTAAGACAAAGAATCCACAGATTTGGCATTTCTCTAGCGAGGAGAGCCCACTTAAAATGTATGGGGTGCTTGTCTCCATAAGCGCAAGCTGGGCACTAAACTGGCTTATTTGCAATTCTGGATGTTGCAGAGTGAAAACACCTGTTGGACAATAATAGTAATTGCTGGCGTTGATGAATTCATTGTGAGGAGTAATTTATAAAATGGGATCACTTTGGAGGGGTTTCTGCTGTTTTGGTACTTTTGGAACCCCGCAAATGTCACCCTCAAAATATTCTTGCAAAATCTGCATTCCCAAAACCCAAATAGCGCTCTTACTTTCAAAGCCCTGCTGTGTGACCAAACAGTAGTTTCTGAAGACATATGCGGCATCACCACATTTCAATGAAATTGTGCAACTTTAGATATTTTCACAAGAAAAACTAAATATATATTGACCTAAATTTACCATTAATATAAAGTACAATGTGTTACAAAATAACACTATCAGAATCACGGGGATATGTTAAGCATTCCAGTGTTATTGCCACATAAATTGATACATGTCAGATTTAAAAAACGGTGCTTGGTCATGAAGCTCAAAATTGGCTGTAACTAATAGGTTACAAATCAATATTAAAATAAAAGAAATCATGGCATATTTCCTTTCATCACAAGTAATGCTCATCTTTCTACTGCTTAGCTTAGAAAGAGTTAAATTACAAAAGCCAGAAGAAGTCAGGATGGCCGAGTGGTCTAAGGCGCTGCGTTCAGGTTGCAGTCTCTCCTGGAGGCGTGGGTTCAAATCCCACTTCTGACATTAGAATTTTCTTTCAAGAAATTGTACAGCTTCACTCCTGTTACTGATTAGTTGGTGGTCCGCTCTATTGGTGGCAATCTCAAATCGAAAACTAAAAGTGATGGGGCTTAGCAAAACCAATTCTCAACGTTGGCACTTTGGCAGTATTCCTTGGGGTCCTTGAGGCAAATCTTAAATGTCCTGAATTTGTGCTTTCACAAAAGACTTCTGGGAACATCAAATAGTTTCTTTGTGCATATGTTAGTTGTTGCTTTGGCATGGGAAAAATACTGTGGATAGGAAAATGGGAGGGACTATTTCATCTCTATGTGTTCTCTGTCCCTATTAGGGCAGAGAGTGAACCTCCTAAGGTGCTGTCGTGGAAGATTCCTAGAAACCAAATTACCAGTAAGTCTAATTTCAGATTTTTTTACCTCAAGGCATCAATAGACTATAAATATACTTAATAAACAAAAGCTAAAACAGCAGATGAACATAGTTTAACAAGTCTGAAATGCGCATGTGATGCTGACATCAAAGTTTCACCACATTTTGGGACAAATGTTTTCACTTTCAACATTAACAATCAGTAGAATATTTTCTCTAAATTTGCATCTCCTATCTTCACTCCAATTGTTTGCACCTAAGAAAAAAATAAAGCTTGATGCAACATTATGCTTACAAATTGTGTTTTATGCTCAATCATCACCTGTCCTACAGAGACACAGTCAGAATTACCCTGGTGAATTGAGTAAATTTGAAAATGTAAAAAAAATGCAGAATTGCTGTTTTTTCTATTCATTCACAAAGAATTAATGTAAGTTCTTAAATATGTACACAAAATAGCGGGACTTTCAAATATAGATAATCTTGCAAAAACAGGTCAAAGTAAAAATAAATACATCCAGTTGTGACATCTACAGTGTGTTGAACATTCCTGAATCTAAATGTGTCCTGCCGAAATAGCTCAGTTGGGAGAGTGTTAGACTGTTGATCTAAAGGTCCCTGGTTCAATCCTGGGTTTCGGCATAAGTTTTTTTTCTTCACCCATTAAATTTTAAGCAGAAAATAAACAAAGCATATGGACTGACTCTTTACAGAGAATGTAAAAATCCTAATCATTATAACTATCTACAGGAAATAAAATGATAGAAACTTGAGAACTGAACACTTTTAACTTTTGAGGAAAATAATATTTTTTGTAATTTTTCCTTCATTCTGGAAGTCATCACTTTGTTTTATTTTAGTTTGACTTAGCTGTATGAGGATTTAAAGGAAACCTGATAGCTAATACGGGCAGCATGTATCAGACACTAGCTGAATGATTTCAGCCATTTATGTTTGACTATGAATCGCTGTGGCATAACTGAGACAAATATGCTTCAAAAATATGCCAGGAACAAAGCTGTTTGGGGAAAAAGCCAGGAAGGCAAAAAACACAAGCCCCAACTCAGGACCGTCATCTTTCATTCTAAAAATAGGGGTTTCCACGTTAATGGTAAGACAAAGAATCCACAGATTTGGCATTTCTCTAGCAAGGAGAGCCCACTTAAACTGTATGGGGTGCTTGTCTCCATAAGCGCAAGCTGGGCACTAAACTGGCTTATTTGCAATTCTGGATGTTGCAGAGTGAAAACACCTGTTGGACAATAATAGTAATTGCTGGCGTTGATGAATTCATTGTGAGGAGTAATTTATAAAATGGGATCACTTTGGAGGGGTTTCTGCTGTTTTGGTACTTTTGGAACTCCGCAAATGTCACCCTCAAAATATTCTTGCAAAATCTGCATTCCCAAAACCCAAATAGCGCTCTTACTTTCAAAGCCCTGCTGTGTGACCAAACAGTAGTTTCTGAAGACATATGCGGCATCACCGCATTTCAATGAAATTGTGCAACTTTAGATATTTTCACAAGAAAAACTAAATATATATTGACCTAAATTTACCATTAATATAAAGTACAATGTGTTACAAAATAACACTATCAGAATCACGGGGATATGTTAAGCATTCCAGTGTTATTGCCACATAAATTGATACATGTCAGATTTAAAAAACGGTGCTTGGTCATGAAGCTCAAAATTGGCTGTAACTAATAGGTTACAAATCAATATTAAAATAAAAGAAATCATGGCATATTTCCTTTCATCACAAGTAATGCTCATCTTTCTACTGCTTAGCTTAGAAAGAGTTAAATTACAAAAGCCAGAAGAAGTCAGGATGGCCGAGTGGTCTAAGGCGCTGCGTTCAGGTTGCAGTCTCTCCTGGAGGCGTGGGTTCAAATCCCACTTCTGACATTAGAATTTTCTTTCAAGAAATTGTACAGCTTCACTCCTGTTACTGATTAGTTGGTGGTCCGCTCTATTGGTGGCAATCTCAAATCGAAAACTAAAAGTGATGGGGCTTAGCAAAACCAATTCTCAACGTTGGCACTTTGGCAGTATTCCTTGGGGTCCTTGAGGCAAATCTTAAATGTCCTGAATTTGTGCTTTCACAAAAGACTTCTGGGAACATCAAATAGTTTCTTTGTGCATATGTTAGTTGTTGCTTTGGCATGGGAAAAATACTGTGGATAGGAAAATGGGAGGGACTATTTCATCTCTATGTGTTCTCTGTCCCTATTAGGGCAGAGAGTGAACCTCCTAAGGTGCTGTCGTGGAAGATTCCTAGAAACCAAATTACCAGTAAGTCTAATTTCAGATTTTTTTACCTCAAGGCATCAATAGACTATAAATATACTTAATAAACAAAAGCTAAAACAGCAGATGAACATAGTTTAACAAGTCTGAAATGCGCATGTGATGCTGACATCAAAGTTTCACCACATTTTGGGACAAATGTTTTCACTTTCAACATTAACAATCAGTAGAATATTTTCTCTAAATTTGCATCTCCTATCTTCACTCCAATTGTTTGCACCTAAGAAAAAAATAAAGCTTGATGCAACATTATGCTTACAAATTGTGTTTTATGCTCAATCATCACCTGTCCTACAGAGACACAGTCAGAATTACCCTGGTGAATTGAGTAAATTTGAAAATGTAAAAAAAATGCAGAATTGCTGTTTTTTCTATTCATTCACAAAGAATTAATGTAAGTTCTTAAATATGTACACAAAATAGCGGGACTTTCAAATATAGATAATCTTGCAAAAACAGGTCAAAGTAAAAATAAATACATCCAGTTGTGACATCTACAGTGTGTTGAACATTCCTGAATCTAAATGTGTCCTGCCGAAATAGCTCAGTTGGGAGAGTGTTAGACTGTTGATCTAAAGGTCCCTGGTTCAATCCTGGGTTTCGGCATAAGTTTTTTTTCTTCACCCATTAAATTTTAAGCAGAAAATAAACAAAGCATATGGACTGACTCTTTACAGAGAATGTAAAAATCCTAATCATTATAACTATCTACAGGAAATAAAATGATAGAAACTTGAGAACTGAACACTTTTAACTTTTGAGGAAAATAATATTTTTTGTAATTTTTCCTTCATTCTGGAAGTCATCACTTTGTTTTATTTTAGTTTGACTTAGCTGTATGAGGATTTAAAGGAAACCTGATAGCTAATACGGGCAGCATGTATCAGACACTAGCTGAATGATTTCAGCCATTTATGTTTGACTATGAATCGCTGTGGCATAACTGAGACAAATATGCTTCAAAAATATGCCAGGAACAAAGCTGTTTGGGGAAAAAGCCAGGAAGGCAAAAAACACAAGCCCCAACTCAGGACCGTCATCTTTCATTCTAAAAATAGGGGTTTCCACGTTAATGGTAAGACAAAGAATCCACAGATTTGGCATTTCTCTAGCAAGGAGAGCCCACTTAAACTGTATGGGGTGCTTGTCTCCATAAGCGCAAGCTGGGCACTAAACTGGCTTATTTGCAATTCTGGATGTTGCAGAGTGAAAACACCTGTTGGACAATAATAGTAATTGCTGGCGTTGATGAATTCATTGTGAGGAGTAATTTATAAAATGGGATCACTTTGGAGGGGTTTCTGCTGTTTTGGTACTTTTGGAACTCCGCAAATGTCACCCTCAAAATATTCTTGCAAAATCTGCATTCCCAAAACCCAAATAGCGCTCTTACTTTCAAAGCCCTGCTGTGTGACCAAACAGTAGTTTCTGAAGACATATGCGGCATCACCGCATTTCAATGAAATTGTGCAACTTTAGATATTTTCACAAGAAAAACTAAATATATATTGACCTAAATTTACCATTAATATAAAGTACAATGTGTTACAAAATAACACTATCAGAATCACGGGGATATGTTAAGCATTCCAGTGTTATTGCCACATAAATTGATACATGTCAGATTTAAAAAACGGTGCTTGGTCATGAAGCTCAAAATTGGCTGTAACTAATAGGTTACAAATCAATATTAAAATAAAAGAAATCATGGCATATTTCCTTTCATCACAAGTAATGCTCATCTTTCTACTGCTTAGCTTAGAAAGAGTTAAATTACAAAAGCCAGAAGAAATCAGGATGGCCGAGTGGTCTAAGGCGCTGCGTTTAGGTTGCAGTCTCTCCTGGAGGCGTGGGTTCAAATCCCACTTCTGACATTAGAATTTTCTTTCAAGAAATTGTACAGCTTCACTCCTGTTACTGATTAGTTGGTGGTCCGCTCTATTGGTGGCAATCTCAAATCGAAAACTAAAAGTGATGGGGCTTAGCAAAACCAATTCTCAACGTTGGCACTTTGGCAGTATTCCTTGGGGTCCTTGAGGCAAATCTTAAATGTCCTGAATTTGTGCTTTCACAAAAGACTTCTGGGAACATCAAATAGTTTCTTTGTGCATATGTTAGTTGTTGCTTTGGCATGGGAAAAATACTGTGGATAGGAAAATGGGAGGGACTATTTCATCTCTATGTGTTCTCTGTCCCTATTAGGGCAGAGAGTGAACCTCCTAAGGTGCTGTCGTGGAAGATTCCTAGAAACCAAATTACCAGTAAGTCTAATTTCAGATTTTTTTACCTCAAGGCATCAATAGACTATAAATATACTTAATAAACAAAAGCTAAAACAGCAGATGAACATAGTTTAACAAGTCTGAAATGCGCATGTGATGCTGACATCAAAGTTTCACCACATTTTGGGACAAATGTTTTCACTTTCAACATTAACAATCAGTAGAATATTTTCTCTAAATTTGCATCTCCTATCTTCACTCCAATTGTTTGCACCTAAGAAAAAAATAAAGCTTGATGCAACATTATGCTTACAAATTGTGTTTTATGCTCAATCATCACCTGTCCTACAGAGACACAGTCAGAATTACCCTGGTGAATTGAGTAAATTTGAAAATGTAAAAAAAATGCAGAATTGCTGTTTTTTCTATTCATTCACAAAGAATTAATGTAAGTTCTTAAATATGTACACAAAATAGCGGGACTTTCAAATATAGATAATCTTGCAAAAACAGGTCAAAGTAAAAATAAATACATCCAGTTGTGACATCTACAGTGTGTTGAACATTCCTGAATCTAAATGTGTCCTGCCGAAATAGCTCAGTTGGGAGAGTGTTAGACTGTTGATCTAAAGGTCCCTGGTTCAATCCTGGGTTTCGGCATAAGTTTTTTTTCTTCACCCATTAAATTTTAAGCAGAAAATAAACAAAGCATATGGACTGACTCTTTACAGAGAATGTAAAAATCCTAATCATTATAACTATCTACAGGAAATAAAATGATAGAAACTTGAGAACTGAACACTTTTAACTTTTGAGGAAAATAATATTTTTTGTAATTTTTCCTTCATTCTGGAAGTCATCACTTTGTTTTATTTTAGTTTGACTTAGCTGTATGAGGATTTAAAGGAAACCTGATAGCTAATACGGGCAGCATGTATCAGACACTAGCTGAATGATTTCAGCCATTTATGTTTGACTATGAATCGCTGTGGCATAACTGAGACAAATATGCTTCAAAAATATGCCAGGAACAAAGCTGTTTGGGGAAAAAGCCAGGAAGGCAAAAAACACAAGCCCCAACTCAGGACCGTCATCTTTCATTCTAAAAATAGGGGTTTCCACGTTAATGGTAAGACAAAGAATCCACAGATTTGGCATTTCTCTAGCAAGGAGAGCCCACTTAAACTGTATGGGGTGCTTGTCTCCATAAGCGCAAGCTGGGCACTAAACTGGCTTATTTGCAATTCTGGATGTTGCAGAGTGAAAACACCTGTTGGACAATAATAGTAATTGCTGGCGTTGATGAATTCATTGTGAGGAGTAATTTATAAAATGGGATCACTTTGGAGGGGTTTCTGCTGTTTTGGTACTTTTGGAACTCCGCAAATGTCACCCTCAAAATATTCTTGCAAAATCTGCATTCCCAAAACCCAAATAGCGCTCTTACTTTCAAAGCCCTGCTGTGTGACCAAACAGTAGTTTCTGAAGACATATGCGGCATCACCGCATTTCAATGAAATTGTGCAACTTTAGATATTTTCACAAGAAAAACTAAATATATATTGACCTAAATTTACCATTAATATAAAGTACAATGTGTTACAAAATAACACTATCAGAATCACGGGGATATGTTAAGCATTCCAGTGTTATTGCCACATAAATTGATACATGTCAGATTTAAAAAACGGTGCTTGGTCATGAAGCTCAAAATTGGCTGTAACTAATAGGTTACAAATCAATATTAAAATAAAAGAAATCATGGCATATTTCCTTTCATCACAAGTAATGCTCATCTTTCTACTGCTTAGCTTAGAAAGAGTTAAATTACAAAAGCCAGAAGAAGTCAGGATGGCCGAGTGGTCTAAGGCGCTGCGTTCAGGTTGCAGTCTCTCCTGGAGGCGTGGGTTCAAATCCCACTTCTGACATTAGAATTTTCTTTCAAGAAATTGTACAGCTTCACTCCTGTTACTGATTAGTTGGTGGTCCGCTCTATTGGTGGCAATCTCAAATCGAAAACTAAAAGTGATGGGGCTTAGCAAAACCAATTCTCAACGTTGGCACTTTGGCAGTATTCCTTGGGGTCCTTGAGGCAAATCTTAAATGTCCTGAATTTGTGCTTTCACAAAAGACTTCTGGGAACATCAAATAGTTTCTTTGTGCATATGTTAGTTGTTGCTTTGGCATGGGAAAAATACTGTGGATAGGAAAATGGGAGGGACTATTTCATCTCTATGTGTTCTCTGTCCCTATTAGGGCAGAGAGTGAACCTCCTAAGGTGCTGTCGTGGAAGATTCCTAGAAACCAAATTACCAGTAAGTCTAATTTCAGATTTTTTTACCTCAAGGCATCAATAGACTATAAATATACTTAATAAACAAAAGCTAAAACAGCAGATGAACATAGTTTAACAAGTCTGAAATGCGCATGTGATGCTGACATCAAAGTTTCACCACATTTTGGGACAAATGTTTTCACTTTCAACATTAACAATCAGTAGAATATTTTCTCTAAATTTGCATCTCCTATCTTCACTCCAATTGTTTGCACCTAAGAAAAAAATAAAGCTTGATGCAACATTATGCTTACAAATTGTGTTTTATGCTCAATCATCACCTGTCCTACAGAGACACAGTCAGAATTACCCTGGTGAATTGAGTAAATTTGAAAATGTAAAAAAAATGCAGAATTGCTGTTTTTTCTATTCATTCACAAAGAATTAATGTAAGTTCTTAAATATGTACACAAAATAGCGGGACTTTCAAATATAGATAATCTTGCAAAAACAGGTCAAAGTAAAAATAAATACATCCAGTTGTGACATCTACAGTGTGTTGAACATTCCTGAATCTAAATGTGTCCTGCCGAAATAGCTCAGTTGGGAGAGTGTTAGACTGTTGATCTAAAGGTCCCTGGTTCAATCCTGGGTTTCGGCATAAGTTTTTTTTCTTCACCCATTAAATTTTAAGCAGAAAATAAACAAAGCATATGGACTGACTCTTTACAGAGAATGTAAAAATCCTAATCATTATAACTATCTACAGGAAATAAAATGATAGAAACTTGAGAACTGAACACTTTTAACTTTTGAGGAAAATAATATTTTTTGTAATTTTTCCTTCATTCTGGAAGTCATCACTTTGTTTTATTTTAGTTTGACTTAGCTGTATGAGGATTTAAAGGAAACCTGATAGCTAATACGGGCAGCATGTATCAGACACTAGCTGAATGATTTCAGCCATTTATGTTTGACTATGAATCGCTGTGGCATAACTGAGACAAATATGCTTCAAAAATATGCCAGGAACAAAGCTGTTTGGGGAAAAAGCCAGGAAGGCAAAAAACACAAGCCCCAACTCAGGACCGTCATCTTTCATTCTAAAAATAGGGGTTTCCACGTTAATGGTAAGACAAAGAATCCACAGATTTGGCATTTCTCTAGCAAGGAGAGCCCACTTAAACTGTATGGGGTGCTTGTCTCCATAAGCGCAAGCTGGGCACTAAACTGGCTTATTTGCAATTCTGGATGTTGCAGAGTGAAAACACCTGTTGGACAATAATAGTAATTGCTGGCGTTGATGAATTCATTGTGAGGAGTAATTTATAAAATGGGATCACTTTGGAGGGGTTTCTGCTGTTTTGGTACTTTTGGAACTCCGCAAATGTCACCCTCAAAATATTCTTGCAAAATCTGCATTCCCAAAACCCAAATAGCGCTCTTACTTTCAAAGCCCTGCTGTGTGACCAAACAGTAGTTTCTGAAGACATATGCGGCATCACCGCATTTCAATGAAATTGTGCAACTTTAGATATTTTCACAAGAAAAACTAAATATATATTGACCTAAATTTACCATTAATATAAAGTACAATGTGTTACAAAATAACACTATCAGAATCACGGGGATATGTTAAGCATTCCAGTGTTATTGCCACATAAATTGATACATGTCAGATTTAAAAAACGGTGCTTGGTCATGAAGCTCAAAATTGGCTGTAACTAATAGGTTACAAATCAATATTAAAATAAAAGAAATCATGGCATATTTCCTTTCATCACAAGTAATGCTCATCTTTCTACTGCTTAGCTTAGAAAGAGTTAAATTACAAAAGCCAGAAGAAATCAGGATGGCCGAGTGGTCTAAGGCGCTGCGTTTAGGTTGCAGTCTCTCCTGGAGGCGTGGGTTCAAATCCCACTTCTGACATTAGAATTTTCTTTCAAGAAATTGTACAGCTTCACTCCTGTTACTGATTAGTTGGTGGTCCGCTCTATTGGTGGCAATCTCAAATCGATAACTTAAAGTGATGGGGCTTAGCAAAACCAATTCTCAACGTTGGCACTTTGGCAGTATTCCTTGGGGTCCTTGAGGCAAATCTTAAATGTCCTGAAGTTGTGCTTTCACAAAAGACTTCTGGGAACATCAAATAGTTTCTTTGTGCATATGTTAGTTGTTGCTTTGGCATCGGAAAAATACTGTGGATAGGAAAATGGGAGGGACTATTTCATCTCTATGTGTTCTCTGTCCCTATTAGGGCAGAGAGTGAACCTCCTAAGGTGCTGTCGTGGAAGATTCCTAGAAACCAAATTACCAGTAAGTCTAATTTCAGATTTTTTTACCTCAAGGCATCAATAGACTATAAATATACTTAATAAACAAAAGCTAAAACAGCAGATGAACATAGTTTAACAAGTCTGAAATGCGCATGTGATGCTGACATCAAAGTTTCACCACATTTTGGGACAAATGTTTTCACTTTCAACATTAACAATCAGTAGAATATTTTCTCTAAATTTGCATCTCCTATCTTCACTCCAATTGTTTGCACCTAAGAAAAAAATAAAGCTTGATGCAACATTATGCTTACAAATTGTGTTTTATGCTCAATCATCACCTGTCCTACAGAGACACAGTCAGAATTACCCTGGTGAATTGAGTAAATTTGAAAATGTAAAAAAAATGCAGAATTGCTGTTTTTTCTATTCATTCACAAAGAATTAATGTAAGTTCTTAAATATGTACACAAAATAGCGGGACTTTCAAATATAGATAATCTTGCAAAAACAGGTCAAAGTAAAAATAAATACATCCAGTTGTGACATCTACAGTGTGTTGAACATTCCTGAATCTAAGTGTGTCCTGCCGAAATAGCTCAGTTGGGAGAGCGTTAGACTGAAGATCTAAAGGTCCCTGGTTCAATCCCAGGTTTTGGCAAAAGTTTTTTTCTTCACCCATTAAATTTTAAGCAGAAAATAAACAAAGCATATGGACTGACTGTTTACAGAGAATGTAAAAATCCTAATCATTATAACTATCTACAGGAAATAAAATGATAGAAACTTGAGAACTGAACACTTTTAACTTTTGAGGAAAATAATATTTTTTGTAATTTTTCCTTCATTCTGGACGTCATCACTTTGTTTTATTTTAGTTTGACTTAGCTGTATGAGGATTTAAAGGAAACCTGATAGCTAAAACGGGCAGCATGTATCAGACACTAGCTGAATGATTTCAGCCATTTATGTTTGACTATGAATCGCTGTGGCATTACTGAGACAAATATGCTTAAAAAATATGCCAGGAACAAAGCTGTTTGGGGAAAAAGCCAGGAAGGCAAAAAACACAATCCCCAACTCAGGACCATTATCTTTCATTCTAAAAATAGGGGTTTCCACGTTAATGGTAAGACAAAGAATCCACAGATTTGGCTTTTCTCTAGCGAGGAGAGCCCACTTAAAATGTATGGGGTGCTTGTCTCCATAAGCGAAAGCAGGGCACTAAACTGGCTTATTTGCAATTCTGGATGTTGCAGAGTGAAAACACCTGTTGGACAATAGTAGTAATTGCTGGCGTTGATGAATTCATTGTGAGGAGTAATTTATAAAATGGGATCACTTTGGAGGGGTTTCTGCTGTTTTTGTACTTTTGCAACTCCGCAAATGTCACCCTCAAAATATTCTTGCAAAATCTGCATTCCCAAAACCCAAATAGCGCTCTTACTTTCAAAGTCCTGCTGTGTGACCAAACAGTAGTTTCTGAAGACATATGCGGCATCACCGCATTTCAATGAAATTGTGCAACTTTAGATATTTTCACAAGAAAAACTAAATATATATTGACCTAAATTTACCATTAATATAAAGTACAATGTGTTACAAAATAACACTATCAGAATCACGGGGATATGTTAAGCATTCCAGTGTTATTGCCACATAAATTGATACATGTCAGATTTAAAAAACGGTGCTTGGTCATGAAGCTCAAAATTGGCTGTAACTAATAGGTTACAAATCAATATTAAAATAAAAGAAATCATGGCATATTTCCTTTCATCACAAGTAATGCTCATCTTTCTACTGCTTAGCTTAGAAAGAGTTAAATTACAAAAGCCACAAGTAGTCAGGATGGCCGAGCAGTCTAAGGCGCTGCGTTCAGGTCCCAGTCTCTTCTGGAGGCGTGGGTTCGAATCCCTCTTCTGACATTAGAATTTTCTTTCAAGAAATTGTACAGCTTCACTCCTGTTACTGATTAGTTGGTGGTCCGCTCTATTGGTGGCAATCTCAAATCGATAACTTAAAGTGATGGGGCTTAGCAAAACCAATTCTCAACGTTGGCACTTTGGCAGTATTCCTTGGGGTCCTTGAGGCAAATCTTAAATGTCCTGAATTTGTGCTTTCACAAAAGACTTCTGGGAACATCATATAGTTTCTTTGTGCATATGTTAGTTGTTGCTTTGGCATCGGAAAAATACTGTGGATAGGAAAATGGGAGGGACTATTTCATCTCTATGTGTTCTCTGTCCCTATTAGGGCAGAGAGTGAACCTCCTAAGGTGCTGTCGTGGAAGATTCCTAGAAACCAAATTACCAGTAAGTCTAATTTCAGATTTTTTTACCTCAAGGCATCAATAGACTATATATATACTTAATAAACAAAAGCTAAAACAGCAGATGAACATAGTTTAACAAGTCTGAAATGCGCATGTGATACTGACATCAAAGTTTCACCACATTTTGGGACAAATGTTTTCACTTTCAACATTAACAATCAGTAGAATATTTTCTCTAAATTTGCATCTCCTATCTTCACTCCAATTGTTTGCACCTAAGAAAAAAATAAAGCTTGATGCAACATTATGCTTACAAATTGTGTTTTATGCTCAATCATCACCTGTCCTACAGAGACACAGTCAGAATTACCCTGGTGAATTGAGTAAATTTGAAAATGTAAAAAAAATGAAGAATTGCTGTTTTTTCTATTCATTCACAAAGAATTAATGTAAGTTCTTAAATATGTACGCAAAATAGCGGGACTTTCAAATATAGATAATCTTGCAAAAACAAGTCAAAGTAAAAATAAATACATCCAGTTGTGACATCTACAGTGTGTTGAACATTCCTGAATCTAAGTGTGTCCTGCCGAAATAGCTCAGTTGGGAGAGCGTTAGACTGAAGATCTAAAGGTCCCTGGTTCAATCCCAGGTTTCGGCAAAAGTTTTTTTCTTCACCCATTAAATTTTAAGCAGAAAATAAACAAAGCATATGGACTGACTGTTTACAGAGAATGTAAAAAACCTAATCATTATAACTATCTACAGGAAATAAAATGATAGAAACTTGAGAACTGAACACTTTTAACTTTTGAGGAAAATAATATTTTTTGTAATTTTTCCTTCATTCTGGACGTCATCACTTTGTTTTATTTTAGTTTGACTTAGCTGTATGAGGATTTAAAGGAAACCTGATAGCTAAAACGGGCAGCATGTATCAGACACTAGCTGAATGATTTCAGCCATTTATGTTTGACTATGAATCGCTGTGGCATTACTGAGACAAATATGCTTAAAAAATATGCCAGGAACAAAGCTGTTTGGGGAAAAAGCCAGGAAGGCAAAAAACACAATCCCCAACTCAGGACCATTATCTTTCATTCTAAAAATAGGGGTTTCCACGTTAATGGTAAGACAAAGAATCCACAGATTTGGCTTTTCTCTAGCGAGGAGAGCCCACTTAAAATGTATGGGGTGCTTGTCTCCATAAGCGAAAGCAGGGCACTAAACTGGCTTATTTGCAATTCTGGATGTTGCAGAGTGAAAACACCTGTTGGACAATAGTAGTAATTGCTGGCGTTGATGAATTCATTGTGAGGAGTAATTTATAAAATGGGATCACTTTGGAGGGGTTTCTGCTGTTTTTGTACTTTTGCAACTCCGCAAATGTCACCCTCAAAATATTCTTGCAAAATCTGCATTCCCAAAACCCAAATAGCGCTCTTACTTTCAAAGTCCTGCTGTGTGACCAAACAGTAGTTTCTGAAGACATATGGGGCATCACCGCATTTCAATGAAATTGTGCAACTTTAGATATTTTCACAAGAAAAACTAAATATATATTGACCTAAATTTACCATTAATATAAAGTACAATGTGTTACAAAATAACACTATCAGAATCACGGGGATATGTTAAGCATTCCAGTGTTATTGCAACATAAATTGATACATGTCAGATTTAAAAAACGGTGCTTGGTCATGAAGCTCAAAATTGTCTGTAACTAATAGGTTACAAATCAATATTAAAATAAAAGAAATCATGGCATATTTCCTTTCATCACAAGTAATGCTCATCTTTCTACTGCTTAGCTTAGAAAGAGTTAAATTACAAAAGCCAGAAGAAGTCAGGATGGCCGAGTGGTCTAAGGCGCTGCGTTCAGGTTGCAGTCTCTCCTGGAGGCGTGGGTTCAAATCCCACTTCTGATATTAGAATTTTCTTTCAAGAAATTGTACAGCTTCACTCCTGTTACTGATTAGTTGGTGGTCCGCTCTATTGGTGGCAATCTCAAATCGATAACTTAAAGTGATGGGGCTTAGCAAAACCAATTCTCAACGTTGGCACTTTCGCAGTATTCCTTGGGGTCCTTGAGGCAAATCTTAAATGTCCTGAATTTGTGCTTTCACAAAAGACTTCTGGGAACATCAAATAGTTTCTTTGTGCATATGTTAGTTGTTGCTTTGGCATCGGAAAAATACTGTGGATAGGAAAATGGGAGGGACTATTTCATCTCTATGTGTTCTCTGTCCCTATTAGGGCAGAGAGTGAACCTCCTAAGGTGCTGTCGTGGAAGATTCCTAGAAACCAAATTACCAGTAAGTCTAATTTCAGATTTTTTTACCTCAAGGCATCAATAGACTATATATATACTTAATAAACAAAAGCTAAAAGAGCAGATGAACACAGTTTAACAAGTCTGAAATGCGCATGTGATACCGACATCAAAGTTTCACCACATTTTGGGACAAATGTTTTCACTTTCAACATTAACAATCAGTAGAATATTTTCTCTAAATTTGCATCTCCTATCTTCACTCCAATTGTTTGCACCTAAGAAAAAAATAAAGCTTGATGCAACATTATGCTTACAAATTGTGTTTTATGCTCAATCATCACCTGTCCTACAGAGACACAGTCAGAATTACCCTGGTGAATTGAGTAAATTTGAAAATGTAAAAAAAATGCAGAATTGCTGTTTTTTCTATTCATTCACAAAGAATTAATGTAAGTTCTTAAATATGTACGCAAAATAGCGGGACTTTCAAATATAGATAATCTTGCAAAAACAAGTCAAAGTAAAAATAAATACATCTTGTTGTGACATCTACAGTGTGTTGAACATTCCTGAATCTAAGTGTGTCCTGCCGAAATAGCTCAGTTGGGAGAGCGTTAGACTGAAGATCTAAAGGTCCCTGGTTCAATCCCAGGTTTCGGCAAAAGTTTTTTTCTTCACCCATTAAATTTTAAGCAGAAAATAAACAAAGCATATGGACTGACTGTTTACAGAGAATGTAAAAATCCTAATCATTATAACTATCTACAGGAAATAAAATGATAGAAACTTGAGAACTGAACACTTTTAACCTTTGAGGAAAATAATATTTTTTGTAATTTTTCCTTCATTCTGGACGTCATCACTTTGTTTTATTTTAGTTTGACTTAGCTGTATGAGGATTTAAAGGAAACCTGATAGCTAAAACGGGCAGCATGTATCAGACACTAGCTGAATGATTTCAGCCATTTATGTTTGACTATGAATCGCTGTGGCATTACTGAGACAAATATGCTTAAAAAATATGCCAGGAACAAAGCTGTTTGGGGAAAAAGCCAGGAAGGCAAAAAACACAAGCCCCAACTCAGGACCATCATCTTTCATTCTAAAAATAGGGGTTTCCACGTTAATGGTAAGACAAAGAATCCACAGATTTGGCTTTTCTCTAGCGAGGAGAGCCCAATTAAAATGTATGGGGTGCTTGTCTCCATAAGCGCAAGCAGGGCACTAAACTGGCTTATTTGCAATTCTGGATGTTGCAGAGTGAAAACACCTGTTGGACAATAGTAGTAATTGCTGGCGTTGATGAATTCATTGTGAGGAGTAATTTATAAAATGGGATCACTTTGGAGGGGTTTCTGCTGATTTGTACTTTTGCAACTCCGCAAATGTCACCCTCAAAATATTCTTGCAAAATCTGCATTCCCAAAACCCAAATAGCGCTCTTACTTTCAAAGCCCTGCTGTGTGACCAAACAGTAGTTTCTGAAGACATATGGGGCATCACCGCATTTCAATGAAATTGTGCAACTTTAGATATTTTCACAAGAAAAACTAAATATATATTGACCTAAATTTACCATTAATATAAAGTACAATGTGTTACAAAATAACACTATCAGAATCACGGGGATATGTTAAGCATTCCAGTGTTATTGCCACATAAATTGATACATGTCAGATTTAAAAAACGGTGCTTGGTCATGAAGCTCAAAATTGGCTGTAACTAATAGGTTACAAATCAATATTAAAATAAAAGAAATCATGGCATATTTCCTTTCATCACAAGTAAAGCTCATCTTTCTACTGCTTAGCTTAGAAAGAGTTAAATTACAAAAGCCAGAAGAAGTCAGGATGGCCGAGCGGTCTAAGGCGATGCGTTCAGGTCGCAGTCTCTCCTGGAGGCGTGGGTTCGAATCCCACTTCTGACATTAGAATTTTCTTTCAAGAAATTGTACAGCTTCACTCCTGTTACTGATTAGTTGGGGGTCCGCTATATTGGTGGCAATCTCAAATCGAAAACTAAAAGTGATGGGGCTTAGCAAAACCAATTCTCAACGTTGGCACTTTGGCTGTATTCCTTGGGGTCCTTGAGGCAAATCTTAAATGTCCTAAATTTGTGCTTTCACAAAAGACTTCAGGGAACATCAAATAGTTTCTTTGTGCATATGTTAGTTGTTGCTTTGGCATTGGAAAAATACTGTGAATAGGAAAATGGGAGGGACTATTTCATCTCTATGTGTTCTCTGTCCCTATTAGGGCAGAGAGTGAACCTCCTAAGGTGCTGTCGTGGAAGATTCCTAGAAACCGAATTACCAGTAAGTCTAATTTCAGATTTTTTTACCTCAAGGCATCAATAGACTATATATATACTTAATAAACAAAAGCTAAAAGAGCAGATGAACATAGTTTAACAAGTCTGAAATGCGCATGTGATACTGACATCAAAGTTTCACCACATTTTGGGACAAATGTTTTCACTTTCAACATTAACAATCAGTAGAATATTTTCTCTAAATTTGCAACTCCTTTCTTCACTCCAATTGTTTGCACCTAAGAAAAAAATAAAGCTTGATGCAACATTATGCTTACAAATTGTGTTTTATGCTCAATCATCACCTGTCCTACAGAGACACAGTCAGAATTACCCTGGCGAATTGAGTAAATTTGAAAATGTAAAAAAATTGCAGAATTGCTGTTTTTTCTATTCATTCACAAAGAATTAATGTAAGTTCTTAAATATGTACGCAAAATAGCGGGACTTTCAAATATAAATAATCTTGCAAAAGCAAGTCAAAGTAAAAATAAATACATCCAGTTGTGACATGTACAGTGTGTTGAACATTCCTGAATCTAAATGTGTCCTGCCGAAATAGCTCAGTTGGGAGAGCATTAGACTGAAGATCTAAAAGTCCCGGGTTTCGGCAAAAGTTTTTTTCTTCACCCATTAAATTTTAAGCAGAAAATAAACAAAGCATATGGACTGGCTGTTTACAGAGAATGTAAAAATCCTAATCATTATAACTATCTACAGGAAATAAAATGATAGAAACTTGAGAACTGAGCACTTTTAACTTTTGAGGAAACTAATATTTTTTGTAATTTTTCCTTCATTCTGGACGTCATCACTTTGTTTTATTTTAGTTTGACTTAGCTGTATGAGGATTTAAAGGAAACCTCATAGCTAATACAGGCAGCATGTATCAGACACTAGCTGAATGATTTCAGCCATTTATGTTTGACTATGAATCGCTGTGGCATTACTGAGACAAATATGCTTCAAAAATATGCCAGGAACAAAGCTGTTTGGGGAAAAAGCCAGGAAGGCAAAAAACACAAGCCCCAACTCAGGACCGTCATCTTTCATTCTAAAAATAGGGGTTTCTACGTTAATGGTAAGACAAAAAATCCACAGATTTGGCATTTCTCCAGCGAGGAGAGCCCACTTAAAATGTATGGGGTGCTTGTCTCCATAAGCGCAAGCTTGGCACTAAACTGGCTTATTTGCAATTCTTGATGTTGCAGAGTGACAACACCTGTTGGACAATAATAGTAATTGCTGGTGTTGATGAATTCATTGTGAGGAGTAATTTATAAAATGGGATCACTTTGGAGGGGTTTCTGCTGTTTTGATACTTTTGGAACTCCGCAAATGTCACCCTCAAAATATTCTTGCAAAATCTGCATTCCCAAAACCCAAATAGCGCTCTTACTTTCAAAGCCCTGCTGTGTGACCAAACAGTAGTTTCTGAAGACATATGGGGCATCACCGCATTTCAATGAAATTGTGCAATTTTAGATATTTTCACAAGAAAAACTAAATATATATTGATCTAAATTTAAAATTAATATAAAGTACAATGTGTTACAAAATAACACTATCAGAATCACGGGGATATGTTAAGCATTCCAGTGTTATTGCCACATAAATTGATACATGTCAGATTTAAAAAACGGTGCTTGGTCATAAAGCTCAAAATTGGCTGTAACTAA
The DNA here is from genome assembly GCF_046119375.1 of Phyllobates terribilis. Lineage (NCBI taxonomy): Eukaryota > Metazoa > Chordata > Amphibia > Anura > Dendrobatidae > Phyllobates > Phyllobates terribilis. The sequence continues at coordinate 2,165,482 of NW_027362825.1, forward strand.
TAGGTTACAAATCAATATTAAAATAAAAGAAATCATGGTATATTTCCTTTCATCACAAGTAATGCTCATCTTTCTACTGCTTAGCTTAGAAATAGTTAAATTACAAAAGCCAAAAGAAGTCAGGATGGCCGAGCGGTCTAAGGCGCTGCGTTCAGGTCGTAGTCTCTCCTGGAGGTGTGGGTTCGAATCCCACTTCTGACATTAGCATTTTCTTTCAAGAAATTGTATAGCTTCACTCCTGTTACTGATTAGTTGGGGGTCCGCTCTATTGGTGGCAATCTCAAATTGAAAACTAAAAGTGATGGGGCTTAGCAAAACCAATTCTCAACGTTGGCACTTTGGCAGTATTCCTGGGGGTCCTTGAGGAAAATCTTAAATGTCCTGAATTTGTGCTTTCAAAAAAGACTTCTGGGAACATCAAATAGTTTCTTTGTGCATATGTTAGTTGTTGCTCTGGCATCAGAAAAATACTGTGGATAGGAAAATGGGAGGGACTATTTCATCTCTATGTGTTCTCTGTCCCTATTAGGGCAGAGAGTGAACCTCCTAAGGTGCTGTCGTGGAAGATTCCTAGAAACCGAATTACCAGTAAGTCTAATTTCAGATTTTTTTACCTCAGGCATCAATAGACTATAAATATACTTAATAAACAAAAGCTAAAAGAGCAGATGAACATAGTTTAACAAGTCTGAAATGCGCATGTTATACTGACATCAAAGTTTCACCACATTTTGGGACAAATGTTTTCACTTTCAACATTAACAATCAGTAGAATATTTTCTCTAAATTTGCATCTCCTATCTAGTGTTGAGCCACCCCCGTAGTGTTCGAGTTCGGTTCGTCGAACACCCGTGTGTTCGCCGAACTGTTCGTCGAACTGTTCGTCGAACACCTTCGAACACCGTTAAAACCAATGGCAGGCAAACAAAAACACATAGAAACACATAGAAAACACCTTCAAAGGTGTCCAAAAGCTGACAAACTGCTCAGAAGACATAACTAACACATGGAAAAGTGACAAGTACATATAGTCATGCGAAAATAAAAGAGGTGGAGGACTAAAAGGAGGGGGAGACACAGATATAGGCATGTCATGCCCTTCTAAAATCCAAAAAGTGAGAAGCCGACACGGCCAGTCCGTTCCTGCCCGTGCCACCTCCGTGTCGCCGGGTTTGTGCCAGAGCCGCGGTGGACCCTGACGGCCAGCCCCCCTCTCGTAATACTGGTGCCTGTCCGCTGGTGGGTCGAGCCCCCCGCGGTGGGTGGGGAGTAACATCTGCAGAAGAAAAAACATCTTCCAGCCAAACTAACATGTCGACTTCTTTTCGTGGACAATGTGATACGATCCCTTTGTTACGGACACGCCCATCGCTACAAATTCCAGATGAGGCACAAAAACAGCAGGTGCTTCAGCGGATATCAAGTTCTCCTTCAAGTGGGCTCTCCTCCACCTCAACTTCAACATCACAAATACTCCAGTCCTCAGAGGTGTCACCCCAATCGCACTTGCTTCCTCACAGCTCCCAAGTCTGCAGCTGCCCGTCTGAGTATGGGGTAACACAGATGGTTGAGTCTGCACAGCTGTTTACTCATACTATAGCCTGGGAAACGGAGGTCTGCTCCAGAGCTTCTGTTAATCCAGACGAGGAAATGATCTGCACTGATGCCCAGAATCTTTATAAGTCGGATCCAGGACCAGATGAAAAAGGTTCTGAGCATAATGTAGACCCTCGTTCCCAAACTGTAACTCCTGTTGGTGGAGACAATGATGAAGACGATGATGAGACTCAAATACCTGATTGGAGCGACAACTTGACTTTTCGGTCAGGGCAGGAAGAGGTTGGCTTTGAGGACGACGGGTGTGATAACTAGAGATGAGCGTTGTTCTACTCGAACTGTTCGCCAATCTCAAATTCGAGCTGTTTTGGGCGGTGTTCGAGCCGTTCGGCAAACACGAACAATTTGATAAAAATTCGGCTGTTCGAGGTTATGTTCGATAACTGTTCGTGCACCAAAATCATAACTGGATTTTTTCTCAGTAATGATGAAAATTAATGTTAATACGCAGTTTGAGTGTACAGCGGGGTGGGGGGAGGGGCAGAGGATGGATCTCTGCAGGAACAATGAAGATCTCCATTTTTTTTTCTCTTTCCCGCATTTGCAGTGGGGAGGTGCAATCTGTCAGCCTATCAGCAGCGCACACACGGAGCGAAGTGCTTTTTTTCACACAAGCAAGGGCATGTGTCATTGTCAGTGTATGTCACATGTCCTTGCCCTATAAGACCAAGCCATTTTCCCCGTCGCCACCATTTTCTCACTGCTGCAGCTGCATGTTAGACGGCACCGCTGTTGCTGTGTGCGCTATACCTTGTTAATTTCAAGCCAATTTTCGCACAAATATACAGATAGCTTCTAAGTAGGGAATAGTTGTGATTGCAGTCCTTTTAAGGACTAGGTTACAGCATTTCCTACGACTTTTATCAGGGAGGTCTGTGCTCTTAAATAGATAGGTTGTGGGAGTAAAGACTAATTGTAATTGGAGTCCTTTTCAGGACTAGGTTACATCAGTTCCTATCAGTTTTTGCCAGGCAGGTCTGTGCCAGTGCTGTGCAAGTTTTTTTCACAGCATTTGGCTGAATCTAGCAAAGCTAATCCTTTTTGGCCTATTGCAGAGTGTGTTAGTCAGTGGAGTAGCCTATCTGTGTTGCAAGATATACCACCTGTGTATAGAATACCAATTTTTTTACTGCACCTAGTGAAGTAAAATCTTTTGGGCATAGCATCATTCTATTAGTCCATCTATACTGACCTCCATCAGGTTGCAAACTGAATATATTTTTTTCTGCATCTACCTCTGAAAAAATATTGGGCTTCTAGCTGTGTGTGGGACTTGTTGTATTAGTCCATCTATACTGACCTCCATCCGGTTGCAAACTGAATATATTTTTTTCTGCATCTACCTCTGAAAAAATATTGGGCTTCTAGCTGTGTGTGGGTCTTGTTCTATTAATCCATCTATACTGACCTCCATCAGGTTGCAGACTGAATATATTTTTTTCTGCATCTACCTCTGAAAAAATATTGGGCTTCTAGCTGTGTGTGGGACTTGTTGTATTAGTCCATCTATACTGACCTCCATCAGGTTGCAAACTGAATATATTTTTTTCTGCATCTACCTCTGAAAAAATATTGGGCTTCTAGCTGTGTGTGGGACTTGTTCTATTAATCCATCTATACTGACCTCCATCAGGTTGCAAACTGAATATATTTTTTTCTGCATCTACCTCTGAAAAAATATTGGGCTTCTAGCTGTGTGTGGGACTTGTTGTATTTGTCCATCTATACTGACCTCCATCAGGTTGCAAACTGAATATATTTTTTTCTGCATCTACCTCTGAAAAAATATTGGGCTTCTAGCTGTGTGTGGGTCTTGTTCTATTAATCCATCTATACTGACCTCCATCAGGTTGCAAACTGAATATATTTTTTTCTGCATCTACCTCTGAAAAAATATTGGGCTTCTAGCTGTGTGTGGGTCTTGTTCTATTAATCCATCTATACTGACCTCCATCAGGTTGCAAACTGAATATATTTTTTTCTGCATCTACCTCTGAAAAAATATTGGGCTTCTAGCTGTGTGTGGGTCTTGTTCTATTAATCCATCTATACTGACCTCCATCAGGTTGCAAACTGAATATATTTTTTTCTGCATCTACCTCTGAAAAAATATTGGGCTTCTAGCTGTGTGTGGGACTTGTTTTATTAGTCCATCTATACTGACCTCCATCAGGTTGCAAACTGAATATATTTTTTTCTGCATCTACCTCTGAAAAAATATTGGGCTTCTAGCTGTGTGTGGGTCTTGTTCTATTAATCCATCTATACTGACCTCCATCAGGTTGCAAACTGAATATATTTTTTTCGGCATCTACCTCTGAAAAAATATTGGGCTTCTAGCTGTGTGTGGGTCTTGTTCTATTAATCCATCTATACTGACCTCCATCAGGTTGCAAACTGAATATATTTTTTTCTGCATCTACCTCTGAAAAAATATTGGGCTTCTAGCTGTGTGTGGGTCTTGTTCTATTAATCCATCTATACTGACCTCCATCAGGTTGCAAACTGAATATATTTTTTTCTGCATCTACCTCTGAAAAAATATTGGGCTTCTAGCTGTGTGTGGGACTTGTTGTATTAGTCCATCTATACTGACCTCCATCCGGTTGCAAACTGAATATATTTTTTTCTGCATCTACCTCTGAAAAAATATTGGGCTTCTAGCTGTGTGTGGGTCTTGTTCTATTAATCCATCTATACTGACCTCCATCAGGTTGCAAACTGAATATAATTTTTTTCTGCATCTAGCTCTGAAAAAATATTTGGCCTTCTAGTAGTGTGTCGGACTTTCTCTATTAGTCCATCTATACTGACCTCCATCAGGTTGCAAATTAAAACTAATTTTTATCTGCATCTACAGTACCTCTGAAAAAATATTTGGGCTTCTAGCTGTGTGTGGGACTTGTTGTATTAGTCCATCTATACTGACCTCCATCAGGTTGCAAATTCAAAATAATTTTTTTCTGCATCTAACCCAGCCAATAGTTTTGGCCTAATACCACAGTTTGGCCACTCAGCTCTGCTCGGTTACCATCCATTGTTTTTTTGTGCAAACAACTCCAGAGTTGTGAATTAGTTAACCACCAAAATGAGTGGAAAAAGGCCTGCTGCTGGTGGAAAGGGGAATAGGCGTGTTGGGAAGGGGAAAAAAGGTTGTGTCCGTGGGGTAGGTGTTAAAGCAACAGTAACATCTGCAGAAGAAAGACCATCTTCCAGCCAAACTAAAATGTCTACTTCTTTTAGCGGACAATGTGATAAGATCCCTTTCTTACGGCCACGCCAATCGCTACAAATTCCAGATGAGGCACAAAAACAGCAGGTGCTTCAACGGATATCAAGTGCTCCTTTAAGTGGGCTCTCCTCCACATCAACTTCAACATCACAAATACTCCAGTCCTCAAAGGTGTCACCCAAATCGCACTTGCTTCCTCACAGCTCCCAAATCTCCAGCTGCCCGTCTGAGTATGAGGTAGAACAGATGGTTGAGTCTGCAGAGCTGTTTATTCATACTATAGCCTGGGAATCAGAGGTCGACTCCAGCGCTTCTGTGAATCCAGACGAGGAAATGATCTGCACTGATGCCCAGAATCTTTATGAGTCGGATCCAGGACCAGACGCAGAAGGTTCTGACCATAATGTAGACCCTCATTCCCAAACTGTAACTCCTGTTGGTGGAGACAATGAGGAAGACGATGATAAGACTCAAATACCTGATTGGAGCGACAACTTTAGTTTTTTGTCAGGGCAGGAACAGGTTGGCTCTGAGGACGACGGGTGTGATAACGCACAGGGTGATGATGATTAGGTCGGAGATCCCACTTACTGTCAACCCACAGTCAGCCAAGAGATGAAGTCAGCAGAGGAGGTGGAGGAAGATGCTAGTGACGACGAGGTCAGGTTGCGCCTTCCTGGACAGAGACGTAGTACTGGAAGCACGTCAACAACTGCATCCTCAAACACAACTCTGCCTCTCACCACAAGTCGTGGTGGCTCTTCAGGTCGCATGGGTGCTAAGCCTTGCATAGCCTAGGCATTTTTTCAGATCGATAAAGATGACCCAACTCGTGTTATCTGTAACATTTGTCAGCAAAAGCTAAGTAGAGGCCAAAAAATACATAGTTTGAGTACTTCATGCATGAACCGGCACATGGACATGAAGCATAAGTTGCAGTGGGAAGCTCAGTGTGCTACAATGCGGCCTAGCCGGCCGGGCCAACCACAGTCTGCCATATCTTGTGCATCCGCGGCCTCTTCATCCTCTGTGACTGGGGGGACAGCAGTCACACCTGTTTTGGGGCGCAGACCTGCCACCTCTTTACCCGCAACAGCCAGCGTGATTGGCAGGTCATCATTTTCTTTGGAGGTGGTAACACCAGCTGGTGTTGAGCGCTGTCCGACATCGATAGCACCACCTTTGGATGAAGGCAACCTAACATGTCCGCCTGCATCTTCCTCACAGACCGGCAGTTTGCCGGGGACACCCTTATCAACCCCGTCTAAGCACAATAGCCAGCCCTCGGTCCCTCAGATGTGGACAAGTAAAAGACCATTTCCTCCTAGCCATGAGAAAGCTAAGAGGTTGAATTTCACCATCTGCAAGCTCTTGGCTACAGAAATTCTGCCTTTCCGCCTGGTGGACACAGAGGATTTTCGAGACCTTATGTCCGTCGCAGTGCCCCAGTACCAGATGCCCAGTCGGCACTACTTCTCAAAGAAAGGTGTGCCTGCGCTCCACCAGCATGTCGCACACAACATCACCGCTTCTTTGAGAAACTCTGTGTGTGACAGGGTGCATTTCACCACAGACACTTGGACGAGTAGGCATGGACAGGGGCGTTACATGTCGCTGACTGGGCACTGGGTAACTATGGTGACAGCAGGACAAGGGGCTGCTGTCCAAGTCTTGCCGTCCCCACGAGTTGTGCGTCAATCCTCTTTATGTCAAAGTTCCTCCACTGCTTCTGCCTCCTCAACCTCCTCTCGGTCTTCCACCTGCACCCAAAGCCTGTCTGGTCATGCCACAAGCTTTCTAACTGCGCAGAAGGGATCCTGCACACCTCCTTACTATGCTGGCAGTAGGGCTCAACGTCATCAGGCGGTTTTTACATTGAAATGTCTGGGAAATGTGAGTCACACAGCTGAGGAGTTGTGGTCAGCTCTGGAGAACCAATTTCATGAATGGTTGTCTCCACTGGACCTGAAACCAGGGAAGGCCGTGTGCGACAATGCTGCAAACCTGGGTGCGGCCCTTCGCCGGGGCAATGTCACACACGTGCCTTGTATGGCTCACGTGTTGAACCTGGTTGTCCAGCAATTTTTAGCCCACTATCCCAGACTAGATGGCCTTCTGCAGAGGGCACGGTCGCTGTGTGCTCACTTCCGCCGTTCGCATCCCGCAGCTCAGCGACTTACATCTCTACAGAAGTCGTTGGGCCTGCCACTTCACCGGCTAAAATGCGATGTGCCTACCCGGTGGAATTCAACTCTGCACATGTTGCAGCGACTGTGGCAGCACCGACAAGCCCTGGTGCAATACGTTCTGACGTATAGCCTGGGCCAACGAGATTCAGAGGTGGGGCAAATCACGCTGGAGGAGTGGTCTCAGATCAGGGACCTATGCACCCTTCTGCACAGTTTTGAAATGGCGACGAAGATGTTTAGTGCTGACGATGCCATTATCAGCATGACTATTCCGGTGATTTACATGCTGGAGCACATGTTAAACAGAATTCGGAGTCAGGTGGTGGCACAAGAGGAGGTTGAGGAAGTAGAGGAGGAGGAGTTGTATGCGGAAGGTCTAACATCTGCAAGGTCCAGAAGGTCGGCAGCACCAAGGCGGCAGGCATGTGAGGGTGGGGGAGATGGTTTTACCAGGGCGCATGGTAGCAGCCAAACTAGTGAGGAAGGTGCAGGAGCCCAGGAAGAAGTGGAGGACGAACTGATGGAAGACTCATCAGATGAGGGAGACCTTGATCACATTTCTGTTGTGCGAGGTTGGGGGGAGAGGACAGAGGAAGGAAGCATGATTGTTACCTCGCCACCAACACAACAGGGACTTGGTGCTCCTGGATGCGCAACACACATGAGTGCCTTCTTGCTGCACTACCTGCAACATGACCCTCGAATTGTGAGTGCTGTGCGTACTCAGTGAGGGGCTCAGTCCACCCCCAGATAGCTCCGGAGTACTTAGCAGGACCCCCTTCTGTGTGTCCTTTCTCTGGCCTTCTCCCTGCACCTCACACCCAGTGACACTTCTATCCGGTATCCTCGGGCCTTGGCGGGCGACTTGTGTTCCGTCCCCTGGGTCCTATGTGGCTACCTTCTTAGTGAGACTGGTGTGGACTTTTGCCTGCAGTACATGAAATGCTGCAGCCTCCGGTTTCTAGTTGAGCCTTGCTGTTTCTCCTCTAGTTGAGGGACCGGTTCCCCTTATCTGGCCTGACCCCTCTACCTCCTGGTAGCAGCGGGAGTACAGGTGGCCTTCTGCACGGCCGGTAGCCCTAGGGTCCCTTCGGTTCCTGGAGCCTTCCTGCTCCCACTCCTCTCTTCTCTCCTTCAGTCCTGGGCCTCCCAGGCTAGGCCCGCCTCCGGAGCAGAGCTCATGCCGAGCCTCTGCTCCTGTCACTTTTCCTCCTCTGACTGGCTTGCTCTTTCTAAGATGGCTTCCTATTTATACTCTCCCTGTCATGTGCTCCCCTAAGCTGCTCCCCTAAGCACCCACTACATAGGATCCTCCCACCAGCTAGGGACCTGGGACTGTGCTCTCCCTTAGGAGCAATCTCGCCCTAACCCCACTGCGGGTATGTGTTGGATGCAGGTGTTAGGGTCCCGAGCCATACGCCTTCCTTACCTGAGGGTGAGATACCACACCTCTGGGTGAGATGCAGTAACTCTGTGGTGACTGCACCCTCAGGGGCGCCACACACCTTTCTGCACAGTTTTGAAATGGCGACGAAGATGTTTAGTGCTGACGACGATGCCATTATCAGCATAACTATTCCGGTGATTTACATGCTGGAGCACACATTAAACAGAATTCAGAGTCAGGTGGTCGGACAAGAGGAGGTGGAGGAAGTAGAGGAGGAGTCGTATGCGGAAGGGATAACATCTCCAAGGTCCAGACGGTTGGCAGCACCAAGGAGGCAGGCATGGGAGGGTGAGGGAGAGGGATTAAACAGGGCGCATGGTAGCAGCCAACTGTTGAGGAAGGTGCAGGAGCCGAGGAAGAAGTGGAGGATGAACTGGCGATGGGCATGGAAGACTCATCAGATGAGGGAGACCTTGATCACATTTCTGTTGTGCGAGGTTGGGGGGAGAGGGCAGAGGAAAGAAGCATGATTCTTACCTCGCTACCAACACAACAAGGACTTGGTCCTCCTGGATGCGCAAGACACATGAGTGCCTTCTTGCTGCACTACCTGCAACATGACCCTCAGATTGCAGAATTCGAAGTAATCTCGACTACTGGGTTGCCACACTCTTAGATCCCCGGTACAAAAGTAAATTTGCCGAAATAATTCCTGCCATAAAAAGGGATTGACGCATGCAGGAGTATCTGCAGACGCTGTTGCAGAATCTTACATGTGCTTTTCCACAAAACACCAGTGGTGCACGAAGTGAATCTCACAGTTCTAACTTGCCAACCGCGGGACTGTCGAGTCTTCATCACTCAAACCGTAACAGTAACACAGTATCTGCTGGTAACAGCAATTTTGTAAAATCGTTTCACCACTTTTTTAGACCATCCTTTGCAAGGCCACAAGAGACAAGAAGTCTGACACATAGTCAATGCCTAGAGAGGATGGTGCAGGAGTATCTCCAAGTGAACATCGAAGCCATGACTGTGTCACTGGACCCTTGCTCATTTTGGTATTCCAATCTGGAAAAATGGCCGGAGCTCGCCACTCACGCCTTGGAGATCTTGTCATGCCCTGCAGCCAGTGTTCTCTCTGAACGTGTGTTCAGCGCTGCTGATGGTGTGCTGACAGATAAGCGCACGCGGCTGTCCACTCAGAATGTAGACAGACTCACGTTCATAAAGATGAACAAATCATGGATTCGCAAGGACTTTTCTAATCCTGTGTTATCCTTGGGAGGCTAAAAGCTTGAGGATTTGGTAATATCACCTCACCAACCGTTTTAAGCAACTGTGGGGCAATTGATGCCACTTAACCCTAGAACGCATGACCATAAAAATCTACACTTTCATATACCTGGGGCCTTTTAGGCCCGTGTGCAAATAACATTGAATAACTCAAACTCAAATGACAAACAACTATATACATGAAGAATACCTAGAGTTTCAAAATTCTAACTAAAGTAATCTTGCAGAAAATAGAAAACAATTAACAGGGCGGGACTGCGAGGCCCCAGGTATGCGTTCTAGGGTTAAGTGGTGTCTGTGCCACAATTTTGGGAAAAAATGGAAACTCTTTTTGGAGTCCCCTTGCTGTGTCTTACGTGACGTTGGCATCGTCAATTCCAGGTGGGTTGGGTCGCTCCCCCACCCCTTTTAACTGTAAGAAACTACATACACTATGGCTTGGGGTAACACAGATGATTGAGTCTGAAGAGCTGTTTACTCAGAGGTCTGCTCCAAATCTTCAGTGTCTGCTAGTCAGCGTAGAATTTTTAACTGCATCTAGCCTAGGCAATACTTTGGGCGTAGTAGCCCAGCTGCGAATCAAGCTGCACCGCCTGTGTATCTAATAAGAATTTTTAAATGCATCTAGCCTAGGCAGACTGTGGGGACCCCCAACCAAACCCAGACGCTCAGCCCCCCTACCGCCCCCCTTTCCTTGACAATACAATAATGTAACTCTTACAACTGGATGGGTGAGGATCGGTCACAGCTTTATTAACTCTTTATACTCATTCCATTAGAAAGACATTTTATTTCTAAAATAATTCAGCTTGTTGCAGCATGCCCTGGGTCTCCACTCCGGCAACTTGGCCAACAAGTGTAACTCTCCAACATGTCCTTTCTATTTCCAGGCCACGGAGGATCCTGCGTACTCGTATGCAGGACTCTGACCCCCACCCATCACTCTTAACGCTTGTTCCACTCCGTCCTGGAGTCCTGACAGGAATATGTCCAGTCCAATATCCATTAAGTGAACACCGTCGGGCCGTATGAGGCCTGCTTTATCTCCTTCCAGTTGTCGGTGTCGTACCACTACACCGCCTCTGTCTCTTCTAAATTTTGCCATCCGAATATTTATTTCCCGCCTTGTCCGTTCGATGGCCGTGATGTCTCGCGCACCTTGCCATACCGCTATCGGCACAATCTCTGACCATACTATAGCTAGTTTTGTGAAAAATTCTCTGAAGCGCTCAGTGTCTAGTTTCATTATTGCCATTAGTTATGCGCTCTTGTGATGACCTAGGTTGTTTCCCCCGGCCTGTATAACTAAGATGACCAGACATCTTGCCTCTCTCCCTACCTTGATTACCTCCATTAGTACCTATGGCCATAGCAGGCCTCTAATACCTCTCCAGTTGAAATATGTGTTATGAAACTCTAATTTCCTCCCGCCTGGGCGGACTTTCGCCCTTTAATCTGCCCAGTATATATACGAGTGGCCTATCACCCACACTGTTGGCTTAGCGTCACCTGTAAAAGAAACAAACTACGTTAGGATAACAAGTCTGGTCTTATGTATCTTGCCAAACACGTGGATCACCATCTCTCTATCCTCTGAACTTCCGTTTCTGACAGTCCTGCTCTTGCTGCTTCTGTGGCCGCGCCTATGCGGAATGAGTGTGTCCCGTAATCTTTGGGGTGGTTCCCTGCCGATGTTATGCATTTATTAAATATAGCTTGGAACTGGTATCTTGATAATGGCGTCCCATCAATGTGTGATAGGAACAAATTACTTTGTGATCTGATGGTTAGATATGGTTTTACTATTGTTACCCGACTCAGTGTACCGTTTGTGGGTTGTAGAAGTACCCAAGTGCCCCTGCCCGCTGGAACCATTTTCGATTTGTGTATGCGTAGACGTATTGCATTAGTGCCTATGACTACGTCCTGGTGTAATAAGCCTCCACTGGTGCTAATTTTGGATTGAGGGACTAATTCGCTTATGCATAGCGCCCCGAAGAAGGCGATCACAAATGCAGTAGACAGTAGTGTTGCTTCAAATTGTGAGTGTCATGTTAATGGTGTTAGGGATATGATGTGAGAAATCAGTTTTAGTGACACGGGACGGGACGTCTACACTCCTGACTTGGCTGACCCCTTTTCCACCCTTTTATGGATTGTCTGATGATGAATCTTTGTCACATCTCCCCAATTCAGTAGTTGGAAGTGAAATGCTACTCCGGTCAGACACCGCTGCGCTGACGCCCCTGATATGCCCCTCATCATTAGCTGGTGGAGAAATTCTATGGTGACTTGTGATCTGGCTTGTTCACATTGGTCAACCCGTCTGCCTGCTACTAGTCGTGTCCACTCTTCCCATGCCTTACCATATGCTTGCCACGTCGACGGGGCAACTGACGCTCTGATTAATGGCATCAACTATTCGCCACTAGATCCCATAGGGAAGGTGGGCAACTGTTGTCCCGATGGGTGGGCATTGTGGAAGAGCTCTGTGAAAATCTGCCAATTGAATTGTTATAAAGCGTTAGCAGCAGCTTTAGACCCCTCAGCATAGTGGCTAGCGCGGACCCATACATTGTGTTTTAGACACAGGAATGCTAGCCTGGGTAGTAGGCCTAGCACTGGGAGAGACGATGATGCCATCTTATTAATGCAGTGCGCTAAGCTGGTGTTTTTTGTTATGAAGCGTATATTTTTGTAAGCCAGGAGCGCGCCCCATATTTCTATTGCTACCACTATTGGGAAGAAAAATTATTTTCAGGGCTAGATGCAGCGAAAAATTATTATTAATTGAAAAGCTGGTGGAGCTTGGTATAGATGGCCTAATACAATGAGACCCACACACTGCTAGAAGGCCAAATATTTTTTCAGAGTTAGATGCAGAAAAAAATTATATTCAGTTTGCAACCTGATGGAGGTCAGTATAGATGGACTAATAGAACAAGTCCCACACACTGCTAGAAGGCCAAATATTTTTTCAGAGGTAGATGCAGACAAAAAATTATTTTGAATTTGCAACCTGATGGAGGTCAGTATAGATGACTAATAGAACAAGTCCAACACACTGCTAGAAGGCCAAATATTTTTAGAGTGCTAGATGCAGAAAAAAATTATATTCAGTTTGCAACCTTATGGAGGTCAGTATAGATGGACTAATAGAACAAGTCCCACACACAGCTACAAGGCCAAATATTTTTTCAGAGGTAGATGCAGAAAAAAATTATATTCAGTTTGCAACCTTATGGAGGTCAGTATAGATGGACTAATAGAACAAGTCCCACATACAGCTAGAAGCCAAATATTTTTTCAGAGGTAGATGCAGAAAAAAATTATATTCAGTTTGCAACCTGATGGAGGTCAGTATAGATGGACTAATAGAACAAGTCCCACACACTGCTAGAAGGCCAAATATTTTTTCAGAGGTAGATGCAGACAAAAAATTATTTTGAATTTGCAACCTGATGGAGGTCAGTATAGATGGACTAATAGAACAAGTCCCACACACTGCTAGAAGGCCAAACATTTTTTCAGAGCTAGATGCAGAAAAAAATTATATTCAATTTGCAACCTGATGGAGGTCAGTATAGATGGACTAATAGAACAAGTCCCACACACAGCTAGAAGGTCAAATATTTTTTCAGAGGTAGATGCAGAAAAAAATTATATTCAGTTTGCAACCTTATGGAGGTCAGTATAGATGGACTAATAGAACAAGTCCCACACACAGCTAGAAGCCCAAATATTTTTTCAGAAGTAGATGCAGAAAAAAATGATATTCAGTTTGCAACCTGATGGAGGTCAGTAGAGATGGACTAATAGAACAAGTCCCACACACAGATAGAAGGCCAAATATTTTTTTAGAGCTAGATGCAGACAAAAATATATTCAGTTTGCAACCTGATGGAGGTCTGTATAGATGGATTAATAGAACAAGTCCCACACACAGCTAGAAGCCCAATATTTTTTCAGAGGTAGATGCAGAAAAAAATATCTTCAGTTTGCAACCTGATGGAGGTCAGTATAGATGGACTAATACAATAAGTCCCACACACAGCTAGATGCCCAATATTTTTTCAGAGGTAGATGCAGAAAAAAATATATTCAGTTTGCAACATCATGGAGGTCTGTATAGATGGATTAATAAAACAAGTCCCACACACAGCTAGAAGCCCAATATTTTTTCAGAGGTAGATGCAGAAAAAAATATATTCAGTATGCAACCTGATGGAGGTCTGTATAGATGGATTAATAGAACAAGTCCCACACAAAGCTAGAAGCCCAATATTTTTTCAGAGGTAGATGCAGAAAAAAATATATTCAGTTTGCAACCTGATGGAGGTCAGTATAGATGGACTAATACAACAAGTCCCACACACTGCTAGAAGCCCAATATTTTTTCAGAGGTAGATGCAGAAAAAAATATATTCAGTTTGCAACCTGATGGAGGTCTGTATAGATGGATTAATAGAACAAGTCCCACACACAGCTAGAAGCCCAATATTTTTTCAGAGGTAGATGCAGAAAAAAATATATTCAGTTTGCAACCTGATGGAGGTCTGTATAGATGGATTAATAGAACAAGTCCCACACACAGCTAGAGGCCCAATATTTTTTCAGAGGTAGATGCAGAAAAAAATATATTCAGTTTGCAACCTGATGGAGGTCTGTATAGATGGATTAATAGAACAAGTCCCACACACAGCTAGAAGCCCAATATTTTTTCAGAGCTAGATGCAGAAAAAAATTTTATTCAATTTGCAACCTGATGGAGGTCAGTATAGATGGACTAATAGAATGATGCTATGCCCAAAAGATTTTACTTCACTAGGTGCAGTAAAAAAATTGGTATTCTATACACAGGTGGCATATCTTGCAACACAGATAGGCTACTCCACTGACTAACACACTCTGCAATAGGCCAAAAAGGATTAGCTTTGCTAGATTCAGCCAAATGCTGTGAAAAAAACTTGCACAGCACTGGCACAGACCTGCCTGGCAAAAACTGATAGGAACTGATGTAACCTAGTCCTGAAACGGACTCCAATTATAATTAGTCTTTACTCCCACAATCTATCTATTTAAGAGCACAGACCTGCCTGATAAAAGTCGTAGGAAATGCTGTAACCTAGTCCTTAAAAGGACTGCAATCACAACTATTCCCTACTCCCAAGCTATCTGTAGATTTGTGCGAAAATTGGCTTGAAATTAACAAGGTATAGCGCACACAGCAACAGCGGTGCCGTCTAACACGCAGCTGCAGCAGTGAGAAAATGGTGGCGACGGGGAAAATGGCTTGGTCTTATAGGGCAAGGACATGTGACATACACTGCCAATGACACATGCCCTTGCTTGTGTGAAAAAAAGCACTTCGCTCCGTGTGTGCGCTGCTGATAGGCTGACAGATTGCACCTCCCCACTGCAAATGCGGGAAAGAGAAAAAAAAATGGAGATCTTCATTGTTCCTGCAGAGATCCATCCCCTGCCCCTCCCCCCACCCCGCTGTACACTCAAACTGCGTATTAACATTAATTTTCATCATTACTGAGAAAAAATCCAGTTATGATTTTGGTGCACGAACAGCTATCGAACATAACCTCGAACAGCCGAATTTTTCTCAAATCGTTCGTGTTCGCCGAACGGCTCGAACACCGCCCAAAACAGCTCGAATTTGAGATTGGCGAGCAGTTCGAGTAGAACAACGCTCATCTCTAGTTGCAGAGTGAAAACACCTGTTGGACAATAATAGTAATTGCTGGGATTGATGAATTCATTGTGAGGAGTAATTTATAAAATGGGATCACTTTGGAGGGGTTTCTGCTGTTTTGGTACTTTTGGAACTCCCCAAATGTCACCCTCAAAATATTCTTGCAAAATCTGCATTCCCAAAACCCAAATAGCGCTCTTACTTTCAAAGCTCTGCTGTGTGACCAAACAGTAGTTTCTGAAGACATATGGGGCATCACCGCATTTCAATGAAATTGTGCAACTTTAGATATTTTCACAAGAAAAACTAAATATATATTGACCTAAATTTACCATTAATGTAAAGTACAATGTGTTACAAAATAACACTATCAGAATCACGGGGATATGTTAAGCATTCCAGTGTTATTGCCACATAAATTGATACATGTCAGATTTAAAAAACGGTGCTTGGTCATGAAGCTCAAAATTGGCTGTAACTAATAGGTTACAAATCAATATTAAAATAAAAGAAATCATGGCATATTTCCTTTCATCACAAGTAATGCTCATCTTTCTACTGCTTAGCTTAGAAAGAGTTAAACTACAAAAGCCAGAAGAAGTCAGGAACAGTTTAAGTCGCTGCGTTCAGGTCACTGTCTCTCCTGGAGGCGTGGGTTCGAATCCCACTTCTGACATTAGCATTTTCTTTCAAAAAATTGTACAGCTTTACTCATTTTACTGATTAGTTGGGGGTCCACTCTATTGGTGGCAATCTCAAATCGAAAACTAAAAGTGATGGTGCTTAGCAAAACCAATTCTCAACGTTGGAACTTTGGCAGTATTCCTGGGGGTCCTTGAGGCAAATCTTAAATGTCCTGTATTTGTGCTTTCACAAAAGACTTCTGGGAACATCAAATAGTTTCTTTGTGCATATGCTAGTTGTTGCTTTGGCATCGGAAAAATACTGTGGATAGGAAAATGGGAGGGACTATTTCATCTCTATGTGTTCTCTGTCCCTATTAGGGCAGAGAGTGAACCTCCTAAGGTGCTGTCGTGGAAGATTCCTAGAAACCGAATTACCAGTAAGTCTAATTTCAGATTTTTTTACCTCAGGCATCAATAGACTATATATATACTTAATAAACAAAAGCTAAAAGAGCAGATGAACATAGTTTAACAAGTCTGAAATGCGCATGTGATACTGACATCAAAGTTTCACCACAATTTGGGACAAATGTTTTCACTTTCAACATTAACAATCAGTAGAATATTTTCTCTAAATTTGCATCTCCTTTCTTCACTCCAATTGTTTGCACCTAAGAAAAAAATAAAGCTTGATGCAACATTATGCTTACAAATTGTGTTTTATGCTCAATCATCACCTGTCCTACAGAGACACAGTCAGAATTACCCTGGCGAATTGAGTAAATTTGAAAATGTAAAAAAAATGCAGAATTGCTGTTTTTTCTATTCATTCACAAAGAATTAATGTAAGTTCTTAAATATGTACGCAAAATAGCGGGACTTTCAAATATAGATAATCTTGCAAAAACAAGTCAAAGTAAAAATAAATACATCCAGTTGTGACATCTACAGTGTGTTGAACATTCCTGAATCTAAATGTGTCCTGCCGAAATAGCTCAGTTGGGAGAGCGTTAGACTGAAGATCTAAAGGTCCCTGGTTCAATTCCGGGTTTCGGCAAAAGTTTTTTTCTTCACCCATTAAATTTTAAGCAGAAAATAAACAAAGCATATGGACTGACTGTTTACAGAGAATATAAAAATCCTAATCATTATAACTATCTACAGGAAATAAAATGATAGAAACTTGAGAACTGAACACTTTTAACTTTTGAGGAAAATAATATTTTTTGTAATTTTTCCTTCATTCTGGACGTCATCACTTTGTTTTATTTTAGTTTGACTTAGCTGTATGAGGATTTAAAGGAAACCTGATAGCTAATACGGGCAGCATGTATCAGACACTAGCTGAATGATTTCAGACATTTATGTTTGACTATGAATCGCTGTGGCATTACTGAGACAAATATGCTTAAATAATATGCCAGGAACAAAGATGTTTGGGAAAAAAGCCAGGAAGGCAAAAAACACAAGCCCCAACTCAGGACCGTCATCTTTCATTCTAAAAATAGGGGTTTCCACGTTAATGGTAAGACAAAGAATCCACAGATTTGGCATTTCTGTAGCGAGGAGAGCCCAATTAAAATGTATGGGGTGCTTGTCTCCATTAGCGCAAGCTGGGCACTAAACTGGCTTATTTGCAATTCTGGATGTTGCAGAGTGAAAACACCTGTTGGACAATAATAGTAATTGCTGGTGTTGATGAATTCATTGTGAGGAGTAATTTATAAAATGGGATCACTTTAGAGGGGTTTCTGCTGTTTTGGAACTTTTGGAACTCCGCAAATGTCACCCTCAAAATATTCTTGAAAAATCTGCATTCCCAAAACCCAAATAGCACTCTTACTTTCAAAGCCCTGCTGTGTGACCAAACAGTAGTTTCTGAAGACATATGGGGCATCACCACATTTCAATGAAATTGTGCAACTTTAGATATTTTCACAAGAAAAACTAAATATATATTGACCTAAATTTACCATTAATATAAAGTACAATGTGTTACAAAATAACACTATCAGAATCACGGGGATATGTTAAGCATTCCAGTGTTATTGCCACATAAATTGATACATGTCAAATTTAAAAAACGGTGCTTGGTCATGAAGCTCAAAATTGGCTGTAACTAATAGGTTACAAATCAATATTAAAATAAAAGAAATCATGGCATATTTCCTTTCATCACAAGTAATGCTCATCTTTCTACTGCTTAGCTTAGAAAGAGTTAAATTACAAAAGCAAAAAGAAGTCAGGATGGCCGAGTGGTCTAAGGCGCTGTGTTCAGGTCACTGTCTCTCCTGGAGGCGTGGGTTCAAATCCCACTTCTGACATTAGAATTTTATTTCAAGAAATTGTACAGCTTCACTCCTGTTACTGATTAGTTGGGGGTCCGCTCTATTGGTGGCAATCTCAAATTGATAACTAAAAGTGATGGGGCTTAGCAAAACCAATTCTCAACGTTGGCACTTTGGCAGTATTCCTTGGGGTCTTTGAGGCAAATCTTAAATAGAGATGAGCATTGTTCTACTCGAACTGTTCGCCAATCTCAAATTCGAGCTGTTTTGGGCGGTGTTCGAGCCGTTCGGCGAACACGAACAATTTGAGAAAAATTTGGCTGTTCGAGGTTATGTTCGATAACTGTTCGTGCACCAAAATCATAACTGGAGTTTTTCTCAGTAATGATGAAAATTAATGTTAATACGCAGTTTGAGTGTACAGCGGGGTGGGGGGAGGGGCAGGGGATGGATCTCTGCAGGAACAATGAAGATCTCCATTTTTTTTTTCTCTTTCCCGCATTTACAGTGGGGAGGTGCAATCTGTCAGCCTATCAGCAGCGCACACACGGAGCGAAGTGCTTTTTTTCACACAAGCAAGGGCATGTGTCAATGGCAGTGTATGTCACATGTCTTTGCCCTATAAGACCAAGCCATTTTCCCCGTCGCCACCATTTTCTCACTGCTGCAGCTGCGTGTTAGATGGCACCGCTGTTGCTCTGTGTGCTATACCTTGTTAATTTCAAGCCAATTTTCGCACAAATCTACAGATAGCTTGGGAGTAGGGAATAGTTGTGATTGCAGTCCTTTTAAGGACTAGGTTACAGCATTTCCTACGACTTTTATCAGGCAGGTCTGTGCTCTTAAATAGATAGATTTTGGGAGTAAAGACTAATTGTAATTGGAGTCCTTTACAGGACTAGGTTACATCAGTTCCTATCAGTTTTTGCCAGGCAGGTCTGTGCCAGTGCTGTGCAAGTTTTTTTCACAGCATTTGGCTGAATCTAGCAAAGATAATCCTTTTTGGCTTATTGCAGAGTGTGTTAGTCAGTGGAGTAGCCTATCTGTGTTGCAAGATATACCACCTGTGTATAGAATACCAATTTTTTTACTGCACCTAGTGAAGTAAAATCTTTTGGGCATAGCATCATTCTATTAGTCCATCTATACTGACCTCCATCAGGTTGCAAATTGAATATAATTTTTTTCTGCATCTAGCTCTGAAAAAATATTGGGCTTCTAGCTGTGTGGGACTTGTTGTATTAGTCCATCTATACTGACCTCCATCAGGTTGCAAACTGAATATATTTTTTTCTGCATCTACCTCTGAAAAAATATTGGGCTTCTAGCTGTGTGTGGGACTTGTTCTATTAATCCATCTATACAGACCTCCATCAGGTTGCAAACTGAATATATTTTTTTCTGCATCTACCTCTGAAAAAATATTGGGCTTCTAGCTGTGTGTGGGACTTGTTGTATTAGTCATCTATACTGACCTCCATCAGGTTGCAAACTGAATATATTTTTTTCTGCATCTACCTCTGAAAAAATATTGGGCTTCTAGCTGTGTGTGGGACTTGTTCTATTAATCCATCTATACAGACCTCCATAAGGTTGCAAACTGAATATATTTTTTTCTGCATCTACCTATGAAAAAATATTGGGCTTCTAGCTGTGTGTGGGACTTGTTGTATTAGTCCATCTATACTGACCTCCATCAGGTTGCAAACTGAATATAATTTTTTTCTGCATCTAGCTCTGAAAAAATATTTGGCCTTCTAGCAGTGTGTGGGACTTTCTCTATTAGTCCATCTATACTGACCTCCATCAGGTTGCAAATTAAAAATAATTTTTATCTGCATCTACAGTACCTCTGAAAAAATATTTGGGCTTCTAGCTGTGTGTGGGACTTGTTCTACTAGTCCATCTATACTGACCTCCATCAGGTTGCAAATTGAATATAATTTTTATCTGCATCTAGCTCTGAAAAAATGTTTGGCCCTCTAGCAGTGTGTGGGACTTTCTCTATTAGTCCATCTATACTGACCTCCATCAGGTTGCAAATTGAATATAATTTTTATCTGCATCTAGCTCTGAAAAAATATTTGGCCTTCTAGCAGTGTGTGGGACTTTCTCTATTAGTCCATCTATAATGACCTCCATCAGGTTGCAAATTAAAAATAATTTTTATCTGCATCTACCTCTGAAAAAATATTTGGGCTTCTAGCTGTGTGTGGGACTTGTTCTATTACTCCATCTATACTGACCTCCATCAGGTTGCAAACTGAATATATTTTTTTCTGCATCTACCTCTGAAAAAATATTGGGCTTCTAGCTGTGTGTAGGACTTGTTGTATTAGTCCATCTATACTGACCTCCATCAGGTTGCAAATTAAAAATAATTTTTATCTGCATCTACAGTACCTCTGAAAAAATATTTGGGCTTCTAGCTGTGTGTGGGACTTGTTCTATTAGTCCATCTATACTGACCTCCAACAGGTTGCAAATTGAATATAATTTTTATCTGCATCTAGCTCTGAAAAAATATTTGGCTTTCTAGCAGTGTGTGGGACTTTCTCTATTAGTCCATCTATACTGACCTCCATCAGGTTGCAAATTAAAAATAATTTTTATCTGCATCTAGCTCTGAAAAAATATTTGGCCTTCTAGCAGTGTGTGGGACTTTCTCTATTAGTCCATCTATACTGACCTCCATCAGGTTGCAAATTAAAAATAATTTTTATCTGCATCTACCTCTGAAAAAATATTTGGGCTTCTAGCTGTGTGTGTGACTTGTTCTATTACTCCATCTATACTGACCTCCATCAGGTTGCAAACTGAATATATTTTTTTCTGCATCTACCTCTGAAAAAATATTGGGCTTCTAGCTGTGTGTGGGACTTGTTCTATTAGTCCATCTATACTGACCTCCATCAGGTTGCAAATTAAAAAGAATTTTTATCTGCATCTAGCTCTGAAAAAATATTTGGCCTTCTAGCAGTGTGTGGGACTTTCTCTATTAGTCCATCTATACTGACCTCCATCAGGTGGCAAATTAAAAATAATTTTTATCTGCATCTACAGTACCTCTGAAAAAATATTTGGGCTTCTAGCTGTGTGTGGGACTTGTTCTATTAGTCCATCTATACTGACCTCCATCAGGTTGCAAATTGAATATAATTTTTATCTGCATCTTGCTCTGAAAAAATATTTGGCCTTCTAGCAGTGTGTGGGACTTTCTCTATTAGTCCATCTATACTGACCTCCATCAGGTTGCAAATTAAAAATAATTTTTATCTGCATCTAGCTCTGAAAAAATATTTGGCCTTCTAGCAGTGTGTGGGACTTTCTCTATTAGTCCATCTATACTGACCTCCATCAGGTTGCAAATTAAAAATAATTTTTATCTGCATCTACAGTACCTCTGAAAAAATATTTGGGCTTCTAGCTGTTTGTGGGACTTGTTCTATTAGTCCATCTATACTGACCTCCATCAGGTTGCAAATTGAATATAATTTTTATCTGCATCTAGCTCTGAAAAAATATTTGGCCTTCTAGCAGTGTGTGGGACTTTCTCTATTAGTCCATCTATACTGACCTCCATCAGGTTGCAAATTGAATATAATTTTTATCTGCATCTAGCTCTGAAAAAATATTTGGCCTTCTAGCAGTGTTTGGGACTTTCTCTATTAGTCCATCTATACTGACCTCCATCAGGTTGCAAATTAAAAATAATTTTTATCTGCATTTACCTCTGAAAAAATATTTGGGCTTCTAGCTGTGTGTGTGACTTGTTCTATTACTCCATCTATACTGACCTCCATCAGGTTGCAAACTGAATATATTTTTTTCTGCATCTACCTCTGAAAAAATATTGGGCTTCTAGCAGTGTGTGGGACTTGTTCTATTAGTCCATCTATACTGACCTCCATCAGGTTGCAAATTAAAAATAATTTTTATCTGCATCTAGCTCTGAAAAAATATTTGGCCTTCT
Organism: Phyllobates terribilis; assembly: GCF_046119375.1. Classification (NCBI taxonomy): domain Eukaryota; kingdom Metazoa; phylum Chordata; class Amphibia; order Anura; family Dendrobatidae; genus Phyllobates; species Phyllobates terribilis. The sequence continues at coordinate 2,187,794 of NW_027362825.1, forward strand.
AGCAGTGTGTGGGACTTTCTCTATTAGTCCATCTATACTGACCTCCATCAGGTTGCAAATTAAAAATAATTTTTATCTGCATCTACAGTACCTCTGAAAAAATATTTGGGCTTCTAGCTGTGTGTGGGACTTGTTCTATTAGTTCATCTATACTGACCTCCATCAGGTTGCAAATTGAATATAATTTTTATCTGCATCTAGCTCTGAAAAAATATTTGGCTTTCTAGCAGTGTGTGGGACTTTCTCTATTAGTCCATGTATACTGACCTCCATCAGGTTGCAAATTGAATATAATTTTTATCTGCATATAGCTCTGAAAAAATATTTGGCCTTCTAGCAGTGTGTGGGACTTTCTCTATTAGTCCATCTATAATGACCTCCATCAGGTTGCAAATTAAAAATAATTTTTATCTGCATCTTCCTCTGAAAAAATATTTGGGCTTCTAGCTGTGTGTGGGACTTGTTCTATTAGTCCATCTATACTGACCTCCATCAGGTTGCAAATTGAATATAATTTTTATCTGCATCTAGCTCTGAAAAAATATTTGGCTTTCTAGCAGTGTGTGGGACTTTCTCTATTAGTCCATGTATACTGACCTCCATCAGGTTGCAAATTGAATATAATTTTTATCTGCATATAGCTCTGAAAAAATATTTGGCCTTCTAGCAGTGTGTGGGACTTTCTCTATTAGTCCATCTATAATGACCTCCATCAGGTTGCAAATTAAAAATAATTTTTATCTGCATCTTCCTCTGAAAAAATATTTGGGCTTCTAGCTGTGTGTGGGACTTGTTCTATTACTCCATCTATACTGACCTCCATCAGGTTGCAAACTGAATATATTTTTTTCTGCATCTACCTCTGAAAAAATATTGGGCTTCTAGCTGTGTGTAGGACTTGTTGTATTAGTCCATCTATACTGACCTCCATCAGGTTGCAAATTAAAAATAATTTTTATCTGCATCTACAGTACCTCTGAAAAAATATTTGGGCTTCTAGCTGTGTGTGGGACTTGTTCTATTAGTCCATCTATACTGACCTCCAACAGGTTGCAAATTGAATATAATTTTTATCTGCATCTAGCTCTGAAAAAATATTTGGCCTTCTAGCAGTGTGTGGGACTTTCTCTATTAGTCCATCTATACTGACCTCCATCAGGTTGCAAATTAAAAATAATTTTTATCTGCATCTAGCTCTGAAAAAATATTTGGCCTTCTAGCAGTGTGTGGGACTTTCTCTATTAGTCCATCTATACTGACCTCCATCAGGTTGCAAATTAAAAATAATTTTTATCTGCATCTACAGTACCTCTGAAAAAATATTTGGGCTTCTAGCTGTGTGTGGGACTTGTTCTATTAGTCCATCTATACTGACCTCCATCAGGTTGCAAATTGAATATAATGTTTATCTGCATCTAGCTCTGAAAAAATATTTGGCCTTCTAGCAGTGTGTGGGACTTTCTCTATTAGTCCATCTATACTGACCTCCATCAGGTTGCAAATTGAATATAATTTTTATCTGCATCTAGCTCTGAAAAAATATTTGGCCTTCTAGCAGTGTTTGGGACTTTCTCTATTAGTCCATCTATACTGACCTCCATCAGGTTGCAAATTAAAAATAATTTTTATCTGCATCTACCTCTGAAAAAATATTTGGGCTTCTAGCTGTGTGTGTGACTTGTTCTATTACTCGATCTATACTGACCTCCATCAGGTTGCAAACTGAATATATTTTTTTCTGCATCTACCTCTGAAAAAATATTGGGCTTCTAGCTGTGTGTGGGACTTGTTCTATTAGTCCATCTATACTGACCTCCATCAGGTTGCAAATTAAAAATAATTTTTATCTGCATCTAGCTCTGAAAAAATATTTGGCCTTCTAGCAGTGTGTGGGACTTTCTCTATTAGTCCATCTATACTGACCTCCATCAGGTTGCAAATTAAAAATACTTTTTATCTGCATCGACAGTACCTCTGAAAAAATATTTGGGCTTCTAGCTGTGTGTGGGACTTGTTCTATTAGTCCATCTATACTGACCTCCATCAGGTTGCAAATTGAATATAATTTTTATCTGCATCTAGCTCTGAAAAAATATTTGGCCTCCTAGCAGTGTGTGGGATTTTCTCTATTAGTCCATCTATACTGACCTCCATCAGGTTGCAAATTAAAAATAATTTTTATCTGCATCTAGCTCTGAAAAAATATTTGGCCTTCTAGCAGTGTGTGGGACTTTCTCTAATAGTCCATCTATACTGACCTCCATCAGGTTGCAAATTAAAAATAATTTTTATCTGCATCTACAGTACCTCTGAAAAAATATTTGGGCTTCTAGCTGTGTGTGGGACTTGTTCTATTACTCCATCTATACTGACCTCCATCAGGCTGCAAACTGAATATATTTTTTTCTGCATCTACCTCTGAAAAAATATTGGGCTTCTAGCTGTGGTGGGACTTGTTGTATTAGTCCATCTATACTGACCTCCATCAGGTTGCAAATTAAAAATAATTTTTATCTGCATCTAGCTCTGAAAAAATATTTGGCCTTCTAGCACTGTGTGGGACTTTCTCTATTAGTCCATCTATACTGACCTCCATCAGGTTGCAAATTAAAAATAATTTTTATCTGCATCTACCTCTGAAAAAATATTTGGGCTTCTAGCTGTGTGTGGGACTTGTTCTATTACTCCATCTATACTGACCTCCATCAGGCTGCAAACTGAATATATTTTTTTCTGCATCTACCTCTGAAAAAATATTGGGCTTCTAGCTGTGGTGGGACTTGTTGTATTAGTCCATCTATACTGACCTCCATCAGGTTGCAAATTAAAAATAATTTTTATCTGCATCTAGCTCTGAAAAAATATTTGGCCTTCTAGCAGTGTGTGGGACTTTCTCTATTAGTCCATATATACTGACCTCCATCAGGTTGCAAATTAAAAATAATTTTTATCTGCATCTACAGTACCTCTGAAAAAATATTTGGGCTTCTAGCTGTGTGTGGGACTTGTTCTATTAGTCCATCTATACTGACCTCCATCAGGTTGCAAATTGAATATAATTTTTATCTGCATCTATGTCACGGTTGTGTTGCCACGAAGATCGTCACGAGTACACAGCCTGACTTCTCGCAGCTGACTTGTTGGTGCTTTGTGTTTTCTCGGCAGTGTAGGAGTTAATTCTCTCTCTCTCTGGGCTAGCTGAGGTCCAGCCTCGCCCAGCTGCAATCAATGCTTCTTTAGTGAGACTCCTTTATATTCCTGCAGGTCTGTTTGGGAGGTGTCGGTGAAAGCTTTTCATTCAGACTTACAGAGCGGATCGTGGTGTTTGGAGTTGCTGAGATAAGTGTATTTGGAAGTGTTTTTTCCCTTTCCTCGCTTTATCATTTATCTCCTTTCCCGTTGGTGTTCCCTCTGTTGTAGTTGTGTAGAAGTTGTATGCAAGGTGGTTTTGGTTTTTCCCTTGTACTGTCTCGTTCGTCTAAATACTGTGTGTGGGCATATTATATCTGGTTCCCAATTGTTGTGATCGGGGTCCTTCTCAGGACTAGATTACTTTGGTGCAGGGATCCTCAGGAGGTAGGGGTTACGCTGGCGGCCTGGACCTCTGTACCTTTAACAGTACCTCCAGGTTAGGGATTAGTCAGGGCCCCAGCTTAGGGTCAGCTTAGGCCCCCTACCTCCAGTATTCTGTGACAGTGTGACAATCTAGCTCTGAAAAAATATTTGGCCTTCTAGCAGTGTGTGGGACTTTCTCTATTAGTCCATCTATACTGACCTCCATCAGGTTGCAAATTGAATATAATTTTTATCTGCATCTAGCTCTGAAAAAATATTTGGCCTTCTAGCAGTGTTTGGGACTTTCTCTATTAGTCCATCTATACTGACCTCCATCAGGTTGCAAACTGAATATATTTTTTTCTGCATCTACCTCTGAAAAAATATTGGGCTTCTAGCTGTGTGTGGGACTTGTTCTATTAGTCCATCTATACTGACCTCCATCAGGTTGCAAATTAAAAATAATTTTTATCTGCATCTAGCTCTGAAAAAATATTTGGCCTTCTAGCAGTGTGTGGGACTTTCTCTATTAGTCCATCTATACTGACCTCCATCAGGTTGCAAATTAAAAATAATTTTTATCTGCATCTACAGTACCTCTGAAAAAATATTTGGGCTTCTAGCTGTGTGTGGGACTTGTTCTATTAGTCCATCTATACTGACCTCCATCAGGTTGCAAATTGAATATAATTTTTATCTGCATCTAGCTCTGAAAAAATATTTGGCTTTCTAGCAGTGTGTGGGACTTTCTCTATTAGTCCATGTATACTGACCTCCATCAGGTTGCAAATTGAATATAATTTTTATCTGCATATAGCTCTGAAAAAATATTTGGCCTTCTAGCAGTGTGTGGGACTTTCTCTATTAGTCCATCTATAATGACCTCCATCAGGTTGCAAATTAAAAATAATTTTTATCTGCATCTACCTCTGAAAAAATATTTGGGCTTCTAGCTGTGTGTGGGACTTGTTCTATTACTCCATCTATACTGACCTCCATCAGGTTGCAAACTGAATATATTTTTTTCTGCATCTACCTCTGAAAAAATATTGGGCTTCTAGCTGTGTGTAGGACTTGTTGTATTAGTCCATCTATACTGACCTCCATCAGGTTGCAAATTAAAAATAATTTTTATCTGCATCTACAGTACCTCTGAAAAAATATTTGGGCTTCTAGCTGTGTGTGGGACTTGTTCTATTAGTCCATCTATACTGACCTCCAACAGGTTGCAAATTGAATATAATTTTTATCTGCATCTAGCTCTGAAAAAATATTTGGCCTTCTAGCAGTGTGTGGGACTTTCTCTATTAGTCCATCTATACTGACCTCCATCAGGTTGCAAATTAAAAATAATTTTTATCTGCATCTAGCTCTGAAAAAATATTTGGCCTTCTAGCAGTGTGTGGGACTTTCTCTATTAGTCCATCTATACTGACCTCCATCAGGTTGCAAATTAAAAATAATTTTTATCTGCATCTAAAGTACCTCTGAAAAAATATTTGGGCTTCTAGCTGTGTGTGGGACTTGTTCTATTAGTCCATCTATACTGACCTCCATCAGGTTGCAAATTGAATATAATTTTTATCTGCATCTAGCTCTGAAAAAATATTTGGCCTTCTAGCAGTGTGTGGGACTTTCTCTATTAGTCCATCTATACTGACCTCCATCAGGTTGCAAATTGAATATAATTTTTATCTGCATCTAGCTCTGAAAAAATATTTGGCCTTCTAGCAGTGTTTGGGACTTTCTCTATTAGTCCATCTATACTGACCTCCATCAGGTTGCAAATTAAAAATAATTTTTATCTGCATCTACCTCTGAAAAAATATTTGGGCTTCTAGCTGTGTGTGTGACTTGTTCTATTACTCGATCTATACTGACCTCCATCAGGTTGCAAACTGAATATATTTTTTTCTGCATCTACCTCTGAAAAAATATTGGGCTTCTAGCTGTGTGTGGGACTTGTTCTATTAGTCCATCTATACTGACCTCCATCAGGTTGCAAATTAAAAATAATTTTTATCTGCATCTAGCTCTGAAAAAATATTTGGCCTTCTAGCAGTGTGTGGGACTTTCTCTATTAGTCCATCTATACTGACCTCCATCAGGTTGCAAATTAAAAATACTTTTTATCTGCATCGACAGTACCTCTGAAAAAATATTTGGGCTTCTAGCTGTGTGTGGGACTTGTTCTATTAGTCCATCTATACTGACCTCCATCAGGTTGCAAATTGAATATAATTTTTATCTGCATCTAGCTCTGAAAAAATATTTGGCCTCCTAGCAGTGTGTGGGATTTTCTCTATTAGTCCATCTATACTGACCTCCATCAGGTTGCAAATTAAAAATAATTTTTATCTGCATCTAGCTCTGAAAAAATATTTGGCCTTCTAGCAGTGTGTGGGACTTTCTCTAATAGTCCATCTATACTGACCTCCATCAGGTTGCAAATTAAAAATAATTTTTATCTGCATCTACAGTACCTCTGAAAAAATATTTGGGCTTCTAGCTGTGTGTGGGACTTGTTCTATTAGTCCATCTATACTGACCTCCATCAGGTTGCAAATTGAAGATAATTTTTATCTGCATCTAGCTCTGAAAAAATATTTGGGCTTCTAGCAGTGTGTGGGACTTTCTCTATTAGTCCATCTATACTGACCTCCATCAGGTTGCAAATTGAATATAATTTTTATCTGCATCTCGCTCTGAAAAAATATTTGGCCTTCTAGCACTGTGTGGGACTTTCTCTATTAGTCCATCTATACTGACCTCCATCAGGTTGCAAATTAAAAATAATTTTTATCTGCATCTACCTCTGAAAAAATATTTGGGCTTCTAGCTGTGTGTGGGACTTGTTCTATTACTCCATCTATACTGACCTCCATCAGGCTGCAAACTGAATATATTTTTTTCTGCATCTACCTCTGAAAAAATATTGGGCTTCTAGCTGTGGTGGGACTTGTTGTATTAGTCCATCTATACTGACCTCCATCAGGTTGCAAATTAAAAATAATTTTTATCTGCATCTAGCTCTGAAAAAAAATTTGGCCTTCTAGCAGTGTGTGGGACTTTCTCTATTAGTCCATCTATACTGACCTCCATCAGGTTGCAAATTAAAAATAATTTTTATCTGCATCTACAGTACCTCTGAAAAAATATTTGGGCTTCTAGCTGTGTGTGGGACTTGTTCTATTAGTCCATCTATACTGACCTCCATCAGGTTGCAAATTGAATATAATTTTTATCTGCATCTAGCTCTGAAAAAATATTTGGCCTTCTAGCAGTGTGTGGGACTTTCTCTATTAGTCCATCTATACTGACCTCCATCAGGTTTCAAATTGAATATAATTTTTATCTGCATCTAGCTCTGAAAAAATTTTTGGCCTTCTAGCTGTGTGTGGGACTTTCTCTATTAGTCCATCTATACTGACCTCCATCAGGTTGCAAATTAAAAATAATTTTTATCTGCATCTACCTCTGAAAAAATATTTGGGCTTCTAGCTGTGTGTGGGACTTGTTCTATTACTCCATCTATACTGACCTCCTTCAGGTTGCAAACTGAATATATTTTTTTCTGCATCTACCTCTGAAAAAATATTGGGCTTCTAGCTGTGTGTGGGACTTGTTGTATTAGTACATATATACTGACCTCCATCAGGTTGCAAATTAAAAATAATTTTTATCTGCATCTACAGTACCTCTGAAAAAATATTTGGGCTTCTAGCTGTGTGTGGGACTTGTTCTATTAGTCCATCTATACTGACCTCCATCAGGTTGCAAATTCAATATAATTTTTATCTGCATCTAGCTCTGAAAAAATATTTGGCCTTCTAGCAGTGTGTGGGACTTTCTCTATTAGTCCATCTATACTGACCTCCATCAGGTTGTGTAACGGGTCTGGGAGGCGGAACCTCTGAGCTACTATACAAGGGGGCGGTCCTTGTAAGGGAGCGGGTGGCGACCAGGGTAGACGGGCAGGCAGTCACAACAGGTGAGCGGGACAGTCTCTGAATGAACGGGCAGGAGGTCACGGCAAGTGACCGGGGCAGTCTCCGGATAAACGTGCAGGAGGTCACGGCAAGTGACCGGGGCAGTCTCTGGATAAACGGGCAGGAGGTCACGGCAAGTGACCGGGGCAGTCTCTGGATGAACGGGCAGGAGGTCACGGCAAGTGACCGGGGCAGTCTCTGGATGAACGGGCAGGAGGTCACGGCAAGTGACCGGGGCAGTCTCTGGATGAACGGGCAGGAGGTCACGGCAAGTGACCGGGGCAGTCTCTGGATGAACGGGCAGGAGGTCACGGCAAGTGACCGGGGCAGTCTCTGGATAAACGGGCAGGAGGTCACGGCAAGTGACCGGGGCAGTCTCTGGATGAACGGGCAGGAGGTCACTGCAAGTGACCGGGGCAGTCTCTGGATGAACGGGCAGGAGGTCACGGCAAGTGACCGGGGCAGTCTCTAGGTAAAGGATTGGTATGACCTGTGGCGGCATATGATAGACTTGAGCTCCCAGGTGAGCAGGCGAGAGTCTCTGGATGAACGGGTGGTCACAGCATGTGACGGAGGAGCCTCCAGGAGAACCAACAGACAGGTAGCAGATGAGCGCTCCCAGGTGAGCGGGCAGGAGTCTCTGAACAGGCGGGTGGTCACAGCACGTGACGGCGGAGCCTCCAGGTAGGCTAGCAGGCAGATAGCAGATGTGCGCTCCCAGGTGAGCGGGCAAGCTGGTCCTTAGACAGACTGACAGGAGTTGGAAGGCAGACCGTCGGACCTCAGGCAAGCAGGCAGGTAGCAGGATATCAGGCAGGAATTAGACAGCAGACTGGCAGGTATCTGGCAGGTAACTGGCAACGGTACCTGAGGGCTGAAGCAGAGTAGTGAACAGTGCTACAACATTGCTCGGGCACCTCCATTTTGGAGGAGGTGCCTTTTATATGGGAGGTCCTCCGGCAATTGGCCGGGGACTCCTTAGGACGGCGCGCGCGGTCCCTTCAAGAAAGGGGGAGCGCGCGCGCGCCCTAAGCACACTGCCGGGGAAGGAGCGCGTGCCGGAAGCAGCGGGGAGAGCAGCGCTGGAGGACGCCGCGCCAGGAGCGGGGAGGTGAGAGGGACGGCGTCTCTGCCTAGAACGGGGCAGAGACGCCGATGCTACAGGTTGCAAATTAAAAATAATTTTTATCTGCATCTACCTCTGAAAAAATATTTGGGCATCTAGCTGTGTGTGGGACTTGTTCTATTACTCCATCTATACTGACCTCCATCAGGTTGCAAATTGAATATATTTTTTTCTGCATCTACCTCTGAAAAAATATTGGGCTTCTAGCTGTGTGTGGGACTTGTTGTATTAGTACATATATACTGACCTCCATCAGGTTGCAAATTAAAAATAATTTTTATCTGCATCTACAGTACCTCTGAAAAAATATTTGGGCTTCTAGCTGTGTGTGGGACTTGTTCTATTAGTCCATCTATACTGACCTCCATCAGGTTGCAAATTGAATATAATTTTTATCTGCATCTAGCTCTGAAAAAATATTTGGCCTTCTAGCAGTGTGTGGGACTTTCTCTATTAGTCCATCTATACTGACCTCCATCAGGTTGCAAATTAAAAATAATTTTTATCTGCATCTAGCTCTGAAAAAATATTTGGCCTTCTAGCAGTGTGTGGGACTTTCTCTATTAGTCCATCTATACTGACCTCCATCAGGTTGCAAATTAAAAATAATTTTTATCTGCATCTACAGTGCCTCTGAAAAAATATTTGGGCTTCTAGCTGTGTGTGGGACTTGTTCTATTAGTCCATCTATACTGACCTCCATCAGGTTGCAAATTGAAGATAATTTTTATCTGCATCTAGCTCTGAAAAAATATTTGGGCTTCTAGCAGTGTGTGGGACTTTCTCTATTAGTCCATCTATACTGACCTCCATCAGGTTGCAAATTGAATATAATTTTTATCTGCATCTAGCTCTGAAAAAATATTTGGCCTTCTAGCAGTGTGTGGGACTTTCTCTATTAGTCCATCTATACTGACCTCCATCAGGTTGCAAATTAAAAATAATTTTTATCTGCATCTACCTCTGAAAAAATATTTGGGCTTCTAGCTGTGTGTGGGACTTGTTCTATTACTCCATCTATACCGACCTCCATCAGGTTGCAAACTGAATATATTTTTTTCTGCATCTACCTCTGAAAAAATATTGGGCTTCTAGCTGTGTGTGGGACTTGTTGTATTAGTCCATCTATACTGACCTCCATCAGGTTGCAAATTAAAAATAATTTTTATCTGCATCTAGCTCTGAAAAAATTTTTGGCCTTCTAGCAGTGTGTGGGACTTTCTCTATTAGTCCATCTATACTGACCTCCATCAGGTTGCAAATTAAAAATAATTTTTATCTGCATCTACAGTACCTCTGAAAAAATATTTGGGCTTCTAGCTGTGTGTGGGACTTGTTCTATTAGTCCATATATACTGACCTCCATCAGGTTGCAAATTGAATATAATTTTTATCTGCATCTAGCTCTGAAAAAATATTTGGCTTTCTAACAGTGTGTGGGACTTTCTCTATTAGTCCATCTATACTGACCTCCATCAGGTTTCAAATTGAATATAATTTTTATTTGCATCTAGCTCTGAAAAAATATTTGGCCTTCTAGCAGTGTGTGGGACTTTCTCTATTAGTCCATCTATGCTGACCTCCATCAGGTTGTGTAACGGGTCTGGGAGGCGGAACCTCTGAGCTACTATACAAGGGGGCGGTCCTTGTAAGGGAGCGGGTGGCGACCAGGGTAGACGGGCAGGCAGTCACAGCAGGTGAGCGGGACAGTCTCTGAATGAACGGGAAGGAGGTCACGGCAAGTGACCGGGGCAGTCTCTGGATAAACGGGCAGGAGGTCACGGCAAGTGACCGGGGCAGTCTCTGGATGAATGGGCAGGAGGTCACGGCAAGTGACCGGGGCAGTCTCTGGATGAACGGGCAGGAGGTCACGGCAAGTGACCGGGGCAGTCTCTGGATGAACGGGCAGGAGGTCACGGCAAGTGACCGGGGCAGTCTCTGGATGAACGGGCAGGAGGTCACGGCAAGTGACCGGGGCATTCTCTAGGTAAAGGATTGGTACGACCTGTGGCGGCAGATGATAGACTTGAGCTCCCAGGTGAGCAGGCGAGAGTCTCTGGATGAACGGGTGGTCACAGCATGTGACGGAGGAGCCTCCAGGAGAACCAACAGACAGGTAGCAGATGAGCGCTCCCAGGTGAGCGGGCAGGAGTCTCTGAACAGGCGGGTGGTCACAGCACGTGACGGCGGAGCCTCCAGGTAGGCTAGCAGGCAGATAGCAGATGTGCGCTCCCAGGTGAGCGGGCAAGCTGGTCCTTAGACAGACTGACAGGAGTTGGAAGGCAGACCGTCGGACCTCAGGCAAGCAGGCAGGTAGCAGGATATCAGGCAGGAATTAGACAGCAGACTGGCAGGTATCTGGCAGGTAACTGGCAACGGGACCTGAGGGCTGAAGCAGAGTAGTGAACAGTGCTACAACATTGCTCGGGCACCTTCATTTTGGAGGAGGTGCCTTTTTTATGGGAGGTCCTCCGGCAATTGGCCGAAGACTCCTTAGGACGGCGCGCGCGGACCCTTTAAGAGAGGGGGAGCGCGTGCGCGTGCCCTAAGCACACTGCCGGGGAAGGAGCGCGTGCCGGAAGCAGCGGGGAGAGCAGCGCTGGAGGACGCCGCGCCAGGAGCGGGGAGGTGAGAGGGACGGCGTCTCTGCCTAGAACGGGGCAGAGACGCCGATGCTACAGGTTGCAAATTAAAAATAATTTTTATCTGCATCTACCTCTGAAAAAATATTTGGGCTTCTAGCTGTGTGTGGGACTTGTTCTATTACTCCATCTATACTGACCTCCATCAGGTTGCAAACTGAATATATTTTTTTCTGCTTCTACCTCTGAAAAAATATTGGGCTTCTAGCTGTGTGTGGGACTTGTTGTATTAGTCCATCTATACTGACCTCCATCAGGTTGCAAATTAAAAATAATTTTTATCTGCATCTACAGTACCTCTGAAAAAATATTTGGGCTTCTAGCTGTGTGTGGGACTTGATCTATTAGTCCATCTATACTGACCTCCATCAGGTTGCAAATTGAATATAATTTTTATCTGCATCTAGCTCTGAAAAAATATTTGGGCTTCTAGCAGTGTGTGGGACTTGGTCTATTAGTCCATCTATACTGACCTCCATCAGGTTGCAAATTAAAAATAATTTTTTTCTGCATCTAGCTTTGAAAAAATATTTGGCCTTCTAGCAGTGTGTGGGACTTTCTCTATTAGTCCATCTATACTGACCTCCATCAGGTTGCAAATTAAAAATAATTTTTATCTGCATCTACCTCTGAAAAAATATTTGGGCTTCTAGCTGTGTGTTGGACTTGTTCTATTAATCCATCTATACAGACCTCCATCAGGTTGCAAACTGAATATAATTTTTTTCTGCATCTAGCTCTGAAAAAATATTTGGCCTTCTAGCAGTGTGTGGGACTTGTTCTATTAGTCCACCTATACTGAACTCCATCAGGTTGCAAATTCAAAAAAAATTTTTGTCTGCATCTAGCTCTGAAATAATATTTGGCCTTCTAGCAGTGTGTGGGACTTTCTCTATTAGTCCATCTATACTGACCTCCATAAGGTTGCAAACTGAATATATTTTTTTTCTGCATCTACCTCTAAAAAAATATTGGGCTTGTAGCTGTGTGTGGGACTTGTTCTATTAATCCATCTATACAGACCTCCATCAGGTTGCAAACTGAATAAATTTTTTTTCTGCATCTACCTCTGAAAAAATATTTGGGCTTCTAGCTGTGTGTGGGACTTGTTCTATTAGTCCATCTATACTGACCTCCATCAGGTTGCAAATTGAATATAATTTTTTATTGCATCTAACCCAGCCAATAGTTTTGGCCTAATACCACAGTTTGTCCACTCAGCTCTGCTCGGTTCCCATCCATTGTTTTTTTGTGCAAACAACTCCAGAGTTGTGAATTAGTTAACCACCAAAATGAGTGGAAAAAGGCCTGCTGCTGGTGGAAAGGGGAATAAGCGTGTTGGGAAGGGGAAAAAAGGTTGTGTCCGTGGGGTAGGTGTTAAAGCAACAGTAACATCTGCAGAAGAAAGACCATCTTCCAGCCAAACTAAAATGTCTACTTCTTTTAGCGGACAATGTGATAAGATCCCTTTCTAACAGCCAAGCCAATCGCTACAAATTCCAGATGAGGCACAAAAACAGCAGGTGCTTCAACGGATATCAAGTGCTCCTTTAAGTGGGCTCTCCTCCACATCAACTTCAACATCACAAATACTCCAGTCCTCAAAGGTGTCACCCAAATCGCACTTGCTTCCTCACAGCTCCCAAATCTCCAGCCGTCCGTCTGAGTATGAGGTAGAAAAAATGGTTGAGTCTGCAGAGCTGTTTACTCATACTATAGCCTGGGAATCAGAGGTCGACTCCAGCGCTTCTGTGAATCCAGACGAGGAAATGATCTGCACTGATGCCCAGAATCTTTATGAGTCGGATCCAGGACCAGACGCAGAAGGTTCTGACCATAATGTAGACCCTCATTCCCAAACTGTAACTCCTGTTGGTGGAGACAATGAGGAAGACGATGATGAGACTCAAATACCTGATTGTAGCGACAACTTTAGTTTTTTGTCAGGGCAGGAACAGGTTGGCTCTGAGGACGACGGGTGTGATAACGCACAGGGTGATGATGATGAGGTTGGAGATCCCACTTACTGTCAACCCACAGTCAGCCAAGAGATGAGGTCAGCAGAGGAGGTGGAGGAAGATGCTAGTGACGACGAGGTCAGGTTGCGCCTTCCTGGACAGTGACGTAGAACTGGAAGCACGTCAACAACTGCATCCTCAAACACAACTCTGCCTCTCACCACAAGTCGTGGTGGCTCTTCAGGTTGCATGGGTGCTAAGCCTTGCATAGCCTGGGCATTTTTGAAGATCGATAAAGATGACCCAACTCGTGTTATCTGTAACATTTGTCAGCAAAAGCTAAGTAGAGGCCAAAAAATACATAGTTTGAGTACTTCATGCATGAACCGGCACATGGACATGAAGCATAAGTTGCAGTGGGAAGCTCAGTGTGCTACAATGCGGCCTAGCCGGCCGGGCCAACCACCGTCTGCCATATCTTGTGCATCCGCGGCCTCTTCATCCTCTGTGACTGGGGGGACAGCAGTCACACCTGTTTTGGGGCGCAGACCTGCCACCTCTTTACCCGCAACAGCCAGCGTGATTGGCAGGTCATCATTTTCTTTGGAGGTGGTAACACCAGCTGGTGTTGAGCACTGTCCGACATCGATAGCACCACCTTTGGATCAACGCAACCTAACATGTCCGCCTGCATCTTCCTCACAGACCGGCAGTTTGCCGGGGACACCCTTATCAACCCCGTCTAAGCAAAATAGCCAGCCCTCGGTCCCTCAGATGTTGACAAGTAAAAGACCATTTCCTCCTAGCCATGAGAAAGCTAAGAGGTTGAATTTCACCATCTGCAAGCTCTTGGCTACGGAAATGCTGCCTTTCCGCCTGGTGGACACAGAGGATTTTCGAGACCTTATGTCCGTCGCAGTGCCCCAGTTCCAGATGCCCAGTCGGCACTACTTCTCAAAGAAAGGTGTGCCTGCGCTCCACCAGCATGTCGCACACAACATCACCGCTTCTTTGAGAAACTCTGTGTGTGACAGGGTGCATTTCACCACAGACACTTGGACGAGTAGGCATGGACAGGGGCGTTACATGTCGCTGACTGGGCACTGGGTAACTATGGTGACAGCAGGACAAGGGGCTGCTGTCCAAGTCTTGCCGTCCCCACGAAATGTGCGTCAATCCTCTTTATCTCAAAGTTCCTCCACTGCTTCTACCTCCTTAACCTCCTCTCGGTCTTCCACCTGCACCCAAAGCCTGTCTGGTCATGCCACAAGCTTTCTAACTGCGCAGAAGGGATCCTGCACACCTCCTTACTATGCTGGCAGTAGGGCTCAACGTCATCAGGCGGTTTTTACTTTGAAATGTCTGGGAAATGTGAGTCACACAGTGGTCAGCTCTGGAGAGCCAATTTCATGAATGGTTGTCTCCACTGGACCTGAAACCAGGGAAGGCCGTGTGCGACAATGCTGCAAACCTGGGTGCGGCCCTTCGCCGGGGCAATGTCACACAAGTGCCTTGTATGGCTCACGTGTTGAACCTGGTTGTCCAGCAATTTTTAGCCCACTATCCCAGACTAGATGGCCTTCTGCAGAGGGCACGGTCGCTGTGTGCTCACTTCCGCCGTTCGCATCCCGCAGCTCAGCGACTTACATCTCTACAGAAGTTGTTGGGCCTGCCACTTCAACGGCTAAAATGCGATGTGCCTACCCGGTGGAATTCAACTCTGCACATGTTGCAGCGACTGTGGCAGCACCGACAAGCCCTGGTGCAATACGTTCTGACATATAGCCTGGGCCAACGAGATCCAGAGGTTGGGCAAATCGCGCTGGAGGAGTGGTCTCAGATCAGGGACCTATGCAACCTTCTGCACAGTTTTGAAATGGCGACGAAGATGTTTAGTGCTGACGATGCCATTATCAGCATGACTATTCCGGTGATTTACATGCTGGAGCACATGTTAAACAGAATTCGGAGTCAGGTGGTGGCACAAGAGGAGGTGGAGGAAGTAGAGGAGGAGGAGTTGTATACGGAAGAGCTAACATCTGCAAGGTCCAGACGGTCGGCAGCACCAAGGCGGCAGGCATGTGAGGGTGGGGGAGATGGTTTTACCAGGGCGCATGGTAGCAGCCAAACTAGTGAGGAAGGTGCAGGAGCCCAGGAAGAAGTGGAGGACGAACTGATGGAAGACTCATCAGATGAGGGAGACCTTGATCACATTTCTGTTGTGCGAGGTTTGGGGGAGAGGACAGAGGAAGGAAGCATGATTGTTACCTCGCCACCAACGCAACAGGGACTTGGTGCTCCTGGATGCGCAACACACATGAGTGCCTTCTTGCTGCACTACCTGCAACATGACCCTCGAATTGTGAGAATTAGAAATAATCCTGACTACTGGGTTGCCACACTGTTAGATCCCCGGAACAAAAGTAAATTTGCAGAAATTATTCCTGCCATAGAAAGGGATGCACGCATGCAGGAGTATCAGCAGAGACTGTTGCAGAATCTTACATGTGCTTTTCCACAAAACACCAGTGGTGCACGTAGTGAATCTCACAGTTCCAACTTGCCAACCGTGGGACCGTCAAGTGTTCAGCACTCAAACCGTAACAGAACCACAGTATCTGCTGGTAACATCAATTTTGCGGAATCATTTCACCACTTTTTTAGCTCATCCTTTGCAAGGCCACAGGAGACAAGAAGTCTGACACATAGTCAACGCCTAGAGACGATGGTACAGGAGTATCTCCAAGTAAACATTGAAGCCATGACTGTGTCACTGGACCCTTGCTCTTTTTGGGCTTCCAATCTGGATAAATGGCCGGAGCTAGCCACTTACGCCTTGGAGATCTTGTCATGCCCCGCAGCCAACGTACTGTCTGAACGTGTGTTCAGCGCTGCTGGTGGTGTGCTGACAGATAAGCGCACGCGGCTCTCCACTGATAATGTAGACAGACTCACGTTCATAAAGATGAACAAATCATGGATCCGAAACGACTTTTCTACCCCTGTGTCATCCTGGGGAGAGTAAAAGCTTGATGATTGGTTAAAATCACCTCACCAACCGTTTTAAGCTTTCAAATTACTAATCATGTTTATCTGTATCTTGGCTGGAAAATAATTTGGGCTTCGTAACAGTGTGCAGCACTGATTCTATTAGGCCATCTATAATAAGCTCCACCAGATTTAAAATTACTAATCATTTTTATCTGTATCTTGGCTGGAAAATAATTTGGGCTTTGTAGCAGTGTGCAGCACTGATCCTATTAGGCCATCTATACTAAACTCCACCAGATTCAAAATTAATAATAATTTTTAGCTGCATCTAGCCCGGAAAATAATTTTGGGGCTCCGAGATGCGCAAGACACATAAGTGCCTTCTTGCTGCACTACCTGCAACATGACCCTCATATTGTCAGAATTTGAAGTAATCATGACTACTGGGTTGCCACACTCTTAGATCCCCCAAACTTTTCGATCAACCTTTTCATTTTAATAAAGACCAAAAAAATGGTCATTTTTGAAATTATAAGCATTAGCAGGTTATTAGAAACTGAAATCAAACAGTTTTCAACTCAAAACTTTATTCTAGGTGATGTTACATTTTCACATAGGACCACTTGTTCGAAAGGAGCTTCTGAACTCTCTCGTCCATTGAATTTGTCAGGTTTTGGATGGTTTCTGCTTCAATTGTTTTGCATGAGGACAGAATACCCTCCCAGAGCTGTTGCTTAGATGTGAACTGCCTCCCGCCATCATAGACACTCCTTTTGATGATGCTCCAGAGGTTCTGAATGGGGTAGAGGTCAGGGGAGCATGGGGGTCACACAATAAGTTTGTCCCCTTTTATGCCCATATCAGCCAGAGATGAAGATGTGTTATGTGCAGCATGAGATGGTGCATTATCATGCATAAAAATGATCTTGCTGTGGAATACACTGTTCTTCTTCTTGAACCATGGCAGGAAGTGCTGTTTGAGAAAATCCACATACATTATGGAGTTCATCTTTACCCCTTCAGGGATCCTAAAGGGGCCGACAATCTCTCTCCCCATGATTCTAGCCCAAAACATTACTCCACCTCCTCCTTGTTGGCGCTGTAGCCGTGTTTGCGTGGGGTGTCCATCAACCAGCCATCCTCCACTCCATCCATCTGAACCATCGAGCGCTGCACGGCACTCATCCGTGAACAAAACAGTTTTGAAATCAGTCTTCATGTAATGTTTGGCCCACTGGAGCCGTTTCTGCTTGTGTGAAGTGGATAGAGGAGGTCGATAGGATGGCGTATGCACAGCTGCAAACCTCTGAAGGACCCTGCATCTTGTTGTTCGGGGGACGTTGGAGGCACCAGCAGCTTCAAAAACTTGTCTGCTGCTATGACAAGGCTTTTTTGCCACTGCTCTTTTAACCTGACGTAATTGCCTGTAGGAAAGAGTCCTCAATTTGCCCTTATCAGCACGCACACGTGTGTACTGTGAATCAGCTACATACTTCTTGATTGCCAAGACACTTCATCCTGATCATCGCACAATGTTGATTGTAGTCATGCCTTGACCTAAACACTCCACAATTTGTTGCTTCTCAGCAGCCGACACATCCTTTTTCTTTCCCATTTTGGCAGAAAATGTAGGCTGCTTAATAATGTGAGACAGCCTTCTTAAGTAGTCTTGCCTTTCATTGGACACACCTGCCAAACTAATTAGCACAGGTGTCTGCAATTGCTTACAGTGATATAAAGAGCCCTGACACACATCACCATCAATGAGTTTCACTGACAAACAAATAAATTCTTCCCTTATCACTCCTAAACACTTTTTGCATAATAATTTGGAACACAGTGTACATGTGCTTTTCCACACAACACCAGTGGTTCACATAGTGAATCTTACAGTTCTAACTTGCCATCCGTGGTCTGTATGGAGTTGTTCAATAAAGGGCCCAAAATTAAGATAACATAGATGGGAGAGGTCTCTATGAATAGGAATTCCTAAGTATTTGATACCCTGTGAGGGCCAGACAAAGGGAAAGTTGGACTGGATGGAATCCTGTATGGATTTGGGGAGGGAGACATCGAGGGCCTCAGACTTCGCTGCATTGATTTAAAAATTTGACCATGTAACAAAGTGATCTATTTCAGCCATAACAGCATGGATGGATATATGTGATTGAGTGATATATACTAGGACATCATCAGCAAATAGAGAGCACTTGTACTCGGTGCCTCCCACCTGAATCCACCTAATATTGGGGTTATGGCGAATTGATGAGAGCAGGTGCTCCGTCACTAGGATGTATAAGAGAGGGGACAGAGGACATCCCTGTCTTGTCCCATTGGTGATTGTGAAAGGTGATGAAAATGTTCTGATGCACCCCCTGGGCCTTGGGACACCCGGAGCCGGACCCTTTTTGGTGGATGCTGGTGGTTGTAGTCTCCATGGCGGCGACCCGGTTCCGTGGCTCAGGGCGGTCAAACCAGTGGCGGAACTATTTATGTGGTTTTGATGTTTAAATGTCCGACTACGCCACCCGTGGATTGCGGTCAGAGTGAACCGCCGCTACAGGGCAGACCGCTGAGGCTGGTGTTGTGGGTGCAGCAGAGCGTAGCATAACTCCCCACGGGAGGAGTATAGCCTCAGGGCAGTGTATGCGGAGGATGGGGGTGATGGTGCAGGGCAGCAGCAGTAATGACACAGAGTCAGTGATGCAGTCCAGGGCCTTTACTAACAGTTCTTATTATCCAGATCACGTCTGCAGGTAACGGCTGCCCACGTCGTACTGTGCTCACCAGGTGAGGGGCTCAGACAACTCCCAGATAACTTTGGAGCGCTTCACAGGACCCCCTTTGTGTGTCCTTTGTCTTGCCTTTCTTACCAACCCTTCTGTCCGACTGCCTCGGGCCTCCTCTTGGTAAACTTGGCGCCAGTTTCCCTGACCCTATGTGGTGCCTTCCTAGCGGGTGTAGCGAGGGGCTGCGCCACATAAAATGTCTCAGCCTCCTGTTTCTAGCTGAGGGTCGTTTCCTGCCTCCACTAGTTTCGGGGACCGGTCTCCCCCTTTGGCCTGACCCCTCCACGCAGGTGGATTCGGGCGTGCGGTGGCGACTCGCCCGTCCGCACCCCTGGGATCCCTTCGTTCCTCGTTTCTGGAGCCTTCTCCGCTCCTCTTCCTTCCTTCTCCCTCTTCCAGGCCTGGGCCTCTGTTACTAGGCCCGCCTCCGGAGCAGAGCTCATGCAGAGCCCCTGCTCCCTGCCACTTCTGCTCAGACTTCTCTGCACTGAACTAAGATGGTGCCCACCTTTTATACTCCCTTCTCAATGCACCCAGGAACTGCTTCCTCCCTGCTCCTGCACTACAATGTTCCCCTTCCTCAGTGTTCCCTCCCCCCACTCCAGCCAGTGATAGGGACTGTCGTGCCCATCTCAGGGGCATATTGGTCGCCCTGCCCCACGGCAATGTGGTGTAATGCATGCAGGTGTCAGATCCTGATCCACACTACATCCTTACCTGAGAGTGAGATATCACACCTCTGGGTGAGGTGCAATACCTCTGTAGCAACCGAGCCCTCAGGGTGCTACAGTTCCATTTATCTTCAGCCTAGGTGACGTATTGCGATACAGGGCCGTGATTTTGGCTATAAAAGGGTCCCCTAGACCCCTACCCCAAGCTTTTTAAGAGAATCATATATGGCGTGCCAGGAGACTCTATGTAATGCTTTCTCAGCATCCAACGAGAGTATCTAATTACAAATTTTTAACTGCATCTAGCCCAGGAAATACTTTGTGCCTAGTAGCAGTGTCTGCTAGTCAGCGGATTATCCCGGCTGTTAAGCAAGCTACACCACCTGTAGTTTGAAAACTTAATTTTTTCAAAGGAAATGCTTCGGGACCACGGGATACTCAGTGAAGAGCATCAGGAGGCACCCCAAGGCATAGGGGCTGGGACTGGCAGTAGGATGCCTTGCGGTGGACAGCCGAGCTCGATCCTTATAAAAGCTTTTTAACTGCAGCAGCTTTAGTGGACGCTACTGGAGCTGGAATTACGCGGCTGCTGGCATGAGACTTGCCCTCCAATAGATCCTTGTAAATGGATTTAAAGTGTATTCATTCAAATTAGAGAGACAATTTAAATTAAAAAGCTTAGAGCTGCCTCCACCACAGGGGGGCTCGCTCGACCCACCAGCGGACAGGCACCAGTATTGGGAGAGGGGGGCTGGCCGTCAGGGTTCACCGCGGCTCTGGCACAAACCCGGCGACGCGGAGGTGGCACAGGCAGGAGCGGACTGAACGTGTCGGCTTCTCACTTTTTGGATTTTAGAAGGGCATGACATGCCTATATCTGTGTCTCCCCCTCCTTTAACTCCTCCACCTCTTTTCTTTTCGCATGACTATATGTACTTGTCACTTTTCCATGTGTTAGTTGTGTCTTCTGAGCAGTTTGTCAGCTTTTGGACACCTTTGAAGGTGTTTTCTATGTGTTTCTATGTGTTTTTGCTTGCCTGCCATTGGTTTTAACGGTGTTCGAAGGTGTTCGACGAACAGTTCGACGAACACACGGGTGTTCGACGAACCGAACCGAACTCGAACACTACGGGGGTGGCTCAACACTACCAGTAAGTCTAATTTCAGATTTTTTTACCTCAGGCATCAATAGACTATAAATATACTTAATAAACAAAAGCTAAAAGAGCAGATGAACATAGTTTAACAAGTCTGAAATGCGCATGTGATACTGACATCAAAGTTTCACCACATTTTGGGACAAATGTTTTCACTTTCAACATTAACAATCAGTAGAATATTTTCTCTAAATTTGCATCTCTTTTCTTCACTTTAATTGTTTGCACCTAAGTAAAAAATAAAGCTTGATGCAACATTATGCTTACAAATTGTGTTTTATACTCAATCATCACCTGTCCTACAGATACACAGTCAGAATTACCCTGGCGAATTGAGTAAATTTGAAAATGTAAAAAAAATGCAGAATTGCTGTTTTTTTCTATTCATTCACAAAGAATTAATGTAAGTTCTTAAATATGTACGCAAAATAGCGGGACTTTCAAATATAGATAATCTTGCAAAAACAGGTCAAAGTAAAAATAAATACATCCAGTTGTGACTTCTACAGCGTGTTGAACATTCCTGAATCTTAATGTGTCTTGCCGAACAAGTGTTAGACTGAAGATGTAAAGGTCCCTGGTTCAATCCCGGGTTTGGGCAAAAGTTTTTTTCTTCACCCATTAAATTTTAAGCAGAAAATAAACAAAGCATATGGACTGACTGTTTACAGAGAATGTAAAAATCCTAATCATTATAACTATCTACAGGAAATAAAATGATAGAAACTTGAGAACCGAACACTTTTAACTTTTGAGGAAAATAATATTTTTTGTAATTTTTCCTTCATTCTGGACGTCATCACTTTGTTTTATTTTAGTTTGACTTAGCTGTATAAGGATTTAAAGGAAACCTGATAGCTAATACGGGCAGCATGTATCAGACACTAGCTGAATGATTTCAGCCATTTATGTGTGACTATGAATCGCTGTGGCATTACTGAGACAAATATGCTTCAAAAATATGCCAGGAACAAAGCTGTTTGGGGAAAAAGCCAGGAAGGCAAAAAACACAAGCCCCAACTCATGACTGTCATCTTTCATTCTAAAAATAGGGGTTTCCACGTTAATGGTAAGACAAAAAATCCACAGATTTGGCATTTCTGTAGCGAGGAGAGCCCACTTAAAATGTATGGGGTGCTTGTCTCCATAAGCGCAAGCTGGGCACTAAACTGGCTTATTTGCAATTCTCGATGTTGCAGAGTGAAAACACCTGTTGGACATTAATAGTAATTGCCGGTGTTGATGAATTCATTGTGAGGAGTAATTTATAAAATGGGATCACTTTGGAGGGATTTCTGCTGTTTTGGTACTTTTGGAACTCCGCAAATGTCACCCTCAAAATATTCTTGCAAAATCTGCATTCCCAAAACCCAAATAGCGCTCTTACTTTCAAAGCCCTGGTGTGTGACCAAACAGTAGTTTCTGAAGACATATGGGGCATCACCGCATTTCAATGAAATTGTGCAACTTTAGATATTTTCACAAGAAAAACTAAATATATATTGACCTAAATTTACCATTAATATAAAGTGCAATGTGTTACAAAATAAGACTATCAGAATCAAGGGGATATGTTAAGCATTCAAGTGTTATTGCCACATAAAGTGATACATGTCAGATTTAAAAAACGGTGCTTGGTCATGAAGCTCAAAATTGGCTGTAACTAATAGGTTACAAATCAATATTAAAATAAAATAAATCATGGTATATTTCCTTTCAACACAAGTAATGCTCATCTTTCTACTGCTTAGCTTAGAAAGAGTTAAATTACAAAAGACAGAAGAAATCAGGATGGTTGAGAGGCCTAAGGTGCTGTGTTAAGTTCGCAGCCTCTCCTGGAGGCGTGGGTTCGAATCCCACTTCAGACACTAGCATTTTCTTTCAAGAAATTGTACAGCTTTACTCCTGTTACTGATCAGTTGGGGTTCCGCTCCATTGGTGGCAATCTCAAATCGAAAACTAAAAGTGATGGGGCTTAGCAAAACCAATTCTCAACGTTGGCACTTTGGCAGTATTCCTGGGGGTCCTTGAGGCAAATCTTAAATGTCATGAATTTGTGCTTTCACAAAAGACTTCTGGGAACATCAATTAGTTTCTTTGTGCATATGTTAGTTGTTGCTTTGGCATCGGAAAAATACTGTGGATAGGAAAATGGGAGGGAATATTTCAACTCTATGTGTTCTCTGTCCCTATTAGGGCAGAGAGTGAACCTCCTAAGGTGCTGTCGTGGAAGATTCCTAGAAACCGAATTACCAGTAAGTCTAATTTCAGATTTTTTTACCTCAGACATCAATAGACTATAAATATACTTAATAAACAAAACCTAAAAGAGCAGATGAACATAGTTTAACAAGTCTGAAATGCGCATGTGATACTGACATCAAAGTTTCACCACATTTTGGGACAAATGTTTTCACTTTCAACATTAACAATCAGTAGAATATTTTCTCTAAATTTGCATCTCCTTTCTTCACTCCAATTGTTTGCACCTAAGAAGAAAATAAAGCTTGATGCAACATTATGCTTACAAATTGTGTTTTATGCTCAATCATCACCTGTCCTACAGAGACACAGTCAGAATTACCCTGGCGAATTGAGTAAAATTGAAAATGTAAAAAAAATGCAGAATTGCTGTTTTTTTCTATTCATTCACAAAGAATTAATGTAAGTTCTTAAATATGTACACAAAGTAGCGGGACTTTCAAATATAGATAACCTTGCAAAAACAAGTCAAAGTAAAAATAAATACATCCAGTTGTGACATCTACAGTGTGTTGAACATTCCTGAATCTAAATGTGTCCTGCCGAAATAGCTCAGTTGGGAGAACGTTAGACTGAAGATCTAAAAGTCCCGGGTTTCAGCAAAAGTTTTTTTCTTCACCCATTAAAATTTAAGCAGAAAGTAAACAAAGCATATGGACTGGCTGTTTACAGAGAATGTAAAAATCCTAATCATTATAACTATCTACAGGAAATAAAATGATAGAAACTTGAGAACTGAACACTTTTAACTTTTGAGGAAAATAATATTTTTTGTAATTTTTCCTTCATTCTGGACGTCATCACTTTGTTTTATTTTAGTTTGACTTAGCTGTATGAGGATTTAAA
Organism: Phyllobates terribilis; assembly: GCF_046119375.1. Taxonomy (NCBI): domain Eukaryota; kingdom Metazoa; phylum Chordata; class Amphibia; order Anura; family Dendrobatidae; genus Phyllobates; species Phyllobates terribilis. Next base: position 2,211,780 of record NW_027362825.1, read on the forward strand.
GGAAACCTGATAGCTAATACGGGCAGCATGTATCAGACACTAGCTGAATGATTTCAGCCATTTATGTTTGACTATGAATCGATGTGGCATTACTGAGACAAATATGCTTCAAAAATATGCCAGGAACAAAGCTGTTTGGGGAAAAAGCCAGGAAGGCAAAAAACACAAGCCCCAACTCAGGACCGTCATCTTTCATTCTAAAAATAGGGGTTTCTACGTTAATGGTAAGACAAAGAATCCACAGATTTGGCATTTCTCTAGCAAGGAGAGCCCACTTAAAATGTATGGGGTGCTTGTCTCCATAAGCGCAAGCTGGGCACTAAACTGGCTTATTTGCAATTCTGGATGTTGCAGAGTGAAAACACCTGTTGGACAATAATATTAATTGCTGGTGTTGATGAATTCATTGTGAGGAGTAATTTATAAAATAGGATCACTTTGGAGGGGTTTCTGCTGTTTTGGTACTTTTGGAACTCCGCAAATGTCACCCTCAAAATATTCTTGCAAAATCTGCATTCCCAAAACCCAATTAGCGCTCTTACTTTCAAAGCCCTGCTGTGTGACCAAACAGTAGTTTCTGAAGACATATGGGGCATCACTGCATTTCAATGAAATTGTGCAACTTTAGATATTTTCACAAGAAAAACTAAATATATATTGATCTAAATTTAAAATTAATATAAAGTACAATGTGTTACAAAATAACACTATCAGAATCACGGGGATATGTTAAGCATTCAAGTGTTATTGCGACATAAAGTGATACATGTCATATTTAAAAAAACGGTGCTTGGTCATGAAGCTCAAAATTAGCTGTAACTAATAGGTTACAAATCAATATTAAAATAAAATAAATCATGGTATATTTTCTTTCAACACAAGTAATGCTCATCTTTCTACTGCTTAGCTTAGAAAGAGTTAAATTACAAAAGACAGAAGAAGTCAGGATGGCCGAGCTGTCTAAGGTGCTGCGTTCAGTTCGCAGCCTTTCTTGGAGGCGTGGGTTTGAATCCCACTTCTGACATTAGCATTTTCTTTCAAGCAACTGTACAGCTTCACTCCTGTTACTGATTAGTTGGTGGTCCGCTCTATTGGTGGCAATCTCAAATCGAAAACTAAAAGTGATGGGGCTTAGCAAAACCAATTCTCAACGTTGGCACTTTGGCAGTATTCCTGGGGGTCCTTGAGGCAAATCTTAAATGTCCTGAATTTGTGCTTTCAAAAAAGACTTCTGGGAACATCAAATAGTTTCTTTGTGCATATGTTAGTTGTTGCTTTGGCATTGGAAAAATACTGTGGATAGGAAAATGGGAGGGACTATTTCATCTCTATGTGTTCTCTGTCCCTATTAGGGCAGAGAGTGAACCTCCTAAAGTGCTGTCGTGGAAGATTCCTAGAAACCGAATTACCAGTAAGTCTAATTTCAGATTTTTTTACCTCAGGCATCAATAGACTATAAATATACTTAATAAACAAAAGCTAAAAGAGCAGATGAACATAGTTTAACAAGTCTGAAATGCGCATGTGATAATGACTAGTGTTGAGCCACCCCCGTAGTGTTCGAGTTCGGTTCGGTTCGTCGAACACCCGTGTGTTCGCCGAACTGTTCGTCGAACTGTTCGTCGAACACCTTCGAACACCGTTAAAACCAATGGCAGGCAAACAAAAACACATAGAAACACATAGAAAACACCTTCAAAGGTGTCCAAAAGCTGACAAACTGCTCAGAAGACATAACTAACACATGGAAAAGTGACAAGTACATATAGTCATGCGAAAATAAAAGAGGTGGAGGAGTAAAAGGAGGGGGAGACACAGATATAGGCATGTCATGCCCTTCTAAAATCCAAAAAGTGAGAAGCCGACACGGCCAGTCCGCTCCTGCCCGTGCCACCTCCGTGTCGCCGGGTTTGTGCCAGAGCCGCGGTGAACCCTGACGGCCAGCCCCCCTCTCCCAATACTGGTGCCTGTCCGCTGGTGGGTCGAGCGAGCCCCCCTGTGGTGGAGGCAGCTCTAAGCTTTTTAATTTAAATTCTCTCTCTAATTTGAATGAATACACTTTAAATCCATTTACAAGGATCTATTGGAGGGCAAGTCTCATGCCAGCAGCCGCGGTAATTCCAGCTCCAGTAGCGTCCACTAAAGCTGCTGCAGTTAAAAAGCTTTTATAAGGATCGAGCTCGGCTGTCCACCGCAAGGCATCCTACTGCCAGTCCCAGCCCCTATGCCTTGGGGTGCCTCCTGATGCTCTTCACTAAGTATCCCATGGTCCCGAAGCATTTCCTTTGAAAAAATTAAGTGTCTAAACTACAGGTGGTGCAGCTTGCTTAACAGCCGGGATAATCCGCTCACTAGCAGACACTGCTACTAGGCACAAAGTATTTCCTGGGCTAGATGCAGTTAAAAATTTGTAATTAGATACTCTCGTTGGATGCTGAGAAAGCATTCCATAGAGTCTCCTGGCACGCCATATATGATTCTCTTAAAAAGCTTGGGGTAGGGGTCTAGGGGACCCTTTTATAGCCAAAATCACGGCCCTGTATCGCAATACGTCACCTAGGCTGAAGATAAATGGAACTGTAGCACCCTGAGGGCTCGGTTGCTACAGACGTATTGCACCTCACCCAGAGGTGTGATATCTCACTCTCAGGTAAGGATGGAGTGTGGATCAGGACCCGACACCTGCATGCATTACACCACATTGCCGTGGGGCAGGGCGACCAATATGCCCCTGAGATGGGCACGACAGTCCCTGTCCCTGGCTGGAGTGGGGGGAGGGAACACTGAGGAAGGGGAACCCTGTAGTGCAGGAGCAGGTAGGAAGCAGTTCCTGGGTGCATTGAGAAGGGAGTATAAAAGGTGGGCACCATCTTAGTTCAGTGCAGAGAAGTCTGAGCAGAAGTGGCAGGGAGCAGGGGCTCTGCATGAGCTCTGCTCCGGAGGCGGGCCTAGTAACAGAGGCCCAGGCCTGGAAGAGGGAGAAGGAAGGAAGAGGAGCGGAGAAGGCTCCAGGAACGAGGAATGAAGGGATCCCAGGGGTGCGGACGGGCGAGTCGCCACCGCACGCCCGAATCCACCTGCGTGGAGGGGTCAGGCCAAAGGGGGAGACCGGTCCCCGAACTAGTGGAGGCAGGAAACGACCCTCAGCTAGAAACCGGAGGCTCTGACATTTTATGTGGCGCAGCCCCTCGCTACACCCGCTAGGAAGGCACCACATAGGGTCAGGGAAACTGGCGCCAAGTTTACCAAGAGGAGGCCCGAGGCAGCCGGACAGAAGTGTTGGTAAGAAAGGCCAGACAAAGGACACACAAAGGGGGTCCTGTGAAGTGCTCCAAAGTTATCTGGGAGTTGTCTGAGCCCCTCACCTGGTGAGCACAGTACGACGTGGGCAGCCGTTACCTGCAGACGTGGTCTGGATAATAAGAACTGTGAGTAAAGGCCCTGAACTGCATCACTGACTCCGTGTCGTTACTGCTGCTGCCCTGCACCATCACCCCATCCTCCGCATACACTGCCCTGAGGCTATACTCCTCCCGTGGGGAGTTATGCTACGCTCTGCTGCACCCACAACACCAGCCTCAGTGGTCTGCCCTGTAGCGGCGGTTCACTCTGACCGCAATCCACTGGTGGCGTAGTCGGACATTTAAACATGAAAACCACATAAATAGTTCCGCCACTGGTTTGACCGCCTTGAGCCACGGAACTGGGTCGCCGCCACGAAGACTACAACCACCAGCATCCACCAAAAAGGGTCCGGCTCCGGGTGTCCCAAGGCACAGGGGGTGCGTCAGAACATTTTCATCACCTTTCACAATCACCAATGGGACAAGGCAGTGATGTCCTCTGTCCCCTCTCTTATACATCCTATTGACAGAGCACCTGCTCTCATCAATTCGCCATAACCCCAATATTAGGTGGATTGAGGTGGGAGTCACCGAGTACAAGTGCTCTCTATTTGCTGATGATGTCCTAGTATATATCACTCAATCACATATATCCATCCATGCTGTTATGGCTGAAATAGATCACTTTGTTACATGGTAAAATTTTAAAATCAATGCAGCGAAGTCTGAGGCCCTCGATGTCTACCTCCAGAAATCCATATAGGATTCCATCCAGTCCAACTTTCCCTTTGCCTGGCCCTCACAGGGTATCAAATACTTAGGAATTCCTATTCATAGAGAACTCTCCCATCTATGTTATCTTAATTTTGGGCCCTTTATTGAACAACTCCATACAGACCACGGTTGGCAAGTTAGAACTGTAAGATTCACTACGTGAACCACTGGTGTTTTGTGGAAAAGCACATGTACACTGCGTTCCAAATTATTATACAAAAAGTGTTTAGGAGTGATAAGGGAAGAATTTGTTTGTTTGTCAGTTAAACTCATTGATGGTGATGTGTGTCAGGGCTCTTTATATCACTGTAAGCAATTGCAGACACCTGTGCTAATTAGTTTGGCAGGTGTGTCCAATGAACGGCAAGATTACTTAAGAAGGCTCTCTCACATTATTAAGCAGCCTACATTTTCTGCCAAAATGGGAAAGAAAAAGGATGTGTCGGCTGCTGAGAAGCAACAAATTGTGGAGTGTTTAGGTCAAGGCATGACTACAATCAACATTGTGCGATGATCAGGATGAAGTGTCTTGGCAATCAAGAAGTATGTAGCTGATTCACAGTACACACGTGTGCGTGCTGATAAGGGCAAATTGAGGACTCTTTCCTACAGGCAATTACGTCAGGTTGAAAGAGCAGCGGCAAAAAAGCCTTGTCATAGCAGCAGACAAGTTTTTGAAGCTGCTTGTGCCTCCAACGCCCCCTGAACAACAAGATGCAGGGTCCTTCAGAGGTTTGCAGCTGTGCATGCGCCATCCTGTCGACCTCCTCTATCCACTTCACACAAGCAGAAACGGCTCCAGTGGGCCAAACTCTACATGAAGACTGATTTCAAAACTGTTTTGTTCACGGATGAGTGCCGTGCAGCGCTCGATGGTCCAGATGGATGGAGTGGAGGATGGCTGGTTGATGGACACCCCACGCAAACACGGCTACAGCGCCAACAAGGAGGAGGTGGAGTAATGTTTTGGGCTGGAATCATGGGGAGAGAGATTGTCGGCCCCTTTAGGATCCCTGAAGGCGCTAAAGATGAACTCCATAATGTATGTGGATTTTCTCAAACAGCACTTCCTGCCATGGTTCAAGAAGAAGAACCGTGTATTTCACAGCAAGATCATTTTTCTGCATGATAATGCACCATCTCATGCTGCACATAAAACATCTGCATCTCTGGCTGATATGGGCATAAAAGGGGACAAACTTATGGTGTGACCCCCATGCTCCCCTGACCTCTACCCCATTCAGAACCTTTGGAGCATCATTAAAAGGAGTGTCTATGATGGCGGGAGGCAGTTCACATCTAAGCAACAGCTCTGGGAGGGTATTCTGTCCTCATGCAAAACAATTGAAGCAGAAACCATCCAAAACCTGACAAATTCAATGGACGAGAGAGTTCAGAAGCTCCTTTCGAACAAGGGGTCCTATGTGAAAATGTAACATCACCTAGAATAAAGTTTTGAGTTGAAAACTGTTTGATTTCAGTTTCTAACAACCTGCTAATGCTTATAATTTCAAAAATGACCATTTTTTTGGTCTTTATTAAAATGAAAAGGTTGATCGAAAAGTTTGGGGGATCTAAGAGTGTGGCAACCCAGTAGTCATGATTACTTCGAATTCTGACAATATGAGGGTCATGCTGCAGGTAGTGCAGCAAGAAGGCACTTATGTGCCTTGCGCATCTCGGAGCCCCAAAATTATTTTCCGGGCTATATGCAGCTAAAAATTATTTTTAATTTTAAATCTGGTGAAGCTTTAGTATAGATGGCCTAATAGGATCAGTGCTGCACACTGCTACAAAGCCCAAATTATTTTCCAGTCAAGATACAGATAAACGTGATTAGTAATTTGAAAGCTTAAAACGGTTGGTAGGGTGATTTTAAACAATCATCAAGCTTTTACTCTCCCCAGGATGACACAGGGGTAGAAAAGTCGTTTCGGATCCATGATTTGTTCATCTTTATGAACGTGAGTCTGTCTACATTATCAGTGGAGAGCCGCGTGCGCTTATCTGTCAGCACACCACCAGCAGCGCTGAACACATGTTCAGACAGAACGCTGGCTGCTGGGCATGACAAGATCTCCAAGGCGTAAGTGGCTAGCTCCGGCCATTTATCCAGATTGGAAGCCCAAAAAGAGCAAGGGTCCAGTGACACAGTCGTGGCTTCAATGTTTACTTGGAGATACTCCTGTACCATCGTCTCTAGGCGTTGACTATGTGTCAGACTTCTTGTCTCCTGTGGCATTGCAAAGGATGGGCTAAAAAAGTGGTGAAATGATTCCGCAAAATTGATGTTACCAGCAGATACTGTGGTTCTGTTACGGTTTGAGTGCTGAACACTTGACGGTCCCACGGTTGGCAAGTTGGAACTGTGAGATTCACTACGTGCACCACTGGTATTTTGTGGAAAAGCACATGTAAGATTCTGCAACAGTCTCTGCTGATACTCCTGCATGCGTGCATCCCTTTCTATGGCAGGAATAATTTCTGCAAATTTACTTTTGTACCGGGGATCTAACAGTGTGGCAACCCAGTAGTCAGGATTATTTCTAATTCTCACAATTCGAGGGTCATGTTGCAGGTAGTGCAGCAAGAAGGCACTCATGTGTGTTGCGCATCCAGGAGCACCAAGTCCCTGTTGTGTTGGTGGCGAGGTAACAATCATGCTTCCTTCCTCTGTCCTCTCCCCCCAACCTCGCACAACAGAAATGTGATCAAGGTCTCCCTCATCTGATGAGTCTTCCATCAGTTCGTCCTCCACTTCTTCCTGGGCTCCTGCACCTTCCTCACTAGTTTGGCTGCTACCATGCGCCCTGGTAAAATCATCTCCCCCACCCTCACATGCCTGCCGCCTTGGTGCTGCCAACCGTCTGGACCTTGCAGATGTTAGCCCTTCCGCATACAACTCCTCCTCCTCTACTTCCTCCACCTCCTCTTGTGCCACCACCTGACTCCGAATTCTGTTTAACATGTGCTCCAGCATGTAAATCACCGGAATAGTCATGCTGATAATGGCATCGTCAGCACTAAACATCTTCGTCGCCATTTCAAAACTGTGCAGAAGGGTGCATAGGTCCCTGATCTGAGACCACTCCTCCAGCGTGATTTGCCCCACCTCTGAATCTCGTTGGCCCAGGCTATACGTCAGAACGTATTGCACCAGGGCTTGTCGGTGCTGCCACAGTCGCTGCAACATGTGCAGAGTTGAATTCCACCGGGTAGGCACATCGCATTTTAGCCGGTGAAGTGGCAGGCCCAACGACTTCTGTAGAGATGTAAGTCGCTGAGCTGCGGGATGCGAACGGCGGAAGTGAGCACACAGTGACCGTGCCCTCTGCAGAAGGCCATCTAGTCTGGGATAGTGGGCTAAAAATTGCTGGACAACCAGGTTCAACACGTGAGCCATACAAGGCACGTGTGTGACATTGCCCCGGCGAAGGGCCGCACCCAGGTTTGCAGCATTGTCGCACACGGCCTTCCCTGGTTTCAGGTCCAGTGGAGACAACCATTCATGAAATTGGTTCTCCAGAGCTGACCACAACTCCTCAGCTGTGTGACTCACATTTCCCAGACATTTCAATGTAAAAACCGCCTGATGACGTTGAGCCCTACTGTGAGCATAGTAAGGAGGTGTGCAGGATCCCTTCTGCGCAGTTAGAAAGCTTGTGGCATGACCAGACAGGCTTTGGGTGCAGGTGGAAGACCGAGAGGAGGTTGAGGAGGCAGAAGCAGTGGAGGAACTTTGACATAAAGAGGATTGACGCACAACTCGTGGGGACGGCAAGACTTGGACAGCAGCCCCTTGTCCTGCTGTCACCATAGTTACCCAGTGCCCAGTCAGCGACATGTATCGCCCCTGTCCATGCCTACTCGTCCAAGTGTCTGTGATGAAATGCACCCTGTCACACACAGAGTTTCTCAAAGAAGCGGTGATGTTGTGTGTGACATGCTGGTGGAGCGCAGGCACACCTTTCTTTGAGAAGTAGTGCCGACTGGGCATCTGGTACTGGGGCACTGCGACGGACATAAGGTCTCGAAAATCCTCTGTGTCCACCAGGCGGAAAGGCAGCATTTCTGCAGCCAAGAGCTTGCAGATGGTGAAATTCAACCTCTTAGCTTTCTCATGGCTAGGAGGAAATGGTCTTTTACTTGTCCACATCTGAGGGACCGAGGGCTGGCTATTGTGCTTAGACGGGGTTGATAAGGGTGTCCCCGGCAAACTGCCGGTCTGTGAGGAAGATGCAGGCGGACATGTTAGGTTGCCTTGATCCAAAGGTGGTGCTATCGATGTCGGACAGCGCTCAAGACTAGAGATGAGCGTTGTTCTACTCGAACTGTTCGCCAATCTCAAATTCGAGCTGTTTTGGGCGGTGTTCGAGCCGGTCGGCGAACACGAACAATTTGAGAAAAATTCGGCTGTTCGAGGTTATGTTCGATAACTGTTCGTGCACCAAAATCATAACTGGATTTTTTCTCAGTAATGATGAAAATTAATGTTAATACGCAGTTTGAGTGTACAGCGGGGCGGGGGGAGGGGCAGGGGATGGATCTCTGCAGGAACAATGAAGATCTCCATTTTTTTTTCTCTTTCCCGCATTTGCAGTGGGGAGGTGCAATCTGTCAGCCTATCAGCAGCGCACACACGGAGCGAAGTGCTTTTTTTCACACAAGCAAGGGCATGTGTGATTGGCAGTGTATGTCACATGTCCTTGCCCTATAAGACCAAGCCATTTTCCCCGTCGCCACCATTTTCTCACTGCTGCAGCTGCGTGTTAGACGGCACCGCTGTTGCTGTGTGCGCTATACCTTGTTAATTTCAAGCCAATTTTCGCACAAATATACAGATAGCTTGGGAGTAGGGAATAGTTGTGATTGCAGTCCTTTTAAGGACTAGGTTACAGCATTTCCTACGACTTTTATCAAGCAGGTCTGTGCTCTTAAATAGATAGATTGTGGGAGTAAAGACTAATTGTAATTGGAGTCCTTTTCAGGACTAGGTTACATCAGTTCCTATCAGTTTTTGCCAGGCAGGTCTGTGCCAGTGCTGTGCAAGTTTTTTTCACAGCATTTGGCTGAATCTAGCAAAGCTAATCCTTTTTGGCCTATTGCAGTGTGTTAGTCAGTGGAGTAGCCTATCTGTGTTGCAAGATATACCACCTGTGTATAGAATACCAATTTTTTTACTGCACCTAGTGAAGTAAAATCTTTTGGGCATAGCATCATTCTATTAGTCCATCTATACTGACCTCCATCAGGTTGCAAACTGAATATAATTTTTTTCTGCATCTAGCTCTGAAAAAATATTTGGGCTTCTAGCAGTGTGTGGGACTTGGTCTATTAGTCCATCTATACTGACCTCCATCAGGTTGCAAATTAAAAATAATTTTTTTCTTCATTTAGCTCTGAAAAAATATTTGGGCTTCTAGCAGTGTGTGGGACTTGTTCTATTAGTCCTTCTATACTGACCTCCAGCAGGTTGCAAATTGAATATAATTTTTTTCTGCATCTAGCTCTGAAAAAATATTTGGGCTTCTAGCGGTGTGTGGGACTTGGTCTATTAGTCCATCTATACTGACCTCCATCAGGTTGCAAATTAAAAATAATTTTTTTCTGCATCTAGCTCTGAAAAAATATTTGGGCTTCTAGCAGTGTGTGGGACTTGGTCTATTAGTCCATCTATACTGACCTCCATCAGGTTGCAAATTAAAAATAATTTTTTTCTTCATTTATCTCTGAAAAAATATTTGGGCTTCTAGCAGTGTGTGGGACTTGTTCTATTAGTCCTTCTATACTGACCTCCAGCAGGTTGCAAATTGAATATAATTTTTTTCTGCATCTAGCTCTGAAAAAATATTTGGGCTTCTAGCGGTGTGTGGGACTTGGTCTATTAGTCCATCTATACTGACCTCCATCAGGTTGCAAATTAAAAATAATTTTTTTCTGCATCTAGCTCTGAAAAAATATTTGGGCTTCTAGCAGTGTGTGGGACTTGGTCTATTAGTCCATCTATACTGACCTCCATCAGGTTGCAAATTGAATAAAAAAAATTTCTGCATCTAGCTCTGAAAAAATATTTGGGCTTCTAGCGGTGTGTGGGACTTGGTCTATTAGTCCATCTATACTGACCTCCATCAGGTTGCAAATTAAAAATAATTTTTTTCTTCATTTAGCTCTGAAAAAATATTTGGGCTTCTAGCAGTGTGTGGGACTTGTTCTATTAGTCCTTCTATACTGACCTCCAGCAGGTTGCAAATTGAATATAATTTTTTTCTGCATCTAGCTCTGAAAAAATATTTGGGCTTCTAGCGGTGTGTGGGACTTGGTCTATTAGTCCATCTATACTGACCTCCATCAGGTTGCAAATTAAAAATAATTTTTTTCTGCATCTAGCTCTGAAAAAATATTTGGGCTTCTAGCAGTGTGTGGGACTTGGTCTATTAGTCCATCTATACTGACCTCCATCAGGTTGCAAATTGAATAAAAAAAATTTCTGCATCTAGCTCTGAAAAAATATTTGGGCTTCTAGCGGTGTGTGGGACTTGGTCTATTAGTCCATCTATACTGACCTCCATCAGGTTGCAAATTAAAAATAATTTTTTTCTGCATCTAGCTCTGAAAAAATATTTGGGCTTCTAGCGGTGTGTGGGACTTGGTCTATTAGTCCATCTATACTGACCTCCATCAGGTTGCAAATTAAAAATATTTATTTTCTGCATCTAGCTCTGAAAAAATATTTGGGCTTTTAGCAGTGTGTGGGACTTGGTCTATTAGTCCATCTATACTGACCTCCATCAGGTTGCAAATTAAAAATAATTTTTTTCTGCATCTAACCCAGCCAATAGTTTTGGCCTAATACCACAGTTTGGCCACTCAGCTCTGCTCAGTTACCATCCATTGTTTTTTTGTGCAAACAACTCCAGAGTTGTGAATTAGTTAACCACCAAAATGAGTGGAAAAAGGCCTGCTGCTGGTGGAAAGGGGAATAGGCGTGTTGGGAAGGGGAAAAAAGGTTGTGTCCGTGGGGTAGGTGCAGAAGAAAGACCATCTTCCAGCCAAACTAAAATGTCTACTTCTTTTAGCGGACAATGTGATAAGATCCCTTTCTTACGGCCACGCCAATCGCTACAAATTCCAGATGAGGCACAAAAACAGCAGGTGCTTCAACGGATATCAAGTGCTCCTTTAAGTGGGCTCTCCTCCACATCAACTTCAACATCACAAATACTCCAGTCCTCAAAGGTGTCACCCAAATTGCACTTGCTTCCTCACAGCTCCCAAATCTCCAGCTGCCCGTCTGAGTATGAGGTAGAACAGATGGTTGAGTCTGCAGAGCTGTTTACTCATACTATAGCCTGGGAATCAGAGGTCGACTCCAGCGCTTCTGTGAATCCAGACGAGGAAATGATCTGCACTGATGCCCAGAATCTTTATGAGTCGGATCCAGGACCAGACGCAGAAGGTTCTGACCATAATGTAGACCCTCATTCCCAAACTGTAACTCCTGTTGGTGGAGACAATGAGGAAGACGATGATAAGACTCAAATACCTGATTGGAGCGACAACTTTAGTTTTTTGTCAGGGCAGGAACAGGTTGGCTCTGAGGACGACCGGTGTGATAACGCACAGGGTGATGATGATGAGGTCGGAGATCCCACTTACTGTCAACCCACAGTCAGCCAAGAGATGAGGTCTGCAGAGGAGGTGGAGGAAGATGCTAGTGACGACGAGGTCAGGTTGCACCTTCCTGGACAGAGACGTAGTACTGGAAGCACGTCAACAACTGCATCCTCAAACACAACTCTGCCTCTCACCACAAGTCGTGGTGGCTCTTCAGGTCGCATGGGTGCTAAGCCTTGCATAGCCTGGGCATTTTTTCAGATCGATAAAGATGACCCAACTCGTGTTATCTGTAACATTTGTCAGCAAAAGCTAAGTAGAGGCCAAAAAATACATAGTTTGAGTACTTCATGCATGAACCGGCACATGGACATGAAGCATAAGTTGCAGTGGGAAGCTCAGTGTGCTACAATGCGGCCTAGCCGGCCGGGCCAACCACCGTCTGCCATATCTTGTGCATCCGCGGCCTCTTCATCCTCTGTGACTGGGGGGACAGCAGTCACACCTGTTTTGGGGCGCAGACCTGCCACCTCTTTACCCGCAACAGCCAGCGTGATTGGCAGGTCATCATTTTCTTTGGAGGTGGTAACACCAGCTGGTCTTGAGCTCTGTCCGACATCGATAGCACCACCTTTGGATCAAGGCAACCTAACATGTCCGCCTGCATCTTCCTCACAGACCGGCAGTTTGCCGGGGACACCCTTATCAACCCCGTCTAAGCACAATAGCCAGCCCTCGGTCCCTCAGATGTGGACAAGTAAAAGACCATTTCCTCCTAGCCATGAGAAAGCTAAGAGGTTGAATTTCACCATCTGCAAGCTCTTGGCTACAGAAATGCTGCCTTTCCGCCTGGTGGACACAGAGGATTTTCGAGACCTTATGTCCGTCGCAGTGACCCAGTACCAGATGCCCAGTCGGCACTACTTCTCAAAGAAAGGTGTGCCTGCGCTCCACCAGCATGTCGCACACAACATCACCGCTTCTTTGAGAAACTCTGTGTGTGACAGGGTGCATTTCACCACAGACACTTGGACGAGTAGGCATGGACAGGGGCGTTACATGTCGCTGACTGGGCACTGGGTAACTATGGTGACAGCAGGACAAGGGGCTGCTGTCCAAGTCTTGCCGTCCCCACGAGTTGTGCGTCAATCCTCTTTATGTCAAAGTTCCTTCACTGCTTCTGCCTCCTCAACCTCCTCTCGGTCTTCCACCTGCACCCAAAGCCTGTCTGGTCATGCCACAAGCTTTCTAACTGCGCAGAAGGGATCCTGCACACCTCCTTACTATGCTGGCAGTAGGGCTCAACGTCATCAGGCGGTTTTTACATTGAAATGTCTGGGAAATGTGAGTCACACAGCTGGGGAGTTGTGGTCAGCTCTGGAGAACCAATTTCATGAATGGTTGTCTCCACTGGACCTGAAACCAGGGAAGGCCGTGTGCGACAATGCTGCAAACCTGGGTGCGGCCCTTCGCCGGGGCAATGTCACACACGTGCCTTGTATGGCTCACGTGTTGAACCTGGTTGTCCAGCAATTTTTAGCCCACTATCCCAGACTAGATGGCCTTCTGCAGAGGGCACGGTCGCTGTGTGCTCACTTCCGCCGTTCGCATCCCGCAACTCAGCGACTTACATCTCTACAGAAGTCGTTGGGCCTGCCACTTCACCGGCTAAAATGCGATGTGCCTACCCAGTGGAATTCAACTCTGCACATGTTGCAGCGACTGTGGCAGCACCGACAAGCCCTGGTGCAATATGTTCTGACGTATAGCCTGGGCCAACGAGATTCAGAGGTGGGGCAAATCACGCTGGAGGAGTGGTCTCAGATCAGGGACCTATGCACCCTTCTGCACAGTTTTGAAATGGCGACGAAGATGTTTAGTGCTGACGATGCCATTATCAGCATGACTATTCCAGTGATTTACATGCTGGAGCACATGTTAAACAGAATTCGGAGTCAGGTGGTGGCACAAGAGGAGGTGGAGGAAGTAGAGGAGGAGGAGTTGTATGCGGAAGGGCTAACATCTGCAAGGTCAAGACGGTCGGCAGCACCAAGGCGGCAGGCATGTGAGGGTGGGGGAGATGATTTTACCAGGGCGCATGGTAGCAGCCAAACTAGTGAGGAAGGTGCAGGAGCCCAGGAAGAAGTGGAGGACGAACTGATGGAAGACTCATCAGATGAGGGAGACCTTGATCACATTTCTGTTGTGCGAGGTTGGGGGGAGAGGACAGAGGAAGGAAGCATGATTGTTACCTCGCCACCAACACAACAGGGACTTGGTGCTCCTGGATGCGCAACACACATGAGTGCCTTCTTGCTGCACTACCTGCAACATGACCCTCGAATTGTGAGTTTTAGAAATAATCCTGACTACTGGGTTGCCACACTGTTAGATCCCTGGTACAAAAGTAAATTTGCAGAAATTATTCCTGCCATAGAAAGGGATGCACGCATGCAGGAGTATCAGCAGAGACTGTTGCAGAATCTTACATGTGCTTTTCCACAAAATACCAGTGGTGCACGTAGTGAATCTCACAGTTCCAACTTGCCAACCGTGGGACCGTCAAGTGTTCAGCACTCAAACCGTAACAGAACCACAGTATCTGCTGGTAACATCAATTTTGCGAAATCATTTCACCACTTTTGTAGCCCATCCTTTGCAAGGCCACAGGAGACAAGAAGTCTGACACATAGTCAAAGCCTAGAGACGATGGTACAGGAGTATCTCCAAGTAAACATTGAAGCCACGACTGTGTCACTGGACCCTTGCTCTTTTTGGGCTTCCAATCTGGATAAATGGCCGGAGCTAGCCACTTACGCCTTGGAGATCTTGTCATGCCCCGCAGCCAGCGTTCTGTCTGAACGTGTGTTCAGCGCTGCTGGTGGTGTGCTGACAGATAAGCGCACGCGGCTCTCCACTGATAATGTAGACAGACTCACGTTCATAAAGATGAACAAATCATGGATCCGAAACGACTTTTCTACCCCTGTGTCATCCTGGGGAGAGTAAAAGCTTGATGATTGGTTAAAATCACCCTACCAACCGTTTTAAGCTTTCAAATTACTAATCATGTTTATCTGTATCTTGACTGGAAAATAATTTGGGCTTTGTAGCAGTGTGCAGCACTGATCCTATTAGGCCATCTATAATAAGCTTCACCAGATTTAAAATTAAAAATAATTTTTAGCTGCATCTAGCCCGGAAAATAATTTTGGGGCTCCGAGATGCGCAAGACACATAAGTGCCTTCTTGCTGCACTACCTGCAGCATGACCCTCATATTGTCAGAATTCGAAGTAATCATGACTACTGGGTTGCCACACTCTTAGATCCCCCAAACTTTTCGATCAACCTTTTCATTTTAATAAAGACCAAAAAAATTGTCATTTTTGAAATTATAAGCATTAGCAGGTTGTTAGAAACTGAAATCAAACAGTTTTCAACTCAAAACTTTATTCTAGGTGATGTTACATTTTCACATAGGACCCCTTGTTCGAAAGGAGCTTCTGAACTCTCTCGTCCATTGAATTTGTCAGGTTTTGGATGGTTTCTGCTTCAATTGTTTTGCATGAGGACAGAATACCCTCCCAGAGCTGGTGCTTAGATGTGAACTGCCTCCCGCCATCATAGACACTCCTTTTAATGATGCTCCAAAGGTTCTGAATGGGGTAGAGGTCAGGGGAGCATGGGGGTCACACCATAAGTTTGTCCCCTTTTATGCCCATATCAGCCAGAGATGCAAATGTTTTATGTGCAGCATGAGATGGTGCATTATCATGCAGAAAAATGATCTTGCTGTGAAATACACGGTTCTTCTTCTTGAACCATGGCAGGAAGTGCTGTTTGAGAAAATCCACATACATTATGGAGTTCATCTTTAGCGCCTTCAGGGATCCTAAAGGGGCCGACAATCTCTCTCCCCATGATTCCAGCCCAAAACATTACTCCACCTCCTCCTTGTTGGCGCTGTAGCCGTGTTTGCGTGGGGTGTTCATCAACCAGCCATCCTCCACTCCATTCTTCTGGACCATCGAGCGCTGCACGGCACTCATCCGTGAACAAAACAGTTTTGAAATCAGTCTTCATGTAATGTTTGGCCCACTGGAGCCGTTTCTGCTTGTGTGAAGTGGATAGAGGAGGTCGACAGGATGGCGTATGCACAGCTGCAAACCTCTGAAGGACCCTGCATCTTGTTGTTCGGGGGACGTTGGAGGCACAAGCAGCTTCAAAAACTTGTCTGCTGCTATGACAAGGCTTTTTTGACGCTGCTCTTTCAACCTGACGTAATTGCCTGTAGGAAAGAGTCCTCAATTTGCCCTTATCAGCACGCACACGTGTGTACTGGGAATCAGCTACATACTTCTTGATTGCCAAGACACTTCATCCTGATCATCGCACAATGTTGATTGTAGTCATGCCTTGACCTAAACACTCCACAATTTGTTGCTTCTCAGCAGCCGACACATCCTTTTTCTTTCCCATTTTGGCAGAAAATGTAGGCTGCTTAATAATGTGAGAGAGCCTTCTTAAGTAGTCTTGCCTTTCATTGGACACACCTGCCAAACTAATTAGCACAGGTGTCTGCAATTGCTTACAGTGATATAAAGAGCCCTGACACACATCACCATCAATGAGTTTAACTGACAAACAAACAAATTCTTCCCTTATCACTCCTAAACACTTTTTGCATAATAATTTGGAACGCGGTGTACATGTGCTTTTCCACAAAACACCAGTGGTTCACGTAGTGAATCTTACAGTTCTAACTTGCCAACCGTGGTCTGTATGGAATTGTTCAATAAGGGGCCCAAAATTAAGATAACATAGATGGGAGAGGTCTCTATGAATAGGAATTCCTAAGTATTTGATACCCTGTGAGGGCCAGGCAAAGGGAAAGTTGGACTGGATGGAATCCTATATGGATTTAGGGAGGGAGACATCGAGGGCCTCAGACTTCGCTGCATTGATTTTAAAATTTTACCATGTAACAATGTGATCTATTTCAGCCATAACAGCAGGGATGGATATATGTGATTGAGTGATATATACTAGGACATCATCAGCAAATAGAGAGCACTTGTACTCGGTGCCTCCCACCTCAATCCACCTAATATTGGGGTTATGGCGAATTGATGAGAGCAGGTGCTCCGTCACTAGGATGTATAAGAGAGGGGACAGAGGACATCCCTGCCTTGTCCCATTGGTGATTGTGAAAGGTGATGAAAATGTTCTGACGCACCCCCTGGGCCTTGGGACACCCGGAGCCGGACCCTTTTTGGTGGATGCTGGTGGTTGTAGTCTTCGTGGCGGCGATCCGGTTCCGTGGCTCAGGGCGGTCAAACCAGTGGCGGAACTATTTATGTGGTTTTGATGTTTAAATGTCCGACTACGCCACCCGTGGATTGCGGTCAGAGTGAACCGCCGCTACAGGGCAGACCGCTAAGGCTGGTGTTGTGGGTGCAGCAGAGCGTAGCATAACTCCCCACGGGAGGAGTATAGCCTCAGGGCAGTGTATGCGGAGGATGGGGGTGATGGTGCAGGGCAGCAGCAGTAACGACACGGAGTCAGTGATGCAGTTCAGGGCCTTTACTCACAGTTCTTATTATCCAGACCACGTCTGCAGGTAACGGCTGCCCACGTCGTACTGTGCTCACCAGGTGAGGGGCTCAGACAACTCCCAGATAACTTTGGAGCGCTTCACAGGACCCCCTTTGTGTGTCTATTGTCTGGCCTTTCTTACCAACACTTCTGTCCGGCTGCCTCGGGCCTCCTCTTGGTAAACTTGGCGCCAGTTTCCCTGACCCTATGTGGTGCCTTCCTAGCGGGTGGAGCAAGGGGCTGCGCCACATAAAATGTCAGAGCCTCCGGTTTCTAGCTGAGGGTCATTTCCTGCCTCCACTAGTTCGGGGACCGGTCTCCCCCTTTGGCCTGACCCCTCCACGCAGGTGGATTCGGGCGTGCGGTGGCGACTCCCCCGTCTGCACCCCTGGGATCCCTTCATTCCTCGTTCCTGGAGCCTTCTCCGCTCCTCTTCCTTCCTTCTCCCTCTTCCAGGCCTGGGCCTCTGTTACTAGGCCCGCCTCCGGAGCAGAGCTCATGCAGAGCCCCTGCTCCCTGCCACTTCTGCTCAGACTTCTCTGCACTGAACTAAGATGGTGCCCACCTTTTATACTCCCTTCTCAATGCACCCAGGAACTGCTTCCTCCCTGCTCCTGCACTGCAGGGTTCCCCTTCCTCAGTGTTCCCTCCCCCCACTCCAGCCAGGGACAGGGACTGTCGTGCCCATCTCAGGGGCATATTGGTCGCCCTGCCCCACTGCAATGTGGTGTAATGCATGCAGGTGTCGGGTCCTGATCCACACTCCATCCTTATCTGAGAGTGAGATATCACACCTCTGGGTGAGGTGCAATACGTCTGTAGCAACCGAGCCCTCGGTGCTACAGTTCCATTTATCTTCAGCCTAGGTGACGTATTGTGATACAGGGCCGTGATTTTGGCTATAAAAGGGTCCCCTAGACCCCTACCCCAAGCTTTTTAAGAGAATCATATATGGCATGCCAGGAGACTCTATGGAATGCTTTCTCAGCATCCAACGAGAGTATCTACTTACAAATTTTTAACTGCATCTAGCCCAGGAAATACTTTGTGCCTAGTAGCAGTGTCTGCTAGTCAGCGGATTATCCCGGCTGTTAAGCAAGCTACACCACCTGTAGTTTGGACACTTAATTTTTTCAAAGGAAATGCTTCGGGACCACGGGATACTCAGTGAAGAGCATCAGGAGGCACCCCAAGGCATAGGGGCTGGGACTGGCACTAGGATGCCTTGCGGTGGACAGCCGAGCTCGATCCTTATAAAAGCTTTTTAACTGCAGCAGCTTTAGTGGACGCTACTGGAGCTGGAATTACGCGGCTGCTGGCATGAGACTTGCCCTCCAATAGATCCTTGTAAATGGATTTAAAGTGTATTCATTCAAATTAGAGGGACAATTTAAATTAAAAAGCTTAGAGCTGCCTCCACCACAGGGGGGCTCTCTCGACCCACCAGCGGACAGGCACCAGTATTGGGAGAGGGGGGCTGGCCGTCAGGGTTCACCGCGGCTCTGGCACAAACCCGGCGACACGGAGGTGGCACGGGTAGGAGCGGACTGGCCGTGTCGGCTTCTCACTTTTTGGATTTTAGAAGGGCATGACATGCCTATATCTGTGTCTCCCCCTCCTTTTACTCCTCCACCTCTTTTCTTTTCGCATGACTATATGTACTTGTCACTTTTCCATGTGTTAGTTGTGTCTTCTGAGCAGTTTGTCAGCTTTTGGACACCTTTGAAGGTGTTTTCTATGTGTTTCTATGTGTTTTTGTTTGCCTGCCATTGGTTTTAACGGTGTTCGAAGGTGTTCGACGAACAGTTCGACGAACAGTTCGGCGAACACACGGGTGTTCGACGAACCGAACCGAACTCGAACACTACGGGGGTGGCTCAACACTACTCAAGACCAGCTGGTGTTACCACCTCCAAAGAAAATGATGACCTGCCAATCACGCTGGCTGTTGCGGGTAAAGAGGTGGCAGGTCTGCGCCCCAAAACAGGTGTGACTGCTGTCCCCCCAGTCACAGAGGATGAAGAGGCCGCGGATGCACAAGATATGGCAGACGGTGGTTGGCCCGGCCGGCTAGGCCGCATTGTAGCACACTGAGCTTCCCACTGCAACTTATGCTTCATGTCCATGTGCCGGTTCATGCATGAAGTACTCAAACTATGTATTTTTTGGTCTCTACTTAGCTTTTGCTGACAAATGTTACAGATAACACGAGTTGGGTCATCTTTATCGATCTGAAAAAATGCCCAGGCTATGCAAGGCTTAGCACCCATGCGACCTGAAGAGCCACCACGACTTGTGGTGAGAGGCAGAGTTGTGTTTGAGGATGCAGTTGTTGACGTGCTTCCAGTACTACGTCTCTGTCCAGGAAGGTGCAACCTGACCTCGTCGTCACTAGCATCTTCCTCCACCTCCTCTGCAGACCTCATCTCTTGGCTGACTGTGGGTTGACAGTAAGTGGGATCTCCGACCTCATCATCATCACCCTGTGCGTTATCACACCCGTCGTCCTCAGAGCCAACCTGTTCCTGCCCTGACAAAAAACTAAAGTTGTCGCTCCAATCAGGTATTTGAGTCTTATCATCGTCTTCCTCATTGTCTCCACCAACAGGAGTTACAGTTTGGGAATGAGGGTCTACATTATGGTCAGAACCTTCTGCGTCTGGTCCTGGATCCGACTCATAAAGATTCTGGGCATCAGTGCAGATCATTTCCTCGTCTGGATTCACAGAAGCGCTGGAGTCGACCTCTGATTCCCAGGCTATAGTATGAGTAAACAGCTCTGCAGACTCAACCATCTGTTCTACCTCATACTCAGACGGGCAGCTGGAGATTTGGGAGCTGTGAGGAAGCAAGTGCGATTTGGGTGACACCTTTGAGGACTGGAGTATTTGTGATGTTGAAGTTGATGTGGAGGAGAGCCCACTTAAAGGAGCACTTGATATCCGTTGAAGCACCTGCTGTTTTTGTGCCTCATCTGGAATTTGTAGCGATTGGCGTGGCCGTAAGAAAGGGATCTTATCACATTGTCCGCTAAAAGAAGTAGACATTTTAGTTTGGCTGGAAGATGGTCTTTCTTCTGCACCTACCCCACGGACACAACCTTTTTTCCCCTTCCCAACACGCCTATTCCCCTTTCCACCAGCAGCAGGCCTTTTTCCACTTATTTTGGTGGTTAACTAATTCACAACTCTGGAGTTGTTTGCACAAAAAAACAATGGATGGTAACCGAGCAGAGCTGAGTGGCCAAATTGTGGTATTAAGCCAAAACTATTGGCTGGGTTAGATGCAGAAAAAAATTATTTTTAATTTGCAACCTGATGGAGGTCAGTATAGATGGACTAATAGACCAAGTCCCACACACTGCTAGAAGCCCAAATATTTTTTCAGAGCTAGATGCAGAAAAAAATTATTTTTAATTTGCAACCTGATGGAGGTCAGTATAGATGGACTAATAGACCAAGTCCCACACACCGCTAGAAGCCCAAATATTTTTTCAGAGCTAGATGCAGAAAAAAATTATATTCAATTTGCAACCTGCTGGAGGTCAGTATAGAAGGACTAATAGAACAAGTCCCACACACTGCTAGAAGCCCAAATATTTTTTCAGAGCTAAATGAAGAAAAAAAATATTTTTAATTTGCAACCTGATGGAGGTCAGTATAGATGGACTAATAGACCAAGTCCCACACACTGCTAGAAGCCCAAATATTTTTTCAGAGCTAGATGCAGAAAAAAATTATTTTTAATTTGCAACCTGATGGAGGTCAGTATAGATGGACTAATAGACCAAGTCCCACACACCGCTAGAAGCCCAAATATTTTTTCAGAGCTAGATGCAGAAAAAAAATATTTTTAAATTGCAACCTGATGGAGGTTAGTATAGATGGACTAATAGACCAAGTCCCACACACCGCTAGAAGCCCAAATATTTTTTCAGAGCTAGATGCAGAAATTTTTTTTATTCAATTTGCAACCTGATGGAGGTCAGTATAGATGGACTAATAGACCAAGTCCCACACACTGCTAGAAGCCCAAATATTTTTTCAGAGCTAGATGCAGAAAAAAATTATTTTTAATTTGCAACCTGATGGAGGTCAGTATAGATGGACTAATAGACCAAGTCCCACACACTGCTAGAAGCCCAAATATTTTTTCAGAGCTAGATGCAGAAAAAAATTATATTCAATTTGCAACCTGCTGGAGGTCAGTATAGAAGGACTAATAGAACAAGTCCCACACACTGCTAGAAGCCCAAATATTTTTTCAGAGCTAAATGAAGAAAAAAATTATTTTTAATTTGCAACCTGATGGAGGTCAGTATAGATGGACTAATAGACCAAGTCCCACACACTGCTAGAAGCCCAAATATTTTTTCAGAGCTAGATGCAGAAAAAAATTATTTTTAATTTGCAACCTGATGGAGGTCAGTATAGATGGACTAATAGACCAAGCCCCACACACCGCTAGAAGCCCAAATATTTTTTCAGAGCTAGATGCAGAAAAAAATTATTTTTAATTTGCAACCTGATGGAGGTCAGTATAGATGGACTAATAGACCAAGTCCCACACACCGCTAGAAGCCCAAATATTTTTTCAGAGCTAGATGCAGAAAATTTTTTTATTCAATTTGCAACCTGATGGAGGTCAGTATAGATGGACTAATAGACCAAGTCCCACACACTGCTAGAAGCCCAAATATTTTTTCAGAGCTAGATGCAGAAAAAAATTATTTTTAATTTGCAACCTGATGGAGGTCAGTATAGATGGACTAATAGACCAAGTCCCACACACCGCTAGAAGCCCAAATATTTTTTCAGAGCTAGATGCAGAAAAAAATTATATTCAATTTGCAACCTGCTGGAGGTCAGTATAGAAGGACTAATAGAACAAGTCCCACACACTGCTAGAAGCCCAAATATTTTTTCAGAGCTAAATGAAGAAAAAAATTATTTTTAATTTGCAACCTGATGGAGGTCAGTATAGATGGACTAATAGACCAAGTCCCACACACTGCTAGAAGCCCAAATATTTTTTCAGAGCTAGATGCAGAAAAAAATTATTTTTAATTTGCAACCTGATGGAGGTCAGTATAGATGGACTAATAGACCAAGTCCCACACACCGCTAGAAGCCCAAATATTTTTTCAGAGCTAGATGCAGAAAAAAATTATATTCAATTTGCAACCTGCTGGAGGTCAGTATAGAAGGACTAATAGAACAAGTCCCACACACTGCTAGAAGCCCAAATATTTTTTCAGAGCTAAATGAAGAAAAAAATTATTTTTAATTTGCAACCTGATGGAGGTCAGTATAGATGGACTAATAGACCAAGTCCCACACACTGCTAGAAGCCCAAATATTTTTTCAGAGCTAGATGCAGAAAAAAATTATATTCAGTTTGCAACCTGATGGAGGTCAGTATAGATGGACTAATAGAATGATGCTATGCCCAAAAGATTTTACTTCACTAGGTGCAGTAAAAAAATTGGTATTCTATACACAGGTGGTATATCTTGCAACACAGATAGGCTACTCCACTGACTAACACACTCTGCAATAGGCCAAAAAGGATTAGCTTTGCTAGATTCAGCCAAATGCTGTGAAAAACACTTGCACAGCACTGGCACAGACCTGCCTGGCAAAAACTGATAGGAACTGATGTAACCTAGTCCTGAAAAGGACTCCAATTACAATTAGTCTTTACTCCCACAATCTATCTATTTAAGAGCACAGACCTGCTTCATAAAAGTCGTAGGAAATGCTGTAACCTAGTCCTTAAAAGGACTGCAATCACAACTATTCCCTACTCCCAAGCTATCTGTATATTTGTGCGAAAATTGGCTTGAAATTAACAAGGTATAGCGCACACAGCAACAGCGGTGCCGTCTAACACGCAGCTGCAGCAGTGAGAAAATGGTGGCGACGGGGAAAATGGCTTGGTCTTATAGGGCAAGGACATGTGACATACACTGCCAATCACACATGCCCTTGCTTGTGTGAAAAAAAGCACTTCGCTCCGTGTGTGCGCTGCTGATAGGCTGACAGATTGCACCTCCCCACTGCAAATGCGGGAAAGAGAAAAAAAAATGGAGATCTTCATTGTTCCTGCAGAGATCCATCCCCTGCCCCTCCCCCCACCCCGCTGTACACTCAAACTGCGTATTAACATTAATTTTCATCATTACTGAGAAAAAATCCAGTTATGATTTTGGTGCACGAACAGTTATCGAACATAACCTCGAACAGCCGAATTTTTCTCAAATTGTTCGTGTTCGCCGACCGGCTCGAACACCGCCCAAAACAGCTCGAATTTGAGATTGGCGAACAGTTCGAGTAGAACAACGCTCATCTCTATCCATGATTTGTTCATCTTTAAGAACGTGAGTCTGTCTACATTATCAGTGGAGAGCCGCGTGCGCTTATCTGTCAGCACACCACCAGCAGCGCTGAACACACGTTCAGACAGAACGCTGGCTGCGGGGCATGACAAGATCTCCAAGGCGTAAGTGGCTAGCTCCGGCCATTTATCCAGATTGGAAGCCCAAAAAGAGCAAGGGTCCAGTGACACAGTCGTGGCTTCAATGTTTACTTGGAGATACTCCTGTACCATCGTCTCTAGGCGTTGACTATGTGTCAGACTTCTTGTCTCCTGTGGCCTTGCAAAGGATGGGCTAAAAAAGTGGTGAAATGATTCCGCAAAATTGATGTTACCAGCAGATACTGTGGTTCTGTTACGGTTTGAGTGCTGAACACTTGACGGTCCCACGGTTGGCAAGTTGGAACTGTGAGATTCACTACGTGCACCACTGGTATTTTGTGGAAAAGCACATGTAAGATTCTGCAACAGTCTCTGCTGATACTCCTGCATGCGTGCATCCCTTTCTATGGCAGGAATAATTTCTGCAAATTTACTTTTGTACCGGGGATCTAACAGTGTGGCAACCCAGTAGTCAGGATTATTTCTAATTCTCACAATTTGAGGGTCATGTTGCAGGTAGTGCAGCAAGAAGGCACTCATGTGTGTTGCGCATCCAGGAGCACCAAGTCCCTGTTGTGTTGGTGGCGAGGTAACAATCATGCTTCCTTCCTCTGTCCTCTCCCCCCAACCTCGCACAACAGAAATGTGATCAAGGTCTCCCTCATCTGATGAGTCTTCCATCAGTTCGTCCTCCACTTCTTCCTGGGCTCCTGCACCTTCCTCACTAGTTTGGCTGCTACCATGCGCCCTGGTAAAACCATCTCCCCCACCCTCACATGCCTGCCGCCTTGGTGCTGCCGACCGTCTGGACCTTGCAGATGTTAGCCCTTCCGCATACAACTCCTCCTCCTCTACTTCCTCCACCTCCTCTTGTGCCACCACCTGACTCCGAATTCTGTTTAACATGTGCTCCAGCATGTAAATCACCGGAATAGTCATGCTGATAATGGCATCGTCAGCACTAAACATCTTCGTCGCCATTTCAAAACTGTGCAGAAGGGTGCATAGGTCCCTGATCTGAGACCACTCCTCCAGCGTGATTTGCCCCACCTCTGAATCTCGTTGGCCCAGGCTATACGTCAGAACGTATTGCACCAGGGCTTGTCGGTGCTGCCACAGTCGCTGCAACATGTGCAGAGTTGAATTCCACCGGGTAGGCACATCGCATTTTAGCCGGTGAAGTGGCAGGCCCAACGACTTCTGTAGAGATGTAAGTCGCTGAGCTGCGGGATGCGAACGGCGGAAGTGAGCACACAGCGACCGTGCGCTCTGCAGAAGGCCATCTAGTCTGGGATAGTGGGCTAAAAATTGCTGGACAACCAGGTTCAACACGTGAGCCATACAAGGCACGTGTGTGACATTGCCCCGGCGAAGGGCTGCACCCAGGTTTGCAGCATTGTCGCACACGGCCTTCCCTGGTTTCAGGTCCAGTGGAGACAACCATTCATGAAATTGGTTCTCCAGAGCTGACCACAGCTCCTCAGCTGTGTGACTCACATTTCCCAGACATTTCAATGTAAAAACCGCCTGATGACGTTGAGCCCTACTGCCAGCATAGTAAGGAGGTGTGCAGGATCCCTTCTGCGCAGTTAGAAAGCTTGTGGCATGACCAGACAGGCTTTGGGTGCAGGTGGAAGACCGAGAGGAGGTTGAGGAGGCAGAAGCAGTGGAGGAACTTTGACATAAAGAGGATTGACGCACAACTCGTGGGGACGGCAAGACTTGGACAGCAGCCCCTTGTCCTGCTGTCACCATAGTTACCCAGTGCCCAGTCAGCGACATGTAACGCCCCTGTCCATGCCTACTCGTCCAAGTGTCTGTGGTGAAATGCACCCTGTCACACACAGAGTTTCTCAAAGAAGCGGTGATGTTGTGTGCGACATGCTGGTGGAGCGCAGGCACACCTTTCTTTGAGAAGTAGTGCCGACTGGGCATCTGGTACTGGGGCACTGCGACGGACATAAGGTCTCGAAAATCCTCTGTGTCCACCAGGCGGAAAGGCAGCATTTCTGTAGCCAAGAGCTTGCAGATGGTGAAATTCAACCTCTTAGCTTTCTCATGGCTAGGAGGAAATGGTCTTTTACTTGTCCACATCTGAGGGACCGAGGGCTGGCTATTGTGCTTAGACGGGGTTGATAAGGGTGTCCCCGGCAAACTGCCGGTCTGTGAGGAAGATGCAGGCGGACATGTTAGGTTGCCTTGATCCAAAGGTGGTGCTATTGATGTCGGACAGCGCTCAACACCAGCTGGTGTTACCACCTCCAAAGAAAATGATGACCTGCCAATCACGCTGGCTGTTGCGGGTAAAGAGGTGGCAGGTCTGCGCCCCAAAACAGGTGTGACTGCTGTCCCCCCAGTCACAGAGGATGAAGAGGCCGCGGATGCACAAGATATGGCAGATGGTGATTGGCCCGGCCAGCTAGGCCGCATTGTAGCACACTGAGCTTCCCACTGCAACTTATGCTTCATGTCCATGTGCCGGTTCATGCATGAAGTACTCAAACTATGTATTTTTTGGCCTCTACTTAGCTTTTGCTGACAAATGTTACAGATAACACGAGTTGGGTCATCTTTATCGATCTGAAAAAATGCCCAGGCTATGCAAGGCTTAGCACCCATGCGACCTGAAGAGCCACCACGACTTGTGGTGAGAGGCAGAGTTGTGTTTGAGGATGCAGTTGTTGACGTGCTTCCAGTACTACGTCTCTGTCCAGGAAGGCGCAACCTGACCTCGTCGTCACTAGCATCTTCCTCCACCTCCTCTGCTGACCTCATCTCTTGGCTGACTGTGGGTTGACAGTAAGTCGGATCTCCGACCTCATCATCATCACCCTGTGCGTTATCACACCCGTCGTCCTCAGAGCCAACCTGTTCCTGCCCTGACAAAAAACTAAAGTTGTCGCTCCAATCAGGTATGTGAGTCTTATCATCGTCTTCCTCATTGTCTCCACCAACAGGAGTTACAGTTTGGGAATGAGGGTCTACATTATGGTCAGAACCTTCTGCGTCTGGTCCTGGATCCGACTCATAAAGATTCTGGGCATCAGTGCAGATCATTTCCTCGTCTGGATTCACAGAAGCGCTGGAGTCGACCTCTGATTCCCAGTCTATAGTATGAGTAAACAGCTCTGCAGACTCAACCATCTGTTCTACCTCATACTCAGACGGGCAGCTGGAGATTTGGGAGCTGTGAGGAAGCAAGTGCGATTTGGGTGACACCTTTGAGGACTGGAGTATTTGTGATGTTGAAGTTGATGTGGAGGAGAGCCCACTTAAAGGAGCACTTGATATCCGTTGAAGCACCTGCTGTTTTTGTGCCTCATCTGGAATTTGTAGCGATTGGCGTGGCCGTAAGAAAGGGATCTTATCACATTGTCCGCTAAAAGAAGTAGACATTTTAGTTTGGCTGGAAGATGGTCTTTCTTCTGCAGATGTTACTGTTGCTTTAACACCTACCCCACGGACACAACCTTTTTTCCCCTTCTCAACACGCCTATTCCCCTTTCCACCAGCAGCAGGCCTTTTTCCACTCATTTTGGTGGTTAACTAATTCACAACTCTGGAGTTGTTTGCACAAAAAAACAATGGATGGTAACCGAGCAGAGCTGAGTGGCCAAACTGTGGTATTAGGCCAAAACTATTGGCTGGGTTAGATGCAGAAAAAAATTATTTTGAATTTGCAACCTGATGGAGGTCAGTATAGATGGACTAATACAAATAGTCCCACACACAGCTAGAAGCCCAAATATTTTTTCAGAGGTACTGTAGATGCAGAAAAAAATTATATTCAATTTGCAACCTGCTGGAGGTCAGTATAGAAGGACTAATAGAACAAGTCCCACACACTGCTAGAAGCCCAAATATTTTTTCAGAGCTAAATGAAGAAAAAAATTATTTTTAATTTGCAACCTGATGGAGGTCAGTATAGAAGGACTAATAGACCAAGTCCCACACACTGCTAGAAGCCCAAATATTTTTTCAGAGCTAGATGCAGAAAAAAATTATTTTTAATTTGCAACCTGATGGAGGTCAGTATAGATGGACTAATAAACCAAGTCCCACACACTGCTAGAAGCCCAAATATTTTTTCAGAGCTAGATGCAGAAAAAAATTATTTTTAATTTGCAACCTGATGGAGGTCAGTATAGATGGACTAATAGACCAAGTCCCACACACTGCTAGAAGCCCAAATATTTTTTCAGAGCTAGATGCAGAAAAAAATTATTTTTAATTTGCAACCTGATGGAGGTCTGTATAGATGGACTAATAGACCAAGTCCCACACACCGCTAGAAGCCCAACTATTTTTTCAGAGCTAGATGCAGAAAAAAATTATTTTTAATTTGCAACCTGATGGAGGTCAGTATAGATGGACTAATAGACCAAGTCCCACACACTGCTAGAAGCCCAAATATTTTTTCAGAGCTAGATGCAGAAAAAAAATATTTTTAATTTGCAACCTGATGGAGGTCAGTATAGATGGACTAATAGACCAAGTCCCACACACCGCTAGAAGCCCAACTATTTTTTCAGAGCTATATGCAGAAAAAAATTATATTCAATTTGCAACCTGCTGGAGGTCAGTATAGAAGGACTAATAAAACAAGTCCCACACAATGCTAGAAGCCCAAATATTTTTTCAGAGCTAAATGAAGAAAAAAATTATTTTTAATTTGCAACCTGATGGAGGTCAGTATAGATGGACTAATAGACCAAGTCCCACACACTGCTAGAAGCCCAAATATTTTTTCAGAGCTAGATGCAGAAAAATATTATTTTTAATTTGCAACCTGATGGAGGTCAGTATAGATGGACTAATAGACCAAGTCCCACACACTGCTAGAAGCCCAAATATTTTTTCAGAGCTAGATGCAGAAAAAAATTACTTTTAATTTGCAACCTGATGGAGGTCAGTATAGATGGACTAATAGACCAAGTCCCACACACTGCTAGAAGCCCAAATATTTTTTCAGAGCTAGATGCAGAAAAAAATTATTTTTAATTTGCAACCTGATGGAGGTCAGTATAGATGGACTGATAGACCAAGTCCCACACACTGCTAGAAGCCCAAATATTTTTTCAGAGCTAAATGAAGAAAAAAATTATTTTTAATTTGCAACCTGATGGAGGTCAGTATAGATGGACTAATAGACCAAGTCCCACACACCGCTAGAAGCCCAACTATTTTTTCAGAGCTAGATGCAGAAAAAAATTGTTTTTAATTTGCAACCTGATGGAGGTCAGTATAGATGGACTAATAGACCAAGTCCCACACACTGCTAGAAGCCCAAATATTTTTTCAGAGCTAGATGCAGAAAAAAATTATTTTTAATTTGCAACCTGATGGAGGTCAGTATAGATGGACTAATAGACCAAGTCCCACACACCGCTAGAAGCCCAACTATTTTTTCAGAGCTAGATGCAGAAAAAAATTATATTCAATTTGCAACCTGCTGGAGGTCAGTATAGAAGGACTAATAGAACAAGTCCCACACACTGCTAGAAGCCCAAATATTTTTTCAGAGCTAAATGAAGAAAAAAATTATTTTTAATTTGCAACCTGATGGAGGTCAGTATAGATGGACTAATAGACCAAGTCCCACACACTGCTAGAAGCCCAAATATTTTTTCAGAGCTAGATGAAGAAAAAAATTATTTTTAATTTGCAACCTGATGGAGGTCAGTATAGATGGACTAATAGACCAAGTCCCACACACTGCTAGAAGCCCAAATATTTTTTCAGAACTAGATGCAGAAAAAAATTACTTTTAATTTGCAACCTGATGGAGGTCAGTATAGATGGACTAATAGACCAAGTCCCACACACTGCTAGAAGCCCAAATATTTTTTCAGAGCTAGATGCAGAAAAAAATTATTTTTAATTTGCAACCTGATGGAGGTCAGTATAGATGGACTAATAGACCAAGTCCCACACACTGCTAGAAGCCCAAATATTTTTTCAGAGCTAAATGAAGAAAAAAATTATTTTTAATTTGCAATCTGATGGAGGTCAGTATAGATGGACTAATAGACCAAGTCCCACACACTGCTAGAAGCCCAAATATTTTTTCAGAGCTAGATGCAGAAAAAAACTATTTTTAATTTGCAACCTGATGGAGGTCAGTATAGATGGACTAATAGACCAAGTCCCACACACTGCTAGAAGCCCAAATATTTTTTCAGAGCTAGATGCAGAAAAAAAAAAAATTTTTAATTTGCAACCTGATGGAGGTCAGTATAGATTGACTAATAGACCAAGTCCCACACACTGCTAGAAGCCCAAATATTTTTTCAGAGCTAGATGCAGAAAAAAATTATTTTTAATTTGCAACCTGATGGAGGTCAGTATAGATGGACTAATAGACCAAGTCCCACACACCGCTAGAAGCCCAACTATTTTTTCAGAGCTAGATGCAGAAAAAAATTATTTTTAATTTGCAACCTGATGGAGGTCAGTATAGATGGACTAATAGACCAAGTCCCACACACTGCTAGAAGCCCAAATATTTTTTCAGAGCTAGATGCAGAAAAAAAATATTTTTAATTTGCAACCTGATGGAGGTCAGTATAGATGGACTAATAGACCAAGTCCCACACACCGCTAGAAGCCCAACTATTTTTTCAGAGCTAGATGCAGAAAAAAATTATATTCAATTTGCAACCTGCTGGAGGTCAGTATAGATGGACTAATAGAACAAGTCCCACACACTGCTAGAAGCCCAAATATTTTTTCAGAGCTAAATGAAGAAAAAAATTATTTTTAATTTGCAACCTGATGGAGGTCAGTATAGATGGACTAATAGACCAAGTCCCACACACTGCTAGAAGCCCAAATATTTTTTCAGAGCTAAATGAAGAAAAAAATTATTTTTAATTTGCAATCTGATGGAGGTCAGTATAGATGGACTAATAGACCAAGTCCCACACACTGCTAGAAGCCCAAATATTTTTTCAGAGCTAGATCCAGAAAAAAACTATTTTTAATTTGCAACCTGATGGAGGTCAGTATAGATGGATTAATAGACCAAGTCCCACACACTGCTAGAAGCCCAAATATTTTTTCAGAGCTAGATGCAGAAAAAATTTATTTTTAATTTGCAACCTGATGGAGGTCAGTATAGATTGACTAATAGACCAAGTCCCACACACTGCTAGAAGCCCAAATATTTTTTGAGAGCTAAATGAAGAAAAAAAATATTTTTAATTTGCAACCTGATGGAGGTCAGTATAGATGGACTAATAGACCAAGTCCCACACACTGCTAGAAGCCCAAATATTTTTTCAGAGCTAGATGCAGAAAAAAATTATTTTTAATTTGCAACCTGATGGAGGTCAGTATAGATGGACTAATAGACCAAGTCCCACACACTGCTAGAAGCCCAAATATTTTTTCAAAGCTAGATGCAGAAAAAAATTATTTTTAATTTGCAACCTGATGGAGGTCAGTATAGATGGACTAATAGACCAAGTCCCACACACTGCTAGAAGCCCAAATATTTTTTAAGAGCTAGATGCAGAAAAAAATTATTTTTAATTTGCAACCTGATGGAGGTCAGTATAGATGGACTAATAGACCAAGTCCCACACACCGCTAGAAGCCCAACTATTTTTTCAGAGCTAGATGCAGAAAAAAATTATTTTTAATTTGCAACCTGATGGAGGTCAGTATAGATGGACTAATAGACCAAGTCCCACACACTGCTAGAAGCCCAAATATTTTTTCAGAGCTAGATGCAGAAAAAAATTATTTTTAATTTGCAACCTGATGGAGGTCAGTATAGATGGACTAATAGACCAAGTCCCACACACCGCTAGAAGCCCAACTATTTTTTCAGAGCTAGATGCAGAAAAAAATTATATTCAATTTGCAACCTGCTGGAGGTCAGTATAGAAGGACTAATAGAACAAGTCCCACACACTGCTAGAAGCCCAAATATTTTTTCAGAGCTAAATGAAGAAAAAAATTATTTTTAATTTGCAACCTGATGGAGGTCAGTATAGATGGACTAATAGACCAAGTCCCACACACTGCTAGAAGCCCAAATATTTTTTCAGAGCTAGATGAAGAAAAAAATTATTTTTAATTTGCAACCTGATGGAGGTCAGTATACATGGACTAATAGACCAAGTCCCACACACTGCTAGAAGCCCAAATATTTTTTCAGAACTAGATGCAGAAAAAAATTACTTTTAATTTGCAACCTGATGGAGGTCAGTATAGATGGACTAATAGACCAAGTCCCACACACTGCTAGAAGCCCAAATATTTTTTCAGAGCTAGATGCAGAAAAAAATTATTTTTAATTTGCAACCTGATGGAGGTCAGTATAGATGGACTAATAGACCAAGTCCCACACACTGCTAGAAGCCCAAATATTTTTTCAGAGCTAAATGAAGAAAAAAATTATTTTTAATTTGCAATCTGATGGAGGTCAGTATAGATGGACTAATAGACCAAGTCCCACACACTGCTAGAAGCCCAAATATTTTTTTCAGAGCTAGATGCAGAAAAAAACTATTTTTAATTTGCAACCTGATGGAGGTCAGTATAGATGGACTAATAGACCAAGTCCCACACACTGCTAGAAGCCCAAATATTTTTTCAGAGCTAGATGCAGAAAAAAATTATTTTTAATTTGCAACCTGATGGAGGTCAGTATAGATTGACTAATAGACCAAGTCCCACACACTGCTAGAAGCCCAAATATTTTTTCAGAGCTAGATGCAGAAAAAAATTATTTTTAATTTGCAACCTGATGGAGGTCAGTATAGATGGACTAATAGACCAAGTCCCACACACCGCTAGAAGCCCAACTATTTTTTCAGAGCTAGATGCAGAAAAAAATTATTTTTAATTTGCAACCTGATGGAGGTCAGTATAGATGGACTAATAGACCAAGTCCCACACACTGCTAGAAGCCCAAATATTTTTTCAGAGCTAGATGCAGAAAAAAAATATTTTTAATTTGCAACCTGATGGAGGTCAGTATAGATGGACTAATAGACCAAGTCCCACACACCGCTAGAAGCCCAACTATTTTTTCAGAGCTAGATGCAGAAAGAAATTATATTCAATTTGCAACCTGCTGGAGGTCAGTATAGAAGGACTAATAGAACAAGTCCCACACACTGCTAGAAGCCCAAATATTTTTTCAGAGCTAAATGAAGAAAAAAATTATTTTTAATTTGCAACCTGATGGAGGTCAGTATCGATGGACTAATAGACCAAGTCCCACACACTGCTAGAAGCCCAAATATTTTTTCAGAGCTAGATGCAGAAAAAATTTATTTTTAATTTGCAACCTGATGGAGGTAAGTATAGATGGACTAATAGACCAAGTCCCACACACTGCTAGAATCCCAACTATTTTTTCAGAGCTAGATGCAGAAAAAAATTATATTCAGTTTGCAACCTGATGGAGGTCAGTATAGATGGACTAATAGAATGATGCTATGCCCAAAAGATTTTACTTCACTAGGTGCATTAAAAAAATTGGTATTCTATACACAGGTGTTATATCTTGCAACACAGATAGGCTACTCCACTGACTAACACACTCAGCAATAGGCCAGAAAGGATTAGCTTTGCTAGATTCAGCCAAATGCTGTGAAAAAAACTTGCACAGCACTGGCACAGACCTGCCTGGCAAAAACTGATAGGAACTCATGTAACCTAGTCCTGAAAAGGACTCCAATTACAATTAGTCTTTACTCCCACAACCTATCTATTTAAGAGCACAGATCTCCCTGATAAAAGTCGTAGGAAATGCTGTAACCTAGTCCTTAAAAGGACTGCAATCACAACTATTCCCTACTCCCAAGCTATCTGTATATTTGTGCGAAAATTGGCTTGAAATTAACAACTTATAGCGCACACAGCAACAGCGGTGCCGTCTAACACGCAGCTGCAGCAGTGAGAAAATGGTGGCGACGGGGAAAATGGCTTGGTCTTATAGGGCAAGGACATGTGACATACACTGCCAATGACACATGCCCTTGCTTGTGTGAAAAAAAGCACTTCGCTCCGTGTGTGCGCTGCTGATAGGCTGACAGATTGCACCTCCCCACTGCAAATGCGGGAAAGAGCAAAAAAAATGGAGATCTTCATTGTTCCTGCAGAGATCCATCCCCTGCCCCTCCCCCCACCCCGCTGTACACTCAAACTGCGTATTAACATTAATTTTCATCATTACTGAGAAAAAATCCAGTTATGATTTTGGTGCACGAACAGTTATCGAACATAACCTCGAACAGCCGAATTTTTATCAAATTGTTCGTGTTCGCCGAACGGCTCGAACACCGCCCAAAACAGCTCGAATTTGAGATTGGCGAACAGTTCGAGTAGAACAACGCTCATCTCTAATACTGACATCAAAGTTTCACCACATTTTGGGACAAATGTTTTCACTTTCAACATTAACAATCAGTAGAATATTTTCTCTAAATTTGCATCTCCTTTCTTCACTCCAATTGTTTCCACCTAAGAAAAAATAAAGCTTGATGCAACATTATGCTTACAAATTGTGTTTTATGCTCAATCATCACCTGTCCTACAGAGACACAGTCAGAATTACCCTGGCAAATTGAGTAAATTTGAAAATGTAAAAAAAATGCAGATTTTTTTTTTTTTCCATTCATTCACAAAGAATTAATGTAAGTTCTTAAATGTGTACGCAAAATAGTGGGACTTTCAAATATAGATAATCTTGCAAAAACAAGTCAAAGTAAAAATAAATACATCCAGTTGTGACATCTACAGTGTGTTGAACGTTCCTGAATCTAAATGTGTCCAGTCGAAATAGGTCAGTTGGGAGAGCGTTAGACTGAAGATCTAAAGTTCCCGGGTTTCGGCAAAAGTTTTTTTCTTCACCCATTAAATTTTAAGCAGAAAATAAACAAAGCATATGGACTGACTTTTTACAGAAAATGTGAAAGTCCTAATCATTATAACTATCTACAGGAAATAAAATGATAGAAACTTGAGAACTGAACACTTTTAACTTTTGAGGAAAATAATATTTTTTGTAATTTTTCCTTCATTCTGGACGTCATCACTTTGTTTTATTTTAGTTTGACTTAGCTGTATGAGGATTTAAAGGAAACCTGATAGCTAATACGGGCAGCATGTATCAGACACTAGCTGAATGATTTCAGCCATTTATGCTTGACTATGAATTGCTGTGGCATTACTGAGACAAATATGCTTCAAAAATATGCCAGCAACAAAGCTGTTTGGGGAAAAAGCCAGGAAGGCAAAAAACACAAGCCCCAACTCAGGACCGTTATCTTTCATTCTAAAAATAGGGGATGCCACGTTAATGGTAAGACAATGAATCCACATATTTGGCATTTCTCTAGCGAGGAGAGCCCACTTAAAATGTATGGGGTGCTAGTCTATATAAGCGCAAGCTGGGCAATAAACTGGCTTATTTGCAATTCTGCATGTTGCAGAGTGAAAACACCTGCTGGACAAAATTAGTAATTGCCGGTGTTGATGAATTCATTGTGAGGAGTAATTTATAAAATGGGATCACTTTGGAGGGGTTTCTGCTGTTTTGGTACTTTTGGAACTCCGCAAATGTCACCCTCAAAATATTCTTGCAAAATCTGCATTCCCAAAACCCAAATAGCGCTCTTACTTTCAAAGCCCTGCTGTGTGACCAAACAAGTAGTTTCTGAAGGCATATGTGGCATCATCGCATTTCAAAGAAATTGTGCAACTCTAGATATTTTCACAAGAAAAACTAAATATATATTGACCTAAATTTACCATTAATATAAAGTACAATGTGTTACAAAATAACACTATCAGAATCATAGGGATATGATAAGCATTTCAGTGTTATTGCCACATAAAGTGATACATGTCAGATTTAAAAAACGGTGCTTGGTCATGAAGCTCAAAATTGGCTGTAACTAATAGCTTACAAATCAATATTAAAATAAATGAAATCATGGTATATTTCCTTTCATCACAAGTAATGCTCATCTTTCTACTGCTTAGCTTAGAAAGAGTTAAGTTACAAAAGGCAGAAGAAGTCAGGATGGCCAAGAGGTCTAAGGCGATGCATTCAGCTCATTGTCTCTTATTGAGGTGTGGGTTTGAATCCCACTTCTGACATTAACATTTTCTTTCAAGAAATTGTACAGCTTCACTCCTGTTACTGATCAGTTGGGGTTCCACTCTATGGTTGGCAATCTCAAATCAAAAACTAAAAGTGATGGGGCTTAGCAAAACCAATTCTCAACACTGGCACTTTGGCAGTATTCCTGGGGGTCCTTGAGGCAAATCTTAAATGTCCTGAATTTGTGCTTTCACAAAAGACTTCTGGGAACATCAAATAGTTTCTTTGTGCATATGTTAATTGTTGCTTTGGCATCGGAAAAATACTGTGGATAGGAAAATGGGAGGGAATATTTCATCTCTATGTGTTCTCTGTCCTTATTAGGGCAGAAAGTGAACCTCTAACGTGCTGTCGTGGAAGATTCCTAGAAACCGAATTACCAGTAAGTCTCATTTCAGATTTTTTTACCTCAGGCATCAATAGACTATAAATATACTTAATAAACAAAAGCTAAAAGAGCAGGTGAACATAGTTTAACAAGTCTGAAATGCGCATGTGATACTGACATCAAAGTTTCACCACATTTTGGGACAAATGTTTTCACTTTCAACATTAACAATCAGTAGAATATTTTCTCTAAATTTGCATCTCCTTTCTTCACTCCAATTGTTTGCACCTAAGAAAAAAATAAAGCTTGATGCAACATTATGCTTACAAATTGTGTTTTATGCTCAATCATCACCTGTCCTACAAAGACACAGTCAGAATTACCCTGGCGAATTGAGTAAATTTGAAAATGTAAAAAAAATGCAGAATTGCTATTTTTTTCTATTAATTCACAAAGAATTAATGTAAGTTCTTAAATATGTACGCAAAATAGTGGGACTTTCAAATATAGATAATCTTGCAAAAACAAGTCAAAGTAAAAATAAATACATCCAGTTGTGACATCTACAGTGTGTTGAACATTACTGAATCTAAATGTGTCCTGCCGAAATAACTCAGTTGGGGGAGTGTTAGACTGAAGATCTAAAGGTCCCTGGTTCAATCTCGGATTTTGGCAAAAGTTTTTTTATTCACCCATTAAATTTTAAGCAGAAAATAAACAAAGCATATGGACTGACTGTTTACAGAGAATGTAAAAGTCCTAATCATTATAACTATCTACAGGAAATAAAATGATAGAAACTTGAGAACTGAACACTTTTAACTTTTGAGGAAAATAATATTTTTTGTAATTTTTCCTTCATTCTGGACGTCATCACTTTGTTTTATTTTAGTTTGACTTAGCTGTATGAGGATTTAAAGGAAACCTGATAGCTAATACGGGCAGCATGTATCAGACACTAGCTGAATGATTTCAGCCATTTATGTTTGACTATGAATTGCTGTGTCATTACTGAGACAAATATGCTTCAAAAATATGCCAGCAACAAAGCTGTTTGGGGAAGAAGCCAGGAAGGCAAAAAACACAAGCCCCAACTCAGGACCGTTATCTTTCATTCTAAAAATAGGGGATGCCACGTTAATGGTAAGACAATGAATCCACATATTTGGCATTTCTCTAGCGAGGAGAGCCCACTTAAAATGCATGGGGTGCTAGTCTATATAAGCGCAAGCTGGGCAATAAACTGGCTTATTTGCAATTCTGGATGTTGCAGAGTGAAAACACCTGTTGGACAAAATTAGTAATTGCCAGTGTTGATGAATTCATTGTGAGGAGTAATTTATAAAATGGGATCACTTTGGAGGGGTTTCTGCTGTTTTGGTACTTTTGGAAATCCGCAAATGTCACCCTCAAAATATTCTTGCAAAATCTCCATTCCCAAAACCCAAATAGCGCTCTTACTTTCAAAGCCATGCTGTGTGACCAAACAGTAGTTTCTGAAGACATATGGGACATCACCGTATTTCAATGAAATTGTGCAACTTTAGATATTTTCACAAGAAAAACTAAATATTTATTGACCTAAATTTACCATTAATATAAAGTACAATGTGTTACAAAATAACACTATCAGAATCACGGGGATATGTTAAGCATTCCAGTGTTATTGCCACATAAAGTGATACATGTCAGATTTAAAAAACGGTGCTTGGTCATGAAGCTCAAAATTGGCTGTAACTAATAGGTTACAAATCAATATTAAACTAAAAGAAATCATGGTATATTTCCTTTCATCACAAGTAATGCTTATCTGTCTACTGCTTAGCTTAGAAAGAGTTAAATTACAAAATCCAGAAGAATTCAGGGTGGCAGAGCTGTCTAAGGCGCTGCGTTCAGGTCGCAGTCTCTCCTGCAGGCGTGGGTTTGAGTCCCACTTCTGACATTAGCATTTTCTTTCAAGAAATTGTAAACCTTCACTCCTGCTACTGATCTGTTAGGGTTCTGCTCCAATTGAAAACTAAAAGTGATGGGGTTTAGCAAAACCAATTCTCAACGTTGGCACTTTGGCAGTATTCCTGGGGGTCCTTGAGGCAAATCTTAAATGTCCTGAATTTGTGCTTTCACAAAAGACTTCTGGGAACATCACATAGTTTCTTTGTGCATATGTTAGTTGTTGCTTTGGCATCGGAAAAATACTGTGGATAGGAAAATGGGAGGGACTATTTCATCTCTATGTGTTCTCTGTCCAAATTAGGGCAGAGAGTGAACCTCCTAAGGTGCTGTCGTGGAAGATTCCTTGAAAACGAATTACCAGTAAGTCTAATTTCAGATTTTTTTACCTCAGGCATCAATAGACTATATATATACTTAATAAACAAAAGCTAAAAGAGCAGATGAACATAGTTTAACAAGTCTGAAATGCGCATGTAATACTGACATGAAAGTTTCACCATATTTATGGACAAATGTTTTCACTTTCAACATTAACAATCTGTAGCATATTTCCTCTAAATTTGCATCTCCTTTCTTCACTTCAATTGTTTGCACCTAAGAAAAAATAAAGCTTGATGCAACATTATGCTTACAAATTGTGTTT
Organism: Phyllobates terribilis; assembly: GCF_046119375.1. NCBI lineage: Eukaryota > Metazoa > Chordata > Amphibia > Anura > Dendrobatidae > Phyllobates > Phyllobates terribilis. Next base: position 2,250,634 of record NW_027362825.1, read on the forward strand.
TATGCTCAATCATCACCTGTCCTACAAAGACACAGTCAGAATTACCCCGGCGAATTGAGTAAATTTGAAAATGTAAAAAAAACGCAGAATTGCTGTTTTTTTCTATTCATTCACAAAGAATTAATGTAAGTTCTTAAATATGTGCGCAAAATAGCTGTACTTTCAAATATAGATAAAATTGCATAAACAAGTCAAGGTAAAAATAAATGCATCCAGTTGTGACATCTACAGTGTGTTGAACATTCCTGAATCTAAACATGTCCTGCCGAAATAGCTCAGTTGGGAGAGCGTTAGACTGAAGATCTAAAGGTCCCGGGTTTCGGCAAAAGTTTTTTTCTTCACCCATTAAATTTTAAGCAGAAAATAAACAAAGCATATGGACTGACTGTTTACAGAGAATGTAAAAGTCCTAATCATTATAACTATCTACAGGAAATAAAATGATAGAAACTTGAGAAATGAACACTTTTAACTTTCGAGGAAAATAATATTTTTTGTAATTTTTCCTTCATTCTGGACATCATCACTTTGTTTTATTTTAGTTTGACTTAGCTGTATGAGGATTTAAAGGAAACCTGATAGCTAATACGGGCAGCATGTATCAGACACTAGCTGAATGATTTCAGCCATTTATGTTTGACTATGAATCGCTGTGGCATTACTGAGACAAATATGCTTCAAAAATATGCCAGGAACAAAGCTGTTTGGGGAAAAAGCCAGGAAGTCAAAAAACACAAGCCCCAACTCAAGACCGTCATCTTTCATTCTAAAAATAGGGGTTTCCACGTTAATGGTAAGACAAAGAATCCACAGATTTGGCATTTCTCTAGCAAGGAGAGCCCACTTAAAATGTATGGGGTGCTTGTCTCCATAAGCGCAAGCTGGGCACTAAACTGGCTCATTTGCAATTCTGGATGTTGCAGAGTGAAAACACCTGTTGGACAAAAATAGTAATTGCCGGTGTTGATGAATTCATTGTGAGGAGTAATTTATAAAATGGGATCACTTTGGAGAGGTTTCTGCTGTTTGGTACTTTTGGAACTCCGCAAATGTCACCCTCAAAATATTCTTGCAAAATCTGCATTCCCAAAACCCAAATAGTGCTCTTACTTTCAAAGCCCTGCTGTGTGACCAAACAGTAGTTTCTGAAGACATATGGGGCATCACCGCATTTCAATGAAATTGTGCAACTTTAGATATTTTCGCAAGAAAAACTAAATATATATTGACCTAAATTTACCATTAATATAAAGTACAATGTGTTACAAAATAACACTATCAGAATCACGGGGATATGTTAAGCATTCCAGTGTTATTGCCACATAAAGTGATACATGTCAGATTTAAAAAAAGGTTATGAAGCTCAAAATTGGCTGTAACTAATAGGTTACGAATCAATATTAAAATAAAAGAAATCATGGTATATTTCCTTTAATCACAAGTAATGCTCATCTTTCTACTGATTGGCTTAGAAAGAGTTAAATTACAAAAGCCAGAAGAAGTCAGGATTAGAGATGAGCGGTGTTCGAATCGAACTGTTCGCCAATCTCAAATTCGAGCTGTTTTGAGCGGTTTTCGATCCATTCGGCTAACACGAACGATTTGAAAAAATTCGGCTTTTCGAGGTAATGTTCGGTAACTGTTCGTGCACCAAAATCATAACTGGATTTTTTCACTGTAATGCTGATAATCAATGTTAATATGTAGTTTGAGTGTACAGCGGGGCGGGGGGAGGGGCAGGGGATGGATCTCTGCAAAAATAATGAAGATCTCCATTTTTTTTTCTCTTTCCCACATTTACAGTGGGGCGGTGCAATCTGTCAGCCTATCAGCAGCGCACACACAGAGCGAACTGCTTTTTTTCACACAAGCAAGGGCATGTGTCATTGGCTGTGTATGTCACATGTCCTTGCCCTATAAGACCCAGCCATTTTCCCCGTCGCCACCATTTTCTCACTGCTGCAGCTGCATGTTAGACGGCACGGCTGTTGCTGTGTGCGCTATACTTTCAGTGTTAATTTCAATCCAATTTTCTCAGAAATATACAGATGGCTTGGGAGTAGGGAATAGTTCTGATTGCAGTCCTTTTGAGGACTAGGTTACAGCATTTCCTACGACTTTTAACAGGCAGGTCTGTGCTCTTAAATAGACAGCTTGGGAGTATTGACTAGTTTTAATTGCAGTCCTTTTGAGGACTAGGTTACAGCATTTCCTACGACATTTTGCCAGGCATGCCTGTGCCAGTGCTGTGCTAGTGTTTTCACAGCATTTGGCTAAATCTAGCTAAGCAAATCTTTTTGGCCTCTTGCAGTGTGTGTTAGTCTGTGGAGTAGCGTATCTGTGTTGCAAGCTACACCACCTGTGTATAGAATACAATTTTTTTTACTGCACCTAGCCAAGTAAAACCTTTTGGGCATAGCATCATTCTATTAGGCCATCTGTACTAAGCTCCACCAGCTTGCAAATTAGAAATAATTTTTATCTGCATCTCGCTCGGAGAATAATTTTGGGCCTGTAGCAGTGTGTGGGACTTATTGTATTAGTCCATCTATACTATGTTCCACCAGCTTGCAAATTAGAAATAATTTTTATCTGCATCTAGTTCGGAAAATAATTTTGGGCCTGTAGCAGTGTGTGGGACTTATTGTATTAGTACATCTATACTAAGCTTCACCAGCTTGCAAATTAGAAATAATTTTTATCTGCATCTAGCTCTGAAAATAATTTTGGGCCTGTAGCAGTGTGTGGGACTTATGGTATTAGTCCATCTATACTAAGCTCCACCAGCTTGCAATTTAGAAATAATTTTTATCTGCATCTAGCTCTGAAAATAATTTTGGGCCTGTAGCAGTGTGTGGGACTTATTCTATTAGTCCATCTATACTAACCTCCACCAGCTTGCAAATTAGAAATAATTTTTATCTGCATCTAGCTCGGAAAATAATTTGGGGCTTGTAGCAGTGTGTGGGACTTATTCTATCAGTCTATCTATACTAAGCTCCACCAGCTTGCAAATTAGAAATAATTTTTAGCTGCATCTAGCTCGGAAAATAATTTTGGGCTTGTATCAGTGTGTGGGACTTATTCTATTAGTCCATCTATACTAAACACCACCACCATTGTATGTAATAAAATTGTTTTACTACATCTAACCCAGCCAATCCTTGTGGGCTAATACCACAGTTTGGCCACTCAGCTCTGCTCGGTTCCCATCCATCGTTTTTTGTGCAAACAACTCCAGAGTTGTCAATTAGTTAACCACCAAAATGAGTGGAAAAAGGCCTGCTGCTGGTGGAAAGGGGAATAGGTGTTTTGGGAAGGGAAAAAAAGGTTGTGTCCGTGGGGTAGGTGTTAAAGCAACGGTAACATCTGCAGAAGAAAGACGATCTTCCAGCCAAACTAAGATGTCTACTTCTTTTAGAGGACAATGTGATACGATCCCTTTCTTACGGCCACGCCAATCGCTACAAATTCCAGATGAGGCACAAAAACAGCAGGTGCTTCAACGGCTATCAAGTGCTCCTTTAAGTGGGCTCTCCTTCACCTCAACATCAACATCTCAAATACTTCAGTCCTCAGAGGTGTCACCCCAATCGCACTTGCTTCCTCACAGCTCCCAAGTCTCCAGCTGCCCGTCTGAGTTTGGGGTAGATCAGATGGTTGAATCTGCAGAGCTGTTTACTAGTGTTGAGCCACCCCCGTAGTGTTCGAGTTCGTTTCGTCGAACATCCGTATGTTCTACGAACTGTTCGTCGAACACCGTTTAAACCAATGGCAGGCAATCAAAAACACATAGGAACGCATAGAAAACACATAGAAAACACTTCAAAGGTGTCCAAAAGCTGACAAACTGCTCAAAAGATACAACTAACACATAGAAAAGTGACAAGAACATATAGTCATTCGAAAAGAAAAGAGGTGGAGGAGTAAAAGGAGGGGGAAACACAGATATAGGCATGTCATGCCCTTCTAAAACCAAAAAAGTGCGAAGCCGACACGGCCAGTCCGTTCCTTCCCGTGCGACCTCCGTGTCGCCGAGTTTGTGCCAGAGCTGCGTTGGACCCTGACGGCCAGTCCACCTCTCCCAATACTGGTGCCTGTCCGCTGGTGGTTCGAGCGAGCCCCCTTGCGGTGGAGGAAGGTCTAAGCTTTTTAATTTAAATTGTCTCTCTAATTTGAATGGGTACACTTTAAATCCTTTTACAAGGATCTATTGGAGGGCAAGTCTGATGCCAGCAGCTGCGTGAATTCCAGCTCCAGTAGCGTCCACTTAAGCTGCTGCAGATAAAAAGCTTTTATAAGGATTGAGCTTGGCGGTCCACCACAAGGCGTCCTACCGGAAGTCCCAGCCCCTGTGACTTGGGGTGCCTCCTGATGCTCTTCACTGAGTGTCCCAGGGGCCCGAAGCATTTCCTTTGAAAGAATTAAGTGTCCAAACTACAGGTGGTGTAGCTTGCTTAACAGCTGGGATAATCCGCTGACTAGCATACACTGCTACTAGGCACAAAGGATTTCCTGGGCTAGATGCAGTTAAAAATTTGTAATTAGATACTCTCGTTGGATGCTGAGAAAGCATTCCATAGAGTCTCCTAGCATGCCATATATTATTCTCTTAAAAAGCTTGGGGTAGGGGTCTAGGGGACCATTTTAAAGCCAAAATCACGGTCCTGTATTGCAATACGTCACCTAGGCTGAAGATAAATGGAATATTTTCATCACCTTTCATAATCACCAATGTGACAAGGCAGGGATGTCCTCTGTCCCCTCTCTTATACATCCTAGTCACGGAGCACCTGCTCTCATCAATTCGCCATCACCCCAATATTAGGTGGATTGAGGTGGGAGGCACCGAGTACAAGTGCTCTGCATTTGCTGATGATGTCCTAGTATATATCACTGAATCACATATATCCATCCCTGCTGTTATGGCTGAAATAGATCACTTTGTTACATGGTCAAATTTTAAAATCAATGCAGCGAAGTCTGAGGCCCTCGATGTTTTCCTCCCCAAATCCATACAGGATTCCATCCAGTCCAACTTTACCTTTGCCTGGCCCTCACAGGGTATCAAATACTTAGGAATTCGTATTCATGGAGACCTCTCCCGTCTATGTTTTCTTAATTTTGGGCCCTTTATTGAACAACTCCATACAGACCACGTTTGGCAAGTTAGAACTGTAAGATTCACTATGTGAACCACTGTTGTTTTGTGGAAAAGCACATGTACACTGTTTTCCAAATTATTATGCAAAAAGTGTTTATGAGTGATAAGGTAAGAATTTTTTGTTTGTCAGTTAAACTCATTGATGGTGATGTGTGTCAGGGCTCTTTATATCACTGTAAGCAATTGCAGACACCTGTGCTAATTAGTTTGGCAGGTGTGTCCAATGAAAGGCAAGACTACTTAAGAAGGCTGTCCCACATTATTAAGCAGCCTACATTTTCTGCCAAAAAGGGAAAGACAAAGGATTTGTCGGCTGCTGAGAAGCAACAAATTGTGGAGTGTATAGGTCAAGGCATGACTACAATCAACATTGCCAAGACACTTCATCGTGATCATCGCACAATCAAGAAGTATGTAGCTGATTCACAGTACACACGTGTGCGTGCTGATAAGGGAAAATTGAGGACTCTTTCCGACAGGCAATTACGTCAGGTTAAAAGAGCAGCGTCAAAAAAGCCTTGTCATAGCAGCAGACAAGTTTTTGAAGCTGCTGGTGCCTCCAACGTCCCCCGAACAACAAGATGCAGGGTCCTTCAGAGGTTTGCAGCTGTGCGTAAGCCATTCTGTCGACCTCCTCTATCCACTGTACAGAAGCAGAAACGGCTCCAGTGGGCCAAACAATACATGAAGACTGACTTCAAAACTGTTTTGTTCACCGATGAGTGCCGTGCAACGCTCGATGGTCCAGATGGATGGAGTGGAGGATGGCTGGTTGATGGACACCCCATGCAAACACGGCTACAGCGCCAACAAGGAGGATGTGGAGTAATGTTTTGGGCTGGAATCATGGGGAGAGAGATTTTCAGCCCCTTTAGAATCCCTGACGGAAAAAGATGAACTCCATAATGTATGTGGAGTTTCTCAAACAGCACTTCCTGCCATGGTTCAAGAAGAAGAACCGTGTATTCCGCAGCAAGATCATTTTCATGCATGATAATGCACCGTCTCATGCTGCACATAACACATCTGCATCTCTGGCTGATATGGGCATAAAAGGGGACAAACTTATTGTGTGACCACCATGCTCCCTTGACCTCAACCGCATTGAGAACCTCTGGAGCATCATCAAAAGGAGTGTCTATGATGGCGGGAGGCAGTTCACATCTAAGCAACAGCTCTGGGAGGGTATTCTGTCCTCATGCAAAACAGTTGAAGCAGAAACCATCCAAAACCTGACAAATTCACTGGATGAGAGAGTTCAGAAGCTCCTTTCGAACAAGGGGTCCTATGTGCAAATGTAACATCACCTAGAATAAAGTTTTGAGTTGAAAACTGTTTAATTTCAGTTTCTAATAACCTGCTAATGCTTATAATTTCAAAAATTACAATTTTTTGTTCTTTATTAAAATGAAAAGGTTGATCGTAGAGAGTGGGGGATCTAAGAGTGTGGCAACCCAGTAGTCAGGATTATTTCGAATTCTGACAATTTGAGGGTCATGTTGCATTTAGTGCAGCAAGAAGGCACTCATGTGTCTTGCACATCTAGGAGCCCCAAAATTATTTTCTTGGCTAGATACAGCTAAAAATTATTATTAATTTGAAATCTGGTGGAGCTTAGTATAGATAGCCTAATAGAATCAATACTGCAAACTGCTACAAGGCCCAAATTATTTTCCAGCCAAGATACAGATAAACATGATTAGTAATTTTAAATCTGGTGGAGTTTAGTATAGATGGTCTAATAGAATCAGTACTACAAACTGCTACAAGGCCCAAATTGTTTTCCAGACAAGATACAGATAAACATGATTAGTAAATTCAAAGCTTAAAACGGTTGGTGAGGTGATTTTAACAAATCATCAAGCTTTTACTCTCCCCAGGATGACACAGGGATAGAAAAGTCCTTTCGGATCCATGATTTGTTCATCTTTATGAACGTGAGTCTGTCTACATTATCAGTGGAGAGCCGCGTGCGCTTATCTGTCAGCACACCACCAGCAGCGCTGAACACACGTTCAGACAGAATGCTGGCTGCGGGGCATGACAAGATTTCCAAGACGTAAGTGGCGAGCTTCGGCAGTTATCCAGATTGGAAGTCCAAAAAGAGCTAGGGTCCAGTGACACAGTCATGGCTTCAATGTTTACTTGCAGATACTCCTGTACCATCGTCTCTAGGCGTTGACTATGTGTTAGACTTGTTGTCTTCTGTGGCCTTGCAAAGGATGGGCTAAAAAAGTGGTGAAATGATTCCTCAAAATTGATGTTATCAGCAGATACTGTGTTTCTGTTACGTTTTGAGTGCTGAACACTCGACGGTCCCATGGTTGGCAAGTTAGAACTGTGAGATTCACTACGTGCACCGTTGGTGTTTTGTGGAAAAGCACATGTAAAATTCTGCAACAGTCTCTGCTGATACTCCTGCATGCGTGCATCCATTTCTATGGCAGGAATAAGTTCTGCAAATTTACTTTTGTACTGGGGATCTAAGAGTGTGGCAACCCAGTAGTCAGGATTATTTTGAATTCTGACAATGCGAGGGTCGTGTTACAGGTAATGCAGCAAGAAGACACTCATGTGTCTTGTGCATCCAGGAGCACCAAGTCCCTGTTGTGTTGGTGGCGAGGTAACAATCATGCTTCCTTCCTCTGCCCTCTCCCCCCAACCTCGCACAACAGAAATGTGATCAAGGTCTCCCTCATCTGATGAGTCTTTCAACAGTTCGTCCTTCACTTCTTCCTGGGCTCCTGCACCTTCCTCACTAGTTTGGCTGCTACCATGCGCCCTGGTAATACCTTCTCCCCCACCCTCACATGCCTGCTGCCTTGGTGTTGCCGACCGTCTGGACCTTGCAGATGTTAGCCCTTCCGCATACAACTCCTCCTCCTCTACTTCCTCCACCTCCTCTTATGCCACCACCTGTCTCCGAATTCTGTTTAACATGTGCTCCAGCATGTAAATCACAGGAATAGTCATACTGATAATGGCATCGTTAGAATTAAACATCTTCGTCGCCATTTCAAAACTGTGAAGAAGGGTGCATAGGTCCCTGATCTGAGACCACTCCTCCAGCGTGATTTGCCCCTCCTCTGGATCTCGTTGGCCCAGGCTATACATCAGAACATATAGCAAAAGGGCTTGTCGTTGCTGCCACAGTCGCTGCAACATGTTCAGAGTTGAATTCCACCGGGTAGGCACATCGCATTTTAGCTGGTGAAGTGACAGGCCCAACGACTTCTGTAGAGATGTAAGTCGCTGAGCTGCAGGATGCAAACGGCGGAAGTGAGCACACAGCGACCGTGCCCTCTGCAGAAGGCCATCTAGTCCGGGATAGTGGGCTAAAAATTGCTGGACAACTAGGTTCAACACGTGAGCCATACAAGGCACGTGTGTGACATTGCCCCGGCGAAGGGCCGCAGAGAGGTTTGCAGCATTGTCGCACACGGCCTTCCCTGGTTTCAGGTCCAGTGGAGACAACCATTCATGAAACTGGTTCTCCAGAGCTGACCACAACTCCTCAGCTGTGTGACTCACATTTCCCAGACATTTCAAAGTAAAAACCGCCTGATGACGTTGAGCCCTGCTGCCAGCATAGTAAGGAGGTGTGCAGGATCCCTTCTGCGCAGTTAGAAAGCTTGTGGCATGACCAGACAGGCTTTGGGTGCAGGTTGAGGACCGAGAGGAGGTTGAGGAGGCAGAAGCACTGGAGGAACTTCGAGATAAAAAGGATTGATGCACAACTCGTGGGGACAGCAAGACTTGGACAGCAGCCCCTTGTCCTGCTGTCACCATAGTTACCCAGTGCCCAGTCAGCGACATGTATCGCCCCTGTCCATGCCTACTCGTCCAAGTGTCTGTGGTGAAATGCACCCTGTCACACACAGAGTTTCTCAAAGAAGCGGTGATGTTGTGTGCAACATGCTGGTGGAACGCAGGAACACCTTTCTTTGAGAATTCGTGCCGACTGGGCATCTGGTACTGGGGAACTGCGATGGCCATAAGGTCTGGAAAATCCTCTGTGTCCACAAGGCGGAAAGGCAGCATTTCTGTAGCCAAGAGCTTGCAGATGGTGAAATTCAACCTCTTATCTTTCTCATGGCTAGGAGGAAATGGTCTTTTACTTGTCCACATCTGAGGGACCGAGGGCTGGCTGTTGTGCTTAGACGGAGTTGAGAAGAGTGTCCTTCTCAAACTGCCGGTCTGTGAGCAAGATGCAGGCGGACATGTTAGGTTGCCTTGATCCAAAGGTGGTGCTATCGATGTCGGACAGTGCTGAACACCAGCTGGTGTTTCCACCTCCAAAGAAAATGATGACCTACCAATCACGCTGGCTGTTGCGGGTAAAGCGGTGGCAGGTCTGCGTCCCAAAACAGGTGTGACTGCTGTCCCCCCAGTCACAGAGGATGAAGAGTCCGCGGATGCACAAGATGTGGCAGACGGTGGATGGTCTGGCCGGCTAGGCCGCATTGTAGCACAGTGATCTTCCCACTGCAACTTATGCTTCATATCCAAGTGCCGGTTCATGCATGAAGTACTCAAGCTATGTATTTTTTGGCCTCTACTTAGCTTTTGCTGACAAATGTTACAGATAACACGAGTTGGGTCATCCTTATCGATTTGAAAAAATGCCCAGGCCATGCAAGGCTTAGCACCCATGCGACCTGAAGTGCCACCATGACTTGTGGTCAGAGGCAGAGTTATGTTTGAGGATGCAGTTGTTGACGTGCTTCCAGTACTACGTCTCTGTCCAGGAAGGCGCAAACTGACCTCGTTGTCACTAGCATCCTCCTCCACCTCCTCTGCTGACCTCATCGACTGGCTGACTGTGGGTTGACAGTAAGTGGGATCTCCAACCTCGTCATCATCACCCTGTGTGTTATCACACCCGCCGTCCTCAGAGCCAACCTCTTCCTGCCCTGACAAAAAACTCAAGTTGTTGCTCCAATCAGGTATTTGAGTCTCATCATCGTCTTCCTCATTGTCTCCACCAACAGGAGTTACAGTTTGGGAACGAGGGTCTACATTATTGTCAGAACCTTCTGCGTCTGTTCCTGGATCTGACTCATAAAGATTCTGGGCATCAGTGCAGATAATTTCCTCGTCTGGATTCACAGAAACTCTGGAGCCGACCTCTGATTCCCAGGCTATAGTATGAGTAAATAGCTCTGCAGACTCAACCATCTGTTCTACCCCATAATCAGACGAGCAGCTGGAGACTTGGGAGCTGTGAGGAAGCAAATGCGATTGGGGTGACACCTCTGAGGACTGGAGTATTTGTGATGTTGAAGTTGAGGTGGAGCAGAGCCTACTTAAAGGAGCACTTGATATCCGTTGAAGCACCTGCTGTTTTTGTGCCTCATCTGGAATTTGTAGCGATGGGCTTCGCCGTAAGAAAGGGATCGTATCACATTGTCCGCTAAAAGAAGTAGACATCTTAGTTTGGCTGGAAGATGGCCTTTCTTCTGCAGATGTTACCGTTGCTTTAACACCTACCCCATGGACACAACCTTTCTTACCCTTCCCAACACGCCTATTCCCCTTTCCACCAGCAGCACGCCTTTTTCCACTCATTTTTGTGGTTAACTAATTGACAACTCTGGAGTTGTTTGCAGAAAAAACAATGGATGGGAACCGAGCAGAGCTGAGTGGCCAAACTGTGGTATTAGCCCAAAAGTATTGGCTGAGTTAGATGCAGTAAATCAATTTTATTACATACACAGGTGGTGGAGGTTAGTATAGATGGGCTAATAGACCAATTCCCACACACTGCTACAAGCCCAAATATTTTTTCAGAGCTAGATGCAGATAAAAATTATTTTTAATTTACAACCTGGTGGAGGTTAGTATAGATGGACTAATAGACAAAGTCCCACACACTGCTACAAGCCCAAAATTTTTTCAGAGCTAGATGCAGATAAAAATTATTTTTAATTTGCAACCTGGTGGAGGTTAGTATAGATGGACTAATAAAACAAGTCCCACACACTGCTAGAAGCCAAAATATTTTTTCAGAGCTAGATGCAGATAAAAATTATTTTCAATTTGCAACCTGGTGGAGGTTAGTATAGATGGTCTAATAGAACAAGTTCCACACAGTACTACAAGCCCAAATATTTTTTCAGAGCTATATGCAGAGAAAAATTATTTTTAATTTGCTACCTGGTGAAGGTTAGTATAGATGGACTAATAGACAAAGTCCCACACACTGCTACAAGCCCAAATATTTTTTCAGAGCTAGATGCAGATAAAAATTATTTTTAATTTGCAACCTGGTGGAGGCTAGTATAGATGGAATAATAGAACAAGTCCCACACACTGCTACAAGCCCAAATATTTTTTCAGAGCTAGACTCAGATAAAAATTATTTTTAATTTGCAACCTGGTGGAGGTTAGTATAGATGGAATGATAGAACAAGTCCCACACACTGCTACAAGCCCAAATATTTTTTCAGAGCTAGATGCAGATAAAAATTAATTTTAACTTTCAACCTGGTGGAGGTTAGTATAGATAGACTAATAGAACAAGTCCCACACACTGCTACAAGCCCAAATATTTTTTCAGAGCTAGATGCAGATAAAAATTATTTTTAATTTGCAACCTGGTGGAGGTTAGTATAGATGGACTAATAGAACAAGTCCCACACAGTGCTACAAGCCCAAATATTTTTTCAGAGCTAGATGCAGATAAAAATTATTTTTAATTTGCAACCTGGTAGAGGTTAGTATAGATGGACTAATAGACCAAGTCCCACACACGGCTACAAGCCCAAATATTTTTTCAGAGCTAGATGCAGATAAAAATTATTTTTTATTTGCAACCTGGTGGAGGTTAGTATAGATGGACTACTAGAATGATGCTATGCCCAAAAGGTTTTAGTTGCCTAGTTTCAGCGAAAAAATTTGTATTCTATACACAGGTGGTGTAGCTTTCAACACAGATAGGCTACTACACTGACTAACACACACTGCAGGAGGCCAAAAGGGATTTGCTTAGCTAGATTTAGGCAAATGCTATGAAAAAACTTGCACAGCACTGGCACAGACCTGCCTGGCAAAAACTAATAGGAACTGATGTAACCTAGCCCTCAAAAGGACTGCAACTACATTTAGTCCCTACTCCCAACCTATCTATTTAAGAGCACAGACCTGCCTGATAAAAGTTGTAGGAAATTATGTAACCTAGTCCTCAAAAGGACTGCAATCACAACTATTCCCTACTCCCAAGCTATCTGCAGATTTGTGCGAAAATTGGCTTGAAATTAACACTGAAAGTATAGCGCAAACAGCAACAGCAGTGCCGTCTAACACGCAGCTGCAGCAGTGAGAAAATGGTGGCGACGGGGAAAATGGCTTGGTCTTATAGGGCAAGGACATGTGACATACACAGCCAATGACACATGCCCTTGCTTGTGTGAAAAAAAGCACTTCACTCCGTGTGTGCGCTGCCGATAGTCTGACAGATTGCACCTCCCCACTGTAAATGCGGAAAGAGAAAAAAAATGGAGATCTTCATTATTTCTGCAGAGATCCATCCCCTGCCCCTCCCCCCGCCCCGCTGTACACTCAAACTGCGTATTAACAATAATTTTCAGCATTACTGAGAAAAAATCCAGTTATGATTTTGGTGCACGAACAGTTATCAAACATAACCTCGAACAGCCAATTTTTTTTCAAAGCGATCGTGTTCACCGAACGGCTCGAACACCGCCCAAAACAGCTCGAATTTGAGATTGGCGAATAGTTCGATTCGAACACCGCTCATTTCTACTGTTTACTCATACTATAGCCTTGGAATAAGAGGTCGGCTCCAGAGCTTCTGTGAATCCAGACGAGGAAATGATCTGCACTGATGCCCAGAATCTTTGAGTCAGATCCAGGACCAGACGCAGAAGGTTCTGACCATAATGAAGACCTTCGTTCCCAAACTGTAACTCCTGTTGGTGGAGACAATGAGGAAGACGATGATGAGACTCAAATACCTGATTGGAGCGACAACTTGAGTTTTTTGTCAGGGCAGGAAGAGGTTGGCTCTGAGGACGATGTGTGTGAGAACACACAGGGTGATAATGACGAGGTTGGAGATCCCACTTACTGTCAACCCACAGTCAGCCAGTCGATGAGGTCAGCAGAGGAGGTGGAGGAGGATGCTATTGACGACGAGGTCAGGTTGCACCTTCCTGGACAGTGACGTAGTACTGGAAGCACGTCAACAACTGCATCCTCAAACATAACTCTGCCTCTGACCACAAGTCGTGGTGGCTCTTCAGGTCGCATGAGCGTTAAGCCTTGCATAGCCTGGGCATTTTTTCAGATCGATAAGGATGACCCAACTCATGTTATCTGTAACATTTGTCATCAAAAGCTAAGTAGAGGCCAAAAAATCCATAGTTTGAGTACTTCATACATGAACCGTCACATGGATATGAAGCATAAGTTGCAGTGCGAAGCTCACTGTGCTACAATGCGGCCTAGTGGGCCGGGCCAACCACCGTCTGCCCCATCTGGTGCATCCGCGGCCTCTTCATCCTCTGTGACTGGGGGGACAGCAGTCACACCTGTGTTGGGACGCAGACCTGCCACCTCTTTACCCGCAACAGCCAGCGTGATTGGCAGGTCATCATTTTATTTGGAGGTGGAAACACCAGCTGGTATTGAGCGCCCTCCGACACCGAGAGCACCACCTTTGGATCAAGGCAACCTAACATGTCCGCCTGCATAGACCGGCAGTTTGCCGGGGACACCCGTCTCAACCCCGTCTAAGCACAACAGCCAGCCATCGGTCCCTCAGATGTGGACAAGTAAAAGACCTTTTCCTCCTAGCCATGAGAAAGCTAAGAGGTTGAATTTCACCATCTGCAAGCTCTTGGATACAGAAATGCTGCCTTTCCGCTTGGTGGACACAGAGGATTTTCAAGACCTTATGTTCGTCGCAGTGCCCCAGTACCAGATGCCCAGTCGGCAATACTTCTCAAAGAAAGGTGTGCCTGGGCTCCACCAGCATGTCGCACACAACATCATCGCTTCTTTGAGAAACTCTGTGTGTGACAGGGTGCATTTCACCACAGACACTTGGATGAGTAGGCATGGACAGGGGCATTCTATGTCGCTGACTGGGCACTGGGTAACTATGGTGACAGCAGGAGAAGGGTCTGCTGTCCAAGTCTTGCCGTCCCCACGAGTTGTGCGTCAATCCTCTTTATCTCGAAGTTCCTCCACTGCTTCTGCCTCCTCAACCTCCTCTCGGTCCTCAACCTGCACCCAACGTCTGTCTGGTCATGCCAAACACTTTCTAACTGCGCAGAAGGGATCCTGCACACCTCCTTACTATGCTGGCAGCAGGGCTCAACGTCATCAGGCGGTTTTTACTTTGAAATGTCTGGGAAATGTGAGTCACACAGCTGAGGAGTTGTGGTCAGCTCTGGAGAACCAGTTTCATGAATGGTTGTCTCCACTGGACCTGAAACCAGGGAAGGCCGTGTGCGACAATGCTGCAAACCTCGAAGCGGCCCTTCGCCGGGCAATGTCACACACGTGCCTTGTATGGCTCACGTGTTGAACCTAGTTGTCCAGCAATTTTTAGGCTACCATCCTGGACTAGATGGCCTTCTGCAGAGCGCAGGGTCGCGGTGTGCTCACTTCCGCCATTCGCATCCCGCAGTTCAGCGACTTACATCTCTACAGAAGTCATTGGGCCTGCCACTTCACCGGCTAAAATGCGATGTGCCTTCCCGGTGGAATTCAACTCTGCACATGTTGCAGCGACTGTGGCATCACCGACAAGCCCTTGTGCAATATGTTCTAATGTATAGCCGGGGCCAACGGGATCTGCACAGATTTGAAATGGCGACGAAGAGGTTTAGTGCTGATGATGCCATTATCAGCATGACTATTCCGGTGATTTACATGCTGGAGCACATGTTAAACAGAATTCGGAGTCAGGTGGTGCGACAAGAGGAGGTGGAGGAAGTAGAGGAGGAGGAGTTGTATGCGGAAGGGCTAACATCTGCAAGGTCCAGATGGTCGGCAGCACCAAGGCGGCAGGCATGTGAGGGTGAGGGAGATGTATTTACCATGGCGCATGGTAGCAGCCAAACTAGTGAGGAAGGTGCAGGAGCCCAGGAAGAAGTGGAGGATGAACTGATGGAAGACTCATCAGATGAGGGAGACCTTGATCACATTTCTGTTGTGCGAGGTTGGGGGGAGAGGGCAGAGGAAGGAAGCATGATTGTTACCTCGCCACCAACACAACAGGGACTTGGTGCTCCTGGATGCGCAAGACACATGAGTGCCTTCTCGCTGCACTACCTGCAACATGACCCTCGAATTGTCAGAATTCGAAATAATCCTAACTACTGGGTTGCCACACTCTTAGATCCCCGGTACAAAAGTAAATTTGCCGAAATAATTCCTGCCGTAGAAAGGGATTCACGCATGCAGGAGTATCAGCAGAGACTGTTGCAGAATCTTACATGTGCTTTTCCACAAAACACCAGTGGTGCACGTAGTGAATCTCACAATTCTTACTTGCCAACCGTGGGACTGTCGAGTGTTCAGCCCTCAAACCGTAACAGAAACACAGTATCTGCTGGCAACAGCAATTTTGCGGAATCATTTCACAGCTTTTTTAGCCCATCCTTTGCAAGGCCACAGGAGACAAGAAGTCTGACACATAGTCAACGCCTAGAGACGATGGTACAGGAGTTCCTCCAAGTAAACATCGAAGCCATGACTGTGTCACTGGACCCTTGCTCTTTTTGGGCTTCCATTCTGGATAAATGTCCGGAGCTCGCCACTTACGCCTTGGAGATCTTGTCATGCCCCGCAGCCAGCGTTCTCTCTGAACGTGTGTTCAGCGCTGCTGGTGGTGTGCTGACAGATAAGCGCATGCGGCTGTCCAGTGAGAATGTAGACAGATTCACGTTCATAAAGATGAACAAATCATGGATCCGCAAGGACTTTTCTACCCCTGTGTCATCCTGGGGAGAGTAAAAGCTTGAGGATTTCATAAAATCACCTCACCAATCGTTTTAAGCTTTCAAATTACTAATAATTTTTAGCTGCCTCTTGTCTGGAAAATAATTTTGGGCCTGTAGCAGTGTGCGGTACTCATTCTATTATGCCATCTATACTAAGCTCCACCAGCTTTCAAATTACTAATAATTTTTAGCTGCATCTTGTCTGGAAAATAATTTTGGGCATAGTAGCAGTGTGTGGTACTCATTCTAACCAACTGTTTTAAGCAACTCTGGGGCAATTAATGCCACTTAAGTGGAAAAAATGGAGACTCTTTTTGGAGTTCCTTTGCTTTGTTTTACGTGACGTTGCCATCATCAATTAGAGGTGGGTTGGGTCTTCCCCCCACTTTTAACCGTAATAAAATGCATACACTATGGCTTGGGGTAACACAGATGGTTGAGTCTGAAGAGCTGTTTACTCAGAGGTCTGCTCCAAAGCTTCATTGTCTGCTAGTCAGCTTAGTAACCCAGCTGCGAAGCAAGCTCCACCGCCAGTGTATCTAATAATGATTTTTAAATGCATCTAGCCTAGGCAGACTGTGGGGACCCCCAACCAAACACAGACGATCTGCATCTAACCCAGCCAATCATTTGATAGTATTGCTAGTTGCAGAGTCGCATGGGCTCTAAACCTTGCATAGCCCGTGCATTTTTTCAGATCCCTAAAGATGACCCAACTCGTGTTATCTGTAACATTTGTCACCAAAAGCTAAGTAGAGGTAAAAAAATACATAGATTGAGTACTTCATGCATCAACCGTCACATGGATATGATGCATAAGTTGCAGTGCAAAGCTCACTGTGCTACAATGCGGCCTAGCGGGCCGGGACAACCACCATCTGCCCCACCTGTGTCATCCTGGGGAGACTAAAAACTACTGCGTAGCCTTTTCCAAAAATTTGAGGGAATTATCACGGGAATGGTTGGGAAGAGGTATAAGAGTTTAGGTAGGAGGTTCATTTTTAGTATTCTTATTCTGCCGAACCAGGAAAAATCCTTCACCGTCCAAGAAGTAAGATCTTTATGGAGTTGTTCAATAAAGGGCCCAAAATTAAGATAAAATAGACGGGAGAGGTCTCTATGAATACGAATTCCTAAGTATTTGATACTCTGTGAGAGCCAGGCAAAGGGAAAGTTGGACTGGATGGAATCCTGTATGGATTTGGGGAGGGAGACATCGAGGGCCTCAAGTTTCTCTGTATTGATTTTAAAATTTGACCATGTAACAAAGAGATCTATTTCAGCGATAACAAAAGGGATGGATATATGTGATTGAGTGATATATACTAGGACATCATCAGCAAATGCAGAGCACTTGTACTCGGTGCCTCCCACCTCAATCCACCTAATATTGGGGTTATCGCGAATTGATGAGAGCAGGTGCTCCATCACTAGGATGTATAAGAGAGGGGACAGAGGACATCCCTGCCTTGTGCCATTGGTGATTATGAAAGGTGATGAAAATGTTCCATTTATCTTCAGCCTAGCTGACGGATTGCGATACAGGGCCATGATTTTGGCTATAAAAGGGTCCAATAGACCCCTACACAAAGCTTTTTAAGAGAATAATATATGGCGTGCCAGGAGACTCTATGGAATGCTTTCTCAGCATCCAACGAGAGTATCTAATTACAAATTTTTAACTGCATATAGCCCAGGAAATACTTTGGACCTAGTAGCAGTGTCTGCTAGTCAACGGATTATCCCACCTGTTAAGCAAGCTACACCACCTGTAGTTTGGACACTTAATTTTTTCAAAGGAAATGGTTCTGGCCCCCGGGACACTCAGTGAAGAGCATTGGGGAGGCACCCCAAGTCACAGGGGCTGGGATTGGAGGTAGGACGCCTTGCGGTAGCCCGCCAAGCACGATCATTATAAAAGCTTTTTAACTACAGCAACTTTAGTGGACGCTACTGGAGCTGGAATTCCTGCAGCTGCTGGCATCAGACTTGCCCTACAATAGATCCTTGTAAAAGGATTTAAAGTGTACTCATTCAAATTACAGAGACAATTTAAATGAAAAAGCTTAGACCTGTCTCCACCCCAGGAGGGTTCGCTCGACCCACCAGTGGACAGGCACCAGTATTGGGAGAGGTGGGCTCGCCGTCAGGATCCACCGCGGCTCTGGCACAAATCCGGCGACACGGAGGTGGCACGGGCAGGAACGGACAGGCCATGTCAGCTTCGCACTTGCTTGGTTTTAGAAGGGCATGACATGCCTATATCTGTGTCTCCCCCTTCTTTAACTCCTCCACCTCTTTTCTTTTCGCATGACTATATGTACTTGTCACTTTTCCATGTGTTAGTTGTGTCTTCTGAGCAGTTTGTCAGCTTTTGGACACCTTTGAAGGTGTTTTCTATGTGTTTCTATGTGTATTTATTTTCCTGCCATTGGTTTTAACGGTGTCCGACGGTGTTCGACGAACAGTTCGACGAACATTTCGGCGAAGGGACCGAACTCGAACAGTACGGGGGTGGCTCAACTCTAGTCAGGATGGCCAAACGTTCTAAGGCGCTGCGTTCAGTTCGTAGTCTCTCCTGGAGGCATGGGTTTGAATCCCACTTCTGACATTAGCATTTTCTTTCAAGAAATTGTTCAGCTTCACTCCTGTTACTGATTAGTTGGGGGTCCGCTCTATTGGTGGCAATCTCAAACAGAAAACTAAGAGTGATGAGACTTAGCAAAACCAATTTTCAACGTTGGCACTTTGGCTGTATTCCTGCGGGTCCTTGAGGCAAATCTTAAATGTCCTGAATTTGTGCTTTCACAAAAGACTTCTGGGAACATCAAATAGTTTCTTTGTGCATATGTTAGTTGTTGTTTTGGCACCAGAAAAATACTGTGGATAGGAAAATGGGAGGGACTATTTCATCTCTATGTGTTCTCTGTCCCTATTAGGGCAGAGAGTGAACCTCCTAAGGTGCTGTCGTGGAAGATTCCTAGAAACCGTATTACCAGTAAGTCTCATTTCAGATTTTTCAACCTCAGGCATCAATAGACTATAAATATACTTAATAAACAAAAGCTAAAGGAGCAGATGAACATAGTTTAACAAGTCTGAAATGCGCATGTGATACTGACATCAAAGTTTCACCACATTTTGGGACAAATCTTTTCACTTTCAACATTAACAATCAGTAGAATATTTTCTCTAAATTTGCATCTCCTTTCTTCACTCCAATTGTTTGCAGCTAAGAAAAAATAAAGCTTGATGCAACATAATGCTTACAAATTGTGTTTTATGCTCTATCATCACCTGTCCTACAGAGACACAGTCAGAATTACCCTGGCAAATGGAGTAAAATTGAAAATGTAAAAAAAATGCAGAATTGCTGTTTTTTTCTATTCATTCACAAAGAGTTAATGAAAGTTCTTAAATATGTACTGCAAAATAGCGGGACATTCAAATATAGATTATTTTGCCAAAACCAGTCAAAGTAAAAATAAATACAACCAGTTGTGACATTTGCAGTGTGTTGATCATTCCTGAAATTAGATGTGTCCAACCGAAATAGATCATTTGGGAGAGCGTTAGACTGAAGATCTAAGGCTGCGTGCCCACGTTGCGGATTACAAGCGTTTTTGATGCGGAATTTTCGCAGCGGAAATGCTTGTAAAATGCTTGGTAATCCGCACCCCATGGTCCCCAAGGGGATTCCGCAAGTTCTATACACATGCTGCGGATTTTTCCGCAGCGTTTATGTTGCGTTCAAAAATCGGCAGCATGTCAATTAATTTTGCATTTCCGCAAGCGGAATTGCCTTTGTGCAATACATTAAAAAACGCAAGGCAAATCCGCATGTGGAAAACGCGCGATAAATGCACGAAAAACGCGCGATAAATGCGTGAGGAATTCCGCATGCTTTTTTCCGGGAGAGGACTTGCAGAAATGAAGCAGAAATTTTCTGCTTCATTCCTGCAACGTGGGCACATAGCCTAAAGGTCCCGGGTTTCGGCAAAAGTCTTCTTCTTCACCCATTAAATTTTAAGCAGAAAATAAACAAAGCATATGGACTGACTGCTTACAGAGAATGTAAAAGTCCTAATCATTATAACTATCTACAGGAAATAAAATGATAGAAACTTAAGAACTGAACACTTTTATTTTTTGAGAAAAATAATATTTTTTGTAATTTTTCCTTCATTCTGGATGTCATCATTTTGTTTTATTTTAGTTTGACTTAGCTGTATGAGGATTTAAAGGAAACCTGATAGCTAATACGGGCAGCATGTATCGGACACTAGCTGAATGATTTCAGCCATGTATGTTTGACTATGAATTGCTGTGGCATTAGTGAGAAAAATATGCTTCTAAAATATGCCAGGAACAAAGCTGTTTGGGGAAAAAGTCAGGAAGGCAAAAAACACAAGCCCCAACTCAGGACCGTCATCTTTCATTCTAAAAATAGGGGGTTTCCACTTTAATGGTAAGACAAAGAATCCACAGATTTGGCATTTCTCTAGCGAGGAGAGCCCACTTAAAATGTATGGGGTGCTTGTCTCCATAAGCACAAGCTGGGCACTAAACTGGCTTATTTGCAATTCTGGATGTTGCAGAGTGAAAACACCTGTTCGACAAAAATAGTAATTGCCGGTGTTGATGAATTCATTGTGAGGAGTAATTTATAAAATGGGATCACTTTGGAGGGGTTTCTGCTGTTTTGGTACTTTTGGAACTTCGCAAATGTCACCCGCAAAATATTTTCGCAAAATCTGCGTTCCCAAAACCCAAATAGCGCTCTTATTTTCAAAGGCCTGCTGTGTGACCAAACAGTAGTTTCTGAAGACATATGGGGCATCACTGCATTTCAATGAAATTGTGCAACTTTAGATATTTTCACAAGAAAAACTAAATATATATTGACCTAAATTTACCATTAATATAAAGTACAATGTGTTACAAAATAACACTATCAGAATCAAGGGGATATGTTAAGCATTGCCACATAAAGTGATACATGTCAGATTTAAAAAACGGTGCTTGGTCATCAAGCTCAAAATTGGCTGCAACTAGTGTTGAGCGAGCATGCTCGACACTGATCGGTACTCGCCCGTGCATCACGCTACTCGGGATGTTCGGCGAGCACCGAGCATTTCTGGGTTACTCGGGCCGGAGCTCGGGTCTCCGCCCTACATGTTTGGCTCTCTTTACAGAGCCAATGAACATGCAGGGATTGCCAGCCAGTCACTGTAATGCCGCAGCCTTGTTGTTTGTGGGCATTACAGTGATTGGTTGGCTGCACAGCGTCACCTCGAGTATTTAAAACCGGGCGCCGCCATCTTGGACACAGACGCTCCAGATCAGACAGTGTAGGGACAGCGCTGCTGAGCTAGGGAGAGATTTTTACTGTGAAATAGTTAGTGTAGGGTCTGTAAAGGCTGCCAGAACAAACAAACAGTCCTTCTAAGGACTAATATCCATTCCAGATATCAGACAGGCAGGCAGGCAAGCTGTATAGGAGATGCAGTGGTAATACCAGCAAATGCTGCATTACAGTCCTGTGTGCTCCACTTTCTGAAATTGCTGGACTTAGCTGCAGATCTCGGGGGCCAGTAAAAATCCTTTTTTTTCATCTAAATCCTCTTTTTTTTTCCTCCTACACACTGCACAAACACCCGTTTAATTAACCTATTGGTGTCCCTCCCCCCCCCCAAAAAAAAGTGTGTCTCTGATTTTTCAGACACAAATATATCTGTTGAAAATAGTCTGGTATAGGCCACTGAAACAGAAGTGTGGTTTTGCAGTTCCACGGGTAAAATCTCTGTAGTATCCAGTTTTGGGACTTTGGTATCTAAAAAAAAAACAAGTTGAGTGTGTTGCTCACTGTTCAGTCGCAAATCTTTATATTTTAAAAAGTGTGGTATACACCAGTAAACTAAAACTGTGGTTTTGCCATTTCACGGTAAAAAATCTCTATTATCCTGCTTTTCACATTTTTTGCAGTAAAAAAAAACAGTAGTGTCTACTGACTGTTCTGACACAAAAATATATCTGTTGAAAATAGTCTGGTGTACGCCTGACAAATCCCAGTGTGGTTTTGCAGTTCTACAGGTAAAATCTATGTAGTATCCAGTTTTAGGCCTTTGGTATCTAAAAAAAACAGTTTGAGTGTGTCGCTCACTGTTCAGCCGCAAATCTATATATTTTAAAAGTGTGGTATACACCAGTAAACAATGACTGTGGTGTTGCCATTCCACGTTAAAAAATCTCTATTATCCTGCTTTTCGCATTTTTTGCAGCAAAAAAAAACAGTAGTGTCTACTGACTGTTCTGACACAAAAATATATCTGTTGAAAATAGTCTGGTGCACGCCTGACAAAATCCCAGTGTGGTTTTGCAGTTCTATGGGTAAAATCTCTGTAGTATCCAGTTTTGGGCCTTTGGTATCTAAAAAAAAACAGTTTGAGTGTGTCGCTCACTGTTCAGCCGCAAATCTATATATTTTAAAAAGTGTGGTATACACCAGTAAATTAATACTGTGGTTTTGCTGTTCCACGTTAAAAAAGCTCTATTATCCTGCTTTTCGCATTTTTTGCAGTAAAAAAAAACAGTAGTGTCTCCTGACTGTTCTGACACAAAAATATATCTGATGAAAATAGTCTGGTGTACGCCTGACAAATCCCAGTGTGGTTTTGCAGTTCTACGGGTAAAATCTCTGTAGTATCCAGTTTTGGGCCTTTGGTATCTAAAAAAAAACAGTTTGAGTGTGTCACTCACTGTTCAGCTGCAAATCTATATATTTTAAAAAGTGTGGTATACACCAGTAAATTAAAACTGTGGTTTTGCCATTTCACGGTAAAAAATCTATATTATCCTGCTTTTCACATTTTTTGCAGTAAAAAAAAACAGTAGTGTCTCCTGAGTGTTCTGACTCAAAAATATATATGTTGAAAATAGTCTGGTGTACGCCTGACAAATCCCAGTGTGGTTTTGCAGTTCTACGGGTAAAATCTCTGTAGTATCCATTTTTGGGCCTTTGGTATCTAAAAAAAAACCAGTTTCAGTGTGTCGCTCACTGTTCAGCCGCAAATCTATATATTTTAAAAAGTGTGGTATACACCAGTAAACAATAACTGTGGTTTTGCCATTACACAGTAAAAAATTTCTATTATCCTGCTTTTTGCATTTTTTGCAGTAAAAGAAAACAGTAGCGTCTCCTGACTGTTCTGACACAAAAATATATCTGTTGAAAATAGTCTGGTGTACGCCTGACAAATCCCAGTGTGGTTTGCCATTACACGGTAAAAAATCTCTCTTATTCAGGCTTTGGTATTTTTTCCATAAGGAAAAACAGTAATAGTTTCTCCCTGATTGTTCTGATTGTTTAAAAGAGTCGGGTGAAGGCCAGAGAAATAGAACTGTGGTTTTCCTCTTCCACGGTTCTAATCTACTTTCTATTACTCTTTTTCCATTGATAGTGCGAGTGTAAGCTATTTTATTTCCTTTACAATGGGCAAGGCACGTGGCAAGGTACGTGGAACTGGACATTCTGGTGATGATGCGTGCAGAGGACGGGGCCGTGGCCAAGGTGAAAATGTGCCACAACCAACAGCCACATCTTCTCGCTCCCACTTCTTAACCGAATTTCTAGGGAAGCACAGTTCTATGGGAAGAGAACGAAAGAATGTATGTTATGCAAGAAGTGATAATAACATGATTTTAAAGCGAGTAGACAAAATGGAGTTTCTCTAGCATGAGTATCAATATGTCCTTTGCATTCCCCCCTAAAAATTATGTTATTATCAACAATAGAGGTGCTATCCCAGGGTCATGCTCTGAGGCTGAGGGACATTGGTCTTCACTCAATTAGTGCCCTTGTTACCAATTGAGGCTGTCGTGGCATGTCTATTCCCCCTTGTTAGTTGATATAATCATAAGCTCAGATCTGAGGTTGGTCGGGGAAAGCGGGTAAAGTTCATCATTCCCTTGTCATCCATGTCCTCAATGCTGGTTACATCTGGGAGGTCCGTGTATAGTCCGTGTATAGTAGCATGGATGTTGGTTGGCAGCGTCCTCCTTGCTCTCTGATGACTGGCAGGCTTTCCTCATGTAAAATGGAAAACAATAAAAGATTAGTTTTAGTAAAACATATTAAAAACAAGCAACAATATGCAACACTCTTTGGTCTTTAGTCCAGCACTAAAGTATGTTGATTAGCCATTATGATAAGCTGATTCTGCACCGCAACAGTAGTATTAATTACTTCCAATACACTCTAAATCTGGTCATCTAAGTAATTAGTGACCTCCACTAATTTGTCTCACATTTGTATTACCATAGGGTAGAGGAAGACAATACTGGCTATCTTATTGGGTATACGTATACTCATTTGTACTAAATGAGGTCTTCCTGATGTGCGTGGGGTGTTGTCTTTGGCACGTTTATAGATGGTATGAAGAGGGATGGTTCTCAACTCTACTTTACTATGGGGAATAAGATAAGTGGCTGAAGTTAGCCGGGCCAACGTACAAGTCCCCCCTACTCCGACTGGGAGCCATTTATACGCATTATTCCCACAGACCCAATATGTGGCTGATGGTAAATCCCATAAAGCAGAGTGCTGTAATACTAATTTATGTACCAAATCGATAAAAATGGTGTTATTTGAAAACATACATCATGAAGGCATTTGTCCCAGGGGGTTACAATATCAATATCCAACATTTGGATTGCCACATGTTGGATTACTAGGCTTATATTCAGAAAATTCATTACAAGGGACGTTACCAGATATTTTATAACATGTCATTGGTGCCTTTTATAAACAGATTTGTATGTACCCATGAATGATTATGAATATATCTTTCCAATAATGACAGTCTGGAAAGGGCATACTAGCGGCTGAAACTGGTGAGTGAGTACATATCCAACAGTCACTGATCTGGTTGTTTTCTAATTGTCTTAATTCTTGTACCAAAATCTGATAGTAAGTAATGAACTTATTATTAAAGGGGTCAGTACTCTGTTGTAGGCTTTTCTAGGTATTGACTAGTTTAACCATACATATTATCATAAAACATCTCAGCTTTTGGGATTGTCAGGAGCACTTGGTATGGTCCGTCATACAATGGTTCTAGTCCATGTTTCCGAACATGCCTCTTCACATACACATAATCTCCAGGCCTGAAGGTAAGACAACCTTCTGCATCAGCTGGATCTGGAATAGAAGATGATACTAACGCATGGGTGTTAGTTAAGGCTTTGGTAAGCTGAATCACATATTGCACAACATAATCTGTTTCTTCTGATAATTGTTGTGGGGTAAATCTAGCTGTGGCTGGTTGTGACCCAAACAGTATCTCATAGGGTGACAGTTTGTGTTTCCCTATGGGTGTGGTGCATATGTGATATAGTGCAATGGGAAGGAGCTCAGGCCACTGGGCCGTAGTCTCCTGCATCATTTTGGTTCACTGCCCTTTTAGTGTGCCATTCAATCTCTCCACCTTGCCACTTGACTGTGGATGGTAAGGAGTATGTATCGTCACTGTTGATCCGATCATGGTGCATATTTCTTGATATACGCATGAGGGAAAGGCTGGTCCTTGATCACTTTTGATAACTTCTGGGACTCCATACCGGCAAACAACTTCAGAGACCAGCTTCTTGGCGGTAGTCTTGGCAGTCATGTTTGGAACGGCGAATGCTTCTGGCCAACTGGAAAACATATCCACTACCACTGAGCAGTCCATGGCGCCAGGAGGCTGCAACGGCTGGATACAGGAGTCGAGGCAAACAGTACAGTTGTTTCTTCTTCCATAGCCCATCTATCAACTTAGCACCCGCCTCCTTCCACGACTGGCATTCTTATTTAGAGCATAGAGCATGTGGAGCGACAGCCAACTGTCTTGGTAGTTTCACCGCTTCCATCAATTGTCTGACGCTTTCAGCATTTTTCACAGGAGAACCTGCAGTCAGAGCTTTGAGCTCTGCTTCCTGTGCTGACATACTGGGAGGTAAGACTGCATCCTCTACCAATGTATCTTCAGTTGTGACAGCATATCCAGTATGAAACCTGCCAGAGGTGTCAGCATATCTGGATCATCCATCCGTATACAACGCAAGTTCTGGGTCATCCAAGGGTACTTCCCCCACTAGAGCAAGTGGAGTTGACTCCGCAGTAATTTGTTCCGGACAATCATGCGGTGGAGCCTCTTTCCCCTCTCCTTCAGGTGCTGGTAGCAGGGTGGCTGGGTTGATGGTGGTGAACCACCGGTGTAACTTCACATTTTCTGGCAAAATCAACGAAAATTGCAGCCACAGGTGTCTCTGTGTAGACAGATGTTTAGGTGGTTGCTGTGTGGCGTGAACCGCTCGTAGACAGCTGGGATTGTTGCAACAGTTCTTGGTGCTCCTTGTTGTTTACATCAGCCAGATTGTCTTCTCTTAATGCATCATACAGGGGCTGCATTAGACGTGAGGCGTCTGGGATCCATTGCCTTCAATGTGTACATAGTCCGAAAAACTGTTGCAGCTCTATGGAATCTTTTGGGAATGGTAGCAGGTAGATGGCCGTCTTCCTTTCTTCTGTGAGATGTCTGGCACCCTGAGTAAGGCAATGGCCTAAGAAGACCACTTGACAAAGGCAAAACTGAAGCTTCGAGGTTGAGACTTGACAATTCAGATTTGCCAGATGCTTGAGGAGGCTAACACTGGCCCTGATGGACACTTGCTCCGTGTAAATGTAATATGTAAATGCAAACAGAAACTGACAGTCTTTGTGTAGTGGAATGCTAATAAAAAACAAAACAAAAAAAAAAACAGACAACGTGTACGTGCATCTATTAGATGCTTAAGGATATATGACCATCTAGAAAATTAATTTAAATAAACACATATTTTGCTCTGTCACACACTGATCATGATGATCTTTCTCATACACATTCTGGGATTCTGGGTGTAGTGTGTATTGCGGCCTGTATTTCGGGTGTGCTGAGATGGCTACCACCAGAAGGAAGCATACTACAGGAAGGGTGCACCAAGATGGCCACCGCCAAAGGGACATGTGGTCAGAGGCTGGAGGTGATGCAATGGGTGTAGCAACATGGCCGCTACAGGAAGGGTTGGAACTTTGGGCGGACATAGGTATAACAGATGAGGATAGGAGAACTAGGAGTGACTTGGGTAGTGGCAAGGGGTGTGTCTCCTGGACGGGGCACGTGCCATGCAACACAATAATCTGCTGACAATGGATTCTGCTGGCCACAATTAGAACATTTCCACCAATTCATTACTCCGCCATTATCGGAGAGCAGTTGTTATGTTCTGCTACCAGAGCTAAGGAAAGAGAGGAGATCTGTCCCTACGATAGAACTCAGCTTAATCCCTACGATGTAACAGGGGACCTGATCCTGCGATCAGACCTGCTAAAGTCCTAAGCTAGTCTGTACGGAGACCTATAGATGTGGGGAAGGAATCCCTACAAGTACTAAGGACTGGGAGGAATATGGGACACCTCCTAACAGAAATAGTAGCAGACAGACGAACAAACAAAAATATATAGAACATAGAGGTCAGTAGACCAAGCAAACTAACAGAGCAAGACACAGAGCACAGGCTAGCTAGAAAGTAGATATACAATGAAGTCCAGCAAAGCCAGGAGGGCGGAGCAGGCTTAAATAGGCCAACAAGTTCAAGTGACCAGCAAAGGAAAAAAAAAAACTAAGAGCAAGGTTCTAACAGTACCCCCCCCTTCTAAGAGGATCCTCTGGATCCCCTAGGACCAGGCTTATCAGGAAATCTCCTGTGAAACGCTCTGATAAGTCTGGACGCGGAAACATCATCCGACCTCACCCAAGAGTTATCCTCGGGTCCAAAACCTTTCCAGGCCACAAGATACTGCAAACTACCTCTATACAGTCTAGAGTTAAGGATGCGAGAAATTTCATATTCCCCGTCCTCCACCACCGGAGGAACAGAGGCAGAGGCGTCACAATCCGATACAACAGCTTTTTTCAACAGAGAGACATGAAATACCGGATTAATTCTCCAGGAGGTAGGAACCTCCAACCTAACAGCAGATTGGTTGACAACCTGAAGCACCTTAAAGGGCCCTACAAACTTGGGACCCAATTTCTTAGAAGGAATCCTCAACCGCAGATTCCTAGAGGACAACCAAACCATGTCACCAACAGCGAACAAAACCTCCTGTCGTTTCCTATCAAAGTAGTCCTTAGATTTTCTGTTGGCCTCCTGAAGATTACCACGCACATCCGTCCAAACTCTCTCCAAATCACCAGAAAAATTCTCCTCCTCAGGCACGGCAGATCCCAACTTGGATAACGACCCAAACGACGGATGTCTCCCAGAACAACAAAAAAAAGGCGAACAACCAGCAGAAGAAGATGTATGATTGTTCAGAGCAAATTCAGCAAGTGGCAGAAACTCAGACCACCCCTCTTGATTGTCTGCCACAAAACAACGCAAGAACTGCTCAACATCCTGGTTTTTCCTTTCTGTCTGGCCATTAGATTCAGGATGATATCCGGACGAGAACGATAAATGAACTCCCAACCTGTCACAAAAGGCACGCCAAAAACGAGCCACGAACTGAGGACCCCTATCAGAAACAATGTCAGTAGGGACGCCATGAAGTCTGACAATTTCCTTGACAAAGGCCTTAGCGAGAGTTTTAGCGCAGGGCAGTTTGACAAAGGGAATCAAGTGACACATCTTGCTAAAACGGTCCACGACCACCCAGATGACAGTAAAACCCTCAGAGGGGGGAAGGTCAGTTATAAAGTCCATAGCCAAATGTGTCCAAGGAGCACTGGGAACCTCCAAAGGACAAAGCAACCCCGCAGCAGGAGTATGTGAGGACTTAGATCTAGCACATATAGTACATTGACGCACCCACTTAATGACTTCCTTCTGCCATCCAGGCCACCAAAAACTGCGACCCACCAGTCTCTTGGTCTCAGAGATTCCGGGATGACCTGCCAACCGAGATTCGTGACACTCAACAAACAAATCTCTCCTAAAGCTCCCAGGCACAAACAACCTCCCATGAGGAGTGTTAGAAGGGGCATTCTCCTGTGCTTTAAGAATCTCATTTTCCAAAACGGAGTCCAAAGCAGCTATCACAACACCTTCTTGTAAAATGTTCTCCTCTTTCTCAGCACCGACTATGGGAGAAAAACTGCGAGACAAGGCATCCGCCTTAACATTCTTAGTACCAGGGATGTAAGTAACGGAGAAATTAAACCGCGAGAAAAACAGTGCCCACCTAGCCTGACGGGCATTCAGGCGCTTGGCAGCATCAAGATATATCAGATTTTTATGATCCGTAAGAACCTGAACGGGAAATTCCGCACCTTCCAAGAAGTGGCGCCAGTGTTCAAATGCGAGTTTAATAGCCAATAATTCCCGATTACCAATATCGTAATTCAGTTCAGTCTCCGAAAATTTTTTTGAAAAAAAGGCACAGGGATGTAATCCATCCCCGTTATCCTGAGACAATACTGCGCCAACCCCCACAGAGGAAGCATCAACCTCAACCAAAAACGGCCTAGTAACATCAGGCTGCATAAGGATGGGAGCAGAGGTGAACCTCTCCTTGAGATACACAAAAGCTTCAATGGCCTCAGAAGACCACTGAACCGCATCAGCACCTTTCCTGGTGAGATCAGTCAGAGGTTTGACAATACTAGAAAAATTTTTTATGAATTTTCTGTAGTAATTGGCGAAACCCAAAAACCTCTGTATCGATTTCAAACCAATAGGCCTAGGCCATTCCTGCACAGCCTGAACCTTAACCGGATCCATCTCAAAACCTTTGCTGGAGATAATGTAGCCCAAAAAACTAATTCTCTGTACAGCGAACTCACATTTCTCCAGCTTAGCAAAAAGCGAATTGTCCATTAATAACTGTAATACCTCACGCACGCTCCGCCAATGAGACTCCAGATCCGGCGAATAAATCAAAATGTCATCCAAATACACAACCACATTTTTGCTGATCAAAGGTCTAAGGATGTCATTAATCAGATTCTGAAAAAATGCAGGAGCATTAGTAAGACCAAAAGGCATAACCAGATTCTCAAAATGACCCACAGGAGTGTTAAAAGCAGTCTTCCATTCGTCACCCTCCTTAATGCGCAACAGATTGTATGCCCCCTTAAGGTCAATTTTAGAGAACCACTTGGCCCCCATTAACTGGTTAAACAGATCAGGAATCAATGGCAGTGGGTAAGGATTGCGTACAGTAATTTTGTTAATCTCACGAAAATCCAGACAAGGACGTAAACCGCCGTCCTTTTTTTTTACAAAAAAAAATCCAACCACCACAGGAGACTTAGAGGGCCTAATGTGACCGGCGGCCAAACTTGTCTGTATGTATTCCTCCAAAGCCTTCCTCTCAGGAATAGTAAGGTTAAATAAACGACTTTTAGGAAGAGTCGCTCCAGGGACAAATTCAATAGAACAATCATAGTCTCTATGGGGAGGCAAAACCTGCGATTCCTTCTCAGAAAAAACTCTCCAAAAATCCTGAATAGGAACAGGCAATTCTCCCCTATCCAAAGCTGCAATACGCCCGTTACAACACTTGTCATAACATTTATGGCTCCAGGATTTAATTTCACTGGTAGACCAATCCAGTACAGGATTGTGAAATTTTAACCAGGGCAATCCCAATATTACTGGAGAAGGCAAGTTATTCAAAACTACCAAATCCAATTTCTCATGGTGAACACCATTAATAGTGAGAGGAAATTCACAGACCTTGAGAGTAATATTCTTCAAAGGGGAACCATCCACAGAAACCACAGCAATGGGGGATGATAAAGGTTCAGGTTTTAAATTGAGTCTTTCCACGAATCCCCCATCAATTACATTCAGAGTAGACCCACAATCCACAAACACCCGAAATTCCATTAATTTTTTCTGAGCAATCGTGGAAGCAGCTAAAAATATACCCTTGGAATTTAAACAGGCAATACGGGCGTGACTGACCATTTTTTTTTCTTTCTTCATACGAAGCTCACAGCCTTTAATCAAATGACCAGATTTTCCACAATAGAAACACAAGCCTTCAGAAAATCGACGGTCTTTTTCTTGAGAGCGAGGTGTCACCGATCCAATCTCCATCGGTTCACCACTGTTAGTACACACATTCTCATAACCAGAAACTGACATAGCAGAGGATTTGCTCTCATTAACCCTTGCACGCAGTCTTCTATCCACCCGTATAGCTAATTGCATAGCCTGTTGCAAATCTTCAGGTGTAGGATAAGCAATTAGCAGGTCTTTAACCCTTTCACTGAGCCCAGCAAGAAATAGACTTTTCAGAGCAGAATCGTTCCACCCTGTTTGAGTAGACCAACGACGGAAATGAGTACAATATTTTTCCACATTACCTGATCCTTGTTTTAAACGTCTCAACTCAGTCTCAGCAGATGCGACACGGTCAGGATCATCATATAATAGTCCCAAAGCAGAAAAAAAACTATCCACTGATCTGAAGCATGTATCACTAGGTTGCAAAGAAAAGGCCCACTCCTGAGGCTCTTTGCGCAAAAGTGACATTATTAACCCTACGCGCTGGGATTCATCCCCAGAGGACTTGGGTCTCAAACGAAAATACAATAAGCAAGCATTTTTAAATGAAAAAAATTCTCGGTGTTCACCAAAAAATAAATCCGGCAAACATACCTTAGGCTCCAAGAAATGTGCTCCAGGACAGTTACTCACGTGCTGACGGAGCTCGGCCACCTCCAGAGAGAGTCCCTGCAGGCGATGAGCCAAATCCTGAACCGACACCATGATGGAACAGAAAAATCTTTCCTTAGAGAATTTGCTGGCTGGACTTACTGTTATGTTCTGCTACCAGAGCTAAGGAAAGAGAGGAGATCTGTCCCTACGATAGAACTCAGCTTAATCCCTACGATGTAACAGGGGACCTGATCCTGCGATCAGACCTGCTAAAGTCCTAAGCTAGTCTGTACGGAGACCTATAGATGTGGGGAAGGAATCCCTACAAGTACTAAGGACTGGGAGGAATATGGGACACCTCCTAACAGAAATAGTAGCAGACAGACGAACAAACAAAAATATATAGAACATAGAGGTCAGTAGACCAAGCAAACTAACAGAGCAAGAGACAGAGCACAGGCTAGCTAGAAAGTAGATATACAATGAAGTCCAGCAAAGCCAGAAGGGCGGAGCAGGCTTAAATAGGCCAATAAGGTCAAGTGACCAGCAAAGGAAAAAAAAAAACTAAGAGCAAGGTTC
The DNA here is from genome assembly GCF_046119375.1 of Phyllobates terribilis. Taxonomy (NCBI): domain Eukaryota; kingdom Metazoa; phylum Chordata; class Amphibia; order Anura; family Dendrobatidae; genus Phyllobates; species Phyllobates terribilis. The sequence goes on from NW_027362825.1 coordinate 2,283,040, forward strand.
TAACAGCAGTATCTTTGTAATACACATAACATAGCGTCTTTCCCTTATTTTCTGTATTTTCTTCCTCCATTCACCTTTTTTCCCTCTCTGCTCTGTATGAAGCCAAGGCCGTTCTGCTATGCTAGCAGCTGTAACTGGGCGCTTATCTGGCAGCGCGCATATTTCAGTTAACCATTTAAGTTCCTCCACATATCTACATACTTTTTCCTTCGGTCAACAAACTCAGTGCAACCTTTCCTCACATGTATTCACTACTTTCCAATATTTCAACATTCCATTGGTATCTGATATGTTACTCATAACCGTGGGTAGTGCCCCTAAGATGCAGACCTCCTCTATGTGTGCATCAGAGTTTGGATCTTTTAAAGTAAGGATCATCTGACCATTGTCCTGGAATTGGATTCTGGATTGGAATTTAGACAAGAGGTCTGCTCATAAAAGATTTACCTGGCAGATCGGGAATATGCCATTACTTCTGGAAATAGGCCAATTGGAATAGGTTTGGTGAAAGTGTGTTTGTTAGATCTGCCATCTACACCGATCAATATTAGATTATCGTTAGAAAATTGGACTGGGTCAGTTCAGTGGATTGATTTTAAAATGGAGTTGGCCGCCCCAGTGTCTACCATGAACTTAACCGGATGGATTCCCTCATTCCCTCCCACTGGGAGAACTACAGATGAACATAGCTCGGGGGTGATTACGGGCAGCATCACGATGGCAGACTCTGGTTGGCCTTCCTTTCAGAACGGGCGGTCCTGGGGAACATTTTCTCATGGCAAGTCCCGTGGGCCGGGTGTCCTCTTTCTGAATACGGGGACTTGCGTGGTGCACTGACCAGCAGGGGTGTGACAGTCTCTTTGGAAGTGTCCTGCTCGGCCACACCTCCAGTACTGAAGATGTGAATTCACTATTGGTCTTCTCTCGGGATACATTACTTGCTGATCAGGTACCACCATGAGGTAATAGTGGGGCTGTAAGGGAGGAGGATGATACCGGGGGAGCAAGGGGGGATACTGTGCTATGGGTACTGCGGGTGCAGCAATTACCATTGTACTGATTGTGGGGAGATCTTGGAGGTAGGGGAATACTGGAGGAGACCAGATTTCGGGTTTGATTGTGGGTTTGATTAATTGAGCAGCATAATCAACAAGATCCCTGTCGATGGCCAAGAGTCTTATCTCTCTCAATTTAGTTAGATGCATGGCAATACACTGCTTTATTGCTCCGACTATTATTTTGGCCGCAACCTCTTTTGGGCATCCAAAGATACCAGTGGAAATGAATGGCAGGGCTAGGGTTGGGGCCGCATGAAGCTGTGATGCGTATGCCAGGGTGTTTTGGATTGTTTCTTTAAGCAGGTGTTGTGACCTGGGTAAATCCAGGGGATCATATTTTGGTCCAACCGCATGTATAACAAACTGACATGATAGCTTTCCGGCTCTTGTAGCCACCACCTCTCCTTCTCTTAATGGTCCATGGTCACGGATGTAATCATTAGATGCAGCTTGTATTGTAGGTCCCACAATATGACATATCTGTGCAGCTAGCCCCCACCCATGCTGCAGTTTCGCATTTGCTGCGTTTACAATGATCCCAACCTGCTGTTGTGGTATACTCTCCATGCCTATTCTCAGTATAGTGGAGAAATTTGAAGGACTATTCAGTAAAACAGATGCCACTTCCTGATACTCGTGTCCATGTTCTATTTCCCCAGTTTGGGAGAGGGTGAATAGGGAAGAGTTCAGAGGACCCTGGGTCTCTCTGAATGGAGTATGGACCATGGCAGGGGCAGGTGGGGGTGGTGGTTTATAATACCCCCCGTCTACGTTAAGTAATGGGCAGGTTGGTGCTATAACACCGGGTTTACATGCTCCACAATTATAGCACGTCTTGCGCCATCCTGAATTAGTGACCCAACACACATTACAGAGCCAACCGTCTGGGTTATATGATGGTGGCTGACTCTCAGTGGGAAGTGCAGGGTATTTAATTTCATAAGGTATAAATTGCTCAGTTTCCGGATTCAGGGGCTGGGGTACTGCTACATTTGTGGGAGATGCTTCTTTTGGGGCTTTAGATTTGGATTGTGGACACATAATTTGGGAAGGGGGGGGGCTACTTCCTCCTGTACTTTTTCAACAGATCCTTCATCACAAATCTCATGTGCCACTTTCCTAAAGTTTTCAGCATCTTCCAACAATCCACAGTCAACTAATTTCCTCTATTGTGGCGAATTCCTTCGTCCCACAACACAGGCTGAAGCCTCCCCTCCACAGGAAAATGTAACACTTTAAACACTTTTGGCGCGTGCTTAAATTATCTTTTTCCCTTCTCGACTGATCATGATATTCTTCACATTCTCTCCCTCCCGTCTCTCTCTCTCCTCCTGGAGAGACAAATTCTTTCTGCTCCACAGAAACATTGATTATTCACTACAACTGACAAAAAGATCCTTAATTTGTGCACAGCAAAGTCTGGCCAGAGCTCTCAGCTGTTCCACTATTAACAACTCACCCCTCCCATTGGGGGAATTCTTTCACAGCACAATGAAAGGAGGAGCGCCTTTTGCATCAGCTTTGCAGCTCTTAGCAACTTAGCAGCGCTCCGGACACTCGATATACATATATCTACTTGCGTGTCCTACCCAATCTTCGATCACCTGCCGCAACTGAAGCTAACAATGTTCAGTCTCTTCTAAGGATTTTTGTCAGAAGCTGAGAAAGATTCACACAATATTCGCTTGTCAATCCGAGGTGATATTGCTTTGAAGTTAAATAATATCAGACTCCTAATGGGACTTCACCCCTTATAGTCTCACCTTTGACTACATCCAAAGAGGACATCCGGAGATACTGCAACAACCACACACCACGTGGAAACCACGCAAACGGTCAGTGTCACTAGTAAAGAACTTGTGCACTTACCATGGCTTTTTGTGGGGGATGATCAGTCCCAATTCCAGTGGGGGAGGCTGAAGGCAGGTCTCTCTTTGTGGACATCCAGAGGTGGAGGGGCGTCCCTGGTTAGGGATCCGAGTCACGGCACCAACTGTTAAGGGAGGGCAATAACCCTTCACGGTTGACCAAGTGAGTGTCAAATTATTAAATTATTATGTTGATTGCAATCCACAGAAAACCAAACGGAAACAATGTTCTGTATTGGGAGGTTTCAAAGAATCTCTGATCCCGTTTATTTTGCTAAGCATTTTATATTGTTTTGAGTATATCAAATAGCCAATCAACTCTACAGCCATACTACAATACTATAGGCTAACTGATGTGAGTACAATTATTACGGAAACACATATATGGTCATATTATCATTGTTAGTTTGAAGCACTATGGAAATTTTACAAGGTCAAACCTGGCCTAAACAAGTTAGATAACAGTGTCTGACAAAATGTCTCTTGAGAAAAAGTTAGTGTGAGATAAGTTCTATGCGAAGAGAAAGAAAGAATGTATGTTATGCAAGAAATGATAATAACATGATTTTAAAGCGAGTAGACAAAATGGAGTTTCTCTAGCTTGAGTATCAATATGTCCTTTACAAAATTAGTCTGGTGAACGCCTGACAAATCCCATGTGGTTTTGCAGTTCCACGGGTAAAATCTCTGTAGTATCCAGTTTTGGGCCTTTGGTATCTAAAAAAAAAACAGTTTGAGTGTGCACTCACTGTTCAGCCGCAAATCTATATATTTTAAAAAGTCTGGTAAACAATAACTGTAGTTTTGCCATTCCACGTAAAAAATCTCTATTATTAAGGTTTTGGTATTTTTTCCGTAAGGAAAAACAGTAATAGTTTCTCCCTGATTGTTCTGATTATTTAAGAAAGGGGGGTGTAGGCCAGAGAAATAGAACTGTGGTTTTCCTCTTCCACGGTTCTAATCTACTTTTTATTACCCTTTTTCCATTGATAGTGCAAGTGTAAGCTATTTTATTTCCTTTACAATGGGCAAGGCGCGTGGCAAGGTTCTTGGAACAGGACATTCTGGTGATGGTGCGTGCAGAGGACGGGGCCGTGGCTAAGGTGAAAATGTGCCCCAACCAACAGCCACATCTTCTCGCTCCCACTTCTTGACCGAATTACTAGGTAAGCACAGAACAACACCAGTATTGCGAACTGATCAGTGTGAACAGGTTATTAATTGGATAGCAGATAATACTTCCAGTTAACTGGGCACCACCACCTCCGGTCTGTCTTCCACACGGTCAACTCTTAGTAGCTGTGAGTCTCGACCGCATACTCCTACTCACCCTGATGCTCCTTCCTCCCATCATGCCGAGTGTCGTCAGCCAGCAATTGATCCCACACTTGGACACTCTGAAGAGCTGTACACTGGTCCATTTCCATATTTGTGCCCTCGCCTGCTACGCTTGAAGTAGTGGAAGAGGAGATCCCATGTAGTGATGCCCAAATATTTGAACAGCCACGGCCACAGGAAGTTGACGCTGGCAATTTGTCACAAGAGGTGGACGATGACGAGACACAATTGCCAGGAAGTGAGGAGGAGCATCGTGGTGAGCAAGTGGAAGTGGAGGAGGTGGTGGATGATCTAGTAACTGACCCAATGTGGCAGGAGGACATGCAGAGTGAGGCCAGCAGCACACAGGGGGAAGGAGGCAGAGTACCCCAACAGGCAGGAAGAAGCAGTGTGGTGGCCGCAGACAGAAGGCGGGCAACCGTTCCCTATAACACCAACACGAGGGATGTTGCCAGTACAAGCGGTAGGTCTTCCAGAGTCAGGAATTTTTTAAAGACTCTGCTGATAACCCCAAAAAGGCCATTTGTACCACCTGCCATGTCAGCATCAGCAGGGGTGACAAAACTACCCGCCTGACCACCACCAGCATGATCAGGCACATGGCAGCAAAGCACCACGACCAGTGTCAGCGGGTGTCACCACTGCTTCTTCCGCTGTTGTGCATGCAATAGAACCCCCTGTTGTGTGTGCAAGGCAATCCCTGTCCATACTGCATGTAAAGATGCCCCCTCCTCTCAGTCTTCACTTGTTATGGCAGTTTCTCAAGAAAAAGCATTAACGTCCACGTCCATGTCCCACCGCAGCATTCAATTGTCCATATCCCAGACCTTTGAACGAAAGCGGAAATTTGCAGCTAATGCCCCACAGGCCACAGTCCTAAATTCGCACATTTCAAGACTGCTTGAATTGGAAATGCTGCCTTTTAGCTGGTGGAGACGGAATCCTTCCGCAACCTTATGGCGGTGGCCGTCCCTCGGTACTCGGTCCCCAGCCGACACTATTTGGCCCGGTGTGCCATCCCCGCACTACACAAGCATGTGTCACAAAACATCTGCATTGCCCTCAACAACGCAGTTACTGGGAGAGTCCACCTGACAACGGACACGTGGACAAGTGCTTGTGGCCAGGAACGGTACAACTCCCTGATGGCACACTGGGTAAACATAGCGGAAGCCAGGACCCAGTCGGACCTTGGGACGGAACACATCCTCCCCACACCGAGGATTGCAGGCCCTATGTCAGTCAGAGTTGCCCCCACAGTGTACAGCTCCTGCGCATCATCCTCCTCCTCATGTTCAGCCTCCATCTCAGATATCACAACATCAGTTACAAGCTGGAAGCACTGCAGTACTGCCTCCGCCAAGCGGCAACAGGCTGTGCTGAAACTCATAAGCTTAGGTGATAAACCTCACACTGCTTGTGAGTAGTTTTGAGCCACCCCGGTAGTGTTCGAGTTCGGTTCGGTTCGTCGAACACCCGTATGTTCGCCGAACTGTTCGTCGAACTGTTCATCGAACACCTTCGAACACCGTTAAAACCAATGGCAGGCAAACAAAAACACATAGAAACACATAGAAAACACATAGAAAACACTTCAAAGGTGTCCAAAAGCCGACAAACTGCTCAGAAGACACAACTAACGAATGGAAAAATGACAAGTACATATAGTCATGCGAAAAGAAAAGAGGTGGAGGAGTAAAAGGAGGGGGAGACACAGATATAGGCATGTCATGCCATTCTAAAACCAAAAAAGTGCGAAGCCGACACGGCCAGTCCGTTCCTGCCCGTGCCACCTCCGTGTCGCCGGGTTTGTGCCAGAGCTGCGGTGGACCCTGACGGCCAGCCCCCCTCTCCCAATACTGGTGCCTGTCCGCTGGTGGGTCGAGCGAGCCCCCCTGCGGTGGAGGCAGGTCTAATCTTTTTAATTTAAATTGTCTCTCTAATTTGAATGAGTACACTTTAAATCCTTTTACAAGGATCTATTCGAGGGCAAGTCTCATGCCAGCAGCCGTGGTAATTCCAGCTCCAGTAGCGTCCACTAAAGCTGCTGCAGTTAAAAAGCTTTTATAAGGATCGAGCTTGGCGGACCACCGCAAGGTGTCCTACCGCCAGTCCCAGCCCCTGTGCCTTGGGGTGCCTCCCCGATGCTCTTCACTGAGTGTCCCGGGGGCCAGAACCATTTCCTTTGAAAAAATTAAGTGTCCAAGCTACAGGTGGTGTAGCTTGCTTAACAGCTGGGTTAATCCGCTGACTAGCAGACACTGCTACTAGGCACAAAGTATTGCTTGGGCTACATGCAGTTAAAAATTTGTAATTAGATACTCTCGTTGGATGCTGAGAAAGCATTCCATAGAGTCTCCTGGCACGCCATATATTATTCTCTTAAAATGCTTGGGGTTGGGGACCCTGCTATAGCCAAAATCATGGCCCTGTATCGCAATCCGTCAGCTAGGCTGAAGATAAATGGAACATTTTCATCACCTTTCATAATCACCAGTGGGACAAGGCAGGGATGTCCTCTGTCCCCTCTCTTATACATCCTAGTGATGGAGCACCTGCTCTCATCAATTCACGATAACCCCAATATTAGGGGGATTGAGGTGGGAAGCACCAAGTACAAGTGCTCTGCATTTGCTGATGATGTCCTAGTATATATCACTCAACCACATATATCCATCACTGCTGTTATGGCTGAAATAGATCACTTTGGTACATGGTCAAATTTTAAAATCAATGCAGCGAAGTCTGAGGCCCTCGATGTCTCCCTCCCCAAATCCATACAGGATTCCATCCAATCCAACTTTCCCTTTGCCTGGCCCTCACAGGGTATCAAATACTTAGGGATTCGTATTCATAGAGACCTCTCCGTCTATTTAATCTTAATTTTGGGCCCTTTATTGAACAACTCCATAGAGATCTTACTTCTTGAACGTTGAAGGATTTTTCCTCGTTCGGCAGAATAAATATACTAAAAATGAACGTCCTACCTAAACTCTTATACCTCTTCCAAACCATTCCTGTGGCAATTCCCTCAAATTTTTGGAAAAGACTACACAGTAGCTTTTGCAGATTTATCTGGGCAAGTGGGCGTCCACGCATTCGGGGGGACGTTCTGATCAGACACAAACAAAAGGGGGGCCTTAGCCTTCCGGATTGTAGAAGGTATTACATGGTAGGAGTAAGTAAGAAGTAGAATCCTGGACTTCTTCCATCATTCGGAGGGGAAATTGTGCTTCAAAATAGCTCAATCCATTTGTCCTAAAGCTCTTACCACTCTCCCATGGTGCGCCCATTTAATTGTCCCCTCTCTTGGTCTCATGTCATATATAGAGATGAGCGGTGTTCGACTAGAACTGTTCGCCAATCTCAAATTCGAGCTGTTTTGGGCGATGTTCGAGTTGTTCGACGAACCCGAACGATTTGCAAAAAATTCGGCTGTTCGAGGTTATGTTCGATAACTGTTCGTGCACCAAAAGCGTGTCCTGCATGTCTGGCGCTATTTAGAGCACCAATCATGCAGGGATTGTCTGCCACTCACTGTAATGCCACAGCCATGGTGGTTGTGGCATTACAGTGATTGCCCAAATCGATGGGAACAGTGCCAACAGTGAAACATGAAAAGCTGGCAATTCAGCAGCGGCATACACCGGTACCCGACAATTTAGAACCGAAAGAATAGAGCTTCACACATAGATTAGATAGATATAAACATGTCAGCCACATATATACGAAGTACAGTGAAAGTGCTGCTTACTGTACTTGTCATTTAGCGTAAAGGATTTATCAAAAAAAATAATAGTGTTTTCATGCACTGTCTCTTTAAAAAAGCCGGCCGGCAATTCAGCAGGGTACCCGACAATTTATAACAGACAGAATAGAGCTTCACACATAGATTAGATAGATAGAAACATGTCAGTCACATATATATGAAGTACAGTGATAGCGTTGGTTACTGTACTTGTCATTTAGTATTAAAATAAAGGATTTATTATTAAAAAAATTGGCGTGGGGTTCCCCTTAATTTTAGGCTCTAGCGGAGGTTAAGCAGACGGCTGGGGCAGATGTTTGAAGCCTGGGAAGGGGGTAATACCCACGGAGCTTCCCAGGCTACTAATATCAGCCCCCCAGCTGAATACATAGCCTTTACTAGCTATTAAAATGGGGGACCCCCCCAAAAAAATGACGTGGGGTCCCCCCTAATTTAATAGCTAGCAAAGGCTAGGCAGACAGCTGGGGGCTGATATTAATAGCCCAGGAAGGGAGCCATGAATATCGGCCCCCTCCCAGGCTAGAAACACCAGCCGTCAGCCGCCCCAGAAATGGCGCATTCATAGGATGCGCCAATTCTGGCACTTAGCCTCGCTATTCCACGCTGCCCTGGTGCGGTGGCAGGGGCTAATAGGGTTGGGGTTGATGTCAGCTTATAATGCCAGCTGACATCAAGCCCAGGTTAGTAATGGAGAGGCGTCTATAAGACACCCCCATTACTAACCCCATAGTCAAAGTTAAAAAAAACACAAACACCCAGAATAAAGTCCTTTAATTGAAATAAAGACACAATCCTTTATTGTTCTAAATTAAACCATACTTACCGTCACGCCCATTCCAGCTGAAGCCAACGATCTCCTGCAATAAAAGAAAAATAAAAAAGCAACCTCATCCTTACCTTTCCATGGTTCCCACGACAGCTTCAGCTCTGCTACATTGAGATGACAGGCTGGACCGCAGCAGAACGCTGCCATCCAGCCTGTCATCCCGCAGACACTGAGAAGCGCAGGCATGCTTGCGCTCTGCAGTGTCTGGCTGTGACGGCATCCAGATGAGCCGAGTTCATGTCCAATGAACTCGGCGCACCTCATGCACGTCACTGACAGCGTGGGAGAATTCTCCTGCACTCAGCACTTCAGCGTGAGAATTCTCCCACGCTGTCAGTGACGTACATGAGGTCAGCTGAGTTCATTGGACATGAATGAGCTCACCTCATGCACTTCACTGACAGCGTGGGAGAATTCTCACGCTGAAGTGCTGAGTGCAGGAGAATTCTCCCACGCTGTCAGTGACGTGCATGAGGTGCGCCGAGTTCATTGGACATGAACTCGTCTCATCTTTATGCCGTCACAGCCAGACACTGCAGAGCGCAAGCATGCCTGCGCTTCTCAGTGTCTGCGGGATGACAGGCTGGATGGCAGCGTTCTGCTGCGGTCCAGCCTGTCATCTCGATGTAGCAGAGCTGAAGCTGTCGTGGGAACCATGGAAAGGTAAGGATGAGGTTGCTTAATTATTTTACTTTTATTGCAGAAGACATTGGCTTCAGCTGGAATGGGCGTGATGGTAAGTATGGTTTAATTTAGAACAATAAAGAATTGTGTGTTTATTTCAATTAAAGGACTTTTTTCTGGGTGTTTGTGTTTTTTTTAAATACTTTACTAGAAATTCATGGCGGTCATGTCTAATATTGGCGTGACCCAATGAATTTCGGGCTTAGGGCCAGCTGATAATGCCAAGCTGGCCCTAACCCCTTTATTACCCAGTGAGCCACCGCACCAGGGCCCTGGATGAGTTGGGTACAGCGCCAGAAGATGGCGCTTCTATGAATGCGCCATTTTCCGGGGTGACTGCGGACTGCATTTTGCAGCGGGGGGGACCCAGAAAGCTAGGGCCTCCCTGCGCTGCAGATTCCAGCCCCCATCTGCCTAGTTGTACCTGGCTGGACACAAAAATAGGGCGAAGCCCCACGTATTTTTTTTTTAAATTATTTCATGAAATTCATGAAATAATTAAGAAGAAAAGGGCTTCCCTATATTGTTGTGTCCGGCCAGGTACAAATAGGCAGCTGGTGGTTGGGGGCAGCCTGTTCCTGCCTGCTGTACCTGGCTGGACACAAATATAGGGCGAAGCCCCACGTCAACTTTTTTTTAATTATTTCATGAAACTAGATGGTGGCCCGATTCTAACGCATCGGGTATTCTAGAATATGTATGCGGCAGACCCGACGCAATCAGCAGAGCGGTGTTTAAATTTGGCGCCAAAATCGCTGACTGGTCGCGGCCAGCAACCGCGACCAATCAGCAAAGCGGTGTTGAAATTTGGCGACTATATCGCTGATTGGTCACGGCCGGCGGTCACGACTAATCAGCAGAGCGGGGTTTAAATTTTGCGCCAATAATGCTGATTGGTCGCGGTCGCGACCAATCAGCAAAGCGGTGTTTACATTTTGCGTCAATAATGCTGATTGGTTGCCGTCACAACCAATCAGCAAAGCGGTGTTTAAATTTGGCGCAAATAATGGTGATTGGTCACGACCGCGACCATTCAGCAGAGCGGTGTTTAAATTTGGCGGCAACAATGTTGATTAGTCGCGGCCGGCGGTCGCGACCAATCAGCAGAGCGGGGTTTAAATTTGGCGCCAAAATCGCTAATTGGTCGCGGCCGGCAACTGTGACCAATCAGCAGAGCGGGGTTTAAATTTGGCGCCAATACTGCTGATTTGTCGTGGCCGGCAACCGTGACCAATCAGCCGAGCAGGGTTTAAATTTGGCGCCAATACTGCTGATTGGTCGCGGACGGCGACCGCGATCAATCAGCAGAGCGGTGTTTAAATTTGGCGCCAATAATGCTGATTAATCGCGGCCGGCATCCGCGACCAATTAGCAGAGCGGAGTTTAAATTTGGTGCCAATCTCGCTGATTGGTCGCGGCTGGAGTCCGCGACCAATCAGCAGAGCGTTGTTTAAATTTGGCGCCAAGCTCGCTGATTGGTCGCGGCCGCTATTTAAATGTGGCGCCCAAATCGGTGATTGGTCGCGGGCAGCGTCCGCGACCAATCAGCAGAGCGGTGTTTAACTTTAGCGCCAAGATCACTGATTGGTCGCGTGCGGAGAGCGCGACCAATCAGCTAATCGTATTGGTGAGGACCGGGGAGCGCCACTGCCTGGTTGGATACTTCCGCTGCGAGAACCCGGGACATGAGCGACTGGTCACAGCAGAAGTATCCCGACCCGCAGCGCAGCTCCCCGGTCCTCCCTTGACACCCTAGCCGCTGATGTCCCCACAGTATCCGCATGGTGTTACAAAGATCCGGACATTTGTGTTAAAAATCGCTTATTGGTCGCTGGCGCTGCCAGCGACCAATCACCGATTTGGGCGCCAAATTTAAATATCGGCCGCAACCAATCACCGATCTTGGCTCCACATTTAAACACCGCTGAGCTGATTGGTCGCCGACGCTGGGCGCGACCAATCACCGATTTTGGCGCCACATTTAAATAGCGTCCGCGACCAATCAGTACAGCGGTGTTTAAATGTGGAGCCAAGATGGGTGATTGGTCGCGCCCGATATTTAAATTTGGCGCCCAAATCGGTGATTGGTCGCGAGCAGTGCCAGCGACCAATCAGCGATTTTTAACACAAATGTCCGGACCTTTGTAACACCATGCGGATACTGTGGGGAGATCAGCAGCTAGGGTGTGAAGGGAGGACCGGGGAGCGGCGCTGCGGGTCGAGATACTTCTGCTGCGAGTACCCGCTCATGTCCTGGGTTCTCGGAGCGGAAGTATCCAACCAGGCAGCGCCGCTGACATCCATGCGGCTAGGGTGTGAAGGGAGGACTGGGGAGCGGCGCTGACATCCAATTGGTCGCGGCCGCTATTTAAATGTGCCGCACAAATCGGTGATTGGTCGCCGTCTTGACCGCGACCAATCACTGATCTTGCCGCCAAAGTTAAACACTACTGTGCTGATTGGTCGCGGACGCTGCCCGCGACCAATCACCGATTTGTGCGCCAAATTTAAATATCAGCCTCATGCACGTCACTGACAGCGTGGGAAAATTCTCCTGCACTCAGCGCGAGAATTCTCCCACGCTGTCAGTGACGTACATGAGGTGAGCCGAGTTCATTGTCGGCTCATCTGGATGCCGTCACAGTCAGACACTGAGGAGCGCAAGCATGCCTGCGCTTCTCAGTGTCTGCGGGATGACAGGCTGGATGGCAGCGTTCTGCTGCGGTCCAGCCTGTCATCTCGATGTAGCAGAGCTGAAGCTGTCGTGGGAACCATGGAAAGGTAAGGATGAGGTTGCTTTATTATTTTTTTTTTATTGCAGGAGATCATTGGCTTCAGCTGGAATGGGTGTGATGGTAAGTATGGTTTAATTTAGAACAATAAAGGATTGTGTCTTTATTTCAATTAAAGGACTTTATTCTGGGTGTTTGTGTTTTCTTTTAACTTTGACTATGGGGTTAGTAATGGGGGTGTCTTATAGACGCCTCTCCATTACTAACCTGGGCTTGATGTCAGCTGGCATTATAAGCTGACATCAACCCCAGCCCTATTACCCCACTGCCACCGCACCAGGGCAGCGTGGAAGAGCGAGGCTAAGTGCCAGAATTGGCGCGTCCTATGAATGCGCCATTTCTGGGGCGGCTGACGGCTGGTGTTTCTAGCCTGGGAGGGGGCCAATATTCATGGCTCCCTTCCTGGGCTATTAATATCAGCCCCCAGCTGTCTGCCTAGCCTTTGCTAGCTATTAAATTAGGGGGGACCCCACGTCATTTTTTTGGCAGGGTCCCCCATTTTAATAGCTAGTAAAGGCTATGTATTCAGCTGGGGGCTGATATTAGTAGCCTGGGAAGCTCCGTGGGTATTACCCCCTTCCCAGGCTTCAAACATCTGCCCCAGCTGTCTGCTTAACCTCCGCTAGAGACTAAAATTAAGGGGAACCCCACGCCAATTTTTTTAATAATAAATCCTTTATTTTAATATTAAATGACAAGTACAGTAACCAACACTATCACTGTACTTCATATATATGTGACTGACATGTTTCTATCTATCTAATCTATGTGTGAAGCTCTATTCTGTCTGTTATAAATTGTCGGGTACAGATGCTGAATTGCCGGCCGGCTTTTTTAAAGAGACAGTGCATGAAAACACTATTATTTTTTTTAATAAATCCTTTACACTAAATGACAAGTACAGTAAGCAACACTGTCACTGTACTTCATATATATGTGACTGACATGTTTCTATCTATCTAATCTATGTGTGAAGCTCTATTCTGTCTGTTATAAATTGTCGGGTACAGATGCTGAATTGCCGGCCGGCTTTTTTAAAGAGACAGTGCATGAAACCACTATTATATTTTTTAATAAATCCTTTACACTAAATGACAAGTACAGTAAGCAACACTGTCACTGTACTTCATATATATGTGACTGACATGTTTCTATCTATCTAATCTATGTGTGAGGCTCTATTCCTTCTTGTCTAAATTGTCGGGTACCTGTGTATGCCGCTGCTGAGTTGCCGGCCGGCTTTTTTAAAGAAAGCGTCTTCTGAGCAGTTTGTCAGCTTTTGGACACCTTTGAATGTGTTTTCTATGTGTTTCTATGTGTTTTTGTTTGCCTGCCATTGGTTTTAACGGTGTTCGACGGTGTTCTAAGGTGTTCGACGAACAGTTCGACGAACAGTTCCTCGAACATCCCGGTGTTCGACGAACCGAACCGAACCCGAACACTACGGGGGTGGCTCAACACTAGTCATATATTACTTATGCCACTGCTTTGGCTTTGAGATCCCAGAAAAAAGCTTATCCTCAATCGACCCCCAGGGCCCCTTGCTCCCGATTTCAGATAATCCAGATTTCCCACCAGGACTATCTGCAAATAGATTTCTCGGTTCCAATAAATCCCATCCGATATTATTTTCTCATGTCATCTCCAATACTTCGCTGCTCCCCCTCAATGACTTGTTACATGGAAGAGCCACTTCCCCGAAGGCTAATTTTGAATATAGCCAGTTGCAACACTTCTATTCAACTGTGAAGAAGCGCACACATCTTCATAGAGATCTCACAAACTTTGAAAAATTGAGCCTATCATTGTCACCCCCTACACACTCCATCTCCCTACTGTATAATCTCCTCATTGCCCAGGTAACTGACAATAGGCCAGGACTGCGGTGCATGGGAAAGGGAACTGGGGAAGTCCTTCTCTGACTCACAATGGGATAAATGTTTATTCCTAAAACATAAAACCTCAAAAGGGTCTAAAGCTCAGGAAACCTCCTTCAAAATTATCTCTAGATGGTACCGGGTACCAGCAGTCCTTCATAGATGGTATCCATTGGTCTCAGATAGATGTTGGAGATGTGGGGAGGGGGAAGGGACAATGTCACACATATGGTGGGCATGCCATATAATAAATGCATTTTGGGCAAAGGTGGTTCCCATGATTGAGAAAATAACTGGTTTGACTATCCCTAATACGCCAGAAGTCCTCCTTTTCTCAATGTTACCAATAAGTAAATGTAGCTATAAAAGGTCATCAATAGGCTACCTAATACAGGCGGCTAAGAATGTCATTCCACGACACTGGAAAAGCAGAGACCCACCCACTGTGGGCTGATGTTGATAGATACTGTGTGATTTGGAGGGATTGGATTGATTTTCAAAACTCTGACGCCTACCATCTAGCCCCCAACTAAAGTTATCCATGATGTCGGCACAACAATGATCATAATCACACTCTATTGATTGGTGGTCTGTCGTGGTCCGCTCCCTCTCTCTCTATCTTTCATATGGAAAAATACATGATTGATCTGGATATTGATGGAAAACCCTCCCTGTACCCCCCAATGTACTGTCGTTATGCATAGATTTATAGTTATACTACCCATTTTACTATGTATATTGTATTTTCTTGTACTTTTTCAACACAGAAATAAAAAAAAAATTTTATTTGAAAAAAAAATTGTAATTAGATCTACAGGCGGTGGCTACTCCGCTGACTAGCAGACACTGAAGCTTTGGAGCAGACCTCTGATTCCTAGGCTATAGTATGAGTAAACAGCTCTTCAGACTCAACCATCTGTGCTACCCCAAGCCATAGTGTATGTAGTTTCTTGCGGTTAAAAGGGGGGGGGAGACCCGACCCACCTGGAATTGACGATGGCAACGTCATGTAAAACACAGCAAGGGGACTCCAAAAAGAGTTTCCATTTTTTCCCAAAATTGTGGCACAGACACCACTTAAGTGGCATCAATTGTCCCAGAGTTGCTTAAAATGGTTGGTGAGGTCATTTTCCAAAATCCTCAAGCTTTTAGTCTCCCCAGAATGACACAGGTGGGGCAGATGGTGGTTGTCCCAGCCCGCTAGGCCGCATTGTAGCACAGTGAGCTTCGAACTGCAACTTATGCTTCATATCCATGTGACGGTTCATGCATGAAGTACTCAAACTATGGATTTTTTGGCCTCTATTTAGCTTTTGGTGACAAATGTTACAGATAAGACGAGTTGGGTCATCCTTATCGATCTGAAAAAATGCACAGGCTATGCAAGGTTTAGAGCCCATGCGACTCTGCTACTAGCAATACTATCAAATGATTGGCTGGGTTAGATGCAGAGCGTCTGGGTTGGTTGGAGGTCCTCACAGTCTGCCTAGGCTAGATGCAGCTAAAAATTATTATTAAATACACATGCGGTGCAGCTTGCTTCGCAGCTGGGCTAATATGCCCAAAGTATTGGTAGACTCTATACTAAATAAGGAAGGATTCACTGACTGTGGTGGCCCCTCCATGGGCCGTGGCGATTGGTGGAGATTTGGTGGATGATTAGAGGAGAAAGCTCCTTAATAGAGAAAGTTGGTGGATTTATACTTTAAATACATGTGTACCAGCGGGTTTAAACATCAGACATGATTTGAAGTATCATTATGAATGATCATTTATAGATTATTATTATTATTATATATGTTCCTTTTTTTTTCTTTTCTTTTTCTTTTGGATTATTTACATTTATATGCATTGTTTCTATGCTATACGATTTTAACATGGTATGTGTGTTTACATTTCTGATTAACTCAGCCTTGAACAGGTGCATAGCAGGACATGACATATAAATACCACTTCCTTGCTGTTTTTTTGCAATGCAATGATTAAGAACCTTTAGTTCGAAACGCGTTTGCTGTTCTTCTCCAAGGTGGACTTTTAAAATATTTTTTGTATGACCCAATAAAAAGTGGATTTTAGAAGATTTGTTCAGCTGGATCTTCCTAGTTCCTCATGTTCGTCTTGTAGCACTCCTGGCTCCGTGCTGTTGATCTTCTAGGTGGGTGAGCTGATTTTTTTCCTTTCTTTTCTACCATGTGGCGATTGGTCATCCACTTTCGCTGCCCCTTACTCAACGAATTCACAAACATCTCCTGTCGGTTTGGAGTCCCATTATGCCCAACCAAAAACATAGGCCCCACAACTAAAAAAAATCGTTCTTAGGCATCGAAATCGACACCACAGCAAGGTTGTTCCGCCTCCCATGGGAAAAAATACCAAAACATTACACCTGATCTAGGTTTTTTGCGCAGTATGGAAAGTAACACTACAGCAGATGCAAGTATTACTAGGTCTCCTCGTGTTTGCGAACCGGGTGATGCCAGTCGGAAGGGTTTTTTCTCTTCATTTATCGCCCGCAACAAAAGGGGCATCTAAACCGAGTCATACAATCAGAATCAGCAGGCAACTACGGGCGGACTTAGAGGTGTGGAAAACCTTCTTATAATCATTCAACAGTCTAACATTCAACTAAGATTATTCACCGGGGCGGCAGAATCAGGCGGATATGCAGCGATACTAAGTAACCAATGGTGCACAAGCTTATGGCCTCCGTATTGGGCAGAACAAGTGCTGACAAAAAATCAGACAGTCTTGCAACTGTTTCCTATAGTGGTAGCAATAGAAATATTGGGTGCGCGTCTGGCTAACAAAAATATACTCTTCATAACAAAAAACACCAGCCTAGCGCACTGCATTAATAATATGGCATCATCGTCTCTCCCAGTGCTAGGCCTACTATGCCCGCTAGCATTCCTGTGCCTAAAACACAATGTATGGGTCTGCGCTAGCCACGATGCTGAGGGGTCTAACGCTGCTGCTAACGCTTTATCAAAATTCAATTGGCAGATTTTCACAGAGCTCCTCCCCAACACCAACCCATCGGGCAACAGTTGCCCAGCCTCCCTATGGGATCTAGTGGAGAATAGTTGATGCCATTAATCAGAGCGTCAGTTGCCCCGTCAATGTGACAAGCATACAGTAAGGCATGGGAACAGTGGACACGATTAGTAGCAGGCAGACGGGTTGACCAATTTGAACAAGCCAGATTACAAGTCACCATAGAATTTCTCCACCAGCTAATGATGAGGGGCATATCAGGGGCGTCAGCGCAGCGGTGGCTGACCAGAGTAGCATTTCACTTCCAGCTACTGAATTGGGGATATGTGACAAAGAGATTCATCATCAGACAATCCATAAAAGGGTGGAAAAAGGGTCAGCCAAGTCAGGAGTGTAGACGTCCCATCCCGTGTCACTAAAACTGATTTCTCACATCATATCCCTAACACCATTAACATGATACTCACAATTCGAAGCAACACTACTGTCTACTGTATTTGCAATCGCCTTCTTTGGGGCGCTATGCATAAGCGAATTAGTCCCTCAATCCAAAATTAACACCAGTGGAGGCTTATTACACCAGGATGTTGTCATAGCCAATAATGCAATACGTCTACGCATACGCCAATTGAAAACGGTTCCAGCGGGCAGGGGCACTTGGGTACTTCTACAACCCACAAATGGTACGCTGAATCTGGTAACAATAGTAAAAACATATATAACCATCAGATCACAAAGTAATTTCTTCCTATCACACATTGATGGAACGCCATTATCAAGATAACAGTTCCAAGCTATATTTAATAAATGCATAACATCGGCAGGGAACCACCCCAAAGATTATGGGACACACTCATTCCGCATAGGCGCGGCCACGGAAGCAGCAAGAGCAGGACTGTCAGAAACGGAAGTTCAGAGGATAGGGAGATGGCGATCCACGTGTTTGGCAAGATACATAACACCGGACTTGTTATCCTAACGTTGTTTGTTTCATTTACAAGTGACGCTAAGCCAACAGTGTGGGTGATAGGCCACTCGTATATATATTGTGCAGAAAAAAGGGCGAAAATCTGCCCAGGAGGGAGGAAATTTGAGTTTAATAACACATATTTGAACAGGAGAGGTATTAGAGGCCTGCAATGGCCACATGTACTAATGGAGGTAATAAAGGTAGGGAGAGAGGCAAGAGGTCCGGTCATCTTAGTTATACAGGCCGGGGGAAACGACCTAGGTCATCACAAGAGCGCATAACTAATGGCAATAATGAAACTAGACACTAAGCGCTTCAGAAAATTTTTCACAAAAATAGTCAGAGATTGTGCCGAGCGCGGTATGGCAAGGTGCCCGAGACATCACGGCCATCAAACGGACAAGGCGGCTAATAAATATTTGGATGCCAAAATTTATAAGAGACAGAGGCGGACAACTGGAAGGAGATAAAGCAGGCCTCATACTGCCCGACTGTGTTCACTTAATGGATATTGGACTGGACATATTCCTGTCAGGACTCCAGGACGGAGTGGAACAAGCGTTAAGAGTGATGAATGGGGGTCAGAGTCCTGCATACGAGTATGCAGGATCCTCCGTGGCCTGGAAATAGAAAGGACATGTTGGAGAGTTACACTTGTTGGCCAACTTGCTGTTGTGGAGGCTGGAGACACAGGGCATGCTGCAACAAGCTGAATAATTTTAGAAATAAAATGTCTTTCTAATGTAATGAGTATAAACAGTTAATAAAGCTGTGACCGATCCTCACCTATCCAGTTGTAAGAGTTACATGATTGTATTGTCAATGAAAGGGGGGCGGTAGGGGGCTGAGCGTCTGGGTTTGGTTGGGGGTCAAAACAGTCTGCCTAGGCTAGATGCAGTTAAAAATCATTATTAGATACACAGGCGGTGCAGCTTGCTTCGCAGCTGGGTTACTATGCTGACTAGCAGACACTGAAGCTTTGGAGCAGACCTCTGAGTAAACAGCTCTTCAGACTCAACCATCTGTGTTACCCCAAGCCATAGTGTATGTAGTTTCTTACGGTTAAAAAGGGGGGGGGGGACCAACCCACCTGTAATTGTCGATGCCAACATCACGTAAAACTCAGCAAGGGGACTCCAAAAAGAGTCTCCATTTTTTCCCAAAATTGTGGCACAGACACCACTTAAGTGGCATCAATTGTCCCAGAGTTGCTTAAAATGGTTGGTGAGGTGATTTTACCAAATCCTCAAGCTTTTAGTCTCCCCAGGATGACACAAGGGTAGAAAAGTCCTTGCGGATCCTTGATTTGTTCATCTTTATCAACGTGAGTCTGTCTACATTGTCAGTGGACAGCCGCGTCCACTTATCTGTCAGCACACCTCCAGCAGCGCTGAACACACGTTCAGAGAGAACAAAAATTATTATTAATTTGAAAGCTGGTGGAGCTTAGTATAGATGGCCTAATAGAATGAGTACCACACACTGCTACTATGCCCAAAATTATTTTCCAGGCAAGATGCAGCTAAAAATTATTAGTAATTTGAAAGCTGGTGGAGCTTAGTATAAATGGCATTACAGAATAAGTACCACACACTGATACAGGCCCAAAATTATTTTCCAGGTTAGATGCAGCTAAAACTTATTATTAATTTCAAAGCTTAAAATGGTTGGTGAGGTGATTTTAACAAACCCTCAAGCTTTTACTCTCCCCAGGATGACACAGGGGTAGAAAAGTCCTTGCGGATCCATGATTTGTTCATCTTTATGAAAGTGAGTCTGTCTACATTGTCAGTGGACAGCCGCGTGCGCATATTTGTTAGCAAACCACCAGCAGCGCTGAACACACATTCAGAGAGAACGCTGGCTGCGGGTCATGACAAGATCTCAAAGGCGTGAGTGGCGAGCTCCGGCCATTTATCCAGATTGGAAGCCCAAAAAGAGCAAGGGTCCAGTGACACAGTCAAGGCTTCGATGTTCACTTGGAGATACTCCTGTACCATTGTCTCTAGGCGTTGACTATGTGTCTGACTTCTTGTCTCCTGTGGCCTTGCAAAGGATGGGCTAAAAAAGTGGTGAAAGGATTCCGCAAAATTGCTGTTACCAGCAGATACTGTGTTTCTGTTACGGTTTGAGTGCTGAAGACTCGACAGTCTCACGGTTGGCAAGTTAGAACTGTGAGATTCACTACGTGCACCACTGGTATTTTGTGGAAAAGCACATGTAAGATTCTGCAACAGTCTCTGCTGATACTCCTGCATGCGTGAATCCCTTTCTATGGCAGGAATTATTTTGGCAAATTTACTTTTGTACCGGGGATCTAAGAGTGTGGCAACCCAGTAGTCAGGATTATTTCGAATTCTGACAATTCGAGGGTCATGTTGCAGGTAGTGCAGCAAGAAGGCAATCATGTGTCTTGCGCATCCAGGAGCACCAAGTCCCTGTTGTGTTGGTGGCGGGGTAAGAATCATGCTTCCTTACTCTGCCCTCTCCCCCCAGCCTCGCACAACAGAAATGTGATCAAGGTCTCCCTCATCTGATGAGTCTTCCATGCCCATCGCCAGTTCGTCCTCCACTTCTTCCTGGGTTCCTGCACCTTCCTCACTAGTTTGGCTGCTACCTTGCGCCGTGGTTAATCCCTCTCCCCCACAATACCATGCCTGCTGCCTTGGTGCTGCCGACCGTCTGGACCTTGCAGATGTTAACCCTTCCGCATACAACTCCTTCTCCTCTACTTCCTCCACCTCCTCTTGTCCCACCACCTGACTCCGAATTCTGTTTAACATGTGCAGCTAAAAATTATTAGTAATTTGAAAGCTGGTGGAGCTTAGTATAGATGGCCTAATAGAATGAGTACCACACACTGCTAATATGCCCAAAATTATTTTCCAGGCAAGATGCAGCTAAAAATTATTAGTAATTTGAAAGCTGGTGGAGCTTAGTATAGATGGCCTAATAGAATGAGTACCACACACTGCTACTATGCCCAAAATTATTTTCCAGGTAAGATGCAGCTAAAAATTATTATTAATTTCAAAGCTGGTGGAGCTTGGTATAGATGGCCTAATACAATGAGTACCACACACTGCTACTATGCCCAAAATTATTTTCCGGGCTAGATGCAGCTAAAAATTATTAGTAATTTGAAAGCTGGTGGAGCTTGGTATAGATGGCCTAATAGAATGAGTACCACACACTGCTAATATGCCCAAAATTATTTTCCGGGCTAGATGCAGCTAAAAATTATTAGTAATTTGAAAGCTGGTGGAGCTTAGTATAGATGGCCTAATAGAATGACTACCACACACTGCTTTTATGCCCAAAATTATTTTCCAGTCAAGGTGCAGCTAAAAATTATTAGTAATTTGAAAGCTGGTGGAGCTTAGTATAGATGGCCTAATAGAATGACTACCACACACTGCTCATATGCCCAATATTATTTTACAATCAAGATGCAGCTAAAAATTATTATTAATTTCAAAGCTGGTGGAGCTTGGTATAGATGGCCTAAAACAATGAGTACCACACACTGCTACTATGACCAAAATTATTTTCCGGGCTACATGCTGCTAAAAATTATTATTAATTTCAAAGCTGGTGGAGCTTGGTATAGATGGCCTAATACAATGAGTACCACACACTGCTACTAAGCCTAAAATTATTTTCCGGGCTGAATGCAGCTAAAAATTATTAGTGGTTTGAAAGCTGGTGGAGCTTAGTATAGATGGCCTTATACAATGAGTACCACACACTGCTACTATGCCCAAAATTATTTTACAGGCAAGATGCAGCTAAAAATTATTATTAATTTCAAAGCTGTTGGAGCTTAGTATAGATGGCCTAATAGAATGAGTACCACACACTGCTAATATGCCCAAAAGGTTTTACTTGGCTAAGTGCAGTAAAAAATTTTGTATTACATACACAGGTGGTGTAGCTTGCAACACAGATAGGCTACTCCACTGACTAACACACACTGCAAGAGCCCCAGAAGGATTTGCTTAGCTAGATTTAGCCAAATGCTGTGAAAAACACTTGCACAGCACTTAAACAGACCTGCCTGGCAAAAAAGTGATAGGAACTGATGTTAACTAGCCCTCAAAAGGGCTGCAATTACAACTAGTCACTACTCCCAACCTATCTGTCTATTTAAGAGCACAGACCTGCCTGCTAAAAGTCGTAGGAAATGCTGGAACCTAGCCCTCAAAGGACTGCAATTAGAACTAGTTCCTACTCCCTAAAACTATCTGTCTGTTTAAGAGCAAATTCTCTTGCAATTCACACAGTTACATAATATAGCACCCACAGCAGCAGCGGTGCCGTCTAACACTCAGCTGCAGCAGTGAGAAAATGGTGGAGATGTGGAAAATGGCTGGGTCTTATAGGGCAAGGACATGTGACATACACAGCCAATGACACATGCCCTTGCTTGTGTGAAAAAATGCACTGATAGGCTGACAGACTGCAGCTCCCCACTGTAAATGCGGGAAAGAGAAAAAAAATGAAGATCTTCATTATTTCTGCAGAGATCCATCCCATGCCCCTCCCTCCGCACCGCTGTACGCTCAAACTGTGTATTAACATTTATTATCAGCATTACTGTGAAAAAATCCAGTTACGATTTTGGTGCACTAACAGTTATCGAACATAACCTCGAACAGCCTGATTTTTTTCAAATCGTTCGGGTTCGTCGAACGGCTCGAACACCGCCCAAAACAACTCAAATTTGAGATTGGCAAACAGTTCGATTCGAACACCGCTCATCTCTTCTTGTGAGCTGTGGACAGCTGTGAAAGAGCAGGCAGATCTGTGGCTGAGACCGCTGAACCTACATCCAGGCATGGTCGTGTGTGACAATGGCCGTAACCAGGTGGCGGCTCTGAGGCGAGGCGAGATCACACACGTACCATACCTGGCTCATGTGCTTAACCTCCTCGTTCAGCGGTTTCTTAAATCGTACCCTGAGTTGCCAGATCTGCTCGTCAAAGTACGCCGCCTGTCAGCTCATTTTCGCAAATCGGCTACAGCTTCCGCCGCCCTTGCTGTGTTGCAGCAGAGTTTGCAGCTTCCGGCACACCGACTGGTGTGTGATGTCCCCACACATTGGAACTCTACCCTCCACATGTTGCAAAGGATTTGTGAGCAGAAGAGAGCAGTTGTGGAGTACCAGCTGCAACAAGGCCGTCGATATTCAGGTCAGACTCCACACATAAGACCTCATGAGTGGACCTGGATGTCTGACATATGTACCATCCTGACAAACTTTGAGGAGGCCACCAAGATGGTGAGTGGCGATGACGCCATCATTAGTGTCAGCATCCCACTTGTCTGTCTTTTGCAACGCTCTCTGCAGAGAATTAAAGAGGAGGCATTGCAGCCAGAGTATGATGACATGGATCAAGAAGCCATAGTGGGCGATTACACACAGCCCAGCCTCTTCTCATCCCAATGTGCATTGGGGGACAATGAGGGAGAGGAGGAGAGAGAACAGGAGCAGTTATCATGCGCAGTAGACGGTAGTACCTGTACAAGTATCATACTGTCGGTTCAGCGTGGGTGGCCTGAGGACAGGGGGGAGGAGGAGGAGGAGGAGGAGGAG
Organism: Phyllobates terribilis; assembly: GCF_046119375.1. Taxonomy (NCBI): domain Eukaryota; kingdom Metazoa; phylum Chordata; class Amphibia; order Anura; family Dendrobatidae; genus Phyllobates; species Phyllobates terribilis. Next base: position 2,306,812 of record NW_027362825.1, read on the forward strand.
GAGAGCATGGTCAGTCGTCATCTTGGTGAGGACACGGAAATCTTGCCCGTTACCAGTTTGGCATGCATAGCTGACTTTATGTTACGCTGCCTTAACCGTGACCCTCGCGTTGTCAAAATGTTGGGTGACATTTATTACTGGTTGGTGACACTTGTAGACCCCCGCTACAAGGAGAACTTTCACTCTCTTATTCCTGAGGTGGAGAGGTCTACAAAAATGGGCCAGTACCAGAAGGGCCTTGCTGCAGAACTGTTAAAAAAATTCCCATCTGAACACGCTAGCGGCAGAGGTCACAGTTCGTTGACCAACCAAAGCGTACAAGCGAGAGACAGGCAACACCAATCCAGCAGAGGCAGTGGAACACTGTCAATGTTCTGGGACAGTTTTCTCAGACCCTCCCTTCGGACAGACCCTGAGGCGCTGGGTACTCTCACATAGAGTGGAAAGTTTCAAAAGATGGTTAGGGAGTACCTTGCCGACCGTACCAGCTTCCTCCGTGATTCCTCTGTGCCTTTTAATTATTGGGAATCCAAGCTGGACACTTGGAATGAACTCGCTCTGTACGCCTTGGAGGTCCTGGCCTGCCCTGCTGCTAGCGTGTTATCGGAGTGTGTTTTTAGTGCCGCTGGGGGAATTATAACTGATAAGTGCACTCACCTGTCAACTGACAATGCTGACAAGCTGACCCTTATCAAAATGAACAAGGGCTGGATTGGGCCAGACTTCTCATCACCACCAAATGACGACAGAGTAACATAAAGTCAAATCCACTCTGTTATTTCGGGAGGTGTAATAATATGCACCGCTTCACACCCACACATGGGTATAGGCTTCCTCATTTCGGCTGTTTTATGTTCTTCTCCTTATCCTCAGCCTCCACCACCACTATACCACCAGGGTGACCGTGGTCCATGTTGCCATTATTGAAAGTTCCTCCGTCCTTATTTTTGTCAGCTTTTGCTTGGAAGGCATAAGCAAAGACTGTGGGAGACCCACTCCCCAATAATGGGAATAATATTTTTAAGATGCTGTACTGTGTGGCTCTTGTAAGGGGCATTAAAACCGTCTTGTTATACGCCTCTGACCTCCACGTCTCTTCTGAGGGGCATTAAAACCGTCTTGTTATACCACTCTGACCTCCACGTCTCTTGTAAAGGGCATTAAAAGCATCTTGTTAAACCACTCTAACCTCCACGTCTCTTCTGAGGGGCATTAAAACCGTCTTGTTATACCACTCTGACCTCCACGTCTCTTCTGAGGGGCATTAAAAGCATCTTGTTATACTACTCTGACCTCCACGTCTCTTTTAATGGGCATTAAAAGCATCTTTTTATACCACTCTGACCTCCACGTCTCTTGTAAGGGGCATTAAAAGCATCTTGTTATACCACTCTGAACTCCACATCTCTTGTAAGGGGCATTAAAAGCGTCTTGCTATACCACTCTGACCTCCATGTCTCTTGTAAGGGGCATTAAAAGCATCTTGTTATACCACTCTGACCTCCACATCTCTTGTATGTGCAACATACCTGGCGGCGTCCTTGCATAGTGGTCCATCTCCCACTGTGCAGGAGCGCGCACTTGTTCTCCTGTCCAGAATGTCTCTCTGGCTTCCCTCCATGCTGTCTGTTTGTGTCTGTTTCTGCTGCTTAAGGGCGGCGCCCGATCACTTCCTGCTTTTTGTACCTGCTGTGGGTCACACCCCTTGTGCGTCCTCAGCCTATTGCTGTCTGACACTTGGTATATAGCTCAGCAGCTCCCTTCTATCCCTGCCTGAGCATAGTGTTTCCTTCAGTGTGTGCTTGCACTCTGAAGGTGCCAGGTCCCTTTCTTTGTTTCCTTGTCTGCCTTTCCTGGAGGCTGTATTTCCAGGCCTGTCTGAACTTAGTCCTGTATGTCTCCTGCTTTTCGGTATCAGCTCCCGTGTCTGAACTGAGTCCTGTATGTCTTCTGCTTTGCGGTATCAGCTCCCGTGTCTGAACTGAGTCCTGTATGTCTCCTGCTTTGCGGTATTAGTTCCCGTGTCTGAACTGAGTCCTTTCTGTGTTCTCTTGTATGTCCTGTCTGAACACGCTCCTAGCCTGTTCCTCCCGCCTTCTAGGGGCCGATTTCCTAGACCCGCTCCTGTATCTTGTCTGTCCTGTCTGAACACGCTCCTTGCCTGTTCATCCCGCCTCTCTGGGGGCAGTATTCCCAGACCCGCTCCTGTATCCCGCTGCAGTGTCGGTCTCCTCCGTACACTCAGTTCCAGTCTGAACTCTCTCCTATCCTTTACCTGTTTTGCCTCTATGTCCGTTCCCTTCCTTTTTCTGCAGAGTCTGAACTCGTACCTAACTCCTGCCTGTTGTCTCTGTACTCCCGTTTGTGAGTTTGTGGTCCACTCGCTACTTCACTGCAAGTACCCTGTGGGTGTCTGGCTCTGCCTTTCCCTTCCTGTCTGTTCCGTGTGAACAGAGCCCTGTCCTCCCTGCTCAGCCTTGTCTGCACTCTAGCTATGCTTGCCTGTACCCCTCTGCCTGTATTGTTCCTGAGTCCCAGAGTGTACTGGGTCCTATCCCGCCTGTGTTCCTACCTGCTAGTGCCTCCCTGTCTGCACTCTTGCTGTGCTTGCCTGTACCCCCCTGCCTGCTTACCCGCCTGCCTGCATACCATTCGTGCCTGCCTATACCCACCAGTCTGTGTGCCAGCCTACCAGCCTGTTCCAGTAATCCCTGTGTGGGTCAACCCCCGTGTCCGGAGTTTGACCTGGAGTAGCACCTGGTCCCTCTGCCCGGTTTCTCCCTGGTGCACTGGCGTCGTATGCCGTCGTGCCATCTTGGTCGGATCGGCCAGATACTTAGTCACGCCCCTCCAGGCACTCTCCGGTTCATGGTCCAGTGGAACCACAACAACCGCACACGCCAGTCAGTCCGGGCGTGTGCATAACAGCATGCTCAGGCCATGGTTCCCGTTGAGCCCCACGGCCTTCGCTCTCTGAGAAGTTTTTCCAGCGAATACATGCATTAAAATAAATAAATAAATTTTTTTTCCCTTAGCTGAGTTCCAGGCGAATTACGCACCGTCCAGATGGATCTATCAGCTCTCGTTCCTGCGGATCCGCCACGTTACTATGGGGATCCAAGACAGTGTCGTGCATTTGTGGAGCAATGCATGCTACACTTTAAGGCCTACCCTCTCTCTTTTCCTTCCGATTGGGCTAAAGTGGCCTTTATTATGTCTTACCTGGCGGGTGATGCCTTGGAATGGATCAACCCCCTATATGAAACACAGGATCCGATCCTCCTGGACCTAATGGCCTTCCTGGTGGCCTTTCTAATGGTCTTCGATGATCCTAACCCGGAGGCTCCTGCTGAAGCTTCACCTCCCAATATCCCGGAGCAGCCCCGATGGGTAATGTGTGTGGGTAGCGCAATAGTCCTCCAGCCCAATGAGACTACTGCCCACCCAGAATCCTCACAGGGTGACTACGCTTTCCGGAATACTTCTCTCAACCTCAAGAGGCAGTCCAGACATGCTAGACTTAGAGGCAAGCCGTCACGCCAGGGTCTGTCCTCCCTGAGACCTCCTGACCCCAACCTTGAAGTCCCTACTGAAGCTTCATCTCCCTGTATCCCGGAGAAACCCCAATGGGTAATGTGCGTGGGTAGTGCACCAGTTCTCCTGCCCGAAGAGACTTCTGCCCATCCAGACTCCACACAGGAGAACTTCCTGCACCCGGCATCAGATGCTTCTCTCTCTTTAACCGGTGTGCATGTCCAAGGATGCTCCAAAGCTGTGGTTACCTCAGAGTCTGTGCACCTCTACTACCTGGTGGAGGTCCCCCTGTTGCCTCCTGAATCCTCCGGGATACCACTCGATGACAAATGGAGAGAGACTTCTCTACACCCGGTACTCGATACTTTGTCCGCTTCGTCCTGTGAGCCTGACAATGGGTACCCCAAAGTGGTAGTTACCCCCAAGTCTCTACACCCCTCCGACCAGGCGGAGGACCTCCAGTTGTGTTCAGAACCCTTTGGGGTGCCACCTGGTGGTGAAAGGACAGAGACTCTCCTATACTCTGTACCTGATACCTCGCTTGCTTCGTCCAGTGAGTCCGACCTAGTGTACTCTGAAGCAGAGGTTACCCGTGAGTCTCTACACCCCTCTGACCAGGCGGAGGACTTCCAGTTGTGTTCAGAACCCTTCGGGGTGCCACCTGGTAGCGAAAGGACAGTGACTCTCCTATACTCTGTACCTGATACCTCGCTCGCTTCGTCCAGTGAGTCCAACCTAGTGTACTCCGAAGCAGAGGTTACTCCCGAGTCTCTACACCCCTCCGACCAGGCGGAGGACCTCCAGTTGTGTTCAGAACCCTTTGGGGTGCCACCTGGTGGTGAAAGGACAGAGACTCTCCTATACTTTGTACCTGATACCTCGCTTGCTTCGTCCAGTGAGTCCGACCTAGTGTACTCTGAAGCAGAGGTTACCTGTGAGTCTCTACACCCCTCTGACCAGGCGGAGGACCTCCAGTTGTGTTCAGAACCCTTCGGGGTGCCACCTGGTGGTGAATGGACAGAGACTTTCCTATACTCGGTACCCGATACCTCGCCTGCTTCCTCCAGTGAGTCCGACCTAGTGTACTCTGAAGCAGTTGTTTTCTCTGAGCCTCTGCACTCTTCTGACCCGGCGGAGGACCTCCAGTTGTTTCCTGAATCCTCCGGGATACCACCAGATAACAAAGAGACAGCGACTTTTCCTCATTATGTACCTGATAACCCGTCTATTTTTTCCTGTGAGCTTGACAAGATGTACCTCGAAGCAGAGATTACCCTCAAGTCTCTGTCCCCCTCCAACCCAGTGAACGACTGGTCCTCGAATTCCCTGCGGAAGATTCTGGCAGGCCTGAAGAAGAGGGGGCGTAAGGGGGGAGGTACTGTAACATACCTGGCGGCGTCCTTGCATAGTGGTCCATCTCCCACTGTGCAGGAGCGCGCACTTGTTCTCCTGTCCAGAATGTCTCTCTGGCTTCCCTCCATGCTGTCTGTTTGTGTCTGTTTCTGCTGCTTAAGGGCGGCGCCCGATCACTTCCTGCTTTTTGTACCTGCTGTGGGTCACACCCCTTGTGCGTCCTCAGCCTATTGCTGTCTGACACTTGGTATATAGCTCAGCAGCTCCCTTCTATCCCTGCCTGAGCATAGTGTTTCCTTCAGTGTGTGCTTGCACTCTGAAGGTGCCAGGTCCCTTTATTTGTTTCCTTGTCTGCCTTTCCTGGAGGCTGTATTTCCAGGCCTGTCTGAACTTAGTCCTGTATGTCTCCTGCTTTTCGGTATCAGCTCCCGTGTCTGAACTGAGTCCTGTATGTCTTCTGCTTTGCGGTATCAGCTCCCGTGTCTGAACTGAGTCCTGTATGTCTCCTGCTTTGCGGTATTAGTTCCCGTGTCTGAACTGAGTCCTTTCTGTGTTCTCTTGTCTGTCCTGTCTGAACACGCTCCTAGCCTGTTCCTCCCGCCTTCTAGGGGCCGATTTCCTAGACCCGCTCCTGTATCTTGTCTGTCCTGTCTGAACACGCTCCTTGCCTGTTCGTCCCGCCTCTCTGGGGGCAGTATTCCCAGACCCGCTCCTGTATCCCGCTGCAGTGTCGGTCTCCTCCGTACACTCAGTTCCAGTCTGAACTCTCTCCTATCCTTTACCTGTTTTGCCTCTATGTCCGTTCCCTTCCTTTTTCTGCAGAGTCTGAACTCGTACCTAACTCCTGCCTGTTGTCTCTGTACTCCCGTTTGTGAGTTTGTGGTCCACTCGCTACTTCACTGCAAGTACCCTGTGGGTGTCTGGCTCTGCCTTTCCCTTCCTGTCTGTTCCGTGTGAACAGAGCCCTGTCCTCCCTGCTCAGCCTTGTCTGCACTCTAGCTGTGCTTGCCTGTACCCCTCTGCCTGTATTGTTCCTGAGTCCCAGAGTGTACTGGGTCCTATCCCGCCTGTGTTCCTACCTGCTAGTGCCTCCCTGTCTGCACTCTTGCTGTGCTTGCCTGTACCCCCCTGCCTGCTTATCCGCCTGCCTGCATACCAGTCGTGCCTGCCTATACCCACCAGTCTGTGTGCCAGCCTACCAGCCTGTTCCAGTAATCCCTGTGTGGGTCAACCCCCGTGTCCGGAGTTTGACCTGGAGTAGCACCTGGTCCCTCTGCCCGGTTTCTCCCTGGTGCACTGGCGTCGTATGCCGTCGTGCCATCTTGGTCGGATCGGCCAGATACTTAGTCACGCCCCTCCAGGCACTCTCCGGTTCATGGTCCAGTGGAACCACAACAACCGCACACGCCAGTCAGTCCGGGCGTGTGCATAACAGCATGCAGCATTAAAACCGTCTTGTTATACCACTCTGACCTCCACGTCTCTTCTGAGGGGCATTAAAAGCGTCTTGTTATACCACTCTGACCTCCACGTCTCTTCTGAGGGGCATTAAAAGCATCTTGTTATACCACTCTGACCTCCACGTCTTTTGTAAGGGGCATTAAAACCGTCTTGTTAAGCTACTGGGACCTCCACGAGTCTTCGAATGGGCATTGCATTTCCTCCTAATTTTTTTAAGCTTTTGCTTGGAAGGCATAAGCAAATACTATGGGAGACCCACTCCCCAATAATGGGACTTATGTTTTTAATATGCTGTACTGCATGGCTCTTGTAAGGGGCATTGCAAGTTGCTCCGTCTTAATTTTTTGAAGCTTTTGCTTGGAAGGCATAAGCAAATACTATGGGAGACCCACTCCAGAATAATGGGACTTATGTTTGTAATATGCTGTACTGCATGGCTTTTGTAAGGGGCATTGCAAGTTGCTCCGTCTTAATTTTTGGAATCTTTTGCTTGGAAGGCATAAGCAAATACTATGGGAGACCCACTCCCAAATAATGGGACTTATGTTTGTAATATGCTGTACTGCATGGCTCTTGTAAGGGTTATTGCAAGTTGCTCCATCCTAATTTTTGGAAGCTTTTGCTTGGAAGGCATAAGCAAAAACTATGGGAGACACACTCCCCAATAATGGGAATAATGTTTGTAATATGCTGTACTACATGGCTCTTGTAAGGGGCATTGCAAGTTGCTCCGTCTTAATTTTTGGAAGCTTTTGCTTGGAAGGCATAAGCAAATACTATGGGAGACCCACTCCCCAATAATGGGACTTATGTTTGTAATATGCTATACTGCATGGCTCTTGTAAGGGGCATTTCAAGTTGCTCCGTCCTAATTTTTGGAAGCTTTTGCTTGGAAGGCATCAGCAAATACTATGGGAGACCCACTCCCCAATAATGGGAATAATATTTTTAAGATGCTGTACTGTATGGCTCTTGTAAGGGGCATTATAAGTGTCTTGTTAAGCTACTGTGACCTCCACGTCTATTCCAAGGGGCATTCAAACCATCTTGTTAAGCTACTGGGACCTCCACGTCTTTTCCGAGCAACATTAAAACCCTCTTGTTAAGCTACTGCGACCTCCACCACTTTTCCGAGGGGCATTAAAACCGTCTTGTTAAGCTTCTGTGACCTCCACGTCTCTTCAAAGGGGCATTAAAATCATCTTAGTAAGCAATTCTGAACTCCACAGCTCTTCCAAAGGCCATTGAAATGTTGTTTTTAATTACCTCTAACGTCCACGACTCTTCCAACGGGCATTGCATTTCCTCCTAATTTTAGTCAGTTTTTGCTTTTCAATGCAAAGGCGAAAACTAAGGGAGACCCACTCCCCAATAATGGGTAGAAGGTTTTTAGTAAGCTGTAATCCACGTCTGTTTCATGGGGCATTGCAGTTCCTCATAATTTTTGGAAAGCCTTCCATTCACTGCTTAGGCCAACAGTGTACAGGACATCCAGTTGCTATAAATGGAAAAAACGGTTTAGTTAGGGCCCTCTGACCTCCATGTCATTTCCAAGGGGCATTGGAGTGCCTCAAAATTTTTGGTAGGCATTGCACTCACTGTATGCCCTATAACTGTGTAGCCGAACTGCTCCTTTTGTTACTGAAACATATCCTACAAGACATATGTGGTTGACTGGCCTGATATTGATATGAATGGTCCCTGTTTCTCCTCCTCTTTCTCCTTTGCCACTACCTCATCCATCATTTATCACCTGAAGCTTTGTTTTAAAGGGAGTCATAGAACTGGAATAGTAGCAGGAAAACATCCAGCAATCCTCAGAGGAGGTAGGATATGCACCAAAACGCTGACCACCTCAGGCCTAGCCGCTACTACATACATGCGTTTGCATTCCAAAAAAACAAAGCAGATGCTAACTTGTATCATCATCATCATGGTCCTCACCTTGGCACTCTCAACTCCCCTGATGGAGAAGCCAGGGCCCACCGGAGTAGTCTGGTTCTCTGGTGGGCTTGTCCAATGCTGCCCTAAAGCAGGCCGGGCTAAGAAAAGTGTGTGGGGGGATGTTCCAAGGAGAAATAAGGGCGGCTGGGGACCGTTTATGGACACCCGGCTGCCCCCAGGCGGCTGGGGATCGTGTGTGGACAACCGGCTGCAGGGCGGCTGGGGACCGAGTGTGGACACCCGGGGATAGTTGCATGTCTGCATCTTCTGATGCGGTAAGGATGACTTCTGATGGGCACACTTTTAGGCAGTTACCTGGGTGTAAGAGATGCTTACAGGGGTCTTCCCCATGCTGTTCCCATGTCTTTTCAGCACTGTATGCATGTGTCACACAGCACATGGCCAGATAAGGTTGTAAAATGTTAAAATTACATTTCCCGGTGAATGCATTTGTCACGTTTGAAAGCAATACAAAAGTGCAAAAACGCATAAAAAATTATACTTGTGAACATAGCCCAAGGTGTGGAGGAGTATTTTTTTGGGGGGGGTTATTTATTTTACCTTATACACAAGTTTTTACCCTGGAAACGAAGTTCCTTAACATATTTCACAGGAAAGCAGTTTCAGTTTCGTTTTTGAATGTTTTATTGTGAGCCCTTAAAAGTGGCTTACTACCTCTGACCACGTTGTTGAGAGCAGTGACCTGGGCATCAGAAATGCTTCCTGGGGCGATCCCCATGCTGTCCCCATGTCATTTGAGCACTGTCACTATTGTTTTGGGCACTTGTTAGGCTTTTAAAAGACTGCCGGGGGTGTGATGCCAAAAATGCTCGGGTCTCCCTTAGACTAACATTGGGCTCGTTGCTCGGGATGAGCACCCGAGTATCACGGCGAGCTCGGCCCAAGCTTCGAGCACCCGAACATTTTAGTGCTCGATCAACACTAGCTGTAACTAATAGGTTACGAATCAATATTAAAATTAAAAAAATCATGGTATATTTCCTTTCATCACAAGTAATGCTCATCTTTCTACTGCTTAGCTTAGAAAGAGTTAAATCACAAAATGCCAGAAGAAGTCAGGTTGCTGAGCGGTCTAAAGCGCTGCGTTCAGGTCACAGTCTCAACTGGAGGCGTGGGTTCGAATAACACTTCTGACATTAGTATTTTCTTTCAAGAAATTGTACAGCTTCACTCATGTTACTGATTAGTTGGGGGTCTGCTTTATTGGCGGCAATCTCAAACCGAAAACTAAAAGTGACGGGGCTTAGCAAAACCAATTCTCAACGTTGGCACTTTGGCAGTATTCCTGGGGGTCCTTGAGGCAAATGTTAAATGTCCTGAATATGTGCTTTCACAAAAGAAAAATACTGTGGATATTGAAATGGGAGGGACTATTTCATCTCTATGTGTTCTCTGTCCCTATTACGGCAGAGAGTGAACCTCCTAAGGTGCTGTCGTGGAAGATTCCTAGAAACTTAATTACCTGTAAGTCTAATTTAAGATTTTTCTACCTCAGGCATAAATAGACTATAAATATACTTAATAAACAAAAGCTAAAAGAGCAGATGAACATAGTTTAACAAGTCTGAAATGCGCATGTGATACTGACATCAAAGTTTCACCACATTTTGGGACAAATGTTTTCACTTTCAACATTAACAATCAGTAGAATATTTTCTCTAAATTTGCATCTCCTTTCTTCACTCCAATTGTTTGCACCTAAGAAAAAATAAATCTTGATGCAACATTATGCTTACAAATTGTGTTTTATGCTTAATCATCACCTCTCCTACAGAGACACAGTCAGAATTACCCTGGCGAATTGAGTACATTTAAATATGTAAAAAAAATGCAGAATTGCTGTTTTTTTCTATTCATTCACAAACAGTTAATGTAAGTTCTTAAATATGTACGCAAAATAGCGTGACTTTCAAATATAGATCATCTTGCAAAAACAAGTCAAAGTAAAAATAAAAACATCCAGTTGTGACATTTACAGTGTGTTGAACATTCGTGAAGCTAAATGTGTCCAGCCGAAATAGCTCAGCTGGGAGAGCGTTAGACTGAAGATCTAAAGGTCCCAGGTTTCGGCAAAAGTTTTCTTCTTCACCCATTAAATTTTAAGCAGAAAATAAACAAAGAATATGGACTGACTGTTTACAGAGAATGTAAAAGTCCTAATCATTATAACTATCTACAGGAAATAAAATGATAGAAACTTGAGAACTGAACACTTTTAACTTTTGAGGAAAATAATATTTTTTGAAATTTTTTCTTCATTCTGGACGTCATCATTTTCTTTTATTTTAGTTTGACTTATCTGTATGAGGATTTAAAGGAAACCTGATAGCTAATACGGGCAGCATGTATCAGACACTAGCTGAATGATTTCAGCCATTTATGTTTGACTATGAATCGCTGTGGCATTACTGAGACAAATATGCTTAAATAATATGCCATGACCAAAGTTGTTTGGGGAAAAAGCCAGCAAGGCAAAAAACACAAGCCCCAACTCAGGACCGTCATCTTTCATTCTAAAAATAGGGGTTTCTACGTTAATGGTAAGACAAAGAATCCACAGATTTGGCATTTCTCTAGCGAGGAGAGCCCACTTAAAATGTATGGGGTGCTTGTCTCCATAAGCGCAAGCTGGGCACTAAACTGGCTTATTTGCAATTCTGGATGTTGCAGAGTGAAAACATATGTTGGACAATAATAGTAATTGCTGGTGTTGATGAATTCATTGTGAGGAGTAATTTATAAAATGGGATCACTTTGGAGGGGTTTCTGCTGTTTTGGTACTTTTGGAACTCCGCAAATGTCACCCTCAAAATATTCTTGCAAAATCTGCATTCCCAAAACCCAAATAGCGCTCTTACTTTCAAAGCCCTGCTGTGTGACCAAACAGTAGTTTCTGAAGACATATGGGGCATCACCGCATTTCAATGAAATTGTGCAACTTTAGATATTTTCACAAGAAAAACTAAATATATATTGACCTAAATTTACCATTAATATAAAGTACAATGTGTTACAAAATAACACTATCAGAATCACGGGGATATGTTAAGCATTCCAGTGTTATTGCCACATAAATTGATACATGTCAGATTTAAAAAACGGTGCTTGGTCATGAAGCTCAAAATTGGCTGTAACTAATAGGTTACAAATCAATATTAAAATAAAAGAAATCATGGCATATTTCATTTCATCACAAGTAGTGCTCATCTTTCTACTGCTTAGCTTAGAAAGAGTTAAATTACATAAGCCAGAAGTAGTCAGGATGGCCGAGTGTTCTAAGGCGCTGCCTTCAGGTCGCAGTCTCTTCTGGAGGCGTGGGTTCGAATCCCTCTTCTGACATTAGAATATTCTTTCAAGAAATTTTACAGATTCACTCCTGTTACTGATTAGTTGGGGGTCCGCTCTATTGGTGGCAATCTCAAATCGATAACTAAAAGTGATGGGGCTTAGCAAAACCAATTCTCAACGTCGGCACTTTGGCAGTCTTTCTTGGGGTCCTTGAGGCAAATCTTAAATGTCCTGAAATTGTGCTTTCACAAAAGACTTCTGGGAACATCAAATAGTTTCTTTGTGCATATGTTAGTTGTTGCTTTGGCATCGGAAAAATACTGTTGATAGGAAAATGGGAGGGACTATTTCATCTCTATGTGTTCTCTGTCCCTATTAGGGCAGAGAGTGAACCTCCTAATGTGCTGTCGTGGAAGATTCCTAGAAACCGAATTACCAGTAAGTCTAATTTCAGATTTTTTTACCTCAAGGCATGAATAGACTATATATATACTTAATAAACAAAAGCTAAAAGAGCAGATGAACATAGTTTAACAAGTCTGAAATGCGCATGTGATACTGACATCAAAGTTTCACCACATTTTGGGGAAAATGTTTTCACTTTCAACATTAACAATCAGTAGAATATTTTCTCTAAATTTGCATCTCCTATCTTCACTCCAATTGTTTGCACCTAAGAAAAAAATAAAGCTTGATGCAACATTATGCTTACAAATTGTGTTTTATGCTCAATCATCACCTGTCCTACAGAGACAGTCAGAATTACCCTGGCGAATTGAGAAAATTTGAAAATGTAAAAAAAATGCAGAATTGCTGTTTTTTCTATTCATTCACAAAGAATTAATGTAAGTTGTTAAATATGTACGCAAAATAGCGGGACTTTCAAATATTGATAATCTTGCAAAAACAAGTCAAAGTAAAAATAAATACATTACATTCCTGGATCTAAATGTGTCCTGCTGAAATAGCTCAGTTGGGAGAGCGTTAGACTGAAGATCTAAAGGTCCCTGGTTCAATCCCGGGTTTCAGCAAAAGTTTTTTTCTTCACCCATTAAATTTTAAGCAGAAAATAAACAAAGCATATGGACTGACTGTTTACAGAGAATGTAAAAATCCTAATCATTATAACTATCTACAGGAAATAAAATGATAGAAACTTGAGAACTGAACACTTTTAACTTTTGAGGAAAATAATATTTTTTGTAATTTTTCCTTCATTCTGGACGTCATCACTTTGTTTTATTTTAGTTTGACTTAGCTGTATGAGGATTTAAAGGAAACCTGATAGCTAATACGGGCAGCATGTATCAGACACTAGCTGAATGATTTCAGCCATTTATGTTTGACTATGAATCGCTGTGGCATTACTGTGACAAATATGCTTCAAAAATATGCCAGGAACAAAGCTGTTTGGGGAAAAAGCCAGGAAGGCAAAAAACACAAGCCCCAACTCAGGACCGTCTTCTTACATTCTAAAAATAGGGGTTTCTACGTTAATGGTATGACAAAGCATCCACAGATTTGGCATTTCTCTAGCGAGGAGAGCCCACTTAAAATGTATGGGGTGCTTGTCTCCATAAGTGCAAGCTGGGCACTAAACTGGCTTATTTGCAATTCTGGATGTTGCAGAGTGAAAACACATGTTGGACAATAATAGTAATTGCTGGTGTTGATGAATTCATTGTGAGGAGTAATTTATAAAATGCGATCACTTTGGAGGGGTTTCTGCTGTTTTGGTACTTTTGGAACTTCGCAAATGTCACCCTCAAAATATTCTTGCAAAATCTGCATTCCCAAAACCCAAATAGCTCTCTTACTTTCAAAGCTCTGCTGTGTGACCAAACAGTAGTTTCTGAAGACATATGGGGCATCACTGCATTTCAATGAAATTGTGCAACTTTAGATATTTTCACAAGAAAAACTAAATATATATTGACCTAAATTTACCATTAATATAAAGTACAATGTGTTACAAAATAACACTTTCAGAATCACGGGGATATGTTAAGCATTCCAGTGTTATTGCCACATAAATTGATACATGTCAGATTTAAAAAACGGTGCTTGGTCATGAAGCTCAAAATTGGCTGTAACTAATAGGTTACAAATCAATATTAAAATAAAAGAAATCATGGCATATTTCCTTTCATCACAAGTAATGCTCATCGTTCTACTGCTTAGCTTAGAAAGAGTTAAATTACGAAAGCCAGAAGTAGTTAGGATGGCCGAGCGGTCTAAGGCGCTGCGTTCAGGTCGCAGTCTCTTCTGGAGGCGTGGGTTCGAATCCCACTTCTGACTTTAGAATTTTCTTTCAAGAAATTTTACAGCTTCACTCCTGTTACTGATTAGTTGGGGGTCCGCTCTATTGGTGGCAATCTCAAATCGAAAACTAAAAGTGATGGGGCTTAGCAAAACCAATTCTCAACGTTGGCACTTTGGCAGTATTCCTTGGGGTCCTTGAGGCAAATCTTAAATGTCCTGAAATTGTGCTTTCACAAAAGACTTCTGGGAACATCAAATAGTTTCTTTGTGCATATGTTAGTTGTTGCTTTGGCATCGGAAAAATACTGTGGATAGGAAAATGGGAGGGATTATTTCATCTCTATGTGTTCTCTGTCCATATTAGGGCATAGAGTGAACCTCCTAAGGTGCTGTCGTGGAAGATTCCTAGAAACCAAATTACCAGTAAGTCTAATTTCAGATTTTTTTACCTCAGGCATCAATAGACTATAAATATACTTAATAAACAAAAGCTAAAAGAGCAGATGAACATAGTTTAACAAGTCTGAAATGCGCATGTGATACTGACATCAAAGTTTCACCACATCTTGGGACAAATGTTTTCACTTTCAACATTAACAATCAGTAGAATATTTTCTCTAAATTTGCATCTCCTTTCTTCACTCCAATTGTTTGCACCTAAGAAAAAAATAAAGCTTGATGCAACATTATGCTTACAAATTGTGTTTTATGCTCAATCATCACCTGTCCTACAGAGACACAGTCAGAATTACCCTGGCGAATTGAGTAAATTTGAAAATGTAAAAAAAAATGCAGAATTGCTGTTTTTTCTATTCATTCACAAAGTATTAATGTAAGTTCTTAAATATGTACGCAAAATAGCGGGACTTTCAAATATAGATAATCTTGCAAAAACAAGTCAAAGTAAAAATAAATACATCCAGTTGTGACATCTACAGTGTGTTGAACATTCCTGAATCTAAACGTGTCCTGCCGAAATAGCTCAGTTGGGAGAGCGTTAGACTGAAGATCTAAATGTCCCTGCTTCAAACCCTGGTTTCGGCAAAAGTTTTTTTCTTCACCCATTAAATTTTAAGCAGAAAATAAACAAAGCATATGGACTGACTGTTTACAGAGAATGTAAAAATCCTAATCATTATAACTATCTACAGGAAATAAAATGATAGAAACTTGAGAACTGAACACTTTTAACTTTTGAGGAAAATAATATTTTTTGTAATTTTTCCTTCATTCTGGACGTCATCACTTTGTTTTATTTTAGTTTGACTTAGCTGTATGAGGATTTAAAGGAAACCTGATAGCTAATACGGGCAGCATGTATCAGACACTAGCTGAATTATTTCAGCCATTTATGTTTGACTATGAATCGCTGTGGCATTACTGAGACAAATATGCTTAAATAATATGCCAGGAACAAAGCTGTTTGGGGAAAAAGCCAGGAAGGCAAAAAACACAAGCCCCAACTCAGGACCGTCATCTTTCATTCTAAAAATAGGGGTTTCTACGTTAATGGTAAGACAAAGAATCCACAGATTTGGCATTTCTCTAGCGAGGAGAGCCCACTTAAAATGTATGGGGTGCTTGTCTCCATAAGGGCAAGCTGGGCACTAAACTGGCTTATTTGCAATTCTGGATGTTGCAGAGTGAAAACATATGTTGGACAATAATAGTAATTGCTGGTGTTGATGAATTCATTGTGAGGAGTAATTTATAAAATGGGATCACTTTGGAGGGGTTTCTGCTGTTTTGGTACTTTTGGAACTCCGCAAATGTCACCCTCAAAATGTTCTTGCAAAATCTGCATTCCCAAAACCCAAATAGCGCTCTTACTTTCAAAGCCCTGCTGTGTGACCAAACAGTAGTTTCTGAAGACATATGGGGCATCACCGCATTTCAATGAAATTGTGCAACTTTAGATATTTTCACAAGAAAAACTAAATATATATTGACCTAAATTTACCACTAATATAAAGTACAATGTGTTACAAAATAACACTATCAGAATCATGGGGATATGTTAAGCATTCCAGTGTTATTGCCACATAAATTGATACATGTCAGATTTAAAAAACGGTGCTTGGTCATGAAGCTCAAAATTGGCTGTAACTAATAGGTTACAAATCAATATTAAAATAAAAGAAATCATGGCATATTTAATTTCATCACAAGTAGTGCTCATCTTTCTACTGCTTAGCTTAGAAAGAGTTAAATTACAAAAGCCAGAAGTAGTCAGGATGGCCGAGCGGTCTAAGGCGCTGCGTTCAAGTTGCAGTCTGTTCTGGAGGCGTGGGTTCGAATCCCACTTCTGACTTTAGAATTTTCTTTCAAGAAATTTTACAGCTTCACTCCTGTTACTGATTAGTTGGGGGTCCGCTCTATTGGTGGCAATCTCAAATCGAAAACTAAAAGTGATGGGGTTTAGCAAAACCAATTCTCAACGTTGGCACTTTGGCAGTATTCCTTGGGGTCCTTGAGGCAAATCTTAAATGTCCTGATTTTGTGCTTTCACAAAAAACTTCTGGGAACATCAAATAGTTTCTTTGTGCATATGTTAGTTGTTGCTTTGGCATCGGAAAAATACTGTGGATAGGAAAATGGGAGGGATTATTTCATCTCTATGTGTTCTCTGTCCCTATTAGGGCAGAGAGTGAACCTCCTAAGGTGCTGTCGTGGAAGATTCCTAGAAACCAAATTACCAGTAAGTCTAATTTCAGATTTTTTTACCTCAGGCATCAATAGACTATAAATATACTTAATAAACAAAAGCTAAAAGAGCAGATGAACATAGTTTAACAAGTCTGAAATGCGCATGTGATACTGACATCAAAGTTTCACCACATTTTGGGACAAATGTTTTCACTTTCAACATTAACAATCAGTAGAATATTTTCTCTAAATTTGCATCTCCTTTCTTCACTCCAATTGTTTGCACCTAAGAAAAAAATAAAGCTTGATGCAACATTATGCTTACAAATTGTGTTTTATGCTCAATCATCACCTGTCCTACAGAGACACAGTTAGAATTACCCTTGCGAATTGAGTAAATTTGAAAATGTAAAAAAAAATGCAGAATTGCTGTTTTTTCTATTCATTCACAAAGTATTAATGTAAGTTCTTAAATATGTACGCAAAATAGCGGGACTTTCAAATATAGATAATCTTGCAAAAACAAGTCAAAGTAAAAATAAATACATCCAGTTGTGACATCTACAGTGTGTTGAACATTCCTGAATCTAAACGTGTCCTGCCGAAATAGCTCAGTTGGGAGAGCGTTAGACTGAAGATCTAAAGGTCCCTGGTTCAATCCCGGGTTTCGGCAAAAGTTTTTTTCTTCACCCATTAAATTTTAAGCAGAAAATAAACAAAACATATGGACTGACTGTTTACAGAGAATGTAAAAATCCTAATCATTATAACTATCTACAGGAAATAAAATGATAGAAACTTGAGAACTGAACACTTTTAACTTTTGAGGAAAATAATATTTTTTGTAATTTTTCCTTCATTCTGGACGTCATCACTTTGTTTTATTTTAGTTTGACTTAGCTGTATGAGGATTTAAAGGAAACCTGATAGCTAATACGGGCAGCATGTATCAGACACTAGCTGAATGATTTCAGCCATTTATGTTTGACTATGAATCGCTGTGGCATTACTGAGACAAATATGCTTAAATAATATGCCAGGAACAAAGCTGTTTGGGGAAAAAGCCAGGAAGGCAAAAAACACAAGCCCCAACTCAGGACCGTCATCTTTCATTCTAAAAATAGGGGTTTCTACGTTAATGGTAAGACAAAGAATCCACAGATTTGACATTTCTCTAGCGAGGAGAGCCCACTTAAAATGTATGGGGTGCTTGTCTCCATAATCGCAAGCTGGGCACTAAACTGGCTTATTTGCAATTCTGGATGTTGCAGAGTGAAAACACATGTTGGACAATAATAGTAATTGCTGGTGTTGATGAATTCATTGTGAGGAGTAATTTATAAAATGTGATCACTTTGGAGGGGTTTCTGCTGTTTTGGTACTTTTGGAACTCCGCAAATGTTACCCTCAAAATATTCTTGCAAAATCTGCATTCCCAAAACCCAAATAGCGCTCTTACTTTCAAAGCCCTGCTGTGTGACCAAACAGTAGTTTCTGAAGACATATGGGGCATCACCGCATTTCAATGAAATTGTGCAACTTTAAATATTTTCACAAGAAAAACTAAATATATATTGACCTAAATTTACCATTAATATAAAGTACAATGTGTTACAAAATAACACTATCAGAATCACGGGGATATGTTAAGCATTCCAGTGTTATTGCCACATAAATTGATACATGTCAGATTTAAAATACGGTGCTTGGTCATGAAGCTCAAAATTGGCTGTAACCAATAGGTTACAAATCAATATTAAAATAAAAGAAATCATGGCATATTTCCTTTCATCACAAGTAGTGCTCATTTTCTACTGCTTAGCTTAGAAAGAGTTAAATTACAAGAGCCAGAAGTAGTCAGGATGGCCGAGCGGTCTAAGGCGCTGCGTTCAGGTCGCAGTCTCTTCTGGAGGCGTGGGTTCGAATCCCACTTCTGACTTTAGAATTTTCTTTCAAGAAATTTTACAGCTTCACTCCTGTTACTGATTAGTTGGGGGTCCGCTCTATTGGTGGCAATCTCAAATCGATAACTAAAAGTGATGGGGCTTAGCAAAACCAATTCTCAACGTTGGCACTTTGGCAGTATTCCTTGGGGTCCTTGAGGCAAATCTTAAATGTCCTGAATTTGTGCTTTCACAAAAGACTTCTGGGAACATCAAATAGTTTCTTTGTGCATATGTTAGTTGTTGCTTTGGCATCGGAAAAATACTGTGGATAGGAAAATGGGAGGGATTATTTCATCTCTATGTGTTCTCTGTCCCTATTAGGGCAGAGAGTGAACCTCCTAAGGTGCTGTCGTGGAAGATTCCTAGAAACCAAATTACCAGTAAGTCTAATGTCAGATTTTTTTACCTCAGGCATCAATAGACTATAAATATACTTAATAAACAAAAGCTAAAAGAGCAGATGAACATAGTTTAACAAGTCTGAAATGCGCATGTGATACTGACATCAAAGTTTCACCACATTTTGGGACAAATGTTTTCACTTTCAACATTAACAATCAGTAGAATATTTTCTCTAAATTTGCATCTCCTTTCTTCACTCCAATTGTTTGCACCTAAGAAAAAAATAAAGCTTGATGCAACATTATGCTTACAAATTGTGTTTTATGCTCAATCATCACCTGTCCTACAGAGACACAGTTAGAATTACCCTTTCGAATTGAGTAAATTTGAAAATGTAAAAAAAAATGCAGAATTGCTGTTTTTTCTATTCATTCACAAAGTATTAATGTAAGTTCTTAAATATGTACGCAAAATAGCGGGACTTTCAAATATAGATAATCTTGCAAAAACAAGTCAAAGTAAAAATAAATACATCCAGTTGTGACATCTACAGTGTGTTGAACATTCCTGAATCTAAACGTGTCCTGCCGAAATAGCTCAGTTGGGAGAGCGTTAGATTGAAGATCTAAATGTCCCTGCTTCAAACCCGGGTTTCGGCAAAAGTTTTTTTCTTCACCCATTAAATTTTAAGCAGAAAATAAGCAAAGCATATGGACTGACTGTTTACAGAGAATGTAAAAATCCTAATCATTATAACTATCTACAGGAAATAAAATGATATTAACTTGAGAACTGAACACTTTTAACTTTTGAGGAAAATAATATTTTTTGTAATTTTTCCTTCATTCTGGACGTCATCACTTTGTTTTATTTTAGTTTGACTTAGCTGTATGAGGATTTAAAGGAAACCTGATAGCTAATACGGGCAGCATGTATCAGACACTAGCTGAATGATTTCAGCCATTTATGTTTGACTATGAATCGCTGTGGCATTACTGAGACAAATATGCTTAAATAATATGCAGGAACAAAGCTGTTTGGGGAAAAAGCCAGGAAGGCAAAAAACACAAGCCCCAACTCAGGACCGTCATCTTTCATTCTAAAAATAGGGGTTTCTACGTTAATGGTAAGACAAAGAATCCACAGATTTGGCATTTCTCTAGCGAGGAGAGCCCACTTAAAATGTATGGGGTGCTTGTCTCCATAAGCGCAAGCTGGGCACTAAACTGGCTTATTTGCAATTCTGGATGTTGCAGAGTGAAAACATATGTTGGACAATAATAGTAATTGCTGGTGTTGATGAATTCATTGTGAGGAGTAATTTATAAAATGGGATCACTTTGGAGGGGTTTCTGCTGTTTTGGTACTTTTGGAACTCCGCAAATGTCACCCTCAAAATATTCTTGCAAAATCTGCATTCCCAAAACCCAAATAGCGCTCTTACTTTCAAAGCCCTGCTGTGTGACCAAACAGTAGTTTCTGAAGACATATGGGGCATCACCGCATTTCAATGAAATTGTGCAACTTTAAATATTTTCACAAGAAAAACTAAATATATATTGACCTAAATTTACCATTAATATAAAGTACAATGTGTTACAAAATAACACTATCAGAATCACGGGGATATGTTAAGCATTCCAGTGTTATTGCCACATAAATTGATACATGTCAGATTTAAAATACCGTGCTTGGTCATGAAGCTCAAAATTGGCTGTAACTAATAGGTTACAAATCAATATTAAAATAAAAGAAATCTTGGCATATTTCCTTTCATCACAAGTAGTGCTCATCTTTCTACTGCTTAGCTTAGAAAGAGTTAAATTACAAAAGCCAGAAGTAGTCAGGATGGCTGAGCAGTCTAAGGCGCTGCGTTCAGGTCGCAGTCTCTTCTGGAGGCGTGGGTTCGAATCCCTCTTCTGACATTAGAATTTTCTTTCAAGAAATTTTACAGCTTCACTCCTGTTACTGATTAGTTGGGGGTCCGCTCTATTGGTGGCAATCTCAAATCGATAACTAAAAGTGATGGGGCTTAGCAAAACCAATTCTCAACGTTGGCACTTTGGCAGTATTCCTTGGGGTCCTTGAGGCAAATCTTAAATGTTCTGAATTTGTGCTTTCACAAAAGACTTCTGGGAACATCAAATAGTTTCTTTGTGCATATGTTAGTTGTTGCTTTGGCATCGGAAAAATACTGTTGATAGGAAAATGGGAGGGACTATTTCATCTCTATGTGTTCTCTGTCCCTATTAGGGCAGAGAGTGAACCTGCTAAGGTGCTGTCGTGGAAGATTCCTAGAAACCGAATTACCAGTAAGTCTAATTTCAGATTTTTTTACCTCAAGGCATCAATAGACTATATATATACTTAATAAACAAAAGCTAAAAGAGCAGATGAACATAGTTTAACAAGTCTGAAATGCGCATGTGATACTGACATCAAAGTTTCACCACATTTTGGGACAAATGTTTTCACTTTCAACATTAACAATCAGTAGAATATTTTCTCTAAATTTGCATCTCCTATCTTCACTCCAATTGTTTGCACCTAAGAAAAAAATAAAGCTTGATGCAACATTATGCTTACAAATTGTGTTTTATGCTCAATCATCACCTGTCCTACAGAGACACAGTCAGAATTACCCTGGCGAATTGAGTAAATTTGAAAATGTAAAAAAAATGCACAATTGCTGTTTTTTCTATTCATTCACAAAGAATTAATGTAAGTTGTTAATTATGTACGCAAAATAGCGGGACTTTCAAATATTGATAATCTTGAAAAACAAGTCAAAGTAAAAATAAATACATTACATTCCTGAATCTAAATGTGTCTTGCTGAAAAAGCTCAGTTGGGAGAGCGTTAGACTGAAGATCTAAAGGTCCCTGGTTCAATCCCGGGTTTCGGCAAAAGTTTTTTTCTTCACCCATTAAATTTTAAGCAGAAAATAAACAAAGCATATGGACTGACTGTTTACAGAGAATGTAAAAATCCTAATCATTATAACTATCTACAGGAAATAAAATGATAGAAACTTGAGAACTGAACACTTTTAACTTTTGAGGAAAATAATATTTTTTGTAATTTTTCCTTCATTCTGGACGTCATCACTTTGTTTTATTTTAGTTTGACTTAGCTGTATGAGGATTTAAAGGAAACCTGATAGCTAATACGGGCAGCATGTATCAGACACTAGCTGAATGATTTCAGCCATGTATGTTTGACTATGAATCGCTGTGGCATTACTGAGACAAATATGCTTAAATAATATGCCAGGAACAAAGCTGTTTGGGGAAAAAGCCAGGAAGGCAAAAAACACAAGCCCCAACTCAGGACCGTCATCTTTCATTCTAAAAATAGGGGTTTCTACGTTAATGGTAAGACAAAGAATCCACAGATTTGGCATTTCTCTAGCGAGGAGAGCCCACTTAAAATGTATGGGGTGCTTGACTCCATAAGCGCAAGCTGGGCACTAAACTGGCTTATTTGCAATTCTGGATGTTGCAGAGTGAAAACACATGTTGGACAATAATAGTAATTGCTGGTGTTGATGAATTCATTGTGAGGAGTAATTTATAAAATGGGATCACTTTGGAGGGGTTTCTGCTGTTTTGGTACTTTTGGAACTCCGCAAATGTCACCCTCAAAATATTCTTGCAAAATCTGCATTCCCAAAACCCAAATAGCGCTCTTACTTTCAAAGCCCTGCTGTGTGACCAAACAGTAGTTTCTGAAGACATATGGGGCATCACTGCATTTCAATGAAATTGTGCAACTTTAGATATTTTCACAAGAAAAACTAAATATATATTGACCTAAATTTACCATTAATATAAAGTACAATGTGTTACAAAATAACACTTTCAGAATCACGGGGATATGTTAAGCATTCCAGTGTTATTGCCACATAAATTGATACATGTCAGATTTAAAAAACGGTGCTTGGTCATGAAGCTCAAAATTGGCTGTAACTAATAGGTTACAAATCAATATTAAAATAAAAGAAATCATGGCATATTTCCTTTCATCACAAGTAATGCTCATCTTTCTACTGCTTAGCTTAGAAATAGTTAAATTACAAAAGCCAGAAGTAGTCAGGATGGCCGAGCGGTCTAAGGCGCTGCGTTCAGGTTGCAGTCTCTTCTGGAGGCGTGGGTTCAAATCCCACTTCTGACTTTAGAATTTTCTTTCAAGAAATTTTACAGCTTCACTCCTGTTACTGATTAGTTGGGGGTACGCTCTATTGGTGGCAATCTCAAATCGAAAACTAAAAGTGATGGGGCTTAGCAAAACCAATTCTCAACGTTGGCACTTTGGCAGTATTCCTTGGGGTCCTTGAGGCAAATTTTAAATGTCCTGAATTTGTGCTTTCACAAAAGACTTCTGGGAACATCAAATAGTTTCTTTGTGCATATGTTAGTTGTTGCTTTGGCATCGGAAAAATACTGTGGATAGGAAAATGGGAGGGATTATTTCATCTCTATGTGTTCTCTGTAACTATTAGGGCAGAGAGTGAACCTCCTAAGGTGCTGTCGTGGAAGATTCCTAGAAACCAAATTACCAGTAAGTCTAATTTCAGATTTTTTTACCTCAGGCATCAATAGACTATAAATATACTTAATAAACAAAAGCTAAAAGAGCAGATGAACATAGTTTAACAAGTCTGAAATGCACATGTGATACTGACATCAAAGTTTCACCACATTTTGGGACAAATGTTTTCACTTTCAACATTAACAATCAGTAGAATATTTTCTCTAAATTTGCATCTCCTTTCTTCACTCCAATTGTTTGCACCTAAGAAAAAAATAAAGCTTGATGCAACATTATGCTTACAAATTGTGTTTTATGCTCAATCATCACCTGTCCTACAGAGACACAGTCAGAATTAACCTGGCGAATTGAGTAAATTTGAAAATGTAAAAAAAAATGCAGAATTGCTGTTTTTTCTATTCATTCACAAAGTATTAATGTAAGTTCTTAAATATGTACGCAAAATAGCGGGACTTTCAAATATAGATAATCTTGCAAAAACAAGTCAAAGTAAAAATAAATACATCCAGTTGTGACATCTACAGTGTGTTGAACATTCCTGAATCTAAACGTGTCCTGCCGAAATAGCTCAGTTGGGAGAGCGTTAGACTGAAGATCTCAAGGTCCCTGGTTCAATTCCGGGTTTCGGCAAAAGTTTCTTTCTTCACCCATTAAATTTTAAGCAGAAAATAAACAAAGCATATGGACTGACTGTTTACAGAGAATGTAAAAATCCTAATCATTATAACTATCTACAGGAAATAAAATGATAGAAACTTGAGAACTGAATACTTTTAACTTTTGAGGAAAATAATATTTTTTGTAATTTTTCCTTCATTCTGGACGTCATCACTTTGTTTTATTTTAGTTTGACTTAGCTGTATGAGGATTTAAAGGAAACCTGATAGCTAATACGGGCAGCATGTATCAGACACTAGCTGAATGATTTCAGCCATTTATGTTTGACTATGAATCGCTGTGGCATTACTGAGACAAATATGCTTACATAATATGCCAGGAACAAAGCTGTTTGGGGAAAAAGCCAGGAAGGCAAAAAACACAAGCCCCAACTCAGGACCGTCATCTTTCATTCTAAAAATAGGGGTTTCTACGTTAATGGTAAGACAAAGAATCCACAGATTTGGCATTTCTCTAGCGAGGAGAGCCCACTTAAAATGTATGGGGTGCTTGTCTCCATAAGCGCAAGCTGGGCACTAAACTGGCTTATTTGCAATTCTGGATGTTGCAGAGTGAAAACATATGTTGGACAATAATAGTAATTGCTGGTGTTGATGAATTCATTGTGAGGAGTAATTTATAAAATGGGATCACTTTGGAGGGGTTTCTGCTGTTTTGGTACTTTTGGAACTCCGCAAATGTCACCCTCAAAATATTCTTGCAAAATCTACATTCCCAAAACCCAAATAGCGCTCTTACTTTCAAAGCCCTGCTGTGTGACCAAACAGTAGTTTCTGAAGACATATGGGGCATCACCGCATTTCAATGAAATTGTGCAACTTTAGATATTTTCACAAAAAAAACTAAATATATATTGACCTAAATTTACCATTAATATAAAGTACAATGTGTTACAAAATAACACTATCAGAATCACGGGGATATGTTAAGCATTCCAGTGTTATTGCCACATAAATTGATACATGTCAGATTTAAAAAACGGTGCTTGGTCATGAAGCTCAAAATTGGCTGTAACTAATAGGTTACAAATCAATATTAAAATAAAAGAAATCATGGCATATTTCCTTTCATCACAAGTAGTGCTCATCTTTCTACTGCTTAGCTTAGAAAGAGTTAAATTACAAAAGCCAGAAGTAGTCAGGATGGCCGTGGGGTTTAAGGCGCTGCGTTCAGGTCACAGTCTCTTCTGGAGGTGTGGGTTCGAATCCCTCTTCAGACATTAGGATTTTCTTTCAAGAAATTTTACAGCTTCACTCCTGTTACTGATTAGTTGGGGGTCCGCTCTATTGGTGGCAATCTCAAATCGATAACTAAAAGTGATGGGGATTAGCAAAACCAATTCTCAACGTTGCCAATTTGGCAGTATTCCTTGGGGTCCTTGAGGCAAATCTTAAATGTTCTGAATTTGTGCTTTCACAAAAGACTTCTGGGAACATCAAATAGTTTCTTTGTGCATATGTTAGTTGTTGCTTTGGCATCGGAAAAATACTGTTGATAGGAAAATGGGAGGGACTATTTCATCTCTATGTGTTCTCTGTAACTATTAGGGCAGAGAGTGAACCTCCTAAGGTGCTGTCGTGGAAGATTTCTAGAAACCAAATTACCAGTAAGTCTAATTTCAGATTTTTTTACCTCAGGCATCAATAGACTATAAATATACTTAATAAACAAAAGCTAAAAGAGCAGATGAACATAGTTTAACAAGTCTGAAATGCGCATGTGATACTGACATCAAAGTTTCACCACATTTTGGGACAAATGTTTTCACTTTCAACATTAACAATCAGTAGAATATTTTCTCTAAATTTGCATCTCCTTTCTTCACTCCAATTGTTTGCACCTAAGAAAAAAATAAAGCTTGATGCAACATTATGCTTACAAATTGTGTTTTATGCTCAATCATCACCTGTCCTACAGAGACACAGTCAGAATTAACCTGGCGAATTGAGTAAATTTGAAAATGTAAAAAAAAATGCAGAATTGCTGTTTTTTCTATTCATTCACAAAGTATTAATGTAAGTTCTTAAATATGTACGCAAAATAGCGGGACTTTCAAATATAGATAATCTTGCAAAAACAAGTCAAAGTAAAAATAAATACATCCAGTTGTGACATCTACAGTGTGTTGAACATTCCTGAATCTAAACGTGTCCTGCCGAAATAGCTCAGTTGGGAGAGCGTTAGACTGAAGATCTAAAGGTCCCTGGTTCAATCCCGGGTTTCGGCAAAAGTTTCTTTCTTCACCCATTAAATTTTAAGCAGAAAATAAACAAAGCATATGGACTGACTGTTTACAGAGGATGTAAAAATCCTAATCATTATAACTATCTACAGGAAATAAAATGATAGAAACTTGAGAAATGAACACTTTTAACTTTTGAGGAAAATAATATTTTTTGTAATTTTTCCTTCATTCTGGACGTCATCACTTTGTTTCATTTTAGTTTGACTTAGCTGTATGAGGATTTAAAGGAAACCTGATAGCTAATACGGGCAGCATGTATCAGACACTAGCTGAATGATTTCAGCCATTTATGTTTGACTATGAATCGCTGTGGCATTACTGAGACAAATATGCTTACATAATATGCCAGGAACAAAGCTGTTTGGGGAAAAAGCCAGGAAGGCAAAAAACACAAGCCCCAACTCAGGACCGTCATCTTTCATTCTAAAAATAGGGGTTTCTACGTTAATGGTAAGACAAAGAATCCACAGATTTGGCATTTCTCTAGCGAGGAGAGCCCACTTAAAATGTATGGGGTGCTTGTCTCCATAAGCGCAAGCTGGGCACTAAACTGGCTTATTTGCAATTCTGGATGTTGCAGAGTGAAAACATATGTTGGACAATAATAGTAATTGTTGATGAATTCATTGTGAGGAGTAATTTATAAAATGGGATCACTTTGGAGGGGTTTCTGCTGTTTTGGTACTTTTGGAACTCCGCAAATGTCACCCTCAAAATATTCTTGCAAAATCTGCATTCCCAAAACCCAAATAGCGCTCTTACTTTCAAAGCCCTGCTGTGTGACCAAACAGTAGTTTCTGAAGACATATGGGGCATCACCGCATTTCAATGAAATTGTGCAACTTTAGATATTTTCACAAGAAAAACTAAATATATATTGACCTAAATTTACCATTAATATAAAGTACAATGTGTTACAAAATAACACTATCAGAATCACGGGGATATGTTAAGCATTCCAGTGTTATTGCCACATAAATTGATACATGTCAGATTTAAAAAACGGTGCATGGTCATGAAGCTCAAAATTGGCTGTAACTAATAGGTTACAAATCAATATTAAAATAAAAGAAATCATGGCATATTTCCTTTCATCACAAGTAGTGCTCATCTTTCTACTGCTTAGCTTAGAAAGAGTTAAATTACAAAAGCCAGAAGTAGTCAGGATGGCCGAGGGGTCTAAGGCGCTGTGTTCAGGTCACAGTCTCTTCTGGAGGCGTGGGTTCGAATCCCTCTTCAGACATTAGAATTTTCTTTCAAGAAATTTTACAGCTTCACTCCTGTTACTGATTAGTTGGGGGTCCGCTCTATTGGTGGCAATCTCAAATCGATAACTAAAAGTGATGGGTATTAGCAAAACCAATTCTCAACGTTGGCACTTTGGCAGTATTCCTTGGGGTCCTTGAGGCAAATCTTAAATGTTCTGAATTTGTGCTTTCACAAAAGACTTCTGGGAACATCAAATAGTTTCTTTGTGCATATGTTAGTTGTTGCTTTGGCATCGGAAAAATACTGTTGATAGGAAAATGGGAGGGACTATTTCATCTCTATGTGTTCTCTGTCCCTATTAGGGCAGAGAGTGAACCTCCTAAGGTGCTGTCGTGGAAGATTCCTAGAAACCGAATTACCAGTAAGTCTAATTTCAGATTTTTTTACCTCAAGGCATCAATAGACTATTTATATACTTAATAAACAAAAGCTAAAAGAGCAGATGAACATAGTTTAACAAGTCTGAAATGCGCATGTGATACTGACATCAAAGTTTCACCACATTTTGGGACAAATGTTTTCACTTTCAACATTAACAATCAGTAGAATATTTTATCTAAATTTGCATCTCCTATCTTCACTCCAATTGTTTGCACCTAAGAAAAAAATAAAGCTTGATGCAACATTATGCTTACAAATTGTGTTTTATGCTCAATCATCACCTGTCCTACAGAGACACAGTCAGAATTACCCTGGCGAATTGAGTAAATTTCAGACTTGTTAAACTATGTTCATCTGCTCTTTTAGCTTTTGTTTATTAAGTATATATATAGTCTATTGATGCCTTGAGGTAAAAAAATCTGAAATTAGACTTTAATGATTAGGATTTTTACATTCTCTGTAAACAGTCAGTCCATATGCTTTGTTTATTTTCTGCTTAAAATTTAATGGGTGAAGAAAAAAACTTTTGCCGAAACCCGGGACCTTTAGATCTTCAGTCTAACGCTCTCCCAACTGAGCTATTTCGGCAGGACACGTTTAGATTCAGGAATGTTCAACACACTGTAGATGTCACAACTGGATGTATTTATTTTTACTTTGACTTGTTTTTGCAAGATTATCTATATTTGAAAGTCCCGCTATTTTGCGTACATATTTAAGAACTTACATTAATACTTTGTGAATGAATAGAAAAAACAGCAATTCTGCATTTTTTTTTACATTTTCAAATTTACTCAATTCGCCAGGGTAATTCTGACTGTGTCTCTGTAGGACAGGTGATGATTGAGCATAAAACACAATTTGGTCACAAAGCCCTGTAAAAAAAATGCAGAATTGCTGTTTTTTCTATTCATTCACAAAGAATTAATGTAAGTTGTTAAATATGTACGCAAAATAGCGGGACTTTCAAATATTGATAATCTTGCAAAAACAAGTCAAATTAAAAATAAATACATTACATTCCTAAATCTAATTGTGTCCTGCTGAAATAGCTCAGTTGTGAGAGCGTTAGACTGAAGCTCTAAAGGTCCCTGGTTCAATCCTGGGTTTCGGCAAAAGTTTTTTTCTTCACCCATTAAATTTTAAGCAGAAAATAAACAAAGCATATGGACTGACTGTTTACAGAGGATGTAAAAATCCTAATCATTATAACTATCTACAGGAAATAAAATGATAGAAACTTGAGAAATGAACACTTTTAACTTTTGAGGAAAATAATATTTTTTGTAATTTTTCCTTCATTCTGGACGTCATCACTTTGTTTTATTTTAGTTTGACTTAGCTGTATGAGGATTTAAAGGAAACCTGATAGCTAATACGGGCAGCATGTATCAGACACTAGCTGAATGATTTCAGCCATTTATGTTTGACTATGAATCGCTGTGGCATTACTGAGACAAATATGCTTAAATAATATGCCAGGAACAAAGCTGTTTGGGGAAAAAGCCAGGAAGGCAAAAAACACAAGCCCCAACTCAGGACCGTCATCTTTCATTCTAAAAATAGGGGTTTCTAAGTTAATGGTAAGACAAAGAATCCACAGATTTGGCATTTCTCTAGCGAGGAGAGCCCACTTAAAATGTATGGGGTGCTTGTCTCCATAAGCGCAAGCTGGGCACTAAACTGGCTTATTTGCAATTCTGGATGTTGCAGAGTGAAAACATATGTTGGACAATAATAGTAATTGCTGGTGTTGATGAATTCATTGTGAGGAGTAATTTATAAAATGGGATCACTTTGGAGGGGTTTCTGCTGTTTTGGTACTTTTGGAACTCCGCAAATGTCACCCTCAAATTATTCTTGCAAAATCTGCATTCCCAAAACCCAAATAGCGCTCTTACTTTCAAAGCCCTGCTGTGTGACCAAACAGTAGTTTCTGAAGACATATGGGGCATCACCGCATTTCAATGAAATTGTGCAACTTTAGATATTTTCACAAGAAAAACTAAATATATATTGACCTAAATTTACCATTAATATAAAGTACAATGTGTTACAAAATAACACTATCAGAATCACGGGGATATGTTAAGCATTCCAGTGTTATTGCCACATAAATTGATACATGTCAGATTTAAAAAACGGTGCTTGGTCATGAAGCTCAAAATTGGCTGTAACTAATAGGTTACAAATCAATATTAAAATAAAAGAAATCATGGCATATTTCCTTTCATCACAAGTAGTGCTCATCTTTCTACTGCTTAGCTTAGAAAGAGTTAAATTACAAAAGCCGGAAGTAGTCAGGATGGCCGAGCGGTCTAAGGCGCTGCGTTCAGGTCGCAGTCTCTTCTGGAGGCGTGGGTTCGAATCCCTCTTCTGACATTAGAATTTTCTTTCAAGAAATTTTACAGCTTCACTCCTGTTACTGATTAGTTGGGGGTCCGCTCTATTGTTGGCAATCTCAAATCGATAACTAAAAGTGATGGGGCTTAGCAAAACCAATTCTCAACGTTGGCACTTTGGCAGTATTCCTTGGGGTCCTTGAGGCAAATCTTAAATGTTCTGAATTTGTGCTTTCACAAAAGACTTCTGGGAACAATCATTATACCTATCTACAGGAAATAAAATGATAGAAACTTGAGAACTGAACACTTTTAACTTTTGAGGAAAATAATATTTTTTGTAATTTTTCCTTCATTCTGGACGTCATCACTTTGTTTTATTTTAGTTTGACTTAGCTGTATGAGGATTTAAAGGAAACCTGATAGCTAATACGGGCAGCATGTATCAGACACTAGCTGAATGATTTCAGCCATTTATGTTTGACTATGAATCGCTGTGGCATTACTGAGACAAATATGCTTAAATAATATGCCAGGAACAAAGCTGTTTGGGGAAAAAGCCAGGAAGGCAAAAAACACAAGCCCCAACTCAGGACCGTCATCTTTCATTCTAAAAATAGGGGTTTCTACGTTAATGGTAAGACAAAGAATCCACAGATTTGGCATTTCTCTAGCGAGGAGAGCCCACTTAAAATGTATGGGGTGCTTGTCTCCATAAGCGCAAGCTGGGCACTAAACTGGCTTATTTGCAATTCTGGATGTTGCAGAGTGAAAACATATGTTGGACAATAATAGTAAATGCTGGTGTTGATGAATTCATTGTGAGGAGTAATTTATCAAATGGGATCACTTTGGAGGGGTTTCTGCTGTTTTGGTACTTTTGGAACTCCGCAAATGTCACCCTCAAAATATTCTTGCAAAATCTGCATTCCCAAAACCCAAATAGCGCTCTTACTTTCAAAGCCCTGCTGTGTGACCAAACAGTAGTTTCTGAAGACATATGGGGCATCACCGCATTTCAATGAAATTGTGCAACTTTAGATATTTTCACAAGAAAAACTAAATATATATTGACCTAAATTTACCATTAATATAAAGTACAATGTGTTACAAAATAACACTATCAGAATCACGGGGATATGTTAAGCATTCCAGTGTTATTGCCACATAAATTGATACATGTCAGATTTAAAAAACAGTGCTTGGTCATGAAGCTCAAAATTGGCTGTAACTAATAGGTTACAAATCAATATTAAAATAAAAGAAATCATGGCATATTTCCTTTCATCACAAGTAGTGCTCATCTTTCTACTGCTTAGCTTAGAAAGAGTTAAATTACAAAAGCCAGAAGTAGTCAGGATTAGAGATGAGCGGTGTTCGACTAGAACTGTTCGCCAATCTCAAATTCGAGCTGTTTTGGGCGGTGTTCGAGTTGTTCGACGAACCCGAACGATTTGCAAAAAATTCGGCTGTTCGAGGTTATGTTCGATAACTGTTCGTGCACCAAAAGCTGTCCTGCATCTCTGGCGCTATTTAGAGCACCAATCATGCAGGGATTGTCTGCCACTCACTGTAATGCCACAGCCATGGTGGTTGTGGCATTACAGTGATTGCCCAAATCGATGGGAACAGTGCCAACAGTGAAACATGAAAAGCCGGCAATTCAGCAGAGGCATACACCTGTACCCGACAATTTAGAACCGAAAGAATAGAGCTTCACACATAGATTAGATAGATATAAACATGTCAGCCACATATATACGAAGTACAGTGAAAGTGCTGCTTACTGTACTTGTCATTTAGCGTAAAGGATTTATCAAAAAAAATAATAGTGTTTTCATGCACCGTCTCTTTAAAAAAGCCGGCTGGCAATTCAGCATCTGTACCCGACAATTTAGAATAGAAGGAATAGAGAATCACACATAGATTAGATAGATAGAAACATGTCAGCCACATATATATGAAGTACAGTGACAGTGTTGCTTACTGTACTTGTCATTTAGCGTAAAGGATTTATCAAAAAAAATAATAGTGTTTTCATGCACCATCTCTTTAAAAAAGCCGGCCGGCAATTCAGCAGCGGTACCCGACAATTTAGAATAGAAGGAATAGAGAATCACACATAGATTAGATAGATAGAAACATGTCAGCCACATATATATGAAGTACAGTGACAGTGTTGCTTACTGTACTTGTCATTTAGCGTAAAGGATTTATCAAAAAAAATAATAGTGTTTTCATGCACCATCTCTTTAAAAAAGCCGGCCGGCAATTCAGCAGCGGTACCCGACAATTTATAAAAGACAGAATAGAGCATCATACATAGATTAGATAGATAGAAACATGTCAGCCACATATATACGAAGTACAGTGACAGTGTTGCTTACTGTACTTGTCATTTAGCGTAAAGGATTTATCAAAAAAAATAATAGTGTTTTCATGCACCATCTCTTTAAAAAAGCCGGCCGGCAATTCAGCAGCGGTACCCGACAATTTATAACAGACAGAATAGAGCTTCACACATAGATTAGATAGATAGAAACATGTCAGTCACATATATATGAAGTACAGTGATAGTGTTGGTTACTGTACTTGTCATTTAGTATTAAAATAAAGGATTTATTATTAAAAAAATTGGCGTGGGGTTCCCCTTAATTTTAGGCTCTAGCGGAGGTTAAGCAGACGGCTGGGGCAGATGTTTGAAGCCTGGGAAGGGGGTAATACCCACGGAGCTTCCCAGGCTACTAATATCAGCCCCCAGCTGAATACATAGCCTTTACTAGCTATTAAAATGGGGGACCCCCCCAAAAAAATGACGTGGGGTCCCCCATTTTAATAGCTAGTAAAGGCTAGGCAGACAGCTGGGGGCTGATATTAGTAGCCTGGGAAGCTCCGTGGGTATTACCCCCTTCCCAGGCTTCAAACATCTGCCCCAGCCGTCTGCTTAACCTCCGCTAGAGCCTAAAATTAAGGGGAACCCCACGCCAATTTTTTTGATAATAAATCCTTTATTTTAATACTAAATGACAAGTACAGTAACCAACACTATCACTGTACTTCATATATATGTGACTGACATGTTTCTATCTATCTAATCTATGTGTGATGCTCTATCTTTCTGTTCTAAATTGTCGGGTACCGCTGCTGAATTGCCGGCCGGCTTTTTTAAAGAGACAGTGCATGAAAACACTATTATTTTTTTAAATAAATCCTTTACACTAAATGACAAGTACAGTAAGCAACACTATCACTGTACTTATTATATATGTGACTGACATGTTTCTATCTATCTAATCTATGTGTGAAGCTCTATTCTTTCTGTTCTAAATTGTCGGGTACAGATGCTGAATTGCCGGCCGGCTTTTTTAAAGAGACGGTGCATGAAAACACTAATATTTTTTTTAATAAATCCTTTACACTAAATGACAAGTGCAGTAACCAACACTGTCACTGTGCTTCTTATATGTGTGACTGACATGTTTCTATCTATCTAATCTATGTGTGATGCTCTATTCCTTCTTGTCTAAATTGTCGGGTACCGGTGTATGCCGCTGCTGAATTTGCCGGCCGGCTTTTTTAAAGAGAGTGTCTTCTGAGCAGTTTGTCAGCTTTTGGACACCTCTGCAGGTGTTTTCTATGTGTTTCTATGTGTTTTTGTTTGCCTGCCATTGGTTTTAACGGTGTTCGACAGTGTTCTAAGGTGTTCGACGAACAGTTCGACGAACAGTTCCTCGAACATCCCGGTGTTCGACGAACCGAACCGAACCCGAACACTACGGGGGTGGCTCAACACTAGTCAGGATGGCCGAGCGGTCTAAGGCGCTGCGTTCAGGTCACAGTCTCTTCTGGAGGCGTGGGTTCGAATCCCTCTTCTGACATTAGAATTTTCTTTCAAGAAATTTTACAGCTTCACTCCTGTTACTGATTAGTTGGGGGTCCGCTCTATTGGTGGCAATCTCAAATCGATAACTAAAAGTGATGGGGCTTAGCAAAACCAATTCTCAACGTTGGCACTTTGGCAGTATTGCTTGGGGTCCTTGAGGCAAATCTTAAATGTTCGGAATTTGTGCTTTCACAAAAGACTTCTGGGAACATCAAATAGTTTCTTTGTGCATATGTTAGTTGTTGCTTTGGCATCGGAAAAATACTGTTGATAGGAAAATGGGAGGGACTATTTCATCTCTATGTGTTCTCTGTCCCTATTAGGGCAGAGAGTGAACCTCCTAAGGTGCTGTCGTGGAAGATTCCTAGAAACCGAATTACCAGGAAGTCTAATTTCAGATTTTTTTACCTCAATGCATCAATAGACTATATATATACTTAATAAACAAAAGCTAAAAGAGCAGATGAACATAGTTTAACAAGTCTGAAATGCGCATGTGATACTGACATCAAAGTTTCACCACATTTTGGGACAAATGT
Source organism: Phyllobates terribilis (assembly GCF_046119375.1). Classification (NCBI taxonomy): domain Eukaryota; kingdom Metazoa; phylum Chordata; class Amphibia; order Anura; family Dendrobatidae; genus Phyllobates; species Phyllobates terribilis. The sequence continues at coordinate 2,341,497 of NW_027362825.1, forward strand.
TTTCACTTTCAACATTAACAATCAGTAGAATATTTTCTCTAAATTTGCATCTCCTATCTTCACTCCAATTGTTTGCACCTAAGAAAAAAATAAAGCTTGATGCAACATTATGCTTACAAATTGTGTTTTATGCTCAATCATCACCTGTCCTACAGAGACACAGTCAGAATTACCCTGGCGAATTGAGTAAATTTGAAAATGTAAAAAAAATGCAGAATTGCTGTTTTTTCTATTCATTCACAAAGAATTAATGTAAGTTGTTAAATATGTACGCAAAATAGCGGGACTTTCAAATATTGATAATCTTGCAAAAACAAGTCAAAGTAAAAATAAATACATTACATTCCTGAATCTAAACGTGTCCTGCTGAAATAGCTCAGTTGGGAGAGCGTTAGACTGAAGATCTAAAGGTCCCTGGTTCAATCCCGGGTTTCGGCAAAAGTTTTTTTCTTCACCCATTAAATTTTAAGCAGAAAATAAACAAAGCATATGGACTGACTGTTTACAGAGAATGTAAAAATCCTAATCATTATAACTATCTACAGGAAATAAAATGATAGAAACTTGAGAACTGAACACTTTTAACTTTTGAGGAAAATAATATTTTTTGTAATTTTTCCTTCATTCTGGACGTCATCACTTTGTTTTATTTTAGTTTGACTTAGCTGTATGAGGATTTAAAGGAAACCTGATAGCTAATACGGGCAGCATGTATCAGACACTAGCTGAATGATTTCAGCCATTTATGTTTGACTATGAATCGCTGTGGCATTACTGAGACAAATATGCTTAAATAATATGCCAGGAACAAAGCTGTTTGGGGAAAAAGCCAGGAAGGCAAAAAACACAAGCCCCAACTCAGGACCGTCATCTTTCATTCTAAAAATAGGGGTTTCTACGTTAATGGTAAGACAAAGAATCCACAGATTTGGCATTTCTCTAGCGAGGAGAGCCCACTTAAAATGTATGGGGTGCTTGTCTCCATAAGCGCAAGCTGGGCACTAAACTGGCTTATTTGCAATTCTGGATGTTGCAGAGTGAAAACATATGTTGGACAATTATAGTAATTGCTGGTGTTGATGAATTCATTGTGAGGAGTAATTTATAAAATGGGATCACTTTGGAGGGGTTTCTGCTGTTTTGGTACTTTTGGAACTCCGCAAATGTCACCCTCAAAATATTCTTGCAAAATCTGCATTCCCAAAACCCAAATAGCGCTCTTACTTTCAAAGCCCTGCTGTGTGACCAAACAGTAGTTTATGAAGACATATGGGGCATCACCGCATTTCAATGAAATTGTGCAACTTTAGATATTTTCACAAGAAAAACTAAATATATATTGACCTAAATTTACCATTAATATAAAGTACAATGTGTTACAAAATAACACTATCAGAATCACGGGGATATTTTAAGCATTCCAGTGTTATTGCCACATAAATTGTTACATGTCAGATTTATAAAACGGTGCTTGGTCATGAAGCTCAAAATTGGCTGTAACTAATAGGTTACAAATCAATATTAAAATAAAAGAAATCATGGCATATTTCCTTTCATCACAAGTAGTGCTCATCTTTCTACTGCTTAGCTTAGAAAGAGTTAAATTACAAAAGCCAGAAGTAGTCAAGATGGCCGAGCGGTCTAAGGCGCTGCGTTCAGGTCGCAGTCTCTTCTGGAGGCGTGGGTTCGAATCCCTCTTCTGACATTAGAATTTTCTTTCAAGAAATTTTACAGCTTCACTCCTGTTACTGATTAGTTGGGGGTCCGCTCTATTGGTGGCAATCTCAAATCGATAACTAAAAGTGATGGGGCTTAGCAAAACCAATTCTCAACGTTGGCACTTTGGCAGTATTCCTTGGGGTCCTTGAGGCAAATCTTAAATGTTCGGAATTTGTGCTTTCACAAAAGACTTCTGGGAACAATCATTATACCTATCTACAGGAAATAAAATGATAGAAACTTGAGAACTGAACACTTTTAACTTTTGAGGAAAATAATATTTTTTGTAATTTTTCCTTCATTCTGGACGTCATCACTTTGTTTTATTTTAGTTTGACTTAGCTGTATGAGGATTTAAAGGAAACCTGATAGCTAATACGGGCAGCATGTATCAGACACTAGCTGAATTATTTCAGCCATTTATATTTGACTATGAATCGCTGTGGCATTACTGAGACAAATATGCTTAAATAATATGCCAGGAACAAAGCTGTTTGGGGAAAAAGCCAGGAAGGCAAAAAACACAAGCCCCAACTCAGGACCGTCATCTTTCATTCTAAAAATAGGGGTTTTTACGTTAATGGTAAGACAAAGAATCCACAGATTTGGCATTTCTCTAGCGAGGAGAGCCCACTTAAAATGTATGGGGTGCTTGTCTCCATAAGCGCAAGCTGGGCACTAAACTGGCTTATTTGCAATTCTGGATGTTGCAGAGTGAAAACATATGTTGGACAATAATAGTAATTGCTGGTGTTGATGAATTCATTGTGAGGAGTAATTTATAAAATGGGATCACTTTGGAGGGGTTTCTGCTGTTTTGGTACTTTTGAAACTCCGCAAATGTCACCCTCAAAATATTCTTGCAAAATCTGCATTCCCAAAACCCAAATAGCGCTCTTACTTTCAAAGCCCTGCTGTGTGACCAAACAGTAGTTTCTGAAGACATATGGGGCATCACCGCATTTCAATGAAATTGTGCAACTTTAGATATTTTCACAAGAAAAACTAAATATATATTGACCTAAATTTACCATTAATATAAAGTACAATGTGTTACAAAATAACACTATCAGAATCACGGGGATATGTTAAGCATTCCAGTGTTATTGCCACATAAATTGATACATGTCAGATTTAAAAAACGGTGCTTGGTCATGAAGCTCAAAATTGGCTGTAACTAATAGGTTACAAATCAATATTAAAATAAAAGAAATCATGGCATATTTCCTTTCATCACAAGTAGTGCTCATCTTTCTACTGCTTAGCTTAGAAAGAGTTAAATTACAAAAGCCAGAAGTAGTCAGGATGGCCGAGCGGTCTAAGGCGCTGCGTTCAGGTCGCAGTCTCTTCTGGAGGCGTGGGTTTGAATCCCTCTTCTGACATTAGAATTTTCTTTCAAGAAATTTTACAGCTTCACTCCTGTTACTGATTAGTTGGGGGTCCGCTCTATTGGTGGCAATCTCAAATCGATAACTAAAAGTGATGGGGCTTAGCAAAACCAATTCTCAACGTTGGCACTTTGGCAGTATTCCTTGGGGTCCTTGAGGCAAATCTTAAATGTTCGGAATTTGTGCTTTCACAAAAGACTTCTGGGAACATCAAATAGTTTCTTTGTGCATATGTTAGTTGTTGCTTTGGCATCGGAAAAATACTGTTGATAGGACAATGGGAGGGACTATTTCATCTCTATGTGTTCTCTGTCCCTATTAGGGCAGAGAGTGAACCTCCTAAGGTGCTGTCGTGGAAGATTCCTAGAAACCGAATTACCAGTAAGTCTAATTTCAGATTTTTTTACCTCAATGCATCAATAGACTATATATATACTTAATAAACAAAAGCTAAAAGAGCAGATGAACATAGTTTAACAAGTCTGAAATGCGCATGTGATACTGACATCAAAGTTTCACCACATTTTGGGACAAATGTTTTCACTTTCAACATTAACAATCAGTAGAATATTTTCTCTAAATTTGCATCTCCTATCTTCACTCCAATTGTTTGCACCTAAGAAAAAAATAAAGCTTGATGCAACATTATGCTTACAAATTGTGTTTTATGCTCAATCATCACCTGTCCTACAGAGACACAGTCAGAATTACCCTGGCGAATTGAGTAAATTTGAAAATGTAAAAAAAATGCAGAATTGCTGTTTTTTCTATTCATTCACAAAGAATTAATGTAAGTTGTTAAATATGTACGCAAAATAGCGGGACTTTCAAATATTGATAATCTTGCAAAAACAAGTCAAAGTAAAAATAAATACATTACATTCCTGAATCTAAATGTGTCCTGCTGAAATAGCTCAGTTGGGAGAGCGTTAGACTGAAGATCTAAAGGTCCCTGGTTCAATCCCGGGTTTCGGCAAAAGTTTTTTTCTTCACCCATTAAATTTTAAGCAGAAAATAAACAAAGCATATGGACTGACTGTTTACAGAGAATGTAAAAATCCTAATCATTATAACTATCTACAGGAAATAAAATGATAGAAACTTGAGAACTGAACACTTTTAACTTTTGAGGAAAATAATATTTTTTGTAATTTTTCCTTCATTCTGGACGTCATCACTTTGTTTTATTTTAGTTTGACTTAGCTGTATGAGGATTTAAAGGAAACCTGATAGCTAATACGGGCAGCATGTATCAGACACTAGCTGAATGATTTCAGCCATTTATGTTTGACTATGAATCGCTGTGGCATTACTGAGACAAATATGCTTAAATAATATGCCAGGAACAAAGCTGTTTGGGGAAAAAGCCAGGAAGGCAAAAGACACAAGCCCCAACTCAGGACCGTCATCTTTCATTCTAAAAATAGGGGTTTCTACGTTAATGGTAAGACAAAGAATCCACAGATTTGGCATTTCTCTAGCGAGGAGAGCCCACTTAAAATGTATGGGGTGCTTGTCTCCATAAGCGCAAGCTGGGCACTAAACTGGCTTATTTGCAATTCTGGATGTTGCAGAGTGAAAACATATGTTGGACAATTATAGTAATTGCTGGTGTTGATGAATTCATTGTGAGGAGTAATTTATAAAATGGGATCACTTTGGAGGGGTTTCTGCTGTTTTGGTACTTTTGGAACTCCGCAAATGTCACCCTCAAAATATTCTTGCAAAATCTGCATTCCCAAAACCCAAATAGCGCTCTTACTTTCAAAGCCCTGCTGTGTGACCAAACAGTAGTTTATGAAGACATATGGGGCATCACCGCATTTCAATGAAATTGTGCAACTTTAGATATTTTCACAAGAAAAACTAAATATATATTGAACTAAATTTACCATTAATATAAAGTACAATGTGTTACAAAATAACACTATCAGAATCACGGGGATATGTTAAGCATTCCAGTGTTATTGCCACATAAATTGTTACATGTCAGATTTATAAAACGGTGCTTGGTCATGAAGCTCAAAATTGGCTGTAACTAATAGGTTACAAATCAATATTAAAATAAAAGAAATCATGGCATATTTCCTTTCATCACAAGTAGTGCTCATCTTTCTACTGCTTAGCTTAGAAAGAGTTAAATTACAAAAGCCAGAAGTAGTCAGGATGGCCGAGCGGTCTAAGGCGCTGCGTTCAGGTCGCAGACTTTTCTGGAGGCGTGGGTTCGAATCCCTCTTCTGACATTAGAATTTTCTTTCAAGAAATTTTACAGCTTCACTCCTGTTACTGATTAGTTGGGGGTCCGCTCTATTGGTGGCAATCTCAAATCGATAACTAAAAGTGATGGGGCTTAGCAAAACCAATTCTCAACGTTGGCACTTTGGCAGTATTCCTTGGGGTCCTTGAGGCAAATCTTAAATGTTCGGAATTTGTGCTTTCACAAAAGACTTCTGGGAACAATCATTATACCTATCTACAGGAAATAAAATGATAGAAACTTGAGAACTGAACACTTTTAACTTTTGAGGAAAATAATATTTTTTGTAATTTTTCCTTCATTCTGGACGTCATCACTTTGTTTTATTTTAGTTTGACTTAGCTGTATGAGGATTTAAAGGAAACCTGATAGCTAATACGGGCAGCATGTATCAGACACTAGCTGAATTATTTCAGCCATTTATGTTTGACTATGAATCGCTGTGGCATTACTGAGACAAATATGCTTAAATAATATGCCAGGAACAAAGCTGTTTGGGGAAAAAGCCAGGAAGGCAAAAAACACAAGCCCCAACTCAGGACCGTCATCTTTCATTCTAAAAATAGGGGTTTTTACGTTAATGGTAAGACAAAGAATCCACAGATTTGGCATTTCTCTAGCGAGGAGAGCCCACTTAAAATGTATGGGGTGCTTGTCTCCATAAGCGCAAGCTGGGCACTAAACTGGCTTATTTGCAATTCTGGATGTTGCAGAGTGAAAACATATGTTGGACAATAATAGTAATTGCTGGTGTTGATGAATTCATTGTGAGGAGTAATTTATAAAATGGGATCACTTTGGAGGGGTTTCTGCTGTTTTGGTACTTTTGAAACTCCGCAAATGTCACCCTCAAAATATTCTTGCAAAATCTGCATTCCCAAAACCCAAATAGCGCTCTTACTTTAAAAGCCCTGCTGTGTGACCAAACAGTAGTTTCTGAAGACATATGGGGCATCACCGCATTTCAATGAAATTGTGCAACTTTAGATATTTTCACAAGAAAAACTAAATATATATTGACCTAAATTTACCATTAATATAAAGTACAATGTGTTACAAAATAACACTATCAGAATCACGGGGATATGTTAAGCATTCCAGTGTTATTGCCACATAAATTGATACATGTCAGATTTAAAAAACGGTGCTTGGTCATGAAGCTCAAAATTGGCTGTAACTAATAGGTTACAAATCAATATTAAAATAAAAGAAATCATGGCATATTTCCTTTCATCACAAGTAGTGCTCATCTTTCTACTGCTTAGCTTAGAAAGAGTTAAATTACAAAAGCCAGAAGTAGTCAGGATGGCCGAGCAGTCTAAGGCGCTGCGTTCAGGTCGCAGTCTCTTCTGGAGGCGTGGGTTCGAATCCCTCTTCTGACATTAGAATTTTCTTTCAAGAAATTTTACAGCTTCACTCCTGTTACTGATTAGTTGGGGGTCCGCTCTATTGGTGGCAATCTCAAATCGATAACTAAAAGTGATGGGGCTTAGCAAAACCAATTCTCAACGTTGGCACTTTGGCAGTATTCCTTGGGGTCCTTGAGGCAAATCTTAAATGTTCGGAATTTGTGCTTTCACAAAAGACTTCTGGGAACATCAAATAGTTTCTTTGTGCATATGTTAGTTGTTGCTTTGGCATCGGAAAAATACTGTTGATAGGACAATGGGAGGGACTATTTCATCTCTATGTGTTCTCTGTCCCTATTAGGGCAGAGAGTGAACCTCCTAAGGTGCTGTCGTGGAAGATTCCTAGAAACCGAATTACCAGTAAGTCTAATTTCAGATTTTTTTACCTCAATGCATCAATAGACTATATATATACTTAATAAACAAAAGCTAAAAGAGCAGATGAACATAGTTTAACAAGTCTGAAATGCGCATGTGATACTGACATCAAAGTTTCACCACATTTTGGGACAAATGTTTTCACTTTCAACATTAACAATCAGTAGAATATTTTCTCTAAATTTGCATCTCCTATCTTCACTCCAATTGTTTGCACCTAAGAAAAAAATAAAGCTTGATGCAACATTATGCTTACAAATTGTGTTTTATGCTCAATCATCACCTGTCCTACAGAGACACAGTCAGAATTACCCTGGCGAATTGAGTAAATTTGAAAATGTAAAAAAAATGCAGAATTGCTGTTTTTTCTATTCATTCACAAAGAATTAATGTAAGTTGTTAAATATGTACGCAAAATAGCGGGACTTTCAAATATTGATAATCTTGCAAAAACAAGTCAAAGTAAAAATAAATACATTACATTCCTGAATCTAAATGTGTCCTGCTGAAATAGCTCAGTTGGGAGAGCGTTAGACTGAAGATCTAAAGGTCCCTGGTTCAATCCCGGGTTTCGGCAAAAGTTTTTTTCTTCACCCATTAAATTTTAAGCAGAAAATAAACAAAGCATATGGACTGACTGTTTACAGAGAATGTAAAAATCCTAATCATTATAACTATCTACAGGAAATAAAATGATAGAAACTTGAGAACTGAACACTTTTAACTTTTGAGGAAAATAATATTTTTTGTAATTTTTCCTTCATTCTGGACGTCATCACTTTGTTTTATTTTAGTTTGACTTAGCTGTATGAGGATTTAAAGGAAACCTGATAGCTAATACGGGCAGCATGTATCAGACACTAGCTGAATGATTTCAGCCATTTATGTTTGACTATGAATCGCTGTGGCATTACTGAGACAAATATGCTTAAATAATATGCCAGGAACAAAGCTGTTTGGGGAAAAAGCCAGGAAGGCAAAAAACACAAGCCCCAACTCAGGACCGTCATCTTTCATTCTAAAAATAGGGGTTTCTACGTTAATGGTAAGACAAAGAATCCACAGATTTGGCATTTCTCTAGCGAGGAGAGCCCACTTAAAATGTATGGGGTGCTTGTCTCCATAAGCGCAAGCTGGGCACTAAACTGGCTTATTTGCAATTCTGGATGTTGCAGAGTGAAAACATATGTTGGACAATTATAGTAATTGCTGGTGTTGATGAATTCATTGTGAGGAGTAATTTATAAAATGGGATCACTTTGGAGGGGTTTCTGCTGTTTTGGTACTTTTGGAACTCCGCAAATGTCACCCTCAAAATATTCTTGCAAAATCTGCATTCCCAAAACCCAAATAGCGCTCTTACTTTCAAAGCCCTGCTGTGTGACCAAACAGTAGTTTATGAAGACATATGGGGCATCACCGCATTTCAATGAAATTGTGCAACTTTAGATATTTTCACAAGAAAAACTAAATATATATTGAACTAAATTTACCATTAATATAAAGTACAATGTGTTACAAAATAACACTATCAGAATCACGGGGATATGTTAAGCATTCCAGTGTTATTGCCACATAAATTGTTACATGTCAGATTTATAAAACGGTGCTTGGTCATGAAGCTCAAAATTGGCTGTAACTAATAGGTTACAAATCAATATTAAAATAAAAGAAATCATGGCATATTTCCTTTCATCACAAGTAGTGCTCATCTTTCTACTGCTTAGCTTAGAAAGAGTTAAATTACAAAAGCCAGAAGTAGTCAGGATGGCCGAGCGGTCTAAGGCGCTGCGTTCAGGTCGCAGAGTTTTCTGGAGGCGTGGGTTCGAATCCCTCTTCTGACATTAGAATTTTCTTTCAAGAAATTTTACAGCTTCACTCCTGTTACTGATTAGTTGGGGGTCCGCTCTATTGGTGGCAATCTCAAATCGATAACTAAAAGTGATGGGGCTTAGCAAAACCAATTCTCAACGTTGGCACTTTGGCAGTATTCCTTGGGGTCCTTGAGGCAAATCTTAAATGTTCGGAATTTGTGCTTTCACAAAAGACTTCTGGGAACAATCATTATACCTATCTACAGGAAATAAAATGATAGAAACTTGAGAACTGAACACTTTTAACTTTTGAGGAAAATAATATTTTTTGTAATTTTTCCTTCATTCTGGACGTCATCACTTTGTTTTATTTTAGTTTGACTTAGCTGTATGAGGATTTAAAGGAAACCTGATAGCTAATACGGGCAGCATGTATCAGACACTAGCTGAATTATTTCAGCCATTTATGTTTGACTATGAATCGCTGTGGCATTACTGAGACAAATATGCTGAAATAATATGCCAGGAACAAAGCTGTTTGGGGAAAAAGCCAGGAAGGCAAAAAACACAAGCCCCAACTCAGGACCGTCATCTTTCATTCTAAAAATAGGGGTTTTTACGTTAATGGTAAGACAAAGAATCCACAGATTTGGCATTTCTCTAGCGAGGAGAGCCCACTTAAAATGTATGGGGTGCTTGTCTCCATAAGCGCAAGCTGGGCACTAAACTGGCTTATTTGCAATTCTGGATGTTGCAGAGTGAAAACATATGTTGGACAATAATAGTAATTGCTGGTGTTGATGAATTCATTGTGAGGAGTAATTTATAAAATGGGATCACTTTGGAGGGGTTTCTGCTGTTTTGGTACTTTTGAAACTCCGCAAATGTCACCCTCAAAATATTCTTGCAAAATCTGCATTCCCAAAACCCAAATAGCGCTCTTACTTTAAAAGCCCTGCTGTGTGACCAAACAGTAGTTTCTGAAGACATATGGGGCATCACCGCATTTCAATGAAATTGTGCAACTTTAGATATTTTCACAAGAAAAACTAAATATATATTGACCTAAATTTACCATTAATATAAAGTACAATGTGTTACAAAATAACACTATCAGAATCACGGGGATATGTTAAGCATTCCAGTGTTATTGCCACATAAATTGATACATGTCAGATTTAAAAAACGGTGCTTGGTCATGAAGCTCAAAATTGGCTGTAACTAATAGGTTACAAATCAATATTAAAATAAAAGAAATCATGGCATATTTCCTTTCATCACAAGTAGTGCTCATCTTTCTACTGCTTAGCTTAGAAAGAGTTAAATTACAAAAGCCAGAAGTAGTCAGGATGGCCGAGCGGTCTAAGGCGCTGCGTTCAGGTCGCAGTCTCTTCTGGAGGCGTGGGTTCGAATCCCTCTTCTGACATTAGAATTTTCTTTCAAGAAATTTTACAGCTTCACTCCTGTTACTGATTAGTTGGGGGTCCGCTCTATTGGTGGCAATCTCAAATCGATAACTAAAAGTGATGGGGCTTAGCAAAACCAATTCTCAACGTTGGCACTTTGGCAGTATTCCTTGGGGTCCTTGAGGCAAATCTTAAATGTTCGGAATTTGTGCTTTCACAAAAGACTTCTGGGAACATCAAATAGTTTCTTTGTGCATATGTTAGTGGTTGCTTTGGCATCGGAAAAATACTGTTGATAGGACAATGGGAGGGACTATTTCATCTCTATGTGTTCTCTGTCCCTATTAGGGCAGAGAGTGAACCTCCTAAGGTGCTGTCGTGGAAGATTCCTAGAAACCGAATTACCAGTAAGTCTAATTTCAGATTTTTTTACCTCAATGCATCAATAGACTATATATATACTTAATAAACAAAAGCTAAAAGAGCAGATGAACATAGTTTAACAAGTCTGAAATGCGCATGTGATACTGACATCAAAGTTTCACCACATTTTGGGACAAATGTTTTCACTTTCAACATTAACAATCAGTAGAATATTTTCTCTAAATTTGCATCTCCTATCTTCACTCCAATTGTTTGCACCTAAGAAAAAAATAAAGCTTGATGCAACATTATGCTTACAAATTGTGTTTTATGCTCAATCATCACCTGTCCTACAGAGACACAGTCAGAATTACCCTGGCGAATTGAGTAAATTTGAAAATGTAAAAAAAATGCAGAATTGCTGTTTTTTCTATTCATTCACAAAGAATTAATGTAAGTTGTTAAATATGTACGCAAAATAGCGGGACTTTCAAATATTGATAATCTTGCAAAAACAAGTCAAAGTAAAAATAAATACATTACATTCCTGAATCTAAATGTGTCCTGCTGAAATAGCTCAGTTGGGAGAGCGTTAGACTGAAGATCTAAAGGTCCCTGGTTCAATCCCGGGTTTCGGCAAAAGTTTTTTTCTTCACCCATTAAATTTTAAGCAGAAAATAAACAAAGCATATGGACTGACTGTTTACAGAGAATGTAAAAATCCTAATCATTATAACTATCTACAGGAAATAAAATGATAGAAACTTGAGAACTGAACACTTTTAACTTTTGAGGAAAATAATATTTTTTGTAATTTTTCCTTCATTCTGGACGTCATCACTTTGTTTTATTTTAGTTTGACTTAGCTGTATGAGGATTTAAAGGAAACCTGATAGCTAATACGGGCAGCATGTATCAGACACTAGCTGAATGATTTCAGCCATTTATGTTTGACTATGAATCGCTGTGGCATTACTGAGACAAATATGCTTAAATAATATGCCAGGAACAAAGCTGTTTGGGGAAAAAGCCAGGAAGGCAAAAAACACAAGCCCCAACTCAGGACCGTCATCTTTCATTCTAAAAATAGGGGTTTCTACGTTAATGGTAAGACAAAGAATCCACAGATTTGGCATTTCTCTAGCGAGGAGAGCCCACTTAAAATGTATGGGGTGCTTGTCTCCATAAGCGCAAGCTGGGCACTAAACTGGCTTATTTGCAATTCTGGATGTTGCAGAGTGAAAACATATGTTGGACAATTATAGTAATTGCTGGTGTTGATGAATTCATTGTGAGGAGTAATTTATAAAATGGGATCACTTTGGAGGGGTTTCTGCTGTTTTGGTACTTTTGGAACTCCGCAAATGTCACCCTCAAAATATTCTTGCAAAATCTGCATTCCCAAAACCCAAATAGCGCTCTTACTTTCAAAGCCCTGCTGTGTGACCAAACAGTAGTTTATGAAGACATATGGGGCATCACCGCATTTCAATGAAATTGTGCAACTTTAGATATTTTCACAAGAAAAACTAAATATATATTGAACTAAATTTACCATTAATATAAAGTACAATGTGTTACAAAATAACACTATCAGAATCACGGGGATATGTTAAGCATTCCAGTGTTATTGCCACATAAATTGTTACATGTCAGATTTATAAAACGGTGCTTGGTCATGAAGCTCAAAATTGGCTGTAACTAATAGGTTACAAATCAATATTAAAATAAAAGAAATCATGGCATATTTCCTTTCATCACAAGTAGTGCTCATCTTTCTACTGCTTAGCTTAGAAAGAGTTAAATTACAAAAGCCAGAAGTAGTCAGGATGGCCGAGCGGTCTAAGGCGCTGCGTTCAGGTCGCAGTCTCTTCTGGAGGCGTGGGTTCGAATCCCTCTTCTGACATTAGAATTTTCTTTCAAGAAATTTTACAGCTTCACTCCTGTTACTGATTAGTTGGGGGTCCGCTCTATTGGTGGCAATCTCAAATCGATAACTAAAAGTGATGGGGCTTAGCAAAACCAATTCTCAACGTTGGCACTTTGGCAGTATTCCTTGGGGTCCTTGAGGCAAATCTTAAATGTTCGGAATTTGTGCTTTCACAAATGACTTCTGGGAACAATCATTATACCTATCTACAGGAAATAAAATGATAGAAACTTGAGAACTGAACACTTTTAACTTTTGAGGAAAATAATATTTTTTGTAATTTTTCCTTCATTCTGGACGTCATCACTTTGTTTTATTTTAGTTTGACTTAGCTGTATGAGGATTTAAAGGAAACCTGATAGCTAATACGGGCAGCATGTATCAGACACTAGCTGAATTATTTCAGCCATTTATGTTTGACTATGAATCGCTGTGGCATTACTGAGACAAATATGCTTAAATAATATGCCAGGAACAAAGCTGTTTGGGGAAAAAGCCAGGAAGGCAAAAAACACAAGCCCCAACTCAGGACCGTCATCTTTCATTCTAAAAATAGGGGTTTTTACGTTAATGGTAAGAAAAAGAATCCACAGATTTGGCATTTCTCTAGCGAGGAGAGCCCACTTAAAATGTATGGGGTGCTTGTCTCCATAAGCGCAAGCTGGGCACTAAACTGGCTTATTTGCAATTCTGGATGTTGCAGAGTGAAAACATATGTTGGACAATAATAGTAATTGCTGGTGTTGATGAATTCATTGTGAGGAGTAATTTATAAAATGGGATCACTTTGGAGGGGTTTCTGCTGTTTTGGTACTTTTGAAACTCCGCAAATGTCACCCTCAAAATATTCTTGCAAAATCTGCATTCCCAAAACCCAAATAGCGCTCTTACTTTCAAAGCCCTGCTGTGTGACCAAACAGTAGTTTCTGAAGACATATGGGGCATCACCGCATTTCAATGAAATTGTGCAACTTTAGATATTTTCACAAGAAAAACTAAATATATATTGACCTAAATTTACCATTAATATAAAGTACAATGTGTTACAAAATAACACTATCAGAATCACGGGGATATGTTAAGCATTCCAGTGTTATTGCCACATAAATTGATACATGTCAGATTTAAAAAACGGTGCTTGGTCATGAAGCTCAAAATTGGCTGTAACTAATAGGTTACAAATCAATATTAAAATAAAAGAAATCATGGCATATTTCCTTTCATCACAAGTAGTGCTCATCTTTCTACTGCTTAGCTTAGAAAGAGTTAAATTACAAAAGCCAGAAGTAGTCAGGATGGCCGAGCGGTCTAAGGCGCTGCGTTCAGGTCGCAGTCTCTTCTGGAGGTGTGGGTTTGAATCCCTCTTCTGACATTAGAATTTTCTTTCAAGAAATTTTACAGCTTCACTCCTGTTACTGATTAGTTGGGGGTCCGCTCTATTGGTGGCAATCTCAAATCGATAACTAAAAGTGATGGGGCTTAGCAAAACCAATTCTCAACGTTGGCACTTTGGCAGTATTCCTTGGGGTCCTTGAGGCAAATCTTAAATGTTCGGAATTTGTGCTTTCACAAAAGACTTCTGGGAACATCAAATAGTTTCTTTGTGCATATGTTAGTTGTTGCTTTGGCATCGGAAAAATACTGTTGATAGGACAATGGGAGGGACTATTTCATCTCTATGTGTTCTCTGTCCCTATTAGGGCAGAGAGTGAACCTCCTAAGGTGCTGTCGTGGAAGATTCCTAGAAACCGAATTACCAGTAAGTCTAATTTCAGATTTTTTTACCTCAATGCATCAATAGACTATATATATACTTAATAAACAAAAGCTAAAAGAGCAGATGAACATAGTTTAACAAGTCTGAAATGCGCATGTGATACTGACATCAAAGTTTCACCACATTTTGGGACAAATGTTTTCACTTTCAACATTAACAATCAGTAGAATATTTTCTCTAAATTTGCATCTCCTATCTTCACTCCAATTGTTTGCACCTAAGAAAAAAATAAAGCTTGATGCAACATTATGCTTACAAATTGTGTTTTATGCTCAATCATCACCTGTCCTACAGAGACACAGTCAGAATTACCCTGGCGAATTGAGTAAATTTGAAAATGTAAAAAAAATGCAGAATTGCTGTTTTTTCTATTCATTCACAAAGAATTAATGTAAGTTGTTAAATATGTACGCAAAATAGCGGGACTTTCAAATATTGATAATCTTGCAAAAACAAGTCAAAGTAAAAATAAATACATTACATTCCTGAATCTAAATGTGTCCTGCTGAAATAGCTCAGTTGGGAGAGCGTTAGACTGAAGATCTAAAGGTCCCTGGTTCAATCCCGGGTTTCGGCAAAAGTTTTTTTCTTCACCCATTAAATTTTAAGCAGAAAATAAACAAAGCATATGGACTGACTGTTTACAGAGAATGTAAAAATCCTAATCATTATAACTATCTACAGGAAATAAAATGATAGAAACTTGAGAACTGAACACTTTTAACTTTTGAGGAAAATAATATTTTTTGTAATTTTTCCTTCATTCTGGACGTCATCACTTTGTTTTATTTTAGTTTGACTTAGCTGTATGAGGATTTAAAGGAAACCTGATAGCTAATACGGGCAGCATGTATCAGACACTAGCTGAATGATTTCAGCCATTTATGTTTGACTATGAATCGCTGTGGCATTACTGAGACAAATATGCTTAAATAATATGCCAGGAACAAAGCTGTTTGGGGAAAAAGCCAGGAAGGCAAAAAACACAAGCCCCAACTCAGGACCGTCATCTTTCATTCTAAAAATAGGGGTTTCTACGTTAATGGTAAGACAAAGAATCCACAGATTTGGCATTTCTCTAGCGAGGAGAGCCCACTTAAAATGTATGGGGTGCTTGTCTCCATAAGCGCAAGCTGGGCACTAAACTGGCTTATTTGCAATTCTGGATGTTGCAGAGTGAAAACATATGTGGGACAATAATAGTAATTGCTGGTGTTGATGAATTCATTGTGAGGAGTAATTTATAAAATGGGATCACTTTGGAGGGGTTTCTGCTGTTTTGGTACTTTTGGAACTCCGCAAATGTCACCCTCAAAATATTCTTGCAAAATCTGCATTCCCAAAACCCAAATAGCGCTCTTACTTTCAAAGCCCTGCTGTGTGACCAAACAGTAGTTTATGAAGACATATGGGGCATCACCGCATTTCAATGAAATTGTGCAACTTTAGATATTTTCACAAGAAAAACTAAATATATATTGACCTAAATTTACCATTAATATAAAGTACAATGTGTTACAAAATAACACTATCAGAATCACGGGGATATGTTAAGCATTCCAGTGTTATTGCCACATAAATTGTTACATGTCAGATTTATAAAACGGTGCTTGGTCATGAAGCTCAAAATTGGCTGTAACTAATAGGTTACAAATCAATATTAAAATAAAAGAAATCATGGCATATTTCCTTTCATCACAAGTAGTGCTCATCTTTCTACTGCTTAGCTTAGAAAGAGTTAAATTACAAAAGCCAGAAGTAGTCAGGATGGCCGAGCGGTCTAAGGCGCTGCGTTCAGGTCGCAGTCTCTTCTGGAAGCGTGGGTTCGAATCCCTCTTCTGACATTAGAATTTTCTTTCAAGAAATTTTACAGCTTCACTCCTGTTACTGATTAGTTGGGGGTCCGCTCTATTGGTGGCAATCTCAAATCGATAACTAAAAGTGATGGGGCTTAGCAAAACCAATTCTCAACGTTGGCACTTTGGCAGTATTCCTTGGGGTCCTTGAGGCAAATCTTAAATGTTCGGAATTTGTGCTTTCACAAAAGTCTTCTGGGAACAATCATTATAACTATCTACAGGAAATAAAATGATAGAAACTTGAGAACTGAACACTTTTAACTTTTGAGGAAAATAATATTTTTTGTAATTTTTCCTTCATTCTGGACGTCATCACTTTGTTTTATTTTAGTTTGACTTAGCTGTATGAGGATTTAAAGGAAACCTAATAGCTAATACGGGCAGCATGTATCAGACACTAGCTGAATGATTTCAGCCATTTATGTGTGACTATGAATCGCTGTGGCATTACTGAGACAAATATGCTTAAATAATATGCCAGGAACAAAGCTGTTTGGGGAAAAAGCCACAAAGGCAAAAAACACAAGCCCCAACTCAGGACCGTCATCTTTCATTCTAAAAATAGGGGTTTCTACGTTAATGGTAAGACAAAGAATCCACAGATTTGGCATTTCTCTAGCGAGGAGAGCCCACTTAAAATGTATGGGGTGCTTGTCTCCATAAGCGCAAGCTGGGCACTAAACTGGCTTATTTGCAATTCTGGATGTTGCAGAGTGAAAACATATGTTGGACAATAATAGTAATTGCTGGTGTTGATGAATTCATTGTGAGGAGTAATTTATAAAATGGGATCACTTTGGAGGGGTTTCTGCTGTTTTGGTACTTTTGGAACTCCGCAAATGTCACCCTCAAAATATTCTTGCAAAATCTGCATTCCCAAAACCCAAATAGCGCTCTTACTTTCAAAGCCCTGCTGTGTGACCAAACAGTAGTTTATGAAGACATATGGGGCATCACCGCATTTCAATGAAATTGTGCAACTTTAGATATTTTCACAAGAAAAACTAAATATATATTGACCTAAATTTACCATTAATATAAAGTACAATGTGTTACAAAATAACACTATCAGAATCACGGGGATATGTTAAGCATTCCAGTGTTATTGCCACATAAATTGTTACATGTCAGATTTATAAAACGGTGCTTGGTCATGAAGCTCAAAATTGGCTGTAACTAATAGGTTACAAATCAATATTAAAATAAAAGAAATCATGGCATATTTCCTTTCATCACAAGTAGTGCTCATCTTTCTACTGCTTAGCTTAGAAAGAGTTAAATTACAAAAGCCAGAAGTAGTCAGGATGGCCGAGCGGTCTAAGGCGCTGCGTTCAGGTCGCAGTCTCTTCTGGAGGCGTGGGTTCGAATCCCTCTTCTGACATTAGAATTTTCTTTCAAGAAATTTTACAGCTTCACTCCTGTTACTGATTAGTTGGCCGTCCGCTCTATTGGTGGCAATCTCAAATCGATAACTAAAAGTGATGGGGCTTAGCAAAACCAATTCTCAACGTTGGCACTTTGGCAGTATTCCTTGGGGTCCTTGAGGCAAATCTTAAATGTTCGGAATTTGTGCTTTCACAAAAGACTTCTGGGAACAATCATTATAACTATCTACAGGAAATAAAATGATAGAAACTTGAGAACTGAACACTTTTAACTTTTGAGGAAAATAATATTTTTTGTAATTTTTCCTTCATTCTGGACGTCATCACTTTGTTTTATTTTAGTTTGACTTAGCTGTATGAGGATTTAAAGGAAACCTGATAGCTAATACGGGCAGCATGTATCAGACACTAGCTGAATGATTTCAGCCATTTATGTTTGACTATGAATCGCTGTGGCATTACTGAGACAAATATGCTTAAATAATATGCCAGGAACAAAGCTGTTTGGGGAAAAAGCCAGGAAGGCAAAAAACACAAGCCCCAACTCAGGACCGTCATCTTTCATTCTAAAAATAGGGGTTTCTACGTTAATGGTAAGACAAAGAATCCACAGATTTGGCATTTCTCTAGCGAGGAGAGCCCACTTAAAATGTATGGGGTGCTTGTCTCCATAAGCGCAAGCTGGGCACTAAACTGGCTTATTTGCAATTCTGGATGTTGCAGAGTGAAAACATATGTTGGACAATAATAGTAATTGCTGGTGTTGATGAATTCATTGTGAGGAGTAATTTATAAAATGGGATCACTTTGGAGGGGTTTCTGCTGTTTTGGTACTTTTGGAACTCCGCAAATGTCACCCTCAAAATATTCTTGCAAAATCTGCATTCCCAAAACCCAAATAGCGCTCTTACTTTCAAAGCCCTGCTGTGTGACCAAACAGTAGTTTATGAAGACATATGGGGCATCACCGCATTTCAATGAAATTGTGCAACTTTAGATATTTTCACAAGAAAAACTAAATATATATTGACCTAAATTTACCATTAATATAAAGTACAATGTGTTACAAAATAACACTATCAGAATCACGGGGATATGTTAAGCATTCCAGTGTTATTGCCACATAAATTGTTACATGTCAGATTTATAAAACGGTGCTTGGTCATGAAGCTCAAAATTGGCTGTAACTAATAGGTTACAAATCAATATTAAAATAAAAGAAATCATGGCATATTTCCTTTCATCACAAGTAGTGCTCATCTTTCTACTGCTTAGCTTAGAAAGAGTTAAATTACAAAAGCCAGAAGCAGTCAGGATGGCCGAGCGGTCTAAGGCGCTGCGTTCAGGTCGCAGTCTCTTCTGGAGGCGTGGGTTCGAATCCCTCTTCTGACATTAGAATTTTCGTTCAAGAAATTTTACAGCTTCACTCCTGTTACTGATTAGTTGGGGGTCCGCTCTATTGGTGGCAATCTCAAATCGATAACTAAAAGTGATGGGGCTTAGCAAAACCAATTCTCAACGTTGGCACTTTGGCAGTATTCCTTGGGGTCCTTGAGGCAAATCTTAAATGTTCGGAATTTGTGCTTTCACAAAAGTCTTCTGGGAACAATCATTATAACTATCTACAGGAAATAAAATGATAGAAACTTGAGAACTGAACACTTTTAACTTTTGAGGAAAATAATATTTTTTGTAATTTTTCCTTCATTCTGGACGTCATCACTTTGTTTTATTTTAGTTTGACTTAGCTGTATGAGGATTTAAAGGAAACCTAATAGCTAATACGGGCAGCATGTATCAGACACTAGCTGAATGATTTCAGCCATTTATGTGTGACTATGAATCGCTGTGGCATTACTGAGACAAATATGCTTAAATAATATGCCAGGAACAAAGCTGTTTGGGGAAAAAGCCAGGAAGGCAAAAAACACAAGCCCCAACTCAGGACCGTCATCTTTCATTCTAAAAATAGGGGTTTCTACGTTAATGGTAAGACAAAGAATCCACAGATTTGGCATTTCTCTAGCGAGGAGAGCCCACTTAAAATGTATGGGGTGCTTGTCTCCATAAGCGCAAGCTGGGCACTAAACTGGCTTATTTGCAATTCTGGATGTTGCAGAGTGAAAACATATGTTGGACAATAATAGTAATTGCTGGTGTTGATGAATTCATTGTGAGGAGTAATTTATAAAATGGGATCACTTTGGAGGGGTTTCTGCTGTTTTGGTACTTTTGGAACTCCGCAAATGTCACCCTCAAAATATTCTTGCAAAATCTGCATTCCCAAAACCCAAATAGCGCTCTTACTTTCAAAGCCCTGCTGTGTGACCAAACAGTAGTTTATGAAGACATATGGGGCATCACCGCATTTCAATGAAATTGTGCAACTTTAGATATTTTCACAAGAAAAACTAAATATATATTGACCTAAATTTACCATTAATATAAAGTACAATGTGTTACAAAATAACACTATCAGAATCACGGGGATATGTTAAGCATTCCAGTGTTATTGCCACATAAATTGTTACATGTCAGATTTATAAAACGGTGCTTGGTCATGAAGCTCAAAATTGGCTGTAACTAATAGGTTACAAATCAATATTAAAATAAAAGAAATCATGGCATATTTCCTTTCATCACAAGTAGTGCTCATCTTTCTACTGCTTAGCTTAGAAAGAGTTAAATTACAAAAGCCAGAAGTAGTCAGGATGGCCGAGCGGTCTAAGGCGCTGCGTTCAGGTCGCAGTCTCTTCTGGAGGCGTGGGTTCGAATCCCTCTTCTGACATTAGAATTTTCTTTCAAGAAATTTTACAGCTTCACTCCTGTTACTGATTATTTGGGGGTCCGCTCTATTGGTGGCAATCTCAAATCGATAACTAAAAGTGATGGGGCTTAGCAAAACCAATTCTCAACGTTGGCACTTTGGCAGTATTCCTTGGGGTCCTTGAGGCAAATCTTAAATGTTCGGAATTTGTGCTTTCACAAAAGACTTCTGGGAACAATCATTATAACTATCTACAGGAAATAAAATGATAGAAACTTGAGAACTGAACACTTTTAACTTTTGAGGAAAATAATATTTTTTGTAATTTTTCCTTCATTCTGGACGTCATCACTTTGTTTTATTTTAGTTTGACTTAGCTGTATGAGGATTTAAAGGAAACCTGATAGCTAATAAGGGCAGCATGTATCAGACACTAGCTGAATGATTTCAGCCATTTATGTTTGACTATGAATCGCTGTGGCATTACTGAGACAAATATGCTTAAATAATATGCCAGGAACAAAGCTGTTTGGGGAAAAAGCCAGGAAGGCAAAAAACACAAGCCCCAACTCAGGACCGTCATCTTTCATTCTAAAAATAGGGGTTTCTACGTTAATGGTAAGACAAAGAATCCACAGATTTGGCATTTCTCTAGCGAGGAGAGCCCACTTAAAATGTATGGGGTGCTTGTCTCCATAAGCGCAAGCTGGGCACTAAACTGGCTTATTTGCAATTCTGGATGTTGCAGAGTGAAAACATATGTTGGACAATAATAGTAATTGCTGGTGTTGATGAATTCATTGTGAGGAGTAATTTATAAAATGGGATCACTTTGGAGGGGTTTCTGCTGTTTTGGTACTTTTGGAACTCCGCAAATGTCACCCTCAAAATATTCTTGCAAAATCTGCATTCCCAAAACCCAAATAGCGCTCTTACTTTCAAAGCCCTGCTGTGTGACCAAACAGTAGTTTATGAAGACATATGGGGCATCACCGCATTTCAATGAAATTGTGCAACTTTAGATATTTTCACAAGAAAAACTAAATATATATTGACCTAAATTTACCATTAATATAAAGTACAATGTGTTACAAAATAACACTATCAGAATCACGGGGATATGTTAAGCATTCCAGTGTTATTGCCACATAAATTGTTACATGTCAGATTTATAAAACGGTGCTTGGTCATGAAGCTCAAAATTGGCTGTAACTAATAGGTTACAAATCAATATTAAAATAAAAGAAATCATGGCATATTTCCTTTCATCACAAGTAGTGCTCATCTTTCTACTGCTTAGCTTAGAAAGAGTTAAATTACAAAAGCCAGAAGTAGTCAGGATGGCCGAGCGGTCTAAGGCGCTGCGTTCAGGTCGCAGTCTCTTCTGGAGGCGTGGGTTCGAATCCCTCTTCTGACATTAGAATTTTCTTTCAAGAAATTTTACAGCTTCACTCCTGTTACTGATTAGTTGGGGGTCCGCTCTATTGGTGGCAATCTCAAATCGATAACTAAAAGTGATGGGGCTTAGCAAAACCAATTCTCAACGTTGGCACTTTGGCAGTATTCCTTGGGGTCCTTGAGGCAAATCTTAAATGTTCGGAATTTGTGCTTTCACAAAAGACTTCTGGGAACAATCATTATAACTATCTACAGGAAATAAAATGATAGAAACTTGAGAACTGAACACTTTTAACTTTTGAGGAAAATAATATTTTTTGTAATTTTTCCTTCATTCTGGACGTCATCACTTTGTTTTATTTTAGTTTGACTTAGCTGTATGAGGATTTAAAGGAAACCTGATAGCTAATACGGGCAGCATGTATCAGACACTAGCTGAATGATTTCAGCCATTTATGTTTGACTATGAATCGCTGTGGCATTACTGAGACAAATATGCTTAAATAATATGCCAGGAACAAAGCTGTTTGGGGAAAAAGCCAGGAAGGCAAAAAACACAAGCCCCAACTCAGGACCGTCATCTTTCATTCTAAAAATAGGGGTTTCTACGTTAATGGTAAGACAAAGAATCCACAGATTTGGCATTTCTCTAGCGAGGAGAGCCCACTTAAAATGTATGGGGTGCTTGTCTCCATAAGCGCAAGCTGGGCACTAAACTGGCTTATTTGCAATTCTGGATGTTGCAGAGTGAAAACATATGTTGGACAATAATAGTAATTGCTGGTGTTGATGAATTCATTGTGAGGAGTAATTTATAAAATGGGATCACTTTGGAGGGGTTTCTGCTGTTTTGGTACTTTTGGAACTCCGCAAATGTCACCCTCAAAATATTCTTGCAAAATCTGCATTCCCAAAACCCAAATAGCGCTCTTACTTTCAAAGCCCTGCTGTGTGACCAAACAGTAGTTTATGAAGACATATGGGGCATCACCGCATTTCAATGAAATTGTGCAACTTTAGATATTTTCACAAGAAAAACTAAATATATATTGACCTAAATTTACCATTAATATAAAGTACAATGTGTTACAAAATAACACTATCAGAATCACGGGGATATGTTAAGCATTCCAGTGTTATTGCCACATAAATTGTTACATGTCAGATTTATAAAACGGTGCTTGGTCATGAAGCTCAAAATTGGCTGTAACTAATAGGTTACAAATCAATATTAAAATAAAAGAAATCATGGCATATTTCCTTTCATCACAAGTAGTGCTCATCTTTCTACTGCTTAGCTTAGAAAGAGTTAAATTACAAAAGCCAGAAGTAGTCAGGATGGCCGAGCGGTCTAAGGCGCTGCGTTCAGGTCGCAGTCTCTTCTGGAGGCGTGGGTTCGAATCCCTCTTCTGACATTAGAATTTTCTTTCAAGAAATTTTACAGCTTCACTCCTGTTACTGATTAGTTGGGGGTCCGCTCTATTGGTGGCAATCTCAAATCGATAACTAAAAGTGATGGGGCTTAGCAAAACCAATTCTCAACGTTGGCACTTTGGCAGTATTTCTTGGGGTCCTTGAGGCAAATCTTAAATGTTCGGAATTTGTGCTTTCACAAAAGACTTCTGGGAACAATCATTATAACTATCTACAGGAAATAAAATGATAGAAACTTGAGAACTGAACACTTTTAACTTTTGAGGAAAATAATATTTTTTGTAATTTTTCCTTCATTCTGGACGTCATCACTTTGTTTTATTTTAGTTTGACTTAGCTGTATGAGGATTTAAAGGAAACCTGATAGCTAATACGGGCAGCATGTATCAGACACTAGCTGAATGATTTCAGCCATTTATGTTTGACTATGAATCGCTGTGGCATTACTGAGACAAATATGCTTAAATAATATGCCAGGAACAAAGCTGTTTGGGGAAAAAGCCAGGAAGGCAAAAAACACAAGCCCCAACTCAGGACCGTCATCTTTCATTCTAAAAATAGGGGTTTCTACGTTAATGGTAAGACAAAGAATCCACAGATTTGGCATTTCTCTAGCGAGGAGAGCCCACTTAAAATGTATGGGGTGCTTGTCTCCATAAGCGCAAGCTGGGCACTAAACTGGCTTATTTGCAATTCTGGATGTTGCAGAGTGAAAACATATGTTGGACAATAATAGTAATTGCTGGTGTTGATGAATTCATTGTGAGGAGTAATTTATAAAATGGGATCACTTTGGAGGGGTTTCTGCTGTTTTGGTACTTTTGGAACTCCGCAAATGTCACCCTCAAAATATTCTTGCAAAATCTGCATTCCCAAAACCCAAATAGCGCTCTTACTTTCAAAGCCCTGCTGTGTGACCAAACAGTAGTTTATGAAGACATATGGGGCATCACCGCATTTCAATGAAATTGTGCAACTTTAGATATTTTCACAAGAAAAACTAAATATATATTGACCTAAATTTACCATTAATATAAAGTACAATGTGTTACAAAATAACACTATCAGAATCACGGGGATATGTTAAGCATTCCAGTGTTATTGCCACATAAATTGTTACATGTCAGATTTATAAAACGGTGCTTGGTCATGAAGCTCAAAATTGGCTGTAACTAATAGGTTACAAATCAATATTAAAATAAAAGAAATCATGGCATATTTCCTTTCATCACAAGTAGTGCTCATCTTTCTACTGCTTAGCTTAGAAAGAGTTAAATTACAAAAGCCGGAAGTAGTCAGGATGGCCGAGCGGTCTAAGGCGCTGCGTTCAGGTCGCAGTCTCTTCTGGAGGCGTGGGTTTGAATCCCTCTTCTGACATTAGAATTTTCTTTCAAGAAATTTTACAGCTTCACTCCTGTTACTGATTAGTTGGGGGTCCGCTCTATTGGTGGCAATCTCAAATCGATAACTAAAAGTGATGGGGCTTAGCAAAACCAATTCTCAACGTTGGCACTTTGGCAGTATTCCTTGGGGTCCTTGAGGCAAATCTTAATTGTTCTGAATTTGTGCTTTCACAAAAGACTTCTGGGAACAATCATTATACCTATCTATAGGAAATAAAATGATAGAAACTTGAGAACTGAACACTTTTAACTTTTGAGGAAAATAATATTTTTTGTAATTTTTCCTTCATTCTGGACGTCATCACTTTGTTTTATTTTAGTTTGACTTAGCTGTATGAGGATTTAAAGGAAACCTGATAGCTAATACGGGCAGCATGTATCAGACACTAGCTGAATGATTTCAGCCATTTATGTTTGACTATGAATCGCTGTGGCATTACTGAGACAAATATGCTTAAATAATATGCCAGGAACAAAGCTGTTTGGGGAAAAACCCAGGAAGGCAAAAAACACAAGCCCCAACTCAGGACCGTCATCTTTCATTCTAAAAATAGGGGTTTCTACGTTAATGGTAAGACAAAGAATCCACAGATTTGGCATTTCTCTAGCGAGCAGAGCCCACTTAAAATGTATGGGGTGCTTGTCTCCATAAGCGCAAGCTGGGCACTAAACTGGCTTATTTGCAATTCTGGATGTTGCAGAGTGAAAACATATGTTGGACAATAATAGTAATTGCTGGTGTTGATGAATTCATTGTGAGGAGTAATTTATAAAATGGGATCACTTTGGAGGGGTTTCTGCTGTTTTGGTACTTTTGGAACTCCGCAAATGTCACCCTCAAAATATTCTTGCAAAATCTGCATTCCCAAAACCCAAATAGCGCTCTTACTTTCAAAGCCCTGCTGTGTGACCAAACAGTAGTTTATGAAGACATATGGGGCATCACCGCATTTCAATGAAATTGTGCAACTTTAGATATTTTCACAAGAAAAACTAAATATATATTGACCTAAATTTACCATTAATATAAAGTACAATGTGTTACAAAATAACACTATCAGAATCACGGGGATATGTTAAGCATTCCAGTGTTATTGCCACATAAATTGTTACATGTCAGATTTATAAAACGGTGCTTGGTCATGAAGCTCAAAATTGGCTGTAACTAATAGGTTACAAATCAATATTAAAATAAAAGAAATCATGGCATATTTCCTTTCATCACAAGTAGTGCTCATCTTTCTACTGCTTAGCTTAGAAAGAGTTAAATTACAAAAGCCAGAAGTAGTCAGGATGGCCGAGCGGTCTAAGGCGCTGCGTTCAGGTCGCAGTCTCTTCTGGAGGCGTGGGTTCGAATCCCTCTTCTGACACTAGAATTTTCTTTCAAGAAATTTTACAGCTTCACTCCTGTTACTGATTAGTTGGGGGTCCGCTCTATTGGTGGCAATCTCAAATCGATAACTAAAAGTGATGGGGCTTAGCAAAACCAATTCTCAACGTTGGCACTTTGGCAGTATTCCTTGGGGTCCTTGAGGCAAATCTTAAATGTTCGGAATTTGTGCTTTCACAAAAGACTTCTGGGAACATCAAATAGTTTCTTTGTGCATATGTTAGTTGTTGCTTTGGCATCGGAAAAATACTGTTGATAGGAAAATGGGAGGGACTATTTCATCTCTATGTTTTCTCTGTCCCTATTAGGGCAGAGAGTGAACCTCCTAAGGTGCTGTCGTGGAAGATTCCTAGAAACCGAATTACCAGTAAGTCTAATTTCAGATTTTTTTACCTCAAGGCATCAATAGACTATATATATACTTAATAAACAAAAGCTAAAAGAGCAGATGAACATAGTTTAACAAGTCTGAAATGTGCATGTGATACTGACATCAAAGTTTCACCACATTTTGGGACAAATGTTTTGACTTTCAACATTAACAATCAGTAGAATATTTTCTCTAAATTTGCATCTCCTATCTTCACTCCAATTGTTTGCACCTAAGAAAAAAATAAAGCTTGATGCAACATTATGCTTACAAATTGTGTTTTATGCTCAATCATCACCTGTCCTACAGAGACACAGTCAGAATTACCCTGGCGAATTGAGTAAATTTGAAAATGTAAAAAAAATGCAGAATTGCTGTTTTTTCTATTCATTCACAAAGAATTAATGTAAGTTGTTAATTATGTACGCAAAATAGCGGGACTTTCAAATATTGATAATCTTGCAAAAACAAGTCAAAGTAAAAATAAATACATTACATTCCTGAATCTAAATGTGTCCTGCTGAAATAGCTCAGTTGGGAGAGCGTTAGACTGAAGATCTAAAGATCCCTGGTTCAATCCCGGGTTTCGGCAAAAGTTTTTTTCTTCACCCATTAAATTTTAAGCAGAAAATAAACAAAGCATATGGACTGACTGTTTACAGAGAATGTAAAAATCTTAATCATTATAACTATCTACAGGAAATAAAATGATAGAAACTTGAGAACTGAACACTTTTAACGTTTGATGAAAATAATATTTTTTGTAATTTTTCCTTCATTCTGGACGTCATCACTTTGTTTTATTTTAGTTTGACTTAGCTGTATGAGGATTTAAAGGAAACCTGATAGCTAATACGGGCAGCATGTATCAGACACTAGCTGAATGATTTCAGCCATTTATGTTTGACTATGAATCGCTGTGGCATTACTGAGACAAATATGCTTCAAAAATATGCCAGGAACAAAGCTGTTTGGGGAAAAAAGCCAGGAAGGCAAAAAACACAAGCCCCAACTCAGGACCGTCATCTTTCATTCTAAAAATAGGGGTTTCTACGTTAATGGTAAGACAAAGAATCCACAGATTTGGCATTTCTCTAGCGAGGAGAGCCCACTTAAAATGTATGGGGTGCTTGTCTCCATAAGCGCAAGCTGGGCACTAAACTGGCTTATTTGCAATTCTGGATGTTGCAGAGTGAAAACATATGTTGGACAATAATAGTAATTGCTGGTGTTGATGAATTCATTGTGAGGAGTAATTTATAAAATGGGATCACTTCGGAGGGGTTTCTGCTGTTTTGGTACTTTTGGAACTCCGCAAATGTCACCCTCAAAATATTCTTGCAAAATCTGCATTCCCAAAACCCAAATAGCGCTCTTACTTTCAAAGCCCTGCTGTGTGACCAAACAGTAGTTTCTGAAGACATATGGGGCATCACCGCATTTCAATGAAATTGTGCAACTTTAGATATTTTCACAAGAAAAACTAAATATATATTGACCTAAATTTACTATTAATATAAAGTACAATGTGTTACAACATAACACTATCAGAATCATGGGGATATGTTAAGCATTCCAGTGTTATTGCCACATAAATTGATACATGTCAGATTTAAAAAACGGTGCTTGGTCATGAAGCTCAAAACTGACTGTAACTAATAGGTTACAAATCAATATTAAAATAAAAGAAATCATGGCATATTTCCTTTCATCACAAGTAGTGCTCATCTTTCTACTGCTTAGCTTAGAAAGAGTTAAACTACAAAAGCCAGAAGTAGTCAGGATGGCCGAGCGGTCTAAGGCGCTGCGTTCAGGTCGCAGTCTCTTCTGGAGGCGTGGGTTCGAATCCCTCTTCTGACATTAGAATTTTCTTTCAAGAAATTTTACAGCTTCACTCCTGTTACTGATTAGTTGGGGGTCCGCTCTATTGGTGGCAATCTCAAATCGATAACTAAAAGTGATGGGGCTTAGCAAAACCAATTCTCAACGTTGGCACTTTGGCAGTATTCCTTGGGGTTCTTCAGGCAAATCTTAAATGTTATGAATTTGTGCTTTCACAAAAGACTTCTGGGAACATCAAATAGTTTCTTTGTGCATATGTTAGTTGTTGCTTTGGCATCGGAAAAATACTGTTGATAGGAAAATGGGAGGGACTATTTCATCTCTATGTGTTCTCTGTCCCTATTAGGGCAGAGAGTGAACCTCCTAAGGTGCTGTCGTGGAAGATTCCTAGAAACCGAATTACCAGTAAGTCTAATTTCAGATTTTTTTACCTCAAGGCATCAATAGACTATATATATACTTAATAAACAAAAGCTAAAAGAGCAGATGAACATAGTTTAACAAGTCTGAAATGCGCATGTGATACTGACATCAAAGTTTCACCACATTTTGGGACAAATGTTTTCACTTTCAACATTAACAATCAGTAGAATATTTTCTCTAAATTTGCATCTCCTATCTTCACTCCAATTGTTTGCACCTAAGAAAAAAATAAAGCTTGATGCAACAATATGCTTACAAATTGTGTTTTATGCTCAATCATCACCTGTCCTACAGAGACACAGTCAGAATTACCCTGGCGAATTTAGTAAATTTGAAAATGTAAAAAAAATGCAGAATTGCTGTTTTTTCTATTCATTCACAAAGAATTAATGTAAGTTGTTAATTATGTACGCAAAATAGCGGGACTTTCAAATATTGATAATCTTGCAAAAACAAGTCAAAGTAAAAATAAATACATTACATTCCTGAATCTAAATGTGTCCTGCTGAAATAGCTCAGTTGGGAGAGCGTTAGACTGAAGATCTAAAGGTCCCTGGTTCAATCCCAGGTTTCGGCAAAAGTTTTTTTCTTCACCCATTAAATTTTAAGCAGAAAATAAACAAAGCATATGGACTGACTGTTTACAGAGAATGTAAAAATCCTAATCATTATAACTATCTACAGGAAGTAAAATGATAGAAACTTGAGAACTGAACACTTTTAACTTTTGAGGAAAATAATATTTTTTGTAATTTTTCCTTCATTCTGGACGTCATCACTTTGTTTTATTTTAGTTTGACTTAGCTGTATGAGGATTTAAAGGAAACCTGATAGCTAATACGGGCAGCATGTATCAGACACTAGCTGAATGATTTCAGCCATTTATGTTTGACTATGAATCGCTGTGGCATTACTGAGACAAATATGCTTAAATAATATGCCAGGAACAAAGCTGTTTGGAGAAAAAGCCAGGAAGTCAAAAAACACAAGCCCCAACTCAGGACCGTCATCTTTCATTCTAAAAATAGGGGTTTCTACGTTAATGGTAAGACAAAGAATCCACAGATTTATCATTTCTCTAGCGAGGAGAGCCCACTTAAAATGTATGGGGTGCTTGTCTCCATAAGCGCAAGCTGGGCACTAAACTGGCTTATTTGCAATTCTGGATGTTGCAGAGTGAAAACATATGTTGGACAATAATAGTAATTGCTGGTGTTGATGAATTCATTGTGAGGAGTAATTTATAAAATGGGATCACTTTGGAGGGGTTTCTGCTGTTTTGGTACTTTTGGAACTCCGCAAATGTCACCCTCAAAATATTCTTGCAAAATCTGCATTCCCAAAACCCAAATAGCGCTCTTACTTTCAAAGCCCTGCTGTGTGACCAAACAGTAGTTTCTGAAGACATATGGGGCATCACCGCATTTCAATGAAATTGTGCAACTTTAGATATTTTCACAAGAAAAACTAAATATATATTGACCTAAATTTACCATTAATATAAAGTACAATGTGTTACAAAATAACACTATCAGAATCACGGGGATATGTTAAGCATTCCAGTGTTATTGCCACATAAATTGATACATGTCAGATTTAAAAAACGGTGCTTGGTCATGAAGCTCAAAATTGGCTGTAACTAATAGGTTACAAATCAATATTAAAATAAAAGAAATCATGGCATATTTCCTTTCATCACAAGTAGTGCTCATCTTTCTACTGCTTAGCTTAGAAAGAGTTAAATTACATAAGCCAGAAGTAGGCAGGATGGCCGAGCGGTCTAAGGCGCTGCGTTCAGGTCGCAATCTCTTCTGGAGGCATGGGTTCGAATCCCTCTTCTGACATTAGACTTTTCTTTCAAGAAATTTTACAGCTTCACTACTATTACTGATTAGTTGGGGGTCCGCTCTATTGGTGGCAATCTCAAATCGATAACTAAAAGTTATGGGGCTTAGCAAAACCAATTCTCAACGTTGGCACTTTGGCAGTATTCCTTGGGGTCCTTGAGGCAAATCTTAAATGTTCTGAATTTGTGCTTTCACAAAAGACTTCCGGGAACATCAAATAGTTTCTTTGTGCATATGTTAGTTGTTGCTTTGGCATCGGAAAAATACTGTGGATAGGAAAATGGGAGGGACAATTTCATCTCTATAAGTTCTCTGTCCCTATTAGGGCAGAGAGTGAACCTCCTAAGGTGCTGTCGTGGAAGATTCCTAGAAACCGAATTACCAGTATGTCTAATTTCAGATTTTTCTACCTCAGGCATCAATAGACTATAAATATACTTAATAAACAAAAGCTAAAAGAGCAGATGAACATAGTATAACAAGTCTGAAATGCGCATGTGATACTGACATCAAAGTTTCACCACATTTTGGGACAAATGTTTTCATTCAGTAGCGGACAACCCCTTTAACTTTAACTGCAGGGTAGTGATGAGTGAGCGTGCTCGTTTAACCCTTTCGCCGAGCTCGCTCGGGTGCTTACCTAGTATCTTCTGCAAGCTCGTATATTAAGTTCAAGTCCCGGGCGTCTGCATGATTTATGGCTGTTAGTCAGCTTCACCACATGCAGAGATTGCCTGTTTGTTAGGGAATCCTCACTTGTTGAGGCTGATTATCAGTCACAAATCATGCAGGCAACTTAATAAACGAGCATGCCAAAGATACACGAAAGCACCCAAGAGTGCTCGGTGAAAGCGTTAAATGAGCATGCTCGCTCCTCACTACTGCAGAGTCATCACAAGGAACATTTAAAGATTTTCACCTATTGACATCAATGGACTGCATTTGTATTAAACAGATTGTATTGCGTCTTCTAGAGATGTTTTGTAGGTGCTGTTTTCTTTGGCAAATAGATGAGAATCAAGCAAGGGACTCCCCTCAAATAACAGGAAATGTCCTAACAGCATATTGAAAATTAGAAAAACCCTTTAATATTTCTCTATCAGTCAATGGATGTCTACTTTCTACATGGGCAAACACAAAAGTGACCAATAGAAAAAAATGTTCTACCAAAACTCATTGAAAAATATAATCAAAATCATCAAGATCAACTATAGCTAAGAGCGTATAAACATCAAGGCCAACTACCACCAAGGGTGTATCACCATCAAGGCCAACTGCAACCAAGGGTATAAAATATCTAAGGCCAACTACCACCAAGGGCATAAAAACATCAAGGCCAACTACCGCCAAGGGTATAAAAATATCTAAGGCAAACTACCACCAAGGGCATAAAAACATCAAGGTCAACTGCTACCACCAAGGGTGTATGAATATCAAGGCCAATTACCTCCAATGGTGTATAAACATCAAGGTGAACTACGACCAAGAGCACAAAAACATCAAGGCCAACTACCACCAAGGGCGTATCTACAGACATGCCAACCATTAACTTTTCAGGGCATATATATGTTTATGGTCACAATAACCCATCTTTTACACACATTAAACACAAGTATTATGAATGACACATGTTAGGTTGGGGGAGCTGTGACAAAATTTGCATCTGATTGACCCAATATATGATATTTACTTTACACAATTTTCCACCTGAATGTAGAGATTACCTCCAGATTACTGTTGTAATAACTGTCCCTGTGTTACTCTGTTATAGTTGGATTGGTGCAGCAGTGGCTAATGCCTTCTATTCCCCTAATTGCAATCAGATTGGTGAGTTACTCAGAAAAAGGGTTCAAATTGGTGATGAACTATAGTTTTGGTTGGGTTACCATAGTGTCAGGTATGCCAAACCCAATGTTACTCACCCAATTCATCTCTTGTCTATATCATTAGATCAATTACAGCTAATAACTATTTTATTCTGTGCTTTACAGTATTTCCTGCTGGGATCCTTCAGCCTCCATTTTTCAGCAAACAACAGCCGCAAGGATTGAACTTTGGTGGAATCGGTATGGTCATTGGTCACGAAATCACTCACGGCTTTGATGATAATGGTAATGATGAGAAGTAACTGATGCTTTACTACTACGTCATTGAGGTTCCAGTGGTACATTTATGGAATAAGTAAATAGTAGTTCTGTATGTTTTTTTTTTCCTTTTATAGAAACTTTATTGCAAAAATAAGAAAAACAAAAACAAGTCTTCCACATCCTTGAGGCCAGCTCTAAGGGGTAGATACAAAGGAGTTTCTGTTAGTCACGTTGGACAAACAGGTCTAGATTCAGAAATTAGCCGTTATTCATAACTGTCATAGCTGTCTCTGTATGAGCCTCCGGACCTATCCCCGTAACTGCCTTGGCTTCTGCCACTTCCATAGTAGTCACAAGATCCACCACCATATCCTCCACTCCTGTTGTCAAACCTGCTGTTTCCATATTAATCCAAAAAGTGAAAAGCCTATTTGGGACAATACTTCTATTCAACAAACACCCGATCAGGTCAAAAAAGTATAGATGCACAAATTCGATAAAAAGATTTTGAAACTTTTATTGAATTATTTTAAAAGAAACACTACTGTCCCTGAAGAAGCTGATTGTGAAATGCGCATTGGGGCAGTCCTTAACTGCAGTTGAAAGGTTGTATTGTCTCTATTTACATTCTGTTTATCTCTATGCCTGATGATAACATCTGTTTATTTCCATGCTTGGTGATACCATCTATATTTTGTGGGCCATGATTGACTTTGCCCTATATTGTCACTTCTCTACCATTTGTGGGCTTTATGGCTTCTTTCTATATGACCTATTGACATATTTATAGATATATACCTTTACGGCATTTTGACTACATTTTTTATGCTGGATACTTTAAGGTGGGTACTTGTAATCCACTAATGCTTACTAGATGAATGAATTTTGGATACTGATCCTTTATTTATTTATTTATTTATTTATTTATTTAATTCTTCATATATTTATCACTGGGTTCATTGATATGATCTACTTTTGTTAGTCTTGTTAAACAGAATAAATGATTGATTACCCTTGTTATTAGCACTGCAGGTACCTTCATTGGTTCACTTCTCCTTTATGTGTGTTTTTTAAATTTCTTTTAAAATAATTCAATAAAAGTTTCAAAATCTTTTTATCGAATTTGTGCATCTATACTTTTTTGACCTGATCGGGTGTCTGCTGTTTCCATAACCTCGGTCTCCACCACCATGTCCTCTACCACCATGGAAGAATCCTCTGCCACCTGAAGAGCCTCCTCTGTAAACCCCACGTCTTTCACCAGACGACTTGCCAGCCTGGTCTACATGAATCTGACGCCCATCCACAGACTATATACAACTTTCAAAAGCTGATGAAACTCTGATGGCAAAAACTGACACTTTAACCAAATACTGATCAAACACAGATCAAAATCATTGATGAAACTTGCACCGTTTTTTTGCATACGATAAAAAACTCTGACCTCTGAATGAGCTCTAACAGTTATAGTCAGTGAAGCTCAGCATCATGTATATGGATTATGCTCAATGATGGTTGTTATGTAACAGGAAGGAATTTTGACAATGACGGAAATATGTTTGATTGGTGGAGTAACTTCTCTGCAATGCATTTCAAAGAGCAGTCCCGATGCATGGTCTACCAATATGGCAATTACACCTGGGAATTAGCTGGGGGGCAAAATGTGAGTATGTTTTTCTCTTTTTGTAAATATGCCATCAGAGATATATCTCCCAGTTGACTGAAAACACCAGTGAAATGGATGAGATGACCAGACTGACTGAATAAGATGTCTGCATGGGCAAACACTTGACAGACGAGGTTTAATGTTGATAAGTGTAGAGTAATGTACCTCGGCCGGAGTAATCCTATTGCTACATATATGTTAAAGGTAAATATACTCAGGACTATAGAACAGGGCAAGGACTTGGGTATTCTGATTACAAGTAAGCTGAGCAGCAGTACTCAATGTCAGGCTGCAGCTGCAAAAGCAAACACGATTTTAAGATGTATAAACAGAGAGAGAAAATCCAGCGATCCAAGTGTATTGTTACCCCTTTATAAATCACTGGTGAGGCCACATCTAGAATATGGGATCCTCACATTTTAAAAAGGATATTCAGAAGTTAAAGTCAGTTCAAAGACGGGCAACTGGATTATTACAAGGGACGGAAGGCCTCTCATATGATGAGAGGTTGGAAAAGTTGGGCTTGTTTTGCTTAGAAAAAAGACGTCTCAGGGGAGATTTCATTTATATGTATAAATACATTTGTGGTCAATAGAGAGGACTGGCACATGACTTATTCCTTCCAAAAACCTTACAAAGGACCAGGGGGCACTCATTAAGGGTGGAAGAAAGGCAATTCCGGCAGCTAAATAGGAAAGGGTTCTTTACAGTTAGAGCAGTCAGAATGTGGAATGCCGACCACAAGAGGTAGTAATGGCAGACACTATAACAGCTTTTAAAAAAGGGCTAGATGATTCCCTCAGTACAAATAATATTGTGGGTGTAGGGCTACTGCCAGATTCCCTGCATGGTGTCCCTTCCCCTTCCATGCAGGGACGCTGACTCAATCACTGCCAGGTCCTCAGCATGGACTCTAGCATGCTCCTGCTTCTGTGTGTGCCGCACTGTGTCTCAGAGGCACACCTAGTATGCGCTCCCCTGCTCTTAAAGAGGCAGCGTGCGCACATCGTAAATGTCCCCAGCTATCAGCTGGGAGGCATTTAGTTAATGTGATTAACTGCAAGGTGTCTCCCAGCCATTAGCTAAGAGGCATCTTGTATAAAAGCCACCATCCCCAATTGGGAGGTGCCTGAGCAACCCCTATAGTTATGGTAGGTGGTTTGGTGTGTGTAACTGTATGTTGCCAGGTCCTTCGTCCTTATTCTGTTAAAACTATTTCTGTATCCTGTGTCCCTTTAGTCCAGTATAGTTTGTCCGTGTTCCTGTCACCGCTTCGGCGGTGTCCATATCCTGAAAATGACTATGCAGTACCTGTCTGCTACTCTGGGGCCTGAAGGCTCAATACCCAGGCCTGAACCCTTAACCTGTCCCAGTGGCCATCTTGTCTGCACAGTCTGAATATGTCCCAGTGGCCGTCCTGTCTGCACAGTCTGAACCTGTCCCAGTGGCCATCGTGTCTGCAGTCTGAATCTGTCCCAGTGGCTGTCCTGTCTGCACAGCAGAACCTGTCCCAGTGGCCATCCTGTCTGCACAGCAGAACCTGTCCCAGCAGCTGTCCTGTCTGCACAGTTTGAACCTGTCCCAAGTGGCTGTCCTGTCTGCACAGTTTGAACCTGTCCCAGTGGCAGTCCTCTCTGAACAGTTTGTACCTGTCCCAGTAGCTGTCCTGTCTGCACAGTTTGAACCTGTCCCAAGTGGCTGTCCTGTCTGCACAGTTAGAACCTGTCCCAGTGGCTGTACTGTCTGCACAGTTTGAACCTGTCCCAGTGGCAGTCCTCTCTGAACAGTTTGAACCTGTCCCAAGTGGCTGTCCTGTCTGCACAGTTTGAACCTGTCCCAGTGGCTGTCCTCTCTGAACAGTTTGAACCTGTCCCAAGTGGCCGTCCTGCCCTGTTGAGAATCTGAATTAATGTTATTTACCCTTGGGGTCAGCTGCTACTGCAGAAAGCCGCCCTGAAGTGTCACCTTACAGCTATCTGCCGCGCAAGCCTGACCTCACCACTACAGGCTCCTGCGAACATCAAGGTAGCTGCATAGTTACGCCCCTCCAGGGCAAATCTGCTTTGTGGCATAGTGGGTCCACGAATTACGTGCTACACCTATATAAATAATCTAGTGATACAGAATGTATAACTGGTGGAGAAAGGTGGAACTTGATGGACCTTAGTATTTTTTCAATCTATGTAACTATGTAATATAAAACTAAATCAATAGTGCAAGGTAGTTGGGCACTTCTGTATTGTCTTTATTGACAGGTTTATCCCACTGGAGCATGTGCTATAAGTAGAGAATATGAAGAGGGTGGTCTCAGATGCTTTTATATTTATGGTAATCTACATGGAATTAAAAAGATTAACAGATAATGTTTACTAATTGAGACAAATGGATTCTGGAGGCGCTCCCATGGAAGGTTTAGTAACCAAAAAAAATTGTTGAATCTTCCAATTGTGGTGCAATCACATGGAGGATATTCCACCATATTTTTTTATCCAGGGATTAATATTTGTAGGTTTATTAAAAAAATCATAAAACCATGAATACACATAAGGGACATGGATGTGCAAAAGGGAAAGGGAGAAGGAAGTCTTTAAAAAGGATCACACAACGCGTTTCTGCTCATAGAGCCTTCATAAAGGAAGCCTATAACATACTGTCTGACACCAAATATTACAAACCAATTACATCTGACCCCACTGATGTCTTTGAAAAAGAATATAATAAGCTGATACATGAAGCCTTTCAAGCTAAGATATTGAATAAAAGAGAAAAGCGTTATCTAACAAATAATAGCCCAAATCAAGCTTTCTTTTACCACCTACCAAAAATACTCAAAGACACAAAGAATCCCCCCGGAAGACCCATCATATCAGGGATAGGCTCTCTCACTAGCTCTCTATCCCATTTTATTGATCTTTTTCTTCAGACTTATGTCCTTAACTTACCATCCTTTTTAAGAGACTCATCCCAACTCATTCTGGAGACAAAGGATCTACAATGGGGAGAAAACTATATGTTTCTCACCCTAGATGTATGTGCTCTATATTCCAACATAGAACACAGTTTAGGTCTTGATGCAGTAGACCACTTTCTATCAGGGGACAAAAATATACCACCGGGACAAAAAACATTCCTGTTGAAAGGTCTAAGATTCATTTTGGAGCATAACCTTTTCTCCTTTCAAGATAAGATGTACCTCCAGCAGTTCGGGACCGCGATGGGGACTCGGGTCGCACCCAGTTTTGCAAATCTTTTTATCGGGCGATTCGAGTCCCTATCGCCTATTACATCTCCAAAATATACCGAACATATATGTTATTATCATCGATACATCGACGATTTATTCCTCATATGGAATGGTACAGAAGAGGAAGCGTCTTCCTTCATCAACGAACTAAATCAGAACAACTGGGGAATCTCATTCACAAGCAATATGTCCAGAGAAAGAATTATTTTTCTGGACTTGGAATTATTTACTAAAGATCAAACCGTTCAGAGCAAAACCCATTTTAAACCAGTTGACACCAATGGTTATTTCGATTTCTCCAGCGCTCATTACCCCAGATGGAAACATAACATTCCATCCAGTCAATTTCACCGGATCAGGCGCAACTGCACTTCCACAATAGATTATATTGAACAATCTAAAATCAAAATATCCAGATTCGAAGATAAAGGTTATCCAAAAGAATTGATCCAGTCCTCCTACCGAAAAAACCTGACACTTCCACAAAATATTTGCTTAGAAAATTCACAAAAAGATTCGGTAAAGGATATATCAAAGTGGAGGTACAGTTTTATCACTGCATTTAACAGTGGTAATTCAAACATCCGTAGAATACTAAAGAAGTACTGGTATCTTATCAAAAAAGATCCAATTCTGAAAGGGATGGTACCCTCTAGACCCAGCATAGTTTTCAGAAGAGGTAATACTCTAAAAAATAACATAACACCCAGTCTTTTAAGAGATAAGGAGGTAAACGACAGGAATGCTAAACATCAGAAAAAAAGAGAAAATGGGAATATCTAAATGTGTAAATACAAGATGTCACTGTTGTAAGATTATCAATTGGGATATGAGGAAGAGTATCCACACTAAGAATCCCAAGATGACCTTAAAACCCACCCAAGAGCTCACATGCAGCTCGGAATTTGTCATCTATGTGGTAACATGTAGTTGTGGGTTACATTATGTAGGACGGACCACCCAAACACTACGAAGCTGTATGAATGGCCACAGGCATAACGTTAAAAATGGGTTTCTCAAACAGAGCCTTTCCAAACATATCACTCTTGTGCACAACAAGAACTTTGACTCCATAACAGTTACACCCATAGAGCAAATTCCACCACTCACCAAGAACAGAAAATCGGTCCTCAATGCGTAAGAATCCTACTGGATCTACAGACTTGGTAGTCTGTATCCAGATGGATTAAATGACACAGTTGAGACATTATAAGAGATATGTAGTTAGCTGAATAACACCACTTTTTCCATGGCAATTAACATCATGACACTTACAGTAAAGTCCTGTATCAAAACTAAGGACCTGTGGCATCTATCTGGCAATCCTTGATATCTCTCCAATACATCATATGTCTTTGACCAGTTGGTCTCATTTGACCTCCTTCTCATATAACCTGTTTATATGTGCAAATCATTCCATCTGAGGATTAACATTAACGTTGTAGTGGCAAGTAACATCAATATACGCGTCATTGGTTTTTATTTTTCTTTCAAATTTTTTTTTGTTTTTGTTTTTTTTATTTTTATTATTTTTTTTAATTATTATTATTTATGTTTTTATTTATTTATTTATTTTTATTATTTTCATTTTTATTACTTTTTATTAATTTATTTTTGTAATTATTATTATTATTATTTTTTATCTTATTTTTTTTTGTTTTTGTTTTTTTTTTTGTTTTGTTTTGTTATTTTTATTTTATTTTATTTTTATTTATTTATTTTTTTTGCTACCCATCATATCAGTCCAATGCCTCCCTAAATCAATTTTTAGATTTCTTGTAGGAACTCCACACGGTAGATAATTATAGATTTTGACAAAATAGTTATTTGGTTAACATAGGCTTCCAGCTCACATTTGGGTGATGATTTTTAAAATTTGAGCAATGACACTATTGGTAAGAAATATATGTATACAAGAGTCCACCTATATTCATCAATTAGACTCCAGACTCCACAACAGAGAGGAAGAGTAGATTTGAGTTGGATGTTACCTCTGAGGGTGACCCCACCCACAAGTAAAGATGCTGGGTATAAGAGTTCAGTCAAACCTAAGGTCTCATACACACCTGAAGGCTCTATGAACAGAAACGCGTTGTGAGATCCTTTTTAAAGACTTCCTTCTCCCTTCCCCATTTGTACATCCATGTCTCTTATGTGTATTCATGGTTTTATGATTTTTTCATAAACCTACAAATATTAATCCCTGGTGGAATATCCTCCATGTGATTGCACCACAATTGTAAGATTCAACAATTTTTTTTGGTTACTCTTTCTTCCACGGGAGCGCCTCCAGAATCCATTTGTCTCAATTTGTTCACGTGGTGGCTGTCTGTCAGGTAGAACAAATATACCTCCACCGTCTATGGAAGAGCTGCAAACCGTGGTCTGAGAACCCTAATAACGGACAAATTCCTCAAATAGAGTTGTGCCTATCAGAACAACTTGCTCAGGTGAGCATAAAAGATTTTATATTTTTTTTTAGTTTCAAGTCTCTACTTCCTACGCTCAGGTAGCGCTCTCTTTCCCTTTTTCCTCCACTTCTTTCTACCCAGGAACCATCAGATAATGTTTACTGGAAGTTTCAATGATATCATTCACATATAGTGTACAACACTAGACCATAATACATCTAATAAAAGAGAAAAAGGAAGGAAGGAGGAAAGGGAAAAGAGACAAAGTTTAAATGGGTTAAAATGTAAATAAAATACAAATTTTAATCACATTTCTTTAAAAAAATACTATATTAGTGTGATTTATTCCTTAGTCATTTATGAAATTAATCCAGACCAAAAGTTTCACAAAACCAATAGTTGGGTAGTGAAAGGGAGTGGAAAACCTAGACTACTATTACTGGAATAAAAATAATATTTGTCAATTAAAATGTTATTTGAGGAGATAATCACACAGAGCTAGTAAGAACTCCAGTAAAACCATGGTGTATTAAACCTACTGTATGATTAGTCCAATTTTTTTAAGACGTCTTATTTCAGACAATTTCTGCCACGGCTGTAGTTTGTTAAAACATGACAAACTGAGCTGTAATCGCCTTCCCCGGGTCCAACGGCGAGTCTCAACCACTGCTTCTGGTGCCTTGGATTGGCTGCAGCGCTGACGCCACATCCACAGTGTGGTAGTCAATCAGTGAGCTTAGCGGCTCTGAATAGGGTGCTTCACCTACACAACCAGAGCAGCCGAGCTCATGATTGGCTGTTACGCTATTGACATAACTTCAGCACCGCATGCTGGACATCAGTGCAGCGGCAGAGACTCATCATTGGACCTAGTGAAGGTGAGTTCAGTGTAGTTTATGGTTTAAAAAGCTGTAGCAGAAATTGCCTGAAAGGAGATAACCCCTTTAACCTATGGTGTGACTAAGTAGATCCAGTTGGTCCACTTCAAGTTCCTTCTCTTTGCTTTGTCTGTTTACTGATCCGTTGACCAGAAACCTCTCATTAAAGCATTCATATAAGGTGTGATTTTAGAAAGAAGACAAGTCCCTTTAGAAGACCACATAAATTATATAAATTCATGATTTCTCATTTTTTAGGTAAGTGGTATCATTACCCTAGGAGAAAATATTGCAGATAATGGCGGAGTCCGACAGGCTTACAAGGTAAACTATTATGAGGTGTTTTTTTCTTCAAACTTGTTATTGTCAGTGGAAATGAATGGAGGATTACAACATTCTGACATTGAAATGTCAAAATAATTAATGTCCTTCATGGTTTTTAGGAAGCGACTCAGTATTTAATGTGGTCAAATCTGCAATCTTTCATGACGAGTTAGTTACAGCGTCAGCCTAAACATGCAGCCGTCGAGCTCGGGTCTCTGTATACTGGTGTTTTTCATTTTTTTAAATTTAATTTTAACAACAGTTAATCTCCTGAGAGAGTCTTCTGTCTCCTTTGTATATTAAGGACTTAAGTATTTAGGGTAGAGGTATTACTTGAAGCTCCTGGACCCCAATACAAAACACAACTTAGGTCTATTGCACTCCCGAGAGTTATTGCTCTAAATATTAATCAAAATACAAGACAACTACTCACCAAAAGCATAAATGTCTACTGATGGTTTGGCCATAATTGGCCCCGGTTCTAGAGTCTTGAGATTTGATGGTTATGGTGAAGATTTTTTTTGGTTGACTTATAGGCATATCTGAAATGGGTGGAGAGACACGGAAAAGAGCCCAGGCTCCCCGGATTGGACCTGACGCACAAGCAGCTCTTTTTCCTGAACTTTGCACAGGTGAACTTTATAGGCTTTTTGCAATACTGTTAGTCTAATATACAGTAGGTTATAGATATTATCATTTAGCAAAATAGTGCTGGTTAGAGGTACTTATTTCATATTACAAGAGAGTACTATTAGTATAATACAAGGTATTGATGCCTATTCCATATTACCAGGCAGTACAGTTACTATAATATGGATACTAGCTTGTTATTCCATATTGCTAGGCTGTAGTGTTACTACAATATGGGTTATACTTATTCCATATTCCTAGGCTGTAGTGTTACTATAATATGGGTTATACTTATTCCATATTACTAGGCTGTAGTGTTGGGATAATATGCGTTTTAGATACTTTTTTCCATATTGTAAATGAATGAGAGCTATTGGTAGAATTTCAGATATTGTTACTTATTTTATCTTATGCTCAGTATTGTTGGAGCAATGTAGGTAATTGAGATATATATATACAGTACAGACCAAAAGTTTGGACACACCTTCTCATTTAAAGATTTTTCTGTATTTTCATGACTATGAAAATTGTACATTCACACTGAAGGCATCAAAACGATGAATTAACACATGTGGAATTATATACTTAACACAAAAGTGTGAAACAACTGAAAATATGTCTTATATTCTAAGTTCTTCAAATTAGCCACCTTTTGCTTTGATGACTGCTTTGCACACTCTTGGCATTCTCTTGATGAGCTTCAAGAGGTAGTCACCAGAAATGGTCTTCCACCAATCTTGAAGGAGTTCCCAGAGATGCTTAGCACTTGTTGGCCCTTTTGCCTTCACTCTGCGGTCCAGCTCACCCCAAACCATCTCGATTGGGTTCAGGTCTGGTGACTGTGGAGACCAGGTCATCTGGCATAGCTCCCCATCTCTCTCCTACTTGGTCAAATAGCCCTTACATAGCCTGGAGGTGTGTTTGGGGTCATTGTCCTGTTGAAAAATAAATGATGGTCCAAATAAATGCAAACCGGATGGAATAGCATGCCGCTGCAAGATGCTGTGATAGCCATGCTGGTTCAGTATGCCTTCAATTTTGAATAAATCCCCAACAGTGTCACCAGCAAAGCACCCCCACACCATCACACCTCCTCCTCCATGCTTCACTGTGGGAATCAGGCATGTAGAGTCCATCTGTTCACCATTTCTGCGTCGCACAAAGACACGGTGTTGGAACCAAAGATCTGAAATTTTGACTCATCAGACCAAAGCACAGATTTCCACTGGTCTAATGTCAATTCCTTGTGTTCTTTAGCCCAAACAAGTCTCTTCTGCTTGTTGCCTGTCCTTATCAGTGGTTTCCTAGCAGCTATTTTACCATGAAGGCCTGCAGCACAAAGTCTCCTCTTAACAGTTGTTGTAGAGATGTGTCTGCTGCTAGAACTCTGTGTGGCATTGACCTGGTCTCTAATCTGAGATACTGTTAACCTGCGATTTCTGAGGCTGGTGACTTGGATAAACTTATCCTCAGAAGTAGAGGTGACTCTTGGTCTTCCTTTCCTGGGACGGTCCTCATGTGAGCCAGTTTCTTTGTAACGCTTGATGGTTTTTGCAACTGCCCTTGGGGACACTTTCAAAATTTTCCCAATTTTTCGGACTGACTGACCTTCATTCCTTAAAGTAATGATGGGCAATCATTTTTCTTTACTTAGCTGCTTTTTTCTTGCCATAATACAAATTCTAACACTCTATTCAGCTGTGTATCCACCTGACTTCTGCACAACACAACTGATGGTCCCAACCCCATTTATAAGGCAAGAAATCCTACTTATTAAACCTGACAGGGCACACCTGTGAAGTGAAAACCATTTCCGGTGACTACCTCTTGAAGCTCATCAAGAGAATGCCAAGAGTGTGCAAAGCAGTCATCAAACAAAAAGGTGGCTACTTTGAAGAACCTAGAATATAAGACATATTTTCAGTTGTTTCACACTTTTTTGTAAAGTATATAATTCCACATGTGTTAATTCATAGTTTTGATGCCTTCAGTGTGAATGTACAATTTTCAAAGTCATGAAAATACAGAAAAATCTTTAAATGAGAAGGTGTGTTCAAACTTTTGGTCTGTACTGTGTATATGTGGTGCCCCTGAGGGTTTAGTCACCACA
Source organism: Phyllobates terribilis (assembly GCF_046119375.1). NCBI lineage: Eukaryota > Metazoa > Chordata > Amphibia > Anura > Dendrobatidae > Phyllobates > Phyllobates terribilis. The sequence goes on from NW_027362825.1 coordinate 2,385,406, forward strand.
GGGGTACTGCACCTCTGAACGAGGTATGGTATCTCCTCTCCAAGGTAAGGATGGAGTACCACACAGGACCCCAACCACACACTCAACACTACACCACTCCAGTTCTGAAGGGGGCCTAAAAGCACCATAGTGCTGCCCCGGGCCGGAATGGAGGAGTTGGGGGGAACCAAAGTTAGGGGGAACCACGTAGTGAGTGAGGGTGGAGGAAGCACTTTACTTTAGCACTTAATAGAATCATATATAACTGGAGGCCATTTTAATAACCGGGTCTTTGTTCGTGGGTCTTTGGGACGGCAAGTTAGCACAAAGCTGCAGCCGGCTTAGGGGTCCACGGTTCTCGGTCTCAGGCCTCAAGACGGGGGATTGGGGCAGAGTATAATCAGCTCTGTCCCCGGTCTTAGTCCAACCAAGAAGGCCCAGGAGGGGAGCAGAGGAGTTAGGCTCCACAGGCGAAAGGATCTCCGGGGGTGCGGAGGGAGCGCAGTCTCCACCTGTATTCCCTAATCTGAGTTCATCCAGAGGGACCCGGCCTTACGCCACGTTCTCACCACTAGTAACCAAGAAAGGCACCCAGTCGGTCCGGGAGCTACACGCTACCCATCAAGGACATCGCAGTACCCGTATGGGACGCAGTGGGGGACACAAGGCGGGAGAAGTTCAACTAGATAGGAACACACTAGAGCGGAGGTCCTGTCAAGTGCCCCTGAACTACCTGGAGCATGCTGAACCCCACCCTGGCGGCCGCAGCTCGCCGTGTGACAGCAGAGAGGAGCTCTCAGCTGAGAAAACACTACCGTGAGTAAAAGACTTGGATGACTTCAACTACTGCCTCTGTTTGTTCTTTCCTCCGTGGCTCTGCACCCACCACTGCTCTACTCTGCATCCCCCTCTCTAACTACACTGCCTTGAGGCCCTGCTCCATCTGTGGGGAGCAGCACCAACTAAGCACCAACACCTGCCTCAGAGGACTGTCGCAGCGCTGGTGGTCCTCACCAGATACCACGGGTGGCATCACGAACATTCCCCTCTCCCATACACCTTTTCCCCCATTCCTTGCTTTTAAGAGTGACCCCAGGGTACGGGCCCGGGAGCCGGCCACCGCGACATCCCCCCCCCCAAAACTAACAGCAAGGCCCGGGCGCCGAGTCGTCCCCATCCCCTGGGCGCATCATATATATATAAAGTATAAATAGTAGACAGCTGGCAGAATCCTGGAAAGCGCTGAGGGGGTTAATAGGAAAAATATATGGGTCCAGGTTTGTTAGGAATGATTAGTTGAGATGGGCAGAACTAGCCATTCCCACCCTCCAATCCAAGAGGTGCAGCTGGTTTAAAAGGGCAGCTGAGCTGTTCATTCCTTGTCTGGGAGTAGAGATGCGAACACCTCTCGTATTTGGATCTGGGTATGCACGGTGGAGGACCTGTGTAAGTTGTTTAGACTCTGCAAGAGCCCAAGTATTGGGCTTTGAATATTGAGCAGCTGAACTGCTCTGTTTCTCATACTGCTGTATGGACTCTTTGTTTTGTTATTACTTTTTGTGGAAGTTTTTGGAGTTCTGTGTGGACAAAAATCTGTGTGCCTGTGTGAACACTACCAACGAGCTGAATCCCTACTATATATACAGTATATATGTTCTATACTACTAGGCAGCACTATTATTCTAATATTAGTCATCATTTTTTTTCAAAATTACTGCACAGTACTGTGGTATAATATGGGTTAATGGGTTGTAAACACCTAATAATGCAACGCAGTACCACTGGTATAGTATAAAGTATTGTATTACTTATTCCATATTACTGGGTAGTACTGTAGGTATAACATAGGGTATTTTTACTTCTTCCATATTAGTAAGCAGTACTGCTGGTATAATATAGTATTTTGTTACTCATACAGTCAAGGTCGAAAGTGTTGGCACCCTTGAAATTGTTCCAAATAATGAGGTATTTCTTCCAGAAAATTATTGCAAATCACATGTTTTGTTATACACATGTTTATTTCCATTGTGTGTGTTGAAACAACACAAAAAAAAACAGAAAAAAGGCAAATTGGACATAATTTCCCAAAGTGGACAGGACAAAACTGTTTGCACTCTCAACTTAATATTTGGTTGCACACCCTTTGGAATAAATAACTGCAATCAATTGCTTCCTATAACTATCAACAAGCTTCTTACACCTCTCAACTGGAATTTTGGACCACTCCTCATTTGCAAACTGCTTCGGGACTCATATTTGAAGGGTACCTTCTCCCAACAACAATATTAATACCTCTCCACAGGTGTTCAATGGGATTTAAATCCGGACTCATTGCTGGCCACTTCAGAACTCTCCAGCACTTTGTTTCCATCCATTTCTGGGTGCTTCTTGAAGTATTTTTGGGGAGTATTTCCTGTTGTAAATCCCCTGACCTAGGATGCAAACCCAGCTTTCTGACATTGGGCACTACATTGCAGCCCAATATCCTTTGGTAATCTTCAGATTTCATGATGCCTTGCACACAGTCGAGGCACCAAGTGCCAGAGGCAGCAAAACAACCCTAAAACATCTTTGAACCTCCACCACATTTGACTGTAGGTACTGTGTTCTTTTCTTTTTAGGCCTCATTCCATTTTCAGCAAAAAGTAGAATGATGTGCTTTAACAAAAATCTTTATCTTAGTCTCAGAAGACGCTTTCAAGAAAGATTTTGGCTTACTCACATACATTTTGGCAAACTGCAGTCAAGCCTTTTTATGTCTCTGTGTCAGCAGTTCAGTCCTCCTGGGTCTCCTGCCATAGCATTTCATTTCATTCAAATGTCGACAGATCGTTTGCACTGACACTTATGCACCCTGAGCCTGCAGAACAGCTTGAATTTCTTTGGAACTTGAATGGGGCTACTTATCCACCATCCGGACTATCCTGCGATGCAAACTTTCATCAATTTTTCTCTGTCGTCCACATCCAGGGAGATTAGCTATAGTGCCATGGGATGTGAACTTCTTGATTATGTTGCGCACCGTGGACAAAGGAACATCTCTGGAGATGGAGTTGTTACCTTGAGATTGTTGATATTTTTCAACAATTTTGGTTCTCAAATCCTCAGGCAGTTCTATTCTCCACTTTCTGTTCTCCATGCTTAGTGTGGCATACACAGACACACAATGCAAAGTTTTAGTCAACTTCTCCCCTTTTTCTCTGGTTTCAGGTGTGATTTTCATATTGCCCACACCTGTTACTTACCACAGGTGAGTTTGAAAAAGCATCACATGCTTGAAACAAAGTAGTTTATCTAAAATTTTGTAAAGGTGTCAACAATTTTGTCCGGCCCACTTTTGGGATTTTGTGTGAAATTATGTCCAATTTGCCTTTTTTTCAGTTTTTTTTTCTGTTGCTTCAATAAACAGACAGGAAATAAACATGTGTATAACAAAATATGTGTAATTGCAATAATTTTCTGGGAGAAACACTCAATTTTCTGGAACAATTTCAAGGATGTCAAAACTTTTGGCCATGGCTATATTACTTGGAAATATCGTTGACATAATATTAGTTATTGTTACTTATTTCGTATTAGTAGGCAGTACTGATGGCATAACATGCGTTATTGTTACTTATTCCCTATTACTAGGCAGTATTGTTTGTATAATATGGGGCATAGCTACTTATTTTAAATTAATTGCGGTATTGTTGGCATAATGTGGTTTTAATATTTATTCCATATTGCTAGGCAGTGTAGTAGTACTTTAGTAAATGTACTGTAGTAAAGGGATAGATCTTAGCCCCTGTAAAATGTCTTGTACACACAGGTATGGTGTGGATCTTATCGACCAGAGTATGCCAGGCACTCGATAAAGACAGATGTACACAGTCCATTTAATTACAGGTGAGTTATTTTCTTACTATCTCACTGATTTTAAGCTTTTTTTGGTAAGTGACCATGTGTATCACAGTCATCTATTTATTTCCTCCATCCTTTGATCTGTCCTCTGTTTCTTTTTCCTCTTTCTTTCCTTCTATTTCACATTTTTATATCGTTATTTATTTCCGTCTTCTGGTGGTTCTTCTTTCAGTTCTCTCTTACCTTCTACCTTTTTGTCCTTCTATCTTCTATTTTTCTTCCTTTCCTCCTGTTTCTTTGCATCCTCCTCTTTCTGCTGCTTCTTCTTTTGCTTCTTTTTCTTCTCCTTCTTTTACTTTTTCTTCTTTCTTTTGCATGTAGTCTTCTTTTTTGTCTTCTCCATACAGTCTACTCTTTACCTTTTATCACCTCGTTTGCTTTTTTCTTGTGTATATCTTTTTATATCTTCATTATTCTACACCTTATTCTTCTTTTCCTTCTCTTCCTTTGGATTCCTCTTCTTTTCTTTCTTTTCTCTTCTACCCCCTGATTGTTGTTCTTTCTTAAATCTTTTTCCACTAATTAGTTGTTTTCCTCTTGCTCCTATTCCTTATCCTTCACTTTTCCTTCATTTTTTTTTCTTACGCATTTTCTTCTATCATTTGTTTGCTTCTTTCCCCCTCCTTAATATTCCTTTCTTACTTCCCTATTTTCTTCTATTGTCCCATTCAATGCCCTTCTTTGGCATCTCTATATATTCTTCTTCCTTAACTTTTTCAGTTTCTTTTCCTTTTCTCCATCCTCTTTTTTTACATCTCCCTTTTCTTTATGACATAGGCTTAAGAAATAAACTTTTACTTCCATTAAAATTACATTTTTTCTTGTTGTTTCTCATAGCAACATCTTTAGACGTGAGTCATTTAAAATGTTTGAATTATAAAGTTCTGCTTTAAAGGAGTTGTCAACCTTTTTCCTTTTAAAACCTTGCTCATTATCATAAAAAGATGTTAAAGAAACTTCACTCGAGGACCAATCTCACACACTTCTCCACAGCACTGCCCTGGTCTCCTCGCTTCCTCATTCTGCAGGATGATTCGTGACCACTGCATCCAGATAGTAATCACTCCTGCAGTCACTGAATGGCTGCAGTGGTCATGAGCCGTTCCCACCAGAAGTGAAAGTGATGAGACAAGCAAGGGACCTGAGAAGCGCTACAGTGGAATAAAGGGCGATTGGTAGTGAGCAGAGATGATCAAATCTGTTAAGATTCAAATTTGACAAATCATGCAAATTTAACAGGGAATTTTCATTTGCATCAAAGTTATTCGATGTGCATTGATTTTCCTTATTATGCTCTGTGGGCTCTTCAGAACACAGAATGTAAGCATAAAATAATAATACTGTAGCCCACCATCTGGTCCACCCCGTTTCTTCTTTTTGCCATAGCTCTATTGCATGCATCCTCTTTGGCCTGTTTCATTCTATGCCGGGGCTTCCGGCACCGGCTAGGCCTCTGACGTCAGTATGCGTTGTGCCATCAAGGTGCACATTAGATAGTACTACGTGCGTCTTCAGTGGCTCTGACTACATCATTCAACACGTCTCACGATGGCACGGAGTGCAGTGATCTCAGAGGTCTAGTCAGTGGCGGAAACCCCAGCATAGAGTGAAGCAGGTTGAAGATGATGAATGCGACAGGGAAAGGAAAAAGGAAGAGGTACAGAAGACCAAACAGTAGTTTGCAAGGCAAGGGTGGCAGAACAGATAAGGTAACTATTTTTTTTTAACCTGTTGCTCGTCAAAATGGTAGCCGCGTGGAAGAAATTTCAAAAGATCCATATTATGCAAAATAGGAATTTTGTAACCTTTTAAGAGAAATCAATTCCAGGTGAATAAATTTGCTCATCTCTAGTAGTAAGCACAGTTGTTTGTTTTTCATTTTTTGGACCATTACTCTTAACCATTCATGTTTGTAAATCATGTTCTCATTATCATTACAGGGTGATGGGATCCTTACAAAACTTTGAAGCTTTCTCTGAAGAATTTAACTGCAAGAAAGGCACCACAATGCACCCTGTAGAAAGATGCCGAGTTTGGTAGTCTCAAGTCTTGATCTTCAAAAATCAATCTAAAAATGTCTACTGGGCTGGCTTATACATTTTGCCAATGATGTGCCTGGTATTTCCCTCTGATTCGGTCAGAGCCATGGTGTGTGTAGCGAGTCAGGGACAAGCAAGGCAGCAGGCATACTGGTTTAGGGTTTCTATAACGCAAGTGTAGAATTTTATGCCGTATGTCGCATGGAGAAAGTTATGATAGAAAAGACTGTTTTAATGGCTTGACTGTTATAAAAAAAAATTCTGCTGTCAGGTTTCAAAGACTAGTTCCAAGAAGATGTATTTTTTTCTCAAGTTATCTTGGCTTTTGATATTATGTAGTATGTCTGTGCTGCTCTCATTTCACATTTTCAGAAACATTTAAAACAAAATATTCATGGGAAAATTACAGAGGAGAAAGCAAAAGCAACTCTTTTATAAACTCCCCAGTAAGGTTAGCCACTAGAACAGGACACAATTTAAAAGTTACTTCCTAACTTTGTCATCATCCCTTCCTGTGACCTTTAGGTGGCGTGTTTTATTCTACCACTGCATAGCAGTTATTCAATAGAATTTTCATAATTGTTACTATTTTTTTATTAGATGCAAGGTTAAATAATGCAGAATGCAATTGTAAAGTTTTTTTGGAAAGTTCTTCACTTGACACGCCACAGCATAACAGCTTTGCCTGAAGTGTTTCTTTAGTCCAATTAATCGGAGCAAAAACTGAAAAATGGAGTTCCTCTTGTTCTAATGCTAAAAAAGACACCAATTATAGAATTAGGAATATATCCTTCAGAGTGGACTCGCTTTATATTTTTGCAGTTTACGCAACTGGAGCACAGTAATGTGATCACCGGACATTTTATGCCCCTCCAAACTATTCAGTAGTGCTCCCAAAAAATACCGAAATGCCAATTTTTACTTCAAATTTCTATTTAACTTCAATTATTACAGGATATTAAGGGGTGTTGGCAAGTAGGTTTAATGCAGATCGTGTTTAATGAAGTCAATGAACGCATAGATGACATGATATAAATATATATATATATAGACTTAATATTGGCATCTGTTTTGTCTAAAAATCTACGCAAAGCTCATTATTTTTTTACAGAAACTATTAAAATTTCAGAACTTGTCATTGACACACATCAGATGGTTGCTTGAAAGTGATTCGTTTTAGAGAACTATATATACAAAGGCTATGTAATTTTGTTAAAGAAAAATAAAAGTATATATAAATATATATATAAATTTAAATCTACATAAATGTGCTGCGTGTCGTCTCAGGCTTTCTGTAGGAGAGAAATAATTATATTGCAATGTATGTTCTTTTCAGATTGCTATGATGTCATGTTTCAATGGTATATGGTGTCATTATTGTATGTCGATAATTATTTCTGATTAAAATGACATGTTAATGGCATTCACGACCTGTCTTATTGTCAGTTTGCTTGTGGCTGCAGCCAGTACAAAATAGGAGTTGTTGCTGTGGCGTAACAAAAGGCTACCCAAATTTTTACATGCCCTCCCTTCAATTTTTTCTTCATTCATTATGAAATTTAAAGGCAAGGTAAAGGGGACCTGTCATCCCTTGAAAAGTTTTCAATTTTTGTTCTTATTTTATTCCTGCTACATCCTTGAGTATTCTGTTTTTTTGTTTTTGTTTTTTTATAAATCTGCCATACAGTTTTTGAAATATGACCCTTTTTATTTATTGCTAATTCATATGGTTTTTACCATGAGGGTGTGGCTCACATGATCCTCTGGGGAATGTCTTTGGACTGGGCATCAATACCCTGTAAGAAAAGGGTATGTAGTGTGTAGAGGATGTGCCGTGCAGTGTGATCTGCAATAAGTAACGTGCTTCTTAGTGTGATCTGCTGTAGATGTAGTGTCGTGCGACTTAAAGTAGAAGGTCATCTTTTGCAGGTCAAGCTATGCAACACATCATCTGTTTTGTGTAACCTGCAATAGATGACAGGCCGTTTTGTGTGATCTGCAATAGATGACATGCTGGGTAGTGTAAGCTGCTGTACATGATGGGCGGTGTAGTGTGAGCTGCAGTAGATGTGCTGTGTAGTGGGATCTGCAGTAGATGGCGCGCTGTGTAGTGTGATCTGCAGTAGATGATGTGCTATGTAGTGGGAGCTGCAGTAGATGATGTGCTGTGTAGTGGGAGCTGCAGTAGATGGCGCGCTGTGTAGTGTGAGCTGCAGTAGATGATGTGCTGTGTAGTGTGAGCTGCAGTAGATGATGTGCTGTGTAGTGGGAGCTGCAGTAGATGGCGCGCTGTGTATTGTGAGCTGCAGTAGATCAAGTGCTGTGTAGTGGGAGCTGTAGTAGATGATTTGCTGAGTATTGTGAGCTGCAGTAGATGATGTGCTTTGTAGTGGGAGCTGTAGTAGATGACATGCTGTGTAGTGTGAGCTGCAGTAGATGATGTGCTTTGTAGTGGGAGCTGTAGTAGATGACATGCTGTGTAGTGTGAGCTGCAGTAGATGATGTGCTTTGTGGTGGGAGCTGTAGTAGATGACGTGCTGTGCATTGTGAGCTGCAGTAGATGATGTGCTTTGTAGTGGGAGCTGCAGTAGATGGCGCGCTGTGTATTGTGAGCTGCAGTAGATTATGTGCTTTGTAGTGGGAGCTGTAGTAGATGACGTGCTGTGCATTGTGAGCTGCAGTAGATTATGTGCTTTGTAGTGGGAGCTGTAGTAGATGGCACGATGTGTAGTGTGAGCTGCAGTAGATGACATGCTGTGTAGTGGGAGCTGCAGTGGATGACCTGCTGTGTATTGTGAGCTTCAGTAGATGATGTGCTGTGTAGTGTGAGCTTTGAGAGAGAAATATGCTTTCTTACTTATACAGGGAACGAGGCGCATGGGAGGCTAGTCGGACGGGCCGGTCCTAAATAGCTTCTTCAAACCTGCTCCCCATGAGTGATGAGTCTATCCCTGAATATGTGTATAGGGAAAAACCTGTCATCATTGGTAGCAGGCATGGAGAAGCTCCAGAGACTCAGCTGTCTGATTAGTCTACCATGTGGCTAGGTTTGCGGCAGCTCTTAAAATGTGTTTTTCTCTGGCAGCTCTTAAACTATGTTTTTCAGAGTCAAACTTACCTGGCTGACATCATGAAGCCAGTGTCTGATACTAGATGCCTGTGTATATGTTGTCAGGTTCCCTGTGAAGAGTAATCACTGTTTTAACCCCCCCAACCCGTCCCCACCATAAATCAACAGTACAATAAATATTAAACTTTGTAATATGTCTTATTAGAAAAATCTGCTTCTTTCTGCTTCTGGACGAATCCTTCATTCTCAATCACAAGTAAAATGTGTATTCAGTGAACACAGATTTTCCCATTAATGATAGGAGATGACAGTTGGTGCTAATAAAGGTCTATAGAGCAGTGTAACTGTCATTTCAGGAGAACTTGCTTCAATATCTGTGTCTGCCTTTAGCTCCTCCCTCCTCCCCTCTCCATAGAATTTTAAAAGTACCAACTGTGATCTCCTATCTCAGCAATGGGAAAATCTGTCTTCAATGAATACAGATTTTACCCATGAATTGAGAGTAAAAGCTTAGTCTAGGGGGAGAAATAATCAGATTCTCTGATAAGATATATTACAAAATTTCTTATTTCCGTGTTTTAATTTTTATTTATTAAATACAACAGTTTCTAAGAGAGGGAGATACAGTGGATATTGTAGTGTATGGACTTAAGAAGCAAAAGAAGGCAGTAATAGCACAAAAGGACAGGCAGAATATCATAATAATCCAAACCTTTGCATTTAAACAAATCTCCATAATACTAATATCCCCAGGAGTTACAGAAGTGATAATCCTAAATATAAAAAAATAACTTGTCAAAGAAAAGTAAACATGGCTGCAATCTTACCTAAGGCAAATACTTGGAAAAAGAAGAAAAAACAAGAAAGCTGGATATAATTAGTATCAATAAAGGTACTTTGGTTAATGGCATTCTCCCAACTATTCTAAGGGAACTGAGCTCAGTTTTGGCCAGACAACATTTTTAATCTTCAAAGACATTGTTTCCTCGGGTTCAATGTGTCACAATCAAAATTATATTTGTTTCCAATGTTTTATAAATTCTCCCGAAAAAATATTTCTAACTGGCATATGATTCTACAACATACAGTTGTCCAAAATACCTAGAGTCTCTCAACAATCATTACAGGGAATGGCTCATTTGTAATGTGATGTTTAGGTCCAAACATTCTTGGTCAATTAATTCTGTAATATATTCCTTTTGAAGTTGGAGCTTTATTGATCTTATACAGAGCTCCAAATCCACTGTGAAGACCTAGATAAGACTAAAAAATTCTTACTGACTGCAGTCACCACTAGGAGAAGCTTAGAGGCTGACTCCATACTGTTCCATTACTGCAGTATAATAATAGATGACGCTTGGAAATAATAAAAACAGCTGTAGCCTTCCATTCTGAATCCTAGGGCCGACCTGTTTTGAAGAAGGGATTTCAAATGTCACAGGTGAGTGACACTAGTTTCTTCTACTGATACACTTGGATGAACATTGGCATTACAACTGCATGTAAGATGACCTCAGAAAAGTCTAAGGGTGTGTTCACTTAGAGGTTTTTTCACATGGATATTTAACTGTTTTAAAATCTGCATCAAAGTGCATTAAAATAGTATCCAAAACTGTTTTAGATGTAGAATTTGTAAAGGAACATACCATTAAATTGACTAGTAGCCGTGCCAATCGTTTCTATGTCATTGGACTTTTCTATTATTGAGTTTTTTATTGTCTATATATGGAATTAAGAGCACTGTAGGATAAAACATACACAGACATATTGAGAAATGAATTCAACTTTATTTTGGACCTATTAATGGTCATCAGTCATTTTACAACAAGAATGACTTAAATTCCTATTGATTTGCATTCAACGCAGAGTCCCGATGATGTCACTAAGATGCCCGGGCACAAAGACAGAAATTTCTCTTATGTGGTTACCAGGGCATCAAATATACTTCAATGGGAATACATGTTTTCATAGTTTTATAACAAAAAAAAACTTCTGGAAGTTATTCTTCAAATTATCTGACAGTGAGATCTAGAGCAAACATTGGAAGGAAAGCATGATATGAATTCTTATTAATGGATTTAGAAGCCAGACCTGATGCTACTCATTTGGCCTTCAGTACAAATCTTCTATGGTTTCAAAAATGTGTAAGGGTTAGGCCCCCTTCACACGTCCGTGTTTCCAGTACGTGTGGCGTCCGTTTTCACCAGAGACAAGTACACACATCATAATCTCTGGGGCTGCGTTCATGTATGTGTTTCCACAGTTACCATACGTCCATGTGAACCACACCGAGACATGTCTGTTTTTAACCAGCAGCATGGATCATACGGACCCATACAAGTCTATGGGTCCGTGTAAAACAAGAATCGCTCATGGATAATATCCTTGTCACACATACCAGAATAGAATGCAGAATAGAAATTACAGATTTTTAAGTGATGTGCAATGATGATAGATAGATAGATAGATAGATAGATAGATAGATAGATAGCTTGCAGTGTTTTCTATTAAGCCACATAAATTAATAATTAAATGAAAAAAAATACATGGGGTTGCAAAGGTAAAGCAGACAGCTGTGAGCTGTTATTATCAGGCTGGGAAGGTCCCTTCCCAGCCTAAAGGTATCAGCTCACAGCCGCCCCACAAGAGGAGCATCACATGAGATGCTCCAAGTTTGGCTCTTTGCCTGGCTGTTCCCGACTGCCCTGGTGCAGTGTCAATTGGGGTAATGGCTTTTGGGGTTGATATCAGCTGTGAATTGTCTAAAAACACAGATGGCATCAATCCCTGGTGTTAGTAATGGAAAGGTGTCTATTATACAACCCCATTACTAACCGAGTAATAATAAAAAAAAAACAACACACAAAAAAATACTTAAATGAAATAAGGACTCCCTGACACTTTCCTTCATTCACCACTTAATTCAAAATGGAAAAAAATCCCATACAGGTCTGCCATAGCACTGCGTAGCAGGACCCGAAAGTGGCTGGCTGTAGGCAAGGCTATGGAGGGTCAGAGCGAGGCTCAATAGCCTCTGTTCGTCAGAATTGCAGGACTATGTTGGATTTGGTGGACTACGGCGGACCTCTGTGTGATTTTTGTCCTTTTTGAATAAAGTGGTGAATGAAGGAAAGTGCCGGGGAGTCTTTATTTCATTAAAGTATTTTGGTGTGTGTGGTTTTTTTTTTTATTACTGGCTTAGTAGTGAGAGCAGTGTCTGACTGGGTTGTCTGGGGCCCACAGGAGGAATTGATCCTCAGGGAGTTTGAACCCTCCTGTTTGTTTTTTCCATCTTGTGTTTTGCGGTCACGTGACCATCTGCCTTTATATTCCAGCTCCACCCTTTTGGCTGTGCTGGACTTCAGTGTTTGACTGTTTCTCTAGCCAGGTGCTTCTGTGCCTTTCTCTGTCAGTTCGTTTTGTCCTTCTGGGAGCTCTAGTACCTTTTTTTGCTCTACAGCAACTTCTCTGTTTAGGAGGTGACCCATTTTTTGTCCATAGTTCTTTTAGGGACCCCTCCCCTAATGCTATAGGTCTTTGTTCAGACTAGCCGAGGACTAAGGCGGGTCTGTTCGCTAGGAACAGGCAGCCGGCTACATCATAGGGATTCAGCTTAGTTTTACTGTAGGGACAGTTTTCCCTTATCTTTCCTTAGTACTTGTTGCAGATCATAACAGTAAGTCCAGCCCCCCAAAAAAACTAAAAGGAAAGAAATTCGGGTATCAGTATGGTTTCTGTCCAGGATTTTTCTCAACACCTGCAGGGATTGTCTCTGGAGGTAGCCAAGTTACAGCAACACGTGAGTAGCTGTTCTGAAGCGAATTTTGTGGAAACCAAGGTAGGACTGCCTGATGTTTTTTTATGGTAAACAGCAAGATTTTTTTTCCTTTAAAAATGCTTGTTTGTTATATTTTCGTTTGAGACCAAGGTCCTTTGGGAATGAATCACAGCGCATTGGTTTTATTATGTCACATTTGCGCAAAAAACCACAGGGGTGGGCCTTTTCTCTCCAACCTAATGATCCATGCTTAAGGTCTGTAGAAGAATTTTTTTCTGCTATGGGGCTATTATATGATGATCCTGATCGAATCTCATCTGCTGAGGCAGAACTCAGACGTTTGAATCAGGCGTCAGGTGATGTTGAAAATTATTGCACACACTTCAGAAGATGGGCCTCAGAAGTTAAATGGAATGATCCTGCTCTGAAATGTCTATTTCTTGCTGGTCTGAGTGAAAGGGTTAAGGATTTGCTAATTGCATTCCCCGCACCTGAGACTCTGCAGGATGCCATGCAATTAGCTGTTTGTGTGGATAGGAGACTGAGATTTAGACAGAATGAGGTAAAGACTCCTGTAATGACAGGTCCTAGTCCCCAGAAAATCTGCTCTGATGGCGGAGAACCGATGGAGGTTGGGGCGAAGTCGTTCCCCTCTCAGGAAAGAGACCGGAGGTTCGACGAGGGATTGTGTCTTTATTGTGGTAAAGCTGACCATTTGATTAAGTATTGTGAGCTTTGTTTAAGTAAAGAAAAAAAAAAGGTCAGTTACGCCTGTATAGCTTGTTTACTCTCTGCAGGAGTATTTCTTTCTGGGAGTACTACTTTGCATGAAAATTTGATTGAATTTTAGGTATTTGTGAATTGTGGTTCAACACTTAATGTGATTGATAAAGGGTTTTTGGAAAACCTTAAATTGAAATCCAAACCTTTGTCATCACCTATTTCTGTGATTGCAATTGATAACACTCCCTTGAAATGCATTACTCACAAGGCTGCTGCATTCCCCCTCACTATCAATGGAGTTCACCAAGAAATTTTGGACTTGGTTGTATTAGATAATATACCCTCTCCGGTCGTTTTAGGTTTGCCTTGGTTAAAACTGCACAATCCTTTGCTGGACTGGTCTACTAATGTGATTAAGTCTTGGAGTCCGAAGTGCTATGATAAATGTTGTAATGTTCGCATTGCGGATGTGGAAAAAGGGGAATTACCTGTACCTATTCAAGATTTTTGGAGGGTTTTTTCAGATGAGGAGTTGCAAGTTTTACCTCCTCATAGGGATTACGATTGCGCCATTGAGTTTTTTCCGGGAGCTACTCTTCCCAAGAGTCGCTTGTTTAATCTGACTATCCCTGAAAGAAAGGCCTTGGAGGAGTACATACAGACTAGCCTGGCTGCTGGTCACATTGGACCTTCTAAGTCGCCTGTGGCAGTTGGATTATTTTTTGCTAAAAAAAAGGACGGGGGTTTACGTCCATGTCTGGATTTTCGTGAAATTAATAAGATTACCGTACGCAATTCCTACCCATTGCAGTTAATTCCTGACTTCTTTAACCAGTTGGCAGGGGCCAAGTAGTTCTCTAAAATTGATCTCTGGGGGGCATACAATTTGTTACAAGTGAAGGAGGGTGATGAATGGAAGACTGCTTTTAACACTTCGGTAGGTCATTTTGAGAATCTGGTGATGCCTTTTGGTCTTACCAATGCACCTGCATTTTTTCAGAACCTTATTAATGACATCCTGAGACCTTTGATTGGTAAGAATGTGGTTGTGTATTTGGATGACATTTTGATTTATGCACCAGATCTAGAGTCCCATTGGCAGAGTGTACGTGAAGTTTTGCAGTAATTGAGTGATAATTCACTCTTTGCTAAGCTGGAGAAATGTGAGTTTGCTGCGCAGAAAATTATTTTTTGGGGCTACATTGTCTCCAGCGAGGGCTTTGAGATGGACTCGGTGAAGGTTTAGGCTGTGCAGGAGTGGTCTAGGCCTATTGGTTTGAAGTCTATACAGAGATTTTTGGATTTTGCCAATTACTACAGGAAATTCATTAAGAATTTTTCTGTAATTGTTAAGCCTCTGTCCGATCTCACCAGGAAAGGTGTGAATACGGTCCAGTGGACTACTGAGGCCATTGAAGCGTTTGAGTATCTCAAAGAGAGGTTCAGTTCTGCCCCTATCCTTATGCAGACTGATGAGACCAAGCCTTTTTTGGTCGAGGTCGATGTTTCATCAGTGGGGGTCGGAGCAGTTTTGTCTCAGGAGAACAGGGATGGAGTACATCCTTGTGCCTATTTTTTGAAAAACATTTCGGAAACCAAACTGAATTATGATGTTGGAAATCGAGAGTTGCTGGCTATTAAACTCGCGTTTGAACATTGGCGTCATTTTTGGAAGGCGCTTGATTTCATAATCAGGTTTTCACAGATCATAAAAATTTGATCTATCTGGATGCTGCCAAGCACTTGAATGCCCGTCAAGCCAGGTGGGCACTTTTTTTTTCTCGGTTTCATTTTTCTGTTACCTATATCCCTGGTACTAAGAATGTTAAAGCCGATGCTTTATCTCGCAGCTTCTCTCCTACGGTCAGTACCGAGGAAGAGGAGAGCATTTTACAGAAAGGAGTTGTGGTGGCGGCATTGGACTCCATTTTGGAGAATGGGATTCTGAAATCTCAAGATGATGCTCCATCTAACACTCCCCATGGGAGGTTGTTTATGCCTAGAGCCTTTAGGATACATTTGTTTGTGGAGTGTCATGAGTCTCGGTTGGCAGGTCATCCAGGAATTTCAGAGACTGAGAGACTTATCAGTCGCAGTTTTTGGTGGCCTGGATGGCAGAAGGAAGTCATCAAGTGGGTGCGTCAATGTACTGTGTGTGCTAGGTCAAAGGCTTCACATACTCCTGCTTTGCCCACTGGAGGTTCCTTGGACGCATCTCACAATGGATTTTATTACTGATCTTCCTGTGTCCAAGGGTATTACTGTCATCTGGGTGGTCATGGACCGTTTTAGTAAGATGTGTCATTTGGTTCCATTCATTAAGTTGCCTTGCGCCAAGACACTCGCTAAAGCGTTTGTTAAGGAGATTGTCAAGCTCCATGGCATTCCCACGGATATTGTTTCTGATAGAGGACCTCAGTTTGTGGCTCGCTTTTGGCGTGCTTTTTGTGACAGGTTGGGAGTCCATTTGTCATTTTCGTCTGGGTATCATCCTGAGTCTAATGGACAGACTGAAAGAAAGAACCAGGATGTTGAACAGTTTTTGCGTTGTTTTGTGGCGGACAATAAAGAGGTGTGGTCTGAGTTTCTGCCTCTCGCTGAATTTGCTCTTAACAATCATACATCCTCCTCTGCTGGGTGTTCTCCTATTTTCTGTTGTACTGGGAGACATCCGTCTTTTGGTTCGTTCTTCAAATTGGGGTCGGCGGTGCCGGAGGAAAATTTTTCCGGTGATTTGTAGATGATTTGGAGAGAGTTTGGACTAATTTATGTTGCAACCTTCAAGAGGCTAACAAGAAGTCCAAGAAGTATTTTGACAGGAAACGTAAGGAGGTTTTGTTTACTGTTGGTGACATGGTTTGGTTGTCCTCAAAGAACCTGCGGTTGAGGATTCCCTCTGAAAAACTGGGTCCTAAGTTTGTGGGTCCATTTAAAGTGCTTCAGGTTGTTAACCCGTCTGCTGTTAGGTTGGATGTCCCTACTTCCTGGAAGATTAATCCTGTGTTTCATGTTTCCTTGTTGAAAAAGGCTGATGTATCAGATAGGGATGCCACTGTCACAGTTCCTCCTGTGGTGGAAGACGGCGAATATGAAATTTCTCGTATCTTTAATTATAGATGGAATAGAGGGAGATTACAGTATCTTGTCTCCTGGAATGGTTTCGGTCCTGAAGACAACTCCAGGGTAAGGACGGATGATGTCTCTGCTCCTAGTCTTGTTAAAGCTTTCCACAAGAGGTTTCCGGATAGGCGTGGGCCTGGAGGATCCAGAGGATCCTCATAAAAGAGGGGGTACTGTTAGAACCCTCCTTTTTTCCATCTTGTGTTTTGCGGTCACGTGACCATCTGCCTTTATATTCCAGCTACTCCCTTTTGGCTGTGCTGGACTTTATTGTTTGACTGTATCTCTAGCCAGGTGCTTCTGTGCCTTTCTCTGTCAGTTTGTTTGGTCCATCTGGGACCTCTTGTACCTTTTTGTCTGTTTGTCTTTTTGTGTTCTGCTACAACTTCTCTGTTTAGGAGGTGTCCCATTTTTTGTTCCAGTCCTTAGGTCTTTTAGGGACCCCTCCCTTTATGCTATAGGTCTCCGTTCAGACTAGCCGAGGACTAAGGCGGGTCTGTTCGCTAGGAACAGGCAGCCCGCTACATCATAGGGATTCAGCTTAGTTTTACTGTAGGGACAGTTTTCCCTTATCTTTCCTTAGTACTTGTTGCAGATCATAACACAGGGCCCACCCTACAGTAATATGAAAAATACCTGTTAGCCGTTATCCTTGTTATAGTGGAGCGTCGACTGTAAATCACAGGCGGATCCTGCACATATACTGTGCATACACTGTAACTGGGATGTACAATTACGCTAGTTTGAATTAACAGGGTTCTTTGGTTTAAACAAGTTATCACCGATCCATGGGCTCCACAAAATAGGTAATATCTTATTGATCGTTTGGGTCCTAACATTTGAAGGACACTAAGTTATCCCCATTTTAAAATGCAGCAGCAGGTGGGACGTCTGACCGCAGCTCCATTCATTCTATTTGGGGCTATCAGAAAAAGACAAGAACAGCCACTGAGTGAATGAATGGATCAGTGGTCAAGTCGCACATGAGCTCCAATCTAATGGGATAAAAACTCCACATTCTACCAATCGGTGCGGGTCCCAGCATTCAGATCCCCAATAATCAATAATTTATCACTTATCCTGTGGAGAGGTGATTATTTGTTTTCCCCGGCGAACCCCTGTAAGTGCATCTTGTTCCAAGTATTTAATCACTAATGGAAATAAAGAATCTTGTAATTAATATCAGAGAGAACAAATGACCGCCATACACAATACAATTCACTATACATACCAATAGTACCGCATACAAGGGAGAAATACTGTCACACCATGACTGGACTATATATTACCACCCCATAGTGACCGAATAATACCACATACGAGGGAGAAATACCACCACACTGTGACCAGACCAGATATTAACAGCATATAGCATCCAAATAATTCCCCATCATTGCTCTCCCTCACCTCTGTCATTCCTCTCCCCCATCATTGCTCTCCCCACCTGCTCCATCATTGCTGTCTCCCACCTCCTCCATCATTGTTCTCCCACCTTCTCCATCATGGTTCTCCCCCACCTTCTCCATCATTGTTCTCCCCCACCTCCTCCATCATTCTTCTCCCCCACCTCCTCCATTATTGTTCTCCCCACCTCCTCCATCATTGTTCTCCCCCACCTCCTCCATCATTTTCATATCTCCTCCACATCCTCCATCGTCATTGCCATATCTCCCCATCATCATTGCCATATCTTCCCCACCTCCTCCATCATCAATGCCATATCTCCCCCCACCTCCACTATCATTGCCATATCTACCCCACCTCCTCCATCATCATTGCCATATCTCCCCCACACCTCCTCCATCATTGCCATAACTCTCCCACACCTCCATCATTGCTATATCTCTCCCCCACCTCCTCCATCATCATTGCCATATCTCTCCCACCTCCTCCACAATTGCCATATCCCCCACCTCCTCCATCATTGCCATATCCCCACACCTCCTCCATCATTGTCATATCTCCACCCATCTCCTCCATCATCATTGCCATATTTCCCCCACCTCCTCCATCATCATTGCCATGCCATATCTCCCCCCACCTCCTCCATCATCGTTGCCATATCTCCCCCATCTCCTCCTTCATTGCCATATCTCCCGCACCTCCTCCATCATTGCCATATCTCCCCCACCTCCTCCATCATTGCCATATCTCCCCCACCTCCTCCATTATCATTGCCATGCTATATCTCCCCCACCTCCTCCATCATCATTGCCATATCTCCCCTACCTCCTCCATCATTGCCATATCTCCTGACCCCTCCTCCATTATCATTGCCATATCTCCCCCCACCTCCTCCATCATCATTGCCATGCTTTCCCCACCTCCTCCATCATCATTGTCATGCTTTCCCCACCTCCTCATCACCATTGCCATGCTATATCCCCCCCCACATCCTCCATCACCATTGCCATGCTATATCTCCCCCCACCTCCTCCATCACCATTGCCATGCCATATGTCCCCTTACTTCCTCAATCACCATTGCCAAGCCATATCTACCCCCACCTCCTCCATCACCATTGTCATATATCCCCACCTCCTCCATCATCATTGCCATATCTCCACCACCTCCTCCATCATTGCCATATCTCCCCCCATCTTCTCCATCATTTTACATATCTCCCCCCGCCTCCTCCATCAATATATCTCCTCCCACCTCCTCCATCACCATATCTCCCCCACCTCCTCCATCACCATTGCCATGCCATATCCCCCCACATCCTCCATCACCATGCCATACATATTTCCCCCCACCTCATCCATCACCATTCCCATATCTCCCATACCTCCTCCATCACCATTGCTCTACCTCTTCTCCCTCCACCTCCTCCATCACTGTTGCTCTCCCTCATCTCCCCCCCTCCTCCTCCATCACCACTGTATTAGTTAAAAAATAAAAAAAACCACTTACCCTTTTGCTCGTTCCCCCCAGCATCGTCCTTGGCTTCCTGCCCAGCATCTTTCTCCCTGACACAGGCCCGCGTTGCATGGTGAGGTCATCAAGCAGCGCAAGCCTGTGTCAGGGAGAAAGCAGCGGGCAGGAAGCACAGGATGGATCCCTCCGCTCCGCTGCCATTTTCCTCCCGTCAGCAGTGGAGGGGGAGGGATCGCATTGCTCCCTACCTGCTGCACACTATGAGGGCAATCTGGCCATAGGCCCCCCGTAGCCTGGGGGTCCACAAAGCAGGCCAGATTGCCCTCATCAGCCACACTGCAAGGGCCCCCCCCTCCACCATCGGGCCCCAGTACAGGTGCACCGGCAGCCATGTTAACCAGCAGGCCCTGTGCGTCCTGCTCAGGGACCCGCCGGGGACCTGGGCCCACCGGAGAATTCTCCGGTGTCCCGGTGCCCCAGTCCGACCCTGAGTGGAGGTGTACGATAGACATCTCTCCATTACTAATACCTGGGCTTGATGCCAGCTGTGTTTTTGGACACCAACCCCAGAAACCATTACCCCGATTGGCAATTGGGTAGAGTCACGGCGAAGCGCTCGATTTGGAGCATCTCATGTGATGCGCCACTTCTGGATCGGCTAGGAAAACTAAGGGAAAAGGATGCACAACCTATATAATAAATTAGGGTGACATAATGTACCAATTGCAAGTAATCACAAAAGAACAGATGGTACATATACAAATGCGCACACCTTCAATCCACAAATTGTATAAAAATGCAAATTTTATTAGAACTTACTTTAAAAACATTAAAAACATATATATTTACTAATACCCAAAAAGACACAATAAATATACAACATGGGTGAAAAAAAAACTACGATCAAAGTAGCAGAATATATTTAGCGAAATAGCAATGCACACTGTGTTTACCAATTGGTGCCCCTAATTCATATATGGAAATATAACATATAAACCCACGTCCAACTATATATACTGTAAATGAAAGGAGAGAGGGGGGATTTTTGTTGGAGTGGTTCTAACAACAAAATCAATAATTGGATGGCACATAAAATGTAGTGTGCAAAACCAACCCATTCACAAATCAATATAATACAAAATCTGTCATAAAGCATCAACAGCTAGGTGGTAAGCATAACAACACCTATACCAAGCAGGCCACTAAAAAGACCATATCATAGTATGTATAAGGCTGCCTAAATGATCCAATGTATCAAGCCATATCACCCATGAGATAGTATCAGGGATCAGTGCAGGGACCCATGCGTATCACTGTGGAACACAGCTTCATCAGGGAGGGTAAGCCTTCTGGAGCAGCTGTGGGCTGGTATTTTTAGGTTTGGAAGTGCCCAGTAACCATATTATAATATCAGCTCACAGCTGGGTTAATAAAGTCCACCTTTTTCACAGAAAAACTCTTGGAGTGCTGCCTGCCTTTCTTTATTGTTGTTACTATTGCAAACGGATATTTGTTTGGGGGTCTTGCACCCGGGATTTAAATCATACGGTGCTGTTCCAATTTTTTTAGCTGTATATCTATCCATTATATTTGTACCTCACTTAAAAATCTGTAATTTCTATTCTGCATTCTATTCCAGTACGTGTCACGTGGATGAATCATGGATTGAAAATACATACACGAATGTTGAAAAAAAAGCACACGAATGGTCAAAACGGAAAGTCCCACACAGACATGCTTTTATGTGAACATGTGAAGGTGGCTTTATAGCCGCTTTTGTGGGAAAAACTGTAGCTTGAACATTTTATGATGTACCATTATCACGAAAATAAAGTATTCACAGTAATTTGATTGAAGAACTGATTACAGGTGCTGGATAAAGTCAGCAGAGTCACTAAAGAATTTCTGGCGTTTAGAAGGTAACTGAACTTAAAATTATTCATGGAATTCATTGCTGCAGATCTGAACCAAACATATGGAAATATTTGAAGCTGATTTATAGTCAAATAAAAGTTGGACATCAATATTGCTATAAATCATAAAAAATCTTAAATTATCATTCAGAATAAACAATATAAAGATTACAAACTCTGTCATCAAAACAAGCTCACTGACAACCTTACACTGCAGTAAGCATCCATGCCCACAACACCCACCATAACGCTACCCTCTCCCGCTTCCCGTATGAACCTGGTGCAAGGAACACATAGACACCGATTAACTCCTATTCAAAAAATTACTTTTATTGCTTTCATTAGGTGAGGGTCATCCACAGCTTTTAATTTTTCCTTTTTTATATATTCTAAAGGTTCTTATATCAACCAACATCTTTCCTTCTTTTATTTATAACTAAATATTTACCCAAAAACATAGTGCCTGGACGCTATGTCCAACTCCAGACTCCTACAGGGCTGATACATTTCAGTCTCCTAAAAATATCTTTTTCAATTTTAACTTCCAACCGCCATGGGGGAGATCTGTGGATTGCTACACAAAGCTCCGTCCCCACCCAACAAGAAAAGGACCTGCTATGCCCCATCATGGGGACCAGAGAAGAAGATTTCAAGTTCTATCTTATTTAAGTTAATTCCATCTGTTCTCCTGAGACATCTATTATGCCCCTCTAACTGCCAGTGATGAACCAGTACCACTGCCTTGGACAGAAGAAAAATGGAAAATTCTGGAGTTTACTGTTCTCCTGGCTTTTTTTTTACTACACTGGCATCACGCTCACCTTACCACGTAACCCAGGAAATTATTTCTGAATGGACCAGGACTGAGAAAAGAATCCTCATAACCTCTCCAAGTCAGTTCTTATAAGAGTGATGAACCCCAGTCAAATTCAATCATATTCGGCAGCAAGAGCTAAAACCTTATGCCTCGGATGCCCTTACAGAAAACCTCCAAATTCAAGGAACCTAAACTCCAACCACTCGGGCTACACTCGGCTTGTTGGGCTACTCAAAAAGTGTACGAGTTACCTAAGAAGCATACAAGTATAACCAGTCTCTTTGGATCTAAGGTAAATGATGAACAAGAATTAGTTAAACAACTAAGGGCGCACATAACTAATATAACAACCTGTGCTTACACAATTACGAGTTAACAAACACGGCCTATCAATTAGAATACTCGTTAAATATAACTTTTATTAGATCATTTTAAAATATTTTTGAAAATAGTCAAAAAGAAAAAAAAGTGAGAAAATAATATACAGTGGTGGCCAAAAGTATTGGCACCCCTGCAATTCTGTCAGATAATACTCAGTTTCTTCCTGAAAATGATTGCAATCACAAATTCATTGGTATTATTATCTTCATTTAATTTGCTTGCAAGGAAAAAACTCAAAAGAGAATGAAGCAAAAATCAAATCATTGATCATTTCACACAAAACTCCAAAAATGGGCCAGACCAAAGTATTGGCACCCTCAGCCTAATACTTGGTTGCACAATCTTTAGCCAAAATAACTGCGAACAACCGCTTCTTGTAACCATCAATGAGTTTCTTACAATGCTCTGCTGGAATTGTAGACCATTCTTCTTTGGCAAACTGCTCCAGGTCCCTGATATTTGAAGGGTGCCTTCTCCAAACTGCCATTTTGAGATCTCTCCACAGGTGTTCTATGGGATTCAGGTCTGGACTCATTGCTGGCCACCTTAGAAGTCTCCAGTGCTTTCTCTCAAACCATTTTATAGTGCTTTTGGAAGTGTGTTTTGGGTCATTGTCCTGCTGGAAGACCCATGACCTCTGAGGGAGACCCAGCTTTCTCAAACTGGGCCATACATTATGCTGCAAAATTTGTTGGTAGTCTTCAGACTTCATAATGCCATGCACACGGTCAAGCAGTCCAGTGCCAGAGGCAGCAAAGCAACCCCAAAACATCAGGGAACCTCCACCATGTTTGACTGTAGGGACCGTGTTCTTTACTTTGAATGCCTCTTTTTTTTTTCCTGTACACTCTATGTTGATGCTTTTTCCAAAAAAGCTCTACTTTTGTCTCATCTGACAAGAGAACATTCTTCCAAAACGTTTTAGGCTTTCTCAGGTAAGTTTTGGAAAACTCTAGCCTGGCTTTTTTATGTCTCGGGGTAAGAAGTGGGGTCTTCCTGTGTATCCTACCATACAGTCCCTTTTCATTCAGACGCCGATGGATAGTACGAGTTAACACTGTTGTACCCTCGGACTGCAGGGCAGCTTGAACTTGTTTGGATGTTAATAGAGGTTCTTTATCCACCATCCGCACAATCTTGCGTTGAAATCTCTCGTCAATTTTTCTTTTCCGTCCACATCTAGGGAGGTTAGCCACAGTGCCATGGGCTTTAAACTTCTTGATGACACTGCGCACGGAAGACACAGAAACATTCAGGTCTTTGGAGATGGACTTGTAGCCTTGAGATTGCTCATGCTTCCTCACAATTTGGTCCTCAGACAGTTCTTAGGTCTTCTTTCTTTTCTCCATGCTCAATGTGGTGCACACAAGGACACAGGACAGAGGTTGAGTCAACCTTAACCCCTTAACCCCCGAGGGTGGTTTGCACGTTAATGACCAGGCCAATTTTTACAATTCTGACCACTGTCACTTTATGAGGTAATTACTCTGGAACGCTTCAACGGATATCCCTGATTCTGAGATTGTTTTTTCGTGACATATTGTACTTCATGATTGTGGTAAAATTTATTTGTGAAAAAAAATGGAAATTTGGCAAAAATTTAGAAAATTTTGCAATTTTCAAAATTTTAATTTTTATGCCCTTAAATCAAAGAGATATGTCACACAAAAGAGTTAATAAATAACATTTCCCACATGTCTACTTTACATCAGCACAATTTTGGAAACAAAATTTTTTTTGTTAGGGAGCTATAAGGGTTAAAAGATGACCAGCGATTTCTCATTTTTCCAACAAAATTTACAAAACCATTTTTTTATTGACCACATCACATTTGAAGTCACTTTGAGAGGTCTTTATGACAGAAAATACCCAAAAGTGACACCATTCTAAAAACTTCACCCCTCAAGGTGCTCAAAACCACATTCAAGAACTTTATTAACCCTTCATGTGCTTCACAGGAATTTTTGGAATGTGGAAGAAAAAAATGAACATTTAACTTTTTTCACAAAAATGTTACTTTAGACCCAATTTTTTTTATTTTCACAGGGGTAACAAGAAAAAATGGACCCCAAAATTTGTTGTGCAATTTCCCCTGGGCAAGCAGATACCCCATATGTGGGGAAAAAACACTGTTTGGGCGCACAGTAGGGCTCGGAAGGGAAGGAGCGCCATTTGACTTTTTGATTGTAAAATTTGCTTGAATAATTAGCGGACGCCATGTTGCATTTAGAGATCCCCTGTGTGCCCAAACATTGGAGCTCCCCCACAAGTGACCCCATTTTGGAAACTAGACCCCCAAGGCACCTATCTAGATGCATAGTGAGCACTTGGAACCCCCAGGTGCTTCACAAATTGATCGTAAAAATGAAAAAGTGTTTTTTTTTTCACTTTTTCATTTTTACGAATCAATTTGTCCAATGTTTGGGCACACAGGGACTCTCCAAATGCAACATGGTGTCCGCTAACAAATTGAATGGAAAATCGGCTCATATTGAGAATGCCAAGAGTGCAAAGCAGTCATCAAAGAAAAGGTGGCTACTTTGAAGAACCTAGAATATAAGACATATTTTCAGTTGATTCACACTTTTTTGTTAAGTATATAATTCCACATGTGTTAATTCATAGTTTTGATGCCTTCAGTGTGAATGTACAATTTTGATAGTCATGAAAATGCAGAAAAATCTTTAAATGAGAAGGTGTGTCCAAACTTTTGGTCTGTACATTATATATATATATATATATATATATATATATATATACATATATACAGTTGAAACCAGAAGTTTACATACACTATATAAATAGACACATATGCATGTTTTTCTCAATATCTGACATGAAATCAGAATAAACCTTTCCTGTTTTAGGTCAATTAGGATTACCATAATTTCTAATATTTGCCAAATGCCAGAATAATGAGAGAGAGCGAGAATGTTTTAAGGCACACCGGATCGCTGTACATGGTGTACCCTGTTAATCCCTCTCTGGGACCAAATAATTCCACAGGAGACACCGGCCAACCTTAATAGCTGGTACCTGCCAGACACAGGACAAAACTCTGCCAACGATGTAAAAAATTAAATCAGAGGGACCAAATCCAAGTACCTTAGAGCAATAGGGAAATATAATTCATACAGAAATACCCCAGCCACCCGCCAGACACAGGACAAGTTGCACGGAATCCCAGTATAACATTTAGAAAAGGGCAGCCTCTTAAAGACCGCCTAGTTCACAGCCATTATGTTAGGAGCAAGCCGAAAGGCACCTGGGTGGACAGGAGGGTCTGCGGGACCTTTATGAGTGGTGGCTGCTCTTTCTACAACTGGGTCATGCCCAGACATTCACGAGTGCATCTACGGGAAAGAGATTTTTCATACAAGATTTTGCTAACTGCAAAACCTCAGGGTTGGTGTACATGGCAACCTATTACTGTTCCTTAAATTTTGTAGGGAAGATGAGGAGGGAACTAATAAAACGTGTGAGCGAGCATTTTTAGGACATTAGACATCAAAGGGACACCCCTCTACAGGCCCGGCATCAGCACCCGGCGCACTCGGGCAAGTGCCGGGGCCCTGAGCAGGCAGGGGGGCCCACTCGCTGTGGGGTCTATGAGCAGAGAAGTCCGATGCTAGCACCCTCGAGTGGGCCCCCCCCGTTTGCTCAGGACCCCAGCCGGTACAATACTTACCTCTCCCAGTTAACCGCTGCTCTGGCCTCCTCCGCGTCTTCTGTGACATCTCAGGTCAGAGGGTGCGATGACATCTTTCCAGCGCACCCTGTGCTGAGCACTCACAGCACAGAGAGCGGGAAGATGGTGACGCTGAAGAGTCTGGAGCAGAGCAGAGCAGCGGGAGCAGGAGAGGTGAGGTGAGTATTTGATTTTTTTACTTTTTTATGCATGGAGCAATATGTGGGGCCCATACAGCCAACAAATTATATGGGGGCCCACCCTGCAGCATTATATGGGGGCCCATACAGCCTGCAGCATTACATGGGGGCCTAGCCTGAATCATTATATGGGGGCCAAGCCTGCTGCATTATATGGGGGTCCATACAGCCTGCAGCATTATATGGGGGCCATACAGCCTGCAGCATTATATAGGGGCCATACAGCCTGCAGCATTATATGGTGCCCACACAGCATGCAGTATTATATGGTGCTCACACAGCATGCAGTATTATATGGGGTCCATATAGCATGCAGCATTATACGGGGGTTATACAGCATGCAGCATTATATGGGGCCCAGCCTGCATGGAGCATTAAATGTGGCCCATAGAGCATGGAGCATTATATGGGGCCTATGGAGCATTATATGGGGACCAGTGTTCTGTATTGAGCATTATATGGGGGCCAGTATTCTGTATGTAGCATTATATGGGGGCCAGTGTCCTGTATGGAGCATTTTATGGGAGCCAGTATTCTATTTGCAGCATTTTATGGGGGTCAGTATCCTGTATAGAGCATTATATGGGGCCACTATTCTGTATGGAGCATTATATGGGTCCATTATTCTGTATGGAGCATTTATATGGGGCCCATAATACTGTATGGAGGACTGTACTGTCCGGTCTGCACTGTGCGCTGCGAGGATTCGCCTGTTTCTGAGATGTTGTAGAATTTACAATAGATATTACCCATGTAATGTAACAAGTAAGTGAAATCTTTGGCATTGTACGATACCTATATTTCTCTGCCGTATCTGTGCATCATGAATTGTGATATGTGTTAAAGAGGCCCACTGAGACTCTTTCGCCCATGAAAACCTGAAGCCAGCCCTGCCACTCTAGCTTGCCACTAGAGATGAGCGGTGTTCGACTAGAACTGTTCGCCAATCTCAAATTCGAGCTGTTTTGAGGGGTGTTCGAGTTGTTCGACGAACCCGAACGATTTGCAAAAAATTAGGCTGTTCGAGGTTATGTTCGATAACTGTTCGTGCACCAAAAGCTTGTCCTGCATGTCTGGCGCTATTTAGAGCACCAATCATGCAGGGATTGTCTGCCACTCACTGTAATGCCACAGCCATGGTGGTTGTGGCATTACAGTGATTGCCCAAATCGATGGGAACAGTGTCAACAGTGAAACATGAAAAGCCGGCAATTCAGCAGCAGCATACACCGGTACCCGACAATTTAGAACCGAAAGAATAGAGCTTCACACATAGATTAGATAGATATAAACATGTCAGCCACATATATACGAAGTACAGTGAAAGTGCTGCTTACTGTACTTGTCATTTAGCGTAAAGGATTTATCAAAAAAAATAATAGTGTTTTCATGCACCGTCTCTTTAAAAAAGCCGGCCGGCAATTCAGCAGCGGTACCCGACAATTTAGAATAGAAGGAATAGAGAATCACACATAGATTAGATAGATAGAAACATGTCAGCCACATATATATGAAGTACAGTGACAGTGCTGCTTACTGTACTTGTCATTTAGCGTAAAGGATTTATCAAAAAAAATAATAGTGTTTTCATGCACCGTCTCTTTAAAAAAGCCAGGCCGGCAATTCAGCAGCGGTACCCGACAATTTATAACAGACAGAATAGAGCTTCACACATAGATTAGATAGATAGAAACATGTCAGTCACATATATATGAAGTACAGTGATAGTGTTGGTTACTGTACTTGTCATTTAGTATTAAAATAAAGGATTTATTATTAAAAAAAATGGCGTGGGGTTCCCCTTAATTTTAGGCTCTAGCGGAGGTTAAGCAGACGGCTGGGGCAGATGTTTGAAGCCTGGGAAGGGGGTAATACCCACGGAGCTTTCCAGGCTACTAATATCAGCCCCCAGCTGAATACATAGCCTTTACTAGCTATTAAAATGGGGACCCCCCAAAAAAAATGATGTGGGGTCCCCCCTAATTTAATAGCTAGCAAAGGCTAGGCAGACAGCTGGGGGCTGATATTAATAGCCCAGGAAGGGAGCCATGAATATTGGCCCCCTCCCAGGCTAGAAACACCAGCCGTCAGCCGCCCCAGAAATGGCGCATTCATAGGATGCGCCAATTCTGGCACTTAGCCTCGCTCTTCCACGCTGCCCTGGTGCGGTGGCAGGGGGTAATAGGGTTGGGGTTGATGTCAGCTTATAATGCCAGCTGACATCAAGCCCAGGTTAGTAATGGAGAGGCGTCTATAAGACACCCCCATTACTAACCCCATAGTCAAAGTTAAAAAAAACACAAACACCCAGAATAAAGTCCTTTAATTGAAATAAAGACACAATCCTTTATTGTTCTAAATTAAACCATACTTACCGTCACGCCCATTCCAGCTGAAGCCAACGATCTCCTGCAATAAAAGAAAAATAATAAAGCAACCTCATCCTTACCTTTCCATGGTTCCCACGACAGCTTCAGCTCTGCTACATCGAGATGACAGGCTGGACCGCAGCAGAACGCTGCCATCCAGCCTCTCATCCCGCAGACACTGAGAAGCGCAGGCTTACTTGCGCTGCTCAGCGTCTCTCTGTGACGACATCCAGATGAGCCGAGTTCATGTCCAATGAACTCAGCTCACCTCCTGCACGTCACTGACAGCGTGGGAGAATTCTCCTGCACTCAGTGCTTCAGCGTGAGAATTCTCCCGCTGAAGCGCTGAGTGCAGGAGAATTTTCCCACGCTGTCAGTGACGTGCATAAGGTGAGCTCATGTCCAATGAACTCAGCTCACCTCCTGCACGTCACTGACAGCGTGGGAGAATTCTCCTGCACTCAGCGCTTCAGTGTGAGAATTCTCCCACGCTGAAGCGGTGAGTGCAGGAGAATTTTCCCACGCTGTCAGTGACGTGCATGAGGTGAGCCGAGTTCATTGGACATTAACTCGGCTCATCTGGATGCCCTCACAGAGAGACACTGTGGAGCGCAAGCAAGCCTGCGCTTCTCAGTGTCTGCGGGATGACAGGCAGGATGGCAGCGTTCTGCTGCGGTCCAGCCTGTCATCTCGATGTAGCAGAGCTGAAGCTGTCATGGGAACCATGGAAAGGTAAGGATGATGTTGCTTTATTATTTTTCTTTTATTTCAGGAGATCGTTGGCTTCAGCTGGAATGGGCGTGATGGTAAGTATGGTTTAATTTAGAACAATAAAGAATTGTGTGTTTATTTCAATTAAAGGACTTTTTTCTGGGTGTTGTGTTTTTTTTAAATACTTTACTAGAAATTCATGGTGGTCATGTCTAATATTGGCGTGACCCCATGAATTTCGGGCTTAGGGCCAGCTGATAATGCCAAGCTGGCCCTAACCCCTTTATTACCCAGTGAGCCACCGCATCAGGGCCCTGGATGAGTTGGGTACAGCGCCAGAAGATGGCGCTTCTATGAACGCGCCATTTTCCGGGGTGGCTGTGGACTGCAATTTGCAGCGGGGGTGGCCCAGAAAGCTTGGGCCTCCCTGCGCTGCGGATTCCAGCCCCCAGCTGCCTAGTTGTACCTGGCTGGACACAAAAACAGGGCGAAGCCCCACGTCAATTTTCTTTAAATTATTTCATGAAATAATTAAGAAAAAAAGGGCTTCCCTATATTGTTGTGTCCGGCCAGGTACAAATAGGCAGCTGGTGGTTGGGGGCAGCCCGTTCCTGCCTGCTGTACCTGACTGGACACAAATATAGTGCGAAGCCCCACGTCAATTTTTTTTAAATTATTTCATGAAATAATTAAGAAAAAAGGGCTTCCCTATATTGTTGTGTCCGGCCAGGTACAAATAGGCAGCTGGTGGATGGGGGCAGCCCGTTCCTGCCTGCTGTACCTGGCTGGACACAAATATAGTGCGAAGCCCCACGTCAATTTTTTTTAAATTATTTCATGAATTTCCTGAAATAATTTAAAAAAATTGAAGTGGGGCTTCGCACTATATTTGTGTCCAGCCAGGTACAGCAGGCAGGAACGGGCTGCCCCCAACCACCAGCTGCCTATTTGTACCTGGCCGGACACAACAATATAGGGAAGGCCTTTTTTTCTTAATTATTTCATGAATTTCATGAAATAATTAAAAAAAAAGTACGTGGGGCTTCGCCCTATTTTTGTGTCCAGCCAGGTACAACTAGGCAGCTGGGGGCTGGAATCTGCAGCACAGGGAGGCCCAAGCTTTCTGGGCCCCCCCCCGCTACAAATTGCAGTCCGCAGCCACCCCGGAAAATGGCGCGTTCATAGAAGCGCCATCTTCTGGCGCTGTACCCAACTCATCCAGGGCCCTGGTGCGGTGGCTCACTGGGTAATAAAGGGGTTAGGGCCAGCTTGGTATTATCAGCTGGCCCCAAGCCCAAAATTCATGGGGTCACGCCAGTATTAGACATGACCGCCATGAATTTCTAGTAAAGTATTTAAAAAAAACACAACACCCAGAATAAAGTCCTTTAATTGAAATAAAGACACAATTCTTTATTGTTCTAAATTAAACCATACTTACCATCACACCCATTCCAGCTGAAGCCAACGATCTCCTGCAATAAAAGAAAAATAATAAACCAACCTCATCCTTACCTTTCCATGGTTCCCACGACAGCTTCAGCTCTGCTACATCGAGATGACTGGCTGGACCGCAGCAGAACGCTGCCATCCAGTCTGTCATCCCGCAGACACTGAGAAGCGCAGGCATGCTTGCGCTCCTCACTGTCTCGCTGTGACGGCATCCAGATGAGCCGAGGTCATGTCCAATGAACTCGGCTCACCTCATGCACGTCACTGACAGCGTGGGAAAATTCTCACGCTGAAGTGCTGAGTGCAGGAGAATACTCCCACGCTGTCAGTGATGTGCATGAGGTGAGCTCATGTCCAATGAACTCAGCTCACCTCCTGCACGTCACTGACAGCGTGGGAAAATTCTCCTGCAATCAGCGCTTCAGCGTGAGAATTTTCCCACGCTGTCAGTGACGTGCATGAGGTGAGCCGAGTTCATTGGACATGAACTCGGCTCATCTGGATGTCGTCACAGAGAGACGCTGAGCAGCGCAAGCAAGCCTGCGCTTCTCAGTGTCTGCGGGATGACAGGCTGGATGGCAGCGTTCTGCTGCGGTCCAGCCTGTCATCTCGATGTAGCAGAGCTGAAGCTGTCGTGGGAACCATGGAAAGGTAAGGATGAGGTTGCTTTATTATTTTTCTTTTATTGCAGGAGATCGTTGGCTTCAGCTGGAATGGGCGTGATGGTAAGTATGGTTTAATTTAGAACAATAAAGGATTGTGTCTTTATTTCAATTAAAGGACTTTATTCTGGGTGTTTGTGTTTTTTTTAACTTTGACTATAGGGTTAGTAATGGGGGTGTCTTATAGACGCCTCTCCATTACTAACCTGGGCTTGATGTCAGCTGGCATTATAAGCTGACATCAACCCCAACCCTATTACCCCCTGCCACCGCACCAGGGCAGCGTGGAAGAGCGAGGCTAAGTGCCAGAATTGGCGCATCCTATGAATGCGCCATTTCTGGGGCGGCTGACGGCTGGTGTTTCTAGCCTGGGAGGGGGCCAATATTCATGGCTCCCTTCCTGGGCTATTAATATCAGCCCCCAGCTGTCTGCCTAGCCTTTGCTAGCTATTAAATTAGGGGGGACCCTACGTCATTTTTTTGGGGGGGTCCCCCATTTTAATAGCTAGTAAAGGCTATGTATTCAGCTGGAGGCTGACATTAGTAGCCTGGGAAGCTCCGTGGGTATTACCCCCTTCCCAGGCTTCAAACATCTGCCCCAGCCGTCTGCTTAACCTCCGCTAGAGCCTAAAATTAAGGGGAACCCCACGCCAATTTTTTTAATAATAAATCCTTTATTTTAATACTAAATGACAAGTACAGTAACCAACACTATCACTGTACTTCATATATATGTGACTGACATGTTTCTATCTATCTAATCTATGTGTGATGCTCTATCTTTCTGTTCTAAATTGTCGGGTACCGCTGCTGAATTGCCGGCCGGCTTTTTTAAAGAGACAGTGCATGAAAACACTATTATTTTTTTAAATAAATCCTTTACACTAAATGACAAGTACAGTAAGCAACACTATCACTGTACTTATTATATATGTGACTGACATGTTTCTATCTATCTAATCTATGTGTGAAGCTCTATTCTTTCTGTTCTAAATTGTCGGGTACAGATGCTGAATTGCCGGCCGGCTTTTTTAAAGAGACGGTGCATGAAAACACTAATATTTTTTTTAATAAATCCTTTACACTAAATGACAAGTGCAGTAACCAACACTGTCACTGTGCTTCTTATATGTGTGACTGACATGTTTCTATCTATCTAATCTATGTGTGATGCTCTATTCCTTCTTGTCTAAATTGTCGGGTACCGGTGTATGCCGCTGCTGAATTTGCCGGCCGGCTTTTTTAAAGAGAGTGTCTTCTGAGCAGTTTGTCAGCTTTTGGACACCTTTGCAGGTGTTTTCTATGTGTTTCTATGTGTTTTTGTTTGCCTGCCATTGGTTTTAACGGTGTTCGACGGTGTTCTAAGGTGTTCGACGAACAGTTCGACGAACAGTTCCTCGAACATCCCGGTGTTCGACGAACCGAACCGAACCCGAACACTACGGGGGTGGCTCAACACTACTTGCCACATGTGGGAACATCACCAAGGAAATACAAGGGATTCATCATTTTGTCTTCTGGAGGTGGTGAGAGAGAGTGGGAGACAGGGGGACTGGGAAAGACTCATCCTGCAAAAAGAGACCCAGTGGATTTTTAGGATGGATTCTGTTTCTCCCAAAGGGCTTAATGAAAAACTCACCGATGGCTGCTTCATTTGATTTTATTTGGGTAAGCTTCTGCCCTACATAGGAAATCAGTTTTATTTGCATGGTCCTATGAGATGGATTTTGCACAAATTTAATAAGGTCACTCCGCTTTATATTTTAATATCTAAGTGGTCTCAATTCGGATCTTCAGATCTATTGTAAATAGTAGCACGTTCTGTGTGCATTTGGTGTTCTTTAGCTTTGTTTCTGATTCTGTGAAAATTAAATACAGAAAAAGATCTATCGGAAAGATCTTTCTTGATGTATAGTGAGATCCTCGTTCTCTCTCTTTTTCTTATCTTTGCTATTTGAGAAATAGTAGATGAGGTTTATTTTAGGCCCCTCTTTGATTGAATCTGACATCAGGGTGGATTAATTGAAGTTTTTATGCTGATTTAATGTATCCCCTTTACTAAATATTTCTACTACATATCTCTATTATGAATATACTTACCTTTACAATTCTAAATGACTTATATGCAGGGTTTATGAGGGGATCACTGTGACCAGAGTGGATAATGGTTTGGTTGAGAGAGCCTTCTCTTAGGTATTAAACTGACCTATGATCTTTATGAACTATTGGGTCGAGCAGGAGGTGAGCTGGGCACCCTTTGTCCAGCGACGATCTCTCATATCAGAGTTTGAGATTTCATAGTGTGCATGCGTGGCCGGATGGCCCGCATCATTAGGTGACGCAAAAAAGGAGGTGTGGCCGCTTGGAGCTGAGACCAACACCTCACAATGCGCAAGCGCGCCCTGGTAACTAGCGTCATTTGGTGGTACGAAAAAGGACCTGAGATCGGGACCTTATAGTGCGCAAGTGCACCCCCATAACCGGTGTCATCTAGTGACGCAATTAGAGGGAGGCCCGGCTATTTAGGAACTTGAGGTCTGAGCACATGTGAGACTGAACAGGTGGACCTGTAGTGTTTATTTTCACTCTGACAAGCGCATTTGGGTGAGCAGAGACACCAAAGACAATGGGCCACTTGTGGGGTATGTACACCTTCTTCACTTCTACGCTGCCAATTATCTCTGTTTGGTGTAGTGAGGTGATGTTCACACTGTGCAGAAAGGAGGCAGTGACCCAAGAAAAGTCCAACTTAAATGGCTTTATTCAGCAAAACTCACACTTCAAAGCAAAAGCTGTCCTCCGGATTGCAGCTGGGATATCC
Source organism: Phyllobates terribilis (assembly GCF_046119375.1). Lineage (NCBI taxonomy): Eukaryota > Metazoa > Chordata > Amphibia > Anura > Dendrobatidae > Phyllobates > Phyllobates terribilis. The sequence continues at coordinate 2,419,909 of NW_027362825.1, forward strand.
ACACAGTTCGTATAACCCGGTTGCCGTGGGATATGGCCGCTCCGTGTCACTCATGTGTCAGATGCCTTCACTGGCCTGTGTTCAGCCTCACACAAGCTTGCAGAGCTTTCCTGCTATGCTGCTAGCAATCCCTACACTGACACACCCAAACCTTCACTGCAGGTTTTTAAAGGGAATTTGTGGCCATGAGTCACTTGTAAGACCCAGGCTGGAGGGAGTGGACCGCCCCACTGCCATTCCTGTAGTCCACTCCAAGAATAAAAGCCCATGCAGGGTTTTCTTAAATCCAACTTAGCCAAATACCTTGACTAAGTTCAAACTTTACTTTTACTCTGCACTGCAATCACAGCGGTGTGTCTGTGATTGCAATGCACTACAGCGGGTTAAAAATTCTTCTATGCGCATCCTGGGGGACACATACCATCCCTCGCATATGATCCCTCTCACTGCCTCACACCGGCTATTATCAGTAACACATGGACCTGCAACCAGGAAACAACATCTTACAGATGCCACTTTGACACGGCTTGATCCTTGAGCCTCCTGAGGAACAATATTATGGAAGGGAAACGTGTCGAGGCTATTCGCATGGCAGGGGCTATAAATAAGTACTATGTGCTATGATGCCCTGCAATGTTTGTTTTTGATATTATCTGTTTGTCAGGGGTAGCATATGGATGCAATTCAACCAACCATCCTTATGGATTTGGGGCTGATGCCTTATTGATTATATCTGGCTGCATACTTCTCAATTGCTTGGATCAGTAATTGCGTAATCATGAATTTTCTCCCCCTGTGTATATATCTTAATGTGGATTTGGGATTTATCCACCGAAAAGTATTGCTAATATCGCTAACTGATATCGACCTGGTAGAAATAGTCTAATTTAACCTGTTTATCTTTGATATTATTGCCTCTTTTTTGTTAATTGAATACCAGTTAGCACAGGATATTTTGCACAAATTACTAGGGAGAGTCGTCGGGGAACGAGGGCGCCATTTTGCGTTCAAACTAGGGTGCCAAACCTCCGCAGCCAGGTAGGGACATCTATCAGGGATACAGGAGGGAAAGTTAGCTTATCAATTTACGTGCTAAGGCAAAAAATCCCCCACTTTATGCCACTAATATTTAGTGTTGTGGCTCTATGTGTATGATACCATGTGCATTTGATCTAGGCAGAACGATTATCTATGCCTTGTTGGGAGGAGCTAATGACTAGTGGAATTACATTTTTCTGCAAGATTATCCATTTTATCAAGATTTTGATTTGGCTGGGGTATTTCTGTATGAATTATTTTTCCCTATTGCTCTAAGATACTTGGATTTAGTCCCCCTGATTTAATTTTTTACATTGTTGGCAGAGTTTTGTCCTGTGTCTGGTGGCTGCCAGCTATTGAGGTTGGGATTAACAGGGTACACCAGGGATAGCCATCAGTGATTGGTGGCGCCACATTGCGTTCAAGCTAGGATGCCAACCTCTGCAGCCAGGAAGGGATAACCACTTAAGGCATAGTTAGGGTGAGACAGCTATTTAAATTCCATGATTATCATTGGGGCAATTATCTCTATTAATTGTGTATTGTGTTTCGGTACATATATATATTGTTTCTCACTGTTTTTTCTTTTTGACGATTTTCAAAAATATTTTAAAATGATCTAATAAATGTTTTATTTTAACGGGTATTCTAATTGATAAGCCATATTATAACAACTTGATCTCCAACCAAATCCCAACTCGCAGGACTTCTGCTACAGATAAACCTGCTGTAGCCGCCTTGGTTGCAGCTCCAATACGAAAAGAGTGCTTACTGTATTTGTCATCCCGGGGCCCGGTCACTGACAAGCATTTTTTAAAAAATCAACTGAAATTGAAATGGAATAAGAGAGGAACCGTTGCCATGTGAAAGGAATTAAAGACCCAAGTAGATAGGGCTAGGTAAGACTGCCTTAACCTGGCATTCAGGACCATCCACAAATTCTTCAACCAAAACAATCCATCTTGGAGCATTGAATACGTAAACTAAAGGGATCATTAAACAGTGTTATGTCCACCCTCCATAAGCCCCCATCCACCTACGAGCAGGGGGCTCTAACTTGCTAACTATCAGGGCTGCGAACAAGACATAGCAGAAAGCAGCCTAAAATAAGGATACTTCCCACTTAAAAGAACAAATAGTATGTATTACACTCAAAGTGTGAACCAGGTAAGACACTGGGTGCCTACAATCCTTCTTTTTTTTAAAACAATATCTTTTTATTTGTTTTTTGAAAATAACAACATCAAAATGTTTACACAACACAAATAAACTGATCTGAACGTACATTGCCTACAATCCGTCTTAACTAAACTCCTCTTTCAGCTTTTTAAAGGGAGTCTGTCAGCACAGAATGATTGTTCAAACCAAGCACAGGCGCTCAGTGCACCCTTGTTGTGGCCAAACAGTTCAGTGCACCATCCCACTTGTTTTTCATGCATCTCTGCTCTTCTCTGGCTCTATAAAGCCAGAGCTATCAATCAAAATAGAGGGGGTGGAGATAGAGGGAAAACAAGTAGGTGAGAAACTGCACTGAACTATTTGGCCATGCTAAGGATGCACCGAACACCAGTTTGAACAATCATTCAGTGATGACAGGTTCCCTTTAAGGCCATGTTGGATGATACATTTCTTCTTGACATCTCCACCATCTGAAAATGAAAATTTACCCTATACAGCTTACGTTGACATACAGCTGCTGACGGCACCCCCACCCATATCTTCAACCCAGAAATTTTTAAATGTAATCAACGGTTACCTTTAAACAATATGCATCTCATGAATTAACATTACGATCACCCACCAAAGAGCACCATTTCTCCCACATCTTACCATAGCCCCTCCTCATAACTGGATCCAGGGAACTCTGAATGAGTGGCAATGAGTGGTCTTCACTAGATCCCATAAATGTACAGAATGACCTCAGCTGCTTTAATAATGTCTAAAACTCCTGCCAATGATAACGAGAGAGAGCATCAGCAATAGTATTATCCATACTTGGCAACTGTTTAGCCTGAAAAAAATGTTACCTTGGAGACACTTTAAAACTAATTGACTGAGCAAAGATAAAACCGGCCAGGAAGAAAGGAGGTTGTTAATACAATAAACTCATATTGACTGTATGGAAACAAATTTTCTTGTTGTATAATTGCACATCCCAAATCTTAAAAGCCACAAAAATGGAGAAATGCTTCATTGAGGTAAGGTTCTTACATTGATCCTTAGAATGTCAGGTCACCAGCCAACATTCCACACAACACAGATTGCCGATGAAAGCCCCAAACCCTACTGACCCTAATCCATCCGTGTATAAAGAGACCTCCAAGCTGGAGACTTCTGCCGCTTGGCAGCAGATATGGCCATTATTGGCTTGGCGAATATGATTCTTAGAGTACATTATGCCCATTGTAGCCAAGGACAGGCTCTGTGAAAAAAATCCTGCCCATTGGCATAACTCTACAGGCAAACACAAAGAGGTCTAGCAGTGATTGCAATTGCTTCAGTGTAAACTTTTGAACTCCTAGGAAACCCTCAATCAGCTCAAACATTTCTTCCACCTTGTCCACTGGCAATTTAAACTCCATTTTAATCAAGTCAATCTCTAAACCTAAAAATGAGTTGTACATGGGTTTTCGGTTTTGTCAGCAGAAGTGAAAATGCCAAAAAGGGACATGATAGAAAAAAGATCTCCATCATGCGTTGGCATTGTCCACTATCCTTAGGGGCGACAAAACTAATATACATGGTGGGCCATTTATATGGATACACCTAAATTAAATTGGAATGGTTGGTGATCTCAACTTCTTGTTTGTGACCCATTAATATATGGGAGGGAGAAAACTTTTCCAGATGGGTGGTGACCATGACGGCCATTTTGAAATCGGCCATTTTGGATCCAACTTTATTTTTTTCAATGGGAAGAGGGTCATGTGACACATGAAACTTATTGAGAATTTACTAAGAAAAACAATGGTGTGTTTGGTTTTAACGTAACTTTATTCTTTCATGAGTTTTTTACAAGTTTATGACCACTTATAAAATGTATTCAAAGTGCTGCCCATTGTGTTGGATTGTCAATGCTACCCTCTTCTCCCACTCTTGACACACTGATAGCAACACAGCAGAAGAAATGCTAGCACAGGCTTCCAATATCTGTTGTTTCAGATGCTGCACATCTTGTATCTTGATGGTAAGGTGTGGTATATGGGGTACAAAGATAGTGGGGCCATTCTTCATCAATAGAAACCTCAATGCCACTGGATATCTGAAATTGCTACATGATGATGTGTTGCCCTCTTTATGCACTGAAGATGGCACGTTCCCTGAGTTTTTCCAACAAGATGGTGCACCACCACATTATGGGTGTCAGGTCCGAGCATTCCTACATGAACAGTTTCCTGGAAAGTGGATTGGTCATCATGGGTCAGTTGAATGGCCACCAAGGTCTCCCGATCTGACCCCCTTAGACTTTTATCTTTGCGGTCATCTGAAGGCAAATGTATATGTTTTGAAGATACGAGATGTGCAGCATCTGAAACAATGGATACTGGAAGCCTGTGCTAGCATTTCTTCTGTGGTGTTGCTATCAGTGTGTCAAGAGTGCTCACCCCCTTGCAAATCAGCCAAGCAGTCTGAGCCGCAAGTCAAGCAGCAGTCTCTTCTGCTTTTTGATGACTCCACTGGCTGGGATTTTGTGGCCTATCCACAAGTGGAAGAGACTGAGTGCACTGATGCCCAACCACTTGTTATGTTGGAGGATGAGCATGTGGGAAGGCTAGTGTACATGGTCAGTAGACCACTGCAGCACATGTCAGATGATGATGAAACTCAGTTGCTAACTGCAGCGTCTTTCTGCAGTGTGCAGAATGGCAAGGAAGGCAGGGTTGAGGAGTCAGTAGAAGATGATGCGGGGGATGATGAGGTCCTAGACCCCACATGGAGCAGAGGTCATCCTTGTGACGAGCGCAGTTCGGTGGAAGAGGATGTGGCCATGCTGCCCAAGTAGCACAGCAAAAGAGGGAGCAGGGTGCAAAAGCACACCGGGTGGCCTGTAACCAGTACATCGGCTGCTACTGCCCACTGCAACTCTGAAATTAGCACTCCAAAGAGCTCCCTGGCTTGGCATTTCTTCAGGGAATGTGCTGATGACGAGCGACGGGTGATTTGCATGCTGTGCCATCAGACCCTAAAGCAAGGCATAAATTTACCGAACCTTAGAACCACATGCATGACGATGCATCTAAATTCTAAGCACAAGGAGCAGTGGCGTACACATCTTAAAAAGCAAGACAGATTTGAGCCTCCTCCTGCTCCCTCTACTACTGCAATCTCAGCCTCTTCCTCCCGCTACCGGGAAACCCCGACCACAGCCCATCACTCACCGGGAAACGCAGCATTGAGTCACGCCCAGGTGCAGCCGAAACTTGACGTGACATCAGCGGATGTCAAAGCCGGCTGCAGCCAGGGGTCACGTGATGCCTGTGAGCGGCCAGCGATAGCGTCGCTCACAGGCAATAAAGACAAATACAACTAAAGGTATTTACAAAAACACTTATTGGCACAGGTTAAACACATTGGGTGCATGCTCTATAAAAGTGGACAACCCCTTTAATCGTGGCCGCAATTGCGACAAAAAAGAGAATAGAAACAGAGTTCAATTCGATTATCCCTAGCTAGAGTATTCAGGCGTGGCTGCCTGCTTTGAACAATATTTTTTTCAAGGTGAAAACAGTTCGGGCTCTCGGGACCCTTAGGCAACAGCATTAGGAAAACGTCCCAAGGCAAAGGAACGGGCACTGACAGTAGCAAGCCTTGCAATGGACCGCCAGCTCAATCAAAGAGCATACTTTTCATCGGCGGTAATTGTAATGTACGCTACTGGAGCTGAAATTTTGGAGCTGTGGGAGAAATCTGAAATCATGCCCTGTGGGTGAAATTTTTTATCAGCTTCTGTGGGGGTACTGTGACCCATGCTTTGTGGGTGCAATTTGTAACCTGCTTCTGTAGGGGTAACTCTGCCTCATGGTAATGTTGTGGGCAAAATCATGTGTGCACTGTGCAATGTTTGCATTCTGTGTAATTTCATAGGCCCAAGTACCACTGTGATAATGTTGAGGGGAAGAACAAGTAGAGACGGTTTGAGAAACGGATGGCTCAGAGTGCCTCCTTTCCCTTCGCTTTGTGGGGGAAATTTGTAAGCTGCTTCTGTAGGAGTACTGTGCACCATGCTCTGTTGGTGAAATATTTTATTAGCTCTTGTAGGGATACTGTGCCCCATGCTTTGTGGGGAAAAATTGTAAGCTGCTTCTGTTGGGGTACTCTGCCCCATACTCTGTGGGTGAAATTTTTTATCAGTTTCTGTGGAGGTACTGTGCCCTATGCTCTGTGGGTGAAATTTGTAAGCTGCTTCTGTGGGCGTGCTCTGCCCCATGCTTTGTTGGTGACATGTTTAACTGGACTGGCATTAGCAAGCCTCAGTCTCTGTGAGGGCACTGGTAAAATTTTTATGTTATTCATTTACTTCCTATTTTACCATAATTGCTATGGTGACAGAACCCCTTTAAGTAATACCCCTATCCACATTTGTTTGCAGGGCAATTGTCCTGCTCTTACCTACATTTATCTTCCTTTTGCAGCCCCTTAGCCCTTACTATGACCATTTTAAAGAACCCCATTGACTTCTATTGGGTTCGGGTCCAGGGTCAAGTTCGAGGTCAAGTTCGATCCCAAACCAAACTTTTACTTCTGGTTCGTCCGAGTTCGATGAATCAGAACATCCACAGGTCCTCTCATCCCTAAAGAAAAATGGTAAATTAGGCAAAACTTCCCCTTCCCATTTTTTAGAGATGTTTTCTCAAGGAGACACCCTCAGATTTATGGAAAAGGGGGAATGGGTCAATGAATGGATCAACTATGCACCTCACATTAGTCTCTTTATGAAGTTTTTCTCACAAAAACCTCAAGGTTCTCCCAGGCTAACTTCAGATTATTACACAAATTTGGAGATTTAGATAAGGAGAAAGCCTCCTGTAACCAAAGTGCACTTCTTTTATTAGGATACTGGTCGAGCAATGATGACATTGTGTCCACGTTTATCAACATCTTTCCCTTCATTGACCCATGGTGGCTTAATCGCTGGATGCTGAGGCTAGGGATACCATAAATGTTGCCACCCATTTATGTTTGAATTTTCAAAAAGCGTAAAACTCATAGTGCCCCTCGTTAAATAATTAGCATGCTCCTGGTCTATGTACTGCCACTGGCTTGGTGGAAGTTCCAGGCCAGCGGCCGCTGGCTGCAAGGGAGAGGATTCCTGTGCCATCATGAGACATAATTAGACATCAGTGGCTTTAACGCCCCAACCAGTGTTTGTCTGATGCTCAAGATGGTGGTGGAATTCCCCATCATATCTCCAATGGGTGCTGACTCTGTGGGATTTGTAAGCATTATGAATAGAATCTAAATAGATATAAAGCTCCAAACATTGTTCAGGGTTAAGCTGACCCATCACACAACCCAAAACCGAGATGCCAATGATCCAGTTTCCTATTGTGTTAGGCTCAGGGACAGGAAGCCAAAAGTGGCTATCTGTCAAAAGTCTGTGATCTTTATCAATAGTATTCTTGTCCAGGGACACCAAAGGACCAAATACCATTATAATGATTATCCCATATATTCTTTTTTGTTTCTTCATCCAAATGTGCCCTCAGGGGGCTGTATGCTACTAGGCTTTTCACCTGCAGAAATGGGGTGCTGGAGGGCACTATGATGTTGTAATAACAGGGCTGGAACTATTGTAACCCGCATCCCATACCCCATGCCCCTGCAAAATCAAACTCACTGCACAATAATGGCTGAAGGACAACAACTGACTGAATCGCAGGAACCACAAGAGAGAAAGCACAAGCCTGACTGTCGCCTGTGGCGAGTGCTTCTCCCTGAACATATAGGCTGTGGCCTTTTACTAGATCTGCTTATGAACGTGCCCGAGCTGCGGGAACTGCAGGAGCTATCACTGCAAGATGAGTGAGAACTCTAGCAGGAGAACTGGACTCTCTGGATCTCCGATTAACGCCTGATGACCTGGAAACAAGAAGGGATCTGTGGTGATGTTTCCTGACAGTTCAACAGTGGCTGGGCCTGCTACAGCCCTGCAAGGAGGTCCCTAAAGAGGAGAGTAAAGTTGGCTGCCTCCTCGACTTCCTCATACTTTCCTTGGTATTTGGAATTGCACTTGGCTGGCTTGCTACACTTGCAGTCTGTAGGCCAGTGGGAAAAGGGCCCGACTAAGGGGCATCAAATAAGGCTGTATCTTCATTTTCAACTTCAAGAGGCCTGCTCAGCCCCACTACACCTAGCTGGCTTCTCTGATCTGGAGGCATGGCCAGCTTTGGACTGTTCATTAGAGGAGCTGGCAGAAGTCGTATTACCCATGGCTGCCAGGGGAGAATGTAACACAAATGTATGGGATTGCTGTTCAATCATGCCACATGGTAATGGAGCCGTAAACTCCAACAGAAAGGGAGTACAGCCTGGTATCGTGGCTCCATGCTGCCTAGAACCTGAATCGGGAGTCTTGCGGCTATGTCATCCACTGCATAATGGCACCAGGGGGCCTTGATTACACCTCTCAAGGAGAGTAGGTACCCCAAGCAGACCACCGACCCTCAGGAGACTCTGATACTTCCGACTGCTTAGAGGGAGGGAGAAAGGAATGGGTAACAGCTTGATTACCCAGGCAGCAGGAAAGGAGGAGTTGCAGGGAGAGCCTTCTTATAAATGGTAAAAACCAAGCAATTGGTGGCTATCTGAATGGGGAAAAGAGGAGTAGGAAGGAGAGAGGGAGATGCCAAGTGCAGTTCAAGCAAAGCTGCAGACTTCATATCTTACATTCCCATCTTATTCCTATGTTACATTCCCTGCAACTAGCATGGAAACCTTTAACCCCAGCCCAGTCACCCACATTATTGCGGGGTTCCTGAACTCATACAGTCCTTTAATGGACCCCAGTATATTTTCTGGATGAAACTTGTATTTTTGTTGGCCAGTAGATTGGCTGCAAAGAAAAATTTGCTATAGTTTGCCTCTATATAATCTAATAGTCAGACATATTATTGGGACAACTATGGATATATTATGACAATCTTAGATGCACAGATAGTACAACAAATATGGACAAAAATGTTTATCAGAAATATCGTAAGAGCCATATAAGTGGGGGTCTGATAGCTGGAACAAATTTCAGAAACAGGCCAAAACTACTCTTGGTACTCACTGGAGAGGTGGCCAGACATCTGTGGCTCCTCTCCATACATTTTACCTAATCAAAAAGGTATACAGCACTCCATTTAATTCAAAATAAAATCTTAATTTAATCAATAAACATAAAAATAAGCTAAATTTACTGAATACAGACAAGAAAAAAGGGCATTGCATAAAAAGGGGCTTGTGCCTAGTTATAGTATAGATAAGTATATACTATTTATAGTATAGAGAAAAGTCACATAAGTATACAATTATTACTATAAGGGCGCGGTCACACGACTGTAGATTCTCTCATTGGAGAGAGAATCGACTCGATTATGCTAATGGCACTCGGTTCAAACTCTGTCAGAGTTTAAGCCGAGTGTCAGTTTACTGTGGTCCGATTCTCATGAGATAATCGTATCACAGGTGCGGAGAAGTTGGAGAACTTAATTTCTCCATCTTTTCCATTGTAAACTGGATTTCATCCAAGTGCAGTCTGATGTTTTACATCCACCCATAGACTTGAATGGGTGAGCGTGATCCTATTTGCGGAGCCACTCACAGCATGCTGCGATTTTTTTTCTCATGTTGAATCGGCATGAGGACAAAATAACAGATCTGTACTACCCATAATATACCACTGGTCCGAGTGCTCTCTGATAACACATTAGATAGCACTCATCTAATGTATACGCTCATGCGAGCGAGCCCTTAGACATATCAACAAAATATGTTTAATAGTTTTAGGGGTGATCAAAGACAAGCACTGCCCAAGAAAGCGAAGTCTGTTTCAGAGCAAGGGATTGGTCTCTGCTTGCCACATTCTCCGTAAACAATGCACAGTGACAGTGTGCTCTGTTGCCACTCATCACTTCTTATTAGAGCTGGCAAGGCAGCGCACTGTCACTGTGCAGTGATAGGAATATTGTGCAGTAAAAAAGGAGCTCGCACGGAGCATATGTCAGAATTGTCAACAGACGCATGCTCACTAGAGCTGAAAGTAGCCCAGCCCCTGAGATGGACATCACTGATAAGGCTTCATTTGAAGGTGGGGATGGAGGCTGTGGCATTGATGGCAGCCTCTATCTACTGATGATGTCCCATTTGAGTATTCCAGCATGCACTTGGGATTTTCAAATGGAGCATCATGAAAATGGAAATAGGTAAAAAAAATTAAAATAAAGCAGTTAGATTAGAGAAGGAAGGGTAGGGAGTTTTTAATTAAAGCATATTAGATAGACTATTATATTATTAATATAGATAGAGACATTTAGGATGAAAATCAATATTAGTTTTGGACCACCCCTTTAACCCTAGATCTTTGATGTACTATTAAAATCGTAATGTAATGTAATCAAAAATTTCTAAAACCCCTACTTGCATCCCATACAATTTCTGTCTTTCTACAACGGCAGGAGCCATTTTCCCCATCCAAACCAAAGACCAGGATGCAAGTCAATAACTTGCTGCAAATAAAGAACCTTTTAGACTAACTGTGAGAAGGAGACCTCTCATTGTTGTCCCTGTAAAACAGTTTCAGAACTGTTCTGGGCAGCGCAGTGGCTCAATGGTTAGCCCACCAAGGACAACATCTGCAAGGAGTTTGTATGTTCTCCCCGTGTTCGCGTGGGTTTTCTCCGGGTTCTCCGGTTTCCTCCCACACTCCAAAGACATATTGATAGGGGATGTAGATTGTCAACGCCAATGGGGACAGCGAAGATCATGTCTGTAAAGCGCTGTGGAATTAATGGCGCTATATAAGTGAGTAAAATAAAATAATAAATAAACCTCATAGGAAAAATAGATTAGACTAATTTAGAGAGGATGCACAAAGCACTGTTTGGGCATGCATAAAAAGCACAAAAAGTGAGAGTATCAGGACCCACAAAATGAACCCCGAACTTAAGGTAGTACAAGATATTAGCTAGCCAGATCCCTCTTGGAAAATACGATGGACTGAGAGGGCTCTTATGGGAACACATTCAAACTAAATGTGCTGTAAAAAGGCAAAAGAAGCCACCATAAGACCTTTTTGGGAAAACCGGATTGGTTGAAATGCTGTCTAGTAAATTAGGATACAATGATTCCCCCAATCTTGTACATTACAGGTGCATGTTTTCATAAACCCCATCATTTCTTCTTTTAGTTCACCTCCTTTATATTAAATCTCGGGCTTTCACAAGCACGTGTCACATATACAGTAGGTCTTAAAGCAACCATAAAAAAATGACATGTATTCCACAAAAATATTATCGGATATATATATTTACTTGAATAGCCATCTAAGATCAAAGTAGCAGTGAAGTCTCATTAGAGAATAGGTATAATAGGGGGCAATGTTCATAGTAACTTACCAACTATAAAGCTGGCTAACAGGCAGGCTTAGCGCTAGCCACTCGGTTTCCAGATCCCAAGGGTTGCTCTGGCCTACACCCAGTCCTGTATAAGCATCTAGTCTTACAGAGGGACTCCTATGCTGGTCCCACGGGTAGACTGTTGTTGAGTGGTGCAGGCTGGCAAGAAACTTCAGGTAAGTGGGTCAGAACTAAGAAAGCAGACAACGTACAAAAACATCAAGTAAGAGAAGTCAGTAAACAACTGAGGTCAGAAACAGAAAATCCACTAGAAACCGTGACCTGAAAATAAGGGTGTGTGAACCAGGCACGCAGAACTACATCTGGCAGCTTATAGTAGGAAGCTGGAAGCTTATGTAGAGTGTGGTGCTGTCCAACTGGCCAAGGTCGGGAGATGATTACTCCAGCTGGCAGCACACACAACCATATTGTCAGACTGGACAGCACTACAGGTCTCAACCACCCTAGTCAGACTCTGAGCAGAGCGTGCCCCACTCAGACCTTCTGGTCCCAACATCTCCTTCATCATCAGGGCCACTAGAAGCATCCCAGAGATGTGACAAATGCTCTTGATAATAAAACTAAAAAAGAAATTCAGTTACCATCAAAATGATCTTCATTCATTTCAAGATCACTTGGTGATAAGCTCAAACTAAATGGACTGGACCAATCTATATAGAGTCCCTGAACCTCATTTGCGAAATAATTACCGTAAGTAGGTTCACATTAAACTAGACTTACCTCTCAGATATATTCTTGATACTTGTCCAAATACTATGTATATTTTATATCTTGTGCAGAAACCTACCCATTTTTCAGAAAAGGGGACATAGAGCTCTTCACAGCTTCTGGAACCTTTTGACAGTGCTTGGAGATTTTAATCCATTGGAACCACCAACACAGTGGAATCAAATAAGGCACTTTTCAGAGAGCATCAAAACTTCATTTTACAAATATGTGAAGTTCTCTTCTCTTGGTCTAGTGTAGGGGTCTCAAACTCGGCTGGGTATATGGGCCGCACATGGAAAAAATTTGAATTTGGGGGGCCGCATTCTTTGTTCAATGTAACATTTTTAGTGATACCATTTTTTTGTATACACCTTTTGAACATTTTTGCCGTGTTTATTTTTTTATGGCTTGGGTCTTTATGGATGTGGCGATAATAAACGTGCACTTTTCTGTGTTTACTTTAGTTTACATATAAAACAGCATTTTTAGTGCCCAATAATTTTTCATGCTTTATTTTATTTTTTATTTTTTTTACAATTTTATTTCCCCCAATTGGCCACATACAGTAATATTGTCTTACAATTAGCATCATATAGTAATAATGGAAAACATCTTGTAGTTATGTTCCCCATCCAAGTCCATATCTTGTACTAATGTGCCCCATCCAGGTCCCCATCCTGTGGCTATGTGCCCCATCCAGGTCCCCATCCTGTGGCAATGTTCCCCATCCAGGTCCCCATCTTGTGGCTCTGGTCCCCATCTTGTGGCTCTGTGCCCCATCCAGGTCCCCATCTTGTGGCTCTGTGCCCCATCCAGGTCCCCATCTTGTGGCTATGTGCCCCATCCAGGTCCACATCTTGAGGCTCTGTGCCTCATCCAGGTCCCCATCCTGTGGCTATGTGCCCCATCCAGGTCCCCTCTTGTGGCTATGTGCCCCATCCAGGTCCCCTCTTGTGGCTATGTGCCCCATCCAGGTCCCCATCCTGTGGCAACGTTCCCCATCCTGGCGCCCATCTTGTACTAATGTGCCTCATCCAGGTCCCCATCTTGGGGCTATGTGCCCCATCCAGGTCCCCATCCTGTGGCTATGTGCCCCATCCAGGTCCCCATCTTGTGGCTATGTGCCCCATCCAGGTCCCCATGTTGTGGCTCTGGTCCCCATCTTGTGGCTCTGTGTCCCATCCAGGTCCCCATCTTGTGGCTATGTGCCCCATCCAGGTCCACATCTTGAGGCTATGTGCCCCATCCAGGTCCACATCTTGAGGCTCTGTGCCCCATCCAGGTCCCCATCCTGTGGCTATGTGCCCCATCCAGGTCCCCTCTTTTGGCTATGTGCCCCATCCAGGTCCCCTCTTGTGGCTCTGTGCCCCATCCCGGTCCCCATGTTGTGGCTCTGTGCCCCCTGTGCTGTTCTTCACACACATAAAATAGAAAAAAAAAAAGATGATTCTCACCTGTCCTCCGTTCCCTCGGCGGCCTTCCTGCAGATGTGGCCCGCAGGCACCACAGAGTCCAACCCCTGGCATTGGAAATGCAGTGCTGGGAAACAGTCTCTGTGTGGCAATTCAGCGCTGCTGTCGGCGGCTCCTCCTGGACCAGGTCGGGATCATCAAGGGGTCTGTGCCTGCGGGCCGCATAAAGCAGCCTCAGGGGCCGCATGCGGCCCGCGGGCCGCGTGTTTGAGACCCCTGGTCTAGTGTTAAAGGACTCAGCAGAACCTTTTCTCTACTTAGTGACCAGTTGAGGTGTTGACTTACAGTCCCCAGCCTCAATGACATGTCAGAAGATACTTAAAAGTCACTGCTGGAGTTGGCTTTGCAATGTATCCTTCTCCCAGCAAATGTACTTTTTTTATCTTGTAGGTAACTACATAGCACAAAAATGTTGTGGGTTGTACACATAGTCAGACAGATTTGCAAATTTTCTTTCCTATGTTCTTGATTATAAAAAAATAAACAGAACAATTATCCAAGATTCTGGAAGAGCATCAACTCCTAAGCCAAAGATATCAGATTTATAACATTTTGATGTCCGACAAAAAAAATAAATCAGTAATTTGCATGCGGAATTGCTTAAGAGCTAATAGAAAAGGCTAGAAAAATACATTTTAAAAGAATATCTTGGGAGGCAAACACAAACAAAAGAAAAGAGATTTATTATGATTCAATGACATGAATGTGACATTTTATTTATTTATTTTACTTGCTTCTATAGTGCCATTACATTCTAAAGGACTTTACAGACATAATCACTGTCCCCATTGGGGCTCAAAATCTAATTTCCCTATCAGTATGTCTTTGGAGTGTGGGAGGAAACCCGAAGAACCTGGGGAAAACCGGCGCAAACACGGGGAGAACATTCAAACTTCTTGCAGATGTTGTCCTTGGTGGGATTTGACATCTGTTGTATTGCGACCTCTAAACCCAGTGTGCACATTTAATTCTTTACTTACTATATATACACAGTCATGAGAAAAACTAAGTGCACCCTCTTTGAATTCTATTGTTTTACATGTCAGGAGATAATAAAAAAAATTCCGGTCATTAGAAGGTCTTAAAATTAAGTAAATACAACTTCAGTGAAGAACAACATATGACAAATTACACCATGTCATTATATATTATACAATTATTATTATACAAAAATTAGGTAGAAATACAGAAGCAACATGCAAAAAATTAAGTACACCCTTCCTGCCTCCAAAGAAATTAAAATGGTAAGTAGCAGCCAGGTTCTGCTAATCAGGGCCGGGATCAGGGGTATGTGGGGCAGGCACCTGCCTACCCGAGGAGGGAGCAGTCCTGAGGATAAAAAACACTGACATTTCCAAACACCTACAGCCGCTTGTCACCCTCCTCAGGCCAAAGGGAATCGGCCCAGTGATGGCCGGGGTGCGGACACACAGAGGAGCAGCGTCAATTGCTACAATTGAAGTTGGCGCCACCTGGGACAGACGCAGAGAAGCTGTAATCAGCTCACTGCTCTGCCAGGAACTCTGGCGCAAGCAGAGGACGTCGGATCTCCCAATGCAGTGAGGTCACAGCACAGTCCAGAGCCCACTGCGGCACCAGATGGAAGAGGAGACAGAGCTGCGCTGTACAGGGAGCCTGGATTTGGTGAGTATAACCTTGTTTTATTTTTCTTCTATTATTTTCCTAATGAATGGAGGCTGTTATACCTAGGGCCTATGGGTACATGCCAAGAGGGGACTATGGGGACATAAGGGGCTGGCTATGAGTACATTCCAAGAGGGGCTAGGCTGTGGGGACATTACAAGAAGGGCTGGCTACGGGGACCTCACAGGAGAGGCTGGCTATGGGGACATCCTAAGAGGGGCTGGCTATGAGGACTTAAGGAGATGAATATGGAGACATAACAAGGGCTGTGGGGACATCACAAGAGGGGATGGCTATGGGGACATAAGGAGCTGGCTATGGAGGACATCACAAGAAAGCCTGGCTATGGGGGACACCAGAAGGGCTATATATTGGAACATTACAAGGAGGGCTGGCTGTGGTGACATTACAAGAGGGGACTGGCTGTGGGGACATAACAAGAGGGGCTGTGGGGACATAACAGGAGGATGACCATACTGTATTGGGTGCTGTTGGGGACCTTATAATGGGGGCTATGATTACCCTACTTTATAGATGGTTGTGTGTGACATACTGTATATTGGAGGGCTGTGGTGGATATCATACTGTGTGGGGTGCTGTGGGGTTTATTATACTTTATATAAGGATCTGTAGGGCAATTATACTGTATCGATGACTAGGGGGGGGCATAAGACTGTATGGAGTGCTGTGGGAACCATCACACTATATAATGGAGGGGCTATGGTGGACATCATACTGCATGGGGGGCTGTGATGGACATCATACTGTACATTGGGGGCTGTTGTGGATATTATTATGTATTGGCTGCTGTGGTGACCATCATAAAATGTAGGTGGGCAGTTTTAGGAGGGGGTACAGTTTGGAGAGGACAATGTGGTGGGCAGGATGAGAACATAGTGTGAAAAAGGGGTACTGTATGAATATGGAGAGGGGCAGAGTGAAATGGGGCACAGTATGGAGAGAAGTTAGCATGGTGGGGGGAAAGTGTAGAGCTATAGAGAGTGTAAGAGAAAACAGTGGCGAGGTGACAGCCATAGTATAGGTCATGGTTCATAGGGGCAAACAGTGTGGTGGGTATAGCTGATCATGTCAAACAGTGGGGCAGACAGTGTGGAGGACATATACCATAGGAGACTTATTTAGGTCACAATATGGACAGATACAGTGGGTACGGAAAGTATTCAGACCGCTTTAAATTTTTCACTCTTTGTTTCATTGCAGCCATTTGGTTAATTCTAAAAAGAAAAAAAAATTTTTTTTTTCTCATTAATGTACACTCTGCACTCCCTCTTGACTGAAAAAAAACAGAAATGTAGAAATTTTTGCAAATTTCTTAAAAAAGAAAAATGGAAATATCACAAGGTCATAAGTATTCAGACCCTTTACCCGGCAAGCGCTGATATTGTGGGGCGCAGGCGCACTTGTATGTCCGGCCACCCGCGCAGTGAGGCTTGTGATTACCAGCTTCACTGCGCATGCGCGGGGAACATAGCGCATCATAGCACATGCGTAATGAAGCTGTGTAGTTCGCAGCTGCACTGCACATACGCTATAATGTTCTATTCCCTGCGCATGCGCTATATTCCCCGCGCATGCGCAGTGAAGCTGGTAATCACACAGCTTCACTGCGCAGGCGGCCGGACATGTACAAGTGCGCCCCACAATATCAGCGCTTGCCGGGAGCAGGATTCAAATACGTGGGCGATGCCAGCAGTGAGTGAATGCTGCGCCCGCCCATGACTGAATATGACAAGCACGCCCCTATGACTGAGAACGCAGGTAGGATCTAAGTATATTAAATGTTATAAAATCATTATATTACCACCAATTTTCATGAAAACAGCTTGTTAGTGATGCGCATTGCATCACTAACAACGCTATGGGGGCAGTGTAGAGGGCAGCTAAGACGTGACAGAATCATCATCACTATGTGAATTGATCACCAAAGCCATCGATAGTACATTAATACAGCACAAGAACAACCATCACTACCACCATCAGTACAGGAATTCAAGACCAGAACCACTATCTATACTATAACATGGCACCAAAACCACCATCAGTTTTGTTGCAAACTGTATTTATTGCATGACAGAAATAAAAACCATCATACATATCCCTTTATAATGGGGTCTGTTCAGCTTCCTTTGGGGTATCCGGCAAACGCTACACACCTTAATTGACACCAAATGGCCCCAATTATAATTAAGTAATATTAGTTTCTATGACCGTCCTTGGGTTTGACATTTAAAATATAGGATGTATGGGATGAATATTGCTATTTTTCACTGGCATCATGTAAATGGTCTACAAGCAATGAATGATTCCATATCTATGAAAACACAATTCCTGTTGATCCTCAGCTCTAAAGTACACCACTTTTTTATTTTTACTTTTTCTGGTATTTTTTGGTGAAACAGGTAACAATTCTAGTGGAAGTGATCATCAGGAGCTTGTTACCTGACCCATCTGGGGAGCAGGGGAGGTACATTAGGGGTCCTGTTACCTTAATCTTTGACCCATTCCTCTTCATGGGGCTGAGGGTGGGGGGGTGGCATCGGCTTCATCTGCCGAGGGCACAAAAGCACCTTGTCCCAGTAAATACTTTTATTTACGGTATATAGCTCCAACACATTTCGCAGCACTTTACAACTAAGCGGGGACATGTACAAACAATAAATACATCACAAAGGAACGCGTAATTCAACAGTTACAGGAGGAGTGAGGGCCCTGTTGCTCCCAAGCTTACAATCTATAAGGATTGTAGGGGGGCACACAATAGGTAAAAAGTGCTTGTCATGTACGGTCCAGCCATTATTATTATAAATAGGGGTTATGATATAAAGCTGAATGATCCCGTCATCAGCCAGTATCTGTGTAGGTACAGTTACCAAGTACTATTGGGTGCATGGAGGATGTGGACAAATATTCTGAGGAAAATGTAGAAAAAGGGAACAGGGGAGAGTTTGCTTAGTGAATTGAGGTGATGGGCCTGTCTATAGAGATGTGTTTTTAAAGCACTCTTAAAAATGTGTGGGCTAGGTATTAGTCATATGGTCCTGGGTAGTGAATTCCAGAAAACTAGCCCAGCATGAGAGAAGTCATGGAGATGGAATTGGGAGGTTTGAATTATGGAGGATGTTAATCTTAGATCAGTTGCGAAGTGGAGTGCACAGGTAGGGAGATAGACAGATGATGGAGGAGATGTAGGGTGATGCAGATCTGTGGAGAGCCCTTTGAGTGAGAGACAAGTTTGTATTATATTCTGTAGTGGATAGAAAAATGACATAAATCCCTTAAATTAGTCAGTAAACATTGAGTGGATAGAATCAATAAAATGGTGTGAGGCTAGACAACACACAGTCCAAAAACAATGTAAGTCAATGTAGACTATTCTTATCAATGTCATCATATTAGTAAGAAAAGCAGACAGCTATGAGCTGGTGTTGTTATTCTGGGAATGGGCCAGATCTTCTCCATGGATCTTCCCAGCCTATTAATATCAGCTCACAGCTCTCTGCATAGCCTTTACTGGTTATTGAAAAGGGGGTCCCAAAAAAAAAATTATGTGGCGTCTCCCCTATATTTAATAACCAGAAAAGGCTATGCAGACAGCTGTGTGGGCTGATATTAATAGGCTGGGAAGGGGACATGGATATTGGCACATGGCTATTGCAGTTACCAGCAATTTCGAACGATGAGTGATTCGATTCACATGAATCTCCTAAAAAAATCAGCAGTAGCAATTTTACAAATTTCAGGTGATTGCATAAGTCACCCAACAGAGTGTGGTTAATTGGGGAGTTATTTCCTCTGACAACAGCTGTCAGGTAGTGCAGTTCATCTGCAAACAGCTGATCAGTAGGGTTGGCGGGTTTCAGACTACCAATCTATTAATACTATTAGTCTGGACAACCTCTTACTACCAGCTCCACTGTGCAGCGTAAAATAAAATACCTGAATACTTACCTCCCAGATTAGCGCATTTCCTACAATGTCACCTCTATGTCCCTCAGTGGTCACATGAAAGAATGTGAACAAAGCAGCCAATCAGGGGCCATGTGACATTATGCGACTTGACTGCTGAGGGACACCGGGGTGATATCAGAGGTAAGTATTCAATATTTCTATGCTATGCTGTACAGGGAGCGGTTATTAAAGGGATGTCAAGTAGTGGACAAACCATTCAAGGTGAAGTGTACACAACGCATTTTAGACCCTGGTGTATCCATTGGGTTTTTCAAGTAGAAGACAATGCAGGTGTTCTTCCTGGAGCGTCTTTTTTGATACCTTATGCACCTATTTTGCTGGTTATTACAACAATGAAAATTCTGACCTTACAACCTGAAAGAGTAAAAATAAGCTAAAAAATGTGTAAACAAATGCACAGTTGTGCCATTGAGTGCATATCTTCATTATTTTTAGTATCTGTTAAGCACTTTTTCAGGCAGGGTCCTAAGGTAACCTGCCTAAAAAAAACACATCTTGTGCACTTACCCTTCAGTTTTTTTTCAGGTGGATGTTACCATTACTGAGATAGAAGAGGACAGTTGGTGCTCATAAAATTCTATGGAGGGTGAGGAGCTAGAGGCAGACATAGATATTCTACTTCAAGTTCTCCTGAAACATTTGCAGTTTAAAAGAGGTTGTCCTGGCTGAAATGACTGAAGACTGCCGAATCATGACAGCGTGATCCGCATCTTGTCATAATTTCATAGTATTCCTCATGTGGGGGTGGAGCGGGGTGATCATACGTGTGCGATTTGCAAACACGTGCCGACTAGACTCACCATGGTTCTCACATTTCTTTATTGAGAGAAGTCAGATGAGTGCAAACCGCCACCTACGCACCCACACAAGAAATTCAGGGGAGTTGTGACAGCATGAGCGTTGCACACCGTCATATTCGGCAGTCTGCAGTCACATAGAGCAAATGCAGGCATTTTCTTTCAGCCTGGTAAGAAAAAAAACTTTAAAACTACCAACATACTCTTACTTATTCCTTGTCTTCACAGAACTCTTAGTGGCCCAGCATGCATCTTTATATTAATAGTCAATAATGGTGTCTTAGGCACACTTCGGCTTCACTTTCAACGTAGAAAAGACTGCATTATTGCTGGTCAGATAAAAGGGGTTTTACAAGATTATAAAAAACATGCCAGCTTTAGTTTAAAAACAACATAAAAAACATGTAATAATACATTTTAAAAAGATAATTAAATGTTCTATATTTATGACAAAGTAACAATTTCCTTTACTCTGTCTTCTAATATCCCACAAAGTCCTATAATCTGGTCCAGAACAGTTGGAGAATTCCAACCTTTTTCAGACCTCAAATAACCAATCAGATATGTGAGAACTCTTGTTATATGAGTCAGAATGACCACCTACTCTATGGGCATACAGCACTAGAGGGTATCTAAACAGATACACAAGTTTCCGCACTCTCAGTATATAGGTTCTGGTCATCATACACCCCTTTCTTCTCTATGGACCTTACTATCTCAACATGCTTGATAATTTCTATTATTGTTGTATTGAAGAGGTTTCAGATAGATGTCATTATCTGCTGACTTCAGTAATGGCTGCTGAAATTGAAGTGTCTACACTCCTGCATTGTAGATTCCTTTGTAGAAACGCCCTCTAGTGGGAAAAACTGACACTGCATAAAATGTAGTAAAACAAGATCTGTTTGCAAATAATTTCTCAATTTTAAGTTATGAAACAAAAAAAAAATGTATAAAATATATATAATATATATTTATTTACCAGCTGTACCCGGCCACGCGTTGCTGTGGCTCAGTCTGGTTAAATGGAAAAGAAAGAAAAGAGAAAACGCACGTTTCTAAAATATTTAATTTCACAATGCTTGTGGGCATACAATATTTTTTTGTTGTTCCATTAATTGTGTAGATATAGAGATTGTCTGGTTTGCCGACTCTAGAACACGCAACATATAATTGTCCATGTGAGAAGCAATCCGTGTCTAGATGTAAACCGCACAATTCTAAAGACTGGCCCTGAGCTTTGTTGATGGTGACTATAAACGCCAATCAAATTGGGAATTGCAATCTCTTAAATTGAAATGGCATATCCATTGGAATCATAGGAATACGAGGAATGAGGACATCTTCACCTTTGGAGGCACGGAGTCGTGTTTGACGCTTATCTGCTCTTTCTCGCTGACGTCTTTCAGCCACTCTCAGCCTGTCGCGTTCATTCTGTTGAGAACGAAGCAGATCTGAAGCTGCAGAACGTGATCGCCGTGCATCCTCAAGTCTGGCTGCATGTCGCTCTGCTGCTTCCTCGGCACGTAACGTATTTGAGCCATTCTTTGTTTATTTCACTCGTTCGCTGATGTCCATTCTTCCTCAGTTTGATTTACAATTACTCGTCGGGTTGCTTGTGCTCCACAAGTACGACAACCTAAGTTTGATGTTCTGCCAGGCATTATTTGGGTGAACTAAAGCAGATCGATTGCACTGAAAAAGAAGACAGAAAGTTAAAAAAGGAAGAAACACAGACTAAAAAACAAAAAAATAAATAAAAACATGCTAACGAAATATTTCAATTCAAACGCAGACTAAATTATACTCACGAAATGAATGCTATGGTAAACAACACAGCTCAATTCCAATGCAATGTCAGACGAAATAATTAAATGAAATCAAAATAAATCTAAATCTGAATCTATGAAAATTCAATTGAGCAATGAAATCGGAAACATTGAAATGGAATCATAAAATATTTAGTATAGCATGTGTTGCTTTTACGTCCAACAGCTGGTATATAAAAATATAGTAGCTCTATAAAAACATGCGTATATACAATACAGACCAAAAGTTTGGACACACCTTCTCATTTAAAGATTTTTCTGTATTTTCATGACTATGAAAATTGTACATTCACACTGAAGGCATCAAAACTATGAATTAACACATGTGAAATTATATACTTAACAAAAAAGTGTGAAACAACTGAAAATATGTCTTATATTCTAGGTTCTTCAAAGTAGCCACTTTTGCTTTGATGACTGCTTTGTACACTCTTGGCATTCTCTTGATGAGCTTCAAGAGGTAGTCACCGGAAATGGTCTTCCAACAATCTTGAAGGAGTCCCCAGAGATGCTTAGCACTTGTTGGCCCTTTTGCCTTCACTCTGCGGTCCAGCTCACCCCAAACCATCTCGATTGGGTTCAGGTCTAGTGACTGTGGAGGCCAGGTCATCTGGCTTAGCATCCCATCACTCTCCTTCTTGGTCAAATAGCCCTTACACAGCCTGGAGGTGTGTTTGGGGTCATTGTCCTGTTGAAAAATAAATGGTGGTCCAACTAAACGCAAACCGGATGGAATAGCATGCCGCTGCAAGATGCTGTGGTAGCCATGCTGGTTCAGTATGCCTTCAATTTTGAATAAATCCCCAACAGTGTCACCAGAAAAGCACTCCCACACCATCACACCTCCTCCTCCATGCTTCACGGTGGGAACCAGGCAGGTAGAGTCCATCCGTTCACCTTTTCTGCGTCGCACAAAGACACGGTGGTTGGAACCAAAGATCTCATATTTGGACTCATCAGACCAAAGCACAGATTTCCACCGGTCTAATTTCCATTCCTTGTGTTCTTTAGCCCAAACCAGTCTCCTCTGCTTGTTGCCTGCCCTTAGCAGTGGTTTCCTAGCTAGTGTTGAGCCACCCCCGTAGTGTTCGAGTTCGGTTCGGTTCGTCGAACACCCGTGTGTTCGGCGAACTGTTCGTCGAACTGTTCGTCGAACACCTTCGAACACCGTTAAAACCAATGGCAGGCAAACAAAAACACATAGAAACACATAGAAAACACCTTCAAAGGTGTCCAAAAGCTGACAAACTGCTCAGAAGACACAACTAACACATGGAAAAGTGACAAGTACATATAGTCATGCGAAAATAAAAGAGGTGGAGGAGTAAAAGGAGGGGGAGACACAGATATAGGCATGTCATGCCCTTCTAAAATCCAAAAAGTGAGAAGCCGACACGGCCAGTCCGCTCCTGCCCGTGCCACCTCCGTGTCGCCGGGTTTGTGCCAGAGCCGCGGTGAACCCTGACGGCCAGCCCCCCTCTCCCAATACTGGTGCCTGTCCGCTGGTGGGTCGAGCGAGCCCCCCTGTGGTGGAGGCAGCTCTAAGCTTTTTAATTTAAATTGTCTCTCTAATTTGAATGAATACACTTTAAATCCATTTACAAGGATCTATTGGAGGGCAAGTCTCATGCCAGCAGCCGCGTAATTCCAGCTCCAGTAGCGTCCACTAAAGCTGCTGCAGTTAAAAAGCTTTTATAAGGATCGAGCTCGGCTGTCCACCGCAAGGCATCCTACTGCCAGTCCCAGCCCCTATGCCTTGGGGTGCCTCCTGATGCTCTTCACTGAGTATCCAATGGTCCCGAAGCATTTCCTTTGAAAAAATTAAGTGTCTAAACTACAGGTGGTGTAGCTTGCTTAACAGCCGGGATAATCCGCTGACTAGCAGACACTGCTACTAGGCACAAAGTATTTCCTGGGCTAGATGCAGTTAAAAATTTGTAATTAGATACTCTCGTTGGATGCTGAGAAAGCATTCCATAGAGTCTCCTGGCACGCCATATATGATTCTCTTAAAAAGCTTGGGGTAGGGGTCTAGGGGACCCTTTTATAGCCAAAATCACGGCCCTGTATCGCAATACGTCACCTAGGCTGAAGATAAATGGAACTGTAGCACCCTGAGGGCTCGGTTGCTACAGACGTATTGCACCTCACCCAGAGGTGTGATATCTCACTCTCAGGTAAGGATGGAGTATGGATCAGGACCCGACACCTGCATGCATTACACCACATTGCCGTGGGGCAGGGCGACCAATATGCCCCTGAGATGGGCACGACAGTCCCTGTCCCTGGCTGGAGTGGGGGGAGGGAACACTGAGGAAGGGGAACCCTGTAGTGCAGGAGCAGGGAGGAAGCAGTTCCTGGGTGCATTGAGAAGGGAGTATAAAAGGTGGGCACCATCTTAGTTCAGTGCAGAGAAGTCTGAGCAGAAGTGGCAGGGAGCAGGGGCTCTGCATGAGCTCTGCTCCGGAGGCGGGCCTAGTAACAGAGGCCCAGGCCTGGAAGAGGGAGAAGGAAGGAAGAGGAGCGGAGAAGGCTCCAGGAACGAGGAATGAAGGGATCCCAGGGGTGCGGACGGGCGAGTCGCCACCGCACGCCCGAATCCACCTGCGTGGAGGGGTCAGGCCAAAGGGGGAGACCGGTCCCCGAACTAGTGGAGGCAGGAAACGACCCTCAGCTAGAAACCGGAGGCTCTGACATTTTATGTGGCGCAGCCCCTCGCTACACCCGCTAGGAAGGCACCACATAGGGTCAGGGAAACTGGCGCCAAGTTTACCAAGAGGAGGCCCGAGGCAGCCGGACAGAAGTGTTGGTAAGAAAGGCCAGACAAAGGACACACAAAGGGGGTCCTGTGAAGTGCTCCAAAGTTATCTGGGAGTTGTCTGAGCCCCTCACCTGGTGAGCACAGTACGACGTGGGCAGCCGTTACCTGCAGACGTGGTCTGGATAATAAGAACTGTGAGTAAAGGCCCTGGACTGCATCACTGACTCCGTGTCGTTACTGCTGCTGCCCTGCACCATCACCCCCATCCTCCGCATACACTGCCCTGAGGCTATACTCCTCCCGTGGGGAGTTATGCTACGCTCTGCTGCACCCACAACACCAGCCTCAGCGGTCTGCCCTGTAGCGGCGGTTCACTCTGACCGCAATCCACGGGTGGCGTAGTCGGACATTTAAACATCAAAACCACATAAATAGTTCCGCCACTGGTTTGACCGCCCTGAGCCACGGAACCCGGTCGCCGCCACGAAGACTACAACCGCCAGCATCCACCAAAAAGGGTCCGGCTCCGGGTGTCCCAAGGCCCAGGGGGTGCATCAGAACATTTTCATCACCTTTCACAATCACCAATGGGACAAGGCAGAGATGTCCTCTGTCCCCTCTCTTATACATCCTAGTGACGGAGCACCTGCTCTCATCAATTCGCCATAACCCCAATATTAGGTGGATTGAGGTGGGAGGCACCGAGTACAAGTGCTCTCTATTTGCTGATGATGTCCTAGTATATATCACTCAATCACATATATCCATCCATGCTGTTATGGCTGAAATAGATCACTTTGTTACATGGTAAAATTTTAAAATCAATGCAGCGAAGTCTGAGGCCCTCGATGTCTCCCTCCCCAAATCCATATAGGATTCCATCCAGTCCAACTTTCCCTTTGCCTGGCCCTCACAGGGTATCAAATACTTAGGAATTCCTATTCATAGAGACCTCTCCCATCTATGTTATCTTAATTTTGGGCCCTTTATTGAACAATTCCATACAGACCACGGTTGGCAAGTTAGAACTGTAAGATTCACTACGTGAACCGCTGGTGTTTTGTGGAAAAGCACATGTACACCGCGTTCCAAATTATTATGCAAAAAGTGTTTAGGAGTGATAAGGGAAGAATTTGTTTGTTTGTCAGTTAAACTCATTGATGGTGATGTGTGTCAGGGCTCTTTATATCACTGTAAGCAATTGCAGACACCTGTGCTAATTAGTTTGTCAGGTGTGTCCAATAAAAGGCAAGACTACTTAAGAAGGCTCTCTCACATTATTAAGCAGCCTACATTTTCTGCCAAAATGGGAAAGAAAAAGGATGTGTCGGCTGCTGAGAAGCAACAAATTGTGGAGTGTTTAGGTCAAGGCATGACTACAATCAACATTGTGGGGTGATCAGGATGAAGTGTCTTGGCAATCAAGAAGTATGTAGCTGATTCACAGTACACACGTGTGCGTGCTGATAAGGGCAAATTGAGGACTCTTTCCTACAGGCAATTACGTCAGGTTGAAAGAGCAGCGGCAAAAAAGCCTTGTCATAGCAGCAGACAAGTTTTTGAAGCTGCTTGTGCCTCCAACGTCCCCCGAACAACAAGATGCAGGGTCCTTCAGAGGTTTGCAGCTGTGCATACGCCATCCTGTCGACCTCCTCTATCCACTTCACACAAGCAGAAACGGCTCCAGTGGGCCAAACATTACATGAAGACTGATTTCAAAACTGTTTTGTTCACGGATGAGTGCCGTGCAGCGCTCGATGGTCCAGATGGATGGAGTGGAGGATGGCTGGTTGATGGACACCCCACGCAAACACGGCTACAGCGCCAACAAGGAGGAGGTGGAGTAATGTTTTGGGCTGGAATCATGGGGAGAGAGATTGTCGGCCCCTTTAGGATCCCTGAAGGCGCTAAAGATGAACTCCATAATGTATGTGGATTTTCTCAAACAGCACTTCCTGCCATGGTTCAAGAAGAAAAACCGTGTATTTCACAGCAAGATCATTTTTCTGCATGATAATGCACCATCTCATGCTGCACATAAAACATCTGCATCTCTGGCTGATATGGGCATAAAAGGGGACAAACTTATGGTGTGACCCCCATGCTCCCCTGACCTCTACCCCATTCAGAACCTTTGGAGCATCATTAAAAGGAGTGTCTATGATGGCGGGAGGCAGTTCACATCTAAGCAACAGCTCTGGGAGGGTATTCTGTCCTCATGCAAAACAATTGAAGCAGAAACCATCCAAAACCTGACAAATTCAATGGACGAGAGAGTTCAGAAGCTCCTTTCGAACAAGGGGTCCTATGTGAAAATGTAACATCACCTAGAATAAAGTTTTGAGTTGAAAACTGTTTGATTTCAGTTTCTAACAACCTGCTAATGCTTATAATTTCAAAAATGACCATTTTTTTGGTCTTTATTAAAATGAAAAGGTTGATCGAAAAGTTTGGGGGATCTAAGAGTGTGGCAACCCAGTAGTCATGATTACTTCGAATTCTGACAATATGAGGGTCATGCTGCAGGTAGTGCAGCAAGAAGGCACTTATGTGTCTTGCGCATCTCGGAGCCCCAAAATTATTTTCCGGGCTAGATGCAGCTAAAAATTATTTTTAATTTTAAATCTGGTGGAGCTTATTATAGATGGCCTAATAGGATCAGTGCTGCACACTGCTACAAAGCCCAAATTATTTTCCAGTCAAGATACAGATAAACATGATTAGTAATTTGAAAGCTTAAAACGTTTGGTAGGGTGATTTTAACCAATCATCAAGCTTTTACTCTCCCCAGGATGACACAGGGTTAGAAAAGTCGTTTCGGATCCATGATTTGTTCATCTTTATGAACGTGAGTCTGTCTACATTATCAGTGGAGAGCCGCGTGCGCTTATCTGTCAGCACACCACCAGCAGCGCTGAACACACGTTCAGACAGAACGCTGGCTGCGGGGCATGACAAGATCTCCAAGGCGTAAGTGGCTAGCTCCGGCCATTTATCCAGATTGGAAGCCCAAAAAGAGCAAGGGTCCAGTGACACAGTCGTGGCTTCAATGTTTACTTGGAGATACTCCTGTACCATCGTCTCTAGGCGTTGACTATGTGTCAGACTTCTTGTCTCCTGTGGCCTTGCAAAGGATGGGCTAAAAAAGTGGTGAAATGATTCCGCAAAATTGATGTTACCAGCAGATACTGTGGTTCTGTTACGGTTTGAGTGCTGAACACTTGACGGTCCCACGGTTGGCAAGTTGGAACTGTGAGATTCACTACGTGCACCACTGGTATTTTGTGGAAAAGCACATGTAAGATTCTGCAACAGTCTCTGCTGATACTCCTGCATGCGTGCATCCCTTTCTATGGCAGGAATAATTTCTGCAAATTTACTTTTGTACCGGGGATCTAACAGTGTGGCAACCCAGTAGTCAGGATTATTTCTAATTCTCACAATTCGAGGGTCATGTTGCAGGTAGTGCAGCAAGAAGGCACTCATGTGTGTTGCGCATCCAGGAGCACCAAGTCCCTGTTGTGTTGGTGGCGAGGTAACAATCATGCTTCCTTCCTCTGTCCTCTCCCCCCAACCTCGCACAACAGAAATGTGATCAAGGTCTCCCTCATCTGATGAGTCTTCCATCAGTTCGTCCTCCACTTCTTCCTGGGCTCCTGCACCTTCCTCACTAGTTTGGCTGCTACCATGCGCCCTGGTAAAACCATCTCCCCCACCCTCACATGCCTGCCGCCTTGGTGCTGCCGACCTTCTGGACCTTGCAGATGTTAGCCCTTCCGCATACAACTCCTCCTCCTCTACTTCCTCCACCTCCTCTTGTGCCACCACCTGACTCCGAATTCTGTTTAACATGTGCTCCAGCATGTAAATCACCGGAATAGTCATGCTGATAATGGCATCGTCAGCACTAAACATCTTCGTCGCCATTTCAAAACTGTGCAGAAGGGTGCATAGGTCCCTGATCTGAGACCACTCCTCCAGCGTGATTTGCCCCACCTCTGAATCTCGTTGGCCCAGGCTATACGTCAGAACGTATTGCACCAGGGCTTGTCGGTGCTGCCACAGTCGCTGCAACATGTGCAGAGTTGAATTCCACCGGGTAGGCACATCGCATTTTAGCCGGTGAAGTGGCAGGCCCAACGACTTCTGTAGAGATGTAAGTCGCTGAGCTGCGGGATGCGAACGGCGGAAGTGAGCACACAGCGACCGTGCCCTCTGCAGAAGGCCATCTAGTCTGGGATAGTGGGCTAAAAATTGCTGGACAACCAGGTTCAACACGTGAGCCATACAAGGCACGTGTGTGACATTGCCCCGGCGAAGGGCCGCACCCAGGTTTGCAGCATTGTCGCACACGGCCTTCCCTGGTTTCAGGTCCAGTGGAGACAACCATTCATGAAATTGGTTCTCCAGAGCTGACCACAACTCCTCAGCTGTGTGACTCACATTTCCCAGACATTTCAATGTAAAAACCGCCTGATGACGTTGAGCCCTACTGCCAGCATAGTAAGGAGGTGTGCAGGATCCCTTCTGCGCAGTTAGAAAGCTTGTGGCATAACCAGACAGGCTTTGGGTGCAGGTGGAAGACCGAGAGGAGGTTGAGGAGGCAGAAGCAGTGGAGGAACTGTAGTGCCGGCGTCCCTGCCCTCTGCTAGGCAGGGACGCTGCTCCCCTCACCGCTCTGCCCCGTGCCCGGCGTCCCTCTCCCGCTCTGCTGTCAGCGCGCACTCCTTCCCGGCGTCCTCCTCCCGCTCTGCTCTCAGCGCGCGCTCCTTCCCGGCCCCTGTGCTTAGGGCGCGCGCGCTCCCCTCCTCTTAAAGAGACCGCGCGCGCCGTCCTAAGGAGTCCCCGGCCAATGGCCGGAGGACTTCATCATATATAAGGCACCTCCTCCAAAATGGAGGTGCCCGAGCAATGTTGTTTGCACCTGTGTCTCACCTGTGCTTCAGCCCTCAGGTCCCGTTGCCAGTTACCTGCCAGTTACCTGTCAGATTCCTGCCTGATTACTTGCTACCTGTCTGCTAGTCTGAGGTCCGACGGTCTGCCTTACTACTCCTGTCAGTCTGTCTAAGGACCAGCCTGCCCGCTCACCTGGGAGCGCACCTCAGCTACCTGCCTGCTTGCCTGAGGTCCGACGGTCTGCCTTACAACTCCGGTCAGTCTGTCTATGGACCAGCTTGCCCGCTCACCTGGGAGCGCTTCTCCGTTACCTGCCTGCTTGCCAGCCCGGAGGCTCCGCTGTCACGTGCTGTGACCACCAGCTACTCCAGACTCTTGCCCGCTCACCTGGGAGCGCTTCTCCGCTACCTGCCTGCTTGCCTGCCCGGAGGCTCCGCCGTCACGTGCTGTGACCACCAGCTATTCCTGAGACTCTCGCTTGCTCACCTGGGAGCACACATTCTTCATCTGCCTTGCTAGCCTACCTGGAGGTTCAGCCATCACAGGTCGTACCTACCCTTTATCCAGAGACTGCCCCGATCACTTGCCGTGTCCTCCTGCCCGTACACCCAGAGACTGTCCTGGTCACCTCCTGTGACTACCTGCCTGGTCGCCACCCGCTCCCTTACAAGGACCGCCCCCTTGTATTGTAGCCCAGAGGTTCCGCCTCCCAGACCCGTTACAGTTTGCTCGGGCCATGGAACCCGGTGGCACCCAAGCTCCCTCGCTCTCGGACCTGTGTCATGAACTGTCCCGTCAAAGGTCCCAACAGGAGTCCATCCTGGGTCACCTGCGGAATGTCAATACTCGCCTGGACACTCTGACTGCTCCACCGACAACCTCCGCCAGTACCATGGTATCCTATCCCGGACCCCGGCTTTCTGCACCTCCTCGCTTCGGAGGCGACTCCGCCCAGGCTCGGGGCTTCATAAATCTGTGCACCCTGCACTTTGAACTTTTGTCCCACCAGTTTAACTCCGACCGAGCCAAAATTGCATTCATCATGTCCCATCTCACCGGGGAGGCCCTGGCCTGGCTAAATCCTCTATGGGAGAGAGGAGACCCCCTGGTGTCCAACTTGCCTGCTTTTCTCACGGCTTTCCGGAAAGTCTTCGACGAACCCGGACGGAAGACCTCATCCACATCATCTTTGCTACGCCTCCGTCAGGAAGGTCTCACCGTGGGCCAATATGCCATACGGTTCCGTACCCTTGCCTCGGAGCTGGCTTGGGATAACGACGCTCTGGTTTCCGTCTTCTGGGAGGGTCTGTCCAGCCGTATTAAAGATGAACTTGCCGGTCGGGACATTCCTACCACTCTCGATGACTTAATAACTCTTGCCACCCGGATTGACCTACGGTTCCAGGAGCGTGCCAGAGAGGTCACCCGTGAGAGGAGGTTACTACGTCTAGCTCCTACTTTTCAGAAACCCGTCACTCCTTCTGTCTCTAACCAGGTACACCCTCCTGAGCCTATGCAGGTCGACCAGACCAAGATGGTCAAGACCCGTCAGGACTTACGCCGTGCCGAGGGGACCTGCTTCTACTGTGGCAGTAAGGAGCACCGGATCCGTGCCTGCCCGGAGAGGTCGGGAAACGCCTGTGTCTAGGTTCGCTCAGAGAGGTCCACCTAGACAAGAATAAATCCTCTCCATCCCTGCTGTTGTCAGTTTCAATCGTCTACGGGGAGAACCGTTATTTCGAACTAGCCCAACTGGACTCTGGAGCAGCCGGGAATCTTATTTCACAGTCCCTGGTAGAGAAATACCGCATCCCCACCAAACTTCTGGCTGTACCCTTGTCTGTGGCTGCCGTGGATGGGGGGCTCTTACCACGCCCCATCCAACTCATCACCGAATCCATTACTCTGCAGGTGGGAATGCTGCATTCTGAAAGTATCTCCTTTCATGTTCTGCCTGGACTCTCTCACGCCCTCTTGCTAGGTCTGCCTTGGCTCCAGAAACATGCACCCGTGCTTGACTGGCAAACCGGAGAAGTCCTTCGCTGGGGACAAGACTGTCATAAGACCTGCCTGGTTCCCGTCCATCCCGTCCGTCCCTCTCCTACCCCAGCTAATCTACCTGGACTTCCGATTCCTTATTGGTCTTATGCTGATGTTTTTAATAAAAAGGAGGCAGAGACATTACCCCCTCATAGACCATACGACTGTCCCATCGACCTGTTACCCGGTACTACTCCTCACCGTGGGCGTATTTATCCTTTATCCGCTGCTGAGACCCGGTCGATGTCCGAATATATAGAGGAGAATCTGGCCAGGGGATTCATCCGGAAATCTACCTCCCCGGCGGGAGCAGGCTTCTTTTTCGTCAAAAAGAAGGACGGCTCTCTCCGTCCCTGTATAGACTATAGAGGCCTAAATCAGATCACGGTGAAGAATAAGTACCCCCTTCCGCTCATTCCAGAATTATTTGATCGTCTGAGGGGGGCTAGAATCTTCACCAAACTAGACCTCCGTGGGGCGTACAACCTGGTTCGTATCCGTCAGGGGGATGAATGGAAGACGGCATTCAACACCCGGGACGGCCACTATGAATACCTGGTAATGCCCTTTGGTCTCTGTAACGCTCCCGCCGTCTTTCAAGAGTTGGTCAATGACATCTTCCGGGACCTTCTCTACTCCTGCGTAGTGGTGTACCTGGACGACATCTTGGTCTTCTCTCCGGATCTCCAGACTCACCGGAGGGACGTTCGTCAGGTCCTGCTCAGGCTCAGGCAGAATCACCTCTTCGCTAAATACGAGAAGTGCCTCTTTGAGCAGACCTCGCTTCCGTTTTTGGGCTACATTATTTCTCAGACCGGCCTACGAATGGATCCAGAGAAACTGTCTGCCATCGAGAAATGGCCCCGACCGGAGGGGTTGAAGGCCATTTAGCGGTTCCTGGGCTTCGCCAACTACTACCGCCTCTTCATACCACACTTCTCTTCCCGGACTGCCCCAATTTCCGCACTCACCCATAAGGGTACTAATCCCAAAGAGTGGCCGCCCGAAGCAGAAGAAGCCTTTCTTTCCTTAAAACAGGCCTTCTCTTCCGCCCCGGTGCTGCATCGCCCGGACGGCAACAAGCAGTTCTTCCTGGAAGTGGACGCCTCCTCCTCTGGAGCTGGAGCGGTACTTACTCAAAAATCTTCTTCCGGGAGGATGGTAACTTGCGGCTTCTTCTCTAAACTCTTCTCCTCCTCAGAGCGCAATTATTCCATAGGAGATCGAGAGTTATTGGCCATCAAACTGGCATTGGAGGAGTGGCGTTACCTGCTTGAGGGGGCTCTTCACCCGGTAATAATTTACACTGACCACAAGAACTTGGCTTACCTCCAGCATGCCCAGAGACTTAACCCGCGCCAAGCCCGGTGGTCCTTGTTTTTTGCTCGTTTTGATTTTGTCCTTCATTTTCGCCCGGCTGACAAAAACGTCAAGGCGGACGCCTTGTCTCGATCCTTTCTGGTATCTGATCTCGAGGAAGATCCGAAACACATCATCGATCCCGCCAGAGTAATGCAGGTGGCTCCCGTGAGTCTAAATCGTCTCCCTCCCGGAAAGACGTTTGTATCAGTACCTGATCGGGAGAAGATCCTTCACTGGGGTCACTCGTCTAAACTGGCTGGCCACGCTGGCCAGAAGAAGACCCTCCAACTTATTTCCCGGCACTACTGGTGGCCTACCCTGCACAAGGATGTAATAGACTTTGTTTCTGCCTGTGTGTCCTGCGCCCGCAACAAGGTTCCGAGACATCTGCCAGCCGGTCGCCTCCTTCCGCTCCCAGTACCTGCTGCCCCCTGGCAGCATATTTCAATGGACTTCATAACTGACCTCCCACTCTCTGCCGGTTGTACGGTCATTTGGGTGGTCGCTGACCGCTTCTCCAAGATGGCTCATTTCGTTCCCCTGCCAGGCCTCCCGTCTGCACCCGAGCTAGCTAGAGACTTTATTCGTCACATCTTCCGTCTTCATGGCCTGCCCCTCCACATCGTGTCGGATCGTGGGGTACAGTTCACCTCACGCTTCTGGAGAGCCACTTGTAAACTACTAGACGTCACCCTGGACTTCTCTTCCGCTTACCACCCACAGTCCAATGGTCAAGTGGAGCGGATCAATCAGAACCTGACCAGTTACCTACGGCACTTCGTTAATGCCCACCATTCTGACTGGGTGGATCTCCTACCTTGGGCCGAGTTCTCTTACAATAATCACGAGAGCGAATCCTCCTCCAAATCCCCGTTTTTTGTAGTCTTTGGTCAGCATCCTCGGATTCCTTTTCCTGTCTCCACCTCGGTGGACAACCCGGCTGCGGAATCTCTCGTTAGCAAATTTTCCTCCATTTGGGAGAGTACCCGATCCGCACTCCTTCAGTCGTCCGAACGGATGAAAAGACACGCTGACAAAAAACGCCTGGATCCTCCTCAATTTCGTCCAGGAGATAAGGTCTGGCTCTCATCTAAATATGTTCGACTCAAGATACCTTCTTACAAGTTAGGGCCTCGGTTCATCGGACCTCTGGAGGTCACCAGTCAGATCAACCCGGTGGCCTATAAATTGAAACTCCCGGCCAACTTACGGATCCCTAACTCCTTCCATGTATCTCTCCTCAAACCTGTGGTACTTAACTCTTTTTCCAAGTCTACAGGTACGCCTCCTGCTCCGGTTTCTGCTGAGGACGAGTTTGAGGTAGAGAACATTCTTGCCACCAAAAGGGTAAGAGGAAAGACCTTTATTCTGGTAGATTGGAAGGGGTTTGGTCCTGAGGAGAGAACGTGGGAGCCCCGGGAGAACATCCATGCCCCTCTCATCCTAGCTAAATTTCTGTCTGGCCTAAAAAAGGGGGGGCCTAAAGGGGGGGGTACTGTAGTGCCGGCGTCCCTGCCCTCTGCTAGGCAGGGACGCTGCTCCCCTCACCGCTCTGCCCCGTGCCCGGCGTCCCTCTCCCGCTCTGCTGTCAGCGCGCGCTCCTTCCCGGCGTCCTCCTCCCGCTCTGCTCTCAGCGCGTGCTCCTTCCCGGCCCCTGTGCTTAGGGCGTGCGCGCGCGCGCTCCCCTCCTCTTAAAGGGGCCGCGCGCGCCGTCCTAAGGAGTCCCCGGCCAATGGCCGGAGGACTTCATCATATATAAGGCACCTCCTCCAAAATGGAGGTGCCCGAGCAATGTTGTTTGCACCTGTGTCTCACCTGTGCTTCAGCCCTCAGGTCCCGTTGCCAGTTACCTGCCAGTTACCTGTCAGATTCCTGCCTGATTACTTGCTACCTGTCTGCTAGTCTGAGGTCCGACGGTCTGCCTTACTACTCCTGTCAGTCTGTCTAAGGACCAGCCTGCCCGCTCACCTGGGAGCGCACCTCAGCTACCTGCCTGCTTGCCTGAGGTCCGACGGTCTGCCTTACAACTCCGGTCAGTCTGTCTATGGACCAGCTTGCCCGCTCACCTGGGAGCGCTTCTCCGTTACCTGCCTGCTTGCCAGCCCGGAGGCTCCGCTGTCACGTGCTGTGACCACCAGCTACTCCAGACTCTTGCCCGCTCACCTGGGAGCGCTTCTCCGCTACCTGCCTGCTTGCCTGCCCGGAGGCTCCGCCGTCACGTGCTGTGACCACCAGCTATTCCTGAGACTCTCGCTTGCTCACCTGGGAGCACACATTCTTCATCTGCCTTGCTAGCCTACCTGGAGGTTCAGCCATCACAGGTCGTACCTACCCTTTATCCAGAGACTGCCCCGATCACTTGCCGTGTCCTCCTGCCCGTACACCCAGAGACTGTCCTGGTCACCTCCTGTGACTACCTGCCTGGTCGCCACCCGCTCCCTTACAAGGACCGCCCCCTTGTATTGTAGCCCAGAGGTTCCGCCTCCCAGACCCGTTACAGGAACTTTGACATAAAGAGGATTGACGCACAACTCGTGGGGACGGCAAGACTTGGACAGCAGCCCCTTGTCCCCCCCCCTTGTCCTGCTGTCACCATAGTTACCCAGTGCCCAGTCAGCGACATGTAACGCCCCTGTCCATGCCTACTCGTCCAAGTGTCTGTGGTGAAATGCACCCTGTCACACACAGAGTTTCTCAAAGAAGCGGTGATGTTGTGTGCGACATGCTGGTGGAGCGCAGGCACACCTTTCTTTGAGAAGTAGTGCCGACTGGGCATCTGGTACTGGGGCACTGCGACGGACATAAGGTCTCGAAAATCCTCTGTGTCCACCAGGCGGAAAGGCAGCATTTCTGTAGCCAAGAGATTGCAGATGGTGAAATTCAACCTCTTAGCTTTCTCATGGCTAGGAGGAAATGGTCTTTTACTTGTCCACATCTGAGGGACCGAGGGCTGGCTATTGTGCTTAGACGGGGTTGATAAGGGAGTCCCCGGCAAACTGCCGGTCTGTGAGGAAGATGCAGGCGGACATGTTAGGTTGCCTTGATCCAAAGGTGGTGCTATCGATGTCGGACAGCGCTCAACACCAGCTGGTGTTACCACCTCCAAAGAAAATGATGACCTGCCAATCACGCTGGCTGTTGCGGGTAAAGAGGTGGCAGGTCTGCGCCCCAAAACAGGTGTGACTG
Source organism: Phyllobates terribilis (assembly GCF_046119375.1). Lineage (NCBI taxonomy): Eukaryota > Metazoa > Chordata > Amphibia > Anura > Dendrobatidae > Phyllobates > Phyllobates terribilis. The sequence continues at coordinate 2,456,251 of NW_027362825.1, forward strand.
CTATCCCCCCAGTCACAGAGGATGAAGAGGCCGCGGATGCACAAGATATGGCAGACGGTGGTTGGCCCGGCCGGCTAGGCCGCATTGTAGCACACTGAGCTTCCCACTGCAACTTATGCTTCATGTCCATGTGCCGGTTCATGCATGAAGTACTCAAACTATGTATTTTTTGGCCTCTACTTAGCTTTTGCTGACAAATGTTACAGATAACACGAGTTGGGTCATCTTTATCGATCTGAAAAAATGCCCAGGCTATGCAAGGCTTAGCACCCATGCGACCTGAAGAGCCACCACGACTTGTGGTGAGAGGCAGAGTTGTGTTTGAGGATGCAGTTGTTGACGTGCTTCCAGTACTACGTCTCTGTCCAGGAAGGCGCAACCTGACCTCGTCGTCACTAGCATCTTCCTCCACCTCCTCTGCTGAACTCATCTCTTGGCTGACTGTGGGTTGACAGTAAGTGGGATCTCCGACCTCATCATCATCACCCTGTGCGTTATCACACCCGTCGTCCTCAGAGCCAACCTGTTCCTGCCCTGACAAAAAACTAAAGTTGTCGCTCCAATCAGGTATTTGAGTCTTATCATCGTCTTCCTCATTGTCTCCACCAACAGGAGTTACAGTTTGGGAATGAGGGTCTACATTATGGTCAGAACCTTCTGCGTCTGGTCCTGGATCCGACTCATAAAGATTCTGGGCATCAGTGCAGATCATTTCCTCGTCTGGATTCACAGAAGCGCTGAAGTCGACCTCTGATTCCCAGGCTATAGTATGAGTAAACAGCTCTGCAGACTCAACCATCTGTTCTACCTCATACTCAGACGGGCAGCTGGAGATTTGGGTGACACCTTTGAGGACTGGAGTATTTGTGATGTTGAAGTTGATGTGGAGGAGAGCCCACTTAAAGGAGCACTTGATATCCGTTGAAGCACCTGCTGTTTTTGTGCCTCATCTGGAATTTGTAGCGATTGGCGTGGCCGTAAGAAAGGGATCTTATCACATTGTCCGCTAACAGAAGTAGACATTTTAGTTTGGCTGGAAGATGGTCTTTCTTCTGCAGATGTTACTGTTGCTTTAACACCTACCCCACGGACACAACCTTTTTTCCCCTTCCCAACACGCCTATTCCTCTTTCCACCAGCAGCAGGCCTTTTTCCACTCATTTTGGTGGTTAACTAATTCACAACTCTGGAGTTGTTTGCACAAAAAAACAATGGATGGTAACCGAGCAGAGCTGAGTGGCCAAACTGTGATATTAGGCCAAAACTATTGGCTTGGTTAGATGCAGAAAAAAATTATTTTGAATTTGCAACCTGATGGAGGTCAGTATAGATGGACTAATACAACAAGTCCCACACACAGCTAGAAGCCCAAATATTTTTTCAGAGGTACTGTAGATGCAGATAAAAATTAGTTTTAATTTGCAACCTAATAGAGAAAGTCCGACACACTACTAGAAGGCCAAATATTTTTTCAGAGCTAGATGCAGAAAAAAATTATATTCAGTTTGCAACCTGATGGAGGTCAGTATAGATGGACTAATAGAGAAAGTCCGACACACTACTAGAAGGCCAAATATTTTTTCAGAGGTAGATGCAGAAAAAAATATATTCAGTTTGCAACCTGATGGAGGTCAGTATAGATGGATTAATAGAACAAGACCCACACACAGCTAGAAGCCCAATATTTTTTCAGAGGTAGATGCAGAAAAAAATATATTCAGTTTGCAACCTGATGGAGGTCAGTATAGATGGACTAATAGAACAAGTCCAACACACTACTAGAAGGCCAAATATTTTTTCAGAGCTAGATGCAGAAAAAAATTATATTCAGTTTGCAACCTGATGGAGGTCAGTATAGATGGATTAATAGAACAAGACCCACACACAGCTAGAAGCCCAATATTTTTTCAGAGGTAGATGCAGAAAAAAATATATTCAGTTTGCAACCTGATGGAGGTCAGTATAGATGGACTAATAGAACAAGTCCCACACACTGCTAGAAGCCCAAATATTTTTTCAGAGGTACTGTAGATGCAGATAAAAATTAGTTTTAATTTGCAACCTGATGGAGGTCAGTATAGATGGACTAATAGAGAAAGTCCGACACACTACTAGAAGGCCAAATATTTGTTCAGAGGTAGATGCAGAAAAAAATATATTCAGTTTGCAACCTGATGGAGGTCAGTATAGATGGATTAATAGAACAAGACCCACACACAGCTAGAAGCCCAATATTTTTTCAGAGGTAGATGCAGAAAAAAATATATTCAATTTGCAACCTGATGGAGGTCAGTATAGATGGACTAATACAAGTCCCACACACTGCTAGAAGCCCAAATATTTTTTCAGAGGTACTGTAGATGCAGATAAAAATTAGTTTTAATTTGCAACCTGATGGAGGTCAGTATAGATGGACTAATAGAGAAAGTCCGACACACTACTAGAAGGCCAAATATTTTTTCAGAGGTAGATGCAGAATAAAATATATTCAGTTTGCAACCTGATGGAGGTCAGTATAGATGGACTAATAGAACAAGTCCCACACACTGCTAGAAGCCCAAATATTTTTTCAGAGGTACTGTAGATGCAGATAAAAATTAGTTTTAATTTGCAACCTGATGGAGGTCAGTATAGATGGACTAATACAAGTCCCGCACACAGCTAGAAGCCCAAATATTTTTTCAGAGGTACTGTAGATGCAGATAAAAATTATTTTTAATTTGCAACCTGATGGAGGTCAGTATAGATGGACTAATAGAGAAAGTCCGACACACTACTAGAAGGCCAAATATTTTTTCAGAGGTAGATGCAGAAAAAAATATATTCAGTTTGCAACCTGATGGAGGTCAGTATAGATGGACTAATAGAACAAGTCCCACACACTGCTAGAAGCCCAAATATTTTTTCAGAGGTACTGTAGATGCAGACAAAAATTAGTTTTAATTTGCAACCTGATGGAGGTCAGTATAGATGGACTAATAGAGAAAGTCCGACACACTACTAGAAGGCCAAATATTTTTTCAGAGGTAGATGCAGAAAAAAATATATTCAGTTTGCAACCTGATGGAGGTCAGTATAGATGGACTAATAGAACAAGTCCCACACACTGCTAGAAGCCCAAATATTTTTTCAGAGGTACTGTAGATGCAGATAAAAATTAGTTTTAATTTGCAACCTGATGGAGGTCAGTATAGATGGACTAATACAAGTCCCGCACACAGCTAGAAGCCCAAATATTTTTTCAGAGGTACTGTAGATGCAGATAAAAATTATTTTTAATTTGCAACCTGATGGAGGTCAGTATAGATGGACTAATAGAGAAAGTCCGACACACTACTAGAAGGCCAAATATTTTTTCAGAGGTAGATGCAGAAAAAAATATATTCAGTTTGCAACCTGATGGAGGTCAGTATAGATGGACTAATAGAACAAGTCCCACACACTGCTAGAAGCCCAAATATTTTTTCAGAGGTACTGTAGATGCAGACAAAAATTAGTTTTAATTTGCAACCTGATGGAGGTCAGTATAGATGGACTAATAGAGAAAGTCCGACACACTACTAGAAGGCCAAATATTTTTTCAGAGCTAGATGCAGAAAAAAATTATATTCAGTTTGCAACCTGATGGAGGTCAGTATAGATGGATTAATAGAACAAGACCCACACACAGCTAGAAGCCCAATATTTTTTCAGAGGTAGATGCAGAAAAAAATATATTCAGTTTGCAACCTGATGGAGGTCAGTATAGATGGACTAATAGAACAAGTCCCACACACTGCTAGAAGCCCAAATATTTTTTCAGAGGTACTGTAGATGCAGATAAAAATTAGTTTTAATTTGCAACCTGATGGAGGTCAGTATAGATGGACTAATAGAGAAAGTCCGACACACTACTAGAAGGCCAAATATTTGTTCAGAGGTAGATGCAGAAAAAAATATATTCAGTTTGCAACCTGATGGAGGTCAGTATAGATGGATTAATAGAACAAGACCCACACACAGCTAGAAGCCCAATATTTTTTCAGAGGTAGATGCAGAAAAAAATATATTCAATTTGCAACCTGATGGAGGTCAGTATAGATGGACTAATACAAGTCCCACACACTGCTAGAAGCCCAAATATTTTTTCAGAGGTACTGTAGATGCAGATAAAAATTAGTTTTAATTTGCAACCTGATGGAGGTCAGTATAGATGGACTAATAGAGAAAGTCCGACACACTACTAGAAGGCCAAATATTTTTTCAGAGGTAGATGCAGAAAAAAATATATTCAGTTTGCAACCTGATGGAGGTCAGTATAGATGGACTAATAGAACAAGTCCCACACACTGCTAGAAGCCCAAATATTTTTTCAGAGGTACTGTAGATGCAGATAAAAATTAGTTTTAATTTGCAACCTGATGGAGGTCAGTATAGATGGACTAATACAAGTCCCGCACACAGCTAGAAGCCCAAATATTTTTTCAGAGGTACTGTAGATGCAGATAAAAATTATTTTTAATTTGCAACCTGATGGAGGTCAGTATAGATGGACTAATAGAGAAAGTCCGACACACTACTAGAAGGCCAAATATTTTTTCAGAGGTAGATGCAGAAAAAAATATATTCAGTTTGCAACCTGATGGAGGTCAGTATAGATGGACTAATAGAACAAGTCCCACACACTGCTAGAAGCCCAAATATTTTTTCAGAGGTACTGTAGATGCAGACAAAAATTAGTTTTAATTTGCAACCTGATGGAGGTCAGTATAGATGGACTAATAGAGAAAGTCCGACACACTACTAGAAGGCCAAATATTTTTTCAGAGGTAGATGCAGAAAAAAATATATTCAGTTTGCAACCTGATGGAGGTCAGTATAGATGGACTAATAGAACAAGTCCCACACACTGCTAGAAGCCCAAATATTTTTTCAGAGGTACTGTAGATGCAGATAAAAATTAGTTTTAATTTGCAACCTGATGGAGGTCAGTATAGATGGACTAATACAAGTCCCGCACACAGCTAGAAGCCCAAATATTTTTTCAGAGGTACTGTAGATGCAGATAAAAATTATTTTTAATTTGCAACCTGATGGAGGTCAGTATAGATGGACTAATAGAGAAAGTCCGACACACTACTAGAAGGCCAAATATTTTTTCAGAGGTAGATGCAGAAAAAAATATATTCAGTTTGCAACCTGATGGAGGTCAGTATAGATGGACTAATAGAACAAGTCCCACACACTGCTAGAAGCCCAAATATTTTTTCAGAGGTACTGTAGATGCAGACAAAAATTAGTTTTAATTTGCAACCTGATGGAGGTCAGTATAGATGGACTAATAGAGAAAGTCCGACACACTACTAGAAGGCCAAATATTTTTTCAGAGGTAGATGCAGAAAAAAATATATTCAGTTTGCAACCTGATGGAGGTCAGTATAGATGGACTAATAGAACAAGTCCCACACACTGCTAGAAGCCCAAATATTTTTTCAGAGGTACTGTAGATGCAGATAAAAATTAGTTTTAATTTGCAACCTGATGGAGGTCAGTATAGATGGACTAATAGAATGATGCTATGCCCAAAAGATTTTACTTCACTAGGTGCAGTAAAAAAATTGATATTCTATACACAGGTGGTATATCTTGCAACACAGATAGGCTACTCCACTGACTAACACACTCTGCAATAGGCCGAAAAGGATTAGCTTTGCTAGATTCAGCCAAATGCTGTGAAAAAAACTTGCACAGCACTGGCACAGACCTGCCTGGCAAAAACTGATAGGAACCCATGTAACCTAGTCCTGAAAAGGACTCCAATTACAATTAGTCTTTACTCCCACAACCTATCTATTTAAGAGCACAGACCTCCCTGATAAAAGTCGTAGGAAATGCTGTAACCTAGTCCTTAAAAGGTCTGCAATCACAACTATTCCCTACTCCCAAGCTATCTGTATATTTGTGCGAAAATTGGCTTGAAATTAACAAGGTATAGCGCACACAGCAACAGCGGTGCCGTCTAACACGCAGCTGCAGCAGTGAGAAAATGGTGGCGACGGGGAAAATGGCTTGGTCTTATAGGGCAAGGACATGTGACATACACTGCCAATGACACATGCCCTTGCTTGTGTGAAAAAAAGCACTTCGCTCCGTGTGTGCGCTGCTGATAGGCTGACAGATTGCACCTCCCCACTGTAAATGCGGGAAAGAGAAAAAAAAATGGAGATCTTCATTGTTCCTGCAGAGATACATCCCCTGACCCTCCTCCCACCCCGCTGTACACTCAAACTGCGTATTAACATTAATTTTCATCATTACTGAGAAAAAATCCAGTTATGATTTTGGTGCACGAACAGTTATCGAACATAACCTCGAACAGCCGAATTTTTCTCAAATTGTTTGTGTTCGCCGAACGGCTCGAACACCGCCCAAAACAGCTCGAATTTGAGATTGGCGAACAGTTCGAGTAGAACAACGCTCATCTCTATTCCTAGCAGCTATTTTACCATGAAGGCCTGCTGCACAAAGTCTCCTCTTAACAGTTGTTGAAGAGATGTGTCTGCTGCTAGAACTCTGTGTGGCATTGACTTGGTCTCTAATCTGAGCTGCTGTTAACCTGCAATTTCTGAGGCTGGTGACTCAGATAAACTTATCCTCAGAAGGAGAGGTGACTCTTGGTCTTCCTTTCCTGGGGCGGTCCTCATGTGAGCCAATTTCTTTGTAGCACTTGATGGTTTTTGCAAGTGCACTTGGGGACACTTTCAAAGTTTTCCCAATTTTTCGGACTGACTGAGCTTCATTTCTTAAAGTAATGATGGCCACTCATTTTTCTTTACATAGAATTAGTATTATGACAAGAAAAAAGCAGCTAACAGTCTATTCAGTAGGACTATCAGCTGTGTATCCACCTGACTTCTGCACAACACAAATGATGGTCCCAACCCCGTTTATAAGGCAAGAAATCCCACTTATTAAACCTGACAGGGCACATCTGTGAAGTGAAAACCATTTCCGGTGACTACCTCTTGAAGCTCATCAAGAGAATGCCAAGAGTGTGCAAAGCAGTCATCAAAGCAAAAGGTGGCTACTTTGAAGAACCTAGAATATAAGACATATTTTCAGTTGTTTCACACTTTTTTTGTTAGGTATATAATTCCACATGTGTTAATTCATAGTTTTGATGCCTTCAGTGTGAATGTACAATTTTCAAAGTCATGAAAACACAGAAAAATCTTTAAATGAGAAGGTGTGTCCAAACTTTTGGTCTGTACTGTATATATATGTATATATTATATATTTCATATTTTTCGGACTATAAAAGACGCACTTTTTTCCTCCAAAATTTTTCCAGATGCAGGAAAGCAACCCCAGAACATAACAGAGCCTCCTCCATGTTTCACAGTAGGGACAGTGCTCTTTTCTTGATATGCTTCATTTTTCGGTCTGTGAACATAGAGCTGATGTGCCTTGCCAAAAACTTCCATTTTTGCCTCATCTGTCCATAGGACATTCTCCCAGAAGCTTTGTGGCTTGTCAACGTGTAGTTTGGCAAATTCCAGTCTGGCTTTTTTATGAATTTTTTTTTTACCAACAATGGTGTTCTCCTTGGTCATCTCCCACGAAGTCCACTTTGGATCAAACAACTACGGACGGTGTGCTCTGACACTGATGTTCCTTGAGCTTGAAGTTCACCTTTAATCTCTTTAGAAGTTATCCTGGGCTCTTTAATTACCATTCGTATTATCCATCTCTGATATGTCATCAATTTTCCTCCTGCGGCCACGTCCAGGGAGGTTAGCTACAGTCCCATGGATCATAAAATTTCTGAATAATATGTGCAACTGTAGTCACAGGAACATCAATCTGCTTGTAGATGATCTTATAACCTTTACCTTTAACATGCTTGTCTATCATTTTCTTTCTAGTCTCCTGAGACAACTCTTTCCTTTGCTTCCTCTGGTCCATGTTGAGTGTGGTACACACCGTGTCACCAAACAGCACAGTGAGTATCTGTAGCCCTATATACAGGCACACTGACTGATTACAAGATTGTAGACACCTGTGATGCTAATTAGTGGACACAACTTGATTTAACATGTCTCTTTTTTCATATTATTTTCAGGGGTACCATCATTTCTGTCCAGGCCGATTTCATGAGTTTAATTTTTTTAAAAATTCTGTGGAAGCAGGGTTGAAAAGCAATGTCTAACTTTCATAGATTTTTAATTTATTATTACTTTTGTCAGTTTCAAGTTATTTCTGTGACCATTGTGGGTTTTTCTTTCATTCAACGAGGGGTACCAACAATTTTGACCACGTGTGTGTGTATATATATATATATATCTCCACACATACATACACACACACACACACACATATAGCGTATGTATTTCTTCTTTTAGTGGATGTAAACAATTCCTAAACCTGCTCACACATTTGAAGTCTCTCTAAAAATGCTTTAAAGGGGTTGTCCATCCTTAGTACAAGTATGCTGTCAGAGTGTGGTCATGCACGTCTAGTCGGCACGTGACCGCATGTATGCAAATCACATAGTTGCAGTCATACACCCACCACCAGAGAATCCATGCAGTGTGCTCGCTGAGAGGATTCACAATTCTACAGTAACATAGGCTACAAGTCTGCATTCATTCTAAGGCCAGACAACCTGTTTAAATAACCTCTCCAGAGAGAAAGAGGACAAGGACTCTAGTGCCACCTACTGGATGTACCAATCCCAAACGTCAATATTGAGCCTTTAACATTGTCACATGGATAAGAAGCCAAACTAGACACATGTTTCATGGTGTTTGATCCTCATCAGTGCAAAGCAAGAGAACTGGTGAGTAGATGGCACTAGAGTTCTAGTCCTTTTCCTCTATTTGCACATTTAAATTGCAAGAGAATCATTGCATGGCCTGGAAGTCTCCTTACGACAATGTGGCGCTCTCCACAGAGAAACCTTACCTCTTAAAAAGCTGTTTAAGATGAACATGTATTCCTAGTATCTGTTAGGGTTCAGCTATAATCAGTGACTCCAGCTGTGCTGCACTGTGTATTGGGTCTTTAGGTAGTAACCTAATGTCCTATGATGGGCATAGCTTGCTGCTCTATACCTAATCCAAGAAACTCAACGGGGACTTGTCGTCAGTAGGTTTTCACCTCCAACTGTAAAGTAGCTGTAAAGACCCAATACACAACTTTGTCGTAGAGAGGCGATTTCCCTTCACATTTTCTATACTAATGAGCTACAAGTAGAGCGGGGCAGTCCATGCACAGTACGGTCCTGATGAAGAAGGCTGTCAGTATCTGGCATTAGCTGATTAGCTTGCAGACAGGGCTAGACATTGACAGTCTTCTTCACCAAGACAACCCATCGGGAGGGGAAAATGGGCAACTTAGACAAGAGTGACCTGTCAGTCAATGACACAGGCAGGTGGAGACAGAGGGGAGATGAAAGTGTAGTTTCAGCCCCGTTTCACTAGCGGCTCATTTGCAAAATACAGATGTGCAAAGAACTTCTAAAAAAAAAGTGGTAAAAAAAGACAAATAGACCACTGTGTAATATAATTTATAATTATTATACAATTACTAAATAACAAAACTGATCACATGTGGTAATAAAAAATGTAAAAATAATGAATTTAAGTATATTGACTAATAAAGACTTGTCAGTGCGGTGGTTTATGTCCTTCACAATAGTTTAGGAATGAATGTCCATGTCATTTTACACTGATTTCATGTTCTTTAATTACATACGATAATACTGTGCAAAACAATTAGGCAGAAGTGGAAAAATATTGCAAAATAAGAATGCATTCAAAAATAGAAGTGTTAATTATGCAGTGTTAATTCATAAAAAAACTAAGTGAATGAACAAAAGAAAAAGCGGAATCAAGTCAATATTTGGTGTGACCGCCCTTTGCTTTTAAAACAGCATCAATTCATCCAGGCACACTTGCAAAAAGTCAGGGATTTTCTAGGATTATAGTCAGGTGTATGAGTAACCAATTATACCAAACAGGTGATACCGCTCATCATGCAAGTTGAAATACAGTCATTGACTGAAGCAGAAATAGCTGTGTAGGTAGCTTAAAGAAGGTGAGTTTGTGGAAAACCGTTTTAGATCACAGATCATATACTATGTCAATATTGAGCACAGCAGCAAGACACGAGGTAGTTATCCTGCATCAGAAGAGGTGACTGCAGACTTGTGAATCCAAACGATTCGCGCACTGTGAATGCCAGTGCCTGGTGGTCATGGGACCACAAGTATGCAATTTGCATACTCCCGGCTACATTTTGACTATACGCATCTGGCCTTGCTCTATACACTGGCCGCGGCCTCCCTCAATGCAAACTAGTTGGCATGTGACCGCATGTATGCAAGTCACAGTGACTGAAGACTTGTGTAACGGGTCTGGGAGGTGGAACCACTGAGCAACTATACAAAGGGGCAGTCCTTGTAAGGAAGCGGGTGACACCCAGGGAAGGCGGGCAGGCAATCACGGCTAGTGACGGGGACAGTCTCTGGGTAAGAGGGCAGGAGGTCACGGCAAGTGACGGGGACAGTCTCTTGACAGGCGGGTAGTCACGGCAAGTGATGGCTAAGCCTCCAGGTAGGCTAACAGGCAGGTAGCAGGTGGACGCTCCCAGGTGAGCGGGCAAGAGTCTCTGGACGGGCAGGTGGTCACAGCACGTGACGGCAGAGCCTCCAGGTAGGCTAGCAAGCAGGTAGCAGGTGAGCGCTCCCAGGTGAGCGGGCAGACGGATCCATAGACAGACTGGCAGGGCTGGTAGGCAGACTGTCGGACCGCAGGAATGTCAGCAGATAGACACGTATCAGGCAAGTATCAAACAGGAAACTGGCAGGTAACTGGCAGGTATCTGGTAACGGGACCTGAGGGCTGAAGCAGAGTGATAGGCTATGCAACAACATTGCTGGGGCACCTCCATTATGGAGAAGGTGCCTTATATATGGAGAGGTCCTCCGGCCATTGGCCGGGGACTCCTTAGGACGGTGCGCGCGGCCCCTTTAAGAGAGGGGGAGCGCGCACGCGCCCTAAGCACAGTGGCCGGGAAGGAGCGCGCGCTGCCAGCAGAGCGGGAGGAAGAGGTGAGGGGAACAGCGTCCCTGCCTAGCAAGAGGCAGGGACGCCGACGCTACAACTTGCACCTAAGGTTGGACAACCATTTTAAAGGCCAACTTCACACAGACATTAAACGGCTGTATTTTAGAATCCATATTACAACTAAAAAATCAGCAGCAGTTTGTGGGGTTTTCCAGTTTAAGGTAAATAAAGCTTAAATTATTACTATCATGTTATCCAAATCCAGAGGCTGAAAACTCATTAAAGGGGTAGTCTCATGTTATTAAATTGCTTTAAATTAGTTAGACAGCATAAACAATGGCAAGTTTTCAATTGACTTTTCTATCTGCCGTCATTCTCCTGCAATGAGAACTTTTATCTTACAGAATGTACATCTGGCTTCCAAGGAGCTTAACCACCAGACCCTTGCTGAGTATTTGCAGTAGTTAAATTTCAGAAGGGGAGTTAACTCAAGAGATACCAGCCAGCTCTCTCCAGCACATTGATTTCTATACAGCAGTTAGCTGCTCACCTCCCTCCCCTTCAGCACCTGACAGGGTTATCAGTCCAGCAAAATTTCAATCACCAGTATCCCCCCAAATCAGCAGTTTTTTTAATCACTGCTCTCACTTTCTTGAGCCATGTACAGTGGTGGCCAAAAGAATTGGCACCCCTGCAATTCTGTCAGATAATACTCAGTTTCTTCCTGAAAATGATAGCAATTACAAATTCTTTGGTATTATTATCTTCATTTAATTTGCTTGCAAGGAAAAACCACAAAAGAGAATGAAGCAAAAATCAAATCATTGATCATTTCACACAAAACTCCAAAAATGGGCCAGACAAAAGTATTGGCACCCTCAGCCTAATACTTGGTTGCACAACCTTTAGCCAAAATAACTGCGAACAACCGCTTCCGGTAACCATCAATGAGTTTCTTACAATGCTCTGCTGGAATTGTAGACCAATCTTCTTTGGCAAACTGCTCCAGGTCCCTGATATTTGAAGGGTGCCTTCTCCAAACTGCCATTTTGAGATCTCTCCACAGGTGTTCTATGGGATTCAGGTCTGGACTCATTGCTGGCCACCTTAGAAATCTCCAGTGCTTTCTCTCAAACCATTTTATAGTGCTTTTGGAAGTGTGCTTTGGGTCATTGTCCTGCTGGAAGACCCATGACCTCTGAGGGAGACCCAGCTTTCTCACACTGGGCCCTACATTATGCTGCAAAATTTGTTGGTAGTCTTCAGACTTCATAATGCCATGCACACGGTCAAGCAGTGCAGTGCCAGAGGCAGCAAAGCAACCCCAAAACATCAGGGAACCTCCGCCATGTTTGACTGTAGGGACCGTGTTCTTTTCATTGAATGCCTCTTTTTTTTTCCTGTACACTCTATGTTGATGCTTTTTCCCAAAAAGCTCTACTTTTGTCTCATCTGACCAGAGAACAATCTTCCAAAACGTTTTAGGCTTTCTCAGGTAAGTTTTGGAAAACTCCAGCCTGGCTTTTTTATGTCTCGGGGTAAGAAGTGGGGTCTTCCTGGGTATCCTACCATACAGTCCCTTTTCATTCAGACGCCGACGGATAGTACGGGTGGTCACTGTTGTACCCTCGGACTGCAGGGCAGCTTGAACTTGTTTGGATGTTAGTCGAGGTTCTTTATCGACCATCCGCACAATCTTGCGTTGAAATCTCTCGTCAATTTTTCTTTTCCGTCCACATCTAGGGAGGTTAGCCACAGTGCCTTGGGCTTTAAACTTCTTGATGATACTGCGCACAGAAGACACAGGAACATTCAGGTCTTTGGAGATGGACTTGTAGCCTTGAGATTGCTCATGCTTCCTCACAATTTGGTTTCTCAAGTCCTCAGACAGTTCTTTGGTCTTCTTTCTTTTCTCCATGCTCAATGTGGTACACACAAGGACACAGGACAGAGGTTGAGTCAACTTTAATCCATGTTAACTGGCAGCAAGTATGATTTAGTTATTGCCAACACCTGTTAGGTTCCACAGGTAAGTTACAGGTGCTGTTAATTACACGAATTACAGAAGCATCACATGATTTTTCAAACAGTGCCAATACTTTTGTCCACCCCCTTTTTTAGGTTTGGTGTGGAATTGTATCCAATTTGGCTTTAGGACAATTCTTTTTGTGTTTTTTCATTGAAGACAAATTAAATGAAGATAATAATACCAAAGAACTTGTGATTGCAATCATTTTCAGGAAGAAACTGAGTATTATCTGACAGAATTGCAGGGGTGCCAATACTTTTAGCCACCACTGTAATTGTTCAAATGCACCTTATGTCTAAGTGCAAATATAGTGATAAGAGTAAAGAGGAAGAACAAACACTGACAGAGCATTAATGTGTTGTAGCAGGACGAAGACCCTGGCTAGAACTGTCACTCAACATGGAGCACCCACCCCTCCCCCAAGCAACAAGAAAGCACAGAAACTGCAGAGCTGTGAGCTGCTCTGGAGAAAACATGATAGTTCCCCTTTAAGGAATAAGATTTCCATTTGCTAACAGCAAGCAGAGATCTTGTAAAACAGCAATGAATAAAAACAAATACAATTAGGGAGTTACAGTTTGTTTCATTAGAGTTTACAATGAAAACGTTTTTTAGTGACAAAGGGGACCCTCCCTTCATGTTATGGCCCATTAGAATAGTGTGAGACCCCTCTTGTCAGAAGTGGGATTTCAAGCAATGAAGATTCCAGTCAGTGCAAGAAATATGATAAGTAGAGACACGATGCAACTCCCATAAGAAACGGGAAAGGATTCTTCATTCAGTATGTGCACACATCATCATTACACTGTGGGGAGAAACAAGAAGGTGATGTCAAAATGGCTACACACGCACTATAATTCACTTCTTCTAGAGACCGCATCAAAATGAATATTTTATACAGAATCTAAGACAGAATTAATGACTTGAAGTCCACGCAGGAGAAGTCACATTAAAGTAGCTCTGCCAAAATGGCCGCAGCTGGTGTGGCACTGGGCATGGCTATGCCCACCCATCAAATTCACAAAAAGTGCTGACATTTTTAAGCCAGAAATGCCAATCCAGACCGAGACTGGATGAAGCTTTCCTGGCGAGGTGCAGGCCACAGAGGAGATGCTCCAAATTCATTAAGTGGCGTGCACCTTTTAAGGGGTTATACCAGACTATTTTATTTTTTAATATGAGTTTCAAAACTAACAGGCAGGTAATTACTACCAGAGGAAACTACCTGCCTCTTCTACTCGTACACGGCGCCGGCTCAGAGCGGCCACTAACCGCTCATGCCAGTGATTCAGCTGCTCCACTTAAGAGTTGATGGAGTGTGACTGCCAATGTCATAATGACTGACACCTAGCTCCCTGCAGTTAGGCAGCGGGGAGCCGGCTGTCAGTCAGCATGAAATTGGCAGTCACGCCCTGTCAACAGAGCAGAGCGGAAGCAGTAGAATTTCCTGCAGAAGCGGTCTGTGTCGGCAGAGATCGGCGCAACTACTTACCTGTTAGTTCTTAGGCCTGTACTAAAAAAATTTTTAAAAATAGTCCTGGATAACCCCTTTAATGAATTGGCACAACGTACACCAGCGAGCCCTTCATTAAAAACTTTAATGCACAAAGTCAGTCTTAATACATCAACTTCAAATCAACCTATTGTAGAAGATTTGGAGCTCTGTTTCAGAGCACCCCGTGCTGTAGGGATAGTCTTGTAGATTAAATTAATCTTGAAGCTAGAAATTATATGGAAGTAAAAGGCGAAAATTCACTTTAAAGTAAGGGGAGTAGAAAAAGGTAGAATAGAGCAGTCCACTAACAGGTCCTGCTCCATATGAGTTACCTGAGGGCGCTGTCCTTCAGTCACATTTGCAGAAATTCCCAGAGTTTTCACTAAGGTTTCTAGAGAAATGTGGTCCCCAGGGGAATCTTGTACAAAATGAAGCAAAACTTTTTCTCCTCCTTGTAAAAAAAAAAAAACAAAAAAACAAAAAAGGGGGATAGAGCAAGTTAAACAGTTTAATTTCAGCTAAATAATAAAAAAAAATAGCAGTGATGGATATCTCCTATTAAAACATACTGAGCTGTAGTTTCATAAGAGTTGGGGAGCCACACGCTGTGGACCCCCAGCTCTATGGGTTTATGACAGGTTTTACCCTTCTTCCTCACTATCTTCGCCTGATAAGCTCCATCCTGCCATTTTGTGGTTGTTTTAGATAAAGTCTTACAATTCTAATTTGTGAACAATTCATATAAAATCCTTTTACCTTTAGTGACAATCAACATCCCCCCACTCTGCAGGAGATCTCCACTGAAGCTTCCTTGCACCCCATCTGCATTTGCCTGTAAAATGTAAGGTAATTGAAATAAAGTCTAACTTAGGTAAACACTATCATCTGTCAAGAAAAACTCATTATTATTATAGCGCCATTCATTCCATGGAGCTTTACATGTGAAAGGGATATACATACAGTAGCACAAACAATTACAGTAAATTTTGAACAATACAAGCCGGAGGCTGGTACAGGAGGAGCGAGGACCCTGCCCACCAGGGCTCACAATGTACAGGGATTTATACTCTATGGCACATATCTCAAACTCTGGTCAGCAGGGCAACTATATTTAGCCCACAACGCCAGGCAGGCCACCCGCCCGGCATCGCACTTTCAACTGTATCAGCATCCTAGATGCCGACAAAATTGAAAGCAATGATGGAAGGAGTTTCTGCTGACGCTCCCTCTCCCATCATTCTCCCTCTACATCTGACGTTTCAGCGCAGCGGGCGCGATGATGTCATTACAACGCACCCACTGTTCCAAGCAGTGCAAAGGATCAGAAGATGCACTGCAGAGACTGGAGCAGGGGGAAGTGGAATGAGGAGAAGGGAGTATTTTTTTTTGTTTAATGTGGGGCCTATTATACTCTACAGAGGATCATGTGGGGCCAGCTATGCAGGGCCCATTACTCCGTACAGAGCGCTATGCGGGGCCCATTACTCTGTGTGAGCAATCATACTGTGATGGGGTCACCATAATATGGAGGAATTCACTGTGGAGGTATCTTACTGTGTTTGGGAGTGGGGGGGCACTTGTTTGCATTAGACTTTATGATCTGTATTATTCAAGGCTTTTAACCTTTGTTATTACATATTTAAATTAGGCCATATGCTTTCTACAGCTCTTACATAACATATTCCAAATATTTTATTCTAAGATCTATTACTTAAAATTTACTTTGTTTGTAGGACAACTACTTTAATGCTAGTTTCACATGTCTGTCCGTATATTTCCGGTAGTGGAGATATCCATGTCCGTGTGTGTCACACGTGTGGCAACCGTGTGCCGCATCAAGAGCACACGTACCGGCGCTTGGGAATCAGTGTACAGTTAGTGCTATTCCCAAATGCAGGGTGCTGAACACTGCCCTCATTATTGTCCCCCGCAGGCACTGTGATCGGCACCAGCAGGGACACAATGGAGAGTAGTATTCTGCTCCCGAAGTGTCCACCTGTAAAAATAAGAATAAAATACAAAATCCTTATACTCACTTGTCCTAAGTGTCCCTGGCTGTAATCCATACGACCGCTGAGGCCGAGGAGAATGAGCCGCTGTCGTGAGCGGGCCCCAGAGCTCTGCTGAGCTCAGGAGCAATGTCCGTCTCTCACTAAGCACAGCTCCAGGACCCGCACATTCTGCCCGTCTCCTCTACTGATGAGTTGCATGGATTACAGCATACACGGGAACACTTAGGACAGGTGAGTATAAGGATTTTTAATTTTATTTTTACAGGTGGACACTGCGGGAGCAGACCCTACTACTCTCATTGTCCCTGCTGGTGCTGATCGCAGCGCCGGCAGGAAACCATGAAGAGTACAGAATTCAGCACCCGGCACTTGGGAACAGGGCTAACTGTACACTGATTCCCATGCGCCGGTACGTGTCACAATGATGGCATCCGTGTTAGGCACGTGTTTACACGGACCCATTGACTTGAATGGATCCGTGTTATCCGTGCTGTCGTTCAAAAAACGGACATGTGAGCTTGTGGAGCACACAGACACATGGTTTGTGGAAACACACTGACATGTGCACAGACCCACAGATTTGAATGGGTCTACATGTGCCAGTGTCTCCGGTACGTGTGGAAACTCAGCACACGTACCGGAAATACTGATGTGTGAAAGAGCCCCAAGTCAGTTTCCATATGACAAGGTTCATGGTTATATTTGAGAAGGAAAAACTTCCTCAATTGGACCTTTTTTTATTTTTTTTAAATAAAGATCAAGGTTGGCCTAGGATGTGAAGCTGTTCATTTTGACCTGTGACTGTAATGATATGGTAATTAGCCTGTATTATTGTTACATTATCCACTCTACCTTGGTACACTATTTGCACTCTAATCATGTTTAGCTTTACTTGTTAAGTGTGCGCTGTGTACACATCATCTAATCTGTTTCTAATCCTTTGCTAACACCCTGTATCCTGAGCAAATTCTTGTGCAGAATTGCTTATCCTATTTAATAATGTGAGCGCTTGGGGATATGGACACCTTATGGCTGCGTGCCCACTATGTGTTTTTCAAGTGTTTTTGCTGCAGAATTTCCGCAGTGAAAACGCTTAAAAAACACTTGGTAATACGTGCTCCATGGTCCCCAATGATAATCCGCATGTGCTGGGCACATGCTGCGGAAATTTCCGCTGCGGATTATCATTGCGGAAAAATACGCAGCATGTCCATTAATTTTGCGGACAAGCAGCGTAATTGCTGCCATTGACTTGCATTGAAACGTATAATATCCGTGTTAGTACATTTGCACACACGGATATTATGCGTTTCAATGTGCGGATGGTACCCAGGTCTGGAGGAGAGGAGACTCTCATCCAGACCCAGGTACCATAGAACCTGTTAAAAAAAGAATTTAAAATAAAAAATAAAGATTATACTTACCTTCTGATGTCCTCCCGGTGTTTTCTCCCCTCTGTCTGGTCTGCTGTATGGGTCGCGGTGTTGTGAAGGACCTGCCATGATGCCATTGAGTCATGTGACCTGACACATGACTCAATGACGCCACCGCAGGTCCTTCACAACACCGCGAGCCGCCCAAGACACTGGACAGAGGGGAGAAAACACTGGGAGGACATCGAAAGGCAAGTATAAAATTTTTTACCATTTTTATTCTTTTTTTTTAACTAACTTGGTCACACTACTATAAATCCATGCCGGTTGCATGGATTTATATAGTGTGAACAAGTTGTCAAGCACTTTCCAAGTGATGCTAAAATCGCTTGGAAAAGCTCTTGATAACCCGCATGCAGAAATGCATGCAAAAATGCTTGACAAATACAGTACAGACCAAAAGTTTGGACACACCTTCTCATTTAAAGATTTTTCTGTATTTTCATGACTATGAAAATTGTACATTCACACTGAAGGCATCAATACAATGAATTAACACATGAGGAATTATATACTTAACAAGAAAGTGTGAAACAACTGAAAATATGTCTTATATTCTAGGTTCTTCAAAGTAGCCACCTTTTGCTTTGATGACTGCTTTGCACACTCTTGGCATTCTCTTGATGAGCTTCAAGAGGTAGTCACCGGAAATGGTTTTCACTTCACAGGTGTGCCCTGTCAGGTTTAATAAGTGGGATTTCTTGCCTTATAAATGGGGTTGGGACCATCAGTTGTGTTGTGCAGAAGTCAGGTGGATACACAACCGATAGTCCTACTGAATAGACTGTTAGAATTTGTATTATGGCAAGAAAAAAGCAGCTAAGTAAAGAAAAACGAGTGGCCATCATTACTTTAAGAAATGAAGGTCAGTCAGTGCGAAAAATTGGGAAAACTTTGAAAGTGTCCCCAAGGGCAGTTGCAAAAACCATCAAGCGCTACAAAGAAACTGGCTCACACGAGGACCGCCTCAGGAAAGGAAGACCAAGAGTCACCTCTGCTTCTGAGGATAAGTTTATCCGAGTCACCAGCATCAGAAATCTCAGGTTAACAGCAGCTCAGATTAGAGACCAGGTCAATGCCACACAGAGTTCTAGCAGCAGACACATCTCTTCAACAACTGTTAAGAGGAGACTTTGTGCAGCAGGCCTTCATGGTAAAATAGCTGCTAGGAAACCACTGCTAAGGACAGGCAACAAGCAGAAGAGACTTGTTTGGGATAAAGAACACAAGGAATGGACATTAGACCAGTGGAAATCTGTGCTTTGGTCTGATGATTCCAAATTTGAGATCTTTGGTTCAAACCACCGTGTCTTTGTGCAACGCAGAAAAGGTGAATGGATAGACACTACATGCCTGGTTCCCACCGTGAAGCATGGAGGAGGTGTGATGGTGTGGGGGTGCTTTGCTGGTGACACTGTTGGGAATTTATTCAAAATTGAAGGCATACTGAACCAGCATGGCTACCACAGCGTCTTGCAGCGGCATGCTATTCCATCCGGTTTGCGTTTAGTTGGACCATCATTTATTTTTCAACAGGACAATGACCCCAAACACACCTCCAGGCTGTGTAAGGGCTACTTGTCCAAGAAGGAGAGTGATGGGGTGCTATACCAGATGACCTGGCCTCCACAGTCACCAGACCTGAACCCAATCGAGATGGTTTGGGGTGAGCTGGACCGCAGAGTGAAGGCAAAAGGGCCAACAAGTGCTAAGCATCTCCGGGAACTCCTTCAAGATTGTTGGAAGACCATTTCCGGTGACTACCTCTTGAACTCATCAAGAGAATGCCAAGAGTGTGCAAAGCAGTCAAAGCAAAAGGTGTCTACTTTGAAGAACCTAGAATATAAGACATATTTTCAGTTGCTTCACACTTTTTTGTTAAGTATATAATTCCACATGTGTTAATTCATCGTTTTGATGCCTTCAGTGTGAATGTACAATTTCCATAGTCAAGAAAATACAGAAAAATCTTTAAATGAGAAGGTGTTTCCAAACTTTTGGTCTATACTGTATATATTTTCTGCATAAGTATATTCTCACCTTGGTGACAATATCTCGAACCTTTTTCCCAAGAGCTGCAGGAACTATAGAAAGAGCATTATACCTACAATGAGAAATAAACATAAGTGAACCCTCAGTATATTGCATAGAAAAAGATTCCCTAATATAGTGCTCCTAGCAGAAGTTTATGTGGCCACGGGTATTTTAAGGCTGAGTTCACACGATGCGTTTTTCATGCGTTTCTGCGGCGTTTTTGCAGTTGCGTAAACGCCGCGGAAACGCATGAAAAACGCATGGTAGAAGGGCAGCAATGTTCCCCAATGGAAATCCGCATGTGCTGTGCCCATGATGCGGATTTTTCCGCAGCGTAAACGCTGCGGTCAAAAATCCGCAGCATGTCAATTAATTTTGCGGAAACGCTGCTCTTTTGCCGCCATTGACTTGCATTAGACCGCATGGAATCCGCATCATTGTATATGTTGATGCGCTTTTCATGCGGTCTAATGTGCGGATGGTACCCGGGTGTGGATGAGAGGACTCTCATCCAGACCCAGGTACCATTAAAAAAAAAGAATAAAATAAAAAATATATATATTCTCACCTCCTGACGGCCCGCGCTGCGTCCTGACGGCTTCCCGGGCACTTCGCGGTTGAATGAAGAAGGACCTTCGCTGACGTCAGAGTCATGTGACGGGTCACGTGACGCTGACGTCGGAAGGTCCTACAGTCTTCACTGCCGGCAGCCGGGACCGATGAAGCAGGACACCGGGGGCCATCAGAGGGTAACGTATAGATTTATTTTTTATTTTTTGACATCACACACTATATAAATCCATGCCGGTTGCATGGATTTATATAGTGTGAAGTTGACAAGCACTTTCCAAGTGATGCTAAAATCGCTTGGGAAGCGCTTGTCAACCCGCATGCGGAAATGAAAGTGAAGACCGCTTCATTTCCGCATGTCCCTGGCAGGAAACCGCATGTACAATCCGCATGCGTTTTTTCCTGCCAGAGAGATGCAGAAACGCTCAGGAAAAAATCCTGAGCATTTCTGCATCATGTGCACATACCCTAAAAAAAGATTTATTTATATGTATGTACGTTTTTTTTGTTGTTTTTTTTAATAGCATAAAACAGAAACACATGGCTTTAAAAGGGTACCTGTCACAAGGGCTGTCATCACTGCAATGATTAGGAACTTCAGTTTGAATCGCTTTTACCAGTGAATAATTCCCCCCTTATTCATGTTTTTTTGGGACTAATTTATTGGATATGACCATACACATCTGCGTGCTTTTAAATAAAATAGTACTTTTATACGAAGATTCGAATGCTGGATTTCCCCTTTTCCTGTACTTTATATTTGGAAAACTTGGGGACAAGTTTCCTTTAAACGAAAACTACGAATTAGCCCACCTCTGCTTAGGCTAGGACACAAGGTTGTCTAATATAACCATCGGTCGTAGCCCAACTTTATGGACTTTTCAGACACCGACCTCTTGAATCCCAGCTCCTTGTAGCTCTGCTTGGATTCATCCAGATATAATTCTGAAATAAAGCAGAGATTTGTAGTTACACAACATCAAAAGCCGGAAAACTACAGAGAATAAAAGGCAGCCGAGTGCTGTTGAGTTTACAAGGCATGATGTACATTAACAAGATAAGGGAATGGCAATCAGGGTTGTGCAAAAAGCCATAAACCTATTGCGCAAAACCTGGAGTAATTCAAGGACGACTTATATCATATGCCCACCACAGGCTGAAGCTCCTCCTTGGATGCATCATGTCATGACATTGCATAATTAGCTACTTCTCAATAAAATATGTTATTAACCATTCCTTCCTTTATTAAGGGGGATAACAATAACATCACAGGATTGTGGGAAATCTTATTTTCTGATCATTTTATTTCACGTACAGTCTGCAAGACATAGGTGCTGTTTATGCAGATTCCCCTTAAAACAATGCAGTATCTTATGTTCTGTGGGCAAAACTACTGTGTGCATTCTTACAGCACTTAAGGGGTTATCTAGGACTATTTTTTTTTTCAGCAATCACACCCCTTCGAAAAAGTAGCCTGGAAGAAAAGCTGCTCTGTTGATGTGGAGCAGCTGATTCGCCGGCAGGCACAGTGGCGTGTAAAAGTTTGGGCACCCCTGGTCAAAATTACTGTTATTGTGTACAGTTAAGCAAGAGATATCTAATAAATATAATCGTCTTATCCAGTCTGTCTCTGTCTGTCTGTCCAGGAAATCCCGTGAAGCTGATTGGTCCGGCCGCGGCCAATCAGCGATGCAGGATTTCAGAAAAAGATGGCGGCCGTTAGCCGCTCATCTCCCCGCTGCTGGCAGCACAAGTACCCCGACGGGCGGCGCCACTAACCTCCATGCGGCTACCGTCAGGAGATCAGCGGCTTGGGCCGCTGATCTCCCGACGGCATGTGTGAAGGGAGGGACGGCTCCACTGCCCAGTCCTCAGTAATACGGTTCGCTGATTGGCACCAAATTTAAACAACGCTCTGCTGATTGGTCGCGGGCGGCCGCGGCCAATCAGCAGAGCGTTGTTTAAATTTGGCACCAATCTCGCTGATTGCGACCAATCAGCGATTTTGGTGCCAAATTTAAACAACGCTCTGCTGATTGCGCCCGGTCGGCCGCATACATATTCTAGAATACCCGATGTGTTCGAATCGGGCCACCATCTAGTACATATATATACACACACACACACACACACACACACACACAAACACACACACACACACTGGGTACGGAAAGCATTCAAACCCCTTTACATTTTTCACTCTTTGTTTCATTGCAGCCATTTGGTAAATTCTAAAAAGTTCATTTTTTTCTCATTAAAGTACCCTCTGCACCCCATCTTGACTGAAAAAAACAGAAATGTAGAAATTTTTGCAAATTTATTGAAAAAGAAAAACTGAAATATCACATGGTCATAAGTATTCAGACCCTTTGCTCAGTATTGAGTAGAAGCACCCTTTTGAGCTAGTACAGCCATGAGTCTTCTTGGGAATGATGCAACAAGTTTTTCACACCTGGATTTGGGGATCCTCTGCCATTCTTCCTTGAAGATCCTCTCCAGTTCTGTCAGGTTGGATGATGAACGTTGGTGGACAGCCATTTTCAGGTCTCTCCAGAGATGCTCAATTGGGTTTAGGTCAGAGTTCTGGCTGGGCTAGTCAAGAATGGTCACAGAGTTGTTCTGAAGCCACTCCTTTGTTATTTAGCTGTGTGCTTAGGATCATTGTCTTGTTGGAAGGTGAACCTTCGGCCAAGTCTGAGGTCCAGAGCACTCTGGAAGAGGTTTGAATCCAGGATATCTCTATACTTGGCCGCATTCATGTTTCCTTCAATTGCAACCAGTCATCCTGTCCCTGCAGCTGAAAAACACCCTCATAGCATGATGCTGCCACCACCATGTTTCACTGTTGGGATTGTATTGGGCAGGTGATGAGCAGTGCCTGGTTTTCTCCACACATACCGCTTAAAATTATCACTAAAAGTTCTATCTTCGTCTCATAAGACCAGAGAATCTTATTTCTCATAGTCTGGGAGTCCTTCGTGTGTTTTTGAGCAAACTATGCAGGCTTTCATATGTCTTTCTCTGAGGAGAGGCTTCCGTCGGTCCACTCTGCCATAAAGGCCCGACTGGTGGAGGGCTGCAGTAATAGTTGACTATGTGGAAATTTCTCCCATCTCCCTTCTGCATCTTCGGAGCTCAGCCACAGTGATATTGGGGGTTCTTCTTTACCTCTCTCACCATAGCTCTTCTCCCACGATTGCTCAGTTTGGCTGGACAGCCGGGTCTAGGAAGACTTCTGTAGTCCCAAACTTCTTCCATTTAAGGATTATGGAGGCCACTGTGCTCTTAGGAACCTTGAGTAATGCAGTAATTCTTTTGTAACCTTGGCCAGATCTGTGCCTTGCCACAATTCTGTCTCTGAGCTCCTTGGGCGGTTCCTTTGAGCTTATGATTCTCATTTGGTCTGACATGCACTGTGAGCTGTGAGGTCTTATATAGACAGGTGTGTGCCTTTCCAAATCAAGTCCTATCAGTTTAATTAAACACATCTGGACTCCAATGAAGGAGTAGAACCATCTCAAGGAGGATTACAAGGAAATAGACAGCATGTGACTTAAATATGAGTGTCTGAGCAAAGGGTCTGAATACTTATGACCATGTGATATTTCAGTTTTTCTTTTTTAGTAAATTTGCAAAAATTTCTGCATTTCTGCTTTTTTTTCAGTCAAGATGGGGTGCAGAGTGTACTTTAATGAGAAAAAAAATGAACTTTTTAGATTTACCAAATGGCTGCAATGAAACAAAGAGTGAAAAATTTAAAGGGATCTGAATACTTTCCGTATCCTCTGTATGTATGTATATACACACACACACACATATAATATATTTTTTTAACTTTTATTTTTTTTGCCTAAAATAGAAAGGAAATCTGTCTTCTTAACTTTAGAACCACAATCATAAGTCACTGTATTAGCATAGTCACTCCCAAATTATCTATATACTACACAAATCTCCTTAGAGGCAATACCAAGGAGTACATAGGAGTCCAGACACAAGATAAGCGATAAAATATCTACATTTTTATTCAATAATAATTAAAATGTACACAAAATGAATAAAATTAAACAGGAAAATTGATTAATAAATCAGCACCTGGGCTTATGCAAGTGGGTTACAACACAACGGGCTGTATGACAGATTATCCAATACAATTGTATCAAAATGGAACAGGTGATACTAGGGCTAGGCTTCCTCCAATCAAAGATTCAATATGTTATTCAAAGCTATCTCAAAGTGTCAATGCAATAAAGTGTCAATGCAGTAAAGTGACTGTGTCAGTAGCCTTGAATAGGTGCCTGAGCGGTACCTCATAAAGTGACCATGCTCGCAGCAATCATGTCTTGACTAGATCCCTATCAGACCGTGCCCATTAGTAAGTCCAGGTCCCCAGATATTCCCCATTGGGCATAATAGATAGTGTTAAACCAGACCATTACCACCGAGACAAATATAAATAAGGATAAGCCATTAGATGGAACTACTTACAGCCGAAGTAAACGAAACCAGTGTCCCACGCTAAGCGGTGCTGCACCCCGACGGCGCCGTTTCGCCACGCTTCTTCCAGGGGGCGTTAACCTTATTGAAAGAACTTTAGGCCTTTTATAAATAATTTCATCTTCAACTTGCTCAACTGTTAACTGTTCACAATAACAGTAATTTTGACCAGGGGAGCCCAAACTTTTATATGCCACTGTAGTGGTCACTGTTTTTTTTTTACTGTGAGCCTAAAAACTTAGTCCTGGACAACCCCTTTAAGTAAGGGGGATACAGACCAGCGTAAACAGTAAAGATCCTAGTTACTTACCGGTAACGGGATTTTACAGAGCCCATGACAGCACCACCTGAGAGAGGGTATCCGCCCACCAAGGACAGGAACCTACTGAATAAAAAAGCGGTACCTCTCCTCCGCATCAGTTTTGTTTCAGAGCATGAGAGGGCCTCCGAAGACAGGTTAATACATAACCACCACCTCAATATTTGTACTAAACACCTTAAAAAGTGCACACCATAGTGATAAAGGGGAGGGAATTAATAGGGTGCTGTCATGGGCTCTGTAAAATCCCGTTACCGGTAAGTAACTAGGATCTTTTCCCCTTCTCCGATGACAGCACCACCTGAGAGATTTATAGAGATCAAATACCAGAGGGAGGGATCACCGCTTGCAACACCCTTCTACCAAAGGACAGATCAGTAGAAGAGGAAAGGTCAAGACGGTAATGTCTGTAAAATGTAGCGGGGGATGACCAAGTTGCCACCTTACATATGATGTCGATGGGCACATCCGCCTTCTCAGCCCAGGAAGCAGGGACCGCTCTGGTGGAATGGGCCTTCAGGTTCTCTGGAACCGGCAGATTGCTACAAGAGTAGGCTAAGGTAATAGTATCCCTGACCCATCTAGCTATGGTCCCTCTTGTAACCTTAAGTCCTTTCCTAGCCCCCTGAAAGGATATAAATAAGGCGTCACTATTTCTCCAGGCTTTTGTCACTTCCAAATACTGGACTAACACTCTCCTAACATCTAAGGTGTGAAGCTTATGTTCCTCAGAATCCCTAGGATTAGGATAAAAGGAAGGGAGAGTGATTACCTGTGCCCTATGGAACTTGGAGGCTACCTTTGGAAGATAGGCCGGGTCTGGTTTTAAGATTACTCTATCCGTACATACTTGAGTGAATGGATAGTTAACGGATAGTGCGTGTAAGTCACTCACTCTACGAGCTGATGTCAGGGCTACCAGTAGAGCAGTCTTTAAAGTTAAGATTTTTTCTGAAACCTTCTCTAAGGGCTCGAAGGGAGGTTTGGTTAATGCTTCCAGAACTAAATTAAGGTCTCAAGGAGGCATTCTTGGAATTGGAATAGGTCTGGATCTATGACAAGCTTTAATAAATCTAATGATCCATCTATTTGCTGCCAAGTCATAATTATACAGTGCCCCCAGAGCTGATACCTGTACCTTAAGAGTACTGGTGGCTAGTCCCATGTTTAACCCCTTCTGGAGGAATTCTAGTATGGCCTCAATAGGAATCCTCCCTTTGGCGGACTGACCTGAGGTAGACAAGAACTTAGCCCAGGTTCTACCATAGATTCTAGTTGTTATCGGCTTTCTACTTGCCAGAAGGGTAGTAACAAGATCCGGAGAAAACCCCCTTTGCGTCAATAGCGACCTCTCAAAATCCAGGTCATCAAATGCAGGCCCGCTCTTTGGGGATGACAGACTGGGCCCTGCCTGAGGAGATCCGGGATGTCCGGAAGAACCCATGGATCTGCTTGGGACATTCTCTTCATCCAAGTGAACCATGGTCTCTTGGGCCAGAACGGGGCGATCAATATAACACTCGCCCGTTCCTCTCAGATCTTCCTCAGGATAGTAGGGATCAGTACTAAAGGGGGAAAGGCATAAGCTAGAGTAAAATCCCACGGAATCTGCAGCGCGTCCACCGCAAACGCCCCCTCTTTTGGATTCAGGGAGCAAAAGGTTTCGGTCTTCCGATTGTGTCTGTTTGCAAATAGATCTATCTGGGGCTGTCCCCACCAACCCACAATCTGCTGAAAAACGGCTGGATTCAACTCCCACTGTCCTTGTTTCAAGATGTGACGACTCAAGAAATCGGCCTTTATGTTCTCTTCCCCTTTTATATGCAGTGCCGAGAGCGTAACCAGCCGACTCTCGGCAAACCTGAAGATCTGATCTGCTACTAACATCAGAGGGAGAGACCTGGTACCCCCCTGATGATTGATGTAGGCGACTGTTGATTTGTTGTCTGACATTATCCTGATGTGAGGACCATGAAGAACAGAACTGAATTCTTTTAGAGCGTTTCTGGCTGCCAACAGCTCTTTCATGTTGGAAGAGAGACTTGTCTCGCTGTCCGACCAGAGGCCTTGTACAGAACGATCCCTTAGGTGAGCTCCCCAACCTTCTGCACTTGTGTCTGTTGTAATTGTATCCGACACCTGGAAGGTCCAAGGAACCCCCAAAGATAGGTTGACCGGACATGTCCACCAGTCCACTTGCTTAAGCTGCTTGCGCTGCTTTGATGGATGTGGCTGCTGCTGTACCTCCTGTGGCGGAGACAGCTGCTGCCCAGGTGACTGCGGCTCCTCATTCATCATGGCGGGGATGCAGACACCGCCATCTCTGATTGCTCCCCATCCTTAAAAGCAGTAGGGCTCCACCTCCTTTAGGCTCCTCCCCTTCCGGCAGCGTGCTCAATTCAATTTCCCTTTTTTTTTTTTAAATTTAGCCAGCTGGCGCGCTACACTGCAGATCCGCTCCTTTCTGCGCGTGCGCAGCCTAGCGGCACCCAGCGCGCTTGCAGCGGGATGACAGCTTCCCACCCGCACATGCGCAGCTCGGACTTCCGGCGCGCTCCGTCACAGGATGCGACGCGACCCCCACGTGCGCAGACCTGGAAGACCTGCCGGCCGGCGCGCTCAGCTCGCTTTGCGAGGCGCAGACCCGGCCGCAGTCACCGGCGCACGCGGGGAGGAATCCAAAAAGCAGCACCTCCTCCCCACATGCAGACCCGGGCAGCAGCCAGATGGGCTGGGAACAGGGACCATCTGCTGCTTCCACGGCCTCCAGGCCGCACCGTCCATAATCCAGGTGCGTGAGGTACCACCTGGTGAGGCTCCCATAAGGGACAGGAACCAAAACTGAAGCGGAGGAGAGGTACCGCCTTTTTATTCAGTAGGTTCCTGTCCTTGGTGGGCGGATACCCTCTCTCAGGTGGTGCTGTCATGGGAGAAGGGGAAAAACATATTTTATTAACTGCCAAACAAGTTGTTATGGGCTTGTAAATGAGAAGATTGTGAAAATGATCTGCAGTAGTGACTCCTAACCAGATCTTTGCTCCAACATCTGATAATATAGCACCTATTCTTAGACAAGAGCAGCTACAGTTATATGAAAAAGGTTGGGCACCCCTATCAGTCTTAAGCTTAATGTTTTATAAAAAGTGGTGTTTTTGCAACAGCTATTTCAGTTTGAACTATGTAATAACTGTTGGACACAGTAATGTTTCTGCCTTGAAATGAGGTTTATTGTACTAACAGAAAATGTGCAATCTGCATTTAAACAAAATTTGACAGGTGCATAAGTATGGGCACCTCACCAGAAAAGTGACATTAATATTTAGTAGATCCTCCTTTTGCAAAAATAACAGCCTCTAATCGCTTCCTGTAGCTTTTTATAAGTTCCTGGATCCTGGATGAAGGTATTTTTGACCATTCCTCTTTACAAAACAATTCCAGTTCAGTTAAGTTTGATGGTCACCGAGCATGGACAGCCCTCTTCAAATGATCCCACAGATGTTCAATGATATTCAGGTCTGGGGACTGGGATGGCCACTCCAGAACATTGTAATTGTTCCTCTGCATGAATGCCTGAGTAGATTTGGAGCGGTGTTTTGGATCATTGTCTTGCTGAAAGATCCATCCCCTAAGTAACTTCAACTTTATCACTGGTTCTTGAACATTATTGTTAAGAATCTGCTGATACTGAGTGGAATCCATGCGTCCCTCAACTTTAACAAGATTCCCGTTGCCGGCATTGGCCACACAGCCCCAAAGCATGATGGAACCTCCACCAAATTTTACTGTGGGTAGCAAGTGTTTTTCTTGGAATGCTGTGTTTTTTTGCCGCCATGCATAACGCCTTTTTGTATGACCAAACAACTCAATCTTGGTTTCATGAGTGCACAGGACCTTCTTCCAAAAAGAAATTGGCTTCTCCAAATGTGCTTTTGCATACCTCAGCCGACTCTGTTTGTGGCGTGCTTGCAGAAACGGCTTCTTTCGCATCACTCTCCCATACAGCTTCTCCTTGTGCAAAGTGCGTTGTATAGTTGACCGATGCACAGTGACACCATCTGCAGCAAGTTGATGCTGCAGCTCTCTGGAGGTGGTCTGAGGATTGTCCTTGACTGATCTCACCATTCTTCTTCTCTGCTTTGCTGATGTTTTTCTTGGCCTGCCACTTCTGGCCTTAACAAGAACTGTCCCTGTGTTCTTCCATTTCCTTACTATGTTCCTCACAGTGGAAACTGACAGGTTAAATCTCTGAGACAGGAGAACAACTTGCAAGTGGTCACTTTAAGTAGCTTTTCTCATGATTGCATACATCGGGCTATAAAGTTCAAATCTCAATGAGGTTACAAAACCAAAAAAAGTGCTTTAGTACGTCAGTAAAAAGTAGGTAGGAGTATTTAAAACAAGAAAATGATAAGGGTGCCCATACTTATGCACCTGTCAAATTTTGTTTGAATGCAGATTGCACATTTTCTGTTAGTACAATAAACCTCATTTCAAGGCAGAAACATTACTGTGTCCAACAGTTATTACATATATCAAACTGAAATAGCTGGTGCAAAAACACCACTTTTTATAAAACATTAAGCTTAAGATTAATAGGGGTGCCCAAACATTTTCATATAACTGTATTTAAAATGTAAAGCTTAATAAGACAAGATCATAGAGATGTTTTTTGACATTACAGAAGCTTGATTGATGCCATTGATACTAATAGTGGAAGAATGTAAAGGAAAACTCCAGCCAATATATAATATATACCTTGAGGGGCGAAATATGGCACAGGGAGGGTGTCAGTCACAATTGGTTATTTCATATCATGCTCTGTCCAGTCTGGCCAGACAGACACAACACGGTGTATTCATTTTTACAGGAGTCTTACTTTATCACCAGGCAGCCAATAATTTTCCATGTCAGTGAATGCAAATCAGTACATCAGCTTCCTTGCCATGTCTTGGGGTCTTTGACCAACATGTTGCCTGTAAAAAGCCAAACTTGCCTATATGTACACTTACCCCCTGTGAAAAATTTACCATCTACAAATTCTTCCAGCCCCAAACTCTCCGGTCCAATCCCGATCAGACGGATTTGGTTGTCACCGAACGAATCTTGCAGCTTGGAAACTTCTTTTGCCATCCAGCGGCAAACCTGGCAGCCGAATCTTCTCAGGAAGAACAGGACGCTGGTGTGGTCTCTCCACAGCGACTGCAACTCAACTGTCTGAAGGTGCAAAATGCCAAATGTAATCCCCACAGCTGACTATCAGCAGCGTCCAGACATCTGTATATTCATCATGGTTAGACTCCCCTATGTCCACTGCATCTGAGATACACATGTAACATATACACTGGACATACATGACCTCCCATCATGACCAAGGACTGTCTCAGCACACAAAACGGGTAGATGTCCGCATGGTGACCTGTCACCAGTTTGTATGCATAGCTAATAAAAGAAACTTTTAGGATTACCACCTTTCTTCCTCCGAATGGCAGATACGGTGTCCATGCTCCGGATCACAGAACTTACAAGCAGCACAGAACGGGATCTACGCCACAGAAATCTTCAGGCAGGGTACATATCTGGGCAGTGCTACCCTACAGGCCCCCCGAGCTGCTAGGTAGGGCTTTGGGTATTAGACAAGCAGTCTTGATCTACTCAGGGCTCGTACACACAACTGTTATCAGTCAAAAAAAAAAAATATATATATATATATATATATAATCTATCGGATTGTATAAGGCTGACAAGTGAGAGAAAAAAAAAATTCACCATACTTTTCTGGATGAAAGTTTGGACCTATTTTTTATACTATCGCATAAACCTATCCTTAGGGAGACCTGTTAGTACACGAGTTCCTATTAAAAATAAAGCTGTTACACAAATCCCTAGGGGCAGTTGGCCCTTCTACGTATCTGTTATGCCATCCAGTCTGACTTTGGTGCCAGGACACATTACCATTTACATAAACTCTAAGCCAGTCTCTTCTTCAGTCATTAAAATCTTCCAAGACATGAAAGCAAAAAGCGGAGGGAAACCTGTAAGCCTCCTGCTGTATAGGGTGGCTAAGGCAGATAAATACCGCACAAACCAAGGTCTTCTAGGACCACCCTTTAAATTTGGCGTTGCTCTGAATGTGGGCCACTATCAGTGCAATGCACCGTGGAGCTCCCTACGCTTGCACTTGGTGATGCCCTATTCTATTTATGTTCTAGTACCTGTCAGTCAATAATTCTCCACCGAGCAGCATATCATGCTCAAAAATATAAAATTAAAAATCTAGAAGTAAGGCTTTTTTTTTTTTTTTAAATAATTCTCACTGGTCGCCATCTTTGGCTGTTTTCAGCAGCACTCTGGTCCATGCCGGTACCACGTGACCGCATCTGTAAATCATCAGATCATACTGCATCTTCTGTGTGGAGCGGTGGATGCTTTCTCTATTTACGTCTATGAGACTCAGTATGAGGTCTCGTTAAGTGTCTCATAGGCTAAGAGCAGGTGCAGACTGCCGTAGATTCTCTCATCGGGCCGATTATGCAAATCACACTCCGATCAGTGTGCTCAGATTCTCTCAGATGAGAGAATCGGAGCACAAGTGGAGAAGATGAAGAAAAAAAAATGTCTGAATGTTCTCCATTCGGTCAGTGATCGGAAATCAGACTGCACTCAGATGTCATCCGAGTGCAGTCCAATGTTTCCCACGCACTCACTGAATTGCATGGCTGAGTGCGATGTGAATATCAGATCAAACTAGAGCATGCATAAATAATTATTGAACAGCTCGATAGACTAACATTGGTCTGGGTGTAATACAATGTTTTGTTGGATTTTATATGGACAGATCATACGGTTGTCTGCATTAGCCCTTACACATTGAGAAAATTCAAAAAGTGACCTCCATTCCATACAGCAGAAAGTGAGGTTCAGAAGGACACAAATGTGGTCATATCAGTGCGCTGCTGAAAACGGTAACCTGAGAATATATTACTGCGCTCATTGGACATACACACCTAACAGCTACCAATGGAAGAAATTAAAAAATTCTGAGTACTCCTTTAAATAAGAGGAAAAATAAGATTCTCTTCAATGTGCAGAATTACATTTTCATACATTTTTGATCCAAGTGACCATCTCAAATTCAAACTGCTCCTACTCGTTAAAGAGAACCTGTCAGCAGTATTTAGCCCTTTAAATTAAGGCAGGGCTATAATGGCACAGCGAAGCTGATTAATCTGATACCTGATATGAAGGGATCCACTCAGTGGCTGCTGAATACTCACCTTGTGAAGTTTTCAGAAAATGACGTCTTGTGTGCTTCAGGGCGTAACGTGGGGGCAGGATCTTCTCCCCCCACACCCCAAGCCTCCTCTGCTTCTTGTACAGGTCACTGATTATTCAGTGACCTGACTCAGTTTTGAAATTCTGCGCCGCCATCATTGTGTGGGCGACACGTGCACAGTGAGAGCTGGTGTCTTATGTGCAGGACTTCAATAAAATGGCGCCGAGGCGGCACATGGGCAGATCGAGATTTCGCTTTAGAGTTCGCTTTATTGACATTTTGGGGTAGATCCGATGTTTTAAAAAAAAACGTATTTCTGGCGTTTGGAATTTTTTTCTCGTTACACTGTTTACAGATCGGATTAATTCTTTTTTTTATATTGATAGATCGGGCGATTCTGAACTCTGCGATACCAAATATGTGTATGTGGTTTTTTTTTTAGTATTTTATTTTGAATGGGGCAAAAGGGGGGTGATTTAAACTTTTATATTGTTTTAATATTTCTAAAAACATTTTTACACTTTTTGCTTGCTTCTATAGTCTCATAGGAGACTAGAAGCAGCAATTGTCCGTACGCCTCTGCTACATAGAGGTGATGAGCAGATCACCTCTATGTAGCAGAAATGCTCCTGTGCTATGAGCGCCAACCACCAGATGGCGCTCATAGCGATCAGTACATGACAACCACTGGGGTCTGCTGCAGACCCAGGGTTGTCATGCCCACCCATCAGTGAACCGCGATCACGTGACGGGGTCACCGATGGGTGGGGTAAGTGACGCAGTTCCGGGGCGGCGCTGTTAGGCTGCGTGCACACGATGTGTTTTTCATGCGTTTATGCTGCGGAATTTCCGCAGCGGAAACGCATCAAAAACGCATGGTAATCCGCACCCCATGGTTCCCAATGGCATTCCGCAATGTCAATGCAAATGCTGCGGATTTTTCCGCAGCGCTTCTGCAGCGCAAATAAATCCGCAGCATGTTCATTAATTTTGCGGAAGCGCAGCGGAAGGGCCGCCATTGACTTGCATTGAGACGCATAGAATCCGTGTCTGTACATTTGTACAAGCGGATTATATGCGGTTCAATGTGCGGATGGTACCCAGTTCTGGAGGAGAGGAGACTCTCATCCAGACCTGGGTACCATTGTACCTGTGAAAAAAGAATAAAATAATAAATAATGTTTATATTCACCTGTCCGGCGGCCCCTGCAGCGCTTCTCCTTCCAGGACCTGAGATGACGTCGCGGTCAAGTGACCGCAGGCTGTCTCCCGAGATGCCGGCAAGCCAGGAAGGAACCAGGAAGGAGCGCGACAGCACACGCGGCGGCATCGGAGGTAAGTATAGCTTTTATTTTTTTATTTTTACGGTCACACTATATAAAGCCATGCCGTTTGCACAATCTGCATGCGTTTTTTCTGCCAGGGAGATGCAGAAATGCTGCAGAAATTTTCTGCTTCATTTCTGCATCGTGGGCACATAGCCTTAGGCTAAGTGCCCATGATGCAGAAATGCTGCAGATTTTTTCCGCATCTACCTGGCAGGAAAAATGCATGCGGATTTTACATGTGTTTTTCCCTCCAGGTAGAAGCGTTTGTCAAGCGTTTTTGCATGCATTTCTTCATGCGGGTTATCAAGCGCTTTTCCAAGCGATTTTAGCAACCGGCATGGATTTATATAGTGTGACCAAGTAATAGTTAAAAAAAGATTAAAAGAAAAAACATTATACTTACCTTCTGATGGCCCTCGGTCTTTTCTCCGCTGCGTCCAATCTCTTGTACGTCTGGAAGTGGTGTGAAAGGACATTTCATGGTGTCATTTAGTCATGTGACAGGTCACGTGACCGCTTATGTCATGGTGGGTCCTTTCCCACCACCGAGAGCCGTACAAGAGACTGGACGCAGCGGAGAAAAGACCGGGAGCTATCATAAGGTAAGTATGTTTATTTTTTATTTTAAATTCTTTTTTTAACAGGTACTATGGTACCCGGGTCTGAAGGGGAGTCTCCTCTTCTCCAGACCCGGGTACCATCCGCACATTGAATAGCTTAATATCCGCATGTGCATATGTAGTCATGCGGATATTAAGCGATTCAATGCAAGTCAATGGCGGCAATTACGCTGCGTGTCCACAAAATTAATGGACATGCTGTGTATTTTTTCCGCAATGATAATCAGCAGCGGAAATTTCTGCAGCATGTGCACAGCACATGTGGATCATCATTGGGGACCATTGGGCACGTATTACCAAGCGTTTAAGCGTTTTCGCTGCGGAAATTCAGCGGTAAAAATGCTTGAAAAACGCAAAGTGGGCACGCAGCCTTAAATGCCGCTGTCAGAGATTGACAGCGGCATTTAACATGTTGACAGCCGCGAGTGGATCGGGATTCCACCCGCGGCTGTTGCGGGCACATGTTAGCTGTATAAATCAGCTGACATGTGCCCGGTTCAGTGTGGGCTCAGCGCCGGAGCCAGCGCTGAACAGGAGGTGATAGTGTGGTGCGTACTATTACGCCCCAGGCTGTAAAGGGGTTAAAATACACAGCGTAAAAAAAAAAAAACCTCACCAAAAACCCATTGTGGGAACGTAGCCTTATGTTCACAGATTTATTGATTTGAATCCAAAACAAACATGTCCCTTATTCTTTTCATCATGGACACTCCGTCCACAAAAAGAAAAAAAAAACTACAGATGTGTGAATAGCCCCATAGACTATAATGGGTTAACGTGAAATACGGATTGAACAGGTATGTGAAAAGCGGAGGTCTGAATGAGGCCTTAGTTGAAGGTGGGTAAGAATAGACTCCCCCGCAGACTGCTGCATGGAGCCCCATCACCTCATTGTGGAGACCACAGCAATCTGAAAGCAGCCCCACAGTTGTACCTCACTTCTGGGTGACTGTACCCACTTTCTGGTATGTGGGTGATCAGGTGAGCCCCATAGTTAGTCTATAGGGTATATAATGTGCAGACATGTGCATAATGACTGCAGAGCATGTATAATGATCACTCACCAGCATTGCTATATAACCAGGCACTGCAGAGAGTGATGAAATCCCCTAATTCATTACCACAGCTGAGACTGCGGATCTGGGTGTGATCTAGACAGCGAGGATAAGGAAACAATGGTATTAAGACCCCAGAACACTATGACCAGACCCCAGCTCACCTCCCCGGTCAGAGCATTCTTCACTGGGAGAGCTCCCAGCTTCACCAGGTCCACATCCCCCATATCGTACGGTGTTTTGGAGAGTTGCTTCCTGGTAGTATTACTACTGGTCCTGCAGCGGTATCCCCTCAGCCAATCACAGCTCAGGACCTCGCCGGGATGGGGTTGAAAGGACGAGCTGTAGAGCCTTATGTGGTATGTGGGCGGGGCTTAGTTGTATAAGTCGATACAATGTATCTTTCATAACATCGCTCTGAAAAGATGACACGTGACAAGATAACGGCTCCGGCAGAACTGCTGCTACAGCGGGTGGTGGAACAGTCCTTGTATACTGTGTGTGTGACATGTGAGTGTTGTGTGTATACTTGTGTATGTCGTTTCTATGTGTGTATGTGAGTGTTGTGTGTATACTTGTGTATGTCTTATAAAGTGTCTGTGTGTATGAGTGTTGTGTCTATGTGTATATACTTTATAGTATGTGTGTATATGCTTTATAGTGAGTGTTGTGTGAATACTTGTGTATGCTATATAAAGTGTCTATGTGTATATACTTTATAGTGTGTAAATGCTTTATAGTATGTGTGTATATGTGAATGTTGTGTGTATACCTGTTGAGAGGATGATAGGAGTTATACTTCACCCAAGACTACGATGTAAGACACAGATGAAGTTATTC
The DNA here is from genome assembly GCF_046119375.1 of Phyllobates terribilis. Classification (NCBI taxonomy): domain Eukaryota; kingdom Metazoa; phylum Chordata; class Amphibia; order Anura; family Dendrobatidae; genus Phyllobates; species Phyllobates terribilis. Next base: position 2,492,801 of record NW_027362825.1, read on the forward strand.
TTCCCTTATCTGGACATTTGGACTGACGCCCAGAAACTAGATTGTAACTTGTTTTAGCTGTCTCAGCAACCTTCTACTAATTATCACTTTTCTGTTTATGAAACTTTCTTATCAACATTCCACTGTTATGAATCATCACTTCACTGCTTGTGAAACAAAGGCATTTTACTGCGCATGTCTGACAAAAAAATATGATTATTAGTATAAATAAAGGGACAGCACCCATAGAGAGAGACGCGCTCAGGGGCTTCCCAGTACTTGATTATACACTACGTGTCTGTGTATTTCTTGTTACGGGGATACCCCGACTCCAACAAGGACCCTCCGTGGCTGAATGATCCTAACAATTCCTGGCGCCCGAAACAGGGACCCGAGGTCTGCGTATTCCTTCAAGTTCATCGACCGGCACGAGTAACCGCTGAGATTGGGACATCGGAACAGCAGATGACAAACCTGGCCAGGTAAGAGACACTGTTAGTTCTCTTACATCTGCTCTGCGATAGTCCGTAAATTTCATGCATATCTTGTGTTGGGATTGAGGAACTAGTAGAGAAGGATACCTATAGCTCGGGTCATTCATGTATATACTGTAGGATCTGCCGAAGGAGAGGTCAGAGAAGGTTATGGAACGGATGGTATGAAAGAGATGTGGATGTCGGGAATAGCCTCATAAGCCGCACTAAGGTAGATGACATATGTATTACGGAGATTGCCTAACTGAGTCATAAGGTTGTGTCCTTTCGGGGAAACCTTCGCTCACGCTTAACTCCCGAACCTTTGTCCTCCTTTTTGACGGATAAGAGATTGACAGAATGAACCCATGGAAGTAATGATAATACTCCAGGGACACGATATATAATGGAGACTGTATGGTTCATTTTATGTATTGTTGGTCTTGCCCTTGTTGCCATATATATGTGTGTTAGAATTACTCTACACTTCAGACAAAACGGTCCAGAGAAACCGTTTCAGATACTGGCTCCTTAGGACAGAATAGGTAACGAGGAAAGGTAGAATATAGAATATATTTTATCTAACCCAAAAAGCCTCCTAAGGTAAGAATAGTCAGGAAAAATGGGCAACAAACAGACTAAGACCACAAATGATGAACAAGATGTCTATACAATCGTGAAAGAAAGGTGTGGTGTAGAAGCAACTAAGAATTTAGGGAAAGTTTGCAAAACTTTTCAGGTAGCAAGGCATGACAGGTTTAACAGGAAACTATGGGAGGACATTCGGGTTAGAAAAGCAGGAGTGATAAGAGACAAAGGATGGCAGGAACAAGTAGAGGCCATGGTCGAACTATCAAAAACAGCAGAGACAGACCATTGGACTTTTAATAAAGACAATGGATTATGGAGAACTCCAGTCAGACAGGGTCCCATTGTACAAACAGAAAACAGTAAACAAATGAACCCATTGGCACCACCATATCAGCCCAGGTCAGAACCCACACTGTATCCTGATTTTCGGGGTCCGGGTGGATGGACATGTACAAACTGTGGACTCCAGAATCCAGACTGGAGAGACACATGTGCAGGATGTGGAGCACCACGACCACATGATATGTTGGCACCAGTGCGTATCCTCAGTCGACCATACAGAGAAGAAGATGGTGGCAATCCACCGCGTAGAGTAACTAGATACCATCAGACTAGACAATATTTTCCATGGACCCCCGCTGAGGGAATGTCCCTACTTCAGAATGCACCAGATCCAATACAATGCCCACTAAGATTTGCTACGTACATACAGCAGATAATACGCACCCATAATGGAACATGGTCAGATGGGACAGAATTATGTAGAATGAAAATGACACCAGGGTTGTATCAGGAATTGATGACAGTTATAGAACCTCATAGACCTCAACCAGTAGATGGTGAGGATCCAAATACCGCACTGTCAGGACAGAATTTTATGATCAGACTTATGAAGTTTATGAGAACTAAACAACGAATGAGAGGGACTTCAGGAACTGTCTCCCAGAAGTCAGGACAGCCTGTAGATGAATACTACTTAGCGGTAGAAAACAGTTACAGAGACGAGGGAATGGACCTTACCAATGAAGGAGTCATTCGACTGATGACAAAAACTTTTATAGAGAATCTTAACCCAAAACTTAGGGAAAAGTTCAAGGCTGCAACTCCTGATTGGAGAACCCTAGATGATCCCCAGATAGTCAGACAAAAACTATTAGGGATAGAAATGGATATGCGTGAGGCAGCATCCAAACCCATCAGAGTAGCAGCAAATAATAGTCTGGTCAATAAAAACAACAGATCAAATCAGACCTATGACAAAGGGAACTTGGATAAGAAAACTAATCCATGTCACTACTGTAAGAAACCAGGACATTGGATTAGAGAATGCAGGAAAAAAGCCAGGGATATAGAAGATGGTACCTATGTCCCAAGAGAATCACAAGAAAAGACAGTACAGGCTTCTGCTCCTGCAGCAAGCGAGTGACTAGACGTGATGCAAACCACTTTGACTGGAAGGCACCCAATAATTCAGGTAAAAGTAGCAGGAAAACAATGCCCTTTTCTAATAGATACCGGAGCAACTTCCTCCGTCCTCAATGAAGACGCCTTACCAAATGCTGATTGTTTATCAGATGATGTAACCTATACCGAAGGGTATGATGGAGGAATCAGGCCACTCCCATATAGTATTCCCCTTGAAACAAAGATAGGATCTAAAATATTTTTATCTAAATTTCTTTTTGTCAAAGGGGCACCTACTTGTCTTCTAGGTACAGACCTATTAAAGCAGACAGAAATGAATATCCAATTTTTGGAGGATGGTAGAGTCCAAATTTTGGTGCCTGATGACCAAGAGTCTCTAGAAAACATTGTAAAAGTCCAAGCCTTAGAGGATGAGAAAGATCCTGCCCCTACCCAAATTATTTTAGATCTTTCTGAGGTACCAGAAAAATTATGGGCACAACATGACACCGATGTAGGACTAATGCCAATAGCTCCAGTAAAAGTCACTCCTGTTCCAGGTGTGACACTACCCCAATTGAGACAGTATCCTATTAGTGCCCAACAAGAACACGCCATAGGAGAACAGATAAAAGATTATCTAAAAACTGGAGTACTGATAGAAGTAAAGTCACCAGCCAATACACCGTTGTACCCCGTAAAAAAGAAATCTACTGAGGGGTCAGCTGCTAGATACCGGATGGTACATGATTTGAGAGAGATAAATAAAATTTTGGAACCTATTACTCCTGTTGTGCCAAATCCACACACGTTGCTATCACAGATCCCAGCAACAGCACGAGTATTTTCTGTCATAGACTTATCAAATGCATTTTTTTCAGTACCATTACACCCAGACTGTTACAAACTGTTTGCATTTACATTTAAGAATAGACAATTAGCATGGACAAGATTACCACAGGGTATGATACATTCACCTACCTTGTACTCAGAAGCTATGAGATCAGTTCTTCAAAATTTCAAACCTACGGATGAGGTTGTAATTCTTCAATATGTTGATGACCTATTGTTATGTGCCCCTGCTCAAGAGTCCGCAAACAGCAACACAATAAGGTTGTTAATATTTCTAGCAGACATGGGCTGTAAAGTTAACAAGAAAAAAGTACAACTTTGTATGACTACGGTAGTATTTCTAGGACACTGCATTTCACAAGGTATTCGGCACCTCACCGCCGACAGACTAAAAATCATTAGAGATCTTGTTCCTCCCAAGAACTACAAAACATTAAGAGCATTTTTGGGAATAGTATCACATTGCAGACAATGGGTTATACATGCTAGTCAGCTTATGCAACCTCTATATGATTGTTTAAAAATCGAGCCTTTCCAGTTAACTGAATCAGCGCTCATAGCCTTTCAAGACCTCAAGAAAGGTCTCATGTCAGCCCCGGCCTTGGGAATCCCAGACTACGCCAAACCATTCCAATTAATGGCTGCGGAAATGTCTAATCATGCTACAGGAGTACTAACACAGAAGCATGAAAATAAACAAAGACCTGTCGCATACTATTCTGCTCAATTAGATAATGTTACCAAAGCTGCACCATCATGTGTCAGAGTAGTAGCAGCTGTCTCTCTTTTGGTAGAAAAAGCCTCAGAAATAGTACTAGACCATGCCCTAATAGTACAAACTACACATGATGTACATGGCATACTGAATCAGGTATTGCCAAAACACATTTCAATGGCTAGACATCTTAGATTACAATGCTCCTTACTAATGCCACCAAACCTCACTTTTCGCCGCATATTGTCTCTAAATTTAGCCACTCTGTTACCACTAGAGACAAAGGGGGGAGTGGAAGGAGGTCAGGAAGACGAAGATGAAAATTTTTTACAATACCACGAACAAGACAATATAATACATGATTGCTTACAGTGTATAGAACAAGAAACACAAGGGCTACCTAATGTACAGGACACCCCTCTTGACAATCCAGACCTACATATGTATATAGATGGTAGTAGGTATGCAGATGAAACTGGTAACTTTCACACAGGTTATGCCATTGTATCAGATTATGATGTTATTGAAGCTGAGCCAATGCAGGCCAGCTGTTCAGCCCAGGAAGCTGAACTATTAGCTCTAATAGGAGCATTACAGTTAGCAAAAGAAAAAAACGCTAATATTTTTACTGATTCTAGATATGCATATGGTATTGTACATGATTTTGGATGTATATGGAGAGCTAGAGGTTACATGACAGCTTCAGGTCAACCAGTAAAACATGGACAAATGATTAGACAAATCCTAGAATCAGCTGCCTCAACCAAACAAGTAGCAGTAATAAAAGTACCTGCACATGTAAGACTCGACACCGAGATAGCTAGGGGTAATGACCGAGCCGACAAGGCTGCTAAGCGAGCTGCAGTAAAACCTCTGACAACTGACCACACTATTAGTGCAGTATCAGAATTTGACTTAATTACACGGCTCAAAGAAGCCCACCAGCAGGTGAGTAGAGAAGAAAAAGAAGAGTGGCAGAAACAGGGGGCAGAAGAAAAAGAAGGACTATGGAGAAAAGGAGATGAGCTTTGTCTCCCCCGAGCGTGGTACCCTGTTGTGGTCAGTGAAGCCCACGGACCTACACATGTGTCTGCAAACGGTATGATACAGAGGGTCAAACAGAAGTGGTTAGCCCCAGGGTTCGGCCAGGTAGCTCGAGCAAAATGTGGTTCTTGTGAAATCTGTTTAGCCCACAATCCAGGACAGACTGTTAAGACCCCCCAGAAGCACTATGTAAGACCACTATATCCGTTCCAGAGACTTCAGATCGATTACATCCAGATGCCTAAGCATGGACACTATGAGTATGTACTGGTATGTGTGGACATGTTTTCGGGGTGGCCAGAGGCTTATCCAGTTCATACAGCCACGGCTAAAGTCACTGCAGTAAAAATAGCACATGAACTGGTACCCCGTTATGGTATCCCAGAAGTGATCGAGTCAGATAGAGGTACACATTTTACTGGAGAGATCTTTCAGAATGTAATGAAAATGTTGTGTATAAAAAGTGAACTACACACCCCTTACCACCCACAGAGTTCTGGTAAGGTTGAGAGAATGAATGGAACACTTAAGTTAAAAATACAGAAAGCCATGGCAGAAACACAGAAACCATGGACTGAGTGTCTCCCAATAGCATTGTATTCAGTCAGAAACACCCCCCAGGGAAAGAGCAAACTCACCCCCCATGAAATATTGTTTGGTAGAGTTGCCAATACAGGATTGTATTTCCCACAGACTTTAATGTTAGAAACTGAAAGCTTAACTGCTTATGTACAAAATTTATGTAAGCATGTGTCTAAAATACACTCTTTAGTGTTCTCTTCCATTCCAGATCCAGATTCCATCGAGGGAACGCACAAGCTGCAACCAGGAGACGAAGTTTACGTAAAAAGACATAACAGAAGAACGCTAGAACCCAGATTTGAGGGTCCATATCAGGTGTTATTGACAACTCCAACTGCAGTAAAATTGGAAGGAAAATCAGCATGGGTACATGCAAGCCATTGCAAAAAGAAATAGTGGTGATTGTACTTGTGTTAGCTATAACGATAGATCAGGGAGACCTGTGGGATAAACTAAGTTCCCCAAAACCTACAGATAATAAATTTATAAAACATCATGAGACATTGGTAAACGGGCTGCTCGATGGCGGACAGAAAATAGCAGACTGTTGGATTTGTACGCATTCTCCAATATCAGCCACGAGCATACCCTTCCTGGCCGTACCCATGACCCCTGAGGAAGTGTTTACATGGACTAATTGCTCAGACAAATTAGCAAATAACCAAACCGTTAATTCTAGATTGTGGAACACCACTGTTGCCATCCCAGTTGTGGGGTGGGTGGGATTTCCCTGGTGGCAAGGTAATATGACCGGAAAAATAAACAACTTACAATATTTAGCGTTTAAAGGAGGTGTATGGGTTCCTAGAAATAAGACGGGACTAACAGACTTAGGGTTAATTCCTACAGAAAATATACAACTCAGTTTTAGTAGCACAGTATCTTCTTCTCAACCTTTTAAACCTGATATAGTAGAAAAATACATACACAATAATGGTTGGAAATATTCACAATTATTCCCCGATGGAAACAATGATACATGTTCAAAGATACCAGGTAATATATTATGTAATGAGTAAAGTGCATATGACCCAGGTACACCGACTTGTGAAAATCCAGATGCAGGATACTGTAGTCCATTAGGTCAAAAACCCCCTTGGTGTATACTTCAGAATGTATCTAAATTTTTAGATTTGGTACATAGGTTGGTGCTCCAACACTCTGCAATATGGGATCTGCCTGAAGGAACCTTCTGGATTTGTGGAAATGGAGCATACAAATGGCTCCCAGTAGGAATAAAAGGTGCATGTACTCTAGGACGCTTAACACCGGCCACATTTATAGTTCAGAATCAGCAGGTAGATATGCAAGCAGTACCTAAACACACACTATACAAAAGAGCAGCCGACAACTCGCCTAGACCTTCAGGTAGGCCACATGTGGTCCAAATGGGAATTCCTAATAAAATATTCAGCACTTTCTTTGTGTATCCAATGTTGATGCAGATGTGGGATAAATTAGTTCAGGCCACCGACTATCTAGATGATCAGATATGGGATATTATGGATATACTTAATACTAGTATAGCTGTCCAAAATCAACTTATAATTGTTACTAATCAACATACTGTAGTGTTAGACTACCTAACTGCGGCCCAGGGAGGAATGTGTCAAATTATTGGTCCAACCTGTTGTCATTACATAGATCCAAACAGTACAATGAGTATGAGGTTCAAGCTGGCAGATATACAACGATTACGGGATGAATATGACAGACACAATGACCAAAATAAAGATAGCTGGTGGTCAGACACCTTCTCCTTTCTCAACCCAAAGAACTGGTTTAAGGGTATTGGAGGTTGGGTGGCTGGAATTCTGCAAGGTATATTACAGATTGTGCTAATTATAGTAGTCATATATGTAGTGTTTAAAATAGGATTAAAAATTATTTTAATATGCATAAATAAGCTTTGTAACACGGACTCAAGAATATGAAAGAAAAGAACTCCCGGACCAGGTCTTCTGCCAAAAGTCCATAAGGAAGAATCAAAGGGGGGACTGAGAGGATGATAGGAGTTATACTTCACCCAAGACTACGATGTAAGACACAGATGAAGTTATTCTTCCCTTATCTGGACATTTGGACTGACGCCCAGAAACTAGATTGTAACTTGTTTTAGCTGTCTCAGCAACCTTCTACTAATTATCACTTTTCTGTTTATGAAACTTTCTTATCAACATTCCACTGTTATGAATCATCACTTCACTGCTTGTGAAACAAAGGCATTTTACTGCGCATGTCTGACAAAAAAATATGATTATTAGTATAAATAAAGGGACAGCACCCATAGAGAGAGACGCGCTCAGGGGCTTCCCAGTACTTGATTATACACTACGTGTCTGTGTATTTCTTGTTACGGGGATACCCCGACTCCAACAAGGACCCTCCATGGCTGAATGATCCTAACACTGTGTATGTTATATAAAGTGTCTATATGTGTTTATACTCTATAGTATGAGTGTATATGTGAGTGGTGTGTGTATACCTGTGTGTACATGTGTGTCTATATACTTTATAGTATGTGTAAATGTGAGTGTTGTATGTATACCTGTGTATATTATAGGGTATGTGTACATATGAAGGTTTCGTATATACCTGTGTATGCTTGTGTGTACTACATAATGTGTCTAAGGCTATGTGCCCACGATGCAGAAATGCTCCGGATTTTTCCTGAGTGTTTCTGCATCTCCCTGGCAGAAAAAACGCATGCGGATTGTACATGCGGATTGGATTGTACATGCGTTTTTCTTGCTTGGGACATACAGATGTGAAGCGTTGTTCACATGCATTTCCGCATGCGGGTTGTCAAGCGCTTTCTAAGCGATTTTAGCATCACTTGGAAAGTGCTTGTCAACTTGGTCATGTGGCATCCCAGGGGTCTGGTTTCCACAGTGGTAGAAATACCATGTCTGAGAGCGAGCATGGGTTTTCCTGGTCAGGAGCACTGTAACATGCAACACCTCCTGCCCCAGTCCAGGGAGCTGAGGAACCTGCCCTTTATAAACTGGGTCTGGGGCGGGGTTAGTGAATCAGAGTCTAGTGAGAGTCAGAGCAGCAAGCAAGGAGCTCTGTAGGAGACAGGAGCTGAAGGCCAGGGACTTGAGCTAGCAGAGCTCGTCCTGGCCGAAGACGCAGAGAACCGGACACAGGAGTCCGAGGCTGTGAGGATTTCCACATCCAGCAGCAGAAACCACCTGGCAGGGGATTTCAGGTTCTCTGGCCATAGGAAGCCCGGAGGCTCAGTCACACGCAAGGTACCGGCACCGCCATCGAGGAGGGGAGGCTACCAAAAGCCCCAAGTCACCAGCCATACGGGTGAGCACCACACGGTGCACTCAGGGACGTGGGCTACTACACGACTACAGCAAGGTAGCCAGGAAGAGTGCAGTCAGACGGGAAGGCCTACACCTCCACCTGGCCAGGGGCACTCTTGTTCGCTCACAGACTGACCAGGCCTCTAATGTTAGCCAGTACTCCCGGCAGGGCCTTCTTCATTACCAACAGTAAAGACTCTGAACTGCACTGCACGGACTCTGAGTCATTTCTGCTGCGCCCATGCACCACAACCCTCATCATCTACACACGCTGCCCTGAGGCTATACTCCTCCCGTGGGGAGTTATACTACCCTCTGCTGCGCACCCAACATCAGCCTCAGCGGTCTGCCCCACAGCGGCGGTTCTCAGTGACCGCGATCCACGGGTGGCGTAGTCGGACATTTAAACATTGAAAACCAAATAAACAGATCCGCCACTGGTTTGACCACCCTGAGCCACGGGACCGGGTCGCCACCACGGAGACTACAACCCCCAGCATTACACAGAGACCCGGCTCCGGGTATTCCCCTACACACGGCCCAGGGGGCGCGTCAACTTTGGCGTAGTCGGCAGGATTTTGTGCCCGCAACCACCGGGTACTGCGTGCCTGAAGAAAGACTGTGATACTTACCGTGGTGAAGTTTCCCGCCATCGGCAGCCGTTTTCCCGCCATCCGCAGACATTTTCCCGCCTTTGGGCGCCATTTTCGTGACGCCGCACGGGAAGAAGAGGGGCGTGGACGCCAAAAAGCGCGCGAGAGCTGAAGCCCCGCCTTCCGTACTGACGCTGCGCAAGGTCCTGGAAGGAGCCCAGCAGACGCCGACGTCATCAGCACACGACGCAAGGTTCTCGACCCCGACGATCACCTGCAGAGCCGTGGCCTACGGAGAAAAAGCAACGGAAGGTAGGCCGCGGTTAACTAGGTGGGAGGAATACACCAGGAATGGAGGGAGCTGCCAGCGCGGCTGCTGCCGCAGTGATGCCGTTCACGATGCCGTATATCCCCGGAGCGGCATGGTTACCCCAATACTCAGGGGAGTCACATACCCTGAGCGACTTTAAGGAAATACTGAATAGCCTATTCAAAGTATACCCCCTGTCCGAGGAATAAAAGGTGAGCATCCTGATAGGCCAGTTAATCGGAGCAGCCCAAAGAGAAGTAAAGTCCTGGTCAGCCAGGGAAAAGGGGACTGTAAAGGAAATACTGGCCCGTCTAAAGGACACTTTTGATACCCGCACCTCAGCAGAGATCAAGCTAAAATTTTATGGGTGCAAACAGCGGGCACAAGACAGTATACAGGACTATGCTTTGAATTTGCAGGAGGCCTTGAGAGCCATTAAGCAGGCAGACCCTGACAGCGTGCGGAATGAGGATAAGCTGTTGACTGAACAGTTCATTCAGGGTCTGCTGTCCAGCGCCCACCGAACCCAGTTGCGTGTAATGGCCTTGCAGAACCCTGATTTAGACTTTGCGCAGTTTAAAGACAGCGCCATCCGGGTGCTCCAAGAACCGGCACCAGGTGGCGCTGTAACCCACAGGCGCCCCCCTATCACCAGGAGGCGGCGCCCTTGTCTGCAGAGCCTGTGGGAGCTGATGCACAGGCTTTGGACAAAGCCCTGGCTGCAGACCTGCACCATCAGGTCCAAGAGCTGACCAAAAGCGTTGCCGCGCTAACCAGAACTGTGCAGTCTTTACAGGTGTCCCCTCCAGGAAAGAGCCAGCTGGCTTCCAGTCCGGAGGATGCCCCTTTGCGCCGACAGAGGAGGGTCCCATCGTCCAGAGGAAGGCCCAGCGACCGCTACGACCAGGACGGACAATCTATCTGCCGCGGCTGCAACCAACCAGGACATATGACAAGGTACTGTCATTTAAACGGGCTCAACCTGGGGCTGAGGGCCGACCCCCAGGCATAAGACCATCAGGCCCATCGAGCTGGCGTGATAAGTGCATAGGGGGACGACCGGTCTTGCCTGTGGTGCTGGATGGCATTCCTATGAGTGCACTATTGGACACCGGGTCACAGGTAACCACCATCCCCTATGTGCTTTTTAAGCGGTACTGGAATGACTCAGATATTACCCGCTACCCAGATAACGATTTGAGCATCATAGCCAGCAATGGTCAGCCCGTGCCGCAGGTTTATCCGGGTGAGGGTCTGCGTTAATATCCGACGCAGGAACCCACATCCTCTCCTCAGGACCATGCCCCTTCCAATGAACCAGGTACTGAAGGGACCGGCGATTAAAACGTGAATCGATGACTTTCGATACCTGAAACTCCAAGTTACCATTGACCACCACAGGAGGAGGAGGTAAAGGTGACGGTATCACCGGCGCCACATACCTTTTAAGCAAAGATCTGTGGAACACGTTGTGAATTTTAAAAGTAGAGGGGAGGTCAAGACGAAATGCCACCTGATTAATTATAGAGCAGATCCTATACGGCCCGATGAACCTGGGACCCAGTTTCCAGGAGGGAACCTTAAGTTTAATATTCTTGGTAGTCAACCATACCCGATCGTTCACACTTAGGTCCGGACCAGACACTCTCTTCCTATCAGCCATACGTTTGTATCGGTTCCCCATAGTACTTAGATTATTCAGCACCCCTTTTGATATCGAAGCAAGTGATGACAAAAATCGTTTCTCCTCAGGAACCCCCGAAGAGCCCCCCCTACTGAAAGAACAAAACTGGCGGTGAAAACCATATGCCCCAAAAAACGGGGACTTACCAGTGGACTCACTCTGCCTATTATTAAGAGCAAACTCCGCCAGAGGTAAGAAAGAAGCACAGTCCTCCTCGTTCTCTGACACAAAACACCAGAGATATGTCTCCAAACTCTGGTTCAGACGTTCCGTCTGACCATTGGTCTGAGGATGAAAAGCCGAAGAAAACAATAAATGCATCCCCCGCCGTGTACAAAAAGCCCTCCAGAATTTGGACACAAACTGAGACCCCCGATCTGACACCACATCAGAGGGTACACCGTGAAGCCTTACAATCTCCCCAATGAACACCTGCGCAAGAGTTTTAGCATTAGGAAGAGCAGGAAGAGCGATAAAATGTGCCATCTTGCTGAACCTGTCCACTACAACGAGTATGACCGTTTTACCCGAAGATGGCGGGAGATCCGTAATAAAGTCCATAGACAGATGAGTCCAAGGACGCTCCGGGATCTTCAAAGGTAAGAGAGCCCCAGACGGACGGGTACATGGGGTCTTAGAGCGTGCACAAACCCCACAGGATGCAACAAAAGTTCCCACCTCCCTATGTAAATTAGGCCACCAAAACCGACGCAAAAGGAGATCCACAGTTGCTTTACTCCCTGGGTGTCCTGCCAAAGCTGAGTTATGGTGTGCCTCGATCACCTTTTGTCGCAACTGATCTGGAACAAACAGTCTCCCAGGAGGTCCAACAGGGGCGTCCCCCTGAGCCTCCAATACTTCCTCCTCAAGCTCAGAGCATACTGCCGACACCACCACCCCCTCCTGAAGGATAGGAACCGGGTCATCCGTATTACCGGCCCCAGGGAAACTACGAGATAAGGCATCCGCCTTTACATTTTTTGATCCAGGACGATATGTGACGACAAAATTAAACCTGGTAAAAAACAATGACCACCTAGCTTGTCTGGGATTCAGACGTTTTGCGGACTCCAGATATAGCAGGTTCTTGTGATCGGTGATGACGGTGACCGGATGGATTGCCCCCTCCAAAAAATGGCGCCACTCCTCAAAAGCTAACTTAATGGCCAAGAGTTCCCTATTGCCGACATCGTAATTCCTCTCAGCGGACGACAATTTTTTAGAGAAAAAAGCGCACGGACGCCATTCACCAGGAGACGAACCTTGTGATAATACTGCCCCTACCCCCACCTCAGAAGCGTCTACCTCTACAATGAATGGCTGTGACGCATCAGGTTGAATGAGTATGGGTGCCGAGGCAAAACATTTTTTCAAGGAGGAGAAAGCTTGACAAGCCTTGTCAGACCACCTAGAAAAATCCGTCCCTTTTTTTGTCATGTCTGTGAGAGGTTTAACCATGGACGAGAAATTACGAATGAATTTCCAGTAATAATTAGCAAACCCTAGAAAATGTTGTAGTGCCTTAAGATTCTCTGGCCGATCCCACTCAAGAACTGCCCGCACTTTCCCAGGGTCCATACGAAAACCAGACGCTGACACCAGGAAGCCTAGAAACTGGAGTTCCTGAACGGCGAACACACACTTTTCCCACTTGACGTACAGTTTATTATCCCGCAAGATCTGTAACACCTGCCTAACATGCTCCTGATGAGACACAAGATCAGGCGAGTAAATTAAGATGTCATCCAGATAATTAACAACAAACTGACCCACCAGGCAGTGAAAAATGTCATTAACAAAGTGTTGGAACACCGCCGGGGCATTAGTCAGACCAAATGGCATGACAAGGTTCTCATAATGTCCCTCCGGAGTGTTAAAAGCCGTCTTCCACTCATCCCCTTCCTTCATCCTAATCAGATTGTACGCCCCCCTGCGATCCAATTTAGAGAACCATTTGGCGCCCACGATCTGATTGAAGAGATCGGGGATAAGTGGGAGTGGATACGGATCTCGGACCGTAATCCGATTAAGTTCACGGAAATCCAGGCAAGGGCGTAGGCCTCCATCTTTCTTCTTCACAAAGAAGAACCCTGCGGCCACCGGGGAAGATGAAGGTCTAATATGCTCCTTAGCCAGACTCTCAGAAATATAATCCTTCATGGCCTGCCTCTCCGGACCAGACAAATTATACAACCTAGATTTAGGTAACTTGGCCCCAGGTAGCAGTTTTACCGAACAGTCACACACGCGATGAGGAGGTAGTTCCTGACACCCTCTTTCCGAGAACACATCCTCAAAGTCAGCCAGAAATGGGAGTAAGACCCTAGGAGCGACCGTACCGATGACCGTATTCATGCAGTTTTTTTTACTGAATTTACTCCATTGACTTATCTCTCTGGATTGCCAATTAATAACCAGGTTATGCTTAATTAACCAAGGAAGGCCCAACACAATAGGAGTGGGAAGACCCTCCAACACGTAACAAGACAACAGTTCTTTATGTATCGCCCCCACCTGAAGATTTATGTTATGCACCACTTGCGAAAAACTTCCCTGACCGAGAGGCCTGGCATCGATCGAGAATATGGAGATGGGTTTAGCCAACACACTCAATCGCATACCTTGAACCCGAGCAAACCGAGCATCCACCAGATTAGCCCCGGCCCCACTATCCAGAAGAACAGATAACCTCTCAGTTCTCGTACCCACCACCACCTCCGCCGGTACAAGAAACTGAGACGAACCTAGGGACGAAATACCTACTCCCAGATTGCCGTCCACCACACAACCTAGGATCAATAGTTTTCCGACGACTCTTTGCTCTGCAAAGGACGGGAAGGACACCCCCCAATAAAATGTCCCTTTCTCCCGCAGAAGAAACACCTTCCTGTCTTGTGGCGCACCGCCGGTCCCCTACCCCGAAAGGATGTCCCTCCTAACTGCATAGGCTCCTCTGGACTGACCAGGGGAACCTCCATACAAGGGACCCTTGTAGAAGGTGGAGTCATCACAGGGGGTGGAGTTATCCCACACCTCTCCCGAAGCCGTCTGTCAATGCGAATAGCAAGGCTTGCAGCGACGCGGGAGAGTCATACTGTGCCAACATATCCTTTAATTTGTCAGATAAACCTTGACAAAACTGGCTCCGAAGAGCCGGGTCATTCCACTGGGTGTCCGTGGCCCACCTACGGAACTTTGAACAGAATTCCTCCACTGGACGATCTCCCTGCTGGATCCTACGTAACTTAGATTCAGCAAGGGAGATCCGATCCGGGTCATCATATACGAGACCCAGAGCAGAGAAAAACCCATCCACTGACCGGAGAGCCGGAGAGCCTGGGGGAAGAGAGAACGCCCAAGATTGGGGGTCCCCTTGAAGGAGAGAGATGACAATTCCCACCCTTTGTTCTTCACTCCCCGATGACCGAGGCCGCAGCCAAAAGTACAACTTACATGCCTCCCGGAAAACAAAAAACTTGTCCCGCCCCCCCGTGAACCTGTCAGGGAGAGCTACTTTGGGTTCTGATCCGGCTTGCTCCAGGGGATGCAAAACCTTGGACTTAACGTCCGCCAGCTCCAAGGACAAACTCTGCAACTGCCGAGCTATATTGGCTATTGGATCCATGGTGGCTGGAGAGAATCTTTTAGTGTTTCGGTGAAAATGTCACGCTGTCTCGGCGTTCAGGAGGTCAGGAGCCTATGCTGACCCTACACTGAGGCCCTGCCTAATCCCTCTACCTGGAGGTACTGTTGATGGTACAGAGGTCCAGGCCGCCAGCGTAAACCTACCTCCTGAGAATCCCTGAACCTCAGTAATCTAGTCCTGAGAAGGACCCCGATCACAACAATTGGGGACAGGACCGTATTTGCCAAACACAATACAAGACGAACGAGACTGTACAAGGGGCAAACCAAAAACCACCTCGCATACAAAAACTTACACCACTACAACGGAGGGAACACCAACGGGTAAGGGGATAAAGAATAAAGCGAGGAAGGGAAAAAACCACACCGAGTACCCTTCACTCCCAACTCCACAATACCACGTACCGCTCTGATAGTCTGCATGAGAAGCTTTCACCGACAACTACCCTATCAGAACGGCAGGTATTTGAAGGAGTCCCAATACTGCAGAATTAACTACAGCTGGGCGAGGCTGGGCCTCGTCTAGCACAGAGAGAGAGAATTAACTCCCTCCCTGCCGAAAAACACCAAGCACCAAAAACTCAGCTGCGAGAAGTCAGGCTGTGTAATCGCGACGATCTTCGTGGCGACACACCCGTGACACCACCCCGATGGGTCTCAGTGAAGTCAACTGTATGCCGTTCGGACTCTACAATGCACCAGGAACCTTCCAGCGGTTGATGGAGTGCTTTCTGGGGCACAAGAATTTCTAGACGGTCCTGCTATACCTGGACGATATCATCGTGTATTCCAAAACATATGAGGACCATCTGAAGCACCTGGCAGTGTTTGACGCCCTGGCAGGCTACGGCCTAAAGGGGAAACCCTCCAAGTGTCATCTACTGAAACCAAAGGTACAGTACCTGGGACATGTGGTGAGTGCTGACGGAGTAGCTCCAGACCCTGATAAGATCACGGTGATTAAGGACTGGCCAAGACCCTCCAGCATAAAGGAAGTGCAGCAGTACCTCGGGTTGGTAGGCTACTACCGAAGATTCATCCCCGGGTTCACCAAAATGGCAGCCCCTATGCAAGATCTCCTGTTGGTTCAGTCAAAGACCAAGAATCAGAAGCCGGCCTTCAGGTGGGACAAGCTGGAAGAGGAGTCTTTCCGCCAGCTGAAGATGGCCCTCACAGGGGATGAGATCCTGGCTTACCCTGATTACGGCCAGCCTTCCATCCTCCACACGGACGCCAGTAACGTGGGGCTGGGAGCCATACTATCCCAGATCCAGCAGGGCAGAGAGCGGGTAATTGCTTACGCCAGCCGAAAACTACGGCCAACAGAGAGAAACCCTGAGAATTATAGCTCCTTCAAGCTAGAGTTCCTGGCAGTGGTGTGGGCAGTGACGGAACGTTTCAAACATTACCTTGCCTCTGCCAAGTTCACTGTGTACACAGACAACAACCCGTTGACGCACCTGGATACTGCAAGACTTGGTGCCCTGGAGCAAAGATGGATGGCCTGGCTGTCCAACTATGAATTTACCATCAAATACTGGGCGGGACGCACAAATGCCAATGCAGACACCCTGTCCAGGATGCCAAACTTGCCGGACGGAGGGGAAGATCCAGAAGAACTGGAAGAGATTGAACTCCCTGCATTCCACCGTCATGGGATTACCCAGTATTCCCACTGTGTAAGGGACAAGCACTCTGCCACGTTCAATCCCTTACCCCACTACAGCTGGGCAGAGACACAAGACAGTGACCCAGCCGTCCGCCTGGTAAAAGAGATGCTGACACAGGCAGATGCCCGCCTTGACCCAGACGCCCCGGAAGAGACCAAACAGCTGTGGAAGGAGAAGAGTAAACTGTTTCTCTACAAGGGGAAGCTGTGGCGGAGAATTGTCAACTCCCGGACACATGAGCTGACCTCGCAGGTAGTGGTCCCGAGACGGGACACGGCTATGGTCCTGGAGGCATACCACGACAGAGCAGGGCACTTTGGATGGAAGAAGTTGGAGTTCCTGTTGCGTGAACGGTTCTTCTGGGTAGGCATGAGAGGGGCCTTTGAGAGATGGTGCAGAGACTGCGGCCCGTGCAACCTGAGAAGAAAGGACTGTGCCAGCCAGAAGACTCCCCTGCAGCCCATCATCACCAAGCAGCCACTAGAACTGGTAGCCCTGGACCATGTGAAGCTGGCTCCAAGTAGGTTCGGGTACGTCTACGCCCTCACCATCGTAGACCACTACTCCCGGTTTCTGGTGGTGGTCCCTGTCTAAGACTTAACGGCTCAGACAGCAGCTAGAGCCTTCCAGCAGCACTTCTGCCGTCCACACGGGTAACCGAAGCAAGTGTTAACTGACCAAGGTCCAGCCTTCGAAGCTGAGGTCTTCCAGGAGTTCTGCAACCTGTATGGCTGCAAGAAGATAAGGACAACGCCCTATCACCCCCAAACCAACGGATTGTGCGAGAAGATGAACCAGGTGGTGATAGACTTGCTGAAAACGTTGCCCCTGGAAGAACTCAGTCTGTGGCCTGAAAAACTGCCTGATCTGGTGGACTTGTATAACCACATCCCAGTAAATTCCACCAACTGCACCCCGGCTTACCTAATGAGAGCAAGACCTAGTAAGCTGCCTATTGACCTGGATATGGGAGTCCTGACACCCGAGGACACCTCGCCAGAGGCCGACTGGGATACAGAACAGCAGCAGCAGTACCGGAAAGTGCAGGAGAGTGTTGAGAGAAGTCTGTCTCAAGCAAGAGAAAGGCAAGAGAGGACTTACAACCAGCATGCTCCCGCTGTTCCCCTGGCACCCGGAGAGCAGGTCTTGAAGAGGAAGAGGCGGCTCCATAAGTTGGATGACCAGTGGGAGAAAGACCCGTACACAGTACTGCCCTCAAGCCATGAAAATCCGAAAGAATGCATTATCAGTAAGGATGGAGGAGAGACCACAGCCACTGTCTCCTGAGACCACCAGAAGAAATGTCCCGAACAGCTGCAAAGCACTGATGAAGACCAAGATAGCCCTCAACCCGCAGAGGAAAGGGAAGAAATGGTCAGTACAGTACTCGGAGAATTTCCCCAGTCCTGGACACAAATTAACAATGCTATTGTGGTACCCGTCCTTACCTTTCTCCAGCCAGCCCCTCAAGGGCCTACAGAAGAGCAAGTAGTGTTGGAAGGGCAACCGGCCCCGGAGGCAGAAGATTCCATACCAGCAGCCCAGGAGAATCAACCCTCTGCTAGTAGTGAGCCTGCCGTGCCCGTGGTAAGCCAAAGAGTACGCAGAAAGCTGCCCAACCTACCCGTAACATCTCCAAACACCTGTAGTGCAGACACTAGCGATCCCTCTACACAAGAGGTGGAAACAGGGGACCCAGAAAGAACACCACCAGATAGTGTGTTACGTAGGTCCACCAGGAGCACTAGAGGTCAGATGCCCGCTCACTGGAGAATCTAAAAAGTGATATATACCTGTACATTGCAAATGTTGAAATGTTTAATGTTTGTTGCATGAATAATAATTATGTTTCTCAAGTTACCCGACAGGGTTTATGGACTGACAGGTTATGGACAATGAATAACCGGAACTGTACCTTGTAAATAGTTGCACCTGTTAAGTGCCCCTTTTGTCCAGACCACAGAACAAAAACCCGTGGAGGTGGCGGAAGACGTGGTCCAACTCCGGATCATCGATGCCCTGTAGCCACCCCAGGGCCTACGTGGAGGGTTTGGGATGGGACCCTCAAAGTGCATCTTGGGTGACATGGACACCTGGTTACGGAAGCGCCGTGACCTATAAAGACTAAACTTCTTGTATATATGTTGTGTTATTGCTTATACCCTGTTATGTTTTAATGAAAGTTATGTTTAGTCCTGGAGTACTAAAATTTTCTAGGGGGAAATGTGGCACCCCAGGGGTCTGGTTGCCACAGTGGTAGAAATACCATGTCTGAGAGCGAGCATGTGTTTTCCTTGTCAGGAGCACTGTAACATGCAACACCTCCTGCCCCAGTCCAGGGAGCTGAGGAACCGGCCCTTTATAAACTGGGTCTGGGGCGGGGTTAGTGAGTCAGAGTCTAGTGAGAGTCAAAGCAGCAAGCAAGGAGCTCTGTAGGAGACAGGAGCTGAAGGCCAGGGACTTGAGCTAGCAGAGCTTGTCCTGGCCGAAGACGCAGAGAACCGGACACAGGAGTCCGAGGCTGTGAGGATTTCCACATCCAGCAGCAGAAACCACCTGGCAGGGGATTTCAGGTCCTCTGGCCATAGGAAGCCCAGAGGCTCAGTCACACGCAAGGGACCGGCACCGCCATCGAGGAGCGGAGGCTACCAAAAGCCCCAAGTCACCAGCCATACGGGTGAGCACCACACGGTACACTCAGGGACGTGGGCTACTACACGACTACAGCAAGGTAGCCAGGAAGAGTGCAGTCAGACGGGAAGGCCTACACCTCCACCTGGCCAGGGGGACTCTTGTTCGCTCACAGACTGACCAGGCCTCTAATGTTAGCCAGTACTCCCGGCAGGGCCTTCTTCATTACCAACAGTAAAGACTCTGAACTGCACTGCACGGACTCTGAGTCATTTCTGCTGCGCCCATGCACCACAACCCTCATCATCTACACACGCTGCCCTGAGGCTATACTCCTCCCGTGGGGAGTTATACTACCCTCTGCTGCGCACCCAACATCAGCCTCAGCGGTCTGCCCCGCAGCGGCGGTTCTCAGTGACCGCGATCCACGGGTGGCGTAGTCGGACATTTAAACATTGAAAACCAAATAAACAGATCCGCCACTGGTTTGACCACCCTGAGCCACGGGACTGGGTCGCCACCACGGAGACTACAACCCCCAGCATTACACAGAGACCCGGCTCCAGGTATTTCCCCACACACGGCCCAGGGGGCGCGTCAGTCACACTATATAAATCCATGCAAACGGCATGGATTTATATACTGTGACCTTAAAGAATGGTAAAAAATAAATCTATACTTACCTTCTGATGGCCCGCACTGTCTTGCTTCGCTCTGTCCTGGCTGCCGGCAGATAGTGGTACACTGTAGGACCTGCTGTCACATGACTATGACGTCAGCGCAGGTCCTTCAGTCCACAGCGATCTGCCGGCATGGGAGGACGAGCACAGCGGGGGCCATCAGAACGTAAATATAACATTTATTTTTTATTTTATTCTTTTTTTCACAGGTTCTATGGTACCTGGGTCTGGAGGAGAGTCTCCTGTCCTCCACACCCGGGTATCAACTGCACATTGAAACGCGTGGAATGCGCTTCTACATATGCAGTGATGCGTAATCCATGCGTTTCAATGCAAGTCAATGGTGGCAAAAATGCAGCACTTCCGCAAATTAATTGGTAGTGCTGCGTTTTTTTCTGCAATGATAATCCGCAGCGGAAATTTCCACAGCATGTGCACAGCACATGTGGATTATCATTGGGGACCATGGCAGGCCTTCTACCATGCGTTTTTTAAGCGTTTCTGCAGCGTTTTTTGCTGCTGCGGAAACGCTTGAAAAAACGCATCGTGGGCACACAGCCAATATGTATGAAATAGAAGGAAAGGAGTCCAGCTTCTGGTGAAATCCATAAAAATCTTCTTTTTTCCATAATATTAAAATTCCATATACAAAAAGTGGGGAGCAAGGAAACACATGGCGACACGTTTTGACTGCAAGCAGCATTCTTACTCAAAGCCTAATGGGAAAATTCCAATGATCTCTCTATCTCTATATATAGAAAAAATAGTAGAGACAGCACTCCAAAAATAGATGATTTATTTGCTCAGCAAGAGCTGTGGCAACGTTTCGGCTGAATACTGCCTTTTCGAGCCTTATTCAGCCGAAACGTTGGCACAGCTCTTGCTGAGCAAATAAATCATCTATTTTTGGAGTGCTGTCTCTACTATTTTTTCTATATGCAAGAAGGTTTGGTACTTACCTGGAGGACGGGCACCCAGCTATTCACATTATTGTTTGCTTGTGCTGCTTTCATCTCTTTTTTTTCTTATATATACACACACACACACACACACATCTCACTAAATTAGAATATCATTAAAAAGTTAATTTATTTCAGTTCTTCAATCCAAGAAGTGAAACTCATATTATATAGAGTCATTACAAACAGAGTGATCTATTTCAAGTGTTTATTTCTGTTAATGTTGATGATTATGGCTTACAGCCAATGAAAACACAAGAGTCATTATCTCAGTAAATTTAAATAATTAACAAAAAACACATGCAAAGGCTTCCTAAGCATTTTAAAAGGTCCCTTAGTCTGTTTCAGTAGGCTCCACAATCATGTGGAAGACTGCTGATTTGACAGATGTCCAGAAGGCAGTCTTTGACACACTCCACAAGGTCCCAGAGTCTGGAGGAAGAGTGGAGAGGCCACAATCCAAGCTGCTGGAGGTCTAGTGTAAAGTTTCCACAATCAGTGAAGGTTTGAGGAGCCATGTCATCTGCTGGTGTAGGTCCACTGTGTTTTATCAAGACCAAAGGCAGCATAGCCGTCTACCAGGAAATTTTAGAGTACTTCATGCTTAACTCTGCCGACAAGCTTTTTGGAGATGGAAATTTCATTCTCCAGCAGGACTTGGCACCTGTCCACACTGCCAAAAGTACCAATACCTGATTTTAAAACAGTATCACTGTGCTTGATTGGCCAGTAAACTCGCCTGACCTTAAACCCATAGAGAATCTATGGGGTATTGTCAAGAGGAAGATGAGAGACACCAGACCTAACAATGCAGACGAGCCGAAGGCTGCTGTCACACAAGGTGTGGGAAAGACTTAGTGCAACACAAAGGGAAGAAGGAAAGGAAGCCCAGACTCACGGGAAAGGGGGAAGTGGAAACCTCCTGGCTGATAGAATATCACCCTGTCTCCCCTAACATCCCTATAATGGCTCTTCACCAATCGCCGCACGAGTTCCTCGCCCTATCTTTCCCTGGCATTTGGCTAAGGCTAGGGAAGGGAGGAGATGAGCACTGGTCGATCCCCACTCAAAACTAAAGACAAGGGAGGACAAACGGGGAAATTGCTTAGTTCTAGATGACTCCAGACAAATGCACACATGTCCTCAGCACCAGAGATGAAGAAGTACTGCTCTTGCTAAAGCCTTCAGAGGGAGTAATGAATATCGCCGGCACTTCCCTCTGGAACACAACAGGTATTTATACACCCAGGCCAGGGTGTTAATTAGCCAGAGGAAGGTAGCCGCTGGGTCCTAGAGACAGCCTCTAAGAAGGTTTCTGCAATGCCAAAGATAGAGATCTCCTGCAACACACTGCAGGTCAAATGTCTGTCACTTCTGACACACTCGTGACTTCCCCCCCCCCCTCTATGAGTGGCCTCCGGACACTCAGAACCGGGTTTTTCAGGATAAGAGGTGTGAAATGAACGAACCAACCTGGGAGCGTTCACCTCTGATGCTGAAACCCACATCCTCTCCTCTGGACCATAGCCTTTCCAGTGCACCAAGTATTGTAGAGAACGACATTGGAAATGAGAATCTACAATCCTCAAAATCTGGAACTCCAGATTAACGTCAAACATTATTGGGGGCGGTGGTAGAGGTGAGGGCTCAAGAGGTTCAACATACTTCTTCAGAAAGGACCTATGGAACATGTTGTGGAACTTAAGGGCCTGAGGAATTTCAAGACAAAATGCTGCTGGGTTAATGATGGCAGTTATTTTATAGGGACCAATAAACCTAGGTCCCAGCTTCCAAGAAGGAACATTCAATCTTATATTCCTGGTAGACACCCACACAAAGTCATTCACATTCAGGTCCGGACCTGGCAAGCGTTTTCTGTCAGCTGTAAGAGGGTGACCAGGATGGTCATGCACCTTTTCCATCTGTATGCACATAATGTTATACCCTGTTTAATGTATGAGTATGTGTTATGACCGACTGTCTGATGTGTCAGTTACAGGGTCAGTATAGGATAGGTGTAGATAGGGTGTTAAATTAGGAATGGGATAGTGTAGCTTTGGGCACTATAGGATAGGAACTACTTAGTTATCAGATAGGAAAGAGTTAAGGGGTTCAGGAGCTGCTCCAGTGTGGGAGGAGCAGGTTCAGTGAAGAACTGAGAC
This sequence comes from Phyllobates terribilis, assembly GCF_046119375.1. Taxonomy (NCBI): domain Eukaryota; kingdom Metazoa; phylum Chordata; class Amphibia; order Anura; family Dendrobatidae; genus Phyllobates; species Phyllobates terribilis. Next base: position 2,516,089 of record NW_027362825.1, read on the forward strand.
ACTTCTTGATTGCAGGCAGTTCTAGTAAGAGAGATGTGACAGCATAGCAGTTGGTTGTCCGGGGTGCACGGTCTGTCCAACAGCAAAGAAGCCTCAGTCAGAAACTCTGAAGCAGATATTTCCTCAAAGTTTGGGGCCTATAGTCCACAGAAGCCACAGAGAAGTGTGTGTTTCGAAATCTTCCCAGAAGGGTAAGTCAGACGGGAAATAGTACAAAGACAGTACGGGATTCTTAGAACTGCGAGTGTCTCATAGGCTAAGAAGGTCGACTATGGAAGGGACAGCTCAGGACAAACGGACAGTGAACATCATTACGTGCGGTGCATCGGACGGTAACCCTGGAAAAGTATGTGATCAATGCTGCATGCTGTATGAAGTTGATTTCAAGTGTTCAAGTAAAGTTCTTTTTTATAAAGTGGAATGGAAGTCCCTAAATGTGTTGTGAGGCAGTTCCTGAGGTGGAAGAACCGAAGACAGCAGAGATCTGCGACCAAAACGTGAGAGTGTTCTGCACCACACGAACAGCACAGGAGAATTGGGACATTTGTCTTTGTCAGGGAGCCAGGGTGTAGGCACACACCAGCCCCTCGCCACAACTACCACCCTGAGCCCCTCAGACAGCCATAGGTTTATACCTGTCTCCCATGATCTTTAAATTACTCAGAACACCCTGCCATACCAAAGAGAGCGACGACGCAAACCGTTCCTCCTCAGGAACTCCTGAAGCTCCTTCCCCACTAAATGTACCAAACTATGGGTGATAACTGTATGCACCGAAGAACGGTGACCTGCCAGTGGATTCTTGACGATGATTATTAATGGCAAATTCTGCCAGCGGTAAGTAGGATGCCCAATCCTCCTTATTTTCGGAGACGAAACACCTAAGTTAGGTCTCCAGATTCTGATTGACAGGCTTGGTCTGTCCTTTCGACTGAGGGTTGAAGGCAGAGGAAAAGGGACAGCTGTACCCCCAGTTGAGAACAGAATTCTTTCCAGAGCTTGGAAACAAACTGGGTCCCCTGATCTGACACCACATTGGAGGGAACCTTGTGAAGCTTCACAATCTCATTTAAAAAGACCTGAGCAAGAGTCTTGGCATTTGGAAGTGAAGGTAATGCGACAAAATGAACCATTTTACTGAACCTATCTACAATCACCAAAACCACCGTTTTGCCTGCAGAAACCTGTAGGTTACTAACAAAATCCACATGTGTCCATGGCCTAGTAGGGATAGGTAACGGGTATGCGAAACCTTAGAACGCGCACAAATACTACAAGCAGCTATGTGTTCAATCACATCCTGATGCAACCCCGGCCACCAAAAATGACGAGAAAGGAGGTCCGCGGTTGCCTTACCACCTGGATTCCCAGCAAGCACAGAGTTATGATGTTCCTTAATTACTTTGCGGCACAGATCAGATGGTATAAATAACCTTCCTGAAGGGCAGGAGGCAGGAGCGTCCCCCTGAGCCTCCAACACCTCACCTTCCAGTTCAGGATACAGTGCCGAAATGACTACCCCTTTCTGTAATATCGGGGCACCACCACCAGGGAAGCTCCGGGACAAAGCATCAGCCTTGACATTTTTGACCCCTGGACGAAAAGTGACAGCAATATTTAACCTAGTAAAAAACAGGGACCATCTGGCTTGCCTAGGGTTGAGACGTTTAGCTGACTGGAGATATGACAGGTTCTTATGGTCAGTAATAACAGTAATAGGATGGACAGCCCCCTCCAACCAATGTCGCTATTCCTTGAACGCCAATTTGATCGCCAAAAGTTCCCTATTACCCACGTCAAAATTTCTCAATTGCACATTGCATCACTAACAACGCTATGGGGGCAGTCTAGAAGGCAGCTAGGATGTGACAGGTTCCTTTTAAACCATCTGGGTGCCTGGTTCCCAAATGAAAAATCCAAAAGGCTTCCCTTGTCAATAGGAGTCTTCTAATGGATTAAAGAAGATTTTTATGAATTTCACCAGAAGATGGACCCCTTTGTTTCTCTTTCGTTCTAATTCAGCCTGTGAGGGCGTTGTCCATACATGCTGGATACCATCAGACGATGAGCTGGCTATTTCTATATGTGTATATGTATACCTTATAGTGTGTGTACAGGGCTGGTTTGGTTGGTTTTAGACAAATTGGGACCCTGGGCAAAATTCAAAGTGGGGCCTCCAATCCTGAAATATTCTCCAACAACAGGGCAGGCATCTCACTTGTCATTCATGTACAATCCATGTTTTTACAGCAGCAGCTATTAATCATTTACAGGACCATTTACAGTTTGCTATGTTACAGAACTGTAATATATCTGTAAAAATCGGTTGCTGTACTGTGTCTCTGAATGACATCCGATTTTTTTTCACCCGTAGCCTTGAATGGGCGAGGCTCATCCGATTTAAAGTAGAAACTAGTGCATGCTCAGTCAGTAGAAAAAAAATCCCTCATCTGCAATGCCCCATTGAATAACAATGGATCGAGTCCCCCCCCCTCAGGATTTTGTGCTTTGCATGTCTTTTTGGAAAATAGAGCAGGTCATGTCACTTTTTTCACCCACTGGAAGTAATGGGTGGTGAAAAAAAACGCTGGCAAAACACTCCAAAAATGTAGGTGTCAAGTTTTCAGCATTTTTTGTGCATAAACCAGAATGAGATATTTTTTTTTTTCACTGAACTTAATGTACATGCATAACAGACAAAGTGACAATGAAAAAAACACTGAAAAAACACACCAAAAACGCACCTAAAAAAAGCAAAAAATCAAGAAAACAGCAGCAAAAATCCTGAGCAATCTCCTGGCAAGAGATCAGGTTTTGCTGCAGAAAATGAATGCAGAAAAAAATATGATGTGTGAACATAGCCTTACAGTCAAAGAACAGAAAACATTAGCACAATGCTGTCTTTTTGTACATCAAAAAGCGATTTAAAAAAGTAATGTCCCCCCGAACTACTGCTAATTCCCCTCTGGCTTCAGTGCTGATGCTCCAGGGTCCTTGCTGGTCATTCTTCACAATGACTCCCTGGCGCCTGCGCAATAGAACCCTGCCGGCAGCGGTCAGGTGTCCATACTCAGTCCTCAGCCGCCACTATTTCTCCCGGTATAGTCTCCGCCTTCCACAAGCAAGGGTCCCTGAACATTACTGCTGGTACATTTCTGTGGGAATCTGCTTGCCTCCTACCAGCCTGTAATATTTCCAGTGACCTAAGGTACAATGCCATGTTATTAGCACTGCCCCCAGTACCAGAAGCGAAGCCATCCCCAATTTCCTTCTCAGGAATTCTATTTGGTAGACTGAGTGGCTGCCCAAATACATTAGTTTCTCACAAAGGAGCTGAAGATAGAGTGGCTGTAGATGCAAAATTTCTCCAGCCTGTTAGATGTCAGAGGGCGAACAGCAGCACATTGGGTCAGTGGTTAGCACTGAAGCCTTGCAGTGTTGGGATCTTGGGTTCAAATCCCAGCAAGGACAACATCTGCATGGATTTTGTATGTTCTCCCTGTATTTGCGTGGGTTTCCATCTCAGTGAAAAAGGAGCCATAGAGTGTCTGGGAACCTTCCCACACACACTTTTCTTAGCCATGACTGCTTCTCGGCAGGGTTGGACAGTCCCACCAGAGAATCCTCGGGTGGGCCCTGATTTCTCCATCAGGAGATTTCATGATAGCGCAAAGTTTGCAGCAGCTATGGGGCTCTTGAGCGGGGAGAAAGGTTAGCTCTCAGAATCAAATCCTCTGGTGGGCCTAATGTTTTTAAGTTTGAAACTGCTTCTCAATGGGAGTTGTATTTCACCACAGCCATATTCTTTAGCTCGGTGAAAGGACTGGCATAGAGGGAAACTGTATCTACTCCGGCTGTCATTTCTCTGTCACAGGTTCTGCCGATTGTCACACACGACCATGCCTGGCTGTATGTTCAGCCTGGGGAGTGCTGCAGTGCTTTCAACTTGTGACTGATGTGGTCATTTCGGAGATGGAGGCCGAACTGGAGGAGGAGGTGCAGGAGCTCAACAATGTGATTACATTGAGATTACATTGGAGACTATGGTTTTTATACTAAAGAAAGGTCCTACTGTGGTTTTTTTTTTTTTACATTGTTTTTTTTAAGACAAATGCATTCACCGGCAAATGTGATTTTAAAATTTTACAACCTTATCTGGACATGTGATGTGTGACACATCGTCAGACACATCCTGTTTCATTAATATTGGAGGGACTCTGAAAGTCACAAAACCTATTTTTATAGGGCCATCAGGCGGCCCTCGCTATGGTTAGAGAGCCATCAGCTGGCTATGCTTTGTTGTTCCAATTATTAACGAGTGGGTCTGCTATACTGTTATTACATATGCAGTGACTGCAAGGGCTGCCAAAAATTTGGACACAACCCAATACCTCTAAAGAGACATAGAGTAGGGTCTCAGTAAAAAAAAAGAATTTCCCATTATAAAGGAGCGGGTCTCCTATAGTGGTAATGCCCATGCTGTGACTGCAAGGGCTGCCAAAATTTGGGAAAAAACCCACTAACAATTTAAAGACACATAGAGCAGGGCCACAGTAACAACTACGACATGTTCCCATTAGAAAGGAGATGGTCTGCTATTCAGTTATAGGGTATGCAGTGAGTCTAACGGCTGACAAAATTTAGGAAAACCCCCACTAACAATTTATAGACACAAAGCAGGGCCCCAGTAACAACATATTTGTATTAGAAAAGAGAGGGTCTCCCATAGTATTTGCCTATGCAGTGAAGCAACGGCTACCAAAAATTTGGGGGAACTCCAATGCCCTTGGCAAGAGATGTAGAGGTCAGAGAGCCTCCCAAAAACAATGTTTCCATTATAAGGAAGCGGGTCTTCCATAGTGTTTGCCTATGCTGTGAAGCAACGGCTGCCAAAAATTTGGGGGAACTCCAATGCCCCTGGCAAAAGACATAGATATGTTGCTATGGTACATATGGTGGTGATATGGAGAAGGATGTGAAGGATGAGGATGCAGAGAAGGAGGAGGACAAGAGCAAATAGACAAAATCAGGGGCGTATACCCATGTCTGGTGTGAAAACAGAGGTGCATGGGAATAGAGTTAGCCCTCCCCAAAAAAAAGACACTGTATTTGAGTTTATGTTACGCTGCTATCATTCGGTGGTGTTGAGACATCTGGCACAATCCAGCCCTTGTTCATTTTTATAAGAGTCAGCCTGTCAGCATTTTCAGTTGACAGGCAGATGAACCTTTTGGTTATAATTCCACCGGCAGCACTAAAAACCCGCTCTGACAAAACGCTAGCGGCAGGGCAGGATCTCCAAGGCATAGAGAGCCAGTTCATGTCACATGTCCAGCTTGGATACCCAATAATTATAAGGCACAGAGGAATCACGGAGGACATTGGTATGGTCAGCAAGGTACTTCCTCACTATCTTCCAAAACTTTACACTCCTTGTGAGAGTACCCTGCGCCTCAGGGCCTGTGCGATGGGAGGGTCTGAGAAAACTGTCCCAGAACTTTGACAGTGTTCCTCTGCCTTTGCTGGATTGCATTTGTGGCTCTCTCGCCTGTACTCCTTGGCTGTCCAACGAACTTTGACCTCTGCCGCCAGTGTTTTCAGATGGGAATTTTTTCAATAATTCTGCAACAAGGGCCTTCTCGTACTGCCCCATTTTATTTGGCCTGTCCTGCAAAGGAATAAGAGACAGAAAGTTCTCCCTGTAGCATGGGTCTAGAAATGTCACCAACCAGTAATGACTGTCACTCAAAATTTGGACAACGCGAGGGTTATGGGAAAGGCAGCGTTTCACCGAAATTGGATATTTCGCCTCCAGCTGTTTGCCCCCAGCAATTCGCCCCCGAGTACATTTCGCCCCCGCACATTTCGTCCCCAGCAATTGGCCCCCAGGATGGTTTGCCCCTGCACATTTCACCCCCGCATATATCGCCCCCAGTTCGCCCCGGTCCAGGGGCGAAACGTGCGGGGGCGAAATGCGCGGGGGAGAATCTTCCTGGAGGCGAATTGATAGGAGCGAAATGTGCAAGGGCGAACTGATGGGGGCGAACTGCTGGGGGCAAATTGCTGGGGGCGAACTGCTGGGGGCGAAACTTCCTATAACCATGTAACATAAACTCAGCCATGCGTGCCAGACTGCTAACAGGCAAGACTTCCATGTCCTCACCAAGAGGATGACTGACCATGCTCTCCTCCTCCTCCTCTCTGTCCTCTGGCCATCCACGCTGAACAGACGGTATGACAGCTGTGCAGGTAGTACCTTCTATAGTGCATGAAACTAGCTCCTGTCCATCCTCCTCCTCCTCCTCATTGTCACCCAATCCACGTTGGGATGAGATGAGGCTGGACTGAGCGGGAAAACCTACCGACCAGTCAGTGGGCAGAAGTGGTGACTCCGTTTCTGGTTGGCGACGCCCAAAAGGCCTACTTCAACCTAAGTCGAGAGGACACCCAGGACTACCAGAGGCTCAAAGGTGAGATCTTTGCCCGGCTGGGGGTCAATACATATGTGAGGGCTCAGCGTGTGTTTTCATGGGCCTATGTGGAGACCCGACCCGACCGGTCTCAGGCGTATGACCTCCTGCAGCTGGTAAAGAGGTGGCTCCAGCCTGAGACTTTGTCTCCAGCCCAGATGGTGGAGAGGGTGGTGGTTGACCGGCTGGTGAGGACTCTGCCAGCCGCTATCCAACGTTGGGTGGGGCAAGGGGACCCCGGCACACTCGACCAGGTGGTCAGCCTGATCGAGCGCTACTTGGCCACTCAGGACTTTATCCGGGACTCTGCCCCCTCGCAGCTGTCACGCCGATCCCTGCCAACCGAGGGGTCAGGAAAGGGGTCGCGTCCCTCTGCTGAAGGGGAACCTCGGAGTGAGAGAGGCAGGAGACCGATTCTCTCCCAAACTGTCATAAGACCTAACAGTACCTCCACCCTTAGGTGGTGGCGGTGTCAGGGGCCGGCACATGTGGTTGCTAATTGTCCCCTGACTACGGAACCCATGGACTGCGGATATAGCCGCCGGGTCTCAATGTATGCCCAGACCGTCTGCACAGTGAGCGCCGACCCCCGGGACAGTGAACTCTAACTATGCCAGGTACTGGTTAATGGGTACCCCACAGAGGCCCTCCTGGACTCAGGGAGCCTCGTGACTCTGGTACATGGGTCGCTGGTGGCAGGAAACAACCCCAGTGGACAGCCGCATGGTAGTCAACGGTGAGTTGCTCTATAGGATAGATAAGATCAGGGACGAGGTCGCGGTACAGTTGGTGGTACCCCAGTCGTACCATCGGGTGGTTCTAGATTTGGCACACACACACCTGCTGGGTGGACACTTAGGGGTAAAAAAGATGCAAGAACGTATCTTGCAGCGGTTCTTTTGGCCTGGGGTTTACGCGGAGGTCAAAAGGTACTGCGAATCCTGCCCCGAATGTCAGTTGACTACACCCACTGCAAGTTTCCGTAGCTCATTGATACCCCTGCCAGTGATAGAGGTATCTTTTGAACGGATTGCAATGGACTTGGTACGGCCCATTGTAAAATCTGCCCGTGGCCACCAACATATACTGGTGGTCGTCGACTAATCCACCCGATACCCGGAGGCTATACCACTACGCCACACCTCGGCAAAACTGATTGCACGGGAGCTGTTTGCCAGGTTCTGTCACCTTGGACTACCTAAGGAGATCTTGACGGATCAGGGGACCCCTTTTATGTCCAAAGTGACAAGGGAACTGTGCAAATTGCTAAAAATTAAACAATTGCGCATCTCGGTGTACCACCCTCAAACCGACGGGCTAGTAGAATGGTTCAATAAAACTTTCAAGTCCATGTTAAAAAAGGTGGTTTCTAAGGACGGAAGGGATTGGGACATGTTGCTACCCTATTTGATGTTCGCCGTCAATGAGGTACCCCAGGCTTCCATAGGGTTCTCTCCCTTTGAGTTATTGCACGGCAGACACCCTAGGGGTCTGTTGGACATAGCCAAAGAGACATGGGAACAAGAGCCGACTCCACATACAGTAGGAGTATAATTGAACACGTGGCTAGTATGCAGGACCGGATTGCGGCGGTCATGCCCATCGTGAAAGAACATCTGTTAGATGCCCAAGCAGCACAGAGGCGCACATATAATAAAAGAGCCAGAGTCAGGTCTTTTAACAAGGGCGATCGGGTGTTATTACTGGTACCCACAGCTGAGAGTAAGCTCATGGCCTAGTGGCAAGGGCCATATGATGTTCGAGAAAAAGTGGGGGAGGTAAATTACCCGGTGTATCAGCCCGGAAGGAGGAAACCTGAGCAGCTTTACCATGTAAACCTGCTAAAGCCTTGGAAAGATCGAGAGTGTTTAGTTACAGACATCACCCCAGGCATATCGCCAGAGAGTTCTCTACCTTCAGCCAGGGAAGCTTCCGAGGGGGAGGTCAGGATAAGTGATGCCCTCACTAAACAGCTGCGACGGGAGGCTCGCACACTGGTGCAGCACATTACCGACGTGTTCTCAGAGCTACTGGGTAGGACTACGGTTATCTAACATGACATTGTCACCAAACCTGGGGTAAGGGTGCGAATAAGACCGTACCGGGTACCCGAAGCCTGGAGGCAAGCCATCATGGCTGAAGTAAAACAAATGCTTCAGTTAGGCGTCATAGAGGAATCATGGAGTGAGTGGGCTATCCCCATCGTACTGATTCCAAAACCAAACGGATCGTTATGCTACTGTAACGATTTCTGGAAATTGAATGAAGTGTCGAAGTTTGACCTCTATCCAATGCCCAGGGTGGACGAGCTGATTGAGAGACTGGGGCAGGCCCAGTACTTTACCACGCTCGATCTCACCAAGGGTTACTGGCAGGTACCTCTCACAGATTCGGCGAAGGAAAAGACCTCCTTCGTAACTTCGGAGGGTCTATACCACTATGTGGTCTTACCTTTTGGGCTACATGGGTCCCAGGCTACATTCCAGAAGTTGATGGACATAGTGCTCAAGCCTCATCAGGAGTACGCATCCGCCTATCTAGATGATATTATCATCTTTAGCACCGACTGGCATACGCACCTATCACAGGTACAAGCGGTGCTGGATTCTCTCAGAGCCGCGGGGTTAACGGCAAACCCAAAAAAATGTGCGATAGGGCTAGAGGAAGCCCCATATTTAGGGTATGTGATAGGCCGAGGAGCTATCAAGCCCCTAATCAATAAAGTTGGGCCATAAAAAACTGGCCTAAACCGTCAAGTACAAAACAGATGAGGGCGTTCCTTGGCATCCTTGGGTATTACCGCCGGTTTATACCTAATTTTGTTGGGCGAACGGCGGCCCTGACCGAACTCTTGAAAGGAAAAAAATCGGTAATGGTTCGGTGGAACCCTCAGGCAGAAGTAGCTTTTCAGGCCATGAAGTTGGCCCTGTGTGGACAGTCGGTCCTTATCAGCCCCAACTTCAAGGAAACCTTCATTGTACAGACAGATGCCTCGGAGGTAGGCCTAGGGGCGGTATTGTCAGAAAAAGTGAATGGTGAGGAGCACCCGGTCACCTACTTGAGTAGAAAACTTGTCCCGGCAGAGAAAAACTATAGCGTGGTAGAGAAGGAGTGTTTGGCTATTAAGTGGGCCTTGGAATTGCTACGTTATTATTTACTCGGGCGTCAGTTCCGCTTGGTGACGGACCACTCACCCTTGGTATGGATGAGGAATGCCAAGGAGAGGAATGCTCGAGTCACCAGGTGGTTACTGTCACTGCAAAATTTCAGTTTCTCTGTAGAACATCGCCCTGGGAAGTTACAAGCAAACGCGGATGCCCTGTCCCAGGCACCCTGTATGGTGGCAAATGTTCAACCCCACAAGTTTGAACAGAGGGAGGGGATATGTGAGGCAGTGACCGGGATCGTATACGAGGGATGTTATATATCCCCCAGAATGTGTACAGAGACATATTAAATCCATTGGAGTGCATTGCAGTCACAAACTTACCTGCGGCTGCAATGCAGGAATGAAGGTGAGCAATGACCTGGTCAGACTACCTGGCTAAGGCAGATTAAATAAAACCCGGCAGGGCCTTCATTTCTTGGAGGAGGTCACAGGAGGCTGTGGGGCGGCCTCCTCCCTCCAACCCGGGTTTTCCAGTGGCTCTTGCCACAGGTCCTTTAAAACCCCTGCACTAAGGATTAGTGTGGTTCTATGTTGGAACCTGCTAGGAGCACAGCAGGGAAGCTCAGCAGGATTGAGGGTGGCTGAACCCACGCCTGGGAAGCCTCTGCACCTGTCAGGCTCTGAGCGGCCCGGCGAGGCCGTTGCCCACTTCAAACGTTATTTAAAGACTTGTGTTAACCCAGCTGCGAACCGGAGGACTGTCCTGTTTACCCGTGAGTTGCTGAGTAAAGCTGTTTATGTTGGACTTGCTTGGGTCACTGCCTCAGTTACTGCACGGTGGGAACACCGCCGCCTTACAATATATATATATGGTACAGACCAAAAGTTTGGAAACACCAACTCATTTAAATATTTTTCTGTATTTTCATGACTATGAAAATTGTACATTCACACTGAAGGCATCAAAACTATGAATTAACACATGTGGAATTATATACTTAACAAAAAAGTGTGAAACAACTGAAAATGTGTCTTACATTCTAGGTTCTTCAAAGTAGCCACCTTTTGCTTTGAGGACTGCTTTGCACACTCTTGGCATTCTCTTGATGAGCTTCAAGAGGTAGTCACCGGTAGTCACCGGAAATGGTCTTCCAACAATCTTGAAGGAGTTCCCAGAGATGCTTAGCACTTGTTGGCCCTTTTGCCTTCACTCTGCGGTCCAGCTCACCCCAAACCATCTCGATTAGGTTCAGGTCTGGTGACTGTGGAGGCCAGGTCATCTGGCGTAGCACCCCATCACTCTCCTCCTTGGTCAAATAGCCCTTACACAGCCTGGAGGTGTGTTTGGGGTCATTGTCCTGTTAAAAAATAAATGATAGTCCAACTAAACGCAAATCGGATGGAATAGCATGCCGCTGCAAGATGCTGTGGTAGCCATGCTGGTTCAGTATGCCTTCAATTTTGAATAAATCCCCAACAGTGTCACCAGCAAAGCACCCCCACACCATCACACCTCCTCCTCCATGCTTCACGGTAGGAACCAGGCATGTAGAGTCCATCCGTTCACCTTTTCTGCGACGCACAAAGACACGGTGGTTGGAACCAAAGATCTCAAATTTGGACTCATCAGACCAAAACACAGATTTCCACAGGTCTAAAGTCCATTCCTTGTGTTCTTTAGCCTAAACAAGTCTCTTCTGCTTGTTGCCTGACCTTAGCAGTGGCTTCCTAGCAGCTATTTTACCATGAAGGCCTGCTGCACAAAGTCTCCCCTAACAGTTGTTGTAGTGATGCATCTGCTGCTAGAACTCTGTGTGCATTGACCTGGTCTCTAATCTGAGCTGCTGTTAACCTGCGATTTCTGAGGCTGGTGACTTGGATAAACTTATCCTCAGAAGCAGAGGTGACTCTTGGTCTTCCTTTCCTGGGGCTGTCCTCATGTGAGCCAGTTTCTTTGTAGCGCTTGATGGTTTTTGCAACTGCACTTGGGGACACTTTCAAAATTTGCCCAATTTTTGACCTGACTTCTGCACAACACAACTGATGGTCCCAACCCCATTTATAAGGCAAGAAATCCCACTTATTAAACCTGACAGGGCACACCTGTGAAGTGAAAGCCATTTCCGGTGACTACCTCTTGAAGCTCATAAAGAGAATGCCAAGAGTGTGCAAAGCAGTCATCAAAGCAAAAGGTGGCTACTTTGAAGAACCTAGAATATAAGACACATTTTCAGTTGTTTCACACTTTTTTTTGTTAAGTATATAATTCCACATGTGTTAATTCATAGTTTTGATGCCTTCAGTGTAAATGTACAATTTTCAAAGTCATGAAAATACAGAAAAATCTTTAAATGAGAAGGTGTGTCCAAACTTTTGGTCTGTACTGTATATATATACACATACATACATACATACATACATACATACACAGTTGTGCTCAAATTTTTACATACCCCAGCAGAATTTTTCCTTTCTTGGCCTTGTTTCAGAGAATATGAATGATAACAAAAAAAACTTTCTCTCTACTAATGGTTATTGGATGGGTGAAGCCATTTATTGTCAAACTACTGTGTTTTCTCTTTTTAAATCTTATTGACAACCAAAAACATTTACCGTATTTTTCGGACTATAAGACGCACTTTTTTCCTCCAAAATTTTGGAGGAATGTGGGGGGTGCGTCTTATAGTCCGAATACTATATTATTGTATGGCCGCATGGTGGTGGGTGTGGGGGAGCGGCAGCAGGGGATCAGCGGGCACAGGAGGCAGCAGCCGCCCGCTGCAGCCTACGCTGTGCCCGCTACTAAAGAAAATGAATATTCCCTGCTCCCCACGCCCATGGGCGTGGAGAGCAATGAATATTAATTTCTCTTAATAGCCGGCACACTGGAGCCACAGCACGGCTCCTGCTGCCGCTCTGCGGTCAGTGTGCCCGCTATTAAAGCTCATGAATAATCGCTACAAACCACTCCCATGGGTTGTAGTGAATATCCATGGTCTTTAATAGCAGGTACACTGACCACAGAGCGGCAGCAGGAGCCGCGCTGCGATACTGTGTGCCGGCTATTGAACAGACTGAATGGTCACTGCTCCCCACGCACAGAGTCCCGGCGTGGGGAGCAGTGACTATTCCAGCACAGCGTCTCACACTATGTGAGGGCGCATGGCAGGGACGCCATGTGCGCCCTGCCATGCGCGGCTCACACAGTGAGAGTGTCGGCAGCATAGTGGTACAGCGCTGGAGGAGAGAGGAGGTGAGTATGAGTGTTTATATTTTTTTGTAGGCAGCTTGATGGGAGCTCAGAGGGTGCCATACATACCAGGATGGGGGCTCAGAGGGGTGCCATGCATACCAGGATGGGGGCTCAGAAGGTGCCATGCATACCAGGATGGGGGCTCAGAAGGTGCCATACATACCAGGATGGGGGCTCAGAAGGTGCAATACATACCAGGATGGGGGTTCAAAGGGTGCCATGCATACCAGTATGGGGGCTCAGAAGGTGCCATACATACCAGGATGGTGGCTCAGAGGGTGCCATGCATACCATGATGGTGGCTCAGGGGGTGCCATGCATACCAGAATGGGGGCTCAGAGGGTGCCATGCATACCAGGATGGGGGCTCAAGGGGTGCCATGCATACCAGGATGGGGGCTCAAGGGGTGCCATGCATACCAGGATGGGGACTAAAGGGGTGCCATGCATACCAAGATGGGGTATAAAGGGGTGCCATGCATACCAGGATGGGGGATAAAGGGGTGCCATGCATACCAGAATGGGATGGGGGCCACTTATACCAGGAAGGAGGGGCCATACATACCAGGATGGAGGATATTAGCAGAATTGGGGGACATTACCCCAATACCAGTGTCAGCAGCAGACCCCTTCCCCCATAACAGGGCATCATGACCACATTTTTTGCTTACATTTTTTTCCTATTTTCCTCCTTTAAAACCTAGGTGCGTCTTATGGTCTGGTGCGTCTTATAGTCCGAAAAATACAGTAAATGATCCTGATCAAAAGTTCACATACCCTGGTGATTTTGGCCTGATAACATGCACAGAATTTGACACAAATGGGTTTGAATGGCTACTAAACGTAACATCCTCACCTGTGACCTGTTTGCTTGTAATCAGTGTGTGTGCATAAAAGCTGAGCGAGTTTCTGGGATCCAGACAGACTCTTGCAGCTTTCATCCAGCCACTGACGTTTATGAATTGTGAGTTATGGGGAAAGCAAAAGAATTGTCAACGGATCTACGGGAAAAGGTAGTCAAACTGTATAACACAGGAAAGGGATGCAAAAAGATATCCAAGGAATTGATAATGCCAGTCAGCAGCATTCAAACTGTGATTAACAAATGGAAAATCAGGGGCTCTGTAAAATACAAACCACGGTCAGGTAGACCAATGAAAATTTCAGCCACAACTGCCAGGAAAATTGTTTGGGATGCAAAGAAAAATCCACAAATAACATCAGCTGAAATTCAGGACTCTCTGAAAACTAGCGGTGTGGCTGTTTCAAGATGTACAATAAGAAGGCACTTGAAGAAAAATGGGCTGCATGGTTGAGTCACCAGAAGAAAGCCATTACTGCGCAACTGCCACAAAGTATCTCGCCTACAATATGCCAAACAGCACAGAGACAAGCCTCAAAACTTCTACAACTTAGAGTGATGAGACCAAAATTGAGCTTTTTGGCCACAACCATAAACGTTACATTTGGAGAGAGGTCAACAAGGCCTATGATGAAAGAAACAATATTCCTACAGTAAAGCATGAAGGTGGATTGCTGAGCTATAAAGGTACAGGAAACTTGGTAAAAGTTGAAGGAAAAAAAATGCCCCTAAAATAGGATCCCGACAAATTCCCGACATGGGCATAGACTGCAATAACACAATCTGCATTCAAATGAATTAAAGTTGTGTTTTTTTCTGAAACTGACTCTCTGTTTTTTTTTTTAAATCTCAATTTGTGTTTTTTATTCTGAAAGTGTCCACATTCTGTGACAGTTGGAACAGACGGTCACTTTCAGAAAAAAAAATCACACATGGAGCTCATTTAAACTTCATTTTTGCCATGGGATTCTATGGCTCCATAAGGGATTCAGGCCGAACCCAACAGACGCACTGCATAAACATAGTTTGTACAGGCCGTAATGTAAAATGCACACATTAGTCATAAACTTTGCTTACAGTTTGACCCTAATGATGACGTTAGAATTATAAGGAGTTTGTATGTTCTCCACATGTGTGTGTGGATTTCCTCCCACAATCCAAAGACATACTGATTAGAGATGAGCGTTGTTCTACTCGAACTGTTCGCCAATCTCAAATTCGAGCTGTTTTGGGCGGTGTTCGAGCCGTTCGGCGAACACGAACAATTTGAGAAAAATTCGGCTGTTCGAGGTTATGTTCGATAACTGTTCGTGCACCAAAATCATAACTGGATTTTTTCTCAGTAATGATGAAAATTAATGTTAATACGCAGTTTGAGTGTACAGCGGGGTGGGGGGAGGGGCAGGGGATGGATCTCTGCAGGAACAATGAAGATCTCCATTTTTTTTTCTCTTTCCCGCATTTACAGTGGGGAGGTGCAATCTGTCAGCCTATCAGCAGCGCACACACGGAGCGAAGTGCTTTTTTTCACACAAGCAAGGGCATGTGTCATTGGCAGTGTATGTCACATGTCCTTGCCCTATAAGACCAAGCCATTTTCCCCGTCGCCACCATTTTCTCACTGCTGCAGCTGCGGGTTAGACGGCACCGCTGTTGCTGTGTGCGCTATACCTTGTTAATTTCAAGCCAATTTTCGCACAAATATACAGATAGCTTGGGAGTAGGGAATAGTTGTGATTGCAGTCCTTTTAAGGACTAGGTTACAGCATTTCCTACGACTTTTATCAGGGAGGTCTGTGCTCTTAAATAGATAGGTTGTGGGAGTAAAGACTAATTGTAATTGGAGTCCTTTTCAGGACTAGGTTACATCAGTTCCTATCAGTTTTTGCCAGGCAGGTCTGTGCCAGTGCTGTGCAAGTTTTTTTCACAGCATTTGGCTGAATCTAGCAAAGCTAATCCTTTTTGGCCTATTGCAGAGTGTGTTAGTCAGTGGAGTAGCCTATCTGTGTTGCAAGATATACCACCTGTGTATAGAATACCAATATTTTTACTGCACCTAGTGAAGTAAAATCTTTTGGGCATAGCATCATTCTATTAGTCCATCTATACTGACCTCCATCAGGTTGCAAACTGAATATATTTTTTTCTGCATCTACCTCTGAAAAAATATTGGGCTTCTAGCTGTGTGTGGGTCTTGTTCTATTAATCCATCTATACTGACCTCCATCAGGTTGCAAACTGAATATATTTTTTTCTGCATCTACCTCGGAAAAAATATTGGGCTTCTAGCTGTGTGTGGGTCTTGTTCTATTAATCCATCTATACTGACCTCCATCAGGTTGCAAACTGAATATAATTTTTTCTGCATCTACCTCTGAAAAAATATTGGGCTTCTAACTGTGTGTGGGACTTGTTGTATTAATCCATCTATACTGACCTCCATCAGGTTGCAAACTGAATATAATTTTTTTCTGCATCTAGCTCTGAAAAAATATTTGGCCTTCTAGTAGTGTGTCGGACTTTCTCTATTAGTCCATCTATACTGACCTCCATCAGGTTGCAAATTAAAACTAATTTTTATCTGCATCTACAGTACCTCTGAAAAAATATTTGGGCTTCTAGCTGTGTGTGGGTCTTGTTCTATTAATCCATCTATACTGACCTCCATCAGGTTGCAAACTGAATATATTTTTTTCTGCATCTACCTCTGAAAAAATATTGGGCTTCTAGCTGTGTGTGGGACTTGTTGTATTAGTCCATCTATACTGACCTCCATCCGGTTGCAAACTGAATATAATTTTTTTCTGCATCTAGCTCTGAAAAAATATTTGGCCTTCTAGTAGTGTGTCGGACTTTCTCTATTAGTCCATCTATACTGACCTCCATCAGGTTGCAAATTAAAACTAATTTTTATCTGCATCTACCGTACCTCTGAAAAAATATTTGGGCTTCTAGCTGTGTGTGGGTCTTGTTCTATTAATCCATCTATACTGACCTCCATCAGGTTGCAAACTGAATATATTTTTTTCTGCATCTACCTCTGAAAAAATATTGGGCTTCTAGCTGTGTGTGGGACTTGTTGTATTAGTCCATCTATACTGACCTCCATCCGGTTGCAAACTGAATATATTTTTTTCTGCATCTACCTCTGAAAAAATATTTGGGCTTCTAGCTGTGTGTGGGACTTGTTGTATTAGTCCATCTATACTGACCTCCATCCGGTTGCAAACTGAATATATTTTTTTCTGCATCTACCTCTGAAAAAATTTTGGGCTTCTAGCTGTGTGTGGGTCTTGTTCTATTAATCCATCTATAATGACCTCCATCAGGTTGCAAACTGAATATAATTTTTTTCTGCATCTAGCTCTGAAAAAATATTTGGCCTTCTAGTAGTGTGTCGGACTTTCTCTATTAGTCCATCTATACTGACCTCCATCAGGTTGCAAATTAAAACTAATTTTTATCTGCATCTACAGTACCTCTGAAAAAATATTTGGGCTTCTAGCTGTGTGTGGGACTTGTTGTATTAGTCCATCTATAATAACCTCCATCCGGTTGCAAACTGAATATATTTTTTTCTGCATCTACCTCTGAAAAAATATTGGGCTTCTAGCTGTGTGTGGGTCTTGTTCTATTAATCCATCTATACTGACCTCCATCAGGTTGCAAACTGAATATAATTTTTTTCTGCATCTAGCTCTGAAAAAATATTTGGCCTTCTAGTAGTGTGTCGGACTTTCTCTATTAGTCCATCTATACTGACCTCCATCAGGTTGCAAATTAAAACTAATTTTTATCTGCATCTACAGTACCTCTGAAAAAATATTTGGGCTTCTAGCTGTGTGTGGGACTTGTTGTATTAGTCCATCTATACTGACCTCCATCAGGTTGCAAATTCAAAATAATTTTTTTCTGCATCTAACCCAGCCAATAGTTTTGGCCTAATACCACAGTTTGGCCACTCAGCTCTGCTCGGTTACCATCCATTGTTTTTTTGTGCAAACAACTCCAGAGTTGTGAATTAGTTAACCACCAAAATGAGTGGAAAAAGGCCTGCTGCTGGTGGAAAGGGGAATAGGCGTGTTGGGAAGGGGAAAAAAGGTTGTGTCCGTGGGGTAGGTGTTAAAGCAACAGTAACATCTGCAGAAGAAAGACCATCTTCCAGCCAAACTAAAATGTCTACTTCTTTTAGCGGACAATGTGATAAGATCCCTTTCTTACGGCCACGCCAATCGCTACAAATTCCAGATGAGGCACAAAAACAGCAGGTGCTTCAACGGATATCAAGTGCTCCTTTAAGTGGGCTCTCCTCCACATCAACTTCAACATCACAAATACTCCAGTCCTCAAAGGTGTCACCCAAATCGCACTTGCTTCCTCACAGCTCCCAAATCTCCAGCTGCCCGTCTGAGTATGAGGTAGAACAGATGGTTGAGTCTGCAGAGCTGTTTACTCATACTATAGCCTGGGAATCAGAGGTCGACTCCAGCGCTTCTGTGAATCCAGACGAGGAAATGATCTGCACTGATGCCCAGAATCTTTATGAGTCGGATCCAGGACCAGACGCAGAAGGTTCTGACCATAATGTAGACCCTCATTCCCAAACTGTAACTCCTGTTGGTGGAGACAATGAGGAAGACGATGATAAGACTCAAATACCTGATTGGAGCGACAACTTTAGTTTTTTGTCAGGGCAGGAACAGGTTGGCTCTGAGGACGACGGGTGTGATAACACACAGGGTGATGATGATGAGGTCGGAGATCCCACTTACTGTCAACCCACAGTCAGCCAAGAGATGAGGTCAGCAGAGGAGGTGGAGGAAGATGCTAGTGACGACGAGGTCAGGTTGCGCCTTCCTGGACAGAGACGTAGTACTGGAAGCACGTCAACAACTGCATCCTCAAACACAACTCTGCCTCTCACCACAAGTCGTGGTGGCTCTTCAGGTCGCATGGGTGCTAAGCCTTGCATAGCCTGGGCATTTTTTCAGATCGATAAAGATGACCCAACTCGTGTTATCTGTAACATTTGTCAGCAAAAGCTAAGTAGAGGCCAAAAAATACATAGTTTGAGTACTTCATGCATGAACCGGCACATGGACATGAAGCATAAGTTGCAGTGGGAAGCTCAGTGTGCTACAATACGGCCTAGCCGGCCGGGCCAACCACAGTCTGCCATATCTTGTGCATCCGCGGCCTCTTCATCCTCTGTGACTGGGGGGACAGCAGTCACACCTGTTTTGGGGCACATACCTGCCACCTCTTTACCCGCAACAGCCAGCGTGATTGGCAGGTCATCATTTTCTTTGGAGGTGGTAACACCAGCTGGTGTTGAGCGCTGTCCGACATCGATAGCACCAGCTTTGGATCAAGGCAACCTAACATGTCCGCCTGCATCTTCCTCACAGACCGGCAGTTTGCCGGGGACACCCTTATCAACCCCGTCTAAGCACAATAGCCAGCCCTCGGTCCCTCAGATGTGGACAAGTAAAAGACCATTTCCTCCTAGCCATGAGAAAGCTAAGAGGTTGAATTTCACCATCTGCAAGCTCTTGGCTACAGAAATGCTGCCTTTCCGCCTGGTGGACACAGAGGATTTTCGAGACCTTATGTCCGTCGCAGTGCCCCAGTACCAGATGCCCAGTCGGCACTACTTCTCAAAGAAAGGTGTGCCTGCGCTCCACCAGCATGTCGCACACAACATCACCGCTTCTTTGAGAAACTCTGTGTGTGACAGGGTGCATTTCACCACAGACACTTGGACGAGTAGGCATGGACAGGGGCGTTACATGTCGCTGACTGGGCACTGGATAACTATGGTGACAGCAGGACAAGGGGCTGCTGTCCAAGTCTTGCCGTCCCCACGAGTTGTGCGTCAATCCTCTTTATGTCAAAGTTCCTCCACTGCTTCTGCCTCCTCAACCTCCTCTCGGTCTTCCACCTGCACCCAAAGCCTGTCTGGTCATGCCACAAGCTTTCTAACTGCGCAGAAGGGATCCTGCACACCTCCTTACTATGCTGGCAGTAGGGCTCAACGTCATCAGGCGGTTTTTACATTGAAATGTCTGGGAAATGTGAGTCACACAGCTGAGGAGTTGTGGTCAGCTCTGGAGAACCAATTTCATGAATGGTTGTCTCCACTGGACCTGAAACCAGGGAAGGCCGTGTGCGACAATGCTGCAAACCTGGGTGCGGCCCTTCGCCGGGGCAATGTCATACACGTGCCTTGTATGGCTCACGTGTTGAACCTGGTTGTCCAGCAATTTTTAGCCCACTATCCCAGACTAGATGGCCTTCTGCAGAGGGCACGGTCGCTGTGTGCTCACTTCCGCCGTTCGCATCCCGCAGCTCAGCGACTTACATCTCTACAGAAGTCGTTGGGCCTGCCACTTCACCGGCTAAAATGCGATGTGCCTACCCGGTGGAATTCAACTCTGCACATGTTGCAGCGACTGTGGCAGCACCGACAAGCCCTGGTGCAATACGTTCTGACGTATAGCCTGGGCCAACGAGATTCAGAGGTGGGGCAAATCACGCTGGAGGAGTGCTCTCAGATCAGGGACCTATGCACCCTTCTGCACAGTTTTGAAATGGCGACGAAGATGTTTAGTGCTGACGATGCCATTATCAGCATGACTATTCCGGTGATTTACATGCTGGAGCACATGTTAAACAGAATTCGGAGTCAGGTGGTGGCACAAGAGGAGGTGGAGGAAGTAGAGGAGGAGGAGTTGTATGCGGAAGGGCTAACATCTGCAAGGTCCAGACGGTCGGCAGCACCAAGGCGGCAGGCATGTGAGGGTGGGGGAGATGGTTTTACCAGGGCGCATGGTAGCAGCCAAACTAGTGAGGAAGGTGCAGGAGCCCAGGAAGAAGTGGAGGACGAACTGATGGAAGACTCATCAGATGAGGGAGACCTTGATCACATTTCTGTTGTGCGAGGTTGGGGGGAGAGGACAGAGGAAAGAAGCATGATTGTTACCTCGCCACCAACACAACAGGGACTTGGTGCTCCTGGATGCGCAACACACATGAGTGCCTTCTTGCTGCACTACCTGCAACATGACCCTCGAATTGTGAGAATTAGAAATAATCCTGACTACTGGGTTGCCACACTGTTAGATCCCCGGTACAAAAGTAAATTTGCAGAAATTATTCCTGCCATAGAAAGGGATGCACGCATGCAGGAGTATCAGCAGAGACTGTTGCAGAATCTTACATGTGCTTTTCCACAAAACACCAGTGGTGCACGTAGTGAATCTCACAGTTCCAACTTGCCGACCGTGGGACCGTCAAGTGTTCAGCACTCAAACCATAACAGAACCACAGTATCTGGTGGTAACATCAATTTTGCGGAATCATTTCACCACTTTTTTAGCCCATCCTTTGCAAGGCCACAGGAGACAAGAAGTCTGACACATAGTCAACGCCTAGAGACGATGGTACAGGAGTATCTCCAAGTAAACATTGAAGCCACGACTGTGTCACTGGACCCTTGCTCTTTTTGGGCTTCCAATCTGGATAAATGGCCGGAGCTAGCCACTTACGCCTTGGAGATCTTGTCATGCCCCGCAGCCAGCGTTCTGTCTGAACGTGTGTTCAGCGCTGCTGGTGGTGTGCTGACAGATAAGCGCACGCGGCTCTCCACTGATAATGTAGACAGACTCACGTTCATAAAGATGAACAAATCATGGATCCGAAACGACTTTTCTACCCCTGTGTCATCCTGGGGAGAGTAAAAGCTTGATGATTGGTTAAAATCACCCTACCAAATGTTTTAAGCTTTCAAATTACTAATCATGTTTATCTGTATCTTGACTGGAAAATAATTTGAGCTTTGTAGCAGTGTGCTGCACTGATCCTATTAGGCCATCTATAATAAGCTCCACCAGATTTAAAATTAAAAATAATTTTTAGCTGCATCTAGCCCGGAAAATAATTTTGGGGCTCCGAGATGCGCAAGACACATAAGTGCCTTCTTGCTGCACTACCTGCAGCATGACCCTCATATTGTCAGAATTCGAAGAAATCATGACTACTGGGTTGCCACACTCTTAGATCCCCCAAACTTTTCGATCAACCTTTTCATTTTAATAAAGACCAAAAAAATGGTCATTTTTGAAATTATAAGCATTAGCAGGTTGTTAGAAACTGAAATCAAACAGTTTTCAACTCAAAACTTTATTCTAGGTGATGTTACATTTTCACATAGGACCCCTTGTTCGAAAGGAGCTTCTGAACTCTCTCGTCCATTGAATTTGTCAGGTTTTGGATGGTTTCTGCTTCAATTGTTTTGCATGAGGACAGAATACCCTCCCAGAGCTGTTGCTTAGATGTGAACTGCCTCCCGCCATCATAGACACTCCTTTTAATGATGCTCCAAAGGTTCTGAATGGGGTAGAGGTCAGGGGAGCATGGGGGTCACACCATAAGTTTGTCCCCTTTTATGCCCATATCAGCCAGAGATGCAGATGTTTTATGTGCAGCATGAGATGGTGCATTATCATGCAAAAAAATGATCTTGCTGTGAAATACACGATTCTTCTTCTTGAACCATGGCAGGAAGTGCTGTTTGAGAAAATCCACATACATTATGGAGTTCATCTTTAGCGCCTTCAGGGATCCTAAAGGGGCCGACAATCTCTCTCCCCATGATTCCAGCCCAAAACATTACTGCACCTCCTCCTTGTTGGCGCTGTAGCCGTGTTTGCGTGGGGTGTCCATCAACCAGCCATCCTCCACTCCATCCATCTGGACCATCGAGCGCTTCACGGCACTCATCCGTGAACAAAACAGTTTTGAAATCAGTCTTTATGTAATGTTTGGCCCACTGGAGCCGTTTCTGCTTGTGTGAAGTGGATAGAGGAGGTCGACAGGATGGCGTATGCACAGCTGCAAACCTCTGAAGGACCCTGCATCTTGTTGTTCGGGGGACGTTGGAGGCACAAGCAGCTTCAAAAACTTGTCTGCTGCTATGACAAGGCTTTTTTGCCGCTGCTCTTTCAACCTGACGTAATTGCCTGTAGGAAAGAGTCCTCAATTTGCCCTTATCAGCACGCACACGTGTGTACTGTGAATCAGCTACATACTTCTTGATTGCCAAGACACTTCATCCTGATCATCGCACAATGTTGATTGTAGTCATGCCTTGACCTAAACACTCCACAATTTGTTGCTTCTCAGCAGCCGACACATCCTTTTTCTTTCCCATTTTGGCAGAAAATGTAGGCTGCTTAATAATGTGAGAGAGCCTTCTTAAGTAGTCTTGCCTTTCATTGGACACACCTGCCAAACTAATTAGCACAGGTGTCTGCAATTGCTTACAGTGATATAAAGAGCCCTGACACACATCACCATCAATGAGATTAACTGACAAACAAACAAATTCTTCCCTTATCACTCCTAAACACTTTTTGCATAATAATTTGGAACGCGGTGTACATGTGCTTTTCCACAAAACACCAGCGGTTCACGTAGTGAATCTTACAGTTCTAACTTGCCAACCGTGGTCTGTATGGAATTGTTCAATAAAGGGCCCAAAATTAAGATAACATAGATGGGAGAGGTCTCTATGAATAGGAATTCCTAAGTATTTGATACCCTGTGAGGGCCAGGCAAAGGGAAAGTTGGACTGGATGGAATCCTATATGGATTTGGGGAGGGAGACATCGAGGGCCTCAGACTTCGCTGCATTGATTTTAAAATTTTACCATGTAACAAAGTGATCTATTTCAGCCATAACAGCAGGGATGGATATATGTGATTGAGTGATATATACTATTACATCATCAGCAAATAGAGAGCACTTGTACTCGGTGCCTCCCACCTCAATCCACCTAATATTGGGGTTATGGCGAATTGATGAGAGCAGGTTCTCCGTCACTAGGATGTATAAGAGAGGGGACAGAGGACATCACTGCCTTGTCCCATTGATGATTGTGAAAGGTGATGAAAATGTTCTGACGCACCCCCTTGGCCTTGGGACACCCGGAGCCGGACCCTTTTTGGTGGATGCTGGTGGTTGTAGCCTTCGTGGCGGCGACCCGGTTCCGTGGCTCAGGGCGGTCAAACCAGTGGCGGAACTATTTATGTGGTTTTGATGTTTAAATGTCCGACTACGCCACCCGTGGATTGCGGTCAGAGTGAACCGCCGCTACAGGGCAGACCGCTGAGGCTGGTGTTGTGGGTGCAGCAGAGCGTAGCATAACTCCCCACGGGAGGAGTATAGCCTCAGGGCAGTGTATGCGGAGGATGGGGGTGATGGTGCAGGGCAGCAGCAGTAACGACACGGAGTCAGTGATGCAGTTCAGGGCCTTTACTCACAGTTCTTATTATCCAGACCACGTCTGCAGGTAACGGCTGCCCACGTCGTACTGTGCTCACCAGGTGAGGGGCTCAGACAACTCCCAGATAACTTTGGAGCACTTCACAGGACCCCCTTTGTGTGTCCTTTGTCTGGCCTTTCTTACCAACACTTCTGTCCGGCTGCCTCGGGCCTCCTCTTGGTAAACTTGGCGCCAGTTTCCCTGACCCTATGTGGTGCCTTCCTAGCGGGTGTAGCGAGGGGCTGCGCCACATAAAATGTCAGAGCCTCCGGTTTCTAGCTGAGGGTCGTTTCCTGCCTCCACTAGTTCGGGGACCGGTCTCCCCCTTTGGCCTGACCCCTCCACGCAGGTGGATTCGGGCGTGCGGTGGCGACTCGCCCGTCCGCACCCCTGGGATCCCTTCATTCCTCATTCCTGGAGCCTTCTCCGCTCCTCTTCCTTCCTTCTCCCTCTTCCAGGCCTGGGCCTCTGTTACTAGGCCTGCCTCCGGAGCAGAGCTCATGCAGAGCCCCTGCTCCCTGCCACTTCTGCTCTGACTTCTCTGCACTGAACTAAGATGGTGCCCACCTTTTATACTCCCTTCTCAATGCACCCAGGAACTGCTTCCTCCCTGCTCCTGCACTACAGGGTTCCCCTTCCTCAGTGTTCCCTCCCCCCACTCCAGCCAGGGACAGGGACTGTCGTGCCCATCTCAGGGGCATATTGGTCGCCCTGCCCCACGGCAATGTGGTGTAATGCATGCAGGTGTCGGGTCCTGATCCACACTCCATCCTTACCTGAGAGTGAGATATCACACCTCTGGGTGAGGTGCAATACGTCTGTAGCAACCGAGCCCTCAGGGTGCTACAGTTCCATTTATCTTCAGCCTAGGTGACGTATTGCGATACAGGGCCGTGATTTTGGCTATAAAAGGGTCCCCTAGACCCCTACCCCAAGCTTTTTAAGAGAATCATATATGGCGTGCCAGGAGACTCTATGGAATGCTTTCTCAGCATCCAACGAGAGTATCTAATTACAAATTTTTAACTGCATCTAGCCCAGGAAATACTTTGTGCCTAGTAGCAGTGTCTGCTAGTCAGCGGATTATCCCGGCTGTTAAGCAAGCTGCACCACCTGTAGTTTAGACACTTAATTTTTTCAAAGGAAATGCTTCGGGACCATGGGATACTTAGTGAAGAGCATCAGGTGGCACCCCAAGGCATAGGGGCTGGGACTGGCAGTAGGATGCCTTGCGGTGGACAGCCGAGCTCGATCCTTATAAAAGCTTTTTAACTGCAGCAGCTTTAGTGGACGCTACTGGAGCTGGAATTACCGCGGCTGCTGGCATGAGACTTGCCCTCCAATAGATCCTTGTAAATGGATTTAAAGTGTATTCATTCAAATTAGAGAGACAATTTAAATTAAAAAGCTTAGAGCTGCCTCCACCACAGGGGGGCTCGCTCGACCCACCAGCGGACAGGCACCAGTATTGGGAGAGGGGGGCTGGCCGTCAGGGTTCACCGCGGCTCTGGCACAAACCCGGTGACACGGAGGTGGCACGGGCAGGAGCGGACTGGCCGTGTCGGCTTCTCACTTTTTGGATTTTAGAAGGGCATGACATGCCTATATCTGTGTCTCCCCCTCCTTTTACTCCTCCACCTCTTTTCTTTTCGCATGACTATATGTACTTGTCACTTTTCCATGTGTTAGTTATGTCTTCTGAGCAGTATGTCAGCCTTTGGACACCTTTGAAGGTGCTTTCTATGTGTTTCTATGTGTTTTTGTTTGCCTGCCATTGGTTTTAACGGTGTTCGAAGGTGTTCGACGAACAGTTCGACGAACAGTTTGGCGAACACACGGGTGTTCGACGAACCGAACCGAACTCGAACACTACGGGGGTGGCTCAACACTAATACTGATAGGGAATGTACATTGTGAGTCCCAGTGGGGACAGTGGTGATAATGTCTGTAAAGCACTGTGGAATTAATGGTTGTGTATAAGTCAGTAAAATAACTAATAAATTACAGTACTATATATGCAGCAAATATATATATATACACTGTTAATGTATATTGTGGTAGATCGGCTACATATAGAGGCACACAGGAACACTGTCTCTTTAAATCTTCTGCTGAGTTTATTAAGAGTGCTGCATAAATCACAGCAGTGTTAGCAAAACAAACACGGCCTTCCTGGCCTAACAGGAAAAACAAAACATAACGTATGGCACAGTCCTTGTTGCTACGGGTAACCACCCACTTCAGGAACAAAACAACCCAAGGTTTAGCTTTCCTTAACATGAACACTACAGCTCCAGAGCTTGTGCCTCCAAGCCCTCCCCACAATAAATGCTCTGAAAGGCTGTGATTTTATCCTCTGAGTTCCTCCCTTTCTACAGGTATTTAATCACCTTAGCACTTATATGGCTGATTAACCCTTTATACTTCGTGTGCTGGAACACTTTTTCTATGTTTATATCGCTGAAGCTAACAATCTTAGTGTTACACACCTTCTCTCCAGTACTTTGCCAGTGACCTTGTCACAATTTATATACATACAGTATATACTGTAGTGTGTTGATATATGTATAGGAGTAATGTTTCTCTTTGTGGAGAGTGACACGCCAGGCCTGGCATAACAATGTGAGGAGACTTTTAAGCCTTGTAATCCTCCTCTGGGAAATTAGTTGTGCAAATTGCCTCTTCAGAGAGGAAGAGATCTAGAACTCTAGCACCACCTATTGGAAGCTTCGATCCTAAAAGTCAATATTGACCCTTTAACAAACCTTTCCATTTGACTTACAATAAAAGCCAAACTGGAATCTCAGGTTGCAGACACAGTGCATTTATAAGGGTCAGCACCCTGAAACAAAGTGTGAGATCTGGTTTAGCTAGGTGAAAGGCTTCTGACCAGGATTCAAGGCGTAACGTTTCTCCTTGTGGAGAGCAACATGCCAACAAGCCTATGTGAGGAGGCTTTTAAGGCTTGCAATGCTCCTCTGGGAAATTAAATATGCAAATTGCTTCTTCAGAGAGGAGGAGGACTAGAACTCTTGGAAGTAGCAAGGGGCAATTTGCATATTTAATTTCCCAGAGGAGCATTGCAAGACTTAAAGGCCTCCTCACATTGGTGTGGGAATCTGCCTCCAAAGCTTATTTTTAATAAAAGGGGGAGTTACTTTACAAACTCATCTGCTGGCTACTGCACTAGTTTTAGAAGAGGACGCCGTATGTCGTGGGAGCGGAGAAAGATAAGAAGAATTGTTTTTTGGGGGTATATTATACCATGAAGGGGTCCAGGATGGAAGACATTATACGAGGAAGGGGCTTAAGATAGGGGAACTTACACCAGAAAGGGGAACATTATAACAGGAAGGGGATCAAGATGGGGGACATTATTGTACAATGGGGCCCAGGATGGGGGACATTATACCATAAAGGGGCCCAGGATGGAGGACATTATACAAGGAAGGGGCTCAGGATGGGGGACATTATACAAGGAAGGGACCCAGGGTGGTGGACATTATACTGGGAAGGGGATCAGGATGGGGGACATTATTATAGAATGGGGCACAGGATGGGGGACATTATACCAGGATGGGGCTCAGACTGGGGGACATTATGCCAGAAAAAGGCCCAGGATAGGGGACATTATACTAAAAAGGATCCCAAGATTGGGGACAGTATACCATGAAGGGGTCCAGGATTGGTGACATAAGTATAGGATGGTGGATATTATACCAGGAAAGTTCTCATGATAGAGGACATTATACCAGGAACTGGCTCAAGCTGGGTAACATTATTATAGAATGGATCCCAGGATGGGGGACATTTTTATAGGATGGGGAACATTATACCAGGAAGGGGCTTAGGATGGAGGACATTACACCAGAAAGGGGAACATTATAATAGGAAGGGGATCAGGATGGGGGAGATTACTGTACGATGGAGCCCAGGATGGAGGACATTATTACAGGAAGAGGCCAAGATGGGGGCAAACACATATGTCTTTATAGGATCTAGGACACCCCAATGGCCCACACATCTGACCAACATGCAGATAGGGGCCAAGGTCCAAATTTTGCTACGTACATGAATGCATTCTCTCCCACCCTCAATTTATTATGATGCTATCAGGGACGTATAAAGAATGGTGTTGGGGAAGACACTGACCAGGGACTAAGGCTATGTACACATGTTCAGGATTTGCAGCGGGAAATTCTGCTTCAAATTTAGATATGTTGGCAGGAAAAACACTGTGTAAGACTTGCATTCTTTATGTGTTTTTTTACAGGCCTTTTTTGTTGCATATTTTTTCCCAAGCATTATTATGGGTGAAAAACGCTGCAAGGATTGACATGCAGCAGATTCAAATCTGCAAGAAAAAATGAGCAATGGATTCATGAGAATTCAAAAATCTCATTCACTTTGCTTGTACTGTAAAACGCGGCATATTTTCTGCAACAAATCCATGCAAAACAAAACGCAACTTGTGCATATAGCCTTACAAGGCATTACATAGAGAGTAACTGAGACTGATTAATTCATATTTATTGAGTAGCAGAAACTGTAGTTAACGAGGAGCACAGTACAGGCTTATCACTTCATATTTTGAATGGGGCGTGTGTAAAGTTGTTAAGAAGCTGTTGACACCCCCCTTGAAGATCTTATGGTTATATAATGCATTGACATGTTTTAAATCTTGTTTTATATGGTTTGTGGCCTGCAAGAGTTGGTTAGCTGCAGATGTGGCGCCCCTGAGGGTTCAGTCACCACAGAGTTATTGCATCTCATCCAGAGATGTGGTACCTCACTCTCAGGTAAGGAAGGAGTACGGCTCAGGACCCTAACACTACATCCACTACACCACATTTCGGGGGGACAGATTGCTCCTACGGGAGAGCACAGTCCCTGATCCCTGGCTGGAGTGGGGAGGAACCACCTAAAGAGGGGGAACTATGTAGTGGATGGGTGGAGGACGTAGTTCCTGGGAGCACTGGAGTAGGAGTATAAGAGGGAGGAACCATCTTAGTGCAGTGAGTAGTAGTTCAGTTCAGGCTGAGCAGAAGTGACAGGGAGCAGAGGCTCTGCATGAGCTCTGCTCCACAGACGGGCCTAGTCAGGAGGCCTGAGCCTGGAAGGAGAAGAGAGGAGAGGAGCAGGAAGGCTCCAGGAACCGAAGGGACCCTAGGGGTACAGGCCGTGTAGCAAGCCACCCGTATGCCCGCCGCTACTAGAAGAGTAGGGGGGTTAGGCCAGAAAAGGGGAACCGGTCCCTCAACTAGCACAGAGCTACAAGGCCCAACTAGGAAACCGGTGGCTGCAGCATTTCAAGTAATGCAGTCCACAAGTCCACACCTGTACACTAAGAAGGTAGCCGCATAGGACACAGGGGACGGAACACACGTCGCCCGCCAAGGCCCGAGGATACCGGATAGAAGTGCTACTGGGTGTGAGGTGCAGGGAGCAGGCCAGAGAGAGGACACACAGAAGGGGGTCCTGTAATATGCTCCGGAGTTACCTGATGGTCTACCCAGCCCCTCACTGCGTGACTACAGGACGCCGTGGGCTCCTACACTGGCCCTGTATCTGGAACTGCTTCAATCGTGAGTAAAATACCTGGGACTGCACTATATGACTCCGTGTCATTACTGACTACCTGCACCATAACCACCATCATCCATACACGCTGCCCTGAAGCTCCACTCTTCCTGTGGGGAGTCACATCACCTTGCTTCAGTGGACTGTTCCGCAGCGGCGGTTCCCAATAACCGCATCCCACAGGTGGCATAGTCGGACTTTATATAACAGACACCCATAGACTACCCTGGTTTGACCGCCCTGGGTCACGGACCAGGTCACTGCCACGGTGACTACAACCCCCAGCGTCTACCGGCCCGGCTCCGAGTACCCCATGGCCCAGGGGGCGCATCACAGACAGGATTAACCATTAGGGCCAGCCCATTGTGGAATGAGTTAGGTGGGCAAAACATCTCAGTTCCTATTGTTAAGCAGATAGGAAAGAGTGTTAAAACAAGAAGGACCTAGGGTCCTAATATTGGTTCAGATAGCACTTTCTGAAGGAAACCAGGACTAAGTGGCAGAAGGATTCATTATCTCAGGAAAGTTGGTCCAACAGAAGATGTTATCTATACTAGATGAGAAGTGAAAGCATAGCCAGACATGAGGGTCATAGAAAAGATGGCAAGTCGAGGACATGTTCTCCTCCTTGACAATTTTTTTGCTTTCCCCATGACTCACAATCCAGAAATGTCAGTGGCTGGATGAAAGATGCAAGAATCTGTCTGGATCCCAGAAACTTACTCAGCTTTTATGCGCACACATACTGATTACAAGCAAACAGGTCACAGGTGAGGATGTTACCTTTAGTAGCCATTCAAACTCATTTGTGTCAAATTTTGTGCATGTTATCAGGCCAAAATCACCTCCTGGACAGTCTGTGGTGCAAAGTGACGTTGGTGGATGGAGCGAGACATGATGTCCCAGATGTGCTCAATCGGATTCAGGTCTGGGGAACGGACGGGCCAGTCCATAGCCTCAATGCCTTCATCTTGCAGGAACTGCTAACACACTCCAGCCACATGAGGTCTGGCATTGTCCTGCATTAGTAGGGACCCAGGGCCAACCGCACCAGCATCATCTCGGTATCTAATGGCAGTCAGGCTACCTCTGGCGAGCACATGGAGGGCTGTGCGGCCCTCCAAAGAAATGCCACCCCACACCATTACTGACCCACTGCCATACCGGTCATGCTGAAGGATGTTGCAGGTAGCAGATCGCTATCCATGGCTTCTCCAGACTCTGTCACGTCTGTCACATGTGCTCAGTGTGAACCTGCTTTCATCTGTGAAGAGCACAGGGCGCCAGTGGCGACTTTGTCAATCCTGGAGATCTGTGGCAAATGCCAAGCATCCTGCACGGTGTTGGGATGTGAGCACAACCCCCATCTGTGGACGTCGGGCCCTCATACCACCCTCATGGAGTTGGTTTCTAACCGTTTGTGCAGACGCATGCACATTTGTGGCCTGCTGGAGGTCATTTTGCAGGGCTCTGGCAGTGCTTCTCCTGTTCCTCCTTGCACAAAGGGGGAGATAGAGGTCCTACTGCTGTGTTGTTGCCCTCCTAAGGCCCTCTCCACATCTCCTGGTGTACTGGCCTGTCTCCTCGTAGCGCCTCCAGCCTCTGGACATTACGCTGACAGACACAGCAAACCTTCTTGCCACAGCTCGCATTTATGCGCCATCCTGGAAGAGCTGCACTACCTGAGCAACTTCTGTGGGTAGTAGAGTCCGTCTCATGCTTCCACGAGTGTGAAATCACAACCAGCATTGAAAAGTGACCAAAACATCAGCCAGAAAGCATTGATACTGAGATGTGATCTGTGGTCCCCACCTGCAGAACCACTCCTTTATTGAGTGTGTCTTGATAATTGCCAATAATTTCCATCTATTGTCTACTCCATTTGCACAACAGCATGTGAAATTAATTGTCAATCAGTGTTGCTTCCTAAGTGGACAGTTTGCTTTCACAGAAGTTTGATTTACTTGGCGTTAAATTCTGTTGTTTAAGTGTTCCCTTTATTTTTTTGAGCAGTGTATATGTAAATGGTAGCTTATATATGTTGGAGGGCAAAAAGCTGGAAAAATCACCTATACTATACTAATATGCACTATATTGTCCATGTGGTGGCTATATGGTGACATACCTGTATTATATAGCTGCCACTATAGCGTTGCCACCACCCGCGCTCCAACCCCAACGCGTGTTTCGGCAACGAGCCCCTTGACAAAGGCTCGTGATATACAGTACAGACCTAAAGTTTGGACACACCTTCTCATTTAAAGATTTTTCTGTATTTTCATGACTATGAAAACTGTACATTCACACTGAAGGTATCAAAACTATGAATTAACACATGTGGAATTATATACTTAACAAAAAAGTGTGAAACAACTGAAAATATGTCTTATATTCTAGGTTCTTCAAAGTAGCCACCTTTTGCTTTGATGACTGCTTTGCACACTCTTGGCATTCTCTTGATGAGCTTCAAGAGGTAGTCACCGGGAAATGGTTTTCACTTCACAGGTGTGCCCTGTCAGGTTTAATAAGTAGGATTTCTTGCCTTATAAATGGGGTTGGGACCATCAGTTGTGTTGTGCAGAAGTCAGGTGGATACACAGCTGAAAGTCCTACTGAATGGACTGTTAGAATTTGTATTACGGAAAGAAAAAAGCAGCTAAGTAAAGAAAAACGAGTGGCCATCATTACTTTAAGAAATGAAGGTCAGAAAAATTGGGCAAACTTTGAAAGTGTCCCCAAGTGCAGTTGCAAAAACCATCAAGCGCTACAAAGAAACTGGCTCACATGAGGACTGCCCCAGGAAAGGAAGACCAAGAGTCACCTCTACTTCTGAGGATAAGTTTATCCGAGTCACCAGCCTCAGAAATCGCAGGTTAACAGCAGCTCAGATTAGAGACCAGGTCAATGGCACACAGAGTTCTAGCAGCAGACACATCTCTACAACAACTGTTAAGAGGAGACTTTGTGCAGCAGGCCTTCATGGTAAAATAGCTGCTAGGAAGCCACTGCTAAGGACAGGCAACAAGCAGAAGAGACTTATTTGGGCTAAAGAACACAAGGAATGGACATTAGACCAGTAGAAATCTGTGCTTTGGTCTGATGAGTCCAAATTTGAGATCTTTGGTTCCAACCACCGTGTCTTTGTGCGACACAGAAAAGGTGAACGGATGGACTCTACATGCCTGGTTCCCACCGTGAAACATGGAGGAGGAGGTGTGATTGTTTGGGGGTGCTTTGTTGGTGACACTGTTGGGGATTTATTCAAAATTGAAGGCATACTGAACCAGCATGGCTACCACAGCATCTTGCAGCGGCATGCTATTCCATCCGGTTTGCGTTTAGTTGGACCATCATTTATTTTTCAACAGGACAATGACCCCAAACACACCTCCAGGTTGTAAGGGCTATTTGACCAAGAAGGAGAGTGATGGGGTGCTACGCCAGATGACCTGGCCTCCACAGTTACCAGACCTGAACCCAATCAAGATGGTTTGGGGTGAGCTGGACCGCAGAGTGAAGACAAAAAGGCCAACAAGTGCTAAGCATCGCTGGGAACTCCTTCAAGATTGTTGGAAGACCATTTCCGGTGACTACCTCTTGAAGCTCATCAAGAGAATGCGAAGAGTGTGCAAAGCAGTCATCAAAGCAAAAGGTGTCTACTTTGAAGAACCTAGAATGTAAGACATTTTCAGTTGTTTCACACTTTTTTGTTAAGTATATAATTCCACATGGTGTTAATTCATAGTTTTGATGCCTTAAGTGTGAATGTACAATTTTCAAAGTCATGAAAATACAGAAAAATCTTTAAATGAGGTGTGTCCAAACTTTTGGTTTGTACTGTACATACATACATATACACACCAGTGGTGGACAAAGACAGAAAAGGGCTCCTATGCAGTCTAAGGCTATGTGGCCACGATGCAGAAATGCTCAGGATTTTTTCCTGAGCGTTTCTGCATCTCCCTGGCAGAAAAAAACGCATGCGGATTGTACATGCGTTTTCCTGCCAGGGACATGCGGAAGTGAAGCGTTCTTCACTTGCATTTCAGCATGTGGGTTGACAAGTGCTTTCAAAGCGATTTTAGCCATCACTTGGAAAGTGCTTGTCAACTTGGTCACACTATATAAATCCATGTAAACGGCATGGATTTATATACTGTGACCCGAGAGAATGTCAAAAAATAAAAAAATAAATATATACTTACCCTCCGATGGCCCGCGCTGTCTTGATTTTCTCCGGCCCAGCTGCCGGCAGCGGTAGAGTGACGGACCTGCCGACGTCAGCTTCGCGTGACCCGTCACATGACTCTGACGTCAGCGCAGGTCCTTCATTCCATCGCAAACTGCTGCCAAGCAAGGAGGAGCGCACCGCGGGCCGCCAGAAGGTAAGTATATATTTATATTTTGTTTTATTATTTTTTTTACAGTTTTCTATGGTACCCAGGTCCGGAGGAGAGTCTCCTCTTCTCTAGACCTGGGTACCATCCACACATTAGAACGCATGGAATGCGCATCTACATATACAGTGATGCGTAATCCATGCAATCTAATGCAAGTCAATGGCGGCGAAAACGCAGCACTTCCGCAAAATAATTGGTAGTGCTGCGTTTTTTTCCGCAATGATAATCCGCAGCGGAAATTTCCACAGCATGTGCACAGCACATGCGGATTATCATTGGGGAACATGGCACTCCTTCTACCATGCGTTTTTTAAGTGTTTCTGCAGCATTTTTGCCGCTGCGGAAACGCTTAGAAAACGCATCGTGGGCACACAGCCTAATAGTTATATCTATGAGACATATGTAAAAAGAAGAAGAGAGGTGGCACTCACCATTCCTTGAAAGATCCTTTATTCAGTAAAAATTAAAACATGGATACAGGAGAGTTTTTGAACACATAATGGACGATGGCCGTTTCACCCTTTAACGGGTCCTGGCATCATTCAAACAAAATAACATTATTTAAAGAATGACACACCAAGCATACAAAAACCGCAGCGTCAAAAGCACGATAAAAAATCATTCTTTGCCAATGATTAGAATTCATTTGTTAGGAATTCTGCTGTTCCTACTGATTAGTCAGACAACAGTACAGAAGCACAACACAGCAGAAGGCAGGATGGCCGAGCGGTCTAAGGGGCTGCGCTCAGGTCACAATCTACTCTGGAGGCATTGGTTTGAATCCCTCTTCTAACAATTGCTATTTTTATTGTGATATATCATTTTTAGTTTATTTATCCTGTTGCTCTGTGTTGTTGTGCTCAGTGTCCGTTTTTTAGAGTTTCTGCAGGAAACTGTATTTTTTGGAATATTTTGGGCTCCAGCAAAGTGGATGGGATTTACAGAAATCTGCCCATTGTGCTTTATGTTAATCAGCATAAGCTGGCCCGCAGTGCGTGTTTTCTGTGCAGATTTTTCCCAAAGACTTGCATTAGTTACAGAAAATCTGCAGGTAATAAACGCATATAATCTGCATATGACTGTATCAATAAAGCTTTGTCAAAGCCAAATACCAGTCAATATTTGTGACATGCAGAAGTAGTGCTGTTGCTTCCAAAGCATCCAGCAACTGTTACAAATAGCACAAGCACAGGAGACAGGAAGTGTTGTGCTTCAGAAGCATCCAACACCTAGAGGGGTTAACACAGTCACAGGAGACAGGGAGTGTTTTAGCAGAGCGCCAGGGGGATTTTGGGGAACTTGTTATTGTAGTCTGGCTGAAGCTGAAGAGAAAGGTGGTGTGTGATCTGGATCTGACAGAATCCAGGAAAAATGGTGGTCAGCAGCATTTACTGCAAGGAACGCACGTCCATAATCCTCAAGGAACCCACTCGAGGAAATATCAGCATACAAAAGTTAAAGACAGCGTCCATGCCATGGTGTTCAATTGCAAAAGAGGTGTTTATTCCATCATCCCAAAACACACAACATTTCGACCCTGTGTGGGTCTTTGTCAAGTATAGGTGAAAAAACATGGGGCCGTCCTTATGTAGTGTGGTTCACAATAGCTCACCAGTCACTGCAAAGGTTCAACCCCCACATCAATAAAGATTAGATATTTAGAATATAGTACAAAAAACATAGATCCATACATTTGACGCGCCCCCTGGGCCTGTGTTGTGGATGCACGGTGCGGGAGTACCCGGAGCCGGATCATTGGGTGCTGTAGTCTTCCGTGGCGGTGACCCGGTCCATGCCCAGGGCGGTCAAACCAGTGACAGTCTTAGTGTAATAATAAGTGTCCGACTACGCCACCCGTGGATTGCGGTCAGTGGGGACCGCCGCTGCGCTGCAGACCGCTGAGGCTGATGTTGTATGCGCAGCCAAGTATGGGATAACTCCCCACGGGAGAAGTATTGCCTCAGGGCAGCTAGTTTGGATGATGGGAGCGATGGTGTGAGCGTCCCAGTACTAATAGTGCTGGTGCGGCGATGAAACACAGAGACGTGTGGTTGCAGTTTCCAATGCTTTACTCACAGTTCTTTACTGGTCCTAGTCACCTCGGTACCGGCGGTGACTGCCCAAGCCGTGCTGCGTCCACCAGGCAAGGGGCTCGACCAACTCCCAGGCAATTCCAGAGCGTGCCACAGGGCTCCCTTCTCTTCCTTTCTCTGGCAGTCCCCACCAGTGACCCACCTTTGTCCAGCTTCCTCGGGCCTTCTCTTGGCGAAACCTATCTCCGGTTTCCCTGACCCTATGTGGAATACTTTCCTGGTGGATGTAGTGAGGGGTCGCACCAAGATGTGGTCACAACCTCCGGTCTTTGGCTGAGGAATTTGTTGCCTCCACCAATTTGGGATCCGGTACCCTGTTCTGCCAACCCGTCACCCGCAATCTCCTGGGCCTATGGGGTTCCTTCTTCTCTCGTGTCTCTGGGCCTTTCCTAATGTGCTGTTCCTTGTTTCCTTTCTGTTCCAGTTACTTGCTGTTTCTATTCCTCTCCTCTGGCTCTGGCCTCCACTCCAGGCCTGCCTTGTGGAGCTGGGCCCAGACTGAGCCACAGCTGCCTGTCAGCCCTCCTGGCTGAACTCTCCTTCTCTCTTCTCCTCCTGACTGGACTGACTCTGTCCTAAGATGGTGCCCACCTTATATACCTCCCTCTATGTGTGAGCCCAGGTGACTAGCAACCAATGGGCTCCTACCTATGCCCAGAGACCCACCCCTATCTGCTCCTACACCACTGGGTGTACTTCCCCCTCCCCACTCCAGCCAGGGACAGATTCTGTCGTGCCTGCACTCCTGTCTCGTGAAATCACCGTTGAACTGTCCCTCGGAAATGGGGTGTGTGTGGTGCATGCAGCCTACTGAGTCCTGGTCCACACTCCATCCTTACCCGGGAGTGGAATATCACACCTCTGGTTTGAGGTGCAATACCCCTGTAGCAGCCGAGCCCTCGGGGTGCTGCATTCCCCCCTGGTAAACCACAGCACGTCCTCGGGCTGCAAAAGAATAAAAACAATTTAAAAACATACAAATTTTTTTTAAAGTGCACTCGCATATAAGACATTAACCAAAAACTCATCCCTTTATGGGAGGTACTCTTTTCTTTTTAACGTTACTGGTATAAACATTATAAAACATTTTGCTAATGCCACCAGAACTCTTTTTGCAAAAACACCATATAAAACTTTGGCATTTCTATTTTAGCAGCACATAGACTTTTCACATTAAGGCATTTTCAAGTTAAACATTTTCAAAACATATTCTTGAGTTCTGGCCGCTGTGCAACTTGCGACCAGTTAAAGGTGCAACAGTCCAGTTAATCTTGAGGTAGACGTTGCAGTTTTTGTATAAAACCAGTAGGGGGCGCTTTAGGAAGCGCAACTATTTACAGGGATGGCCGCTCTCAGTCCTCGGCCAGTGGGAATAGGGGAATGGCTGCTCACAGTCCTCAGCCTGGTAGGGGATGTAGGGGGGGGTAACTTTGGCAGGAAACAGTCCCTTTAACAGTTCCACACTAGTCCCAACGGGGACCACACTCCGCTCAGCAACAGTTCTTGTACCCTGACGGGTAACTATTTACAGTTCCACTTTACCGTTTATTGGTAACGGCGTCCTCCTGATGCTCCTCTAGGTAGTCTTCAGGCCCGTCCGGGCCCTCTTGGCACTCGGGGTCCGAGTGGTACCGCTCCTCCTCTTATCCTCTGGACATGAAGGGCATACCATCCCTTTAGGCCTCGGTGTCGGGTGTAGGACACCAAGTCTCCTGGAGACAGATCCCGTTCCGGATGGCCCTCTGGCAGGTGACCCTCCACATCCCTCCTGTCAACATGGATGTCTGTGGTGGTGGCAGAGTCCCGAATTAACCCCCACCCTTTCTTCAGGTGTTTATTGCTTATATGATTTGATAAAGTGTGGTGATTAGACCAAGTGTGGAATATATTGCAATATACTGCAGTGTAATATCATTGATATACTCTGATACTGATAAAGTAGTTCTTTGACATGAACTGTCCTTGATGCATGCTATCCACAAAGTGTTTGCTAGGTGTCAATGCAGTAAGACAATGTTAATTGTTCTATGGTCTATGTTGTGTGTTTCAAAGATTCATTATCCTGATTTGTACACAAGTGACCAGTGTTATATTTGCTTTGACAAATAGTGTTATTGTAGCCAAAATACTGATTCAGATAATGTATGTACACTTACCATTATGTTCCACAAGAAATACACAGATCTATTGTCTAAAACAATGTTTATAGGTAAACTTCTCGAGATTACAGAACCTGGCCAATTCTGTATTATCGACGAGTCATACTTATAAACATTAACCAGCTTTATGCTTCCATTGTCTAAACCTTATAAAAGACACTGGATAGAAGCCATAAGTTATACCTGCACTGATGTGTAGTGTTGTATGTACCTGCCCATGCAGTGTTGTGAAGACTTCCAGGGGTCTCTCTGTCTTGGTGAAATTGCTTCTCTGATGTTCCAGACGGATGATGTTTAAAAGCTCCTTGGTGACGAAGTGAGTATATATATATATATATATATATATATATATATATGTACTTAACCTTTGTATTATAACATATACAAAAGTGTATGCAATATCATCATATCATACTATTCCTTTAATTATGTATTTTACCTTTTAAATCAACTATTATAAATAAAATTGCATTATATCGCAAAGGGTTGCCTTCTTTAAAGCCGTATCCGAACTTTAGTGTTAAAAACTTGGCATAACATTTGGCGTAGTTGGCAGGATACGCAGAAGGCTCAGAAGTTCTTTTTTGTTAAAAATTACAATCATCTTGAATTGATAAGGACTCTGTGTGATAAGGTGTGATAGAGTGATATTGCTATATTGCGTAAAACATGACTTTCTTTAAGAGAAAGGTAGATGTAAGTGAGTCTGTTGAGATTCCAGGTTGGGAACAGACTCCCTATTATATTTTGGCAACCAAATGGTCCCACAGTGCTGGTTTGAGTGAAGCATGGGACAAATGTTTGAATGATGCTGAACCTGATGATGTGGTTTCATGCTTGCAGAAAGTGAAAGTAGAAAAAGGTAAAGAGTTGGGCGCTGTTGGCAGGCGTGGATGGATCCTGCTGTATGCATATAGAAAACAGCATGAGGAAAGAATACGTATATTAACAAAAGTTCAGGAATTGGAAAGACAGTTGTGTGAGGCCCAGAATGCGTTGGTTATAGCACAGTGTCAGAATAAGTTATTAATGGACAGATGTGATGGATATCAGCATGTTGCAGAAAAGGCTGCTGTACATGTAGCGCAGTATAAATACAAAAGGAGGCGAGGGAAGGTTAATAAAAAGAAAGTAGCTTTGGCCATAGCCAAAGCAGGGATAGAGTGGAGCCCTGATCAGTGGGATGGGGATGTATGGGATTCAACTGACTCCGAAAACATCACCAATCCAGAGACTGAGGATGAGTATTTCAATGGAAAGAGAGAAATTGATCCTCCTCTTAACCCAGTGAAAGTTCATCCTATATATCGGAGACGGATGGTAGAGACTGCTGTAGGTAAACAGAATAAGAATGCAGTAGAGGATTACAGTCAGCAGGAGCTTAATGACCTTCATGATCATTTTTCTCAAAAGCCAAATGAATCTTTGGTAGCTTGGGCTGTCAGATTATGGGAGATGGGGGCTCATGGAGTGCAGGTGGATGCAGTGGATGGCTCAAAATTTGTCCAACTCAGTCATGAACCTGTAGTGAAGGAGGCCTTCGGTACCTTGACAATTCAGCAGCCACATGTGGTGTGTAGTATGCTTGATGTTGTGGCCATGGCATTGCAGCATAAATACCCATCAGAGGCAGATTGGCCACCAAATGAAAAACCATGGTTTACATTGAAAGATTGTGCTCAGAGATTGAAGGAGGAGGTCATGAAAAATGGTATTTCAGCAAATACATATGACGATTACATGCAAATTATTGTAAGTGTATCTATTAGAA
The DNA here is from genome assembly GCF_046119375.1 of Phyllobates terribilis. Classification (NCBI taxonomy): domain Eukaryota; kingdom Metazoa; phylum Chordata; class Amphibia; order Anura; family Dendrobatidae; genus Phyllobates; species Phyllobates terribilis. The sequence continues at coordinate 2,556,110 of NW_027362825.1, forward strand.
ATCGTATAATTAGAAATGCCCCTCCAGCCTATAAGCATATCATGATGACACTAATGATAAATCAGACTGGGAAAACTATCGCCAATACATTGGAGGCAATTAGACAGTTAGGGGATCTGGGAGATTGGGGTCCCAAACAAAAGGGTAATTTTCCCTCTGAAGAGCAGCGTGACAATGTCAAAAGTAACTACAATCCTAGATCCCGCATTACCCGGAAAGGTATGTTTATGGCCCTGATAAAGGATGGTGTCCACAGGGATAAAATAGACGGGATTTGTACTGACGAGATGTGGAAATTGTATCTAAAGAGAGGACTTAATAAAAAGTCAGGGGTTTCACATAATAGAAAGGTTACAGTAAAAGATCCTGAATCCCCACAGCAGGGGCCGGGCAGGACATGGGGAGAGAGAGGGCCCACTCCCTCCTCGTCGCCAGCAAAGCCCACAGCACCGGGGTTTGAGGATCTTTATGATGAAGTTAAATCCTTGATACAGGAATTCAAAGTCCAACAGAAGGGGGCATCATTTTCTCCTAATAAGATATCTTCATCTGAAATGGAGGATCGATGGAGGGAGACAGATAAAAGTGACTGACATGCTGGCCACGCCCCCCATATGTTGGTAGATACAGGGGCGGAGGCCAGTTTGATTAAGGGAACTCCAAAACAATTCAGTGAGTGCAAGGTTATAACTACAGAATTAGGAGGAAAGCAAATTGAGGCAATTCAGGACAGAGCAAAACCAGGAGTTAGTGGAATCTCCACATTCCATGAGAAGTTAAGCAAAGTCTCTATGGGACTTCAGGAGCAGGAGATACCCTCTGAACAATTGATTCCTGAGCAGAGGAAACAAGTGTGGTTTACAGAAGGGTCAGCTAGTTACCAAGGCAACAACCATGTGTGGAACGCAGTGGGCTATCAGACTACAAGTATACATAGCAAAGAAGTATGGGGAAAAGAGTTGTGGCAAGATATCTGGGCAATTGTGCAAATGATTAAAGTGACTGTGTTTCATGTTGATGCTATTTGTGCTTCAGATACCCTGGAAAGACTCTTCAACTCAGTAGCAGACGAACAGTCCAAAATATCAGTCACTGAATCCAATAAAAATACTGACACCACTGAGGAGCTGCTTGGACTGACTCAATGGGCACAGACCAGAGGGGTGCCCATCAGATTAGATTTGATAAAGGAAACTGTCATGAAGTGTCAACATTCAAAACAGAGACCAATCTCTCATGTGGTGAGAGGCCAGAAAGCTGGAGGAAAACTTCCTGGGCAAATTTGGCAAATGGACTACATTGGCCCTCCTCTACATGATGGAGGATGCGTATGCATGGCTGTGGATGCACATTCTGGGTTTATGTTGATTTGTACCTGTAAAATGGCCAATTCTAACAATACTATTAAGACTTTGGAAACAATGGTATTGTACTGTATCCCAATACAGATTCAAAGTGACAATGAAAGTCACTTCAAAGAAGCTGTAAAGAAAATCAGGACTGCTATAGGCTTGCAAACGCAACCTGAGCATTTTGGTCTTAGTCTTATAACCTCAAGGTCAGGCATGGCCTTAAAGGGTATTCAGGTAATGGGAGGAGTGATAGACCAGGATTATCAGGTAGAAATTAAGGTACTTTTAATGAATTATGAAGAAAAGGTCATGATAATACAGAAGAGAGATAAGATAACTCAGTTACTGGTACTGTCTATTTCTAAAACGAAGGTGGTCAGAGTAAGGACCCCTGCAGTTGTGAAAGTCAGAGGAGGTGAAGGATTTGGATCCTCACATCCTATCAATGATGGTGCAAAAATCTGGGTGAAACAATTGGGTGACAAAGGTCCTCCAGAACCTGCTGAGGTAATTGTTCAAGGAGCAGACAATGTGTTGATAGTTATGAAACCCCGGCAAAAGAAAGGGGAACACGTCCCAACTGACCGGGATTTTGTGCAGAGAATAATATGTGTTTTCCCTTTAGATCAAAATCTGGAAATGATGACCCAAGCGATCTTCAGACCGAAAATCGAGAGGCCAACCGTGGAAAATGTGGCGTCATGGAAGACCAAACAGAATATATGGATTTTCTTGGCTCAAATGATGAACACTAGCCATTTTTGCGTAACAAAGGTTACCACTGCTATCAATATATTTGAGACTTGGTGGCAGTACCGACCCCCTTTACAGTTATGGACAAAGCTTATAGGGGTAGCTACTCAAGATGACGATACGGAAGGAGAAGTTGTGACCCAGAACTTCACGTGCAATCCATGTTGTGCCTGTGTGAACTGCATTGGGGAAAGCTTTTTGGCAGAGGAGATGATGACCATGAAGACTTTGAGTATTAGGCCAGCTGATTTATTTTTTGCTATAATTTGTTCATGCATTGCTTTGTGTTGTTGTACACAGTGTACACTTCCATTATTATTTTTATGTCAATCAATCGCTAAAACCATCCACTTTGGATAGCGTGCTTTGTATAAATAATGTGTGGCTATAAGATATCAAAGTGTGGATTGTATTGTTAATAAAAATATGAATATCTTATAGCCTACATATTGTAACATATTGTTTATATGCTTTGATAAAGTGTGGTGATTAGACCAAGTGTGGAATATGTTGCAATATACTGCAGTGTAATATCATTGATATACTCTGATACTGATAAAGTAGTTCTTTGACATGAACTGTCCTTGATGCATGCTATCCACAAAGTGTTTGCTAGGTGTCAATGCAGTAAGACAATGTTAATTGTTCTATGGTCTATGTTGTGTGTTTCAAAGATTCATTATCCTGATTTGTACACAAGTGACCAGTGTTATATTTGCTTTGACAAATAGTGTTATTGTAACCAAAATACTGATTCAGATAATGTATGTACACTTACCATTATGTTCCACGAGAAATACACAGATCTATTGTCTAAAACAATGTTTATAGGTAAACTTCTCGAGATTACAGAACCTGGCCAATTCTGTATTATCGACGAGTCATACTTATAAACATTAACCAGCTTTATGCTTCCATTGTCTAAATCTTATAAAAGACACTGGAATCATGATACAGATAGAAGCCATAAGTTATACCTGCACTGATGTGTAGTGTTGTATGTACCTGCCCATGCAGTGTTGTGAAGACTTCCAGGGGTCTCTCTGTCTTGGTGAAATTGGTTCTCTGATGTTCCAGACGGATGATGTTTAAAAGCTCCTTGGTGACGAAGTGAGTATATATATATATATATATATATATATGTACTTAACCTTTGTATTATAACATATACAAAAGTTTATGCAATATCATCATATCATACTATTCCTTTAATTATGTATTTTACCTTTTAAATCAACTATTATAAATAAAATTGCATTATATCGCAAAGGGTTGCCTTCTTTAAAGCCGTATCTGAACCTTAGTGGTAAAAACTTGGCATAACAAGAGGGCACGGGGCGGGGCGTGACAGCGACGCCTGCAGCCTGAGGCCTAGCTGCCGGCGGTGGAGGCGTGGTATCAGGTACGGTCCCCGGGGCTTCGGGTCCCGCAACGGAGGGTAGGGGCAGGCTGGTGGTCTCAGGGCTTGGGGTGATGACGTCCCCGTTACCTGCCTCGGCCTCCGTGGCCTCCTCCGCGGCATCGTGCGCAGCCGCCGGTCCATCTTCTCCACCCTCAGAGGCAGGCACACTGCTCGGTCCTTGCGGTGTCTCCTGCTGGCCAGTTACGTGCTGCCGGGCCAGGGTGCTGGTGGGGTTCGCTGCTCCCTCCATCTCCGGGTGCAGTAGGTCCAGACTGATCCAGGCCGCACCCGGCCTCACAGTTTTATTTCCTATCCGCCCCCATGGGGGTTGGTCTTGGGGGCATCTGCTGACAATCACCTTCAGGGGCAGCCCCCCTACCTTGATGGACATCTCCATTGCTGCACTCATTGTTGCTGGGGGCGGGCCCCTTCTCTGGCGCCACTCTGGGACCTGGCCCACGATTGGAGGTGGCTTCTTGCTGTCTTTTGGTGCGCACATAATGGCGTCCGCTCTGCCATGGTGGGAAAAACGGATGAAGATGGCGGGAAATGGTCCAAGATGGCGTCTGATGGCGGGAATCGGCTCCGGATGGCGGGAAACGACTCCGGACAGCGGGAAACTTCTGGAAATGGCGGGAGACTTCTTTTCAAGGTACATGTACAATCTTCTTCAGGCACGCAATACCCATTGGTGGCGGGTTGGTTTGAATCCTGCCGACTACGCCAAAAGTTGACGCGCCCCCTGGGCCTGTGTTGTGGATGCACGGTGCGGGAGTACCCGGAGCCGGATCGCTGGGGGCTGTAGTCTTCCGTGGCGGTGACCCGGTCCGTGCCCAGGGCGGTCAAACCAGTGGCAGTCTTAGTGTAATAATAAGTGTCCGACTACGCCACCCGTGGATTGCGGTCAGTGGGGACCGCCGCTGCGCTGCAGAACGCTGAGGCTGATGTTGAATGCGCAGCCAAGTATGGGATAACTCCCCACAGGAGAAGTATTGCCTCAGGGCAGCTAGTGTGGATGATGGGAGCGATGGTGTGAGCGTCCCAGTACTAATGGTGCTGGTGCGGCGATGAAACACAGAGACGTGTGGTTGCAGTTTCCAATGCTTTACTCACAGTTCTTTACTGGTCCTAGTCACCTCGGTACCGGTGGTGACTGCCCAAGCCGTGCTGCGTCCACCAGGCAAGGGGCTCGACCAACTCCCAGGCAATTCCAGAGCGTGGCACAGGGCTCCCTTCTCCTCCTTTCTCTGGCCGTGGCCACAAGTGACCCACCTTTGTCCAGCTTCCTCGGGCCTTCTCTTGGCGAAACCTATCTCCGGTTTCCCTGACCCTATGTGGTATGCTTTCCTGGTGGATGTAGTGAGGGGTCGCACCAAGATGTGGTCACAACCTCCGGTCTTTGGCCCACCAATTTGGTTCCGGTACCCTGTTCTGCCAACCCGTCACCCGCAATCTCCTGGGCCTATGGGGTTCCTTCTTCTCTCGTGTCTATGGGCCTTTCTCTGTGTTCCTGTTCCTTTCTTACTTTCCTTCCTGTTCCTGTTCTCTCTCTGCTGTTTCTGCCCTCCACTCCAGGCCTGCCTCATGGAGCTGGGCCCAGACTGAGCCACAGCTCCCTGTCAGCCCTCTCTGGCTGAACTCCTCTCTGAACTCACTCCCTGGACTGAACACTATTCTAAGATGGTGCCCAACTTATATACCTCCCTCTATGTTTGAGCCCAGGTGACTAGCAACCAATGGGCTCCTACCTATGCCCAGAGACCCACCCCTATCTGCTCCTACACCACTGGGTGTACTTTCCCCTCCCCACTCCAGCCAGGGACAGATTCTGTCGTGCCTGCACTCCTGTCTCGTGGGAGCACCGTTGAACTGTCCCTCAGAAATGGGGTGTGTGTGGTGCATGCAGCCTACCGAGTCCTGGTCCACACTCCATCCTTACCCGGGAGTGGAATATCGCACCTCTGGTTTGAGGTGCAATACCCCTCTAGCCGCCGAGCCCTCGGGGTGCTACACATTAACACAGATGTTATTTTAAATATGACATCCATAAAATACAATCTTACTCAAAAACAAATATATTAGACCATTATTTACATATATATTGTAGCGTAGTTCACCTATCAGGCTTGGCATTACGATATCTAAGCAACCACCCACCAATCACTTCATATGGGGTCATAAGTATGGAGGCTCTCCAGACCAATCACCATAGGTGTATGAATAGGCACTAAAGGAGGATGTCCACAATCATATGCATGAACTCCAATCGGATCACACCAGAAGGACCTGTCACATCACAGGAAAGCGATCACATGACCGCACCCATGTGACCTTTGATCCCATCATGTTTGCACAAACAGCGTATATTATTGCTCTAAATGCACATTTTATTGCTAGAATTACCCCCACATTATGTACATATACCTCTCCTAACTCCATTTATTATAAACATTGTAATGGCATAAATTGTAAGCGCACAATACCTTTCAGCTGCATCTGCAGGACCTGCCACATAACTAGAGGTAAGTCACAGGACCAAGACCACATGATCAGCGGTTATGTGGGCTCAGCTATTCACCAAGACTCCCATTCAGCACTAGGGTAACTACCACAAGGAATAGGGGTGGGAAAGGAGAGGGGGGGCACAACATAATGCCTCTAGCATCATTATAATTACTGCAATAATACATATGCCTATGTACAAAAATGCATAAAAGCCAAGCAAAGAAAATAACTCCTCAGTGAGACAATCATAGGAGGATCAAAGTTCGGGGAGAGGGCCATAGTTTAGCCTACATATAAACATATACATTTATATATAAAAATAGTAGTTATCCCTTAAAGGGGTAAACGCCCGATGTCTTCGTCCTCGTACTTCGATCCACCTTCAGATTCATTCCAACAACTGGTCTAAAAGAAGAAAAAGAAAACAAGTGTTAAAATCACATATACATATAGGTGGTGTGTGATCTGGATCTGACAGAAGGTAACTGAACAGGATTCAGATGAGGAGAGAAACTAAACACAGGTCAGATAAACTCCCTGAACTAACAGTGCAGAGTATTATCGGGCAGGAAGATAAGGACTAGAATGAATTGTGTCACAGGGATCATCTCTCTCATCAAACCCTCCCCACCTCCATCTCCATGCAGGATAAAGAATGCTGTGTACTATTGTGTCCTTGTGAAGGAAAACCCTGTGGTTGTGTATGCATAGAAGTGTGCTAAGAGATCTAATCTATGCTGAATTATGCTACTGAAGAGACTGTAATACTGTGCCTTGTGAAGAAACTACTGTATTGTTACTGGATCCAGTTGCTCAAGAAACTCAGACTGTACTCTATTGAAGATTGTTGCTGTAATATCCCTGAATTGCACTGGCCGTGCTTCAGGTTAAATTCCACTGTTAAACTGTTGAAAAAGACTCTTGTCAGATGTGTCTGGTCAGCAATTGAATCTATCCTGTGCCTGAGAGAAGCTGCAGCCTATGGTCGCCCTGAGTAACGGTTCCCCAGGATTCCAAAGAATTCATGAAACCTGTCTCGCCCTATTTTAACCTAGTGGCTTGCATGTAACATATTATCAAAACAAAGCAGCTTTATTTAAAGAATGACACATCAACAAGAGACAAAAACTGAAGAGTCAAAAACACATTCTTTGCCAATGATTAAAATGTATTCGTCAATATTTCTGCTGTTCCTATTGATTATTCAGACAACAGTACAGTAATCCAAAACAACAGAAGTCAGGATGGCCGAGCGGTTTAAGGCGCTGGCCTCGTGTTGCAGTCTCCTCTGGAGATGTGGGTTCAAATCCCACTTCTGATATTCTTTGTTTATCCTGTTGCTGTGTTGTTTTACTCAGCATCTGTTTTTTGGAGTTTCTGTAGAATATTGTATTTTTGGAACATTTTAGGGTCTGCTCTTCTGAAACTTTCCAAGCACATTTAGGACACACTTTGTGCTTCTCCATCTTCACGTCTATTCTATAGGACATACTTGTCTATGCAATAACAACTGTAGCTATACATAGATACAATTAACAATTCTGAAAAGAAAAGGAAAACAAATCAACTAAGAAAAAGCTCATATTCGTAAAAATAAATTGATTAATATAACAATTTCTACAAAATAAAAGTCCTCCTCATGCAACTATGTCAATCTGAAATTAAAAATGACTTCCATAACAAGAAAGGTCAAAATAAAAGATAACTCATGCCATAAAAACAAAAAGTGTCCAATATTTTTACTTTTGTTGTAAATATTTATACTGGTTAGGTCTCGTTACATCTTTTTTTTCTGCTTGCAAATTATTGGGTGAAAAGAAAAGTAACTTGCCAAAGCCCAAGATTGAACAAGAGACCTTCAGATCTTGAGGGTAACTCTCTCCCAGCTGAGCTATTTCAGCTGCATTGGTGTCTGCTGACGCGGTCGTTCTGCAGGTCAAATACAGGATGAAAATGAAAGAAAAAGGTGGCTCCAGCAAGCGATATAGGAAAATATAGATATGGATCTAAAGCATCACATTTAATTAAACGATTAAAAAAAAGGGAAAGTACATTACAAACATTAACGGAAAAGGGGAAAAAGACAATGCGGTCTACGTGTTTCGAATATGTAGCTCTTAGTCCTGAAAAGGTACGTCTGAAGGAATGAAAAAATATATAACACTTGCCCCAGAAAGAGGGCGTGATAAGGACATGACTGTTTTGTCCAGAAAATATATTAACCCTATATAGTATAGAATAAAAAGGAAAAGTACAACATGAAGCTTATGCATCATTTTAACATATATAGACATGTTCATAATCATTTAAATGAATGAAAAAAAAATGCAAAAATGTCATAAAAACACTCTATTAATGCAGATACATGAGATCCGTTTTGAAATTTAAACCATTAGGAAATCTGGTGTCCAATTTTAGAATCCCAAATCCTTCACGTTTTAAAAGGAACTTGGCCCAATTGCCCCCTCTAGTAATGTCTACAACACATAATGAATTACAATCTCTTGGTGCGTCTCAAGAAAATGTCTGAATAGTCCTGACATAGAATGTTTTATTTTTAACAGATCACGGATAGCAAACAAAGACATCCAAAAAAGGAGCTCTGTCCATTAGTACTGGTATATGGGCAATTGATGAAGTAATAACAAGCTTGAAAACCATAAAATATTAGTGTATGGGCCCCTCTGGGGAAATGCACATATTATATAATACTTAAAACTAGGTGTAACTCATGTTCAAACATAGTAGTAAAAGTAACTTACATGTGGGTATGTAGTGGCATTAGCTCACACGTGGTCCTCGCACTCCAATGCATGTTTCGTCCTAGCTTTGTCAAATGGAAAATCAGTAGCACATACGCCCAATGTGACTATCATGATGGTTGTTCTGAAAGGTAAATAATGCTTTTTTTAGTGATGATTCATTAACTTTGGCAACTTTCCATAAAATTCTGTAACATTCTCCATACAGTCTTGTACCTGAGTTATGACTAACAACAAAAACTACTTAACAAGATACTAATCAATTCTTTCAACTAAAACCTTAATATCCCTAGTGGCCTAATGGATAAGGCACTGGCTTCCTAAGCGAGTGGTTGAGTGAGTCCCATCTGGGGTGGCCTGCATCATGTTTTTAATTCTCTCATTTGCCACTGTTTCATGTTGTTAATTTCAAAGTATATATTTTTTTGTTAGTGATTTTTTTATAAATTGGTTGTCTCCTTTTGCTTATTTTTAGCACTTAGTCCGAGCCATGTGTAAAATAGCAAATAGAGCTTTACTTACCCGCCTCAGGTAGAGCGCTGCCTCTCTGCTCCGCCCCAGTCTCTGTTGAGTGGCTGTGACAGTGCTGCAGCCAACTGCTGAGCTTAGCGGCTCAGTCAATGCAAACTGTTTGTTACAGCCAATCAAGAGAGGCTGGTGCAGCTCTGGACCCAGGTTTGTAAGGAGATACTTTTGCAGATATCGTTGAAGATAGAATGGCTGAACGACCTAAAGGCCCTCCTTACTTGACCATGCTAATATCAATGGATTCCTTGAGATGGCTTAATGTGTATGGGGTTCTGCTTTTGGACTGTCAATTGCATTGTTCTACCAGAGATAAGCTACCAGCCAACCTGTCAGTTTGGGGCTTTCTCATAGAGAATACAGGAGTGCTCGGCAAAGCATGCACTTCTGCGTATGGGAGAGTCGAGATGGCTGTTGGCCAATAATTCCACTCAAGCATCATTTGGCCCACAGCCATCTAATCTATATGACCATTCTTAGGAGCTGTTGTTAGATTGTAATCTCCCCTGGTAGTTTGGATTCAAATCCTACTTCTAACAAGAGTTAGGAGTGTTTTTTATTAGGTTTAACCTGTTACCTATTACGGTCTTACTTAACGTTTTCTGTGCATGTTTATAAATATATGCCAGTGGCGGACAAAGACAGAAAAGAGCACCTGTTCAAGAACAGTATATGGACCCTTTGCAGTCCAAAGATCAGAACACAGTGCACGGACTGGCTGACGGCTCCCCTGATCCAAGCTTGACCGCTTCATGTATTTCTATGCAGAAGTCACGTCCGGGTCGAGAGAGCGGCCTGACAGTCCGTGCACTGCATTCTGATAACTGTTCAATTTATACAGCCGTCTGATTGTGCCCTCACTGTTTGTGACTGTGACTTTGTGACTCTGATACTGACAGTTGCTAGAGCTGAGCTGATTGGGTCAACTGAAAGAGCTCTGTGTAATGGGTGAAAGTGGGTTCTTCTTTGATAATTATCACTAGATATTGCTGATCAGCTATGCTACCCATAAATTTAACTGTAATTACCATGAGATTTTGCAGTTGAGCCAGTTCTTTTTGTGCAAAATCAAGTAACTGTTTAAAGGGAACCTGTAACCTGCTGATATTTGGTTAATCTGCATTCTAAAGCTGTGCAGCTGCTGCACTGACAGCCCAGCTACCAGGAGGAAAATAGTGCTAGCTGGCTGTCAGTCAGTGCCGTGGCCAGGTTACCGCCACCACTCACTATGTACTGGGTGGTTGCTCAAGCCACAATGGCCACACCTCTAAGACAGAAAGGAGGAGGCTGTCAGGAGGATTAAAGTTCATTTCCTTCTGGCAGTGGGACTCTCAGTATGGCGGCTGCATAGCTTTAGAACTCTGTTAACCTGCATTTTATCCCCATATCTGCAAGTTAATAGCATTTGGAGACATAACAGGTTCCCTTTAACAGTCTATTAAAAAAATAAGGTCGTGGCCGCTTGACATTTCCGCTTTGTCTGATCTAAGCCTTAAAGAGTAACCTTTGTTTTAATGTTTTTTTTTTCATAAATCAATAGTACACATGAAAATAAGAAACGTTGTTATTTATCATATCAGAGAAATCTGCTTCTGCATCCCACTAGACTTATCTTTCATTCTCAAAATTCTCAATTTACGGGTAAAATCTATCTTTAATAAAAACTGATTTTCCCATTCCTGAGATAGAAGATGATAGTTGGTGTTCATAAAGTTCTATGTGGAACAGTAACTGTTGTTTCAGGAGAACTTGCAAGTAGATCATGTGGATCTACCTATAGCTCCTCACTCCTCATCGTCCCTCCAAATGAAACGACAGTTGGTGCTTTAAAAAATTCAATCTCAGTAATGGAGAAATCTGTCATCACTGAATATAGATTTTATAACTTTTACCCATGAAGTGAGAGTGAATGATCAGTGCAGGAGGAGAAAGAAGTAGATTTATCTCATAAGATAAATTATAAAGTTGCTTAATTCATGTGTAATATTGATTTATGAAATAACACTTAAAACGGCGGTTACTCTTTAAGCTTGAGAGGTGGATGAGCGACAAACTGAATCACTGAACTGAATCACTGAATATTTACCACTGTCTTTGGTAAAGGAGCATTCCTCTCCAACAGTTCTCCAACCTTTAAATTTCCAGCAGCAGTCAGGATAGGCTGAGTGTTGCAGTTTGCAAAAGATCAGAGGCGGATCTGCCAGTTGGCCAGGGCTTTGGAGCCCCTTATTTGAATGCAGAGTAGCAATATAATAATTTTAGGTTTACTATCATTTAAATACACTTAGAATATTGTGACATCACTGATTGTTTCTGCATATTCCACACCAGAAAGTGCTCATCTCTCAGTGAAGATCTGGCCAAGACATAAAAATGTCTAATTATCTAGATGCTCCAGTCGTCATTTTTGACAATGGATCCGGTATATGTAAAGATGGACTATCTGGTGATACTGTACCAAGATCAGTCATCAGCTCAATGATTGGTCGTGTTATAACCGGATACAGCATGCTGGAAGCCAACAGAAAAGCTTACTATGTTGGTGAAGAAGCTCAATCCTTAAGAGGAATCTTGGCATTGACATATCCCATAGAGCACGGCATTGTGAAATCTTGGCCGGACATGGAGAGGATCTGGAAGCATGTGTATGACTGTGAGCTTCAAATTCAATCTAATGAAAGCCCCGTCTTGCTATCTGAAGCTCCGTTCAATCCAAGAAGCAACCGTGAGATCATGGCAGAAGTGATGTTTGAAAGCTTTAATGTCCCTGCCATGTATGTGGCATTACAAGCTACTCTGTCTCTCTATGCCAGTGGTCGCACAACAGGCTTAGTCGTGGACATTGGAGATGGTGTCACCTCTACATTTCCCATATTTGAAGGTACTCCACTGCCCCATGAAGGAAATCGTCTTAACTTCGCTGGTCGGGACATCACAGATCATTTAATGAGGCTTCTTATGGAGACCGGACATTCCTTTGTTAGCAGCGCAGAGAAAGACATTGCTAGAGAAATAAAGGAGAAACTTTGCTCTCTGGCTTTAGATTCAAAGGAGGAAGGGGAAAAGTGTTCTGCAGAAGGTTTAGAGAAATACATACTTCCAGATGGGAAGGTCGTTACCATTGGTCGCCAGAGGTTTCTTACGCCAGAGATCCTATTTTCTCCATCTATCAATGGATGCTCTAGGTGTGCACAAAATGATCATTGAAAGCATTTATGGATGTCACTTTTCAAAAACATCTTGTTGTCTGGTGCATCTACCCTTTTCCCAGGCCTTGAGGATAGACTTTACAACAAAATTAGAACCCTGGCACCAGAGACTGTTCATATTAAAGTTTTTGCCTGGAGTGATAGTAAATTTGCTCCGTGGATTGGAGGATCAATCCTGACCAGATTAGAATCTTTTAAGGAGATGTGGATCACATCCGAGGATTACAGCGAGTTTGGTTCATCCATTATACATTGAATGGCCTGACTCTACATTGTACATAAAACCTACTATGTCTTACTTATGTGACAGTAAAACAGTTTCATCTGAATATGAATCCTTTGTGTTGCCTTTTGGTGGTTAAAATCGATAATGTGCAATGTGCCACAAATTTCTGGCTTTCATGAGCAATTTCAGTGAATGAGAATTTTGAATTCAACTCACTCATTTTCATGTGCGCGTCTATGGCTTTTACAGAAGATTTTATGACATTTTTGCAGCAGCAGACAATGGCGTAACATGATAAATAACAATGGCTACCTTGTAAAGCCCTTGCGATTTCAGTGGTTTCCACCAGTCCTCCAGATGGTTGCATGTCAATGCCATACATCATTTATGTCACTTTTGCAGCCAATCAATAGCCTAAGCTGTGATATGACTGCGGAAGTCACTGATAGGCTGCAGTGGTCACATAAAGGATGCACAGCACATCACAAATTATTCAAGGAAATTTAAAGGTGACTTACAGTATAGTTATGTATTATGTTATGTTGTCTCCTCATAGCCAAATAAAATCAAATCTGGGAAAATCAGTTAAACTATTTTTGCATATAATAATAGAAAAATGCAAGCCAGAAATTAACCAGAAGAAATCATTTTTTTCAAATATAAAAATAAGAAGAATAACATATAAATATTAAAATAAAACCACACAATTGAAGCTAAGAGCGTGGACACCTGGAATATATTCTGAAACGTAAACTGCCTCCTGTAGTATGTACATGCATTACCTGGATATCTTAGCTAGCACATATAGTCAAATAGTATCAAACACATGTCATGTTGTAGGAGCCTTAAAGGCTCGTAATGACCTGGAGAATCATATTGGCAGGTCAGTTTTAGCATTTAGTGAACATGGTAAATAAAAAACTAAAAAAACTGTGGATTTGCAATTTTTTTGAAATCTCAACGCACTTGGATTTTTTTTTAAATGTTTTCCAGTACAATACATGGTAAAATCAATGTTATGAATTAAAAGAACAACTCGTCCCACAAAAAACAAGCTCTCACATGGCCAATGGAAAAATAAAGTTATGGCTCTGGGAAGGAGAGCAAAAAATGAAAGTGCCAAAATGGAAAATTGCAAGGTGCTGAATGAGTTAATTTTATTGAAACAGCAACACTCAGCCAAGTAAATGAAACATAACTGGTATCAGGGTCTCTGTCCCTATATCATGGTGCTCTCAGCTTACATAGTAAAATCTTGCTGATAGATTCATTTTAATTAGTGATGAGCAAACGTGCTCGCCACTGCTCGGTATTCGCCCGAGCATCACGGTTCTCGACAAGCTCGTCACTCGGCAAGTATTTCCGGGTTGCTCGGGTGGGAACTCGGGTCCCCTCCCTTCATGTTTGGCGCCCTTTAGAGAGCCAGTGAACATGCAGGTGTGGCACCCTGCTGTTCACAGGTACCACAGGACCCAGGGTGCATGGACGGACTTCTCCACAAGAGGCCCTCATTACATACAAATGACGCGCCCCCTGGGCCGTGTTTCAGGGGATACCCGGAGCCGGATCGGACGGGGGTTGTAGTCTCCGAGTGGCGGCGACCCGGTCCGTGCCCAGGGTGTCAAACTAAGTGGCAGAGTACTAGCAGTAGATGGTTGATGACTACGCCACCCGTTGAATGCAGCTATGGAGCTGCCGCTGCAGGGCAGACCGCTGAGGCCGGTGGAAGGATGGTGCAGCGTGGATGGTATAACCCCCAACGGGAGGGGTATGGCCTCAGGGCAGCCGACGTGGATGATGGGGGTAGCAGGAACCACTCAGAGACGGTGCGGTGTAGTTCAGGGTCTTTACTGGTGACAAAGATAGACCCTCCCGGAGTACTTGCTAGTGATAGGGGCCTGGTCAGTCCTTGAGCAGATGGGATCTTCCCTGGCCAGGCGGAGTTGTAGGCCTTACCAACTAACTGTACTCTTCTGGCTACCTTGCTAGAGGCGGGAATAAGTAGCCCACGTCCCTGAGTGTACCGTGTGGTGCTCACCCGTATGGCCGGTGACTCGGGGCCTTCTAATGGCTTCCGCTCCACGATGGCGGTGCTGGTCCCACGCGTGTGACCGTGCCTTCGGGCTTCTGGGCCAGAGGACCTGAAATCCTCTGCCGGACGGTTTCTGCTGCTGGGTAGGAGTTAGTCCCCACAGCCTCGGACTCCGGGTCCGGTAAGAAATCTTCTCAGTCAGGGCGAGCTCTGCAGCTGCCAGCCCCTGACTCGTTGTAACACTGCTCCCCACAGAGCTCCTGATGTTTCTTGCTATGCTGCTTCTCTTCTCTACTCTTGTTCTGTCTTCTTTCTCACTAACCCTGCCTCAGCCCCGGGTTTATATAGGGGAAGTCCTTCCCCTCCCAAGACTGGGCAGGAGGTGTGGCATGCACAGGATCCCTGACCAAAGGACCTCCCACCTGCTCTCAGACGTAATATCTCTATCACTGTGGCAACCAGACCCCTGGGGTGTCACATTCCCCCCTAGTGAAATTTAGTACTCCGGGACTAAACATATTTTTTTTAGAAAAACATAACAAGGTATAACAATAACAATACAATAAGAAAAACACATAAGATGGTTACGGCGTGTCCGCAACCGGGTGCAGTTTTGAAAAGCAAGGTGTCCATTTCACCAAAACAGGGAGACGTAACCAGGTAGGGGCCTGTCCTGCCCCGAGTCCTTAACAGTCTTTAGTCCATCCTGGGTTACGCTCCAACTATGTATAAGGATTCCCGGTAAATCCACCAAGGACTCCTAAAAATAACAAGAAACACAAAATTATACACAAGCAACTATAAACAAGTAAACATTATAAGATAGCTTAAACATTTAGATCCTCCAACGTGCGGGTAGCTGGCCTCTAGTGGCCCTAGTGGACCTACGGAGCTGACTGTCTGGCCCTGAACTACAGGGTGTAGGAGCTGTCAAGGGTAAACTGGGCAGCTGTCTACCGGCTCTTTGTCTCACTAGGGGTACGGCAGGCTCACTATAAGCAGAAGGTTGATCCTCCTGTTCTGCTTGTGTGGAGTCTTCTGCCTCCTGGACCGGCTGTTCTTCCAGCTCTACCTGTTGCTCCGTAGGTGCTTGGGATGCTGGTTGGAGGAAGGTGAGTACGGGTACCACAACTGCACCATTGACTTGAGTCCAAGACCGAGGGAAGTCCCCGAGCACGGTACTAACCATATCTTCCCTTTCCTCTACGGGTCGATGGTCTTCTTGTTCCTCTTCAGGGTTCCTCAGTTGTTCGGGACACTTCTTCAGGTGGTCCCGGGATACAATGGCTGTGGTTTCCCCTCCGTCTTTACTGATGGTACAGACCTTCGGGTTTTCGTGGCTTGAGGGCAGTACGGTGTACGGGTCCTTCTCCCACTGGTCGTCCAACTTGTGGAGCCGTCTCTTCCTCTTCAAGACCTGCTCTCCGGGTACCAGGGGAACAGCGGGAGCATACTGGTTGTAAGTTTTCTCTTGTCTTTCCCTAGCCTGACAGAGACTTCGCTCCACGCTCTCCTGTACTCTCCGGTACTGCTGCTGCCTCTCTGTGTCCCAGTCTGCTTCTGGTGAAGTGTCCTCGGGTGTCAGGACTCCCATTTCCAGGTCAACAGGTAACTTACCAGGTCTTGCCCTCATTAGGTAAGCCGGGGTACAGTTGGTGGAACCTACCGGGATGTGGTTGTATAGGTCCACCAGATCGGGCAACTTCTCAGGCCACAGACTGCGTTCTTCCAGGGGCAACGTTTTTAGAAGATCCATTACCACCTGGTTCATTTTCTCACAAAGTCCATTAGTTTGCGGATGGTAGGGTGTCGTCCTTATCTTCCGGCAGCCATACAGATTGCAGAATTCCTGGAAGACCTTCGCTTCAAAGGCAGGTCTCTGGTCCGTCAGCACTTGGTCCGGGTACCCGTGTGGACGGCAGAAGTGCTGCTGGAAGGCTCTAGCTGCTGTTTGAGCCGTTAAGTCCTTGACGGGGACGACAACCAAGAATCGGGAGTAATGATCCACGATGGTTAACGCGTAGACGTAGCCACTTCTGCTTGGGGTCAGTTTTACATGATCCAAGGCTACCAGTTCCAACGGCTGCCGGGTGACGATGGACTGCAGGGGAGTCTTCTGGCTGGCACGGTCCTTCCTTCTCAGGTTGCACGGGCCACAGTCTCTGCACCACTTCTCAATGGTTCCCCTCATGCCTACCCAGTGGAATCGCTCGCGCAGCAGGAACTCCAGCTTCTTCCACCCGAAGTGTCCAGCTCCGTCGTGGTATGCCTCCATCACCATGGCTGCGTCTCTTCGTGGCACCACTACTTGCCAGAGTAGTTCATGCGTCCGGGAGTTAACCATTCTGCGGCACAACTTCCCCTTGTAAAGGAACAGTCGACTCTTCTCTGCCCATAGTTGTTTGGCTTCCTCCGGAGCGTCTGGTTCAAGGCAAGCCTCCGGGCGAGTCAGCATCTCCTTCACCAGTCGGACGGCAGGGTCGCTGTCTTGCGTTTCCGCCCAGTTGTAGTGAGGTAAGGGGTTCAACGTAGCAGCCTGCTTACTCCTTACCCGGTGGGAATACTGGATAGTCCCATGACGGTGGAACGCAGGGAGTTCAACTTCCTCCAGTCCCTCCGGATCTTCTCCTTCGTCCGGCAAGTTGGGCATCCTGGACAGGGCGTCCGCGTTGGTATTGGAGCGTCCGGCCCGGTATTTGATTGTGAACTCGTAGTTGGACAGACGGGCCATCCACCTCTGCTCCAGGGCACCGAGTCTTGCCGTGTCCAGGTGTGTCAACGGGTTGTTATCCGTGTACACGGTGAACCGGGAAGAAGCGAGGTAATGCTTAAAGCGCTCAGTGACTGCCCATACTACGGCCAGGAACTCTATCTTAAATGAGCTGTAATTCTCGGGGTTCCTTTCGGTGGGTCGCAGTTTTCGGCTGGCGTAGGCGATTACTCGTTCCTTCCCCTGCTGGATCTGGGACAGTACGGCTCCTAGCCCGATGTTACTGGCGTCGGTGTAGAGGATAAAGGGCTGGCTATAATCCGGGTACGCCAGGATTTCGTCCCCCGTGAGGGCCATCTTCAGCTGGCGGAAGGACTCTTCTTCCAGCTCCTCCCATTTGAAGGGCGGCTTCTGGTTCTTGGCCTTCCGGGACTGGCCTATCAGGAGGTCCTGCATAGGTGCTGCCTTTTTGGTGAAACCGGGAATAAACCTTCGGTAGTAGCCTACCAACCCGAGGAACTGCCGCACTTCTTTTACGCTGGAGGGGCTTGGCCATTCCTTAATTGCGGTGATCTTATCAGGGTCGGGAGCCACTCCGTCAGCGCTCACCACGTGTCCCAGGTACTGCACCTTTGGTTTCAGGAGGTGACACTTGGAGGGTTTCACCTTTAGGCCGTAACTCGCCAGAGCCTCGAACACTTCCGCCAGGTGTTTCAGGTGGTCCTCATATGTCTTGGAATATACGATGACATCGTCCAGGTACAGCAGGACCGTCTCGAAGTTTCTGTGGCCCAGACAACACTCCATTAGGCGTTGGAAGGTTCCTGGTGCGTTGCAGAGTCCAAACGGCATGCAGGTGAACTCGCTAAGTCCCATCGGGGTGGTGAATGCGGTCTTCTCCCGGTCCGCCTCTGCTACAGGAACCTGCCAGTACCCGCTAGTGAGATCCAAGGTAGAGAAGAAGTTAGCAGATCTTAAAGCAGCCAATGACTCCTCTATCCTTGGCAAGGGGTACGCATCCTTGTGTGTGATACGGTTGATTTCCCGGTAATCTACACACATCCTCATGGTGTTGTCTTTCTTTTTGACTAAAACTAGTGGGGCTGCCCAGGGGCTACAGCTATCCCGGATTACCCCAGCCTCCTTCATGTCTCTAAGCATCCCCTTGGCGTGTTGGTAATGTGCAGGGGGTACGGGTCGATACCTCTCTTTTATGGGAGGATGATCTCCCGTGGGGATGCGGTGTTCTACCCCCTTGACTCGCCCGAAGTCTAACGGGTGTTTACTAAACACTCTCTCATACTCTTGAACCACCCGGTAGACTCCCTGTTTCTGGTGGGAGGGAGTGGAGTCAGTTCCCAAGTGTAGTTGCTGACACCAATCCTCCATTACTTTCTTAGAGCCGTTACCTTCCTCCGGGTGAGATGGAGGCAAGGGTTCCACAGACTGTATAGAGTTTTGGTTGATGGTATATAATTTGGCTAGCGTGGCATACCGGGGCAGGTACACTTCTCTCTCCCCGATATTGATTATGCGAACGGGCACCCTCCCATGGCGTACATTAACCACCCCCCGTGCTGTCAAGATGGTGGGCCTACTGTCTGAGTAAACTGGTTCTACCATTGCCTGGTAATCTCTACCCCTCAGACCAATAGCTGCCCGGCACCAAATCATCATTTCACTTTTTGGGGGCATGGCAATAGGAAAAGGGTCACACATTCTTACGCTACCAATCTCACCGCCGGAGAGTTCCACCTGTTGCCGTCGCATCAGTGCCCGGATCTCTTTCTGGAGCACCCGCTGCTCGCCGGAGCTGGCGTTCTTGGCAACCTGCTGTAAAAGGAAAATCACCTCTGCAAGACAATTTTCAATTACATTAGTTCCTAGAGTTATTTTTGGGTGACTCTCATGTTTGTCAATATCTACAATGATCAGTCCCTGTGCTGCCAGTTCGACTCTACCGATTTTGATGGTCACCTCTTTAAATCCGATCTGTGGCACGGGCTGGCCATTGCTGGCGATGATACTCAAGTCGTCGTCAGGGTAGCGGGTAATATCCGAGTCATTCCAGTACTGCTTAAAGAGCACGTACGGGATGGTGGTGACCTGTGACCCGGTGTCCAGTAGGGCACTCATGGGAATGCCATCCAGTACCACAGGCAAGACTGGACGTCCTCCCACATATCTGTCGCGCCAGTTCGATGGGCCTGGTGATCTTTTTCCTGGGGGTTGGCCCTCTACCCCAGGTTGTGCCCGTTTAAAGAACAGTACCTTTCCATATGTCCGGGTTGATTGCAGCGGCGGCAGATGGGTCGTCCGTCCTCGCTGTATCGGTCACTGGGTCTTCCTCTGGCCGGTGAGGTCCTCCTTGGTCGACGCCACGGGATGTCCTCTGGTCCGGATGCCAGCTGGATCTTCCCTGGAGTGGAAACCTGTAAAGACTGCACAGTTCGGGTTAGCGCAGCAACGCTCTTAACTAGCTCTTGGACCTGATGGTGTAGGTCTGGAGCCGGGTCATTGTCCAAAGCCTGCGCATCAGCTCCCACAGGCCCTGCCGACAAGGGCGCCGCCTCCTGGTGGTAAGTGATAGCTGGGCGCCTGTGGGTCACAACGCCACCCGGTGCCGGTTCTCGGAGCACCCGGATGGCTCTGTCCTTGAACTGTGCAAAGTCCAGATGGGGATCCTGTAAGGCCATTGCCCGCAACTGGGTTCGGTGGGCATTGCAATATAAACCCTCTATAAATTGTTCAGTCAACAGCCTGTCCTCGTTTCCCACCCCATCAGGGTCGGTCTGCTTTATGGCCCTCAGGGCCTCTTGTAGGTTTAGTGCATAGTCCCTTATACTCTCATGCGCTCGCTGCTTGCACCCGTAGAATCTAAGCTTAATCTCGGCTGAGGTGCGGGTATCAAAGGTGTCCTTCAGCCGGGTTAGTATCCCTGCGACAGTCTTCCTCCCAGGTGGCCAGGATTTTACTTCCCTTTTGGCTGCCCCGGTTAGTTGGGCCACCAGGATGCTCACTTTTTGCTCTTCTGTGAGGGGGTACACCTGGAAGAGGCTATCCAGCTTTTCTCTAAAGTCATGCAGGGTATGTGACTCCCCTGAGTACTGGGGTAGCCAAGCTGCTCCCGGGATATAGGGCATGGTGAAGGGCATAACTGCAGCAGCGGTGGCGCTGGCGGGGGTTGAGGCAGTGAAGCTCTCCTCCGTATCCGACATCTTCCTCCCCCCTAGTGGACCGTGGCCTACCTTGCGATGATCCTGTTCCGTAGGCCGCGGCTCCGCAGTGGATCGTCAGGGTTGAGGACCTTCCGTCGCGCTCCGGTGATGTCGGCGTCTGCAGGGCTCCTTCCAGGACCTTACGCAACGTCCGGACGTGAGGCGGGGCTTCAGTTCTCGCGCGCTTTCGGAGTCCACGCCCCTCTTCTTCCCGCGCGGCGTCCTCAAGATGGCATCCAATGGCGGGAAAACTCCACGGATGGCGGGAAGAAGGTCGAAAATGGCGCCGGATGGCGGGAAACCTCCACGGATAGCGGGAATCTTCACCACTGGTAAGTTTGAACAGTCTTTGCTTTTCAGGCACGCAGTACCCGGTGGTTGCGGGCACGAAATCCTGCCGACTACGCCAAAGTTGACGCGCCCCCTGGGCCGTGTTTCAGGGGATACCCGGAGCCGGATCGGACGGGGGTTGTAGTCTCCGAGTGGCGGCGACCCGGTCCGTGCCCAGGGTGTCAAACTAAGTGGCAGAGTACTAGCAGTAGATGGTTGATGACTACGCCACCCGTTGAATGCAGCTATGGAGCTGCCGCTGCAGGGCAGACCGCTGAGGCCGGTGGAAGGATGGTGCAGCGTGGATGGTATAACCCCCAACGGGAGGGGTATGGCCTCAGGGCAGCCGACGTGGATGATGGGGGTAGCAGGAACCACTCAGAGACGGTGCGGTGTAGTTCAGGGTCTTTACTGGTGACAAAGATAGACCCTCCCGGAGTACTTGCTAGTGATAGGGGCCTGGTCAGTCCTTGAGCAGATGGGATCTCCCCTGGCCAGGCGGAGTTGTAGGCCTTCCCAACTAACTGTACTCTTCTGGCTACCTTGCTAGAGGCGGGAATAAGTAGCCCACGTCCCTGAGTGTACCGTGTGGTGCTCACCCGTATGGCCGGTGACTCGGGGCCTTCTAATGGCTTCCGATCCACGATGGCGGTGCTGGTCCCACGCGTGTGACCGTGCCTTCGGGCTTCTGGGCCAGAGGACCTGAAATCCTCTGCCGGACGGTTTCTGCTGCTGGGTAGGAGTTAGTCCCCACAGCCTCGGACTCCGGGTCCGGTAAGAAATCTTCTCAGTCAGGGCGAGCTCTGCAGCTGCCAGCCCCTGACTCGTTGTAACACTGCTCCCCACAGAGCTCCTGATGTTTCTTGCTATGCTGCTTCTCTTCTCTACTCTTGTTCTGTCTTCTTTCTCACTAACCCTGCCTCAGCCCCGGGTTTATATAGGGGAAGTCCTTCCCCTCCCAAGACTGGGCAGGAGGTGTGGCATGCACAGGATCCCTGACCAAAGGACCTCCCACCTGCTCTCAGACGTAATATCTCTATCACTGTGGCAACCAGACCCCTGGGGTGTCACACAAACACCTCCGCCCTTCCACCTCAAACCACCAAAGGGAGCCCGTTAGGGATATATATATGGAGGGTGGAGCCAGGCAGTCAGTCAGAAGAGAGAGTCAGTCAGACAGAGTCAGAGAGTGTGAGACCGTGCTGACGCTGAGAGCAGCGAAGACGCACCACGTCTGCTGCTGAGTTCTGAGGGCCCCGAGTGTGGCCGACGGCAAGGAGGAGAGGAGAGAGGAGTTTAGGGGGCAGAGGAGCGTCATAGACTTACCCCGTAGATACAAACCGGACACCGGGTCTGTGCCTACAGGTTCTTTATACCCAGTAGGGACCACCGGCATTCCAGGAGGACTACAAGTCCCTGGCAGACCTGAAGCTAGACCCATTACAGGACCAGGAACCATGAAGGCCCCGGCGACCAGGGATAGTGGTTGCCAGCAGAAGGTTCCACTACCAAGCGACAGGTGAAGGAACAGCACGACACATAAGCTAGGCCAGTTGCAGGCTGGCCAGGAGCATACAGAGAGGCAGACACAGACCAGGAGGCCTTATACCCGCTCACTGGGGAGAAGTCCTGAAGTGCACCCATCCTACTGAGTACCCTGGACCGTACCTGACATCCGCACCAGTAAAGGTATTGAAGCGAATCCCCTGTCTCTGTCAGTTACTCCTGCTGAGTCATTCCGCCTGCACTACAGGTCCCAGCATCACCACCCACCATCAAACTCTACCCTGCCCTGAGGCCCGCTCCCCCTTTCCCCCAGCATCTATCGGCCTGGACTCCGAGTACCCCATTGCCCTGGGAGCGCGACAACTCCTGGCGTCACAAACAGGATTTCGTGCCCGTTGCAACGAACAGGATTGTGTGCCCGTTGCCCACGGGTACTGTGTGCTGTATGTGAACTGTGTTTTTACTGTGGTGAACATCGCTGCCATTACCGCGTCGCCGCGCGGGAAGAAGAGGGGCGTAACCGCGGGAAACAGAGAGGCGTGACTTCTGGAAGCGCGCGAAGCTCAAGCCCCGCCTCGCGCTCTGAGGCAGCACCAGGAAGCATCAGGTCCTGGAAGGAGACCGTCATCTGTTGAGCTGCGGCCTACCCGATTAACGAAACATGAGGTAGGCTACGGTTTACTAGGGGGGCGCAACCATGGCCGACGACCTGCGAGACGCCAGAGAACCGGATAATGCTCCTGATGCTCAACTTGTGCCCGGCGCTGCTCAGGCCGGAGTGGCCGCCCCACCAGCAGGGGTCGTGACTCCGTTGATACCCATGGCCCTGCCGTATATCCCGGGAGCAAAATGGCTTCCCCAGTATGACGGCAAACCAGACACCCTGTCTGGTTTCAAAAGGAAAATATGTGGTGTACTGGATATGTACTCAATGACTGGTAAACAGAGAGCCACCATGGTGCTGGGACAATTGACTGGTGCCACAGAGCAGGAAGTTGAAACCTGGCCAGCCGCAGACCAGGAATCAGTATCCATTATCTTTAAGAGACTGCAAACTGTTTTTGAAAGCCGCACTGAGACAGATCTCCGGATGAGGTTCTACCACTGTACCAAGAAACCTGAGGACAGTATCCGGGACTATGCCTGGCGCTTACAGGAAGCCCTGCGGGCCCTGAAACAGGTTAGTCCAGCCAGAATACAAGATGAGTTTAAAATGCTGACAGAACAATTCATCCGGGGATTGAGGTCCCAGGAGGAAAGCAGAACCGTACGGTGGTGGGCCTTAGATCATCCAAATGCCACCTTTGATGCCCTGAAGGACCTGGCTATTAAGGGTCTGCAGCCCCTGGAACCAACAGATACTGCTATCCAGCATTACTAGGGTGGGGCCACCCCAGTGCCCGTAGCACCCACTGCTCCTTCATTGACAGCTGAAACAAAGATGCAAACAGTGCCCCCTAGCGAGCTGGACATCCTGCGCTCTGAAGTGTGTCAGCTGAGTAAAACCCTGGCCACTGTCCTGAGCACCCTGCAGCTACAGGCGGTGCCCGAGCCGGAAGGAAGGATCCTACTCGCCGACAGTCCTGAGGATGTCCTCTGGATGAGGACAAGAAGGAGGACGACACCACCCCGTAGGAGGACAACGCCACCCCGTGGGAGGACCAACGACCAACGTCGCCCTCCAGGAGACTTCATCTGCTACCGCTGCCACAAGGTAGGCCACACCGCTCGGAACTGTCCTTTAAACGGGCAAACCCTGGGGCCGAGGGCCGACACCCAGGAGTAAATCACCCAGGCCCATCAAGCTGGTACCACCGGTTCGTAGAAGGAAGGCCTTTCCTGTCCGTCATGCTGGACGGCATAGCAACACCTGTGTTACTGGACACCGGCTCACAGGTAACCATAATACCTGATGTCCTTTACAAAAGTTACTGGCCCATAGATGAACTCCACCCACCAGCCCCGAACCTCTCTGTCTATGCCTCTAACGGCCTTCCTCTTAACCTAGTAGGGATTAAGGATGTGACAGTGAAGGTGGGGAGAGTGGAACTAAAGGACCAAGGACTAATTGTCATAGAATCTAACCCAAGTGATACAGACTTGTATATGATACTTGGTACAAATATTGTTGGTAACTGTTTGGGAGAAGTGTTGTTTTTGCTCCAACAGATTGCTGACACTGCCAAACCAGGGCAGAGGAAGGTGCTCCAGAGAGAGATTCGAGCCCTCCTGTACCAGCAACAGGTAAAGCTAACAGGTGGTGAGATTGGTAATGTACGGGTGACAGACCCGATACCCATTGTGATTCCCCCAATGAGTGTGATGCTGATTTGGGGTAGGGCAGCAATAGGTCTCAAGGGACAGAACTACCAGGCAGTAGTGGAGCCCATTAGCTCAGAGCACAGACCTACACTCTTAACTGCTAGAGGGGTAGCTGACATACGCAATGGGAGGGTGCCCATATGACTCCTTAATTGTGGGGAGGAGGAAGTCAAATTGCCAAGGTATGCCACTGTTGCTAGATTGTATACTGTGAATGATGATGCCATACACACAGTAGAATCCTTGACCCCACCAGATGCAGAGGAGGACAACGACTCCGAAGCTCAGCTGGAGGATTGGTGTCAACAGCTCCATGTTGGAACTGACGCCACTCCTGTCCATCAGAAACACGGTGTTTGCAGAGTGGTTCAGGAATATGAACAAGTGTTTAGTAAACACCCACTTGACTTTGGAAGGGTTAAAGGGGTACAACACCACATACCCACCGGTAACCATCCACCCATTAAGGAGCGTTATCGACCCATACCACCAGCACATTATCAGAAAGCCAAGGAAATGTTGCGTGACATGAAAAAGACAGGGGTAGTAAGGGATAGCTGTAGCCCTTGGGCTGCTCCCCTGGTCCTGGTCAGGAAAATGGACGGTAGCATGAGGATGTGTGTAGATTATAGAGAGATTAATCGCATAACACATAAAGATGCATACCCTTTGCCCCGTATAGAGGAATCCCTGGCTGCACTAAAACCTGCCAATTACTTCTCTACGCTGGATCTCACTAGTGGGTACTGGCAAGTCTCTGTTGCTGAGGAAGACCGGGAGAAGACGGCCTTCACCACCCCGATGGGACTGTGCGAGTACAACAGTATGCCGTTTGGACTCTGCAATGCACCCGCAACGTTCCAGAGGCTGATGGAGTGTTGCTTGGGACATCGGAACTTCGAGACTGTGCTGCTGTACCTGGATGACGTTATCATGTACTCGAGGACGTATGAAGACCATCTGAAGCACCTGGAGGAGGTATTTGAAGCATTGTGCCGGTATGGGATGAAACTAAAGCCTTCTAAATTCCACTTGCTCAAGCAGAAGGTTCAGTACCTGGGGCACGTAGTCAGCTCGGAGGGAGTAGCAACAGACCCGGAGAAGGTCACTGCCATCCAGAAGTGGCCTGAGCCGAGAAGCATCAAAGAAGTACGGCAATTCCTGGGACTGGTCGGGTACTACAGGAGGTTCATAAAGGACTATACCAAAAAGCTAGCACCTCTACAAGAGCTCCTGGTAGGACAGTCCAAAAGAGGAAAGAGTCCCCCATTCCAGTGGGGCAAAGAACAGGCTGAATCCTTTGCGGTAATGAAGGAAATCCTGACTGGTGAAGAAATCCTGGCTTACCCTGACTACAGCCAGCCTTTCCTGCTGTACACCGACGCCAGCAGCGAGGGACTGGGAGCTGTGTTGTCCCAGAAGCAAAATGGAAGAGAGAAGGTAATTGCGTATGTCAGCAGGAATCTACTCCCTACCGAGAGGAACCCGGAGAACTACAGTTCCTTCAAGCTGGAGTTCCTGGCCTTGGTCTGGGCTATCATTGAAAGGTTCAAGCATTACCTAGCCTCAACAAAATTCACAGCCTTTACTGACAACAATCCCTTGACACACCTGGAGACAGCCAGGTTGGGAGCCATGGAACAGCATTGGGTGGCCAGACTGTCAAATTATCAATTCACCATCAAGTACCGGGCAGGTCACAAGAACACCAATGCTGATGCCCTGTCAAGGATGCCTCACCAGGAAGACACCAAGGATGAAGTGGATGATTTAGAGGAAGTTGAAGTACCTGCTTTCCACCGAAGCGGAGTGGTCCATGAGCAACACGTAACCAGAAGACGTCAGGGAAGGATGCTGAATCCTCTACCCCACCACAGTTGGAAGGAGACCCAGGACAGTGACCCGGTTGTCAGCCTTATCAAAAGACTGATCACCCAGGAAGATTCTCACCTGGAGAAGGATGCTCCTCCACAAGCCAAGCAATTGTGGAATGAAAGAAGCCGGCTGTTCATCTCAGAAGATATGTCAACCCCAAGACCCATGAAATGGTGTGGCAGATTGTTGTACTCAGGACGGATATCCAGATGGTGTTAGAGGCCTATCACGATCAAGCAGGTCACTTTAGCTGGAAGAAGCTGGAAACCCTGCTGAAGGATCGGTTCTATTGGGTTGGAATGCGGAGTTCCATAGAGATGTGGTGCCGGAATTGTGGGCCCTGTAGCCTCAGAAGGAAAGACTACGGCAGCCAGAAAGCACCCTTGCAATCCATCAAAACCACCCAGCCCCCGGAAATTGTCGCTATGGATCACGTCAAGCTGTCACCCAGCAGGTCAGGCTATTCCTATGCACTGACCATGGTGGATCATTATTCCCGGTTCCTGGTGGTAGCCCCTGTCAAGGATCTGACAGCAGAAACTGCAGCAAGAACGTTCCAAGCATACTTCTGCAGCCCCCATGGATACCCGGACAAAGTGCTGATGGATCAAGGCCCAGCCTTTGAAGCCGATCTGTTTAAAGAATTCTGCCACCTGTACGGATGCAAAAAGATCCAGACTATGTCATACCACCCTTAGACCAATGGTTTGTGTGAGAAAATGAACAACATCATCATAGACCTGCTGAAAACCTTACCCTTGGAAGAAAGAAATCAGTGGCCAGACAAACTACCTGACCTGGTAGATCTGTACAATCACATACCTATGAGTTCTACAAATTGTACCCCAGCGTACCTCATGAGAGCAAGACCTGGGAAATTGCCCATGGACCTGGAACTCGGAGTGGTAGAACCAGAAGCAGATATGTCCACTGAAGACTGGGATACAAATCGGCAAGAGCAGTACAGGAGAGTACAGGCCTGTGTCGAAGACAGTCTGAGCAGAGTAAGGGAAAGACAGGAAGAGCAGTACAATAAACATGCACCAGCAGAACCCTTGGCACCTGGAGAGATAGTACTAAAGCGGAAGAGAAGAAGTCACAAGCTCGATGACCAGTGGGAAAGAGAGCCCTACACTGTGCTGAACTCCAAATTTGACAACAGTAAAACTTGCCTGATTAGCAAAGATGGAGGAAAAACAACTGCAAGAGTCTCAAGAGACCATCTGAAAGTGTGCCCAGGTCGACTGAAGACAACGGAAGAAGAAGTACCTCCTATAGCACCGGAAGAACCCAAGGAAGACGTGCTTCACACAGTTCTAGGAGATTTCCCTGCGGACTGGCCTCAACTTGATGGAGCAGTGATTATACCCGTTATACACTTCTATCAGCCAAAAGAAGAACCTGTGAGCGCCCTAGAAGAACCTGCTCAGGAACAGAAAGAGTCCACAGTAAGAGGAGGATTACCCGTTGAGACGGAGCCTGAAGGCCCAGTGGACAGTGTACTTGCCAGTCCCATAGAGAGATTAAGGCAGTTCTATAATCTACCAGCACGTAGATTAACAGAAAGGGTACGCACAGACACTAGTGACACCCCAGTGCTACGAAGGTCCACACGCAGCACACAAGAACAAATCCCTGCCCGGTTTAGGAAATAAGCATGAAGTGTCTACCATCTAAATAGTTACCCAGTTGGGTATTGCCTATTATTTATTGTATAAGCTGTCAATAATATGTGTGCATTTAGTTACCCGTCAGGGTACAAAGACTTGTAGGCTGAGGACTGTGAGCAGCCAAAAACTGTCCTTGTAAATAGTTGCACTCATCAAAAGTGCCCCCTTATAAGACCACAGAACAAAAACCCGTTTGGCGTGGCCGAAGACGTGGTCCAGCACCTGGATCACTTATGCCCTGTAGCCACGCCCAGGGCCTACGTTGAGGGTTTTCAGGCGGGTCCCTCATGTTACTCTTGTTACATGAAATGGACACCTGGTTACGGGACATACTGTAACTTTATTATTGTTATTTTTGTTATTGTTGTTAACCTGCTTTGTAAAATGCTTCAGTCCAGGAGTACTGAAATGTGCTAGGGGGGAAAGTGGCACCCTGCTGTTCACAGGTACCACAGGACCCAGGGTGCATGGACGGACTTCTCCACAAGAGGCCCTCATTACATACAAACACCTCCACCCTTCCACCTCATACCACCAGAGGGAGCCCATTAGGGATATGTATATATGGAGGGTGGAGCCAGGCAGTCAGTCAGAAGAGAGAGTCAGTCAGACAGAGTCAGAGTCTGAGAGCGTGCTGATGCTGAGAGCAGCGAAGACGCAGCACGTCTGCTGCTGAGTTCTGAGGGCCCCCAGTGTGGCCGACGGCAAGGAGGAGAGGAGAGAGAAGTTTAGGGGGCAGAGGAGCATCATAGGCTCACCCCGAAGATACAAACCGGACACTGGGTCCGCGCCTACAGGGTCCTTTATACCCAGTAGGGACCACCGGCATTCCAGGAGGACTACAAGTCCCTGGCAGACCTGAAGCTAGACCCATTACAGGACCAGGAACCACGAAGGCCCCCTCGACCAGGGATAGTGTTTGCCAGCAGAATGTACCACTACCAAGCGACAGGTGAAGGAACAGCACGACACATAAGCAAGGCCCAGTTGCAGGCTGGCCAGGAGCATACAGAGAGGCAGACACAGACCAGAAGGCCTTATACCCGCTCACTGGGGAGAAGTCCTGAAGTGCACCCATCCTACTGAGTACCCTGGACCGTACCTGACATCCGCAACAGTAAAGGTATTGAAGCGAATCCCCTGTCTCTGTCAGTTACTCCTGCTGAGCCATTCCGCCTGCACTACAGGTCCCAGCATCACCACCCACCATCAAACTCTACCCTGCCCTGAGGCCCACTCTACCCTGCCCTGATACCCGCTCCACCTGTGGGGAGCCGTTCCATCCCAGCTGCCTTATCAACTGCCTCAGAGGTCTGCAGCATCACTGGTACAAATTACCAGAAACCACAGGTGGCGTCACGATCGAACTATAAACCCCATATAAACTTTCCCCCCTTTTAGTTGACCACCCTGGACCACGGACCGGGCCAGCCACTGTGACAGATCCCCCTTTCCCCCAGCATCTATCAGCCCGGACTCCGAGTACCCCATTGCCCTGGGGGTGCGACACAGGTATTGCCTGCCACGCATTGTAATGCCATAGTCATATTGGTTGTGGGCATTGCAGTGATTCTCTGGCCGCACAGCGTTATCCGGTCTATAAAAGACCTGGGCAGCTATGCTCATCACATTGTACCCCGGAATCAGGCAAAATAGGGAGAGGTGCTGTTGAGTTAGGGAGAGATTTGCTTGTTTATAGTTAGTATAGGTATTCCACAATATATATACAGTACAGACCAAAAGTTTGGACACACCTTCTCATTTAAAGATTTTTCTGTATTTTCATGACTTTGAAAATTGTACATTCACACTGAAGGCATCAAAACTATGAATTAACACATGTGAAATTATATACTTACCAAAATGTGTGAAACAACTGAAAATATGTCTTATATTCTAGGTTCTTCAAAGTAGCCACCTTTTGCTTTGATGACTGCTTTGCACACTCTTGGCATTCTCTTGATGAGCTTCAAGAGGTAGTCACCGGAAATGGTTTTCACTTCACAGCTGTGCCCTGTCAGATTTAATAAGTGGGATTTCTTGCCTTATAAATGGGGTTGGGACCATCAGTTGTGTTGTTCAGAAGTCAGGTGGATACACAGCTGATAGTCCTACTGAATAGACTGTTAGAATTTGTATTATGGCAAGAAAAAAGCAGCTAAGTAAAGAAAAACGAGTGGCCATCATTACTTTAAGAAATGAAGGTCAGTCAGTCCGAAAAATTGGGCAAACTTTGAAAGTGTCCCCAAGTGCAGTTGCAAAAACCATACAAAGAAACTGGCTCACATGAGGACTGCCCCAGGAAAGGAAGACCAAGAGTCACCTCTGCTTCTGAGGATAAGTTTATCCGAGTCACCAGCCTCAGAAATCGCAAGTTAACAGCAGCTCAGATTAGAGACCAGGTCAATGCCACACAGAATTCTAGCAGCAGACACATCTCTTCAACAACTGTTAAGAGGAGACTTTGTGCAGCAGGCCTTCATGGTAAAATAACTGCTAGGAAACCACTGCTAAGGACAGGCAACAAGCAGAAGAGACTTGTTTGGGCTAAAGAACACAAGGAATGGACATTAGACCAGTAGAAATCTGTGCTTTGGTCTGATGAGTCCAAATATGAGATCTTTGGTTCCAACCACAATGTCTTTGTGCGACGCAGAAAAGGTGAATGGATGGACTCTACATGCCTGGTTCCCACCGTGAAGCATAGAGGAGGAGGTGTGATGGTGTGGGGGTGCTTTGCTGGTGACACTGTTGGGGATTTATTCAAAATTGAAGGCATACTGAACCAGCATGGCTACCACAGCATCTTGCAGCGGCATGCTATTCCATCCGGTTTGCGTTTAGTTGGACCATCATTTATTTTTCAACAGAACAATGACCCCAAACACACCTCCAGGCTGTGTAAGGACTATTTGACCAAGAAGGAGAGTGATGGGGTTCTATGCCAGATGACCTGGCCTCCACAGTTACCAGACCTGAACCCAATCGAGATGGTTTGGGGTGAGCTGGACCGCAGAGTAAAGGCAAAAGGGCCAACAAGTGCTAAGCATCTCTGGGAACTCCTTCAAGATTGTTGGAAGACCATTTCCGGTGACTACCTCTTGAAGCTCATCAAGAGAATGCCAAGAGTGTGCAAAGTAGTTGTAACGGGTCTGGGAGGTGGAACCTCTGAGCAACTATACAAAGGGGCAGTCCTTGTAAGGAAACGGGTGGCTCCCAGGGTAGGTGGGCAGGTAGTCACGGCTAGTGACGGGGATAGTCTCTGGGTAGAAGGGCAGGAGATCACGGCAAGTGACGGGGACAGTCTCTGGGTAGAAGGGCAGGAGGTCACGGCAAGTGACGGGGACAGTCTCTTGACAGGCGGGTGGTCACGGCAAGTGACGGCTAAGCCTCCAGGTAGGCTAGCAGGCAGGTAGCAGGTGGATGCTCCCAGGTGAGCGGGCAAGAGTCTCTGGACGGGCAGGTGGTCACAGCAAGTGACGGCTGAGCCTCCAGGTAGGCTAGCAGGCAGGTGGCAGGTGGACGCTCACAGGTGAGCGAGCAAGAGTCTCTGGACAGGCAGGTGATCACAGCAAGTGATGGCAAAGCCTCCAGGTAGGCTAGCAGGCAGGTAGCAGGTGGACGCTCCCAGGTGAGCGGGCAAGAGTCTCTGGACAGGCAGATGGTCACGACACGTGACGGCAGAGCCTCCAGGTAGGCTAACAGGCAGGTAGCAGGTGAGCGCTCCCAGGTGAGCGGGCAGACAGATCCATAGACAGACTGGCAGGGCTGGTAGGCAGACTGTCGGACC
Organism: Phyllobates terribilis; assembly: GCF_046119375.1. NCBI lineage: Eukaryota > Metazoa > Chordata > Amphibia > Anura > Dendrobatidae > Phyllobates > Phyllobates terribilis. The sequence goes on from NW_027362825.1 coordinate 2,588,297, forward strand.
GCAGAAATGGAAGCAGGTAGACAAGTATCAGGCAGGTATCAAGCAGGAATCTGGCAGGTAACTGGCAGGTAACTGGCAGGTATCTGGTAACGGGACCTGAGGGCTGAAGCAGAGTAATAGGCTATGCAACAACATTGCTCGGGCACCTCCATTTTGGAGGAGGTGCCTTATATATGGTGAGGTCCTCCGGCCATTGGCCGGGGACTCCTTAGGACGGCGCGCGCGGCCCCTTTAAGAGAGGGGAGCGTGCGCGCGCCCTAAGCACAGTGGCCGGGAAGCAGCGCGCGCTGCCAGCAGAGCGGGAGGAAGACGCCGGGCACGGAGCGGAGAGGTGAGGGGAACAGCGTCCCTGCCTAGCAGGAGGCAGGGACGCCGACGCTACAGTAGTCATCAAAGCAAAAGGTGGCTACTTTGAAGAACCTAAAATATAAGACATATTTTCAGTTGTTTCACACTTTTTTGTTAAGTATATAATTCCATATGTGTTAATTCATAGTTTTGATGCCTTCAGTGTGAATGTACAATTTTCATAGTCAAGAAAATACAGAAAAATCTTTAAATGAGAAGGTGTGTCCAAACTTATGGTCTTTACTGTATATATATATATATATATATATATATATATACACATATATACAGTGGTGGCCCGAAGCATTTCCTTTGAAAAAATTAAGTGTACAAACAACAGGTGGTGTAGCTTGCTTAACAGGTGGGATAATCTGCTGACTAGCAGACACTGCTACTAGGTCCAAAGTATTTCCTGGTCTAGATGCAGTTAAAAATTTGTTATTAGATACTCTCGTTGGATGCTGAGAAAGCATTCCTTAGAGTCTCCTGGCACACCATATATTATTCTCTTAAAAAGCTTGGGGTAGGGCTCTAGGGGACCCTTTTATAGCCAAAATCATGGCCCTGTATCGCAATCCGTCAGCTAGGCTGAAGATAAATGGAACATTTTCATCACCTTTCATAATCACCAATGGGACAAGGCAGGGATGTCCTCTGTCCCCTCTCTTATACATCCTAGTGATGGAGCACCTGCTCTCATCAATTCGCGATAACCCCAATATTAGGTGGATTGAGGTGGGAGGCACCGAGTACAAGTGCTCTGCATTTGCTGATGATGTCCTAGTATATATCACTCAATCACATATATCCATCCCTGCTGTTATGGCTGAAATAGATCACTTTGTTACATGGTCAAATTTTAAAATCAATGCAGCGAAGTCTGAGGCCCTCGATGTCTCCCTCCCCAAATCCATACAGGATTCCATCCAGTCCAACTTTCCATTTGCCTGGCCCTCACAGAGTATCAAATATTCGTATTCATAGAGACCTCTCCCATCTATTTTATCTTAATTTTGGGCCCTTTATTGAACAACTCCATAAAGATCTTACTTCTTGGACGGTGAAGGATTTTTCCTGGTTCGGCAGAATAAGTATACTAAAAATGAACATCCTCATACCCCTTCCAAACCATTCCCGTGTCAAATTTTTGGAAAAGACTGCGCAGTAGCTTTTAGTCTCCCCAGGATGACACAGGTGGGGCAGATGGTGGTTGTCCCGGCCCGCTAGGCCGCATTGTAGCACAGTGAGCTTCGCACTGCAACTTATGCTTCATATCCATGTGACGGTTCATGCATGAAGTACTCAAACTATGTATTTTTTGGCCTCTACTTAGCTTTTGGTGACAAATGTTACAGATAACACGAGTTGGGTCATCCTTAGCGATCTGAAAAAATGCACAGGGTATGCAAAGTTTAGAGCCCATGCGAGTCTGCTACTAGCAATACTATCAAATGATTGGCTGGGATAGATGCAGAGCGTCTGGGTTTGGTTGGGGGTCCCCACAGTCTGCCTAGGCTAGATGCATTTAAAATCATTGTTAGTTACACAGGCGGAGCAGCTTGCTTCGCAGCTGGGTTGCTACAATGACTAGCAGACACTGAAGATTTGGAGCAGACCTCTGACTAAACAGCTCTTCTCTTCAGACTCAACCATCTGTGTTACCCCAAGCCATAGTGTATGTATTTTCTTACGGTTAAAAGGGGGGGGGGGACCAAACCCACCTCTAATTGACGATGGCAACGTCATGGAAAACAAAGCAAGGGGACTCCAAAAAGAGTATCCATTTTTTCCAAAAATTTGTGGCACAGACACCACTTAAGTGGCATCAATTGCCCCAGAGTTGCTTAAAACGGTTGGTTAGAATGAGTACGACACACTGCTAATATGCCCAAAATTATTTTCCAGACAAGATGCAGCTAAAAATTATTAGTAATTTGAAAGCTGGTGGAGCTTAGTATAGATGGCATAATAGAATGAGTACCGCACACTGCTACAGGCCCAAAATTATTTTCCAGACAAGATGCAGCAAAAAATTATTAGTAATTTGAAAGCTGGTGGAGCTTAGTATAGATGGCATAATAGAATGAGTACCGCACACTGCTACAGGCCCAAAATTATTTTCCAGACAAGATGCAGCTAAAAATTATTAGTAATTTGAAAGCTGGTGGAGCTTAGTATAGATGGCATAATAGAATGAGTACCGCACACTGCTACAGGCCCAAAATTATTTTCCAGACAAGATGCTGCTAAAAATTATTAGTAATTTGAAAGCTGGTGGAGCTTAGTATAGATGGCATAATAGAATGAGTACCGCACACTGCTACAGGCCCAAAATTATTTTCCAGACAAGATGCAGCTAAAAATTATTAGTAATTTGTAAGCTTAAAACGGTTGGTGAGGTGATTTTACGAAATCCTCAAGCTTTTACTCTCCCCAGGATGACACAGGGGAAGAAAAGTCCTTGCGGATCCATGATTTGTTCATCTTTATGAACGTGAGTCTGTCTACATTCTCAGTGGACAGCCGCGTGCGCTTATCTGTCAGCACACCAGCTGGCTGCGGGGCATGACAAGATCTCCAAGGCGTATTTGGCGAGCTCCGGCCATTTATCCAGATTGGAAGCCCAAAAAGAGCAAGAGTCCAGTGACACAGTCATGGCTTCGATGTTTACTTGGAGATACTCCTGTACCATCGTCTCTAGGCGTTGACTATGTGTCAGACTTCTTGTCTCCTGTGGCCTTCCAAAGGATGGGCTAAAAAAGCTGTGAAATGATTCCGCAAAATTGCTGTTACCAGCAGATACTGTGTTTCTGTTAGGGTTTGAGTGCTGAACACTCGACAGTCCCACGGTTGGCAAGTTAGAACTGTGAAATTCACTACGTGCACCACTGGTGTTTTGTGGAAAAGCACATGTAAGATTCTGCAACAGTCTCTGCTGATACTCCTGCATGTGTGAATCCCTTTCTATGGCAGGAATTATTTCGGCAAATTTACTTTTGTACCGGGGATCTAAGAGTGTGGCAACCCAGTAGTCAGGATTATTTCGAATTCTGACAATTCGAGGGTCATGTTGCAGGTAGTGCAGCAAGAAGGCACTCATGTGTCTTGCGCATCCACGAGCACCAAGTCCCTGTTGTGTTGGTGGCAAGGTAAGAATCATGCTTCCTTCCTCTGCCCTCTCACCCCAACCTCGCATAACAGAAATGTGATCAAGGTCTCCCTCATCTGATGAGTCTTCCATCAGTTCGTCCTCCACTTCTTCCTGGGCTCCTGCACCTTCCTCACCAGTTTGGCTGCTACCATGCGCCCTGGTAAATCCATCTCCCCCACCCTCACATGCCTGCCGCCTTGGTGCTGCCGACCGTCTGGACCTTGCAGATGTTAGCCCTTCCACATACAACTCCTCCTCCTCTACTTCCTCCACCTCCTCTTGTCGCACCATCTGACTCCGAATTCTGTGCTCCAGCATGTAAATCACTGGAATAGTCATACTGATAATGGCATCGTCATCACTAAACATCTTCATCGCCATTTCAAAACTGTGCAGAAGGGTGCATAGGTCCCTGATCTGAGACCACTCCTCCAGCGTGATTTGCCCCACCTCTGGATCCCGTTGGCCCAGGCTATACGTCAGAACGTATTGCACCAGGGCTTGTCTGTGCTGCCACAGTCGCTGCAACATATGCAGAGTTGAATTCCACCGGGTAGGCACTTCGCATTTTAGCCGGTGAAGTGGCAGGCCCAACGACTTCTGTAGAGATGTAAGTCGCTGAGCTGCGGGATGCGAATGGCGGAAGTGAGCACACAGCGATCGTGCCCTGTGCAGAAGGCCATCTAGTCCGGGATAGTGGCCTAAAAATTGCTGGACAACCAGGTTCAACACGTGAGCCATACAAGGCACGTGTGTGACATTGCCCCGGCGAAGGGCCGCAGCGAGGTTTGCAGCATTGTCGCACACGGCCTTCCCTGGTTTCAGGTCCAGTGGAGACAACCATTCATGAAACTGGTTCTCCAGAGCTGACCACAACTCCTCAGCTGTGTGACTCACATTTCCCCGACATTTCAAAGTAAAAACCGCCTGATGACATTGAGCCCTGCTGCCAGCATAGTAAGGAGGTGTGCATGATCCATTCTGCGCAGTTAGGAAGCGTGTGGCATGACCAGACAGGCTTTGGGTGCAGGTGGAGGACCGAGAGGAGGTTGAGGAGGCAGAAGCAGTGGAAGAACTTCGAGATAAAGAGGATTGACGCACAACTCGTGGGGACGGCAAGACTTGGACAGCAGCCCCTTGTCCTGCTGTCACCATATTTACCCAGTGGCTTGTCAGCGACATGTAACACCCCTGTCCATGTCTACTCATCCATGTGTCTGTGGTGAAATGCACCCTGTCACACACAGAGTTTCTCAAAGAAGCGGTGATGTTGTGTGCGACATGCTGGTGGAGCGCAGGCACACCTTTCTTTGAGAAGTAGTGCCGACTGGGCATCTGGTACTGGGGCACTGCGACAGACATAAGGTCTCAAAAATCCTCTGTGTCCACCAGGCGGAAAGGCAGCATTTCTGTAGCCAAGAGCTTGCAGATGGTGAAATTCAACCTCTTAGCTTTCTCATGACTAAGAGGAAATGGTCTTTTACTTGTCCACATCTGAGGGACCGAGGGCTGGCTGCTGTGCTTAGACATGGTTGAGAAAGGTGTCCCCAGCAAACTGCCGGTCTGTGACGAAGATGCAGGCGGACGTGTTAGGTTGCCTTGATCCAAAGGTGGTGCTCTCGATGTCGGAGAGTGCTCAACACCAGCTGGTGTTTCCACCTCCAAATAAAATGATGACCTGCCAATCACGCTGGCTGTTGCGGGTAAAGAGGTGGCAGGTCTGCGTCCCAAAACAGGTGTGACTGCTGTCCCCCCAGTCACAGAGGATGAAGAGGCCGCGGATGCACAAGATGGGAAAGACGGTGGTTGGCCCGGCCCGCTAGGCCGCATTGTACCACAGTGAGCTTCCCACTGCAACTTATGTTTCATATCCATGTGACGGTTCATGCATGAAGTCCTCAAACTATGTATTTTTTGGCCTCTACTTAGCTTTTGGTGACAAATGTTACAGATAACACGAGTTGGATCATCCTTAGCGATCTGAAAAAATGCACAGGGTATGCAAAGTTTAGAGCCCATGCGAGTCTGCTACTAGCAATACTATCAAATGATTGGCTGGGATAGATGCAGAGCGTCTGGGTTTGGTTGGGGGTCCCCACAGTCTGCCTAGGCTAGATGCATTTAAAATCATTGTTAGTTACACAGGCGGAGCAGCTTGCTTCGCAGCTGGGTTGCTACAATGACTAGCAGACACTGAAGATTTGGAGCAGACCTCTGACTAAACAGCTCTTCTCTTCAGACTCAACCATCTGTGTTACCCCAAGCCATAGTGTATGTATTTTCTTACGGTTAAAAGGGGGGGGGGGACCAAACCCACCTCTAATTGACGATGGCAACGTCATGGAAAACAAAGCAAGGGGACTCCAAAAAGAGTATCCATTTTTTCCAAAAATTTGTGGCACAGACACCACTTAAGTGGCATCAATTGCCCCAGAGTTGCTTAAAACGGTTGGTTAGAATGAGTACGACACACTGCTAATATGCCCAAAATTATTTTCCAGACAAGATGCAGCTAAAAATTATTAGTAATTTGAAAGCTGGTGGAGCTTAGTATAGATGGCATAATAGAATGAGTACCGCACACTGCTACAGGCCCAAAATTATTTTCCAGACAAGATGCAGCAAAAAATTATTAGTAATTTGAAAGCTGGTGGAGCTTAGTATAGATGGCATAATAGAATGAGTACCGCACACTGCTACAGGCCCAAAATTATTTTCCAGACAAGATGCAGCTAAAAATTATTAGTAATTTGAAAGCTGGTGGAGCTTAGTATAGATGGCATAATAGAATGAGTACCGCACACTGCTACAGGCCCAAAATTATTTTCCAGACAAGATGCTGCTAAAAATTATTAGTAATTTGAAAGCTGGTGGAGCTTAGTATAGATGGCATAATAGAATGAGTACCGCACACTGCTACAGGCCCAAAATTATTTTCCAGACAAGATGCAGCTAAAAATTATTAGTAATTTGTAAGCTTAAAACGGTTGGTGAGGTGATTTTACGAAATCCTCAAGCTTTTACTCTCCCCAGGATGACACAGGGGAAGAAAAGTCCTTGCGGATCCATGATTTGTTCATCTTTATGAACGTGAGTCTGTCTACATTCTCAGTGGACAGCCGCGTGCGCTTATCTGTCAGCACACCAGCTGGCTGCGGGGCATGACAAGATCTCCAAGGCGTATTTGGCGAGCTCCGGCCATTTATCCAGATTGGAAGCCCAAAAAGAGCAAGAGTCCAGTGACACAGTCATGGCTTCGATGTTTACTTGGAGATACTCCTGTACCATCGTCTCTAGGCGTTGACTATGTGTCAGACTTCTTGTCTCCTGTGGCCTTCCAAAGGATGGGCTAAAAAAGCTGTGAAATGATTCCGCAAAATTGCTGTTACCAGCAGATACTGTGTTTCTGTTAGGGTTTGAGTGCTGAACACTCGACAGTCCCACGGTTGGCAAGTTAGAACTGTGAAATTCACTACGTGCACCACTGGTGTTTTGTGGAAAAGCACATGTAAGATTCTGCAACAGTCTCTGCTGATACTCCTGCATGTGTGAATCCCTTTCTATGGCAGAAATTATTTCGGCAAATTTACTTTTGTACCGGGGATCTAAGAGTGTGGCAACCCAGTAGTCAGGATTATTTCGAATTCTGACAATTCGAGGGTCATGTTGCAGGTAGTGCAGCAAGAAGGCACTCATGTGTCTTGCGCATCCACGAGCACCAAGTCCCTGTTGTGTTGGTGGCAAGGTAAGAATCATGCTTCCTTCCTCTGCCCTCTCACCCCAACCTCGCATAACAGAAATGTGATCAAGGTCTCCCTCATCTGATGAGTCTTCCATCAGTTCGTCCTCCACTTCTTCCTGGGCTCCTGCACCTTCCTCACCAGTTTGGCTGCTACCATGCGCCCTGGTAAATCCATCTCCCCCACCCTCACATGCCTGCCGCCTTGGTGCTGCCGACCGTCTGGACCTTGCAGATGTTAGCCCTTCCACATACAACTCCTCCTCCTCTACTTCCTCCACCTCCTCTTGTCGCACCATCTGACTCCGAATTCTGTGCTCCAGCATGTAAATCACTGGAATAGTCATACTGATAATGGCATCGTCATCACTAAACATCTTCATCGCCATTTCAAAACTGTGCAGAAGGGTGCATAGGTCCCTGATCTGAGACCACTCCTCCAGCGTGATTTGCCCCACCTCTGGATCCCGTTGGCCCAGGCTATACGTCAGAACGTATTGCACCAGGGCTTGTCTGTGCTGCCACAGTCGCTGCAACATATGCAGAGTTGAATTCCACCGGGTAGGCACTTCGCATTTTAGCCGGTGAAGTGGCAGGCCCAACGACTTCTGTAGAGATGTAAGTCGCTGAGCTGCGGGATGCGAATGGCGGAAGTGAGCACACAGCGATCGTGCCCTGTGCAGAAGGCCATCTAGTCCGGGATAGTGGCCTAAAAATTGCTGGACAACCAGGTTCAACACGTGAGCCATACAAGGCACGTGTGTGACATTGCCCCGGCGAAGGGCCGCAGCGAGGTTTGCAGCATTGTCGCACACGGCCTTCCCTGGTTTCAGGTCCAGTGGAGACAACCATTCTTGAAACTGGTTCTCCAGAGCTGACCACAACTCCTCAGCTGTGTGACTCACATTTCCCCGACATTTCAAAGTAAAAACCGCCTGATGACATTGAGCCCTGCTGCCAGCATAGTAAGGAGGTGTGCATGATCCATTCTGCGCAGTTAGGAAGCGTGTGGCATGACCAGACAGGCTTTGGGTGCAGGTGGAGGACCGAGAGGAGGTTGAGGAGGCAGAAGCAGTGGAAGAACTTCGAGATAAAGAGGATTGACGCACAACTCGTGGGGACGGCAAGACTTGGACAGCAGCCCCTTGTCCTGCTGTCACCATATTTACCCAGTGGCTTGTCAGCGACATGTAACACCCCTGTCCATGTCTACTCATCCATGTGTCTGTGGTGAAATGCACCCTGTCACACACAGAGTTTCTCAAAGAAGCGGTGATGTTGTGTGCGACATGCTGGTGGAGCGCAGGCACACCTTTCTTTGAGAAGTAGTGCCGACTGGGCATCTGGTACTGGGGCACTGCGACAGACATAAGGTCTCGAAAATCCTCTGTGTCCATCAGGCGGAAAGGCAGCATTTCTGTAGCCAAGAGCTTGCAGATGGTGAAATTCAACCTCTTAGCTTTCTCATGACTAAGAGGAAATGGTCTTTTACTTGTCCACATCTGAGGGACCGAGGGCTGGCTGCTGTGCTTAGACATGGTTGAGAAAGGTGTCCCCAGCAAACTGCCGGTCTGTGACGAAGATGCAGGCGGACGTGTTAGGTTGCCTTGATCCAAAGGTGGTGCTCTCGATGTCGGAGAGTGCTCAACACCAGCTGGTGTTTCCACCTCCAAATAAAATGATGACCTGCCAATCACGCTGGCTGTTGCGGGTAAAGAGGTGGCAGGTCTGCGTCCCAAAACAGGTGTGACTGCTGTCCCCCCAGTCACAGAGGATGAAGAGGCCGCGGATGCACAAGATGGGAAAGACGGTGGTTGGCCCGGCCCGCTAGGCCGCATTGTACCACAGTGAGCTTCCCACTGCAACTTATGTTTCATATCCATGTGACGGTTCATGCATGAAGTACTCAAACTATGTATTTTTTGGCCTCTACTTAGCTTTTGGTGACAAATGTTACAGATAACACGAGTTGGGTCATCCTTAGCGATCTGAAAAAATGCACAGGGTATGCAAAGTTTAGAGCCCATGCGAGTCTGCTACTAGCAATACTATCAAATGATTGGCTGGGATAGATGCAGAGCGTCTGGGTTTGGTTGGGGGTCCCCACAGTCTGCCTAGGCTAGATGCATTTAAAATCATTGTTAGTTACACAGGCGGAGCAGCTTGCTTCGCAGCTGGGTTGCTACAATGACTAGCAGACACTGAAGATTTGGAGCAGACCTCTGACTAAACAGCTCTTCTCTTCAGACTCAACCATCTGTGTTACCCCAAGCCATAGTGTATGTATTTTCTTACGGTTAAAAGGGGGGGGGGGACCAAACCCACCTCTAATTGACGATGGCAACGTCATGGAAAACAAAGCAAGGGGACTCCAAAAAGAGTATCCATTTTTTCCAAAAATTTGTGGCACAGACACCACTTAAGTGGCATCAATTGCCCCAGAGTTGCTTAAAACGGTTGGTTAGAATGAGTACGACACACTGCTAATATGCCCAAAATTATTTTCCAGACAAGATGCAGCTAAAAATTATTAGTAATTTGAAAGCTGGTGGAGCTTAGTATAGATGGCATAATAGAATGAGTACCGCACACTGCTACAGGCCCAAAATTATTTTCCAGACAAGATGCAGCAAAAAATTATTAGTAATTTGAAAGCTGGTGGAGCTTAGTATAGATGGCATAATAGAATGAGTACCGCACACTGCTACAGGCCCAAAATTATTTTCCAGACAAGATGCAGCTAAAAATTATTAGTAATTTGAAAGCTGGTGGAGCTTAGTATAGATGGCATAATAGAATGAGTACCGCACACTGCTACAGGCCCAAAATTATTTTCCAGACAAGATGCTGCTAAAAATTATTAGTAATTTGAAAGCTGGTGGAGCTTAGTATAGATGGCATAATAGAATGAGTACCGCACACTGCTACAGGCCCAAAATTATTTTCCAGACAAGATGCAGCTAAAAATTATTAGTAATTTGTAAGCTTAAAACGGTTGGTGAGGTGATTTTACGAAATCCTCAAGCTTTTACTCTCCCCAGGATGACACAGGGGAAGAAAAGTCCTTGCGGATCCATGATTTGTTCATCTTTATGAACGTGAGTCTGTCTACATTCTCAGTGGACAGCCGCGTGCGCTTATCTGTCAGCACACCAGCTGGCTGCGGGGCATGACAAGATCTCCAAGGCGTATTTGGCGAGCTCCGGCCATTTATCCAGATTGGAAGCCCAAAAAGAGCAAGAGTCCAGTGACACAGTCATGGCTTCGATGTTTACTTGGAGATACTCCTGTACCATCGTCTCTAGGCGTTGACTATGTGTCAGACTTCTTGTCTCCTGTGGCCTTCCAAAGGATGGGCTAAAAAAGCTGTGAAATGATTCCGCAAAATTGCTGTTACCAGCAGATACTGTGTTTCTGTTAGGGTTTGAGTGCTGAACACTCGACAGTCCCATGGTTGGCAAGTTAGAACTGTGAAATTCACTACGTGCACCACTGGTGTTTTGTGGAAAAGCACATGTAAGATTCTGCAACAGTCTCTGCTGATACTCCTGCATGTGTGAATCCCTTTCTATGGCAGGAATTATTTCGGCAAATTTACTTTTGTACCGGGGATCTAAGAGTGTGGCAACCCAGTAGTCAGGATTATTTCGAATTCTGACAATTCGAGGGTCATGTTGCAGGTAGTGCAGCAAGAAGGCACTCATGTGTCTTGCGCATCCACGAGCACCAAGTCCCTGTTGTGTTGGTGGCAAGGTAAGAATCATGCTTCCTTCCTCTGCCCTCTCACCCCAACCTCGCATAACAGAAATGTGATCAAGGTCTCCCTCATCTGATGAGTCTTCCATCAGTTCGTCCTCCACTTCTTCCTGGGCTCCTGCACCTTCCTCACCAGTTTGGCTGCTACCATGCGCCCTGGTAAATCCATCTCCCCCACCCTCACATGCCTGCCGCCTTGGTGCTGCCGACCGTCTGGACCTTGCAGATGTTAGCCCTTCCACATACAACTCCTCCTCCTCTACTTCCTCCACCTCCTCTTGTCGCACCATCTGACTCCAAATTCTGTGCTCCAGCATGTAAATCACTGGAATAGTCATACTGATAATGGCATCGTCATCACTAAACATCTTCATCGCCATTTCAAAACTGTGCAGAAGGGTGCATAGGTCCCTGATCTGAGACCACTCCTCCAGCGTGATTTGCCCCACCTCTGGATCCCGTTGGCCCAGGCTATACGTCAGAACGTATTGCACCAGGGCTTGTCTGTGCTGCCACAGTCGCTGCAACATATGCAGAGTTGAATTCCACCGGGTAGGCACTTCGCATTTTAGCCGGTGAAGTGGCAGGCCCAACGACTTCTGTAGAGATGTAAGTCGCTGAGCTGCGGGATGCGAATGGCGGAAGTGAGCACACAGCGATCGTGCCCTGTGCAGAAGGCCATCTAGTCCGGGATAGTGGCCTAAAAATTGCTGGACAACCAGGTTCAACACGTGAGCCATACAAGGCACGTGTGTGACATTGCCCCGGCGAAGGGCCGCAGCGAGGTTTGCAGCATTGTCGCACACGGCCTTCCCTGGTTTCAGGTCCAGTGGAGACAACCATTCATGAAACTGGTTCTCCAGAGCTGACCACAACTCCTCAGCTGTGTGACTCACATTTCCACGACATTTCAAAGTAAAAACCGCCTGATGACATTGAGCCCTGCTGCCAGCATAGTAAGGAGGTGTGCATGATCCATTCTGCGCAGTTAGGAAGCGTGTGGCATGACCAGACAGGCTTTGGGTGCAGGTGGAGGACCGAGAGGAGGTTGAGGAGGCAGAAGCAGTGGAAGAACTTCGAGATAAAGAGGATTGACGCACAACTCGTGGGGACGGCAAGACTTGGACAGCAGCCCCTTGTCCTGCTGTCACCATATTTACCCAGTGGCTTGTCAGCGACATGTAACACCCCTGTCCATGTCTACTCATCCATGTGTCTGTGGTGAAATGCACCCTGTCACACACAGAGTTTCTCAAAGAAGCGGTGATGTTGTGTGCGACATGCTGGTGGAGCGCAGGCACACCTTTCTTTGAGAAGTAGTGCCGACTGGGCATCTGGTACTGGGGCACTGCGACAGACATAAGGTCTCGAAAATCCTCTGTGTCCACCAGGCGGAAAGGCAGCATTTCTGTAGCCAAGAGCTTGCAGATGGTGAAATTCAACCTCTTAGCTTTCTCATGACTAAGAGGAAATGGTCTTTTACTTGTCCACATCTGAGGGACCGAGGGCTGGCTGCTGTGCTTAGACATGGTTGAGAAAGGTGTCCCCAGCAAACTGCCGGTCTGTGACGAAGATGCAGGCGGACGTGTTAGGTTGCCTTGATCCAAAGGTGGTGCTCTCGATGTCGGAGAGTGCTCAACACCAGCTGGTGTTTCCACCTCCAAATAAAATGATGACCTGCCAATCACGCTGGCTGTTGCGGGTAAAGAGGTGGCAGGTCTGCGTCCCAAAACAGGTGTGACTGCTGTCCCCCCAGTCACAGAGGATGAAGAGGCCGCGGATGCACAAGATGGGAAAGACGGTGGTTGGCCCGGCCCGCTAGGCCGCATTGTACCACAGTGAGCTTCCCACTGCAACTTATGTTTCATATCCATGTGACGGTTCATGCATGAAGTACTCAAACTATGTATTTTTTGGCCTCTACTTAGCTTTTGGTGACAAATGTTACAGATAACACGCGTTGGGTCATCCTTATCGATCTTAAAAAATGCCCAGGCTATGCAAGGCTTAGCACCCATGCGACCTAAATAGCCACCACGACTTGTGGTCAGAGGCAGAGTTGTGTTTGAGGATGCAGTTGTTGACGTGCTTCCAGTACTACGTCTCTGTCCAGGAAGGGGCAACCTGACCTCGTCGTCACTAGCATCCTCCTCCACCTCCTCTGCTGACCTCATCGACTGGCTGACTGTGGGTTGACAGTAAGTGGGATCTGCAACCTCGTCATCATCACCCTGTGTGTTCTCACACCCGTCGTCCTCAGAGCCAACCTCTTCCTGCCCTGACAAAAAACTCAAGTTGTCGCTCCAATCAGGTATTTGAGTCTCATCATCGTCTTCCTCATTCTCTCCACCAACAGGAGTTACAGTTTGGGAATGAGGGTCAACATTATGGTCATAACCTTCTGCGTCTGGTCCTGGATCCGACTCATAAAGATTCTGTGCATCAGTGCAGATCATTTCCTCATCTGGATTCACTGAAGCTCTGGAGCCGACCTCTGATTCCCAGGCTATAGTATGAGTAAACAGCTCTGCAGACTCCACCATCTGTTCTACCACATACTCAGACAGGCAGCTGGAGACTTGGGAGCTGTGAGGAAGCAAGTGCGATTGGGGTGACACCTCTGAGGACTGGAGTATTTGTGATGTTGAAGTTGAGGTGGAGGAGAGCCCACTTTAAGGAGCACTTGATATCCATTGAAGCACCTGCTGTTTTTGTGCCTCATCTGGAATTTGTAGCGATTGGCGTGGCTGTAATAAAGGGATCGTATCACATTGTCCGCTAAAAGAAGTAGACATCTTAGTTTGGCTGGAAGATGGTCTTTCTTCTGCAGATGTTACTGTTGCTTTAACACCTACCCCACGGACACAACCTTTTTTTCCCTTCCCAACACGCCTATTCCCCTTTCCACCAGCAGCAGACCTTTTTCCACTCATTTTGGTGGTTAACTAATTGACAACTCTGGAGTTGTTTGCACAAAAAACGATGGATGGGAACCGAGCAGAGCTCAGTGGCCAAACTGTGGTATTAGCCCAAAAGGATTGGCTGGGTTAGATGCAGTAAAACAATTTTATTACATACACAGGTGGTGGAGCTTAGTATAGATGGACTAATAGAATAAGTCCCACACACTGCTACAAGCCCAAAATTATTTTCCGAGCTAGATGCAGATAAAAATTATTTCTAATTTGCAAGCTGCTGGAGCTTAGCATAGATGGACTAATAGAATAAGTCCCACACACTGCTACAGGCCCAAAATTATTTTCCGAGCTAGATGCAGATAAAAATTATTTCTAATTTTCAAGCTGGTGGAGCTTAGTATAGATGGACTAATAGAATAAGTCCCACACACTGCTACAGGACCAAAATTATTTTCCAGACAAGATGCTGCTAAAAATTATTTCTAATTTGCAAGCCGGTGGAGCTTAGTATAGATGGACTAATAGAATAAGTCCCACACACTGCTACAAGCCCAAAATTATTTTCCGAGCAAGACGCAGATAAAAATTATTTCTAATTTGCAAGCTGGTGGAGCTTAATATAGATGGACTAATAGAATAAGTCCCACACACTGCTACAGGCCCACAATTATTTTCCAGACAAGATGCAGCTAAAAATTATCTCTAATTTGCAAGCTGGTGGAGCTTAGTATAGATGGACTAATAGAATTAGTCCCACACACTGCTACAAGCCCAAAATTATTTTCCGAGCTAGATGCAGATAAAAATTATTTCTAATTTGCAAGCTGTTGGAGCTTAGTATAGATGGCCTAATAGAATGATGCTAAGCCCAAAAGGTTTTACTTGGCTAGGTGCAGTAAAAAAAATTGTATTCTATACACAGGTGGTGTAGCTTGCAACACAGATACGCTATTCCACTGACTAACACACACTGCAAGAGGCCAAAAAGGATTTGCTTAGCTAGATTTAGCCAAATGCTGTGAAAAACACTTGCACAGCACTGGCACAGACCTGCCTGGCAAAAAGGAAATGCTGTAACCTAGTCCTCAAAAGGACTGCAATTAAAACTAGTCCCTACTCCCAAGCTGTCTATTTAAGAGCACACACCTGCCTGATAAAAGTCATAGGAAATGCTGTAACCTAGTCCTCAGAAGGACTACAATTACAAGTAGACCCTACTCCCAACCTATCTATTTAAGAGCACTGACCTGCCTATCTAAAGTGGTAGGAAATGCTGTAACCTAGTCCTCAAAAGGACTGCAATTACAACTATTCCCTACTCCCAAGCTATCTGTATATTTCTGAGAAAATTGGCTTGAAATTAACACTGAAACTATAGCACACACAGCAACAGCGGTGCCGTCTAACACGCAGCTCCATCAGTGAGAAAGTGGTGGCGACGGGGAAAATGGCTGGGTCTTATATCGCAAGGACATGTGACATACACAGGAAAGGAGACATGCCCTTGCTTGTGTGAAAAAAAGCAGTTCGCTCCGTGTGTGCGCTGCTGATAGGCTGACAGATTGCACCTCCCCACTGTAAATGCAGGAAAGAGAAAAAAAAATGGAGATCTTCATTATTTCTGCAGAGATCCATCCCCTGCCCGCTGTACACTCAAACTGCGGATTAACATTGATTATCAGCATTACTGTGAAAAAATCCAGTTATGATTTTGGTGCACTAACAGTTATCGAACATAACCTCGAACAGCCAGATTTTTTTCAAATCGTTCGTGTTCGCCGAACGGCTCGAACACCGCCCAAAGCAGCTCGAATTTGAGATTGGTGAACAGTTCGATTTGAACACCGCTCATCTCTAGTGGCCAGCAATGAGTCCAGACCTGAATCCCATAGAACACCTGTGGAGAGATCTCAAATTGGCAGTTTGGAGAAGGCACCCTTCAAATATCAGGGACCTGTAGCAGTTTGCCAAAGAAGAATGGTCTACAATTCCAGCAGAGCATTGTAAGAAACTCATTGATGGTTACCGGAAGCGGTTGTTCGCAGTTATTTTGGCTAAAGGTTGTGCAACCAAGTATTAGGCTGAGGGTGCCAATACTTTGGTCTGGCCCATTTTTGGAGTTTTGTGTGAAATGATCAATGATTTGATTTTTGCTTCATTCTCTTTTGTGGTTTTTCCTTGCAAGCAAATTAAATGAAGATAATAAGACCAAAGAATTTTTGATTGCAATCATTTTCAGGAAGAAACTGAGTATTATCTGACAGAATTGCAGGGGTGCCAATACTTTTGGCCACCACTGTATATATAATATATATATATATATATATATATATATATATATATATATAATATATATAATTGTCTTATCCCGTCTGTCTGTCCTTCTGTCCAGGAAATCCCGCGTCGCTGATTGGTCCGGCCGCGGCCAATCAGCCACGCGGGATTTGAGAAAAAGATGGCGGCCGTTAGCAGCTCATCTGCCGGACGGAGGTCAGCGGCGATGCAGCCGGGAGATGAGCGGCTAGCGCCGCTCATTTCCCGGCTGCTCGCAGTTCAAGTACCCCGACGGGCGGCGCCGCTGACCTCCATGCGGCAACCGTTGGGAGATCAGCAGCTTGGGCCGCTGATCTCCCGACGGCAAGTGAGAAGGGAGGACTGGGGAACAGCGCCGCCGGTCGGGATACTTCAGCTGCAAGCAGCCGACCATCTCCCGGCTCCTCCCAGCCGGCGGCCGCGACCAATCAGTAATTTTGGCGCCAAAATTAAACACGCTGTCCAGTCCTCACTAACACGGTTCACTGATTGGTCGCGGCCACCGGCCGCGACCAATCAGCAAGATTAGCACCAAGTTTAAACACCGCTCTGCACAGAGGTCAGCGGCGATGCAGCGGGGAGATAAGCGGCGCTAGCTGCTCGCAGCCGGTTGGGACACTTCGGCTGCGAGCAGCCGCCCATCTCCCGGCTGCTCGCAGTGGAAGTACCCGCACAGGCAGCGCCGCTGCCTGGTCCTCACTAATACGGTTCGCTGATTGGTCGCGGCCGGCGACCGCGACAAATCAGCGATTTTGGCGCCAAATTTAAACACCGCTCTGCACAGTGATCAGCGGCAATGCAGCCAGGAGATGAGCGACGCTAGCCACTCATCTCCCGGCTGCTCGCAGCATAAGTACCCCGACCTGCGGTGCCGCTGACCTCCATGCAGCTACCGTCGGGAGATCAGCGGCTTGGGCCGCTGATCTCCCGACGGCAAGTGTGAAGCCGCCCGGAAGTACCCGCACAGGCAGCGCCGCTGCCTGGTCCTCACTAATACCGTTCGCTGATTGGTCGCGGCCGGCGACCGCGATCAATCAGCGATTTTGGCGCCAAATTTAAACACGCTCTCCGGTCCTCAGTAACACGGTTCGCTGATAGGTCGCGGCATCGACCAATGAGCGATATTGGCGCCAAATTTAAACACCGCTCGCTGATTGGTCGCGACCGGGGGCCACAACCAATCAGCAATTTTGGCGCCAAATGTAAACACCGCTCTGCTGATTGCGCCTGGTCGGCCGCATACATGTTCTAGAATACCCAATGCATTAGAATCGGGCCACCATCTAGTATATATCTATATATATATATATATATATATATATATATATATATATATATATACATTGTGTGCAGAATTATTAGGCAAAGGAGTATTTTGATCACATGATACTTTTTATACATGTTGTCCTATGCCAAGCTGCATAGGCTTGAGAGGCAACTACCAATTAAGTAAATCTGGTGATGTGCATCTCTGTAATGAGGTGGTGTGTTGAGTAATGACATCAACACCCTATATAAGGTGTGCTTAATTATTAGGCAACTTCCTTTCCTTTGGCAAAATGGGTCAGAAGAGAAATTTGACGGGCTCTGAAAGTCCAAAATTGTGAGATGTCTTGCAGAGGGATGCAGCAGTCTTGAAATTTCCAAACTTTTGAAGCGTGATCACCGAACAATCAAGCGTTTCATGGCAAATAGCTAGTGTTGAGCGAGCATGCTTGACACTGCTCGGTACTCGCCCGAGCATCTCGCTACTCGGGATGTTTGGCGAGCACCGAGCATTTCCGGGTTACTCGGGCGGGAGCTCGGGTCTCCGCCCTGCACGTTTGGCGCTCTTTACAGAGCCAATGAACATGCAGGGATTGCCAGCCAGTCACTGTAATGCCGCAGCCATGTTGTTTGTGGGCATTACAGTGATTCGCTGGCCGCACAGCGTCACCTCGAGTATTTAAAACCGGGCGCCGCCATCTTGGACACAGTTGCTCCAGATCAGACAGTGTAGGGTCAGTGCTGCAGAGCTAGGGAGAGATTAAAACTGCAAAATAGTTAGTGTAGGGTCTCTAAAGCCTGCCAAACCAAACAAACAGTCTTTCTCAGGACTAATATCCATCCCAGATATCAGGCAGGCAGGCTGTATAGGAGACGCAGTGGTTATACCAACAAACACGGCATTACAGTCCTGTGTGCTCCTGCTGGTAAAATTGCTAGACTTATCCCCCGGTCTAAGGGGCCATGAAAAATCCTTTCTTTTTCATCTAAATCCTGCATTTTATTTTTCCTCAGTCAGACTGTACAAATACTTCTCCACTTTTTTCTTTCTTTCATTGGATTTTTGTACAAATACGCGTCTTATTAACCTTTTGGTATCCCCACCCCAAAAAAAAAAATTGAGTGTGTCTGTGACTGTTCAGACACCAATATATCTGTTTAAAACATTCTGGTGTAGGCCAGATAACTAGACATTTGGTTTTGCAGTTCCACGGTACAAATCTCTACATTATGCAGCTTTTGGCCTTTTTTACATAAAAAAAACAGTAATAGTGTCTCCCTGACAGTTCAGACACAAATATGTCTGTTTAAAATATTCTGGTGTAGGCCAGATAACTAGAACTGTGGTTTTCCTCTTCCATGGTTCAAATCAGGGTGTAATCCACCTTTTTGCATAAAAAAAACAGTAATAGTGTCTCCCTGACTGTTCAGACACAAATATATCTGTTTAAAAGATTCTGGTGTAGGCCAGATAACTAGAAGTTTGGTTTTGCAGTTCCACGGTTCAAATCTCTGTATTATGCAGCTTTTGGCCTTTTTTACCTAAAAAAAAAACGGTAATAGTGTCTCCCTGACTGTTCAGACACAAATATATCTGTTTAAGAGATTCTGGTGTAGGTCAGAGAAAAAGAACTGTGGTTTTCCTCTTCCATGGTTCTAATCTCCTTTTTATTACCCTTTTGCCATTGATAGTGCGAGTGTAAGCAATTTTACTTCATTTACAATGGGAAAGGCGCGTGGCAAGGGACGTGGAACTGGACGTTTTGGTGATGGTGCGTGTAGAGGACGGGGCCGTGGCCAAGGTGAAAATGTGCCACAACCAACAGCCACATCTTCTCGCTCCCACTTCTTGACCGAATTACTAGGGAAGCACACTACAACACCAGTATTGCAAACTGATCAGTGTGAACAGGTTATTAATTGGATAACAGATAATACTTCCAGTTACCTGGGCACCACCACCTCCGGTCTGTCTTCCACACGGTCAAGTTTCCATATTTGTGCCCCTCGCCTGCTCCGCTTGAAGTGGTGGAAGAGGAGATCCCATGTAGCAATGCCCAAATATTTGAACAGCCACGGCCAGAGGAAGTCGACGCTGGCAATTTGTCACAAGAGGTGGACGATGACGAGACACAATTGCCACGAAGTGAAGAGGAGGATTGTGGTGCACAAGTGGAAGAGGAGGAGGTGGTGGATGATCTAGTAACTGACCCAACTTGGCAGGAGGACACGCAGAGCGAGGCCTGCAGCACACCGGGGGAGGTGGGCAGAGTACCCCAACAGGCAGGAAGAAGCAGTGTGGTGGCCACACACGCAACAGTTTCCAGTAACACCAACACGAGGGACGTTGCCAGTACCACTGGTAGGTCTTCCAGAGTCTGGAATTTTTTTAAAGACTCTGCTGATAACCCCAAAAAGGCCATTTGTACCACCTACCATGCCAGCATCAGCAGGGGTGACAAAACTACCAGCCTGACCACCACCAGCATGATCAGACACATGTCAGCAAAGCACCCGACTTTATGGGGCGAACCCCAGGGTCCACGACCTGTATCAACGGGTGTCACCACTGCTTCTTCCGCTGTTGTGCGTGTAAGAGAACCCCCTGTTGTGCATGCAAGGCAATCCCCTGTCCATACTGCATGCAAAGATGCCCCCTCCTCTAAGTCTTCACTTGTTATGGCAGTTTCTCAAGAAACAGCATCAAAGTCCACATCAACATTCCACCGCAGCGTTCATTTGTCCATATCCCATAGCTTTGAACGAAAGCGCAAATTTGCAGCCAACGCTTCACAGGCCACAGTCCTAAATTCGCACATTTCACGACTGCTTGCGTTGGAAATGCTGTCTTTAAGGCTGGTGGAGACGGAATCCTTCCGCAACCTTATGGCGTTGGCCGTTCCTCGGTACTCGGTCCCCAGCCAACACTATTTTGCCGGGTGTGCCATCCCCGCACTACACAAGCATGTGTCCCAAAACATCTGCCGTGCCCTCAACAACGCAGTTACTGGGAGAGTCCACCTGACAACGGACCATTGGACAAGTGCTTGTGGCCAGGGACGATACATCTCCCTGACGGCACACTGGGTAAACATAGTGGAAGCCGGGACCCAGTCGGACCTTGGGACGAAACACATCCCCCCCACACCGAGGATTGCAGGCCCTATGTCAGTCAGAGTTGCCCCCACAGTGTACAGCTCCTGGGCATCATCCTCCTCCTCCTCCTCATGTTCAGCCTCCATATCAGATATCTCCACATCAGTTACAAGCTGGAAGCACTGCAGTACTGCCTCAGCCAAGCGACAACAGGCTGTGCTGAAACTCATAAGCTTAGGTGATAAACCTCACACTGCTTGTGAGTTGTGGACAGCTGTAAAAGAGCTGGCAGAGCTGTGGCTGAGACCGCTGAACCTACATCCAGGCATGGTCGTGTGTGACAATGGCCGTAACCTGGTGGCGGCTCTGAGGCGAGGTGAGATCACACACATACCATGCGTGGCTCATGTGCTTAACCTCCTGGTTCAGTGGTTTCTTAAATTGTACCCCTAGTTGCCAGATCTGCTCGTCAAAGTACCCTGCCTGTCAGCTCATTTTTGGAAGTCGGCTACAGCTTCCGCAGCCCTTGCTGTGTTGCAGCAGCGTTTGCAGCTTCCGGCACACCGACTGGTGTGTGATGTCCCCACACATTGGAACTCTACCCTCCAAAAGTTGCAAAGGATTTGTGAGCAGAAGAGAGCAGTTGCGGAGTACCAGCTGCAACAAGGCCGTTGATATTCAGGTCAGACTCCACACATAAGACCTCAAGAGTGGACCTGGATGTCTGACATATGTACCATCCTGACAAACTTTGAGGAGTCCACCAAGATGGTGAGTGGCGATGTCGCCATCGTTAGCGTCAGCATCCCACTTGTCTGTCTTTTGCAATGCTCACTGCAGAGAATTAAAGAGGAGGCATTGCAGCCAGAGTATGATGAGATGGATCAAGAAGCCGTAATGGGCGATTACACACAGCCCAGCCTCATCTCATCCCAACGTGCATTGGGGGACAATGAGGGAGAGGAGGAGGAGAAGGAGGAAGAACAGGAGCTGGTATCATGCGCTGTAGACGGTAGTACCTGTACAACTGTCATACCGTCGGTTCAACGTGGGTGGCCTGAGGACAGGGGGGAGGAGGAGGATGAGGAGGTGGAGGAGGAGAGCATGGTCAGTCGTCATCTTGGTGAGGACACGGAAGTCTTGCCCGTTACCAGTCTGGCACGCATGGCTGACTTTATGTTACGCTGCCTTAACCGTGACCCTTGCATTGTCAAAATGTTGGGTGACAGTCATTACTGGTTGGTGACACTTTTAGACCCCAGCTACAAGGAGAACTTTCACTCTCTTATTCCTGAGGTGGAGAGGTCTACAAAAATGTGGCAGTACCAGAATGCCCTTGCTGCAGAACTGTTAATTCCCATCTGAACACGCTAGCGGCAGAGGTCACAGTTCGTTGACCAACCAAGAGAGAGACGCAACTCCAATCCAGCAGAGGCAGGGGAACACTGCACATAGAAAATACATCAAAGGTGTCCAAAAGCTGACAAACTGCTCAGAAGACACAACTAACTCATGGAAAAGAGACAAGTACATATAGTCATGTGAAAAGAAAAGAGGTGGAGGAGTAAAAGGAGTGGGAGACACAGATATAGGCACGTCATGCCCTTCTGAAACCCAAAAAGTGCAAAGCTGACACGGCCAGTCTGTTCCTGCCCGTGCGACCTCTGTGTCGCCGGGTTTGTGCCAGAGCCACGGTGGACCCTGATGGCCAGCCCCCCTCTCCCAATACTGGTGCCTGTCTGCTGGTGGGTCGAGCCCCCCCGCGGTGGGGGGGAGTAACATCTGCAGAAGAAAGACCATCTTCCAGCCAAACTAAGATGTCTACTTCTTTTCGTGGACAATGTGATACGATCCCTTTCTTACGGACACGCCCATCGCTACAAATTCCAGATGAGGCACAAAAACAGCAGGTGCTTCAACGGATATCAAGTGCTCCTTCAAGTGGGCTCTCCTCCACCTCAACTTCAACATCACAAATACTCCAGTCCTCAGAGGTGTCACCCCAATCGCACTTGCTTCCTCACAGCTCCCAAGTCTCCAGTTGCCCGTCTGAGTATGGGGTAACACAGATGGTTGAGTCTGCAGAGCTGATTACTCATACTATAGCCTGGGAAATGGAGGTCTGCTTTATGGGTCGGATCCAGGACCAGATGAAGAAGGTTATGACCATAATGTAGACCCTCGTTCCCAAACTGTAACTCCTGTTGGTGGAGACAATGATGAAGACGATGATGAGACTCAAATACCTGATTGGAGTGAAAACTTGACTTTTCGGTCAGGGCAGGAAGAGGTTGGCTCTGAGGACGACGGGTGTGAGAACACACAGGGTGATGATGAAGAGGTTGGAGATCCCACTTACTGTCAACCCACAGTCAGCCAGTCAATGAGGTCAGCAGAGGAGGTGGAGGAGGATGTGACTAGCGCAGGGGATGGGGATGACTTGGAACCCGGGCCTTTGCCTGGCCTTGGGATGTCGCGGTGGTCGGCTCCCGGGCCCGTACCCTGGGGTCACTCTTTAAAAGGGTGGATAATTGTTAATTTTATAAGAGTTCGTGACGCCACCTGTGGTATCAGGTGAGAAGCACCAGCGCTGCAGCAGTCCACTGAAGCTGGTGATAAGGCAGCTCGATGGTATATCTCCCCACAGGTAGAGCTAGGCCTGAGGGCAGCGTATGCAGGGGGAATGCAGGACAAGCGAGACCCAGCTGGGTCAGAGGAAGAACGGGAACGGACACGGTAGTCACTTCAATACCTTTTACTGGTGGAAATTCAGGCACATCCCGGAGCACTGTAGGGTGAAGGGTGCATATCAGGATCCTCCCCAATGAGCGGGTGTAGGGCCTCCTGTTTCTTGCCTCTGTGTAGTAAGTTTCTGACCGGCCTGGAGCTTGGCCTAACTTTGTCTCTGTCCTGCGCTGGCTGACCTTTTGGTAGGGCCTTCTCTTGGAGTTCACGCTCACAGTATGCGGGGCCTAAGCGTCTCCTGGCTCTGTTACGTATCAGCACCTTAGCGATCCTGGGACTTGTAGTTCTCCAGGGATTCCAGTTATGCCTTACTGGGTCATAGAGATCCCGGTAAGCTCGGATCCGGTGTCCGGTAAATGCTTCGGGGTGAGCTGGTTAAGCTCCTCAGCCCCCTATGTACTAACTCTCCAGTCGCCTACGGCCTACTCGGTCTCTCACTAGGCTATACACACTAACGGCAGCTTGCCGCGCTTCACCGATCTTATATCCGGCACACCTTAAGCTCTAACTGGGCTCCCTGAATCTAGCTAGCAGGAGCCTCGTTGTAACGGGTCTGGGAGGCGAAACCTCTGAGCTACTATACAAGGGGGCGGTCCTTGTAAGGGAGCGGGTGGCGACCAGGGAAGATGGGCAGGCAGTCACAGCAGGTGACCGGGACAGTCTCTGGGTGAACGGGCTGGAGGTCACGGCAAGTGACCGGGGCAGTCTCTGGATGAACGGGCTGGAGGTCATGGCAAGTGACCGGGGCAGTCTCTGGATGAACGGGCAGGAGGTCACGGCAAGTGACCGGGGCAGTCTCTGGATGAACGGGCAGGAGGTCACGGCAAGTGACCGGGGCAGTCTCTGGATGAACGGGCAGGAGGTCACGGCAAGTGACCGGGGCAGTCTCTGGGTAGAGGGTAGGTACGACCTGTGATGGCTGAGCCTCCAGGTAGGCTAGCAGGCAGATGGTAGATGTGTGCTCCCAGGTGAGCAAGCGAGAGTCTCTGGATAAACGGGTGGTCACAGCCTGTGACGGCGGAGCCTCCAGGTAGGCCAACAGACAGGCAGCAGATGAGCGCTCCCAGGTGAGCGGGAAGGAGTCTCTGGAATGGCAGGTGGTCACAGCACGTGACGGCGGAGCCTCAGGGTAGGCCAACAGACAGGCAGCAGATGAGCGCTCCCAGGTGAGCGGGCAGGAGTCTCTGGAATGGCAGATGGTCACAGCACGTGACGGCGGAGCCTCCAGGTAGGCTAGCAGGCAGGTAGCAGATGTGCGCTCCCAGGTGAGCGGGCAAGCTGGTCCATAGACAGACTGACAGGAGTAGGAAGGCAGACCGTCGGACCTCAGGCTAGCAAGCAGGTAGGAGGAATGACAGGCAGGAAACAGACAGCAAACTGGCAGGATTCTGGCAGGTAACTGGCAGGTAACTGGCAACGGGAACTGAGGGCTGAAGCAGAGTAGTGAACAGTGCAACAACATTGCTCGGGCACCTCCATTTTGGAGGAGGTGCCTTATATATGGTGAAGTCCTCCGGCCATTGGCCGGGGACTCCTTAGGACGGCGCGCGCGGCCCCTTTAAGAGGGAGGGAGCGCGCGCGCGTGCGCCCTAAGCACAGTGGCCGGGAAGGAGCGCGCGCTGCCAGCAGAGCGGGAGGAGGACGCCGGGCTCGGAGCAGAGGGGTGAGGGGAACAGCGTCCCTGCCTAGCAGAGGGCAGGGACGCCGGCGCTACAGTACCCCCCCTTTAGGCCCCCCCTTTTTTAGGCCAGAGAGAAATTTAGCTAGGATGAGAGGGGCATGGATGTTCTCCCGGGGCTCCCACGTTCTCTCTTCAGGACCAAACCCCTTCCAATCTACTAGAAAAAAGGTCTTCCCTCTTACGCTTTTGGTGGCCAGAATGTTCTCTACCTCAAATTCGTTTTCAGCGGAAACCGGCGCAGGAGGCGTACCTGTAGATTTGGAAAAAGAGTTAAGTACCACAGGTTTGAGGAGAGATACATGGAAGGAGTTAGTGATCCGCAAGTTGGCCGGGAGTTTCAATTTATAGGCCACCGGGTTGATCTGACTGATGACCTCCAGAGGACCGATGAACCGAGGCCCTAACTTATAGGAAGGAATCTTGAGCCGGACATACTTGGACGAGAGCCAGACCTTATCCCCTGGACGGAATTGAGGAGGATCCAGACGTTTTTTGTCAGCATGTCTTTTCATACGCTCGGATGACAGAAGGAGTGCGGACCAGGTACTCTCCCATATAGAGGAAAATTTGTTAATAAGAGATTCCGCAGCCGGGTTGTCCACAGAGGTGGAGACAGGAAATGGGATCCGAGGATGCTGACCGAAGACTACAAAAAACGGGGATTTGGAGGAAGATTCGCTCTCGTGATTGTTGTAAGAAAATTCGGCCAATGGCAGGAGATCCACCCAGTCTGAATGGTGGGCATTAACGAAGTGCCGGAGGTAACTGGTCAGGTTCTGATTGATCCGCTCCACTTGACCATTAGACTGTGGGTGGTAAGCGGAGGAGAAGTCCAGGGTGACGTCTAGCAATTTACAAGTGGCTCTCCAGAAACGTGAGGTGAACTGTACCCCACGATTCGACACTATGTGGAGGGGCAGTCCATGAAGACGGAAGATGTGGCGGATAAAGTCTTTAGCCAGCTTGGGTGCAGACGGGAGGCCTGACAGGGGAACGAAATGAGCCATCTTGGAAAAGCGGTCAGCGACCACCCAAATGACCGTACAACCAGCAGAGACGGGGAGATCAGTTATAAAGTCCATTGCTATATGCTGCCAGGGGGCAGCAGGTACTGGAAGCGGAAGGAGGCGACCGGCTGGCAGATGTCTCGGAACCTTGTTTCGGGCGCAGGACACACAGGCAGAAACAAAGTCTATTACGTCCTTGTGCAGGGTAGGCCACCAGTAGTGCCGGGTAATAAGCTGGAGGGTCTTTTTCTGACCGGCGTGGCCAGCTAGTTTAGACGAGTGACCCCAGTGTAGGATCTTCTCCCGATCAGGTACTGATACGAACGTCTTACCGGGAGGGAGACGATTTAGACTCACGGGAGCCACCTGCATTACTCTGGCGGGATCGATGATGTGTTTCGGTTCCTCCTCGAGATCAGACACCAGAAAGGATCGGGACAAGGCATCCGCCTTGATGTTTTTGTCAGCCGAGCGAAAATGAAGAATAAAATCAAAGCGAGCAAAAAACAAGGACCACCGAGCTTGGCGCGGGTTAAGTCTCTGGGCATGCTGGAGGTAAGCCAAGTTCTTGTGGTCAGTGTAAATTATTACCGGGTGAAGAGCCCCTTCGAGCAGGTAACGCCACTCCTCCAATGCCAGCTTGATGGCCAATAACTCTCGATCTCCTATGGAATAGTTGCGCTCAGAAGAGAAGAGTTTGGAGAAGAAGCCACAAGTTACCATTCTCCCGGAAGATGATTTTTGGGTAAGTACCGCTCCGGCTCCAGAGGAGGAGGCATCAACCTCCAGGAAGAACTGCTTGTTGCCATCTGGGCGATGCAGCACCGGGGCGGAAGAGAAGGCCTGTTTTAAGGAAAGAAAGGCCTCCTCTGCTTCGGGCGGCCACTCTCTGGGATTAGTGCCCTTACGGGTGAGCGCGGAAATTGGGGCAGTCCGGGAAGAGAAGTGCGGTATGAAGAGGCGGTAGTAGTTGGCGAAGCCCAGGAACCGCTGAATGGCCTTCAACCCCTCCTGTCGGGGCCATTTCTCGATGGCAGACAGTTTCTCTGGATCCATTCGTAGGCCGGTCTGAGAAATAATGTAGCCCAAAAACGGAAGCGAGGTCTGCTCAAAGAGGCACTTCTCATATTTAGCGAAGAGGTGATTCTGCCTGAGCCTGAGCAGGACCTGACGAACGTCCCTCCGGTGAGTCTGGAGATCCGGAGAGAAGACCAAGATGTCGTCCAGGTACACCACTACGCAGGAGTAGAGAAGGTCCCGGAAGATGTCATTGACCAACTCTTGAAAGACGGCAGGAGCGTTACAGAGACCAAAGGGCATTACCAGATATTCATAGTGGCCGTCCCGGGTGTTGAATGCAGTCTTCCATTCATCCCCTTGACGGATACGGACCAGGTTGTACGCCCCACGGAGGTCCAGTTTGGTGAAGATTCTAGCCCCCCTCAGACGATCAAATAATTCTGGAATGAGCGGAAGGGGGTACTTATTCTTCACCGTGATCTGGTTAAGGCCTCTATAGTCTATACAGGGACGGAGAGAGCTGTCCTTCTTTTTTACGAAAAAGAAGCCTGCTCCCGCCGGGGAGGTAGATTTCCGGATGAATCCCCTGGCCAAATTCTCCTCAATATATTCGGACATCGACCGGGTCTCAGCAGCTGACAATGGGTAAATACGCCCACGGGGAGGCGTAGTACCGGGTAACAGGTCGATAGGACAGTCATATGGTCTATGAGGGGGTAATGTCTCTGCCTCCTTTTTATTAAAGACATCAGCAAATGACCAATAGGGAATCGGAAGTCCAGGTAGATTAGTTGGGGTAGGAGAAGGACGGGCGGGATGAACAGGAACCAAACAAGTCTTATGACAGTCCTGTCCCCAGCGAAGGACTTCTCCGGTCTGCCAGTCAAGCACGGGTGCATGTCTCTGGAGCCAAGGTAGACCTAGTAAGAGGGCGTGAGAGAGTCCAGGCAGAACATGAAAAGAGATGCTCTCAGAATGCAGCATTCACACCTGCAGAGTTATGGATTCGGTGATGAGTTGGATGGGACGTGGTAAGAGGCCCCCATCCACAGCAGCGACAGATAATGGTATAGCCAGAGGTTTGGTGGGAATGCGGTATTTTTCTACCAGGGCCTGTGAAATAAGATTCCCGGCCGCTCCAGAGTCAAGTTGGGCTAGTTCGAAATAATGATTCTCCCCGCAGATAATTGAGACTGACAGCAGCAGAGATGGAGAGGATTTATTCTTGTCTAGGTCGACCTCTCTGAGCGAACCTAGACACAGGCGTTTCCTGACCTCTCCGGGCAGGTACGGATCCGGTGCTCCTTACTGCCACAGTAGAAGCAGCTCCCCTCGGCACGGCGTAAGTCCTGACGGGTTTTGACCATCTTGGTCTGGTCGACCTGCATAGGCTCAGGAGAGTGTACCTGGGGAGAAACGAAGGGAGTGACGGGTTTCTGAAAAGTAGGAGCTAGACGTGGAAACCTCCTCTCACGGGTGACTTCTTTGGCACTCTCCTGGAACCGTAGGTCAATCCGGGTGGCAAGAGTTATTAGGTCATCGAGAGTGGTAGGAATGTCTCGACCGGCGAGTTCATCTTTAATACGGCCGAACAGACCCTCCCAGAAGACAGATACCAGAGCGTCGTTATCCCAGGCCAGCTCCGAGGCAAGGGTACGGAACCGTATGGCATATTGGCCCACGGTGAAACTTCCCTGACGGAGGCGTAGCAGAGATGATGCGGATGAGGTCTTCCGTCAGGGTTCGTCGAAGACTTTCCGGAAAGCCGTGAGAAAGGCAGGCAAGTCGGACACCAGGGGGTCTCCTCTCTCCCATAGAGGATTTAGCCAGGCCAGGGCCTCCCCGGTGAGATGGGACATGATGAAGGGAATTTTGGCCCGGTCGGAGTTAAACTGGTGGGACAGGAGTTCAAAGTGCAGGGTGCACTGATTTATAAAGCCCCGAGCCTGAGCGGAGTCGCCTCCGAAGCGAGGAGGTGCAGAAAGCCGGGGTCCGGGGTAGGATACCATAGTATTGGTGGGCAGCGGAGCTGCCGGATTGCGAGTCATGGCACTGGCGGTGGTTGCTGGTGGAGCAGTCAGAGTGTCCAGGTGAGAATTGACATTCTGCAGGTGACCCAGGATGGACTCCTGTTGGGACCTCTGACGGGACAGTTCATGACACAGGTCCGAGAGTGAGGGAGCTTGGGTGCCACCGGGTTCCATGGCCCGAGCAAACTGTAACGGGTCTGGGAGGCAGAACCTCTGAGCTACTATACAAGGGGGCGGTCCTTGTAAGGGAGCGGGTGGCGACCAGGGAAGATGGGCAGGCAGTCACAGCAGGTGACCGGGACAGTCTCTGGGTGAATGGGCTGGAGGTCACGGCAAGTGACCGGGGCAGTCTCTGGATGAACGGGCTGGAGGTCACAGCAAGTGACCGGGGCAGTCTCTGGATGAACGGGCAGGAGGTCACGGCAAGTGACCGGGGCAGTCTCTGGATGAACGGGCAGGAGGTCATGGCAAGTGACCGGGGCAGTCTCTGGATGAACGGGCAGGAGGTCACGGCAAGTGACCGGGGCAGTCTCTGGATGAACGGGCAGGAGGTCACGGCAAGTGACCGGGGCAGTCTCTGGATGAACGGGCAGGAGGTCACGGCAAGTGACCGGGGCAGTCTCTGGGTAAAGGGTAGGTACGACCTGTGATGGCTGAGCCTCCAGGTAGGCTAGCAGGCAGATGGTAGATGTGTGCTCCCAGGTGAGCAAGCGAGAGTCTCTGGATAAACGGGTGGTCACAGCCTGTGACGGCGGAGCCTCCAGGTAGGCCAACAGACAGGCAGCAGATGAGCGCTCCCAGGTGAGCGGGCAGGAGTCTCTGGAATGGCAGGTGGTCACAGCACGTGACGGCGGAGCCTCAGGGTAGGCCAACAGACAGGCAGCAGATGAGCGCTCCCAGGTGAGCGGGCAGGAGTCTCTGGAATGGCAGATGGTCACAGCACGTGACGGCGGAGCCTCAAGGTAGGCTAGCAGGCAGGTAGCAGATGTTCGCTCCCAGGTGAGCGGGCAAGATGGTCCATAGACAGACTGACAGGAGTAGGAAGGCAGACCGTCGGACCTCAGGCTAGCAAGCAGGTAGGAGGAATGTCAGGCAGGAAACAGACAGCAAACTGGCAGGATTCTGGCAGGTAACTGGCAGGTAACTGGCAACGGGACCGGAGGGCTGAAGCAGAGTAGTGAACAGTGCAACAACATTGCTCGGGCACCTCCATTTTGGAGGAGGTGCCTTATATATGGTGAAGTCCTCTGGCCATTGGCCGGGGACTCCTTAGGACGGTGCGCGCGGCCCCTTTAAGAGGGAGGGAGAGCGCGCGTGCGCGCCCTAAGCACAGTGGCCGGGAAGGAGCGCGCGCTGCCAGCAGAGAGGGAGGAGGACGCCGGGCTCGGAGCAGAGGGGTGAGGGGAACAGCGACCCTGCCTAGCAGAGGGCAGGGATGCCGGCGCTACACTCGTGCTCCACTGCTGAACTATTAACTGAGTTCTCTAGACTAGACTGAGCTCCACTGCAGACTGACTTCTCTTAGTCTTCTCTACTGCAGGAACTCTTCAGAGGAACTGAACTGCCTAGCTCCACCTTCCCTATTTATATCCCTAACGGGCTCCCCCTGCTGGTCTGAGGTGGAAGGTGGAGATGTGTGAATGTTTATGGGGGCCTCTTGGGGGCCTCTTGTGGAGGATTCCATCAATGCACTCTTCTAGGATCTGTGATACCAAGCGCCTGGACAGAGACGGAGTACTGGAAGCACGTCAACAACAGCATCCTCAACCACAACTCTTCCTCTGACCACAAGTCGTAGTGGCTCTTCAGGTCGCATGGGCTCTAAGCCTTTCATAGCCTGGGCATTTTTTCAGATCGATAAGGATGACCCAACTTGTGTTATCTGTAATATTTGTCACCAAAGGCTAAGTAGAGGCCAAAAAATCAATAGTTTGAGTACTTCATGCATGAACCGTCACATGGATATGAAGCATAAGTTGCAGTGGGAAGATCACTGTGCTACAATGCGGCCTAGCGGGCCAGGCCAACCACCATCTGCCCCATCTTGTGCATCCGCGGCCTCTTCATCCTCTGTGACTGGGGGGACAGCAGTCACACATGTTTTGGGATGCAGACCTGCCACCTCTTTACCCGCAACAGCCAGTGTGATTGGCAGGTCGTCAGTTCATTTGGAAGTGGAAACACCAGGTGGTGTTGAGCGCTCTCCGACATCGAGAGCACCACCTTTGGATCAAGGCAACCTAACACGTCCGCCTGCTCCTTCCTCACAGACGGCAGTTTGCCGGGGACACCCTTCTCAACCCCGTCTAAGCACAACAGCCAGCCCTCGGTCCCTCAGATGTGGACAAGTAAAAGACCATTTCCTCCTAGCCATGACAAAGATAGGAGGTTGAATTTCACCATCTGCAAGCTGTTGGCTACAGAAATGCTGCCTTTCCGCCTAGTGGACACAGAGGATTTTCGAGACCTTATGTCCGTCGCACTGCCCCAGTACCAGATGCCCAGTCGGCACTACTTCTCAAAGAAAGGTCGCCTGCGCTATACCAGCATGTCGCACACAACATCACCGCTTCTTTGAGAAACTCTGTGTGTGACAGGGTGCATTTCACCACAGACACTTGGACGAGTAGGCATGGACAGGGGCGTTACATGTCGCTGACTGGCCACTGGGTAACTATGGTGACAGCAGGACAAGGGGCTGCTGTCCAAGTCTTGCCGTCCCCACGAGTTGTACTTCAATCCTCTTTATCTCGAAGTTCCTCCTCTGCTTCTGCCTCCTCAACCTCCTCTCGGTCCTCCACCTGCACCCAAAGCCTGTCTGGTAATGCCAACTGCTTTCTAACTGCGCAGAAGGAATCCTGCACACCTCCTTACTATGCTGGTAGCAGGGCTCAACGGCATCAGGCGGTGTTTACTTTGAAATGTCTGGGAAATGTGAGTCACACAGCTGAGGAGTTGTGGTCAGCTCTGGAGACGCAGTTTCATGAATAGTTGTCTCCACTGGACCTGCAACCAGGGAAGGCGGTGTGTGACAATGCTGCAAACCTGGGTGCGGCCCTTCGCTGGGGCAATGTCACACACATGCCTTGTATGGCTCACGTGTTGAACCTGGTTGTCCAGCAATTTTTAGCCCACTATCCCGGACTAGATGGCCTTCTGCAGAGGGCACGGTCGCTGTGTGCTCACTTCCGCCGTTCGCATCCCACAGCTCAGCGACTTACATCTCTACAGAAGTCGTTGGGCCTGCCAGTTCACCGGCTGAAATACGATGTGCCTACCCGGTAGAATTCAACTCTGCACATGTTGCAGTGACTGTGGCAGCACCGACAAGCCCTGGTGCAATACGTTCTGACGTATAGCCTGGGCCAACGAGATCCAGAGGTGGGGCAAATCACGCTGCAGGAGTGGTCTCAGATCAGGGACCTATGAAGTTGACGCGCCCCCTGGGCCGTGGGGTACCTGGAGCCGGGCCGGTAGACGCTGGGGGTTGTTGTCACTGTGGCGGTGACGCGGTCCGTGACCCAGGGCGGTCAATCCAAGGGTAATTTTTGCACATGGGTTTTATAATGTCCGACTATGCCACCTGTGGAGTGCGGCCAAAGGGGCCGCCGCTGCGGAACAGTCCTCTGAAGCTGGTGGTTTTGCAGCAATGGTATTATTACTCCCCACAGGAAGAGTGTAGCTTCAGGGCAGTGTGGGTGGATGATGGTGGTTGTAGTGCAGGGAGTCAGTAATGAACACAGAGTCCGTGTGATGTGGTCCCAAGATCTCTACTCACAGTTGTTGCAGTCCAAATTACAGGTACCAGAGCAATCTCCCCCGTCGTGCTGTGCGTACTCAGTGAGGGGCTCAGTCCACCCCCAGATAGCTCCGGAGTACTTAGCAGGACCCCCTTCTGTGTGTCCTTTTTCTGGCCTTCTCCCTGCACCTCACACCCAGTGACACTTCTATCCGGTACCCTCGGGCCTTGGCGGGCGATGTGTGTTCCGTTCCCTGGGTCCTATGTGGCTACCTTCTTAGTGAAACTGGTGTGGACTTTGGCCTGCAGTACATGAAATGCTGCAGCCTCCGGTTTCTAGTTGAGCCTTGCTGTTTCTCCGCTAGTTGAGGGACCGGTTCCCCTTATCTGGCCTGACCCCTCTATCTCCTGGTAGCAGCGGGCGTACGGGTGGCCTTCTGCACGGCCCGTACCCCTATGGGCCCTTTGGTACCTGGAGCCTTCCTGCTCCCACTCCTCTCTTCTCTCCTTCAGTCCTGGGCCTCCCAGGCTAGGACCGCCTCCGGAGCAGAGCTCATGCAAAGCCTCTGCTCCTGTCACTTCTCCTCCTCTGACTGGCTTGCTCTTTCTAAGATGGCTTCCTATTTATACTCTCCCTGTCATGTGCTCCCCTAAGCTGCTCCCCTAAGCACCCACTACATAGGACCCTCCCGCCAGCTAGGGACCTGGGACTGTGCTCTCCCTTAGGAGTAATCTCGCCCTACCCCCACTGCGGGTATGTGCTGGATGCAGGTGTTAGGTTCCCAAGCCATACTCCTTCCTTACCTGAGGGTGAGATACCACACCTCTGGGTGAGATGCAGTAACTCTGTGGCGACTGAACCCTCAGGGACGCCACACACCCTTCTGCACAGTTTTGAAATGGCGACGAAGATGTTAAGTGCTGACGACGATGCCATTATCAGCATGACTATTCTGGTGATTTACTTGCTGGAGCACACATTAAACAGAATTCAGAGTCAGGTGGTGGGACAAGAGGAGGTGGAGGAAGAAGAGGAGGAGTCGTATGCGGAAGGGATAACATCTCCAAGGTCCAAACGGTAGGCTACACCAAGGTGGCAGGCATGGGTGGGTGGGGGAGAGGGATTAACCAGGGCGCATGGTAGCAGCCAAACTGTTGAGGAAGGTGCAGGAGCCAAGGAAGAAGTGGAGGACGAACTGGTGATGGGCATGGAAGACTCATCAGATGAGGGAGACCTTGATCATATTTCTGTTGTGCGAGGTTGGGGGGAGAGGGCAGAGGAAGGAAGCATGATTCTTACCTCGCTACCAACACAACAAGGACTTGGTCCTCCTTGATGCCCAAGACACATGAGTGCCTTCTTGCTGCACTACCTGCAACATGACCCTCGGATTGTCAGAATTCAAAGTGATCCCTACTACTGGGTTGCCACACCCCGGTACAAAAGTAAATTTGCCGAAATAATTCCTGCCATAGAAAGGGATTCACACATGCAGGAGTATCAGCAGACGCTGTTGCAGAATCTTACATGTGCTTTTCCACAAAACACCAGTGGTGCACGTAGTGAATCTCACAGTTCTAACTTGCCAACCGTAGGACTGTCGAGTCTTCATCACTCAAACCGCAAAAGTAACACAGTATCTGCTGGTAACAGCAATTTTGTGGAATCGTTTCACCACTTTTTTAGACCATCCTTTGCAAGGCCACAGGAGACAAGAAGTCTGACACATAGTCAACGCCTAGAGAGGATGGTACAGGAGTATCTCAAAGTGAACATCGAAGCCATGACTGTGCCACTGGACCCTTGCTCATTTTGGGATTCCAATCTGTAAAAATGGCCGGAGCTCGCCACTCACGCCTTGGAGATCTTGTCATGCCCTGCAGCCAGTGTTCTCTCTGAACGTGTGTTCAGTGCTGCTGGTGGTGTGTTGACAGATAAGCGCACGCGGCTGTCCACTGAGAATGTAGACAGACTCACGTTCATAAAGATGAACAAATCATGGATTCGCAAGGACTTTCTACCCCTGTGTCATCCTGGGGAGACTAAAAGCTTGAGGATTTGGTAAAATCACCTCACCAACCGTTTTAAGCAACTCTGGGGCAATTTATGCCACTTAACCCTAGAATGCATGACCATAAAAATCTACACTTTCACATACCTGGGGCCTTTTAGGCCCGTATGCAAATAACATGGAATAACTCAAACTCAAAAGACAAACAACTATATACATGAGAAATACCTAGAGTTTCAAAATTCTAGCTAAAATAATCTTGCAGAAAATAGAAAACAATTAACAGGGCAGGCCTGCGAGGCCCCAGGTATGCGTTCTAGGGTTAAGTGGTGTCCTTTCTATATCCAGGCCACGGAGGATCCTGTGTACTCGTATGCAGGACTCTGACCCCCACCTATCACTCTTAACGCTTGTTCCACTCCGTCCTGGAGTCCTGACAGGAATATGTGCAGTCCGATATCCATTAAGTGAACACCGTCGGGCCGTATGAGGCCTGCTTTATCTCCTTCCAGTTGTCGGTGTCGTATCACTACACCGCCTCTGTCTCTTCTAAATTTTGCCATCAGAATATTTATTACCCGCCTTGTCCGTTCGATGGCCGTGATATCTCGCGCACCTTGCCATACCGCTATCTAGTTTCATTATTGCCAT
Source organism: Phyllobates terribilis (assembly GCF_046119375.1). Lineage (NCBI taxonomy): Eukaryota > Metazoa > Chordata > Amphibia > Anura > Dendrobatidae > Phyllobates > Phyllobates terribilis. Next base: position 2,623,769 of record NW_027362825.1, read on the forward strand.
TAGTTATGCGCTCTTGTGATGACCTAGGTTGTTTCCCCCGGCCTGTATAACTAAGATGACCAGACCTCTTGCCTCTCTCCCTACCTTGATTACCTCCATTAGTACCTGTGGCCATAGCAGGCCTCTAATACCTCTCCAGTTGAAATTTGTGTTATGAAACTCTAATTTCCTCCCACCTGGGCGGACTTTCGCCCTTTTTTCGGCCCAATATATATACGAGTGGCCTATCACCCACACTGTTGGCTTAGCGTCACCTGTAAAAAAAACAAACCACGTTAGGATAACAAGTCCGGTCTTATGTATCTCGCCAAACACGTGGATCGCCATCTCCCTATACTCTGAACTTCCGTTTCTGACAGTCCTGCTCTTGCTGCTTTCGTGGCCACACCTATGCGGAATGAGTGTGTCCTGTAATCTTTGGGGTGGTTCCCTGCCGATGTTATGCATTTATTAAATATAGCTTGGAACTGGTATCTTGATAATGGCGTTCCATCAATGTGTGATAGGAAGGAATTAATTTGTGATCTCATGGTTATATATGTTTTGACTATTGTTACCCGACTCAGTGTACCGTTTGTGGGTTGTAGAAGTACCCAAGTGCCCCTGCCCGCTGGAACCGTTTTCGATTGGCGTATGCGTAATCGTATTGCATTATTGGCTATGACGACGTCCTGGTGTAATAAGCCTCCAGTGCTGGTAATTTTGGATTGAGGGACTAATTCGCTTATGTATAGCGCCCCGAAGAAGGCAATCGCAAATTCAGTAGACAGTAGTGTTGCTTCAAATTGTGAGTGGCATGTTAATGGTGTTAGGGATATGATGTGAGAAATCAGTTTTAGTGACACGGGACGGGACGTCTACACTCCTGACTTGGCTGACCCCTTTTCCACCCTTTTATGGATTGTCTGATGATGAATCTCTTTGTCACATCCCCCCAATTCAGTAGTTGGAGGTGAAGTGCTACTCCGGTCAGACTCCGCTGGGCTGACGCCCCTGATATGCCCCTCATCATTAGCTGGTGGAGAAATTCTATGGTGACTTGTGATCTGGCTTGTTCACATTGGTCAACCCGTCTGCCTGCTACTAGTCGTGTCCACTCTTCCCATGCCTTACCGTATGCTTGCCACGTCGACGGGGCAACTGACGCTCTGATTAATGGCATCAACTGTTCGCCACAAGATCCCATAGGGAGGGTGGGCAACTGTTGCCCGATGGGTGGGCGTTGGGGAGGAGCTCTGTGAAAATCTGCCAATTGAATTGTGATAAAGCGTTAGCAGCAGCTTTAGACCCCTCAGCATCGGCGCTAGCGCGGACCCATACATTGTGTTTTAGGCACAGGAAAGCTAGCAGGCGTAGTAGGCCTAGCACTGGGAGAGACGATGATGCCATCTTATTAATGCAGCGCGCTAGGCTTGTGTTTTTTGTTATGAAGCGTATATTTTTGTTAGCCAGGAGCGCGCCCCATACTTCTATTGCTACCACTATTGGGAAGAAAAATTATTTTCAGGGCTAGATGCAGCTAAAAATTATTATTAATTTCAAAGCTGGTGGAGCTTGGTATAGATGGGCTAATACATTGAGCTAATACATTGTGTATTAATACATTAATACACACTACTACAAGCCCAAATATTTTTTCAGAGCTAGATGCACATAAAAATTATTTTGAATTTGCAACCTGATGGAGGTCAGTATAGGTGGACTAATAGAACAAGTCCCACACACTGCTAGAAGGCCAAATATTTTTTCAGAGCTAGATGCAGAAAAAAATTATATTCAGTTTTCAACCTGATGGAGGTCAGTATAGATGGACTAATAGAACAAGTCCCACACACAGCTAGAAGCCCAAATATTTTTTCAGAGGTAGATGCAGAAAAAAATTATATTCAGTTTGCAACCTGATGGAGGTCTGTATAGATGGATTAATAGAACAAGTCCCACACACAGCTAGAAGCCCAATATTTTTCAGAGGTAGATGCAGAAAAAAAATATATTCAGTTTGCAACCTGATGGAGGTCAGTATAGATGGACTAATAGAGAAAGTCCCACACACTGCAAGAAGGCCAAATATTTTTTCAGAGGTAGATGCAGATAAAAATTATTTTTAATTTGCAGCCTGATGGAGGTCAGTATAGATGGACTAATAGAGAAAGTCCCACACACTGCTAGAAGGCCAAATATTTTTTCAGAGCTAGATGCAGATAAAAATTATTTTTAATTTGCAACCTGATGGAGGTCAGTATAGATGGACTAATAGAAAAAGTCCCACACACAGCTAGAAGGCCAAATATTTTTTCAGAGCTAGATGCAGAAAAAAATTATATTCAGTTTGCAACCTGATGGAGGTCAGTATAGATGGACTAATAGAACAAGTCCCACACACAGCTAGAAGGCCAAATATTTTTTCAGAGCTAGATGCAGACAAAAAATTATTTTTAATTTGCAACCTGATGGAGGTCAGTATAGATGGACTAATAGAGAAAGTCCCACACACTGCTAGAAGGCCAAATATTTTTTCAGAACTAGATGCAGATATAAATTATTTTTAATTTGCAACCTGATGGAGGTCAGTATAGATGGACTAATAGAGAAAGTCCCACACACTGCTAGAAGGCCAAATATTTTTTCAGAGCTAGATGCAGAAAAAAATTATATTCAGTTTGCAACCTGATGGAGGTCAGTATAGATGGACTAATAGAACAAGTCCCACACACAGCTAGAAGGCCAAATATTTTTTCAGAGGTAGATGCAGATAAAAATTATTTTTAATTTGCAGCCTGATGGAGGTCAGTATAGATGGACTAATAGAGAAAGTCCCACACACTGCTAGAAGGCCAAATATTTTTTCAGAGCTAGATGCAGACAAAAAATTATTTTGAATTTGCAACCTGATGGAGGTCAGTATAGATGGACTAATAGAGAAAGTCCCACACACTGCTAGAAGGCCAAATATTTTGTCAGAGCTAGATGCAGACAAAAAATTATTTTTAATTTGCAACCTGATGGAGGTCAGTATAGATGGAATAATAGAGAAAGTCCCACACACTTCTAGAAGGCCAAATATTTTTTCAGAGCTAGATGCAGATAAAAATTATTTTTAATTTGCAACCTGATGGAGGTCAGTATAGATGGACTAATAGAGAAAGTCCCACACACTGCTAGAAGGCCAAATATTTTTTCAGAGCTAGATGCAGAAAAAAATTATATTCAGTTTGCAACCTGATGGAGGTCAGTATAGATGGACTAATAGAACAAGTCCCACACACAGCTAGAAGGCCAAATATTTTTTCAGAGCTAGATGCAGATAAAAATTATTTTTAATTTGCAGCCTGATGGAGGTCAGTATAGATGGACTAATAGAGAAAGTCCCACACACTGCTAGAAGGCCAAATATTTTTTCAGAGCTAGATGCAGACAAAAAATTATTTTGAATTTGCAACCTGATGGAGGTCAGTATAGATGGACTAATAGAGAAAGTCCCACACACTGCTAGAAGGCCAAATATTTTTTCAGAGCTAGATGCAGATAAAAATTATTTTTAATTTGCAACCTGATGGAGGTCAGTATAGATGGACTAATAGAGAAAGTCCCACACACTGCTAGAAGGCCAAATATTTTTTCAGAGCTAGATGCAGAAAAAAATTATATTCAGTTTTCAACCTGATGGAGGTCAGTATAGATGGACTAATAGAACAAGACCCACACACAGCTAGAAGCCCAAATATTTTTTCAGAGGTAGATGCAGATAAAAATTATTTTTAATTTGCAACCTGATGGAGGTCAGTATAGATGGACTAATAGAGAAAGTCTCACACACTGCTAGAAGGCCAAATATTTTTTCAGAGCTAGACGCAGACAAAAAATTATTTTGAATTTGCAGCGTGATGGAGGTCAGTATAGATGGACTAATAGAACAAGTCCCACACACTGCTAGAATGCCAAATATTTTTTCAGAGCTAGATGCAGAAAAAAATTATATTCAATTTGCAACCTGATGGAGGTCAGTATAGATGGACTAATAGAATGATGCTATGCCCAAAAGATTTTACTTCACTAGGTGCAGTAAAAAAATTGGTATTCTATACACAGGTGGTATATCTTGCAACACAGATAGGCTACTCCACTGACTAACACACTCTGCAATAGGCCAAAAAGGATTATCTTTGCTAGATTCAGCCAAATGCTGTGAAAAAAACTTGCACAGCACTGGCATAGACCTGCCTGGCAAAAACTGATAGGAACTGATGTAACCTAGTCCTGAAATGGACTGCAATTACAATTAGTCTTTACTCCCACAATTTATCTATTTAAGAGCACAGACCTGCTGTTATGTTCTGCTACCAGAGCTAAGGAAAGAGAGGAGATCTGTCCCTATGATAGAACTCAGCTTAATCCCTACGATGTAACAGGGGACCTGATCCTGCGATCAGACTTGCTAAAGTCCTAAACTAGTCTGTACGGAGACCTATAGATGTGGGGAAGGAATCCCTACAAGTACTAAGGACTGGGAGGAAAATGGGACACCTCCTAGCAGAAATAGTAGCAGACAGACGAACAAACAAAATATAAAGAACACAGAGGTCCGTAGACCAAGCAAACTAACAGAGTTAGATACAGAGCACAGGCTAACTAGAAAGTAGTTATACAATGATGTCCAGCAAAGCCAGAAGGGCGGAGCAGGATTAAATAGGCCAACAAGGTCATGTGACCAGCAAAGGAAAAAACCTAAGAGCAAGGTTCTAACAGTACCCCCCCTTCTAAGAGGATCCTCCGGATCCCCTAGGACCAGGCTTATCAGGAAATCTCCTGTGAAACGCTCTGATAAGTCTGGACGCGGAAACATCATCCGACCTCACCCAAGAGTTATCCTCGGGTCCGAAACCTTTCCAGGCCCCAAGATACTGCAAACTACCTCTATACCGTCTAGAGTTAAGGATGCGAGAAATTTCATATTCCCCGTCCTCCACCACCGGAGGAACAGAGGCAGAGGCGTCACAATCCGATACAACAGCTTTTTTCAACAGAGAGACATGAAATACCGGATTAATTCTCCAGGAGATAGGAACCTCCAACCTAACAGCAGATTGGTTGACAACCTGAAGCACCTTAAAGGGCCCTACAAACTTGGGACCCAATTTCTTAGAAGGAATCCTCAACCGCAGATTCCTAGAGGACAACCAAACCATGTCACCAACAGTGAACAAAACCTCCTGTCGCTTCCTATCAAAGTAGTCTTTAGATTTTCTGTTGGCCTCCTGAAGATTACCACGCACATCCGTCCAAACTCTCTCCAAATCACCGGAAAAATTCTCCTCCTCAGGCACGGCAGATCCCAACTTGGAGAACGACCCAAACGACGGATGTCTCCCAGAACAACAAAAAAAAGGCGAACAACCAGCAGAAGAAGATGTATGATTGTTCAGAGCAAATTCAGCAAGTGGCAGATACTCAGACCACCCCTCTTGATTGTCTGCCACAAAACAACGCAAGAACTGCTCAACATCCTGGTTTTTCCTTTCTGTCTGGCCATTAGATTCAGGATGATATCCGGACGAGAACGACAAATGAACTCCCAACCTGTCACAAAAGGCACGCCAAAAACGAGCCACGAACTGAGGACCCCTATCAGAAACAATGTCAGTAGGAACGCCATGAAGTCTGACAATTTCCTTGACAAAGGCCTTAGCGTGAGTTTTAGCGCAGGGCAGTTTGATGAAGGGAACCAAGTGACACATCTTGCTAAAACGGTCCACGACCACCCAGATGACAGTAAAACCCTCAGAGGGGGGAAGGTCAGTTATAAAGTCCATAGCCAAATGTGTCCAAGGAGCACTGGGAACCTCCAAAGGACAAAGCAACCCCGCAGCAGGAGTATGTGAGGACTTAGATCTAGCACATATAGTACATTGACGCACCCACTTAATGACTTCCTTCTGCCATCCAGGCCACCAAAAACTGCGACCCACCAGTCTCTTGGTCTCAGAGATTCCAGGATGACCTGCCAACCGAGATTCGTGACACTCAACAAACAAATCTCTCCTAAAGGTCCCAGGCACAAACAACCTCCCATGAGGAGTGTTAGATGGGGCATTCTCCTGTGCTTTAAGAATCTCATCTTCCAAAACGGAGTCCAAAGCAGCTATCACAACACCTTCTTGTAAAATGTTCTCCTCTTTCTCAGCACCGACTATGGGAGAAAAACTGCGAGACAAGGCATCCGCCTTAACATTCTTAGTACCAGGGATGTAAGTAACGGAGAAATTAAACTGCGAGAAAAACAGTGCCCACCTAGCCTGACGGGCATTCAGGCGCTTGGCAGCATCAAGATATATCAGATTTTTATGATCCGTAAGAACCTGAACGGGAAATTCCGCACCTTCCAAGAAGTGGCGCCAGTGTTCAAATGCGAGTTTAATTGCCAATAATTCCCGATTACCAATATCGTAATTCAGTTCAGTCTCCGAAAATTTTTTTGAAAAAAAGGCACAGGGATGTAGTCCATCCCCGTTATCCTGAGACAATACTGCGCCAACCCCCACAGAGGAAGCATCAACCTCAACCAAAAACGGCTTAGTCACATCAGGCTGCATAAGGATGGGAGCAGAGGTGAACCTCTCCTTGAGATACACAAAAGCTTCAATGGCCTCAGAAGACCACTGAACCGCATCAGCACCTTTCCTGGTGAGATCGGTCAGAGGTTTGACAATACTAGAAAAATTTTTTATGAATTTTCTGTAATAATTGGCGAAACCTAAAAACCTCTGTATCGATTTCAAACCAATAGGCCTAGGCCATTCCTGTACAGCTTGAACTTTAACCGGGTCCATCTCAAAACCTTCGCTGGAGATAATGTAACCCAAAAAACTAATTCTCTGTACAGCGAACTCACATTTCTCCAGCTTAGCAAAAAGCGAATTGTCCATTAATAACTGTAATACCTCACGTACGCTCCGCCAATGAGACTCCAGATCCGACGAATAAATCAAAATGTCATCCAAATACACAACCACATTTTTGCCGATCAAAGGTCTAAGGATGTCATTAATAAGATTCTGAAAAAATGCAGGAGCATTAGTAAGACCAAAAGGCATAACCAGATTCTCAAAATGACCCACAGGAGTGTTAAAAGCAGTCTTCCATTCGTCACCCTCCTTCATGCGCAACAGATTGTATGCCCCCTTAAGGTCAATTTTAGAGAACCACTTGGCCCCCATTAACTGGTTAAACAGATCAGGAATCAATGGCAGTGGGTAAGGATTGCGTACAGTAATTTTGTTAATCTCACGAAAATCCAGACAAGGACGTAAACCGCCGTCCTTTTTTTTTACAAAAAAAAATCCAACCGCTACAGGAGACTTAGAGGGCCTAATGTGACCGGCGGCCAAACTTGTCTGTATGTATTCCTCCAAAGCCTTCCTCTCAGGAATAGTAAGGTTAAATAAACGACTTTTAGGAAGAGTCGCTCCAGGGACAAATTCAATAGAACAATCATAGTCTCTATGGGGAGGCAAAACCTGCGATTCCTTCTCAGAAAAAACTCTCCAAAAATCCTGAATAGGAACAGGCAATTCTCCCCTATCCAAAGCTGCAATATGCCCGTTACAACACTTGTCATAACATTTATGGCTCCAGGATTTAATTTCACTGGTAGACCAATCCAGTACAGGATTGTGAAATTTTAACCAGGGCAATCCCAATATTACTGGAGAAGGCAAGTTATTCAAAACTACCAAATCCAATTTCTCATGGTGGACACCATTAATAGTGAGAGGAAATTCACAGACCTTGAGAGTAATATTCTTCAAAGGGGAACCATCCACAGAAACCACAGCAATGGGGGATGATAAAGGTTCGGGTTTTAAATTGAGTCTTTCCAAGAATCCCCCATCAATTACATTCAGAGTAGACCCACAATCAACAAACACCCGAAATTCCATTAATTTTTCCTGAGCAATCGTGGAAGCAGCTAAAAATACACCCCTGGAATTTAAACAGGCAATACGGGCATGACTGACCATTTTTTTTTCTTTCTTCATACGAAGCTCACAGCCTTTAATCAAATGACCAGATTTTCCGCAATAGAAACACAAGCCTTCAGAAAATCTACGGTCTTTTTCTTGAGAGCGAGGTGCCACCGATCCAATCTCCATCGGTTCACCACTGTTAGTACACACATTATTATAACCAGAAACTGACATAGTAGAGGATTTGCTCTCATTAACCCTTGCACGCAGTCTCCTATCCACCCGTATAGCTAATTGCATAGCCTGTTGCAAATCTTCAGGTGTAGGATAAGCAATTAGCAGGTCTTTAACCCTTTCATTGAGCCCAGCAAGAAATAGACTTTTCAGAGCAGAATCGTTCCACCCTGTTTGAGTAGACCAACGATGGAAATGAGTATAATATTTTTCCACATTACCTGATCCCTGTCTCAAACGTCTTAACTCAGTCTCAGCTGATGAGACACGGTCAGGATCATCATATAATAGCCCCAAAGCAGAAAAAAAACTATCCACTGATCTGAAGCATGTATCACTAGGTTGCAAAGAAAAGGCCCACTCCTGAGGCTCTTTGCGCAAAAGTGACATTATGAACCCTATGCGCTGGGATTCAACCCCAGAGGACTTGGGTCTCAAACGAAAATACAATAAGCAAGCATTTTTAAATGAAAAAAATTCTCGGTGTTCACCAAAAAATAAATCCGGCAAACATACCTTAGGCTCCAAGAAATGTGCTCCAGGACAGTTACTCACGTGCTGACGGAGCTCGGCCACCTCCAGAGAGAGTCCCTGCAGGCGATGAGCCAAATCCTGAACCGACACCATGATGGAACAGAAAAATCTTTCCTTAGAGAATTTGCAGGCTGGACTTAATGTTATGTTCTGCTACCAGAGCTAAGGAAAGAGAGGAGATCTGTCCCTATGATAGAACTCAGCTTAATCCCTACGATGTAACAGGGGACCTGATCCTGCGATCAGACCTGCTAAAGTCCTAAGCTAGTCTGTACGGAGACCTATAGATGTGGGGAAGGAATCCCTACAAGTACTAAGGACTGGGAGGAAAATGGGACACCTCCTAACAGAAATAGTAGCAGACAGACGAACAAACAAAATATAAAGAACACAGAGGTCCGTAGACCAAGCAAACTAACAGAGTTAGATACAGAGCACAGGCTAGCTAGAAAGTAGTTATACAATGAAGTCCAGCAAAGCCAGAAGGGTGGAGCAGGATTAAATAGGCCAACAAGGTCATGTGACCAGCAAAGGAAAAAACCTAAGAGCAAGGTTCTAACACCTGCCTGATACAAGTCGTAGGAAATGCTGTAACCTAGTCCTTAAAAGGACTGCAATCACAACTATTCCCTACTCCCAAGCTATCTGTAGATTTGTGCGAAAATTGGCTTGAAATTAACAAGGTATAGCGCACACAGCAACAGCGGTGCCGTCTAACACGCAGCTGCAGCAGTGAGAAAATGGTGGTGACGGGGAAAATGGCTTGGTCTTATAGGGCAAGGACATGTGACATACACTGCCAATGACACATGCCCTTGCTTGTGTGAAAAAAAGCACTTCGCTCCGTGTATGCGCTGCTGATAGGCTGACAGATTGCACCTCCCCACTGTAAATGCGGGAAAGAGAAAAAAAAATGGAGATCTTCATTATTCCTGCAGAGATCCATCCCCTGCCCCTCCCCCCACCCCGCTGTACACTCAAACTGCGTATTAACATTAATTTTCATCATTACTGAGAAAAAATCCAGTTATGATTTTGGTACACGAACAGTTATCGAACATAACCTCGAACAGCCGAATTTTTCTCAAATCGTTCGTGTTCGCCGAACGGCTCGAACACCGCCCAAAACAGCTCGAATTTGAGATTGGCGAACAGTTCGAGTAGAACAACGCTCATCTCTAGTAGAGTGTTTGGTGAACTTTATTTAGGTTTTTTTGTCACAAAAAGACACTGGATGTGCCTAAAGATGTAATACCGATAGTATCACAAACTTTTTGTAGCTACTACAATGTAGGAAGGTAACCTACAATGCAATAGATGAGGTTACAAAAAATAGGCTAATACTAATCTGGTTGGGGCTGCAGGGCCCAATGCTGCAGAAAGGCTCCTCTAACTATTCCTATATAGTGTGTTTGGAACCAATTTAGCTGAATACGGATGGAACCACCACACTAATAGGAGAAATCAGGAAAAAATATGAATTGGCAAAAAAGGACAATGTATGAGGCAGTGACACACACTGAGTGCACTACAACCAGACGGGGCTGAAGCACACGCTACAGGGTGAGCTGCACTCACACACACAGACCTTGCAGACAGCGGTGAACAGTGCAGATGCAGAGCACTGTGCACTAGCGCTGCAAGATCAAAAAATTTTCTCTATCTACTCCTATATAGTGTGTTTGGAACCAATTTAGCTGAATACGGATGGAACCACCACACTAATAGGAGATATCAGGAAAAATTATGAATTGGCAAAAAAAGGACAATGTATGAGGCAGTGACACACCCTGAGTGCACTACAACCAGACGTGGTTGAAGCACACACTACAGCGTGAGCTGCACTCACACACACAGACCTTGCAGACAGCGGTGAACAGCACAGAGGACTGTGCACTAGCGCTGCAAGGCACAGCGATTTATAAAGTAGCTTGGGTAAAGCAGAATAGACAAAATAGGTAGCTAAAACTGTCCCTCAGAACAACAGCGTCCTATCCCTAACTGAATTCACAGCAGGGTGAGCTCAAAATGGCGGAGGCGGCTTTTATAGTGCATCATGACATCATTTCAGCTGCCAATCACAGCCATGCCATTACTTAAGATGCCTACATGCCTAACAGGATGTGCCCACACTTCTTAGGATCCTCATTGGCTGAATAAAATGAAACTGGCTCATTGCATTATGGGAACTTCTGATTCCAGTATACGATATTGCAAAAGTATCGGAATTAAGTATCGAATTCCGATACCGCGAATATCGGCCGATACCCGATATTTCAGTATCGGAATGCTCAACACTAGTCAATATATATTTAGTTTTTCTTGCGAAAATATCTAAAGTTTCACAATTTCATTGAAATGCGGTGATGCCCCATATGTCTTCAGAAACTACTGTTTGGTCACACAGCAGGGCTTTGAAAGTAAGAGGTTCTATTTGGGTTTTGTGAACGCAGATTTTGCAAGAATATTTTGAGGGTGACATTTGCAGAGTTCCAAAAGTACCAAAACAGAAGAAACCCCTCCAAAGTGATCCCATTTTATAAATTACTCCTCACAATGAATTTATCAACACCGGCAATTACTATTTTTGTCCAACAGGTGTTTTCACTCTGCAACATCCAGAATAGCAAATAAGCCAGTTTAGTGCCCAGCTTGCGCTTATGGAGACAAGCACCCCATGCATTTTAAGTGGGCTCTCCTCGCTAGAGAAATGCCAAATCTGTGGATTCTTTGTCTTACCATTAACGTGGAAACCCCTATTTTTAGAATGAAAGATGACGGTCCTGAGTTGGGGCTTGTGTTTTTTGCCTTCCTGGCTTTTTCCCCAAACAGCTTTGTTACTGGCATATTTTTGAAGCATATTTGTCTCAGTAATGCCACAGTGATTCATAGTCAAACATAAATGGCTGAAATCATTCAGCTAGGGTCTGATACATGCTGCCCATATTAGCTATCAGGTTTCCTTTAAATCCTCATACAGCTAAGTCAAACTAAAATAAAACAAAGTGATGACGTCCAGAATGAAGGAAAAATACAAAAAATATTATTTTCCTCAGAAGTTAAAAGTGTTCAGTTCTCAAGTTTCTATCATTTTATTTCCTGTAGATAGTTATAATGATTAGGACTTTTACATTCTCTGTAAACTGTCAGTCAATATGCTTTGTTTATTTTCTTCTTAAAATTCAATGGGTGAAGAAAAAGACTTCTGCCAAAACCCAGGAACAAGGGACCTTTAAAACTTCAGTCTAACGCTCTCCCAACAGAGCTATTTCGGCTGGACACTAGTGTTGAGCCAACCCCGTAGTATTCGAGTTCGGTACAGTACGTCAAACACCCGCATGTTCGACGAACTGTTCGACCAACACCTTCGAACACCATTAAAACCAATGGCAGGCAAACAAAAACACATAGCAACACATAGAAAACACTTCAAAGGTGTCCAAAAGCTGACAAACTGCTCAGAAGACACAACTAACACATGGAAAAGTGACAAGTACATATAGTCATGCGAAAAGAAAAGAGGTGTAGGAGTAAAAGGAGGGGGTGACACAGATACAGGCATGTCATGCCCTTCTAAAGCCAAAAAAGTGCGAAGCCGACACGGCCAGTTCGTTCCTGCCCGTGCGACCTCCGTGTCCCCGGGATTGTGCCAGAGTTGCTGTGGACCCTGACAGCCAGCCCCCCTCTCCCAATACTGGTGCCTGTCCGCTGGTTGGTCAAGCAAGCCCCCCTGCGGTGTAGGCAGGTCTAAGCTTTTTCATTTAAATTGTCTCTCTAATTTGAATGAGTACACTTTAAATCCTTTTACAAGGATCTATTGGAGGGCAAGTCTGATGCCAGCAGCTGTGTGAAATCCAGCTCCAGTAGCATCCACTAAAGCTGCTGCAGTTAAAAAGCTTTTTTAAGTATCGAGCTTGGCGGTCCACTGCAAGGCGTCCTACCGCCAGTCCCAGCCCCATGTGCCTTGGGGTGCCTCCTGATGCTCTTCACTGAGTATCCCGGGGGCCCGAAGCATTTCCTTTGAAAAAATTAAGTGTCCAAACTACAGGTGGTGTAGCTTCCTTAACAGCTGGGATAATCCGCTGACTAGCAGACACTGCTACTAGGCACAAAGTATTTCCTGGGCTAGATGCAGTTAAAAATTTGTAATTAGATACTCTTGTTGGATGCTGAGAAAGCATTCCATAGAGTCTCCTGGCACGCCATATATTATTCTCATAAAAAGCTTGGGGTAGGGGTCTAGGGGACTCTTTTATAGCAAAAATCACGGCCCTGTATCGCAATACGTCACCTAGGCTGAAGATGAATGGAACTGTAGCACCCCAAGGGCTCAGTTGCTACAGAGGTATTGCACCTCACCCTGAGGTGTGATATCCCACTCTCAGGTAAGGATGGAGTGGGGATCAGGACCCCGACACCTGCATGCATTACAACACATTGCCGTGGGGCAGGGCGACCAATATGGCCCTGAGATGGGCACGACAGTCCCTGTGTTTGGCTGGAGTGATGGGAGGGAACACCAAGGAAGGGGAACCCTGTAGTGCAGGAGCTGGGAGGAAGCAGTTCCTGGGTGCATTGAGAAGGGAGTATAAAAGGTGGGCACCATCTTAGTTCAGTGCAGAGAAGTCTGAGCAGAAGTGACAGGGAGCAGGTGCCCTGCATGAGCTCTGCTCCGGAGACGGGCCTAGTAACAGAGGCCCAGGACAGGAAGAGGGAGAAAGAAGGAAGAGGAGCGGAAAAGGCTCCAGGAACGAGGAACGAAGGGATCCCAGGGGTGCGGACGGGCGAGTCGCCACCGCATGCCCGAATCCACCTGCGTGGAGGGGTCAGGCCAAAGGGGGAGATCGGTCCCCGAAACTAGTGAAGGCAGGAAACGACCCTCAGCTAGAAACCGGAGGCTGTGAGATTTTATGTGGTGCAGCCCCTCGTTACACCCGCTAGGAAGGCACCACATATGGTCAGGGAAACTGGCGCCAAGTTTACCAAGAGGAGGCCCGAGGCAGCCGGACAGAAGCGTGGTCACTGGTGGGGTAAGAAAGGCCAGAGAAAGGACACACAAAGGGGGTCCTGTGAAGCACTCCAAAGGTATCTGGGAGTTGGCCGAGCCCCTCACCTGGTGAGCACAGTACGACGTGGGCAGCCGTTACCTGCAGAAGTGGTCTGGATAATAAGAACTGTGAGTAAAGGCCCTGGACTGCATCACTGACTCCGTGTCGTTACTGCTACTGCCCTGCACCATCAACCCCATCCTCCGCATACACTGCCCTGAGGCTATACTCCTCCCGTGGGGAGTTATACTACGCTCTGCTACACCCACAACACCAGCCTCAGCGGTCTGCCCTGCAGCGGCGGTTCACTCTGACCGCAATCCACGGGTGGCGTAGTCGGACACTTAAACATCAAAACCACATAAATAGTTCCGCCACTGGTTTGACCGCCCTGAGCCACGGAACCGGGTCACCGCCATTGAGACTACAACCCCCAGCATCCACCAAAAAAGTGTCCTGCTCCGGGTGTCCCAAGGCCCAGGGGGCGCGTCAGAACATTTTCATCACCTTTCAAAACCACCAATGGGACAAGGCAGGGATGTCCTCTGTCCCCTCTATTATACATCCTAGTGACGGAGCACCTGCTCTCATCAATTCGCCATAACCCCAATATTAGGTGGATTGAGGTGGGAGGCACCGAGTACAAGTGCTCTGCATTTGCTGATGATGTCCTAGTATATATCACTCAATCACATATATCCATCCCTGCTGTTATGGCTGAAATAGATCATTTTGTTACATGGTCAAATTTTAAAATCAATGCAGCAAAGTCTGAGGCCCTCGATGTCTCCCTCCCCAAATCCATGCAGGATTCCATCCAGTCCAACTTTCCCTTTGCCTGACCCTAACAGGGTATCAAATACTTAGGAATTCGAATTCATAGAGACCTCTCCAGTCTATGTTATCTTAATTTTGGGCCCTTTATTGAACAACTCCATACAGACCACGGTTGGCAAGTTAGAACTGTAAGATTCACTACTTGAACCACTGGTGTTTTGTGGAAAAGCACATGTACACTGTGTTCCAAATTATTATGCAAAAAGTGTTTATGAGTGATAAGGTAAGAAATTTTTGTTTGTCAGTTAAACTCATTGATGGTGATGTGTGTCAGGGCTCTTTATATCACTGTAAGCAATTGCAGACACCTGTGCTAATTAGTTTGGCAGGTGTGTCCAATGAAAGGCAAGACTACTTAAGAAGGTTGTCCCATATTATTAAGCAGCCTACATTTTCTGCCAAAATGGGAAAGAAAAAGGATGTGTCGGCTGCTGAGAAGCAACAAATTGTGGAGTGTTTAGGTCAAGGCATGACTACAATCAACATTGCCAAGACACTTCATCGTGATCATCGCACAATCAAGAAGTATGTAGCTGATTCACAGTACACATGTGTGCGTGCTGATAAGGGAAAATTGAGGACTCTTTCCTACAGGCACTTACGTCAGGTTAAAAGAGCAGGGTCAAAAAAGGCTTGTCATAGCAGCAGACAAGTTTTTGAAGCTGCTGGTGCCTCCAACGTCCCCCGAACAACAAGATGCAGGTCCTTCAGAGGTTTGCAGCTGTGCGTACGCCATCCTGTCGACCTCCTCTATCCACTGTACACAAGCAGAAACAGCTCCAGTGGGCCAAACAATACATGAAGACTGACTTCAAAACTGTTTTGTTAACCGATGAGTGCCGTGCAACGCTCGATGGTCCAGATGGATGGAGTGGAGGATGGCTGGTTGATGGACACACCATGCAAACACGGCTACGGCGCCAACAAGGAGGAGGTTGAGTAATGTTTTGGGCTGGAATCATGGGGAGAGAGATTGTCGGCCCATTTAGGATCCCTGAAGGGGTAAAGATGAACTCCATAATGTATGTTGAGTTTCTCAAACAGCACTTCCTGCCATGGTTCAAGAAGAAGAACCGTGTATTCCGCAGCAAGATCATTTTCATGCATGATAATGCACCGTCTCATGCTGCAAATAACACATCTGCATCTCTGGCTGATATGGGCATAAAAGGGGACAAACTTATGGTGTGACCCCCATGCTTCCCTGACCTCAACCCCATTGAGAACCTATGGAGCATCATCAAAAGGAGTGTTTATGATGGCGGGAGGTAGTTCACATCTAAGCAACTGCTCTGGGAGGGTATTCTGTCCTCATGCAAAACAATGGAAGCAGAAACCATCCAAAACCTGACAAATTCAATGGACGAGAGAGTTCAGAAGTTCCTTTCGAACAAGGGGTCCTATGTGCAAATGTAACATCACCGAGAATAAAGTTTTGAGTTGAAAATTGTTTGACTTCAGTTTCTAATAACCTGCTAATGCTTATAATTTTGAAAAATTACCATTTTTTTGTTCTTTATTAAAGTGAAAAGGTTGATTGAAGAGTGTGGGGGATCTAAGAGTGTGGCAACCCAGTAGTCAGGATTATTTCGAATTCTGACAATCTGAGGGTCATGTTGCAGGTAGTGCAGCAAGAAGGCACTCATGTGTCTTGCGCATCTAGGAGCCCCAAAATTATTTTCCGGGCTAGATGCAGCTAAAAATTAGTATTAATTTGAAAGCTGGTGGAGCTTAGCATAGATGGCCTAATAAATCAGTACTGCAAACTGTTACAAGGCCCAAATTATTTTCCAGCCAAGATACAGATAAATATGATTAGTAATTTTAAATCTGGTGGAGTTTAGTATAGATGGCCTAATAGAATCAGTACTGCAAACTGCTGAAAGGCCCAAATTATTTTCCAGACAAGATACAGATAAACATGATTAGTAATTTTAAATCTGTTGGAGTTTAGTAAAGATGGCCTAATAGAATCAGTACTGCAAACTGCTGCAAGTCCCAAATTATTTTCCAGCCAAGATACAGATAAACATTATTAGTAATTTTAAATCTGGTGGAGTTTAGTATAGATGACCTAATAGAATTATTACTGCAAACTGCTACAAGGCCCAAATTATTTTCCAGCCAAGATACAGATAACCATGATTAGTAATTTTAAATCTGGTGGAATTTAGTATAGATGGCCTAATAGAATCAGTACTGCAAACTGCTACAAGGCCCAAATTATTTTCCAGACAAGATACAGATAAACATGATTAGTAATTTGAAAGCTTAAAACGGTTGGTGAGGTGATTTTAACAAATCTTCAAGCTTTCACTCTCCCCAGGATGACACAGGGGTAGAAAAGTCGTTTTGTATCCATGATTTGTTCATCTTTATGAACGTGAGTCTGTCTACATTGTCAGTGGAGAGCTGCGTGCGCTTATATTTCAGCACACCACCAGCAGCGCTGAACACACGTTCAGACAGAACGCTGGCTGCGGGGCATCACAAGATTTCCAAGGCGTAAGAGGCCAGCTCCGGCCATTTATCCAGATTGGAAGCCCAAAAAGAGCAAGGGTCCAGTGACACAGTCATGGCAACAATGTTTACATGAAGATACTCCTGTACCATCGTCTCTAGGCGTTGACTATGTGTCAGACTTCTTGTCTCCTGTGGCCTTGCAAAGGATGGGCTAAAAATGTGGTGAAATGATTCCGCAAAATTGATGTTAACAGCAGATACTGTGTTCCTGTTACGTTTTGTGTACTGAACACTTGGCGTTCCCACGGTTGGCAAATTAGAACTGTGAGATTCACTACGTGCACCACTAGTGTTTTGTGGAAAAGCACATGTAAGATTCTGCAACAGTCTCTGCTGATACTCCTGCATGAGTGCATCTCTTTCTATGGCAGGAATAATTTCTGCAAATTTACTTTTGTACCGGGGATCTAACAGTGTGGCAACCCAGTAGTCAGGATTATTTCTAATTCTCACAATTCGAGGGTCATGTTGCAGGTAGTGCAACAAGAAGGCACTCATGTGTCTTGCGCATCCAGGAGCACCAAGTCCCTGTTGTGTTGGTGGTGAGGTAACAATCATGCTTCCTTCCTCTGCCCTCTCCCCCCAACCTCGCACAACAGAAATGTGATCAAGGTTTCCCTCATCTTATGAGTCTTCCATCAGTTAGTCCTCCACTTCTTCCTGGGCTCCTGCACCTTCCTCACTAGTTTGGCTGCTACCATGCGCCCTGGTAAAATCATCTCCCCCACCCTCACATGCCTGCCGCCTTGGTGCTGCCGACCGTCTGGACCTTGCAGATGTTAGCCCTTCCGCATACAACTCCTCCTCCTCTACTTCCTCCACCTCCTCTTGTCCCACCACCTGACTCCGAATTCTGTTTAACATGTGCTCCAGCATGTAAATCACCGGAATAGTCATGCTGAGAATGGCATCGTCAGCACTAAACATCTTCGTCGCCATTTCAAAACTGTGCAGAAGGGTGCATAGGTCCCTGATCTGAGACCACTCCTACAGCGTGATTTGCCCAACCTCTGGATCTCGTTGGCCCAGGCTATACATCAGAACGTATTGCACCAGGGCTTGTCAGTGCTGCCACAGTCACTGCAACATGTGCAGAGTTGAATTCCACTGGGTAGGCACATCGCATTTTAGCGGGTGAAGTGGCATGCCCAACGTCTTCTGTAGAGATGTAAGTCGCTGAGCTGCGGGATGCGAATGGAGGAAGTGAGCACACAGCGACCGTGCCCTCTGCAGAAGGCCATCTAGTCCGGGATAGTGGGCTAAAAATTGCTGGACAACCAGGTTCAACTCGTGAGCCATACAAGGCACGTGTGTGACATTGCCCCGGCGAAGGGCCGCACCCAGGTTTGCAGCATTGTCGCACACAGCCTTCCCTGGTTTCAGGTCCAGTGGAGACAACCATTCATGAAACTGGCTCTCCAGAGCTGACCACAACTGCTCAGCTGTGTGACTCACATTTCACAAACATTTCAAAGTAAAAACTGCCTGATGACGTTGAGCCCTGCTGCCAGCATAGTAAGGAGGTGTGCAGGATCCCTTCTGCGCAGTTAGAAAGCTTGTGACATGACCAGACAGGCTTTGGGTGCAGGTGGAGGACCGAGAGGAGGTTGAGGAGGCAGAAGCAGTGGAGGAAGCTCGAGATAAAGAGGATTGACGCACAACTCGTGGGGACGGCAAGTCTTGGACAGCAGCCCCTTGTCCTGCTGTCACCATAGTTACCCAGTGTCCAGTCAGCGACATGTAACGCCCCTTTCCATGTCTACTCGTCCAAGTGTCTGTGGTGAAATGCACCCTGTCATACACAGAGTTTCTCAAAGAAGCGGTGATGTTGTGTGCGACATGCTGGTGGAGCGCAGGCACACCTTTCTTTGAGAAGTAGTGCCGACTGGGCATCTGGTACTGGGGCACTGCGACGGATATATGGTCTCGAAAATCCTCTGTGTCCACCAGGCGGAAAGGCAGCATTTCTGTAGCCAAGAGCTTGCAGATGGTGAAATTCAACCTCTTAGCTTTCTAGCAGGAAATGGTCTTTTACTTGTCCACATCTTAGGGACCGAGGGCTGGCTGTTGTGCTTAGAAGGGGTTGAGAATGGTGTCGCCGGTAAACTGCCAGTCTGTGAGGAAGATGAAGGCGGACATGTTAGGTTGCCTTGATCCAAAGGTGGTGCTATCGATGTTGGACAGTGCTGCACACCAGCTGGTGTTTCCACCTCCATAGAAAATGATGACCTGCCAATCACGCTGGCTGTTGCGGGTAAAGAGGTGGCAGTTCTGCGTCCCAAAACAGGTGTGACTGCTGTCCCCCCAGTCACAGAGGATGAAGAGGCCGCGGATGCACAAGATGTGGCAGACGATGGTTGGCCCGGCAGGCTAGGCCGCTTTGTAGCACAGTGAGCTTCCCTCTGCAACTTATGCTTCATATCCATATGCCAGTTCATGCATGAAGTACTCAAACTATGTATTTTTTGGCCTCTACTTAGCTTTTGCTGACAAATGTTACAGATAACATGAGTTGGGTCATCTTTATCGATCTGAAAAAATGCCCAGGCTATGCAAGGCTTAGCACCCATGCGACCTGAAGAGCCACCACGACTTGTGGTGAGAGGCAGAGTTGTGTTTGAGGATGCAGTTGTTGACGTGCTTCCAGTACTACGTCTCTGTCCAGGAAGTTGCAACCTGACCTCGTCGTCACTAGCATCCTCCTCCACCTCCTCTGCTGACCTCATCGACTGGCTGACTGTGGGTTGACAGTAAGTGGGATCTCCAACCTCGTCATCATCACCCTGTGTGTTATCACACCCGTCGTCCTCAGAGCCAACCTCTTCATGCCCTGCCAAAAAACTAAAGTTGTCGCTCCAATCAGCTATTTGAGTCTCATCATCGTCTTCCTCATTGTCTCCACCAACAGGAGTTACAGTTTGGGAACTTGGGTCGACATTATGGTCAGAACCTTCTGCGTCTGGTCCTGGATCTGACTCATAAAGATTCTGGGCATCAGTGCAGATCATTTCCTCGTCTGGATTCACAGAAGCTCTGGAGCCGACCTCTGATTCCCAGGCTATAGTATGAGTAAACAGCTCTGCAGACTCCACCATCTGTTCTACCACATACTCAGACAGGCATCTGGAGACTTGGGAGCTGTGAGGAAGCAAGTGCGATTGGGGTGACACCTCTGAGGACTGGAGTATTTGTGATGTTGAAGTTGAGGTGGAGGAGAGCCTACTTAAAGGAGCACTTGATATCCGTTGAAGCACCTGCTGTTTTTGTGCCTCATCTGGAATTTGTATCGATTGGCGTGGCCGTAAGAAAGGGATCTTATCACATTGTCCGCTAAAAGATGTAGACATCTTAGTTTGGCTGGAAGATGGTCTTTCTTCTGCAGATTTTACTGTTGCTTTAACACCTACCCCACGGACACAACCTTTTTTTTTCCCTTCCCAATATGCCTATTCCCCTTTCCACCAGCAGCAGGCCTTTTTCCACTCATTTTGGTGGTTAACTAATTCACAACTCTGGAATTGTTTGCACAAAAAACAATGAATGGGAACCGAGCAGAGCAGAGTGGCCAAACTGTGGTATTAGCCCAAAAGTATTGGCTGGGTTAGATGCAGATAAAAATTATTTTGAATTTGCAACCTGGTGGAGGTTAGTATAGATGGATTAATAGAACAAGTCCCACACACTGCTACAAGCCGAAATATTTTTTCAGAGCTAGATGCAGATAAAAATTATATTGAATTTGCAACCTGGTGGAGGTTAGTATAGATGGACTAATAGAACAAGTCCCATACACTGCTACAAGCCGAAATATTTTTTCAGAGCTAGATGCAGATAAAAATTATATTAAATTTGCAACCTGGTGGAGGTTAGTATAGATGGACTAATAGAACAAGTCCCACACACTGCTACAAGCCGAAATATTTTTTCAGAGCTAGATGCAGAAAAAAATTATATTGAATTTGCAACCTGGTGGAGGTTAGTATAGGTGGACTAATAGAACAAGTCCCACACACTGCTACAAGCCGAAATATTTTTTCAGAGCTAGATGCAGAAAAAAATTATATTGAATTTGCAACCTTGTGGAGGTTAGTATAGCTGGACTAAGAGAACAAGTCCCACACACTGCTACAAGCTGAAATATTTATTCAGAGCTAGATGCAGATAAAAATTATATTGAATTTGCAACCTGGTGGAGGTTAGTATAGATGGAGTAATAGAACAAGTCCCTCACACTGCTACAAGCCCAAATATTTTTTCAGAGCTAGATGCAGAAAAAAATTATATTGAATTTGCAACCTGGTGGAGGTTAGTATAGATGGACTAATAGAACAAGTCCAGCACACTGCTACAAGCCGAAATATTTTTTCAGAGCTAGATGCAGATAAAAATTATATTGAATTTGCAACCTGGTGGAGGTTAGTATAGATGGACTAATAGAACAAGTCCAGCACACTGCTACAAGCCCAAATATTTTTTCAGAGCTAGATGCAGATAAAAATTATATTGAATTTGCAACCTGGTGGAGGTTAGTATAGATGGACTAATAGAGCAAGTCCCAAACACTGCTACAAGCCAAAATATTTTTTCAGAGCTAGATGCAGATAAAAATTATATTGAATTTGCAACCTGGTGGAGGTTAGTATAGATGGACTAATAGAATGATGCTATCCACAAAAGGTTTTACTTCACTAGGTGCAGTAAAAAAATTGGTATTCTATACACAGGTGGTATAGTATGCAACATAGATAGGCTACTCCACTGACTAACACACACTGCAAGAGGCAAAAAACTATTTGCTTTGCTAGATTTAGCCAAATGCTGTGAACAAAACTTGCACAGCACTGGCACAGACCTGGCTGGCAAAAAGTGAAAGGAACTGATGTAACCTAGCCCTCAAAAGGACTGCAATTACAATTAGTCTTTACTCCCAACCTATCTATTTAAGAGCACAGACTTGCCTGATAAAAGTGATAGGAACTGATGTAACCTAGCCCTGAAAAGGACTGCAATTACAATTAGTCTTTACTCCCAACCTATCTATTTAAGAGCACAGACCTGCCTGATGAAAGTCGTAGAAAATGATGTAACCTAGTCCTTAAAAGGACTGCAATCACAACTATTCCCTACTCCCAAGTTATCTGTAGATTTGTGCGAAAATTGGCTTGAAATTAACAAACTATAGCGCACACAGCAACAGCGGTGCCGTCTAACACGCAGCTGCAGCAGTGAGAAAATGGTGGCGACGGGGAAAATGGCTGGGTCTTATAGGGCAAGGACATGTGACATACACTGCCAATGACACATGCCCTTGCTTGTGTGAAAAAAAGCAGTTCGCTCCGTGTGTGCGTTGCTGATAGGCTGACAGATTGCACCTCCCCTCTGTAAATGCGGGAAAGAGGAAAAAAAATGGAGATCTTCATTATTTCTGCAGAGATCCATCCCCTGCCCCTCCCCCCGCCCCGCTGTACACTCAAACTGCGTATTAACATTAATTTTCAGCATTACTGAAAAAAATCATTTTGGTGCACGAACAGTTATCGAACATAACATTGAACAGCCGAATTTTTTTCAAATCGTTCGTGTTCGCCGAACGGCTCAAACACCGGCCAAAACAGCTCGAATTTGAGATTGGCAAACAGTTCGATTTGAACACCGCTCATCTCTATTACTTACATCCCGGGTACTAAGATTGTTTAAGCTGATGCTTTTTCTCGCAGCTTTTCTCCCATGGTTGGTACCGAGGAGGAGGAGAGCATTTTACAGGAAGGAGTTGTGATAGCAGCACTGGACTCCGTTTTGGAAGATGGGATTCTGAAAGCCCAGGAGGAAGCCCCATCTAACACTCCCCATGGGAGGTTGTTTGTGCCTAGGACCTTTAGGAGAGATTTGTTTGTGGAGTGTCATGAGTCTCGGTTGGCAGGTCATCCAGGAATTTCTGAGACTAAGAGACTTGTAAGTCTCAGTTTTTGGTGGCCTGGGTGGCAGAAGGTGGTCATTAAGTGGGTGCGTCAATGTACGGTGTGTGCTAGATCAAATGCTTCACATGCTCCTGCTGCGGGGTTGCTTTGCCCTCTGGAGGTTCCTAGTGCACCATGGACGCATCTTGCAATGAATTTTATTACTGACTAGTGTTGAGCCACCCCCGTAGTGTTCGAGTTCGGTTCGGTTCGTTGAACACCCGTGTGTTCACCGAACTGTTCGTCGAACTGTTCGTCGAACACCTTCGAACACCGTTAAAACCAATGGCAGGCAAACAAAAACACATAGAAACACATAGAAAACACCTTCAAAGGTGTCCAAAAGCTGACAAACTGCCCAGAAGACACAACTAACACATGGAAAAGTGACAAGTACATATAGTCATGCGAAAAGAAAAGAGGTGGAGGAGTAAAAGGAGGGGGAGACACAGATATAGGCATGTCATGCCCTTCTAAAATCCAAAAAGTGAGAAGCCGACACGTTCAGTCCGCTCCTGCCCGTGCCACCTCCGTGTCGCCGGGTTTGTGCCAGAGCCGCGGTGAACCCTGACGGCCAGCCCCCCTCTCCCAATACTGGTGCCTGTCCGCTGGTGGGTCGAGCGAGCCCCCATGTGGTGGAGGCAGCTCTAAGCTTTTTAATTTTAATTGTCTCTCTAATTTGAATGAATACACTTTAAATCCATTTACAAGGATCTATTGGAGGGCAAGTCTCATGCCAGCAGCCGCGTAATTCCAGCTCCAGTAGCGTCCACTAAAGCTGCTGCAGTTAAAAAGCTTTTATAAGGATCGAGCTCGGCTGTCCACCGCAAGGCATCTTACTGCCAGTCCCAGCCCCTATGCCTTGGGGTGCCTCCTGATGCTCTTCACTGAGTATCCCGTGGTCCCGAAGCATTTCCTTTGAAAAAATTAAGTGTCCAAACTACAGGTGGTGTAGCTTGCTTAACAGTCGGGATAATCCGCTGACTAGCAGACACTGCTACTAGGCACAAAGTATTTCCTGGGCTAGATGCAGTTAAAAATTTGTAATTAGATACTCTCGTTGGATGCTGAGAAAGCATTCCATAGAGTCTCCTGGCACGCCATATATGATTCTCTTAAAAAGCTTGGGGTAGGGGTCTAGGGGACCCTTTTATAGCCAAAATCACGGCCCTGTATCACAATACGTCACCTAGGCTGAAGATAAATGGAACTGTAGCACCCTGAGGGCTCGGTTGCTACAGAGGTATTGCACGTCACCAAGAGGTGTGATATCTCACTCTCAGGTAAGGATGGAGTGTGGATCAGGACCCGACACCTGCATGCATTACACCACATTGCTGTGGGGCAGGGCGACCAATATGCCTCTGAGATGGGCACGACAGTCCCTGTCCCTGGCTGGAGTGGGGGGAGGGAACACTGAGGAAGGGGAACCCTGTAGTGCAGGAGCAGGGAGGAAGCAGTTCCTGGGTGCATTGAGAAGGGAGTATAAAAGGTGGGCACTATCTTAGTTCAGTGCAGAGAAGTCTGAGCAGAAGTGGCAGGGAGCAGGGGCTCTGCATGAGCTCTGCTCCGGAGGCGGGCCTAGTAACATAGGCCCAGGCCTGGAAGAGGGAGAAGGAAGGAAGAGGAGTGGAGAAGGCTCCAGGAACGAGGAATGAAGGGATCCCAGGGGTGCGGATGGGCGAGTCGCCACCGCACGCCCGAATCCACCTGCGTGGAGGGGTCAGGCCAAAGGGGGAGACCGGTCCCCGAAACTAGTGGAGGCAGGAAACGACCCTCAGCTAGAAACCGGAGGCTGTGACATTTTATGTGGCGCAGCTTCTCGCTACACCCGCTAGGAAGGCACCACATAGGGTCAGGGAAACTGGCGCCAAGTTTACCAAGAGGAGGCCCGAGTCAGCCGGACAGAAGGGTTGGTAAGAAAGGCCAGACAAAGGACACACAAAGGGGGTCCTGTGAAACGCTCCAAAGTAATCTGGGAGTTGTCTGAGCCCCTCACCTGGTGAGCACAGTATGACGTGGGCAGCCGTTACCTGCAGACGTGGTCTGGATAATAAGAACTGTGAGTAATGGCCCTGGACTGCATCACTGACTCCGTGTCGTTACTGCTGCTGCGCTGCACCATCACCCCCATCCTCCGCATACACTGCCCTGAGGCTATACTCCTCCCATGGGGAGTTATGCTACGGTCTGCTGCACCCACAACACCAGCCTCAGCGGTCTGCCCTGCAGCGGCGGTTCACTCTGACCGCAATCCACGGGTGGCGTAGTCGGACATTTAAACATCAAAACCACATAAATAGTTCCGCCACTGTTTGACCACCCTGAGCCACGGAACCGGGTCGCCGCCACGAAGACTACAACCACCAGCATCCACCAAAAAGGGTCCGGCTCCGGGTGTCCCATGGCCCAGGGGGTGCATCAGAACATTTTCATCACCTTTCACAATCACCAATGGGACAAGGCAGGGATGTCCTCTGTCCCCTCTCTTATACATCCCAGTGACGGAGCACCTGCTCTCATCAATTCGCCATAACCCCAATATTAGGTGGATTGAGGTGGGAGGCACCGATTACAAGTGCTCTCTATTTGCTGATGATGTCCTAGTATATATCACTCAATCACATATATCCATCCATGCTGTTATGGCTGAAATAGATCACTTTGTTACATGGTCAAATTTTAAAATCAATGCAGCGAAGTCTGAGGCCCTCGATGTCTCCCTCCCCAAATCCATATAGGATTCCATCCAGTCCAACTTTCCCTTTGCCTGGCCCTCACAGGGTATCAAATACTTAGGAATTCCTATTCATAGAGACCTCTCCCATCTATGTTATCTTAATTTTGGGCCCTTTATTGAACAACTCCATACAGACCACAGTTGGCAAGTTAGAACTGTAAGATTCACTACGTGAACCACTGGTGTTTTGTGGAAAAGCACATGTACACTGTGTTCCAAATTATTATGCAAAAAGTGTTTAGGAGTGATAAGGGAAGAATTTGATGGTTTGTCAGTTAAACTCATTGATGGTGATGTGTGTCAGGGCTCTTTATATCACTGTAAGCAATTACAGACACCTGTGCTAATTAGTTTGGCAGGTGTGTCCAATGAAAGGCAAGACTACTTAAGAAGGCTGTCTCACATTATTAAGCAGCCTACATTTTCTGCCAAAATGGGAAAGAAAAAGGATGTGTCGGCTGCTGAGAAGCAACAAATTGTGGAGTGTTTAGGTCAAGGCATGACTACAATCAACATTGTGCGATGATCAGGATGAAGTGTCTTGGCAATCAAGAAGTATGTAGCTGATTCACAGTACACACGTGTGCGTGCTGATAAGGGCAAATTGAGGACTCTTTCCTACAGGCAATTAAGTCAGGTTAAAAGAGCAGCGGCAAAAAAGCCTTGTCATAGCAGCAGACAAGTTTTTGAAGCTGCTGGTGCCTCCAACGTCCCCCGAACAACAAGATGCAGGGTCCTTCAGAGGTTTGCAGCTGTGCATACGCCATCCTGTCGACCTCCTCTATCCACTTCACACAAGCAGAAACGGCTCCAGTGGGCCAAACATTACATGAAGACTGATTTCAAAACTGTTTTGTTCACAGATGAGTGCCGTGCAGCGCTCGATGGTCCAGATGGATGGAGTGGAGGATGGCTGGTTGATGGACACCCCACGCAAACACGGCTACAGCGCCAACAAGGAGGAGGTGGAGTAATGTTTTGGGCCGGAATCATGGGGAGAGAGATTGTCGGCCACTTTAGGATCCCTGAAGGCGCTAAAGATGAACTCCATAATGTATGTGGATTTTCTCAAACAGCACTTCCTGCCATGGTTCAAGAAGAAGAACCGTGTATTTCACAGCAAGATCATTTTTTTGCATGATAATGCACCATCTCATGCTGCACATAAAACATCTGCATCTCTGGCTGATATAGGCATAAAAGGGGACAAACTTATGGTGTGACCCCCATGCTCCCCTGACCTCTACCCCATTCAGAACCTCTGGAGCATCATCAAAAGGAGTGTCTTTGATGGCGGGAGGCAGTTCACATCTAAGCAACAGCTCTGGGAGGGTATTCTGTCCTCATGCAAAACAATTGAAGCAGAAACCATCCAAAACCTGACAAATTCAATGGACGAGAGAGTTCAGAAGCTCCTTTCGAACAAGGGGTCCTATGTGAAAATGTAACATCACCTAGAATAAAGTTTTGAGTTGAAAACTGTTTGATTTCAGTTTCTAATAACCTGCTAATGCTTATAATTTCAAAAATGAACATTTTTTTGGTCTTTATTAAAATGAAAAGGTTGATCGAAAAGTTTGGGGGATCTAAGAGTGTGGCAACCCAGTAGTCATGATTACTTCGAATTCTGACAATATGAGGGTCATGTTGCAGGTAGTGCAGCAAGAAGGCACTTATGTGTCTTGCGCATCTCGGAGCCCCAAAATTATTTTCCGGGCTAGATGCAGCTAAAAATTATTATTAATTTTAAATCTGGTGGAGCTTAGTATAGATGGCCTAATAGGATCAGTGCTTCACACTGCTACAAAGCCCAAATTATTTTCCAGTCAAGATACAGATAAACATGATTAGTAATTTTAAATCTGGTGGAGCTTATTATAGATGGCCTAATAGAATCAGGGCTGCACACTGCTACAAAGCCCAAATTATTTTCCAGCCAAGATACAGATAAACATGATTAGTAATTTGAAAGCTTAAAACGGTTGGTAGGGTGATTTTAACCAATCATCAAGCTTTTACTCTCCCCAGGATGACACAGGGGTAGAAAAGTCATTTCGGATCCATTATTTGTTCATCTTTATGAACGTGAGTCTGTCTACATTATCAGTGGAGAGCCGCGTGCGCTTATCTGTCAGCACACCACCAGCAGCGCTGAACACACGTTCAGACAGAACGCTGGCTGCGGGGCATGACAAGATCTCCAAGGCGTAAGTGGCTAGCTCCGGCCATTTATCCAGATTGGAAGCCCAAAAAGAGCAAGGGTCCAGTGACACAGTCATGGCTTCAATATTTACTTGGAGATACTCCTGTACCATCGTCTCTAGGCGTTGACTATGTGTCAGACTTCTTGTCTCCTGTGGCCTTGCAAAGGATGGGCTAAAAAAGAGGTGAAATGATTCCGCAAAATTGATGTTACCAGAAGATACTGTGGTTCTGTTGCGGTTTGAGTGCTGAACACTTGACGGTCCCACGGTTGGCAAGTTGGAACTGTGAGATTCACTACGTGCACCACTGGTGTTTTGTGGAAAAGCACATGTAAGATTCTGCAACAGTCTCTGCTGATACTCCTGCATGCGTGCATCCCTTTCTATGGCAGGAATAATTTCTGCAAATTTACTTTTGTACCGGGGATCTAACAGTGTGGCAACCCAGTAGTCAGGATTATTTCTAATTCTCACAATTCGAGGGTCATGTTGCAGGTAGTGCAGCAAGAAGGCACTCATGTGTGTTGCGCATCCAGGAGCACCAAGTCCCTGTTGTGTTGGTGGCGAGGTAACAATCATGCTTCCTTCCTCTGTCCTCTCCCCCCAACCTCGCACAACAGAAATGTGATCAAGGTCTCCCTCATCTGATGAGTCTTCCATCAGTTCGTCCTCCACTTCTTCCTGGGCTCCTGCACCTTCCTCACTAGTTTGGCTGCTACCATGCGCCCTGGTAAAACCATCTCCCCCACCCTCACATGCCTGCCGCCTTGGTGCTGCCGACCGTCTGGACCTTGCAGATGTTAGCCCTTCCGCATACAACTCCTCCTCCTCTACTTCCTCCACCTCCTCTTGTGCCACCACCTGACTCTGAATTCTGTTTAACATGTGCTCCAGCATGTAAATCACCGGAATAGTCATGCTGATAATGGCATCGTCAGCACTAAACATCTTCGTCGCCATTTCAAAACTGTGCAGAAGGGTGCATAGGTCCCTGATCTGAGACCACTCCTCCAGCGTGATTTGCCCCACCTCTGGATCTCGTTGGCCCAGGCTATACGTCAGAACGTATTGCACCAGGGTTTGTCGGTGCTGCCACAGTCGCTGCAACATGTGCAGAGTTGAATTCCACCGGGTAGGCACATCGCATTTTAGCCGGTGAAGTGGCAGGCCCAACGACTTCTGTAGAGATGTAAGTCGCTGAGCTGTGGGATGCGAACAGCGGAAGTGAGCACACAGCGATCGTGCCCTCTGCAGAAGGCCATCTAGTCTGGGATAGTGGGCTAAAAATTGCTGGACAACCAGGTTCAACACGTGAGCCATACAAGGCACGTGTGTGACATTGCCCCGGCGAAGGGCCGCACCAAGGTTTGCAGCATTGTCGCACACGGCCTTCCCTGGTTTCAGGTCCAGTGGAGACAACCATTCATGAAATTGGTTCTCCAGAGCTGACCACAACTCCTCAGCTGTGTGACTCACATTTCCAAGACATTTCAAAGTAAAAACCGCCTGATGACGTTGAGCCCTACTGCCAGCATAGTAAGGAGGTGTGCAGTATCCCTTCTGCGCAGTTAGAAATCTTGTGGCATGACCAGACAGGCTTTGGGTGCAGGTGGAAGACCGAGAGGAGGTTGAGGAGGCAGAAGCAGTGGAGGAACTTTGACATAAAGAGGATTGACGCACAACTCGTGGGGACGGCAAGACTTGGACAGCAGCCCCTTGTCCTGCTGTCACCATAGTTACCCAGTGCCCAGTCAGCGACATGTAACGCCCCTGTCCATGCCTACTCGTCCAAGTGTCTGTGATGAAATGCACCCTGTCACACACAGAGTTTCTCAAAGAAGCAGTGATGTTGTGTGCGACATGCTGGTGGAGCGCAGGCACACCTTTCTTTGAGGAGTAGTGCCGACTGGGCATCTGGTACTGGGGCACTGCGACGGACATAAGGTCTCAAAAATCCGCTGTGTCCACCAGGCGGAAAGGCAGCATTTCTGTAGCCAAGAGCTTGCAGATGGTGAAATTCAACCTCTTAGCTTTCTCATGGCTAGGAGGAAATGGTCTTTTACTTGTCCACATCTGAGGGACCGATCGCTGGCTATTGTGCTTAGACGGGGTTGATAAGGGTGTCCCCGGCAAACTGCCGGTCTGTGAGGAAGATGCAGGCGGACATGTTAGGTTGCCTTGATCCAAAGGTGGTGCTATCGATGTCGGACAGGCATTGACTATGTGTCAGACTTCTTGTCTCCTGTGGCCTTGCAAAGGATGGGCTAAAAAAGAGGTGAAATGATTCCGCAAAATTGATGTTACCAGCAGATACTGTGGTTCTGTTACGGTTTGAGTGCTGAACACTTGACGGTCCCACGGTTGGCAAGTTGGAACTGTGAGATTCACTACGTGCACCACTGGTGTTTTGTGGAAAAGCACATGTAAGATTCTGCAACAGTCTCTGCTGATACTCCTGCATGCGTGCATCCCTTTCTATGGCAGGAATAATTTCTGCAAATTTACTTTTGTACCGGGGATCTAACAGTGTGGCAACCCAGTAGTCAGGATTATTTCTAATTCTCACAATTCGAGGGTCATGTTGCAGGTAGTGCAGCAAGAAGGCACTCATGTGTGTTGCGCATCCAGGAGCACCAAGTCCCTGTTGTGTTGGTGGCGAGGTAACAATCATGCTTCCTTCCTCTGTCCTCTCCCCCCAACCTCGCACAACAGAAATGTGATCAAGGTCTCCCTCATCTGATGAGTCTTCCATCAGTTCGTCCTCCACTTCTTCCTGGGCTCCTGCACCTTCCTCACTAGTTTGGCTGCTACCATGCGCCCTGGTAAAACCATCTCCCCCACCCTCACATGCCTGCCGCCTTGGTGCTGCCGACCGTCTGGACCTTGCAGATGTTAGCCCTTCCGCATACAACTCCTCCTCCTCTACTTCCTCCACCTCCTCTTGTGCCACCACCTGACTCTGAATTCTGTTTAACATGTGCTCCAGCATGTAAATCACCGGAATAGTCATGCTGATAATGGCATCGTCAGCACTAAACATCTTCGTCGCCATTTCAAAACTGTGCAGAAGGGTGCATAGGTCCCTGATCTGAGACCACTCCTCCAGCGTGATTTGCCCCACCTCTGGATCTCGTTGGCCCAGGCTATACGTCAGAACGTATTGCACCAGGGTTTGTCGGTGCTGCCACAGTCGCTGCAACATGTGCAGAGTTGAATTCCACCGGGTAGGCACATCGCATTTTAGCCGGTGAAGTGGCAGGCCCAACGACTTCTGTAGAGATGTAAGTCGCTGAGCTGTGGGATGCGAACAGCGGAAGTGAGCACACAGCGATCGTGCCCTCTGCAGAAGGCCATCTAGTCTGGGATAGTGGGCTAAAAATTGCTGGACAACCAGGTTCAACACGTGAGCCATACAAGGCACGTGTGTGACATTGCCCCGGCGAAGGGCCGCACCAAGGTTTGCAGCATTGTCGCACACGGCCTTCCCTGGTTTCAGGTCCAGTGGAGACAACCATTCATGAAATTGGTTCTCCAGAGCTGACCACAACTCCTCAGCTGTGTGACTCACATTTCCAAGACATTTCAAAGTAAAAACCGCCTGATGACGTTGAGCCCTACTGCCAGCATAGTAAGGAGGTGTGCAGTATCCCTTCTGCGCAGTTAGAAATCTTGTGGCATGACCAGACAGGCTTTGGGTGCAGGTGGAAGACCGAGAGGAGGTTGAGGAGGCAGAAGCAGTGGAGGAACTTTGACATAAAGAGGATTGACGCACAACTCGTGGGGACGGCAAGACTTGGACAGCAGCCCCTTGTCCTGCTGTCACCATAGTTACCCAGTGCCCAGTCAGCGACATGTAACGCCCCTGTCCATGCCTACTCGTCCAAGTGTCTGTGATGAAATGCACCCTGTCACACACAGAGTTTCTCAAAGAAGCAGTGATGTTGTGTGCGACATGCTGGTGGAGCGCAGGCACACCTTTCTTTGAGGAGTAGTGCCGACTGGGCATCTGGTACTGGGGCACTGCGACGGACATAAGGTCTCAAAAATCCGCTGTGTCCACCAGGCGGAAAGGCAGCATTTCTGTAGCCAAGAGCTTGCAGATGGTGAAATTCAACCTCTTAGCTTTCTCATGGCTAGGAGGAAATGGTCTTTTACTTGTCCACATCTGAGGGACCGATCGCTGGCTATTGTGCTTAGACGGGGTTGATAAGGGTGTCCCCGGCAAACTGCCGGTCTGTGAGGAAGATGCAGGCGGACATGTTAGGTTGCCTTGATCCAAAGGTGGTGCTATCGATGTCGGACAGCGCTCAACACCAGCTGGTGTTACCACCTCCAAAGAAAATGATGACCTGCCAATCATGCTGGCTGTTGCGGGTAAAGAGGTGGCAGGTCTGCGCCCCAAAACAGGTGTGACTGCTGTCCCCCCAGTCACAGAGGATGAAGAGGCCGCGGATACACAAGATATGGCAGACGGTGGTTGGCCCGGCCGGCTAGGCCGCATTGTAGCACACTGAGCTTCCCACTGCAACTTATGCTTCATGTCCATGTGCCGGTTCATGCATGAAGTACTCAAACTATGGATTTTTTGGCCTCTACTTAGCTTTTGCTGACAAATGTTACAGATGACACGAGTTGGGTCATCTTTATCGATCTGAAAAAATGCCCAGGCTATGCAAGGCTTAGCACCCATGCGACCTGAAGAGCCACCAAGACTTGTGGTGAGAGGCAGACTTGTGTTTGTGGATGCAGTTGTTGACGTGCTTCCAGTACTACGTCTCTGTCCAGGAAGGCGCAACCTGACCTCGTCGTCACTAGCATCTTCCTCCACCTCCTCTGCTGACCTCATCTCTTGGCTGACTGTGCGTTGACAGTAAGTGGGATCTCCAACCTCATCATCATCACCCGGTGCGTTATCACACCCGTCGTCCTCAGAGCCAACCTGTTCCTGCCCTGACAAAAAACTAAAGTTGTCGCTCCAATCAGGTATTTGAGTCTCATCATCGTCTTCCTCATTGTCTCCACCAACAGGAGTTACAGTTTGGGAATGAGGGTCTACATTATGGTCAGAACCTTCTGCGTCTGGTCCTGGATCCGACTCATAAAGATTCTGGGCATCAGTGCAGATCATTTCCTCGTCTGGATTCACAGAAGCGCTGGAGTCGACCTCTGATTCCCAGGCTATAGTATGAGTAAACAGCTCTGCAGACTCAACCATCTGTTCTAATTCATACTCAGACGGACAGCTGGAGATTTGGGAGCTGTGAGGAAGCAAGTGCGATTGGGATGACACCTTTGAGGACTGGAGTATTTGTGATGTTGAAGTTGATGTGGAGGAGAGCCCACTTAAAGGAGCACTTGATATCCGTTGAAGCACCTGCTGTTTTTGTGCCTCATCTGGAATTTGTAGCGATTGACGTGGCCGTAAGAAAGGGATCTTATCACATTGTCCGCTAAAAGAAGTAGACATTTTAGTTTGGCTGGAAGATGGTCTTTCTTCTGCAGATGTTACTGTTGCTTTAACACCTACCCCACGGACACAACCTTTTTTCCCCTTCCCAACATGCCTATTCCCCTTTCCACCAGCAGCAGGCCTTTTTCCACTCATTTTGGTGCTTAACTAATTCACAACTCTGGAGTTGTTTGCACAAAAAAACAATGGATGGGAACTGAGCAGAGCTGAGTGGCCAAACTGTGGTATTAGGCCAAAACTATTGGCTGGGTTAGATGCAGAAAAAAATTATATTCAATTTGCAACCTGATGGAGGTCAGTATAGATGGACTAATAGAACAAGTCCCACACACTGCTAGAAGGCCAAATATTTTTTCAGAGCTAGATGCAGAAAAAAATTATATTCAGTTTGCAACCTGATGGAGGTCAGTATAGATGGACTAATAGAACAAGTCCCACACACAGCTAGAAGCCCAAATATTTTTTCAGAGGTAGATGCAGAAAAAAATTATATTCAGTTTGCAACCTGATGGAGGTCAGTATAGATAGACTAATAGAACAAGTCCCACACACTGCTAGAAGGCCAAATAATTTTTCAGAGGTAGATGCAGACAAAAAATTATTTTGAATTTGCAACCTGATGGAGGTCAGTATAGGCGGACTAATAGAACAAGTCCCACACACTGCTAGAAGGCCAAATATTTTTTCAGAGCTAGATGCAGAAAAAAATTATATTCTGTTTGCAACCTGATGGAGGTCAGTATAGATGGACTAATAGAACAAGTCCCACACACAGCTAGAAGCCCAAATATTTTTTCAGAGCTAGATGCAGATATAAATTATTTTTAATTTCCAACCTGATGGAAGTCAGTATAGATGGACTAATAGAGAAAGTCCCACACACTGCTAGAAGGCCAAATATTTTTTCAGAGCTAGATGCAGAAAAAAATTATATTCAGTTTGCAACCTGATGGAGGTCAGTATAGATGGACTAATAGAACAAGTCCCACACACAGCTAGAAGGCCAAATATTTTTTCAGAGGTAGATGTAGATAAAAATTATTTTTAATTTGCAGCCTGATGGAGGTCAGTATAGATGGACTAATAGAGAAAGTCCCACACACTGCTAGAAGGCCAAATATTTTTTCAGAGCTAGATGCAGAAAAAAATTATATTCAGTTTGCAACCTGATGGAGGTCAGTATAGATGGACTAATAGAACAAGTCCCGCACACAGTTAGAAGCCCAAATATTTTTTCAGAGGTAGATGCAGATAAAAATTATTTTTAATTTGCAACCTGATGGAGGTCAGTATAGATGGACTAATAGAGAAAGTCCCACACACTGCTAGAAGGCCAAATATTTTTTCAGAGCTAGATGCAGAAAATTTTTTTATTCAGTTTGCAACCTGATGGAGGTCAGTATAGATGGACTAATAGAACAAGTCCCACACACAGCTAGAAGGCCAAATATTTTTTCAGAGTTAGATGCAGATAAAAATTATTTTTAATTTACAGCCTGATGGAGGTCAGTATAGATGGACTAATAGAGAAAGTCCCACACACTGCTAGAAGGCCAAATATTTTTTCAGAGCTAGATGCAGAAAAAAATTATTTTGAATTTGCAACCTGATGGAGGTCAGTATAGATGGACTAATAAAGAAAGTGCCACACACTGCTAGAAGGCCAAATATTTTTTCAGAGCTAGATGCAGACACAAAATTATTTTTAATTTGCAACCTGATGGAGGTCAGTATAGATGGACTAATAGAGAAAGTCTAACACACTGCTAGAAGGCCAAATATTTTTTCAGAGCTAGATGCAGATAAAAATTATTTTTAATTTGCAACCTGATGGAGGTCAGTATAGATGGACTAATAGAGAAAGTCCCACACACTGCTAGAAGGCCAAATATTTTTTCAGAGCTAGATGCAGAAAAAAATTATATTCAGTTTGCAACCTGATGGAGGTCAGTATA
The DNA here is from genome assembly GCF_046119375.1 of Phyllobates terribilis. NCBI lineage: Eukaryota > Metazoa > Chordata > Amphibia > Anura > Dendrobatidae > Phyllobates > Phyllobates terribilis. The sequence goes on from NW_027362825.1 coordinate 2,659,235, forward strand.
GATGGACTAATAGAACAAGTCCCACACACAGCTAGAAGCCCAAATATTTTTTCAGAGGTAGATGCAGATAAAAATTATTTTTAATTTGCAACCTGATGGAGGTCAGTATAGATGGACTAATAGAGAAAGTCCCACACACTGCTAGAAGGCCAAATATTTTTTCAGAGCTAGATGCAGACAAAAAATTATTTTGAATTTGCAGCATGATGGAGGTCAGTATAGATGGACTAATAGAACAAGTCCCACACACTGCTAGAAGGCCAAATATTTTTTCAGAGCTAGATGCAGAAAAAAATTATATTCAGTTTGCAACCTGATGGAGGTCAGTATAGATGGACTAATAGAACAAGTCCCACACACTGCTAGAAGCCCAAATATTTTTTCAGAGCTAGATGCAGAAAAAAATTATATTCAATTTGCAACCTGATGGAGGTCAGTATAGATGGACTAATAGAATGATGCTATGCCCAAAAGATTTTACTTCACTAGGTGCAGTAAAAAAATTGGTATTCTATACACAGGTGGTATATCTTGCAACACAGATAGGCTACTCCACTGACTAACACACTCTGCAATAGGCCAAAAAGGATTAGCTTTGCTAGATTCAGCCAAATGCTGTGAAAAAAACTTGCACAGCACTGGCACAGACCTGCCTGGCAAAAACTGATAGGAACTGATGTAACCTAGTCCTGAAATGGACTGCAATTACAATTAGTCTTTACTCCCACAATCTATCTATTTAAGAGCACAGACCTGCCTGATAAAAGTCATAGGAAATGCTGTAACCTAGTCCTTAAAAGGACTGCAATCACAACTATTCCCAACTCCCAAGCTATCTGTAGATTTGTGCAAAAATTGGCTTGAAATTAACAAGGTATAGTGCACACAGCAACAGCGGTGCCGTCTAACACGCAGCTGCAGCAGTGAGAAAATGGTGGCGACGGGGAAAATGGCTTGGTCTTATAGGGCAAGGACATGTGACATACACTGCCAATGACACATGCCCTTGCTTGTGTGAAAAAAAGCACTTCGCTCCGTGTGTGCGCTGCTGATAGGCTGACAGATTGCACCTCCCCACTGTAAATGCGGGAAAGAGAAAAAAAAATGGAGATCTTCATTATTCCTGCAGAGATCCATCCCCTGCCCCTCCCCCCACCCCGCTGTACACTCAAACTGCGTATTAACATTAATTTTCATCATTACTGAGAAAAAATCCAGTTATGATTTTGGTGCACGAACAGTTATCGAACATAACCTCGAACAGCCGAATTTTTCTCAAATCGTTCGTGTTCGCCGAACGGCTCGAACACCGCCCAAAACAGCTCGAATTTGAGATTGGCGAACAGTTCGAGTCGAACAACGCTTATCTCTATTACTGACCTTCCGGTGTCTGATGGTTTCACTGTCATCTGGGTGGTCGTGGACCATTTTAGCAACATGAGTCACTTGGTTCCTTTCATTAAACTGCCCTGCGCTAACACACTCGCTGAGGTTTTTGTTAAGGAAATTGTCAGACTCCATGGCGTTCCCACCGACATTGTTTCTGATAGGGGACCCCAGGTTTTGACTCGCTTTTGGCGTGCCTTTTGTGACAGGTTGGGAGTCCATTTGTCATTTTCTTCTGGGTATCATCCTGAGTCTAATGAACAGACAGAAAGAAAGATTTTTCCAGTGATTTGGAGAGAGTTTGGACTGATGTACGTCGTAACCTTCAAGAGGCTAACAAAAAGTCCAAGAAGTATTTTAATAGGAAATGTCACGAGGTTTTGTTTACCGTTGGTGACATGGTTTGGTTGTCCTCAAAGAATCTGCGGTTGAGGATTCCTTCTAAGAAATTGGGTCCGAAGTTTGTAGGGCCCTTTAAGGTGCTTCAGGTAGTTAACCAGTCTGCTGTTAGGTTGGAGGTTCCCACCTCCTGGAAGATTAATCCTGTGTTTCATGTTTCCCTATTGAAAAAAGCTGATGTATCGGATAGGGATGCCACTGTCACAGTTCCTCCAGTGGTGGAGGATGGTGAATATGAAATTTCTCGCATTCTGAATTCCAGAAGGCATAGAGGCAGATTGCAGTATCTCGTCGCTTGGAAAGGTTTCGGTCCCGAGGATTACTCCTGGGTAAGGGCGGATGATGTCTCAGCTCCTAGACTTATCAGAGCGTTTCACAGGAAGTTTCCTGATAGGCCAGGGCCTGGAGGATCCTGAGGATCCTCATAGAAGCGGGGGTACTGTTAGAACCCTCCTGTTAGTTTTCTTCTATTTTGTGGTCACATGACTATCTGCCTATTTATTCCAGCTCCGCCCTTCTGGCTTCAGTGTTACTTGACTCTTAATCTAGCCAGGTGCTTTTGTACATTTCTCTATAGTTTGCTTGGTCCTTGGACTTCTAAGTACTTTTGTCTCTTTGTCTTTTGCTCCTCTACAACTTCTGCTAGGAGGTGTCCAACTTAATCCCAGTCCTTAGTTCTTGTAGGGATCCCTTCCTTATATCTATAGGTCTGCGTTCAGACTAGCCTAGGATGAAGGCAGGTCTGTTCACAAGGAACAGGTTGCCCACTGCATCATAGGGAGTCAGCTTAGTCCTATTGTAGGGACAGATTTCCTATCTTTCCTTAGCTCTTGTAGCAGATCATAACACTTGCTTCCTCACAGCTCCCAAGTCTCCAGCTGCCCGTCTGAGTATGGGGTAACACCGATGGTTGAGTCTGCACAGCTGTTTACTCATACTATAGCCTGGAAAACGGAGGTCTGCTCCAGAGCTTCTGTTAATCCAGACGAGGAAATGATCTGCACTGATGCCCAGAATCTTTATGAGTCGGATCCAGGACCAGATGAAGAAGGTTCTGAGCAAACTGTAACTCCTGTTGGTGGAGACAATGATGAAGACGATGATGAGACTCAAATACCTGATTGGAGCGACAACTTGACTTTTCGGTCAGGGCAGGAAGAGGTTGGCTCTGAGGACGACGGGTGTGAGAACACACAAGGTGATAATGACGAGGTTGGAGATCCCACTTACTGTCAACCCACAGTCAGCCAGTCGATGAAGTCTGCAGAGGAGGTGGAGGAGGATGCTATTGACGACGAGGTTATGTTGCACCTTCCTGGACAGAGACGGAGTACTGGAAGCACGTCAACAACTGCATCCTCAACCACAACTCTGCCTCTGACCACGAGTCGTGGTGGCTATTCAGGTCGCATGGGCTCTAAGCCTTTCATAGCCTGGGCATTTTTTCAGATCAATAAGGATGACCCAACTCGTGTCATCTGCAATATTTGTCACCAAAAGCTAAGTAGAGGCCAAAAAATCCATAGTTTGAGTACTTCATGCATGAACCATCACATGGACATGAAGCATAACTTGCAGTGGGAAGCTCACTGTGCTACAATGCGGCCTAGCGGGCCGGGCCAACCGCCGTCTGCCCCATCTTGTGCATCCGCGGCCTCTTCATCCTTTGTGACTGGGGGGACAGCAGTCACACATGTTTTTGGATGCAGACCTGCCACCTCTTTACCCCCAACAGCCAGTGTGATTGGCAGGTCATCAGTTCATTTGGAAGTGGAAACACCAGCTGGTGTTGAGCGCTCTCCGACATCGAGAGCACCACCTTTGGATCAAGGCAACCTAACTTTTCCGCCTGCATTTTCCTCACACACCGGCAGTTTGCCGGTGACACCCTACTCAACCCCGTCTAAGCACAACAGCCAGCCCTCGATCCCTCACATGTGGATAAGTAAAATACCATTTCCTCCTAGCCATGACAAAGCTAAGAGATTGAATTTCACCATCTGCATTCTGTTGGCTACAGAAATGCTGCCTTTCCGCCTGGTGGACACAGAGGATTTTCGAGACTTTATGTCCGTCGCAGTGCCCCAGTACCAGATGCCCAGTCGGCACTACTTCTCAAAGAAAGGTGTGCCTGCGCTACACCAGCATGTCGCACACAACATCACCGCTTCTTTGAGAAGCTCTGTGTGTGACAGGGTGCATTTCACCACAGACACTTGGACGAGTTGGCATGGACAGGGGCGTTACATGTCGCTGACTGGGCACTGGGTAACTATGGTGACAGCAGGACAAGGGGCTGCTGTCCAATCTTGCCATCCCCACGAGTTGTGCGTCAATCCTCTTTATCTCGAAGTTCCTCCACTGCTTCTGCCTCCTCAACCTCCTCTCGGTCCTCCACCTGCAGCCAAAGCCTGTCTGGTAATGCCACCCGCTTTCTATCTGCGCAGAAGGAATCCTGCACACCTCCTTACTATGCTGGCAGCAGGGCTCAACGGCATCAGGCGGTGTTTACTTTGAAATGTCTGGATAATGTGAGTCACACAGCTGAGGAAATGTGGTCAGCTCTGGAGACCCAGTTTCATGAATGGCTGTCTCCACTGGACCTGCAACCAGGGAAGGCCGTGTGCGACAATGCTGCAAACCTGGGTGCGGCCCTTCGCCGGGGCAATGTCACACACGTGCCTTGTATGGCTCACGTGTTGAACCTGGTTGTCCAGCAATTTTTAGCCCACTATCCCCGAATAGATGGCTTTCTGCAGAGGGCACGGTCGCTGTGTGCTCACTTCCGCCATTCGAATCCCGCAGCTCAACGACTTACATCTCTACAGAAGTCGCTGGGCCTTCCATTTCACCGGCTGAAATGCGATGTGCCGACACGGTGGAATTCAACTCTTGCAGCAACAGTGGCAGCACCGACAAGCCCTGGTGCAATACGTTCAGATCAGGGACCTATGCACCCTTCTGCACAGTTTTGAAATGGCCATGAAGATGTTTAGTGCTGACGATGCCATTATCAGCATGACTATTCCGATGATTTACATGCTGGAGCACACGTTAAACAGAATTCAGAGTTAGGTGGTGGGACAAGAGGAGGTGGAGGAAAGTAGAGGAGGAGTCGTATGCGGAAGGGATAACATCTCCAAGGTCCAGATGGTCAGCAGCACCAAGGCGGCAGGCAAGGGAGGGTGGGGGAGAGGGATTAACCAGGGCACATGGTAGAGCCAAACTGTTGAGGAAGGTGCAGGACCCGAGGAAGAAGTGGAGGACGAACTGGCGATGGGCATGGAAGACTAATCAGATGAGGTAGACCCTTATCACATTTCTGTTGTGCGAGGTTGGTGGTCGAGGGCAGAGGAAGGAAGCATGATTCTTACCTTGCTACCAACACACAAGGACATGGTCCTCCTGGATGCGCAAGACACATGAGTGCCTTCTTGCTGCACTACCTGCAATATGACCCTCTGATTTTTAGAATTCGAAGTAATCCCGACTACTGGTTTGCCACACTCTTAGATCCCCGGTACAAAAGTAAATTTGCCGAAATAATTCCTGCCATATAAAGGGATTCACGCATGCAGGAGTATCAGCCGAGGCTGTTGCAGAATCTTAAATGTGCTTTTCCACAAAACACCAGTGGTGCACATACTGAATATCTCAGTTCTAACTTGCCAGCCGTGGGACTGTCAAGTCTTCATCACTCAAACCGTAACAGTAACACAGTATCTGCTGGTAACAGTAATTTTGTGGAATCGTTTCACCACTTTTTTAGACCATCCTTTGCAAGGCCACAGGAGACAAGAATTCTGACACATAGTCAATGCCTAGAGAGGATGGTACAGGAGTATCTCCAAGTGAATATCGAAGCCATGACTGTGTCACTGGACCCTTGCTCATTTTGGACTCCTAATATGGAAAAATGTCCGGAGCTCGCCACTTACGCCTTGGAGATCTTGTCATGCCCTGCAGCCAGCGTTCTCTCTGAACGTGTGTTCAGCACTGCTGGTGGTGTGCTGACAGATAAGCGCACGCAGCTGTCCACTGAGAATGTAGACAGACTCACATTCATAAAGATGAACAAATCATGGATCCGCAAGGACTTTTCTACCCTTGTGTCATCCTGGGGAGAATAAAAGCTTGAGGATTTGGTAAAATCACCTCACCAACCGTTTTAAGCAACTCTGCGGCAATTGATGCCACTTAAGAGTTGTCTGTGCCACAATTTTTGGAAAAAATGGAGACTCTTTTTGGAGTCCCCTTGCTGTGTTTTACGAGACGTTGGCATCATCAATTCCAGGTGGGTTGGGTCGCCCCCCCCCACTTTTAACCATAAGAAACTACATACACTATGGCTTGGGGTAACACAGATGGTTGAGTCTGAAGAGCTGTTTACTCAGAGGTCTGCTCCAAAGCTTCAGTGTCTGCTAGTCAGCGTAGTAGCCCAGCTCTGAAGCAAGCTACACCGCCTGTGTATCTAATAAGAATTTTTAACTGCATCTAGCCTAGGCAGACTGTGGGGACCCCCAACCAAACCCAGATGCTCAGCCCCCCTAACACACCCCTTTCCTTGACAATACAATAATGTAACTCTTACAACTGGATGGGTGAGGATCGGTCACAGCTTTATTAACTCTTTATACTCATTACATTAGAAAGGCATTTTATTTCTAAAATAATTCAGCTTGTTGCAGCATGCCCTCTGTCTCCACACCGGCAAGTTGGCCAACAAGTGTAACTCTCCAACATGTCCTTTCTATTTCCAGGCCACGGAGGATCCTGCGTACTCGTATGCAGGACTCTGACCCCCATCCATCACTCTTGACGCTTGTTCCACTCCGTCCTAGAGTCCTGACAGGAATATGTCCATTCCAATATCCATTAAGTGAACACCGTCGGACTGTATGAGGCCTGCATTATCTCCTTCCAGTTGTCGGTGTCGTATCACTACACCGCCTCTGTCTCTTCTAAATTTTGCCATCCGAATATTTATTACCCGCCTTGTCTGTTCGATGGCCGTGATGTCTCGCGCTCCTTGCCATACCGCTATCGGCACAATCTCTAACCATACTATAGTTAGTTTTGTGAAATATTCTCTGAAGCGCTCATTGTCTAGTTTCATTAATGCCATTAGTTGTGCGCTCTTGTGATGACCTAGGTCGTTTCCCCCGGCCTGTATAACTAAGATGACCGGACCTCTTGCCTCTCTCCCTACCTTGATTACCTCCATTAGTACCTGTGGCCATTGCAGGCCTCTAATACCTCTCCAGTTGAAATATGTGTTATGAAACACTAATTTCCTCCCGCCTGGTCGGACTTTCGCCCTTTTTTCTGCCCAATATATATACGAGTGGCCTATCACCCACACTGTTGGCTTAGCGTCACCTGTAAAAGAAACAAATCACGTTAGGATAACAAGTCCGGTCTTATGTATCTCACCAAACACGTGGATCGCCATCTCCCTATACTCTGAACTTCCGTTTCTGGCAGTCCTGCTCTTGCTGCTTCCGTGGCCGCGCCTATGCGGAATGAGTGTGTCCCGTAATCTTTGGGGTGGTTCCCTGCCGATATCAGGCATTTACTAAATATAGCTTGGAACTGGTATCTTGATAATGGCATTCCATCAATGTGTGATAGGAAGAAATTACTTTGTGATATGATGGTTATATACGTTTTTACTATTGTTACCCGACTCATTGTACCGTTTGTGGGTTGTAGAAGTACCCAAGTGCCCCTGCTCGCTGGAACCGTTTTCGATTGGCGTATGCATAGACCTATTGCATTATTGGCTATGACTATGTCCTGGTGTAATAAGCCTCCACTGATGATAATTTTGGATTGAGGGACTAATTCGCTTATGCATAGTGCCCCGAAGAAGGCGATCGCAAATGCAGTAGACAGTAGTGTTGCTTCAAATTGTGAGTGGCATGTTAATGGTGTTAGGGATGTGATGTGAGAAATCAGTTTTAGTGACACGGGACGGAACGTCTACATTCCTGACTTGGCTGACCCCTTTTCCACCCTTTTATGGATTGTCTGATGATGAATCTCTTTGTCACATCTCCCCAATTCAGTAGTTGGAAGTGAAATGCTACTCCGGTCAGACGCTGAGAGCCCCTGATATGCCCCTCATCATTAGCTGGTGGAGAAATTCTATGGTGACTTGTAATCTGGCTTGTTCACATTGGTTGCCTGCTACTAGTCATGTCCACTCTTCCCATGCCTTACCGTATGCTTGCCACGTCGACAGGGCAACTGACGCTCTGATTAATGGCATCAACTATTCACCACTAGATCCCATAGGGAGGGTGGGCAACTGTTGCCCGATGGGTGGGCGTTGGGGAGGAGCTCTGTGAAAATCTGCCAACTGAATTATGATAAAGAATTAGCAGCAGCTTTAGACCCCTCAGCATCGTGGCTAGCGCGGACCCATATATTGTGTTTTAGGCACTGGAATGCTAGGCAGCGTAGTAGGCCTAGCACTGGCAGAGACGATGATGCCATCTTATTAATGCAGTGCGCTAGGCTGGTGTTTTTTGTTATGAAGTGTATATTTTTGTTAGCCAGGCGCGCGCCCCATATTTCTATTGCTACCACTATTGGGAAGAAAAATTATTTTCCGAGCTAGATGCAGCTAAAAATTATTATTAATTTCAAAGCTGGTGGAGCTTGGTATAGATGGCCTAATACAATGAGTACCACACACTGCTACTATGCCCAAAATTATTTTCCGGGCTAGATGCAGCTAAAAATTATTATTAATTTCAAAGCTGGTGGAGCTTGGTATAGATGGCCTAACACAATGAGTACCACACACTACTACTATGCCCAAAATTATTTTCCGGGCTAGATGCAGCTCAAAATTATTAGCAATTTGAAAGCTGGTGGAGCTTAGTATATATGGCCTAATAGAATGAGTACCACACACTGCTAATATGCCCAGTAGGTTTTACTTGGCTAGGTGCAGTAAAAAATTGTATTACGTACACAGGTGGTGTAGCTTGCAACACAGATAGGCTACTCCACTGACTAACACACACTGCAAGAGGCCCAAAAGGATTTGCTTAGCTAGATTTAGCCAAATGCTGAGAAAAACACTTGCACAGCACTAAAACAGACCTGCCTGGCAATAAGTGATAGGAACTGATGTAACCTAGCCCTCAAAAGGGCTGCAATTACAACTAGTCACTACTCCCAACCTATCTGTCTATTTAAGAGCACAGACCTGCCTGCTAAAAGTCGTAGGAAATGCTGTAACCTAGCCCTCAAAAGGGCTGCAATTAGAACTAGTCCCTACTCCCAAGCTAGCTGTCTATTTCAGATAAAATTTGCTTGCAATTCACACAGTTATACGGTATAGCGCGCACACAGCAGCAGCGGTGCCGTCTAACACTCAGCTGCAGCAGTGTTACACATGCCCTTGCTTGTGTGAAAAAAAGCACTTCGCTCCGTGTGTGCGCTGCTGAAAGGCTGACAGACTGCACCTCCCCACTGTAAATGTGGGAAAGAGAAAAAAAAATAGAGATCTTCATAATTTCTGCAGAGATCCATCCCATGCCCCTCCCCCCCACCCCGATGTACACTCAAACTGTGTATTAACATTGATTTTCAGCATTACTGTGAAAAAATCCAGTTACGATTTTAGTGCACGAACAGTTATCGAACATAACCTCGAACAGCCGGATTTTTTTCAAATCGTTCGTGTTCGTCGAACGGCTCGAACACCGCCCAAAACAGCTCGAATTTGAGACTGGCGAACAGTTCGATTCAAACACTGCTCATCTCTAATTAGCATTTTCTTTCAAGAAATTGTACAGCTTCACTCCTGTTACTGACTAGTTGGTGGTCCGCTCTATTGGCGGTAATCTCAAATCGAAAACTAAAAGTGATGGGCCTTAGCAAAACCAATTATCAACGTTGGCACTTTGTCAGTATTCCATGGGATACTTGAGGCAAATCTTAAATGTCCTGAATTTGTGCTTTCACAAAAGACTTCTGGGAACATCAAATAGTTTTTGTGCATATGTTAGTTGTTGTTTTGGCACCAGAAAAATACTGTGGATAGGAAAATGGGAGGGACTATTTCATCTCTATGTGTTCTCTGTCCCTATTAGGGCGGAGAGTGAACCTCCTAAGGTGCTGTCGTGGAAGATTCCTAGAAACCGAATTACCAGTAAGTCTAATTTCAGATTTTTCTACCTCAGGCATCAATAGACTATAAATATACTTAATAAACAAAAGCTAAAAGAGCAGATGAACATAGTTTAACAAGTCTGAAATGCGCATGTGATACTGACATCAAAGTTTCACCACATTTTGGGACAAATGTTTTCACTTTCAACATTAACAATCAGTAGAATATTTTCTCTAAATTTGCATCTCCTATCTTCACTCCAATTGTTTGCACCTAAGAAAAAATAAAGCTTGATGCAACATTATGCTTACAAATTGTGTTTTATGCTCAATCATCACCTGTCCTACAAAGACACAGTCAGAATTGCCCTGGTGAATGGAGTAAAATTGAAAATATAAAAAAAAATGGCAGAATTGCTGTTTTTTTCTATTCATTCACAAAGAATGAATGAAAGTTCTTAAATATGTACTGCAAAATAGCGGGACTTTCAAATATAGATAATCTTGCAAGAACCAGTCAAAGTAAAAATAAATACATCCAGTTGTGACATTTGCAGTGTGTTGAACATTACTCAAACTAGATGTGTCCAGCTGAAATAGCTCAGTTGGGAGAGCGTTAGACTGAAGATCTAAAGGTCCTTGGTTCAATCCTGGGTTTCAGCATAAGTCTTTTTCTTCACCCATTAAATTTTAAGCAGAAAATAAACAAAGCATATGGACTGACTGTTTACAGAGAATGTAAAAGTCCTAATCATTATAACTATCTACAGGAAATAAAATGATAGAAACTTGAGAACTGAACACTTTTATCTTTTGAGGAAAATAATATTTTTTGTAATTTTTCCTTCATTCTGGATGTCATCATTTTGTTTTATTTTAGTTTAGTTTGACTTATCTGTATGAAGATTTAAAGGAAACCTGATAGCTAATACGGGCAGCATGAATCAGACACTAACTGAATGATTTCAGTCATGTATGTTTGACTATGAATCGCTGAGGCATTACTGAGACAAATATGCTTCAAAAATATGCCAGGAACAAAGCTGTTTGGGGAAAAAGTGAGGAAGGCTAAAAACACAAACCCCAACTCAAGACATCATCTTTCATTCTAAAAATAGGGGGTTTCCACGTTAATGGTAAGACAAAGAATCCACAGATTTGGCATTTCTCTAGCGAGGAGAGCCCACTTAAAATGTATGGGGTGCTTGTCTCCATAACCGCAAGCTGGGCACTAAACTGGCTTATTTGCAATTCTGGATGTTGCAGAGTGAAAACACCTGTTGGACTAAAATAGTAATTGCCGGTGTTGATGAATTCATTGTGAGGAGTAATTTATAAAATGGGATCACTTTGGTGGGGTTTCTGCTGTTTTGGTAATTTTGGAACTCCGCAAAATTCACCCGCAAAATATTCTTGCAAAATCTGCGTTCCCAAAACCCAAATAGCGCTCTTACTTTCAAAGCCCTGCTGTGTGACCAAACAGTAGTTTCTGAAGACATGTGGGGCATCACCGCATTTCAATGAAATTGTGCAACTTTAGATATTTTCACAAGAAAAACTAAATACATATTGACCTAAATTTACCATTAATATAAAGTACAATGTGTTACAAAATAACACTATCAGAATCACGGGGATATGTTAAGCATTCCAGTGTTATTGCCAAATAAAGTGATACATGTCAAATTTAAAAAACGGTGCTTGGTCATGAATAGAGATGAGCGGTGTTCGAATCGAACTGTTCGCCAATCTCAAATTCGAGCTGTTTTGGGCGGTGTTCGAGCCGTTCGGCGAACACGAACGATTTGAAAAAAATTTGGCTGTTCGAGGTTATGTTCTATAACTGTTAGTGCACCAAAATCATAACTGGATTTTTTCTCAGTAATGCTGAAAATTAATGTTAATACGCAGTTTGAGTGTACAGCGGGGCGGGGGGGAGGGCAGGGGATGGATCTCTGCAGAAATAATGAAGATCTCTTTTTTTTTCTCTTTCCCGCATTTACAGTGGGGAGGTGCAATCTGTCAGCCTATCAGTAGCGCACACACGGAGCGAACTGCTTTTTTTCACACAAGCTAGGCATGTGTCATTGGTAGTGTATGTCACATGAACTTGCCCTATAAGACCCAGCCATTTTCAACGTAGCCACCATTTTCTCACTGCTGCAGCTGCGTGTTAGACGGCACCGCTGTTGCTGTGTGCGCTATACTTTCAGTGTTAATTTCAAGCCAATTTTTGCACAAATCTACAGATAGCTTGGGAGTAGGCAATAGTTGTGATTGCATTCCTGTTGTGGACTAGGTTACATCATTTCCTGCGACTTTTATCAGGCAGGTCTGTGCCAGTGCTGTGCAAGTTTTTTTCACATCATTTGGCTAAATCTAGCTAAGCAAATCCTTTTTGGCCTCTTGCAGTGTGTGTTAGTCAGTGAAGTAGCCTATCTGTGTTGCAAGCTACACCACCTGTGTATAGAATACAAATTTTTTCACTGCAGCTAGGCAACTAAAACCTTTTGGGCATAGCATCATTCTATTAGTCCATCTATACTAACCTCCACCAGGTTGCAAATTAAAAATAATTTCTATCTGCATCTAGCTCTGAAAAAATATTTGGGCTTGTAGCAGTGTGTGGGACTTGTTCTATTAGTCCATCTATACTAACCTCCACCAGGTTGCAAATTAAAAATAATTTCTATCTGCATCTAGCTCTGAAAAAATATTTGGGCTTGTAGCAGTGTGTGGGACTTGTTCTATTAGTCCATCTATACTAACCTCCACCAAGTTGTAAATTAAAATATTTTTTATCTGCATCTAGCGCTGAAGAAATATTTGGGCTTGTAGCAGTGTGTGGGACTTGGTCTATTAGTCCATCTATACTAACCTCCACCAGGTTGCAAATTAAAATATTTTTTTATCAGCATCTAGCTCTGAAAAAATATTTGGGCTTGTAGCAGTGTGTAGGAATTGGTCTATTAGTCCATCTATACTAACGTCCACCAGGTTGCAAATGAAAAATAATTTTTATCTGCATTTAGCTCTGAAAAAATATTTGGGCTTGTAGCAGTGAGTGGGACATGATCTATTAGTCCATCTATACTAACCTCCACCAGGTTGCAATTTAAAAATAATTTTTATCTGCATCTAGCTCTGAAAAAAATGGTGGCTTGTAGCAGTGTGTGGGACTTGGTCTATTAGTCCATGTATACTAACCTCCACCAGGTTGCAAATTAAAAATAATTTTTATCTGCATCTAGCTCTGAAAAAATATTTGGGCTTGTAGCAGTGTGTGGGACTTGGTCTATTAGTCCATCAATACTAACCTCCACCAGGTTGCAAATTAAAAATAATTTTTATCTGCATCTAGCTCTGAAAAAATATTTGGGCTTGTAGCAGTGTGTGGGACTTGTTCTATTAGTCCATCTATACTGACCTCCACCAGGTTGCAAATTAAAAATAATTTTTATCTGCATCTAGCTCTGAAAAAATATTTGGGCGTGTAGCAGTGTGTGGGACTTGGTCTATTAGTCCATCTATACTAGCCTCCACCAGGTTGCAAATTAAAAATAATTTTTATCTGCATCTAGCTCTGAAAAAATGTTTGGGCTTGTAGCAGTGTGTGGGACTTGATCTATTAGTCCATCTATACTAACCTCCACCAGGTTGCAAATTCAAAATAATTTTTATCTGCATCTAGCTCTGAAAAAATACAGTTATATGAAAAAGTTTGGGCACCCCTATAAATCTTAAGCCTAATGTTTTTTATAAATTGGTGTTTTTGCAGCAGCTATTTCAGTTTGGTATATGTAATAACTGTTGGACACAGTAATGTTTCTGCCTTGAAATGAGGTTTATTGTACTAACAGAAAATGTGCAATCTGCATTCAAACAAAATTTGACAGCTGCATAAGTATATGCACCTCACCAGAAAAGTGACATTAATATTTAATAGATCCTCCTTTTGCAAAAATAACAGCCTCTAATCGCTTCCTGTAGCATTTAATGAGTTCCTGGATCCTGGATGAAGGTATTTTTGACCATTCCTCTTTACAAAACAATTCCAGTTCAGTTAAGTTTGATGGTCACCGAGCATGGACAGCCCTCTTCAAATGATCCCACAGATGTTCAATGATATTCAGGTCTGGGGACTGGGATGGCCATTCCAGAACATTGTAATTGTTCCTCTGCATGAATGCCTGAGTAGATTTGGAGCGGTGTTTTGGATCATTGTCTTGCTGAAAGATCCATCCCCTGCGTAACTTCAACTTAATTATTGATTCTTGAACATTATTGTCAAGAATCTGCTGATACTGAGTGGAATCCATGCGTCCCTCAACTTTAACAAGATTCCCGGTGCCGGCATTGGCCACACAGCCCCAAAGCATGATGGAACCTCCACCAAATTTTACTGTGGGTAGCAAGTGTTTTTCTTGGAATGCTGTGTTTTTTTGCCGCCATGCATAACGCCTTTTTGTATGACCAAACAACTCAATCTTGGTTTCATCAATCCACAGGACCTTCTTCAAGAAAGAAATTGGCTTCTCCAAATGTGCTTTTGCATACCTCAGCCGACTCTGTTTGTGGCGTGCTTGCAGAAACTGCTTCTTTCGCATCACTCTCCCATACAGCTTCTCCTTGTGCAAAGTGCGTTGTATAGTTGACCGATGCACAATGACACCATCTTCAGCAAGTTGATGCTGCAGCTCTCTGGAGGTGGTCTGAGGATTGTCCTTGACTGATCTCACCATTCTTCTTCTCTGTCTTTCTGATATTATTCTTGGCCTGCCAGTTCTGGCCTTAACAAGAACTGTCCCTGTGTTCTTCCATTTCCTTACTATGTTCCTCACAGTGGAAAATGTCAGGTTTAATCTCTGAGACAGTTTTTTTGTATCCTTCCCCTGAACAACTATGTTGAATAATCTTTGTTTTCAGATCATTTGACAGTTGTTTTGAGGAGCCCATGATGCCACTCTTCAGAGGAGATTCAAATAGGAGAACAACTTGCAAGTGGCCACTTTAAGTAGCTTTTCTCATGATTGCATACACCTGGCTATGAAGTTCAAAGCTCAATGAGGTTACAAAACCAAAAAAAAGTGCTTTAGTACTCAGTAAAAAGAAGGTAGGAGTATTTAAAACAAGAAAATGATAAGGGTGCCCATACTTATGCACATGTCAAATTTTGTTTGAATGCAGATTGCGCATTTTCTGTTAGAACAATAAACCTCATTTCAAGGCAGAAACATTACTGTGTCCAACAGTTATTACATATATCAAACTGAAATAGCTGTTGCAAAAACACCAATTTTTTAAAAACATTAAGCTTAAGATTGATAGGGGTGCCCAAACTTTTTCATATAACTGTATTTGGGCTTGTAGCAATGTGTTGTACTCATTGTATTAGGCCATCTATACCAAGCTCCACCAGCTTTGAAATTAATAATAATTTTTAGCTGCATCTAGCCCTGAAAATAATTTTTCTTCCCAATAATGGTAGCAATAGAAATATGGGGTGCGTGCCTGGCTAACAAAGATATACGCTTCATAACAAAAAACACCAGCCTAGCGCACTGCATTAATAAGATAGCATCATCGTCTCTCCCAGTGCTAGGCCTACTACTCCGGCTAGCATTCCTGTGCCTAAAATACAATGTATGGGTCCGAGCTTGCCACGATACTGAGGGGTCTAAAGCTGCTGCTAACGCTTTATCACAATTCAATTGGCAGATTTTCACAGAGCTCCTCCCCAATGCCCACCCATCGGGCAACAGTTGCCCACCCTCCCTATGGGATCTAGTGGCGAAGAGTTGATGCCTTTAATCAGAGCGTCAGTTGCCCCGTCGACGTGGCAAGCATACGGTAAGGCATGGGAAGAGTGGACACGACTAGTAGCAGGCAGACGGGTTGACCAATGTGAACAAGCCAGATCACAAGTCACCATAGAATTTCTCCACCAGCTAATGATGAGGGGCATACCAGGGGCGTCAGCGCAGCGGTGTCTGACCGGAGTAGCATTTCACTTCCAACTACTGAATTGGGGAGATGTGACAAAGAGATTCATCATCAGACAATCCATAAAAGGGTGGAAAAGGGGTCAGCCAAGTCAGGGGTGTAGACGTCCCGTCCCGTGTCACTAAAACTGATTTCTCACATCATATCCCTAACACCATTAACATGCCACTCACAATTTGAAGCAACACTACTGTCTACTGCATTTGCGATTGCCTTCTTCAGGGCACTATGCATAAGCGAATTAGTCCCTCAATCCAAAATTACCACCAGTGGAGCCTTATTACACCAGGACGTAGTCATAGCCAATAATGCAATACGTCTACGCATACGCCAATCGAAAACGGTTCCAGCGAGCAGGCGCAATTGGGTACTTCTACAACCCACAAACGGTACACTGAGTCGGCTAACAATAGTAAAAACATGTATAACCATCAGATCACAAAGTAATTTCTTCCTATCACACATTGATGGAACGCCATTATCAAGATACCAGTTCCAAGCTATATTTAATAAATGCATAAGATCGGCAGGGAACCACCCCAAAGATTATGGGACACACTCTTTCCGCATAGGCACGGCGATGGAAGCAGCAAGAGCAGGACTGTCAGAAACGGAAGTTCAGAGGATAGGGAGATGGCGAACCACGTGGTTGGCGAGATACATAAGACGGGACTTGTTATCCTAACGTGGTTTGTTTCTTTTACAGGTGACGCTAAGCCAACAGTGTGGGTGATAGGCTATGGCCACAGGTACTAATGGAGGTAATCAAGGTAGGGAGAGAGGCAAGAGGTCTGGTCATCTTAGTTATACAAGCCGGGGGAAACAACCTAGGTCATCACAAGAGCGCATAACTAATGGCAATAATGAAACTAGACACTGAGCGCTTCAGAGAATTTTTCGCAAAACTAACTATAGTATTGTCAGAGATTGTGCAGATAGCGGTATGACAAGGTGCGAGAGACATCTCGTTCATCTAACGGACAAGGCGAGAAATAAATATTCGGATGGCAAAATTTAGAAGAGACAGAAGCGGTGTAGTGATACAACACTGACAACTGGAAGAAGATAAAGCAGGCCTCCTACGGCCCGACGGTGTTCACTTAATGGATATTGGACTGGACATATTCCTGTCAGGACTCCAGGACGGAATGGAACAAGCGTTAAGAATAGTATTGAGCCACCCCCGTAGTGTTCGAGTTCGGTTTCTTTCGTCGAACACCCGTATGTTCGACGAACTGTTCGTCGAACTGTTCGACGAACACCTTTGAACACCATTAAAACCAATGGCAGGCAAACAAAAACACATAGCAACACATAGAAAACACATAGAAAACAATTCAAAGGTGTCCAAAAGCTGACAAACTGCTCAGAAGACACAACTAACACATAGAAAAGTGACAAGTACATATAGTCATGCGAAAAGAAAAGAGGTGGAGGAGTAAAAGGAGGGGGAGACACAGATATAGGCATGTCATGCCCTTCTAAAACCAAAATAGTGCGAAGCCGACACGGCCAGTCCGTTCCTGCCCATGCGACCTCCGTGTCGCCGGGTTTGAGCCAGAGCTGCAGTGGACCCTGATGGGCAGACCCCCTCTCCCAATACTGGTGCCTGTCCGCTGGTGGGTCAAACGAGCCCCCCTGCGGTGGAGGCAGGTCTAAGCTTTTTCATTTAAATTGTCTCTATAATTTGAATGAGTACACTTTAAATCCTTTTACAAGGATCTATTGGAGGGCAAGTCTGAAGCCTGTAGCTGCGGGAATTCCAGCTCCAGTAGCGTCCACTAAAGCTGCTGCAGTTAAAAAGCTTTTATAAGGATCGAGCTTGGCGGTCCACCGCAAGGCGTCCTACCGCTAGTCCCAGCCCCTGTGCCTTGGGGTGCCTCCCGATGCTCTTCACTGAGTATCCCGGGGGCCCGAAGCATTTCCTTTGAAAAAATTAAGTATCCAAACTACAGGTGGTGTAGCTTGCTTAACAGCTGGGATAATCCGCTGACTAGCAGACACTGCTACTAGGCACAAAGTATTTCCTGGGCTAGATGCAGTTAAAAATTTGTAATTAGATACTCTCGTTGGATGCTGAGAAAGCATTCCATAGAGTCTACTGGCATGCCATATATTATTCCTTTAAAAAGCTTGGGGTAGGGGTCTAGGGGACCCTTTTATAGCCCAAATCACGGCCCTGTATCGCAATATGTCACCTAGGCTGAAGATAAATGGAACTGTAGCACCCCGAGGGCTCGGTTGATACAGAGGTAATGCATCTCACCCAGAGGTGTGATATCTCACTCTCAGGTAAGGATGGAGTGTGGATCAGGACCCCGACACCTGCATGCATTACAACACATTGCCGTGGGGCAGGGCGACCAATATGCCCCTGAGATGGGCACGACAGTCCCTGTCCCTGGCTGGAGTGGGGGGAGGGTTCACCGAGGAAGGAGAACACTGTAGTGCAGGAGCAGGGAGGAAGCAGTTCCTGGGTGCAGTGAGAAGGGAGTATAAAAGGTGGGCACCATCTTAGTTCAGTGCAGAGAAGTCTGAGAAGAAATGACAGGGAGCAGGGGCTCTGCATGAGCTCTGCTCCGGAGGCGGGCCTAGTAACAGAGGCCCAGGCCTGGAAGAGGGAGAAGGAAGGAAGAGGAGCGGAGAAGGCTTCAGGAATGAGGAACGAAGGGATCCCAGGGGTGCGGACAGGCGAGTCACCACCGCACGCCCGAATCCACCTGCGTGGAGGGGTCAGGCCAAAGGGGGAGACCGGTCCCCGAAACTAGTGGAGGCGGGAAATGACCCTCAGCTAGAAACCGGAGGCTGTGACATTTTATGTGGGGCAGCCCCTCGCTACAACCACTAGGAGTGCACCACATAGGGTCAGGGAAACTGGCGCCAAGTTTATTAAGAGGAGGCCCGAGGCAGCCGGACAGAAGCGTGGTCACTGGTGGGGTAAGAAAGGCCAGAGAAAGGACACACAAAGGGAGTCCTGTGAAGCGCTCCAAAGTTTTCTGGGAGTTGGCCGAGCCCCTCACTTGGTGAGCACAGTACGACGTGGGCAGCCATTACCTGCAGAAGTGGTCTGGATAATAATAACTGTGAGTAAAGGCCCTGGACTGCATCAATGACTCCGTGTTGTTACTGCTGCTGCCCTGCACCATCACCCCCATCCTCCGCATACACTGCCCTGAGGCTACACTCCTCCCGTGGGGAGTTATACTATGCTCTGCTGCACCCAGAACACCTGCCTCAGCGGTCTGCCCTGCAGCGGCGGATTAGTCTGACCGCAGTCCACGGGTGGCGTAGTCGGACATTTAAACATCAAATCCACATAAATAGTTCCGCCACTGGATTGACCGCCCTGAGCCACGGAACCGGGTCTCCGCCACGGAGACTACAACCTCCAGCATCCACCAAAAAGGGTCCGACTCCGGGTGTCCCAAGGCCCAGGGGGCGCATCAGAATATTTTCATCACCTTTCATAATCATCAATGGGACAAGGCAGGGATGTCCTCTGTCCCCTCTCTTATACATCCTAGTGACGGAGCACCTGCTCTCATCAATTCGCCATAACCCCAATATTAGGTGGATTGAGGTGTGAGGCACCGAGTACATGTGCTCTGCATTTGCTGATGATGTCCTTGTATATATCACTCAATCACATATATCCATCCCTGCTGTTATGGCTGAAATAGATCACTTTGTTACATGGTCAAATTTTAAAATCATTGCAGCGTAGTCTGAGGCCCTCGATGTCTCCCTCCCCAAATCCATACAGGATTCCATCCAGTCCAACTTTCCCTTTGCCTGGCTCTCACAGGGTATCAAATACTTAGGAATTAGTATTCATAGAGACCTCTCCCGTCTATGTTATCTTAATTTTGGGCCCTTTATTGAACAAATCCATACAGACCACGGTTGGCAAGTTAGAATTGTGGAGTAGTGTTGAGCCACCCCCGTAGTGTTCGAGTTCGGTTCGGTTCGTCGAACATCCGTGTGTTCGCCGAACTGTTCGTCGAACTGTTCGTCGAACACCTTCGAACACGGTTAAAACCAATGGCAGGCAAACAAAAACACATAGAAACACATAGAAAACACCTTCAAAGGTGTCCAAAAGCTGACAAACTGCTCAGAAGACATAACTAACACATGGAAAAGTGACAAGTACATATAGTCATGCGAAAAGAAAAGAGGTGGAGGAGTAAAAGGAGGGGGAGACACAGATATAGGCATGTCATGCCCTTCTAAAATCCAAAAAGTGAGAAGCCGACACGGCCAGTCCGCTCCTGCCCGTGCCACCTCCGTGTGGCCGGGTTTGTGCCAGAGCCGCGGTGAACCCTGATGGTCAGCCCCCCTCTCCCAATACTGGTGCCTGTCCGCTGCTGGGTCGAGCGAGCCCCCCTGTGGTGGAGGCAGCTCTAAGCTTTTTAATTTAAATTGTCTCTCTAATTTGAATGAATACACTTTAAATCCATTTACAAGGATCTATTGGAGGGCAAGTCTCATGCCAGCAGCCGCGTAATTCCAGCTCCAGTAGCGTCCACTAAAGCTGCTGCAGTTAAAAAGCTTTTATAAGGATCGAGCTCGGCTGTCCACCGCAAGGCATCCTACTGCCAGTCCCAGCCCCTATGCCTTGGGGTGCCTCCTGATGCTCTTCACTAAGTATCCCATGGTCCCGAAGCATTTCCTTTGAAAAAATTAAGTGTCTAAACTACAGGTGGTGTAGCTTGCTTAACAGCCGGGATAATCCGCTGACTAGCAGACACTGCTACTAGGCACAAAGTATTTCCTGGGCTAGATGCAGTTAAAAATTTGTAATTAGATACTCTCGTTGGATGCTGAGAAAGCATTCCATAGAGTCTCCTGGCACGCCATATATGATTCTCTTAAAAAGCTTGGGGTAGGGGTCTAGGGGACCCTTTTATAGCCAAAATCACGGCCCTGTATCACAATACGTCACCTAGGCTGAAGATAAATGGAACTGTAGCACCCTGAGGGCTCGGTTGCTACAGACGTATTGCACCTCACCCAGAGGTGTGATATCTCACTCTCAGGTAAGGATGGAGTGTGGATCAGGACCCGACACCTGCATGCATTACACCACATTGCCGTGGGGCAGGGCGACCAATATGCCCCTGAGATGGGCACGACAGTCCCTGTCCCTGGCTGGAGTGGGGGGAGGGAACACTGAGGAAGGGGAACCCTGTAGTGCAGGAGCAGGGAGGAAGCAGTTCCTGGGTGCATTGAGAAGGGAGTATAAAAGGTGGGCACCATCTTAGTTCAGTGCAGAGAAGTCTGAGCAGAAGTGGCAGGGAGCAGGGGCTCTGCATGAGCTCTGCTCCGGAGGCGGGCCTAGTAACAGAGGCCCAGGCCTGGAAGAGGGAGAAGGAAGGAAGAGGAGCGGAGAAGGCTCCAGGAACGAGGAATGAAGGGATCCCAGGGGTGCGGACGGGCGAGTCGCCACCGCACGCCCGAATCCACCTGCGTGGAGGGGTCAGGCCAAAGGGGGAGACCGGTCCCCGAACTAGTGGAGGCAGGAAACGACCCTCAGCTAGAAACCGGAGGCTCTGACATTTTATGTGGCGCAGCCCCTCGCTACACCCGCTAGGAAGGCACCACATAGGGTCAGGGAAACTGGCGCCAAGTTTACCAAGAGGAGGCCCGAGGCAGCCGGACAGAAGTGTTGGTAAGAAAGGCCAGACAAAGGACACACAAAGGGGGTCCTGTGAAGTGCTCCAAAGTTATCTGGGAGTTGTCTGAGCCCCTCACCTGGTGAGCACAGTACGACGTGGGCAGCCATTACCTGCAGAAGTGGTCTGGATAATTAGAACTGTGAGTAAAGGCCCTGGACTGCATCACTGACTCCGTGTCGTTACTGCTGCTGCCCTGCACCATCACCCCCATCCTCCGCATACACTGCCCTGAGGCTATACTCCTCCCGTGGGGAGTTATGCTACGCTCTGCTGCACCCACAACACCAGCCTCAGCGGTCTGCCCTGTAGCGGCGGTTCACTCTGACCGCAATCCACGGGTGGCGTAGTCGGACATTTAAACATCAAAACCACATAAATAGTTCCGCCACTGGTTTGACCGCCCTGAGCCACGGAACCGGGTCGCCGCCACGAAGACTACAACCACCAGCATCCACCAAAAAGGGTCCGGCTCCGGGTGTCCCAAGGCCCAGGGGGTGCGTCAGAACATTTTCATCACCTTTCACAATCACCAATGGGACAAGGCAGGGATGTCCTCTGTCCCCTCTCTTATACATCCTAGTGACGGAGCACCTGCTCTCATCAATTCGCCATAACCCCAATATTAGGTGGATTGAGGTGGGAGGCACCGAGTACAAGTGCTCTCTATTTGCTGATGATGTCCTAGTATATATCACTCAATCACATATATCCATCCATGCTGTTATGGCTGAAATAGATCACTTTGTTACATGGTAAAATTTTAAAATCAATGCAGCGAAGTCTGAGGCCCTCGATGTCTCCCTTCCCAAATCCATATAGGATTCCATCCAGTCCAACTTTCCCTTTGCCTGGCCCTCACAGGGTATCAAATACTTAGGAATTCCTATTCATAGAGACCTCTCCCATCTATGTTATCTTAATTTTGGGCCCTTTATTGAACAATTCCATACAGACCACGGTTGGCAAGTTAGAACTGTAAGATTCACTACGCGAACCACTGGTGTTTTGTGGAAAAGCACATGTACACTGCGTTCCAAATTATTATGCAAAAAGTGGTTAGGAGTGATAAGGGAAGAATTTGTTTGTTTGTCAGTTAAACTCATTGATGGTGATGTGTGTCAGGGCTCTTTATATCACTGTAAGCAATTGCAGACACCTGTGCTAATTAGTTTGGCAGGTGTGTCCAATGAAAGGCAAGACTACTTAAGAAGGCTCTCTCACATTATTAAGCAGCCTACATTTTCTGCCAAAATGGGAAAGAAAAAGGATGTGTCGGCTGCTGAGAAGCAACAAATTGTGGAGTGTTTAGGTCAAGGCATGACTACAATCAACATTGTGCGATGATCAGGATGAAGTGTTTTGGCAATCAAGAAGTATGTAGCTGATTCACAGTACACACGTGTGCGTGCTGATAAGGGCAAATTGAGGACTCTTTCCTACAGGCAATTACGTCAGGTTGAAAGAGCAGCGGCAAAAAAGCCTTGTCATAGCAGCAGACAAGTTTTTGAAGCTGCTTGTGCCTCCAACGTCCCCCGAACAACAAGATGCAGGGTCCTTCAGAGGTTTGCAGCTGTGCATACGCCATCCTGTCGACCTCCTCTATCCACATCACACAAGCAGAAACGGCTCCAGTGGGCCAAACATTACATGAAGACTGATTTCAAAACTGTTTTGTTCACGGATGAGTGCCGTGCAGCGCTCGATGGTCCAGATGGATGGAGTGGAGGATGGCTGGTTGATGGACACCCCACGCAAACACGGCTACAGCGCCAACAAGGAGGAGGTGGAGTAATGTTTTGGGCTGGATTCATGGGGAGAGATTGTCGGCCCCTTTAGGATCCCTGAAGGCGCTAAAGATGAACTCCATAATGTATGTGGATTTTCTCAAACAGCACTTCCTGCC
This sequence comes from Phyllobates terribilis, assembly GCF_046119375.1. NCBI lineage: Eukaryota > Metazoa > Chordata > Amphibia > Anura > Dendrobatidae > Phyllobates > Phyllobates terribilis. The sequence continues at coordinate 2,682,731 of NW_027362825.1, forward strand.
ATGGTTCAAGAAGAAGAACCGTGTATTTCACAGCAAGATCATTTTTCTGCATGATAATGCACCATCTCATGCTGCACATAAAACATCTGCATCTCTGGCTGATATGGGCATAAAAGGGGACAAACTTATGGTGTGACCCCCATGCTCCCCTGACCTGTACCCCATTCAGAACCTTTGGAGCATCATTAAAAGGAGTGTCTATGATGGCGGGAGGCAGTTCACATCTAAGCAACAGCTCTGGGAGGGTATTCTGTCCTCATGCAAAACAATTGAAGCAGAAACCATCCAAAACCTGACAAATTCAATGGACAAGAGAGTTCAGAAGCTCCTTTCGAACAAGGGGTCCTATGTGAAAATGTAACATCACCTAGAATAAAGTTTTGAGTTGAAAACTGTTTGATTTCAGTTTCTAATAATCTGCTAATGCTTATAATTTCAAAAATGACCATTTTTTTGGTCTTTATTAAAATGAAAAGGTTGATCGAAAAGTTTGGGGGATCTAAGAGTGTGGCAACCCAGTAGTCATGATTACTTCGAATTCTGACAATATGAGGGTCATGTTGCAGGTAGTGCAGCAAGAAGGCACTTATGTGTCTTGCGCATCTCGGAGCCCCAAAATTATTTTCCGGGCTAGATGCAGCTAAAAATTATTTTTAATTTTAAATCTGGTGAAGCTTTAGTATAGATGGCCTAATATGATCAGTGCTGCACACTGCTACAAAGCCCAAATTATTTTCCAGTCAAGATACAGAAAACATGATTAGTAATTTGAAAGCTTAAAATGGTTGGTAGGGTGGTTTTAACCAATCATCAAGCTTTTACTCTCCCCAGGATGACACAGGGGTAGAAAAGTCGTTTCGGATCCATTATTTGTTCATCTTTATGAACGTGAGTCTGTCTACATTATCAGTGGAGAGCCGCGTGCGCTTATCTGTCAGCACACCACCAGCAGCGCTGAACACACGTTCAGACAGAACGCTGGCTGCGGGGCATGACAAGATCTCCAAGGCGTAAGTGGCTAGCTCCGGCCATTTATCCAGATTGGAAGCCCAAAAAGAGCAAGGGTCCAGTGACACAGTCGTGGCTTCAATGTTTACTTGGAGATACTCCTGTACCATCGTCTCTAGGCATTGACTATGTGTCAGACTTCTTGTCTCCTGTGGCCTTGCAAAGGATGGGCTAAAAAAGAGGTGAAATGATTCCGCAAAATTGATGTTACCAGCAGATACTGTGGTTCTGTTACGGTTTGAGTGCTGAACACTTGACGGTCCCACGGTTGGCAAGTTGGAACTGTGAGATTCACTACGTGCACCACTGGTATTTTGTGGAAAAGCACATGTAAGATTCTGCAACAGTCTCTGCTGATACTCCTGCATGCGTGCATCCCTTTCTATGGCAGGAATAATTTCTGCAAATTTACTTTTGTACCGGGGATCTAACAGTGTGGCAACCCAGTAGTCAGGATTATTTCTAATTCTCACAATTCGAGGGTCATGTTGCAGGTAGTGCAGCAAGAAGGCACTCATGTGTGTTGCGCATCCAGGAGCACCAAGTCCCTGTTGTGTTGGTGGCGAGGTAACAATCATGCTTCCTTCCTCTGTCCTCTCCCCCCAACCTCGCACAACAGAAATGTGATCAAGGTCTCCCTCATCTGATGAGTCTTCCATCAGTTCGTCCTCCACTTCTTCCTGGGCTCCTGCACCTTCCTCACTAGTTTGGCTGCTACCATGCGCCCTGGTAAAACCATCTCCCCCACCCTCACATGCCTGCCGCCTTGGTGCTGCCGACCGTCTGGACCTTGCAGATGTTAGCCCTTCCGCATACAACTCCTCCTCCTCTACTTCCTCCACCTCCTCTTGTGCCACCACCTGACTCCGAATTCTGTTTAACATGTGCTCCAGCATGTAAATCACCGGAATAGTCTTGCTGATAATGGCATCGTCAGCACTAAACATCTTCGTCGCCATTTCAAAACTGTGCAGAAGGGTGCATAGGTCCCTGATCTGAGACCACTCCTCCAGCGTGATTTGCCCCACCTCTGAATCTCGTTGGCCCAGGCTATACGTCAGAACGTATTGCACCAGGGCTTGTCGGTGCTGCCACAGTCGCTGCAACATGTGCAGAGTTGAATTCCACCGGGTAGGCACATCGCATTTTAGCCGGTGAAGTGGCAGGCCCAACGACTTCTGTAGAGATGTAAGTCGCTGAGCTGCGGGATGCGAACGGCGGAAGTGAGCACACAGCGACCGTGCCCTCTGCAGAAGGCCATCTAGTCTGGGATAGTGGGCTAAAAATTGCTGGACAACCAGGTTCAACACGTGAGCCATACAAGGCACGTGTGTGACATTGCCCCGGCGAAGGGCCGCACCCAGGTTTGCAGCATTGTCGCACACGGCCTTCCCTGGTTTCAGGTCCAGTGGAGACAACCGTTCATGAAATTGGTTCTCCAGAGCTGACCACAACTCCTCAGCTGTGTGACTCACATTTCCCAGACATTTCAATGTAAAAACCGCTTGATGACATTGAGCCCTACTGCCAGCATAGTAAGGAGGTGGCAGGATCCCTTCTGCGCAGTTAGAAAGCTTGTGGCATGACCAGACAGGCTTTGGGTGCAGGTGGAAGACCGAGAGGAGGTTGAGGAGGCAGAAGCAGTGGAGGATCTTTGAGATAAAGAGGATTGACGCACAACTCGTGGGGACGGCAAGACTTGGACAGCAGCCCCTTGTCCTGCTGTCACCATAGTTACCCAGTGCCCAGTCAGCGACATGTAACGCCCCTGTTCATGCCTACTCGTCCAAGTGTCTGTGGTGAAATGCACCCTGTCACACACAGAGTTTCTCAAAGAAGCGGTGATGTTGTGTGCGACATGCTGGTGGAGCGCAGGCACACCTTTCTTTGAGAAGTAGTGCCGACTGGGCATCTGGTACTGGGGCACTGCGACGGACATAAGGTCTCGAAAATCCTCTGTGTCCACCAGGCGGAAAGGCAGCATTTCTGTAGCCAAGAGCTTGCAGATGGTGAAATTCAACCTCTTAGCTTTCTCATGGCTAGGAGGAAATGGTCTTTTACTTGTCCACATCTGAGGGACCGAGGGCTGGCTATTGTGCTTAGACGGGGTTGATAAGGGTGTCCCCGGCAAACTGCCGGTCTGTGAGGAAGATGCAGGCGGACTTGTTAGGTTGCCTTGATCCAAAGGTGGTGCTATCGATGTCGGACAGCGCTCAACACCAGCTGGTGTTACCACCTCCAAAGAAAATGATGACCTGCCAATCACGCTGGCTGTTGCAGGTAAAGAGGTGGCAGGTCTGTGCCCCAAAACAGGTGTGACTGCTGTCCCCCCAGTCACAGAGAATGAAGAGGCCGCGGATGCACAAGATATGGCAGACGGTGGTTGGCCCGGCCGGCTAGGCCGCATTGTAGCACACTGAGCTTCCCACTGCAACTTATGCTTCATGTCCATGTGCCGGTTCATGCATGAAGTACTCAAACTATGTATTTTTTGGCCTCTACTTAGCTTTTGCTGACAAATGTTACAGATAACACGAGTTGGGTCATCTTTATCGATCTGAAAAAATGCCCAGGCTATGCAAGGCTTAGCACCCATGCGACCTGAAGAGCCACCACAACTTGTGGTGAGAGGCAGAGTTGTGTTTGAGGATGCAGTTATTGACGTGCTTCCAGTACTACGTCTCTGTCCAGGAAGGCGCAACCTGACCTCGTCGTCACTAGCATCTTCCTCCACCGCCTCTGATGACCTCATCTCTTGGCTGACTGTGGGTTGACAGTAAGTGGGATCTCCAACCTCATCATCATCACGCTGTGCGTTATCACACCCGTCGTCCTCAGAGCCAACCTGTTCCTGCCCTGACAAAAACTAAAGTTGTCGCTCCAATCAGGTATTTGAGTATTATCATCGTCTTCCTCATTGTCTCCACCAACAGGAGTTACAGTTTGGGAATGAGGGTCTACATTATGGTCAGAACCTTCTGCGTCTGGTCCTGGATCCGACTCATAAAGATTCTGGGCATCAGTGCAGATCATTTCCTCGTCTGGATTCTCAGAAGCGCTGGAGTCGACCTCTGATTCCCAGGCTATAGTATGAGTAAACAGCTCTGCAGACTCAACCGTCTGTTCTACCTCATACTCAGACGGGCAGCTGGAGATTTGGGAGCTGTGAGGAAGCAAGTGCGATTGGGGTGACACCTTTGAGGACTGGAGTATTTGTGATGTTGAAGTTGATATGGAGGAGAGCCCACTTAAAGGAGCACTTGATATCCGTTGAAGCACCTGCTGTTTTTGTGCCTCATCTGGAATTTGTAGCGATTGGCGTGGCCGTAAGAAAGCGATCTTATCACATTGTCCGCTAAAAGAAGTAGACATTTTAGTTTGGCTGGAAGATGGTCTTTCTTCTGCAGATGTTACTGTTGCTTTAACACCTACCCCACGGACACAACCTTTTTTCCCCTTCCCAACACGCCTATTCCCCTTTCCACCAGCAGCAGGCCTTTTTCCACTCATTTTGGTGGTTAACTAATTCACAACTCTGGAGTTGTTTGCACAAAAAAACAATGGATGGGAACCGAGCAGAGCTGAGTGGCCAAACTGTGGTATTAGGCCAAAACTATTGGCTGGGTTAGATGCAGAAAAAAATTATATTCAATTTGCAACCTGATGGAGGTCTGTATAGATGGATTAATAGAACAAGTCCCACACACAGCTAGAAGCCCAATATTTTTTCAGAGCTAGATGCAGAAAAAAATATATTCAGTTTGCAACCTGATGGTCAAGGCATGACTACAATCAACATTGCCAAGACACTTCATCGTGATTATCGCACAATCAAGAAGTATGTAGTTGATTCACAGTACACACGTGTGCGTGCTGATAAGGGAAAATTGAGGACTCTTTCCTACAGGCAATTACGTCAGGTTAAAAGAGCAGCGTCAAAAAAGCCTTGTCATAACAGCAGACAAGTTTTTGAAGCTGCTGGTGCCTCCAACGTCCCCCGAACAACAAGATGCAGGGTCCTTCAGAGGTTTGCAGCTGTGCGTAAGCCATCCTGTCGACCTCCTCTATCCACTGTACACAAGCAGAAATGGCTCCAGTGGGCCAAACAATACATGAAGACTGACTTCAAAACTGTTTTGTTCACCGATGAGTGCCGTGCAACGCTCGATGGTCCAGATGGATGGAGTGGAGTATGGCTGGTTGATGGACACCCCATGCAAACATGGCTACGGCGCCAACAAGGAGGAGGTGGAATAATGTTTTGGGCTGAAATTATGGGGAGAGAGATTGTCGGCCCCTTTAGGATCCCTGAAGGGGTAAAGATGAACTCCATAATGTATGCGGAGTTTCTCAAACAGCACTTCCTGCCATGGTTCAAGAAGAAGAACAGTGTATTCCGCAGCAAGATCATTTTCATGCATGATAATGCACCGTCTCATGCTGCACATAACACATCTGCTTCTCTGGCTGATATGGGCATAAAAGAGGACAAACTTATGGTGTGACCCCCATGCTCCCCTGACCTCAACCCATTGAGAACCCCTGGAGCATCATCAAAAGGAGTGTCTATGATGACGGGAGGCAGTTCACATCTAAGCAACAGCTCTGGGAGGGTATTCTGTCCTCATGCAAAACAATTGAAGCAGAAACCATCCAAAACCTGACAAATTCAATGGACGAGAGAGTTCAGAAACTCCTTTCGAACAAGTGGTACTATGTGCAAATGTAACATCACCTAGAATAAAGTTTTGAGTTGAAAACTGTTTGATTTCAGTTTCTAATAACCTGCTAATGCTTATAATTTCAAAAATGACCATTTTTTGTTCTTTATTAAAATGAAAAGGTTGATCGAAGAGTGTGGGGGATCTAAGAGTGTGGCAACCCAGTAGTCAGGATTATTTCGAATTCTGACAATTTGAGGGTCATATTGCAGGCAGTGCTTCAAGATGGCACTCATGTGTCTTGCGCATCTAGGAGCCCCAAAATTATTTTCCGGGCTAGATGCAGCTAAAAATTATTATTAATTTGAAAGCTGGTGGAGCTTAGTATAGATGGCCTAATAGAATCAGTACTGCAAACTGCTACAAGGCCCAAATTATTTTCCAGCCAAGATACAGATAAACATGATTAGTAATTTTAAATCTGGTGGAGTTTAGTATAGATGGCCTAATAGAATCAGTGCTGAAAACTGCTACAAGGCTCAATTTATTTTCCAGCCAAGATAAAGATAAACATGATTAGTAATTTTAAATCTGGTGGAGTTTAGTATAGATGGCCTAATAGAAGTCCAAAAAGAGCAAGGGTCCAGTGACACAGTCATAGCTTCAATGTTTACTTGGAGATACTCCTGTACCATCGTCTCTAGGCGTTGACTATGGGTCAGACTTCTTGTCTCCTGTGGTCTTGCAAAGGATGGGCTAAAAAAGTGATGAAATGATTCTGCAAAATTGATGTTATCAGCAGATACTGTGTTTCTGTTACGTTTTGAGTGCTGAACACTTGACGGTCCCACGGTTATCATGTTGGAACTTTGAGATTCACTACGTGCACCACTAGTGTTTTGTGGAAAAGCACATGTAAGATTCTGCAACAGTCTCTGCTGATACTTCTGCATGCGTGCATCTATTTCTATGGCAGGAATAATTTCTGCAAATTTACTTTTGTACCGGGGATCTAAGAGTGTGGCAACTGTAATGCAGCAGCTTGCTAGCATTACTGTAAATGGTCCAGGATGTGTTTTACCTGACCATGTACCTTCCCCTTTAACTGACTGGTCACATGACTGTGACATCACACAGGTCCTGTATGCACAGTAAAGGTCTGTACACATGACTGGAACAGCACTCAGGACCTATACACACAGCTGACTGATCACATGACTGTGACATCAGCAAGGTCCTGTCAGTATGGGTGTATGTGTGCACAGGATATATAAACCCAGGTAATTGGAGACAGGTGTGTTCGGTGTGAGGCGTGAGGCCTGTGCTCCGTGTGTGTGGGACACCGTTTGTGAGAGGCCTAGTGAGGCCGAGTAAAGCCTGGCAGCCTGAAAGGCAAAGACTGGATCCTGTGCGGATGCTAGTGGCCTTGGAAGGCAGCGGCTTTGGAGTGAAGCCTGGTACCTAAAAGATCGAGCCTGGATCCTGTGTGTATGCTAGTGGCCTTGGAAGGCAGAGGCTTGAGTAAGAGTCCTGAAAGGCAGAGCCTGGATCCTGTGAGGATGTCAGTGGCCTTTGAGGGAACGACGGCTGGAGACCCCTACCTGGGAAGCCACAAAGCCACAGTGGTGGCGGATTAAATGGACTGCAGCAACTAAACCCGGCAAAGGTAATACACTTTGTTACATGGACTGTGTTATGGTCATTGATAATTTATTACCTTGCCGTAGGCTGTAACCTGGAGCAAGTGGGCCTGTGTGCCACTTGGCTCATGAATATTGTAGATATGTGTGTCGGCGTGCCACGGAGTTGGACCCGGTGAACTGTGGCTTATGAAGTAATAAACTGCAGCTTTGTGAGAAAAACGTAAAGACATTGCACGTGTGCATTGATTGACGCAGCGAAGTGAGTAACCCCCATTATTATGACTAGCGCTGCCTTACATATGGTTCGAGAGTGCAGGCAACGGCAGCCTGGTTGCTAGCGGCAACGACAACCCGGTTGCTAGCGTCAACGGCACAGGACGACGAGTGTGGATAAAGCATCTTGCGGCAACTCGGCGGGGTTGCGAAGATTGGCGTCGCACTCAAACCTGGTTTGCTGTGGCTCAGCGGGGCTCACGAAGTTTAAAGCATCTTGCGGCAACTCGGCGGGGTTGCGAAGATTATCGTCGCACTCAAACCTGGTTTGTGGTAGCTTGGTGGGGCCACGAATATTTTTTCCGGGAGAGCGGTGAAGTTCTAGTGTGAACAGCGTACCACGATGGCTGTGAGCAAAGCAGCTGATCTGTCTAGAGCTATTGAGCGGTTGAAGGGCCAGTTGGGACTGGAGCAGGTATTTGGGAAACTTTTACTGGACATGGTGCAGGAACCGCAGGAGCTGTGGGCACCATATGGATTGGCGTCAGTGGACCATTCTATGGACTCTCCGGGGGTGCCAGTGTTGTCCCAAAGTGCCAGGGGAGGTGGTAAGAGATGTTGTGAACTGAGTCCTAAGACTACTGCTGATTTTTTGTGTAAAAATTACCCTGCCAGTGTGGTTGTTAAAAAGGGGGCGGAGTCTAAAAAAGGGGCGGATTTTCACAAGAGTGTGGACTGCAGAAAACTGGAAATTGTTACTGGTTGTGGGTTGGTACCTCCTAACAATGACAATATGACCGTTGATAACGGGTTAACTCCAGTAGAAGGGGGTAACGTCAAAGTGGGAGGTGACCTGTTAGTCCACAACACCATGGGGAGTGACACAGACCCCGTAGCTGACGGTGACACTATGAAAGTAAAAAGTGAGTTCGGTCAGGAGGGGCTAGACGAGGGGAGAGATTCCCCCTCTCGTCGTCGATGGCGCAAGGACCACAAAAAGGTTGCTCCGGTAGTACTCCCTGAAAATGAAAATAAAGAGAATATAGTACTGCGTGCCTATGGTTCAAGTGTGGATCCTCCTTTAGAGGTAGAAGAGGAGATGACGTTGCCAGTAGCAACCTCCGGTACGGTACTGAGACTGACGGGTCAGGATCTGACAGCCCTGAAAGGGGAGGCGGCCAGTCATGACCAAGAGCTGGACCCTATCAGGCCGCAGTGTCAGATTGACGTACAGCAGTTATGTGAAAACCTGGGGAACGTGTCCTCAGACCAGCTGAACCTGGAGTCTGAGCAGCAGAAAATATACCAGGTTATGAGGAACTGGCAGCAAGACATGGAGGGAAGCAACGCGGAAATTAACCATTGGAAGGAAATGTTCTACGGAATTAAGGAGGACCGCCGCAAAATCTAGGAGGAGGTTTTTCAATTACAGATTGACAAAGCGGTGTGTGAAGATGAGTTATGCGAGGTGAAAGATCGCTTCTCCCTGGTACAGTTAGAGCTGTCTGCCCTCAAAGAGGCGCTGCAGCATGAAGTTGCTGGGCGTGAACAAAACCTAGAACGATTGCGCGAACAGTTCAACCAGGAGCTGTGTGACTCCAAGAAGGAGTGTGATGAAAAGTTCGGTATGGAACTGCAACAACTTAAGAGAGATTATGTGGATCTCCTCAAGGTAAAAGAAAAACTAGAGGAGGATAAGGCGGGTGCAGAGCAAGTGCGCCAAGTGGGTGAGACCACTCTGCAAGAGACCCGTGAGGAGAATGATGATCTCCGTGGAAAGACCCTAGGTCTGGAAGCTCAGGTGAAGGAGCTACAGATGTCCTGTGAAACTCTCCAGAGCTCAAGGAATTGCTTCAGGCCCATTTGAAGCAAGAGAGGTCTGAGAGAACTCTACTGTTAAAAGAGCAGTTGAAGCAGGAAGAGCTTCAGAGACGGGCCGCTGAGAGGCGAGTGACGGAACTAGAGGAAGAGGTTTCCGGGCTCAAAAGTCGCCTGACAAAGTATCACTCGGTGAGCGAGGCCTCCTTGGAGAAGGAAAAGGGCAAACACGTTGTACTCACTCCCTTATACCATGAGAAGGTGGACCTGAGGAGAGCTAAGAGCAGGGTAACAGAAGATAAATATGAAGTGAAAGTGGTCAAGACGAAAATTCGTGAATTTGTAGCTGTGAGTCAGCTCAGGGTAAGCATACAGGGGGAAGAAGCTGAAAGTCAGTTTTCCCTGAAACCTGAGCTGGTTGATCGTCTGGAAACTACTGGTGAGTCCGAAACGTCTTGGTACAAATGCCTCATAGATGTACCCGAGGATTTGAGGGAAGAATGCACCCGTGAGTCCGTGCATGAAGAGTTTAAGAAGGCTGTGGGAACCTGTAAGGTGTACTTGACCTCCGAAGCTAAACAGCTGGTGATACTGTCCATGACCGAAGTCACAGTGAAGAGGGTGGCGATCCTAAGTGATATGCATTGGCGATGTATTCGCACGAAGCGGTTTCTCCGGTTGAAGACTGAACAAGCCGTTAGACAACTGAAGCTGATGAGGAAAGCTTACAGTATGCGTGAAGAGGTCATCCGGGTGCCTCATGTTCTGTTGAGAAAGCTCATTGGGAGAAGCGGTCGAGCCATGCAGATGATGGTCAAGAAGTCTGGTGTGGTGAAAGTAAGCAGTCCACGTGATCATCAGGACTGGATACCAGACGAAGAAGGCATGGTGTCCTTCTCCGCTGTAGGAACAGAAGAAAGCCTAGAATATATACGCATGCTGATTGAGTACCGAGTGACCTACCTGCAGGAGGTAGAACAATTGAATCTCGCTAGACTGCGAGTAGATAGACAGCATCATATGAGCAGCAGAAGATGGAAGCCGTCTAGAAATAGTGAGACCCGACAGAGAAAGGGCCCCCTAAATAACAGAACAGCTACAGCTGGAGTTAGGGACCTTTCAAGATGTCCTGAAAGTAGTGGGCGTTGGTTTAGAGGTAGTGAGACCTCCAGTAACTCAGTTTTGAGCAGCCCATACAAACGACCCCATAGAGGACGGGACAGTATGGAGTCGAACCGGACCTTAGATACCAGGGCATGTGAGTCACACCGCTGTATGACTGACCACTGGGAGTGGGGGAGGTCTGACAAGGTTATGACTGACCGCTGGGAGCGGGGGAGAGTTGACAAGGTTACAACTGACCGCTGGGAGCGGGGGAGCTCTGACAAGGTAATGACCCGGAAAGGTGACCTGACGAAGTCAGTGACAATGACAAATGGTAGGTCCCTAAGGAATGGGCTAATGTCATTGACTAAGGTTCCAGGGGCTGAGTAGCACAATTGTAAAATACATGGTCTCTATGTGAGCTGGGGATTATAATGTTATTGTGTATATTATGTGTTCAACCCCACAAGTTTGAACAGAGGGGGGGGGTATGTAATGCAGCAGCTTGCTAGCATTACTGTAAATGGTCCAGGATGTGTTTTACCTCACCATGTACCTTCCCCTTTAACTGACTGGTCACATGACTTTGACATCACACAGGTCCTGTATGCACAGTAAAGGTCTGTACACATGACTGGGACAGCACACAGGACCTATACACACAGCTGACTGATCACATGACTGTGATATCAGCAAGGTCCTGTCAGTATAGGTGTATGTGTGCACAGGATATATAAACCAAGGTAATTGGAGACAGGTGTGTTCCGTGTGAGGCATGAGGCCTGTGCTCCTTGTGTGTGGGACACCGTTTGTGAGAGGCCTAGTGAGGCCGAGTAAAGCCTGGCAGCCTGAAAGGCAAAGACTGGATCCTGTGCGGATGCTAGTGGCCTTGGAAGGCAGCGGCTTTGGAGTGAAGCCTGGTACCTGAAAGGTCGAGCCTGGATCCTGTTTGGATGCTAGTGGCCTTGGAAGGCAGAGGCTTGAGGAAGAGTCCTGAAAGGCAGAGCCTGGATCCTGTGTGGATGTCAGTGGCCTTTGAGGGAACGACGGCTGGAGACCCCTACCTGGGAAGCCACAAAGCCACAGTGGTGGCGGATTAAATGGACTGCAGCAACTAAACCCGGCAAAGGTAATACACTTTGTTACATGGACTGTGTTATGGTCATTGATAATTTATTACCTTGCCGTAGGCTGTAACCTGGAGCAAGTGGGCCTGTGTGCCCTTGGCTCATGAATATTGTAGATATGTGTGTCGGCGTGCCACGGAGTTAGACCCGGTGAACTGTGGCTTATGAAGTAATAAACTGCAGCTTTGTGAGAAAAACGTAAAGACATTGCACGTGTGCATTGATTGATGCAGCGAAGCGAGTAACCCCCATTATTATGACTAGCGCTGCCTTACACAACCCAGTAGTCAGGATTATTTCTAATTCTAACAATTCGAGGGTCATGTTTCAGGTAGTGCAGCAAGAAGGCACTCATGTGTCTTGCGCATCCAGGAGCACCAAGTCCCTGTTGTGTTGGTGGCGAGGTAACAATCATGCTTCCTTCCTCTGTCCTCTCCCCCCAACCTCGCACAACAGAAATGTGATCAAGGTCTCCCTCATCTTATGAGTCTTCCATCAGTTCGTCCTCCACTTCTTCCTGGGCTCCTGCACCTTCCTCACTAGTTTGGCTGCTACCATGTGCCCTGGTAAATCCATCTCCTCCACCCTCACATGCCTGCCGCCTTGGTGCTGCCGACCGTCTGGATCTTGCAGATGTTAGCCCTTCCGCATACAACTCCTCCTCCTCTTCTTCCTCCACCTCCTCTTGTGCCACCACCTGACTCCGAATTCTGTCTAACATGTGCTCCAGCATGTAAGTCACCGGAATGGTCATGCTGATAATGGCATCGTCAGCACTAAACATCTTCGTCGCCATTTCAAAACTGTGCAGAAGGGTGCATAGGTCCCTGATCTGAGACCACTCTTCCAGCATGATTTGCCCCACCTCTGGATCTCTTTGGCCCAGGCTATACGTCAGAACGTATTGCACCAGGGCTTGTTGGTGCGGCCACAGTCGCTGTAACATGTGCAGAGTTGAATTCCACCGGGTAGGCACATCGCATTTTAGCCGGTAAAGTGGCAGGCCCAATGACTTCTGTAGAGATGTAAGTCGCTGAGCTGCGGGATGCGAACGGCGGAAGTGAGCACACAGCGAACGTGCCGTCTGTAGAAGGCCATCTAGCCCGGGATAGTGGGCTAAAAATTGCTGGACAACCAGGTTCAACACGTGAGCCATACAAGGCACGTGTGTGATATTGCCCCGGCGAAGGGCCGCACCCAGGTTTGCAGCATTGTCGCACAAGGCCTTCCCTGGTTAAAGGTCCAGTGGAGACAACCATTCATGAAACTGGTTCTCCAGAGCTGACCACAACTCCTCAGCTGTGTGACTCACATTTCCCAGACATTTCAAAGTAAAAACCGCCTGATGACGTTGAGCCCTACTGCCAGCATAGTAAGGAGGTGTGCAGGATCCCTTCTGCGCAGTTAGAAAGCTTGTGGCACGACCAGACAGGCTTTGGGTGCAGGTGGAGGACCGAGAGGAGGTTGAGGAGGCAGAAGCAGTGGAGGAACTTCGAGATAAAGAGGATTGACGCACAACTCGTGGGGACGGCAAAACTTGGACAGCAGCCCCTTGTCCTGCTGTCACCATAGTTACCCAGTGCCCAGTCAACGACATGTAACTCCCCTGTCCATGCCTACTTGTCCAAGTGTCTTTGGTGAAATGCACCCTGTCACACACAGAGTTTCTCAAAGAAGCGATGATGTTGTGTGCGACATGCTGGTGGAGCGCAGGCACACTTTTTTTGAGAAGTAGTGCCGACTGGGCATCAGGTACTGGGGCACTGTGACGGACATAAGGTCTTGAAAATCCTCTGTGTTGACCAGGCGGAAAGGCAGCATTTCTGTATCCAAGAGCTTGCAGATGGTGAAATTCAACCTCTTAGCTTTCTCATGGCTAGGAGGAAATGGTCTTTTACTTGTCCACATCTGAGGGACCAAGGGCTGGCGGTTGTGCTTAGACGGGGTTGAGAAGGGTGTCCCCGGCAAACTGCTTGACTGTGAGGAAGATGCAGGTGGACATGTTAGGTTGCCTTGATCCAAAGGTGGTGCTATCGATGTCGGACAGCGCTGAACACCAGCTGGTGTTTCCACCTCCAAAGAAAATGATGACCTGCCAATCACGCTGGCTATTGCGGGGAAAGAGGTGGCAGGTCGGCGTCCCAAAACGGGTGTGACTGCTGTACCCCCAGTCACAGAGGATGAAGAGGCCGCGGATGCAAAAGATGTGGCAGACGGTGGTTGGCCCGGCCGGCTAGGCCGCATTGTAGCACAGTGAGCTTCCCACTGCAACTTATCCTTCATATCCATGTGTCGGTTCATGCATGAAGTACTCAAACTGTGTATTTTTTGGCCTCTGCTTAGCTTTTGCTGACAAATGTTACAGATAACAAGAGTTGGGTCATCTTTATCAATCTGAAAAAATGCCCAGGCTATGCAAGGCTTAGCACCCATGCGACCTGAAGAGCCACCACGACTTGTGGTCAGAGGCTGAGTTGTGTTTGAGGATGCAGTTGTTGACGAGCTTCCAGTACTACGTCTCTGTCCAGGAAGGCGCAACCTGACCTCGTCGTCACTAGCATCCTCCTCCACCTCCTCTGCTGACCTCATCGACTGGCTGACTGTGGGTTGACAGTAAGTGGGATCTCCAACCTCGTCATCATCACCCTGTGTGTTATCACACCCGTCGTCCTCAGAGCCAACCTCTTCCTGCCCTGCCAAAAAACTAAAGTTGTCGCTCCAATCAAGTATTTGAGTCTCATCATCATCTTCCTCATTGTCTCCACCAACAGGAGTTACAGTTTGGGAACTTGGGTCGACATTATGGTCAGAACCTTCTGCGTCTGGTCCTGGATCTAACTCATAAATATTCTGGGCATCAGTGCAGAACATTTCCTCGTCTGGATTCACAGAAGCTCTGGAGCCGACCTCTGATTCTCAGGCTATAGTATGAGTAAACAGCTCTGCAGACTCAACCATCTGTTCTACCCCATACTCAGACGGGCAGCTGGAGACTTGGGAGCTGTGAGGAAGCAAGTGCGATTGGGGTGACACTTCTGAGGACTGGAGTATTTGTGATGTTGAAGTTGAGGTGGAGGAGAGCCCACTTAAAGGAGCACTTGATATCCGTTGAAGCACCTGCTGTTTTTGTGCCTCATGTGGAATTTGTTGCGATTGGCGTTGCCGTAAGAATGGGATCTTATCACATTGTGCGCTAAAAGAAGTAGACATCTTAGTTTGGCTGGAAGATGGTCTTTCTTCTGCAGATGTTACTGTAGCTTTAACACCTACCCCACGGACACAACCTTTTTTTTCCCTTCCCATCATGCCTATTCCCCTTTCCACCAGAAGCAGGCCTTTTTCCGCTCATTTTGGTGGTTAACTAATTGCAACTCTGGAGTTGTTTGCACAAAAAACAATGGATGGGAACTGAGCAGAGCTGAGTGGCCAAACTGTGGTATTAGCCCAAAAGTATTGGCTGGGTTAGATGCAGATAAAAATTATTTTGAATTTGCAACCTGGTGGAGGTTAGTATAGATGGACTAATAGAACAAGTCCCACACACTGCTACAAGCCGAAATATTTTTTCAGAGCTAGATGCAGAAAAAAATTATATTGAATTTGCAACCTGGTGGAGGTTAGTATAGTTGGACTAATAGAACAAGTCCCACACACTGCTACAAGCCAAAATATTTTTTCAGAGCTAGATGCAGAAAAAAATTATATTGAATTTGCAATCTGGTGGAGGTTAGTGTAGATGGACTAATAGAACAAGTCCCACACACTGCTACAAGCCGAAACCCAAATATTTTTTCAGAGCTAGATGCAGATAAAAAAAATTATATTGAATTTGCAACCTGGTTGAGGTTAGTATACATGGACTAATTGAACAAGTCCCACACACTGCTACAAGCCAAAATATTTTTTCTGAGCTAGATGCAGAAAAAAATTATATTGAATTTGCAACCTGGTGGAGGTTAGTATAGATGGACTAATAGAACAAGTTCCACAGACTGCTACAAGCCGAAATATTTTTTCAGAGCTAGATGCAAATAAAAATTATATTGAATTTGCAACCTGGTGGAGGTTAGTATAGATGGTCTAATAGAATGATGCTATGCCAAAAAGGTTTTACTTCACTAGGTGCAGTAAAAAAATTGGTATTCTATACACAGGTGCTGTAGCTTGCAACACAGATAGGCTACTCCACTGACTAACAGACACTGCAAGAGGCAAAAAAGGATTTGCTTTGCTAGATTTAGCCAAATGCTGTGAAAAAAAACTTGCACAGCACTAAAACAGACTTGCCTGGCAAAAAGTGATAGGAACCGATGTAACCTAGCCCTCAAAAGGATTGCAATTACAATTAGTCTTTACTAGTGTTGAGCCACCCCCGTAGTGTTCGAGTTCGGTTCGGTTCGTCGAACATCCGTGTGTTCGCCGAACTGTTCGTGGAACTGTTCGTCGAACACCTTCGAACACCGTTAAAACCAATGGCAGGCAAACAAAAACACATAGAAACACATAGAAAACACCTTCAAAGGTGTCCAAAAGCTGACAAACTGCTCTGAAGACACATCTAACACATGGAAAAGTGACAATTACATATAGTCATGCGAAAAGAAAAGAGGTGGAGGAGTAAAAGGAGGGGGAGACACAGATATAGGCATGTCATGCCCTTCTAAAATCCAAAAAGTGAGAAGCCGACACGTTCAGTCCGCTCCTGCCCGTGCCACCTCCGTGTCGCCGGGTTTGTGCCAGAGCCGCGGTGAACCCTGACGGCCAGCCCCCCTCTCCCAATACTGGTGCCTGTCCGCTGGTGGGTCGAGCGAGCCCCCCTGTGGTGGAGGCAGCTCTAAGCTTTTTAATTTAAATTGTCTCTCTAATTTGAATGAATACACTTTAAATCCATTTACAAGGATCTATTGGAGGGCAAGTCTCATGCCAGCAGCCGCGTAATTCCAGCTCCAGTAGCGTCCACTAAAGCTGCTGCAGTTAAAAAGCTTTTATAAGGATCGAGCTCGGCTGTCCACCGCAAGGCATCCTACTGCCAGTCCCAGCCCCTATGCCTTGGGGTGCCTCCTGATGCTCTTCACTGAGTATCCCGTGGTCCCGAAGCATTTCCTTTGAAAAAATTAAGTGTCAAAACTACAGGTGGTGTAGCTTGCTTAACAGCCGGGATAATCCGCTGACTAGCAAACACTGCTACTAGGCACAAAGTATTTCCTGGGCTAGATGCAGTTAAAAATTTGTAATTAGATACTCTCGTTGGATGCTGAGAAAGCATTCCATAGAGTATCCTGGCACGCCATATATGATTCTCTTAAAAAGCTTGGGGTAGGGGTCTAGGGGACCCTTTTATTATCAAAATTACGGCCCTGTATCGCAATACGTCACCTAGGCTGAAGATAAATGGAACTGTATTACCCTGAGGGCTCGGTTGCTACAGAGGTATTGCACCTCACCCAGAGGTGTGATATCTCACTCTCAGGTAAGGATGGAGTGTGGATCAGGACCCGACACCTGCATGCATTACACCACATTGCCGTGGGGCAGGGCAACCAATATGCCCCTGAGATGGGCACGACAGTCCCTGTCCCTGGCTGTAGTGGGGGGAGGGAACACTGAGGAAGGGGAACCCTGTAGTGCAGGAGCAGGGAGGAAGCAGTTCCTGGGTGCATTGAGAAGGGAGTATAAAAGGTGGGCACCATCTTAGTTCAGTGCAGAGAAGTCTGAGCAGAAGTGGCAGGGAGCAGGGGCTCTGCATGAGCTCTGCTCCGGAGGCGGGTCTAGTAACAGAGGCCCAGGCCTGGAAGAGGGAGAAGGAAGGAAGAGGAGCGGAGAAGGCTCCAGGAACGAGGAACGAAGGGATCCCAGGGGTGCGGACGGGCGAGTCGCCACCGCACGCCCGAATCGACCTGCGTGGAGGGGTCAGGCCAAAGGGGGAGACCGGTCACCGAAACTAGTGGAGGCAGGAAATGACCCTCAGCTAGAAACAGGAGGCTGTGACATTTTATGTGGCGCAGCCCCTCGCTACTCCCACTAGGAATGCACCACATAGGGTCAGGGAAACTGGCGCCAAGTTTACCAAGAGGATGCCCGAGGCAGCCGGACAGAAGGGTTGGTAAGAAAGGCCAGACAAAGGACACACAAAGGGGGTCCTGTGAAGCGCTCCAAAGTTATCTGGGAGTTGTCTGAGCCCCTCACCTGGGGAGCACAGTACGACGTGGGCAGCCGTTACCTGCAGACGTGGTCTGGATAATAAGAACTGTGAGTAAAGGCCCTGGACTGCATCAATGACTCCGTGTCGTTACTGCTGCTGCCCTGCACCATCACCCCCATCCTCCGCATACACTGCCCTGAGGCTATACTCCTCCCGTGGGGAGTTATGCTACGCTCTGCTGCACCCACAACACCAGCCTCAGCGGTCTGCCCTGGAGCGGCGCTTCACTCTGACCGCAATCCACGGGTGGCGTAGTCGGACATTTAAACAGCAAAACCACATAAATAGTTCCGCCACTGGTTTGACCGCCCTGAGCCATGGAACCGGGTCGCCGCCACGGAGACTACAACCACCAGCATCCACCAAAAAGGGTCCGGCCCCGGGTGTCCCAAGGCCCAGGGGGCGCGTCAGAACATTTTCAGCACCTTTCACAATCACCAATGGGACAAGGCAGGGATGTTCTCTGTCCCCTCTCTTATACATACTAGTGACGGAGCACCTGCTCTCATCAATTCGCCATAACCCCAATATTAGGTGGATTGAGGTGGGAGGCACCGACTACAAGTGCTCTCTATTTGCTGATGATGTCCTAGTATATATCACTCAATCACATATATCCATCCATGCTGTTATGGCTGGAATAGATCACTTTGTTACATGGTAAAATTTTAAAATCAATGCAGCGAAGTCTGAGGCCCTCGATGTCGTCCTCCCCAAATCCATATAGGATTCCATCCAGTCCAACTTTCCCTTTGCCTGGCCCTCACAGGGTATCAAATACTTAGGAATTCCTATTCATAGAGACCTCTCCCATCTATGTTATCTTAATTTTGGGCCCTTTATTGAACAACTCCATACAGACCACGGTTGGCAAGTTAGAACTGTAAGATTCACTACGTGAACCACTGGTGTTTTGTGGAAAAGCACATGTACACTGTGTTCCAAATTATTATGCAAAAAGTGTTTAGGAGTGATAAGGGAAGAATTTGTTTGTTTGTCAGTTAAACTCATTGATGGTGATGTGTGCCAGGGCTCTTTAAATCACTGTAAGCAATTGCAGACACCTGTGCTAATTAGTTTGGCAGGTGTGTCCAATGAAAGGCAAGACTACTTAAGAAGGCTGTCTCAAATTATTCAGCAGCCTACATTTTCTACCAAAATGGGAAAGAAAAAGGATGTGTCGGCTGCTGAGAAGCAACAAATTGTGGAGTGTTTAGGTCAAGGCATGACTACAATCAACATTGTGCGATGATCAGGATGAAGTGTCTTGGCAATCAAGAAGTATGTAGCTTATTCACAGTACACAGGTTTTGTGCTGATAAGGGCAAATTGAGGACTCTTTCCTACAGGCAATTACGTCAGGTTAAAAGAGCAGCGGCAAAAAAGCCTTGTCATAGCAGCAGACAAGTTTTTGAAGCTGCTGGTGCCTCCAACATCCCCCGAGCAACAAGATGCAGGGTCCTTCAGAGGTTTGCAGCTGTGCATACGCCATCCTGTCGACCTCCTCTATCCACTTCACACAAGCAGAAATGGCTCCAGTGGGCCAAACATTACATGAAGACTGATTTCAAAACTGTTTTGTTCACGGATGAGTGCCCTGCAGCGCTCGATGGTCCAGATGGATGGAGTGGAGGATGGCTGGTTGATGGACACCCCATGCAAACACGGCTACAGCGCCAACAAGGAGGAGGTGGAGTAAAGTTTTGGGCTGGAATCATGGGGAGAGAGATTGTCGGCCCCTTTAGGATCCCTGAAGGCGCTAAAGATGAACTCCATAATGTATGTGGATTTTCTCAAACAGCATTTCCTGCCATGGTTCAAGAAGAAGAACAGTGTATTTCACAGCAAGATCATTTTTTTGCATGATAATGCACCATCTCATGCTGCACATAAAACATCTGCATCTCTGGCTGATATGGGCATAAAAGGGGACAAACTTATGGTGTGACCCCCATGCTCTATTGACCTCTACCCCATTCAGAACCTCTGGAGCATCATCAAAAGGAGTGTCTATGATGGCGTGAGGCAGTTCACATCTAAGCAACAGCTCTGGGAGGGTATTCTGTCATCATGCAAAACAATTGAAGCAGAAACCATCCAAAACCTGACAAATTCAATGGACGAGAGAGTTCAGAAGCTCCTTTCGAACAAGGGGTCCTATGTGAAAATGTAACATCACCTAGAATAAGGTTTTGAGTTGAAAACTGTTTGATTTCAGTTTCTAATAACCTGCTAATGCTTATAATTTCAAAAATGACCATTTTTTTGGTCTTTATTAAAATGAAAAGGTTGATTGAAAAGTTTTGGGTATCTAAGAGTGTGGCAACCCAGTAGTCATGATTACTTCGAATTCTGACAATATGAGGGTCATGTTGCAGGTAGTGCAGCAAGAAGGCACTTATGTGTGCTGCGCATCCAGGAGCACCAAGTCCCTGTTGTGTTGGTGGCGAGTAGTGTTGAGCCACCCCCGTAGTGTTCGGGTTCGGTTCGGTTCGTCGAACACCGGGATGTTCGAGGAACTGTTCATCGAACTGTTCGTCGAACACCTTAGAACACCGTCGAACACCGTTAAAACCAATGGCAGGCAAACAAAAACACATAGAAACACATAGAAAACACCTGCAAAGGTGTCCAAAAGCTGACAAACTGCTCAGAAGACACTCTCTTTAAAAAAGCCGGCCGGCAAATTCAGCAGCGGCATACACCGGTACCCGACAATTTAGACAAGAAGGAATAGAGCATCACACATAGATTAGATAGATAGAAACATGTCAGTCACACATATAAGAAGCACAGTGACAGTGTTGGTTACTGCACTTGTCATTTAGTGTAAAGGATTTATTAAAAAAAATATTAGTGTTTTCATGCACCATCTCTTTAAAAAAGCCGGCCGGCAATTCAGCATCTGTACCCGACAATTTAGAACAGAAAGAATAGAGCTTCACACATAGATTAGATAGATAGAAACATGTCAGTCACATATATAATAAGTACAGTGATAGTGTTGCTTACTGTACTTGTCATTTAGTGTAAAGGATTTATTTAAAAAAATAAGTGTTTTCATGCACTGTCTCTTTAAAAAAGCCGGCCGGCAATTCAGCAGCGGTACCCGACAATTTAGAACAGAAAGATAGAGCATCACACATAGATTAGATAGATAGAAACATGTCAGTCACATATATATGAAGTACAGTGATAGTGTTGGTTACTGTACTTGTCATTTAGTATTAAAATAAAGGATTTATTATTAAAAAAATTGGCGTGGGGTTCCCCTTAATTTTAGGCTCTAGCGGAGGTTAAGCAGACGGCTGGGGCAGATGTTTGAAGCCTGGGAAGGGGGTAATACCCACGGAGCTTCCCAGGCTACTAATATCAGCCCCCAGCTGAATACATAGCCTTTACTAGCTATTAAAATGGGGGACCCCCCCAAAAAAATGACGTGGGGTCCCCCCTAATTTAATAGCTAGCAAAGGCTAGGCAGACAGCTGGGGGCTGATATTAATAGCCCAGGAAGGGAGCCATGAATATTGGCCCCCTCCCAGGCTAGAAACACCAGCCGTCAGCCGCCCCAGAAATGGCGCATTCATAGGATGCGCCAATTCTGGCACTTAGCCTCGCTCTTCCACGCTGCCCTGGTGCGGTGGCAGGGGGTAATAGGGTTGGGGTTGATGTCAGCTTATAATGCCAGCTGACATCAAGCCCAGGTTAGTAATGGAGAGGCGTCTATAAGACACCCCCATTACTAACCCCATAGTCAAAGTTAAAAAAAACACAAACACCCAGAATAAAGTCCTTTAATTGAAATAAAGACACAATCCTTTATTGTTCTAAATTAAACCATACTTACCATCACGCCCATTCCAGCTGAAGCCAACGATCTCCTGCAATAAAAGAAAAATAATAAAGCAACCTCATCCTTACCTTTCCATGGTTCCCACGACAGCTTCAGCTCTGCTACATCGAGATGACAGGCTGGACCGCAGCAGAACGCTGCCATCCAGCCTGTCATCCCGCAGACACTGAGAAGCGCAGGCTTGCTTGCGCTGCTCAGCGTCTCTCTGTGACGACATCCAGATGAGCCGAGTTCATGTCCAATGAACTCGGCTCACCTCATGCACGTCACTGACAGCGTGGGAAAATTCTCACGCTGAAGCGCTGATTGCAGGAGAATTTTCCCACGCTGTCAGTGACGTGCAGGAGGTGAGCTGAGTTCATTGGACATGAGCTCACCTCATGCACATCACTGACAGCGTGGGAGAATTCTCCTGCACTCAGCACTTCAGCGTGAGAATTTTCCCACGCTGTCAGTGACGTCCATGAGGTGAGCCGAGTTCATTGGACATGACCTCCGCTCATCTGGATGCCGTCACAGCGAGACAGTGAGGAGCGCAAGCATGCCTGCGCTTCTCAGTGTCTGCGGGATGACAGACTGGATGGCAGCGTTCTGCTGCGGTCCAGCCAGTCATCTCGATGTAGCAGAGCTGAAGCTGTCGTGGGAACCATGGAAAGGTAAGGATGAGGTTGGTTTATTATTTTTCTTTTATTGCAGGAGATCGTTGGCTTCAGCTGGAATGGGTGTGATGGTAAGTATGGTTTAATTTAGAACAATAAAGAATTGTGTCTTTATTTCAATTAAAGGACTTTATTCTGGGTGTTGTGTTTTTTTTAAATACTTTACTAGAAATTCATGGCGGTCATGTCTAATACTGGCGTGACCCCATGAATTTTGGGCTTGGGGCCAGCTGATAATACCAAGCTGGCCCTAACCCCTTTATTACCCAGTGAGCCACCGCACCAGGGCCCTGGATGAGTTGGGTACAGCGCCAGAAGATGGCGCTTCTATGAACGCGCCATTTTCCGGGGTGGCTGCGGACTGCAATTTGTAGCGGGGGGGGGGCCCAGAAAGCTTGGGCCTCCCTGCGCTGCAGATTCCAGCCCCCAGCTGCCTAGTTGTACCTGGCTGGACACAAAAATAGGGCGAAGCCCCACGTACTTTTTTTTTAATTATTTCATGAAATTCATGAAATAATTAAGAAAAAAAGGGCTTCCCTATATTGTTGTGTCCGGCCAGGTACAAATAGGCAGCTGGTGGTTGGGGGCAGCCCGTTCCTGCCTGCTGTACCTGGCTGGACACAAATATAGTGCGAAGCCCCACTTCAATTTTTTTTAATTATTTCATGAAATTCATGAAATAATTAAGAAAAAAAGGGCTTCCCTATATTGTTGTGTCCGGCCAGGTACAAATAGGCAGCTGGTGGATGGGGGCAGCCCGTTCCTGCCTGCTGTACCTGGCTGGACACAAATATAGTGCGAAGCCCCACTTCAATTTTTTTAAATTATTTCAGGAAATTCATGAAATAATTTAAAAAAAATTGACGTGGGGCTTCGCACTATATTTGTGTCCAGCCAGGTACAGCAGGCAGGAACGGGCTGCCCCCAACCACCAGCTGCCTATTTGTACCTGGCCGGACACAACAATATAGGGAAGCCCTTTTTTTCTTAATTATTTCATGAAATAATTTAAAGAAAATTGACGTGGGGCTTCGCCCTGTTTTTGTGTCCAGCCAGGTACAACTAGGCAGCTGGGGGCTGGAATCCGCAGCGCAGGGAGGCCCAAGCTTTCTGGGCCACCCCCGCTGCAAATTGCAGTCCGCAGCCACCCCGGAAAATGGCGCGTTCATAGAAGCGCCATCTTCTGGCGCTGTACCCAACTCATCCAGGGCCCTGATGCGGTGGCTCACTGGGTAATAAAGGGGTTAGGGCCAGCTTGGCATTATCAGCTGGCCCTAAGCCCGAAATTCATGGGGTCACGCCAATATTAGACATGACCACCATGAATTTCTAGTAAAGTTTTTAAAAAAAACACAACACCCAGAAAAAAGTCCTTTAATTGAAATAAACACACAATTCTTTATTGTTCTAAATTAAACCATACTTACCATCACGCCCATTCCAGCTGAAGCCAAAGATCTCCTGAAATAAAAGAAAAATAATAAAGCAACATCATCCTTACCTTTCCATGGTTCCCATGACAGCTTCAGCTCTGCTACATCGAGATGACAGGCTGGACCGCAGCAGAACGCTGCCATCCGGCCTGTCGTCCCGCGGACACTGAGAAGCGCAGGCTTGCTTGCGCTCCACAGTGTCTCTCTGTGAGGGCATCCAGATGAGCCGAGTTAATGTCCAATGAACTCGGCTCACCTCATGCACGTCACTGACAGCGTGGGAAAATTCTCCTGCACTCAGCGCTTCAGCGTGGGAGAATTCTCAAACTGAAGCGCTGAGTGCAGGAGAATTCTCCCACGCTGTCAGTGACGTGCAGGAGGTGAGCTGAGTTCATTGGACATGAGCTCACCTTATGCACGTCACTGACAGCGTGGGAAAATTCTCCTGCACTCAGCGCTTCAGCGGGAGAATTCTCACGCTGAAGCGCTGAGTGCAGGAGAATTCTCCCACGCTGTCAGTGACGTGCAGGAGGTGAGCTGAGTTCATTGGACATGAGCTCACCTTATGCACGTCACTGACAGCGTGGGAGAATTCTCCTGCACTCACCGCTTCAGCTTGAGAATTTTCCCACGCTGTCAGTGACGTGCATGAGGTGAGCCGAGTTCATTGGACATGAACTCGGCTCATCTGGATGTCGTCACAGAGAGACGCTGAGCAGCGCAAGCAAGCCTGCGCTTCTCAGTGTCTGCGGGATGACAGGCTGGATGGCAGCGTTCTGCTGCGGTCCAGCCTGTCATCTCGATGTAGCAGAGCTGAAGCTGTCGTGGGAACCATGGAAAGGTAAGGATGAGGTTGCTTTATTATTTTTCTTTTATTGCAGGAGATCGTTGGCTTCAGCTGGAATGGGCGTGACGGTAAGTATGGTTTAATTTAGAACAATAAAGGATTGTGTCTTTATTTCAATTAAAGGACTTTATTCTGGGTGTTTGTGTTTTCTTTAACTTTGACTATGGGGTTAGTAATGGGGGTGTCTTATAGACGCCTCTCCATTACTAACCTGGGCTTGATGTCAGCTGGCCTTATAAGCTGACATCAATCCCAACCCTATTACCCCCTGCCACCGCACCAGGGCAGCGTGGAAGAGCGAGGCTAAGTGCCAGAATTGGCGCATCCTATGAATGCGCCATTTCTGGGGCGGCTGACGGCTGGTGTTTCTAGCCTGGGAGGGGGCCAATATTCATGGCTCCCTTCCTGGGCTATTAATATCAGCCCCCAGCTGTCTGCCTAGCCTTTGCTAGCTATTAAATTAGGGGGGACCCCACGTCATTTTTTTGGGGGGGTCCCCCATTTTAATAGCTAGTAAAGGCTATGTATTCAGCTGGGGGCTGATATTAGTAGCCTGGGAAGCTCCGTGGGTATTACCCCCTTCCCAGGCTTCAAACATCTGCCCCAGCCGTCTGCTTAACCTCCGCTAGAGCCTAAAATTAAGGGGAACCCCACGCCAATTTTTTTAATAATAAATCCTTTATTTTAATACTAAATGACAAGTACAGTAACCAACACTATCACTGTACTTCATATATATGTGACTGACATGTTTCTATCTATCTAATCTATGTGTGAAGCTCTATTCTGTCTGTAATAAATTGTCGGGTACCGCTGCTGAATTGCCGGCCGGCTTTTTTAAAGAGACAGTGCATGAAAACACTATTATTTTTTTAAATAAATCCTTTACACTAAATGACAAGTACAGTAATCAACACTGTCACTGCACTTCTTATATATGTGACTGACATGTTTCTATCTATCTAATCTATGTGTGATTCTCTATTCCTTCTATTCTAAATTGTCGGGTACCGCTGCTGAATTGCCGGCCGGCTTTTTTAAAGAGACGGTGCATGAAAACACTATTATTTTTTTTGATAAATCCTTTACGCTAAATGACAAGTACAGTAAGCAGCACTTTCACTGTACTTCGTATATATGTGGCTGACATGTTTATATCTATCTAATCTATGTGTGAAGCTCTATTCTTTCGGTTCTAAATTGTCGGGTACAGGTGTATGCCGCTGCTGAATTGCCGGCTTTTCATGTTTCACTGTGAGCACTGTTCCCATCGATTTGGGCAATCACTGTAATGCCACAACAACCATGGCTGTGGCATTACAGTGAGTGGCAGACAATCCCTGCATGATTGGTGCTCTAAATAGCACCAGACATGCAGGACACGCTTTTGGTGCACGAACAGTTATCGAACATAACCTCGAACAGCCGAATTTTTTGCAAATCGTTCGGGTTCGTCGAACAACTCGAACACCGCCCAAAACAGCTCGAATTTGAGATTGGCGAACAGTTCAAGTCGAACACCGCTCATCTCTAGTGGCGAGGTAACAATCATGCTTCCTTCCTCTGTCCTCTCCCCCCAACCTCGCACAACAGAAATGTGATCAAGGTCTCCCTCATCTGATGAGTCTTCCATCAGTTCGTCCTCCACTTCTTCCTGGGCTCCTGCACCTTCCTCACTAGTTTGGCTGCTACCATGCGCCCTGGTAAAACCATCTTCCCCACCCTCACATGCCTGCCGCCTTGGTGCTGCCGACCGTCTGGACCTTGCAGATGTTAGCCCTTCCGCATACAAATCCTCCTCCTCTACTTCCTCCACCTCCCCTTGTGCCACCACCTGACTCCGATTTCTGTTTAACATGTGCTCCAGCATGTAAATCACCGGAATAGTCATGCTGATAATGGCATCGTCAGCACTAAACATCTTCGTCGCCATTTCAAAACTGTGCAGAAGGGTGCATAGGTCCCTGATCTGAGACCACTCCTCCAGCGTTATTTGCCCCACCTCTGGATCTCGTTGGCCCAGGCTATACGTCAGAACGTATTGCACCAGGGCTTGTCGGTGCTGCCACAGTCGCTGCAACATGTGCAGAGTTGAATTTCACCGGGTAGGCACATCGCATTTTAGCCGGTGAAGTGGCAGGCCCAACAACTTCTGTAGAGATGTAAGTCACAGAGCTGCGGGATGCGAACGGCGGAAGTGAGCACACAGCGACCGTGCCCTCTGCAGAAGGCCATCTAGTCTGGGATAGTGGGCTAAAAATTGCTGGACAACCAGGTTCAACACGTGAGCCATACAAGGCACGTGTGTGACATTGCCCCGGCTAAGGGCCGCACCCAGGTTTGCAGCATTGTCGCACACGGCCTTCCCTGGTTTCAGGTCCAGTGGATACAACCATTCATGAAATTGGTTCTCCAGAGCTGACCACAACTCCTCAGCTGTGTGACTCACATTTCCCAGACATTTCAAAGTAAAAACCGCCTGATGACGTTGAGCCCTACTGCCAGCATAGTAAGGAGGTGGGCAGGATCCCTTCTGCGCAGTTAGAAAGCTTGTGGCATGACCAGACAGGCTTTGGGTGCAGGTGGAAGACCGAGAGGAGGTTGAGGAGGCAGAAGCAGTGGAGGAACTTTGACATAAAGAGGATTGACGCACCACTCGTGGGGACGGCAAGACTTGGACAGCAGCCCCTTGTCCTGCTGTCACCATAGTTACCCAGTGTCCAGTCAGCGACATGCAATGCCCCTGTCCATGCCTACTCGTCCAAGTGTCTGTGGTGAAATGCACCCTGTCACACACAGAGTTTCTCAAAGAAGCGGTGATGTTGTGTGCGACATGCTGGTGGAGCGCAGGCACACCTTTCTTTGAGAAGTAGTGCCGACTGGGCATCTGGTACTGGGGCACTGAGACGGACATAAGGTCTCGAAAATCCTCTGTGTCCACCAGGCGGAAAGGCAGCATTTCCGTAGCCAAGAGCTTGCAGATGGTGAAATTCAACCTCTTAGCTTTCTCATGGCTAGGAGGAAATGGTCTTTTACTTGTCCACATCTGAGGGACCGAGGGCTGGCTATTGTGCTTAGACGGGGTTGATAAGGTTGTCCCCGGCAAACTGCCGGTCTGTGAGGAAGATGCAGGTGGACTTGTTAGGTTGCCTTGATCCAAAGGTGGTGCTATCGATGTCGGACAGCGCTCAACACCAGCTGGTGTTACCACCTCCAAAGAAAATGATGACCTGCCAATCACGCTGGCTGTTGCGGGTAAAGAGGTGGCAGGTCTGCGCCCCAAAACAGGTGTGACTGCTGTCTCCCCAGTCACAGAGGATGAAGAGGCCGCGGATGCACAAGATATGGCAGACAGTGGTTGGCCCGGCCGGCTAGGCCGCATTGTAGCACACTGAGCTTCCCACTCCAACTTATGCTTCATGTGCATGTGCCGGTTCATGCATGAAGTACTCAAACTATGTATTTTTTGGCCTCTACTTAGCTTTTGCTGACAAAAGTTAAAGATAACACGAGTTGGGTCATCTTTATCGATCTGAAAAAATGCCCAGGCTATGCAAGGCTTAGCACCCATGCGACCTGAAGAGCCACCACAACTTCTGGTGAGAGGCAGAGTTGTGTTTGAGGATGCAGTTGTTGACGTGCTTCCAGTACTACGTCTCTGTCCAGGAAGGCGCAACCTGACCGTGTCGTCACTAGCATCTTCCTCCACCTCCTCTGCTGACCTCATCTCTTGGCTGACTGTGGGTTGACAGTAAGTGGGATCTCCAACCTCATCATCATCACCCTGTGCGTTATCACACCCGTCGTCCTCAGAGCCAACCTGTTCCTGCCCTGACAAAAAACTAAAGTTGTCGCTCCAATCTGGTATTTGAGTCTTATCATCGTCTTCCTCATTGTCTCCACCAACAGGAGTTACAGTTTGGGAATGAGGGTCTACATTATGGTCAGAACCTTCTGCGTCTGGTCCTGGTTCCGATTCATAAAGATTCTGGGCATCAGTGCAGATCATTTCCTCATCTGGATTCACAGAAGCGCTGGAGTCGACCTCTGATTCCCAGGCTATAGTATGAGTAAACAGCTCTGCAGACTCAACCGTCTGTTCTACCTCATACTCAGATGGGCAGCTGGAGATTTGGGAGCTGTGAGGAAGCAAGTGCGATTGGGGTGACACCTTTGAGGACTGGAGTATTTGTGATGTTGAAGTTAATGTGGAGGAGAGCCCACTTAAAGGATCACTTGATATCCGTTGAAGCACCTGCTGTTTTGTGCCTCATCTGGAATTTGTAGCGATTGGCGTGGCCGTAAGAAAGGGATCTTATCACATTGTCCGCTAAAAGAAGTAGACATTTTAGTTTGGCTGGAAGATGGTCTTTCTTCTGGAGATGTTACTGTTGCTTTAACACCTACCCCATGGACACAACCTTTTTTCCCCTTCCCAACACGCCTATTCCCCTTTCCACCAGCAGCAGGTCTTTTTCCACTCATTTTGGTGGTTAACTAATTCACAACTCTGGAGTTGTTTGCACAAAAAAACAATGGATGGGAACCGAGCAGAGCTGAGTGGCCAAACTGTGGTATTAGGACAAAAATATTGGCTGGGTTAGATGCAGAAAAAAATTATATTCAATTTGCAACCTGATGGAGGTCAGTATAGATGGACTAATAGAGAAAGTCCCACACACAGCTAGAAGCCAAATATTTTTTCAGAGGTAGATGCAGAAAAAAAATATATTCAGTTTGCAACCTGATGGAGGTCAGTATAGATGGACTATTAGAGAAAGTCCCACACACTGCTAGAAGGCCAAATATTTTTTCAGAGCTAGATGCAGACAAAAAATTGTTTTTAATTTGCAACCTGATGGAGGTCAGTATAGATGGACAAATAGAGAAAGTCCCACACACTGCTAGAAGGCCAAATATTTTTTCAGAGCTGGATGCAGATAAAAATTATTTTTAATTTGCAACCTGATGGAGGTCAGTATAGATGGACTAATAGAGAAAGTCCCACACACTGCTAGAAGGCCAAATATTTTTTCAGAGCTAGATGCAGAAAAAAATTATATTCAGTTTGCAACCTGATGGAGGTCTGTATAGATGGATTAATAGAACAAGTCCCACACACAGCTAGAAGCCCAATATTTTTTCAGAGGTAGATGCAGAAAAAATATATATTCAGTTTGCAACCTGATGGAGGTCAGTATAGATGGACTAATAGAGAAAGTCCCACACACTGCTAGAAGGCCAAATATTTTTTCAGAGCTAGATGCAGACAAAAAATTATTTTTAATTTGCAACCTGATGGAGGTCAGTATAGATGGACTAATAGAGAAAGTCCCACACACTGCTAGAAGGCCAAATATTTTTTCAGAGCTGGATGCAGATGAAAATTATTTTTAATTTGCAACCTGATGGAGGTCAGTATAGATGGACTAATAGAGAAAGTCCCACACACTGCTAGAAGGCCAAATATTTTTTCAGAGCTGGATGCAGATAAAAATTATTTTTAATTTGCAACCTGATGGAGGTCAGTATAGATGGACTAATAGAGAAAGTCCCACACACTGCTAGACGGCCAAATATTTTTTCAGAGCTAGATGCAGAAAAAAATTATATTCAGTTTGCAACCTGATGGAGGTCAGTATAGTTGGACTAATAGAACAAGTCCCACACACAGCTAGAAGCCCAAATATTTTTTCAGAGGTAGATGCAGATAAAAAATATTTTTAATTTGCAACCTGATGGAGGTCAGTATAGATGGACTAATAGAGAAAGTCCCACACACTGCTAGAAGGAAAAATATTTTTTCAGAGCTAGATGCAGAAAAAAATTATATTCAGTTTGCAACCTGATGGAGGTCAGTATAGATGGATTAATAGAACAAGTCCCACACACAGCTAGAAGCCCAATATTTTTTCAGAGGTAGATGCAGAAAAAAAATATATTCAGTTTGAAACCTGATGGAGGTCAGTATAGATGAACTAATAGAGAAAGTCCCACACACTGCTAGAAGGCAAAATATTTTTTCAGAGCTAGATGCAGACAAAAAATTATTTTTAATTTGCAACCTGATGGAGGTCAGTATAGATGGACTAATAGAGAAAGTCCCACACACTGCTAGAAGGCCAAATATTTTTTCAGAGCTGGATGCAGATAAAAATCATTTTTAATTTGCAACCTGATGGAGGTCAGTATAGATGGACTAATAGAGAAAGTCCCACACACTGCTAGAAGGCCAAATTTTTTTCAGAGCTAGATGCAGACAAAAAATTATTTTCAGTTTGCAAACTGATGGAGGTCAGTATAGATGGACTAATAGAACAAGTCCCACACACAGCTAGAAGCCCAAATATTTTTTCAGAGGTAGATGCAGAAAAAAATTATATTCAGTTTGCAACCTGATGGAGGTCTGTATAAATGGATTAACAGAACAAGTCCCACACACAGCTAGAAGCCCAATATTTTTTCAGAGGTAGATGCAGAAAAAAAATATATTCAATTTGCAACCTGATGGAGGTCCATATAGATGGACTAATAGAACAAGTCCCACACACTGCTAGAAGCCCAAATATTTTTTCAGAGGTAGATGCAGAAAAAACTTATATTCAGTTTGCAACCTGATGGAGGTCTGTATAGATGGATTAATAGAACAAGTCCCACACACAGCTAGAAGCCCAATATTTTTTCAGAGGTAGATGCAGAAAAAAAATTTATTCAGTTTGCAACCTGATGGAGGTCAGTATAGATGGACTAATAGAGAAAGTCCCACACACTGCTAGAAGGTCAAATATTTTTTCAGAGCTAGATGCAGAAAAAAATTATATTCAATTTGCAACCTGATGGAGGTCAGTATAGATGGACTAATAGAATGATGCTATGCCCAAAAGATTTTACTTCACTAGGTGCAGTAAAAAAATTGGTATTCTATACACAGGTGGTATATCTTGCAACACAGATAGGCTACTCCACTGACTAACACACTCTGCAATAGGCCAAAAAGGATTATCTTTGCTAGATTCAGCCAAATGCTGTGAAGAAAACTTGCACAGCACTGGCATAGACCTGCCTGGCAAAAACTGATAGGAACTGATGTAACCTAGTCCTGAAATGGACTGCAATTACAATTAGTCTTTACTCCCACAATCTATCTATTTAAGAGCACAGACCTGCCTGATAAAAGTCGTAGGAAATGCTGTAACCTAGTCCTTAAAAGGACTGCAATCACAACTATTCCCTACTCCCAAGCTATCTGTAGATTTGTGCGAAAATTGGCTTGAAATTAACAAGGTATAGCGCACACAGCAACAGCGGTGCCGTCTAACACGCAGCTGCAGCAGTGAGAAAATGGTGGCGACGGGGAAAATGGCTTGGTCTTATAGGGCAAGGACATGTGACATACACTGCCAAAGACACATGCCCTTGCTTGTGTGAAAAAAGCACTTCGCTCCGTGTGTGCGCTGCTGATAGGCTGACAGATTGCACCTCCCCACTGTAAATGCGGGAAAGAGAAAAAAAAATGGAGATCTTCATTATTCCTGCAGAGATCCATCCCCTGCCCCTCCCCTAACCCCGCTGTACACTTAAACTGCGTATTAACATTAATTTTCATCATTACTGAGAAAAAATCCAGTTATGATTTTGGGGCACGAACAGTTATCGAACATAACCTCGAACAGCCGAATTTTTCTCAAATCGTTCGTGTTCGCCGAACGGCTCGAACACCGCCCAAAACAGCTCGAATTTGAGATTGGCGAACAGTTTGAGTAAAACAACGCTCATCTCTACTGAAGATCTAAAGGTCCCTGGTTCAATCCTGGTTTTCAGCAAAAGTTTTTTTATTCACCCATTAAATTTTAAGCAGAAAATAAACAAAGCATATGGACTGACTGTTTACAGAGAATGTAAAAGTCCTAATCATTATAACTATCTACAGGAAATAAAATGATAGAAACTTGAAAAATGAACATTTTTAACTTTTGAGGAAAATAATATTTTTTGTAATTTTTCCGTCATTCTGGATGTCATCACTTTGTTTAATTTTAGTTTTGACTTAGCTGTATGAGGATTTAAAGGAAACCTGATAGCTAATACGGGCAGCATGTATCAGACACTAGCTGAATGATTTCAGCCATTTATGTTTGACTATGAATCGCTGTGGCATTACTGAGACAAATATGCTTCAAAAATATGGCAGGAACAAAGCTGTTTGGGGAAAAAGCCAGGAAGGCAAAAAACAAAAGCCCCAATTCAGGACCGTCATCTTTCATTCTAAAAAAAGGGGTTTCCATGTTAATGGTAAGACAAAAAATCTACTGATTTGGCATTTCTCTAGCGAGGAGAGCCCACTTAAAATGTATGGGGTGCTTGTCTCCATAAGCGCAAGCTGGGCACTAAACTGGCTTATTTGCAATTCTGGATGTTGCAGAGTGAAAACACCTGTTGGACAAAAATAGTAATTGCCGGTGTTGATGAATTCATTGTGAGGAGTAATTTATAAAATGGGATCACTTTGGAGGGGTTTCTGCTGTTTTGGTACTTTTGGAACTCCGCAAATGTCACCCTCAAAATATTCTTGCAAAATCTGCATTCCCAAAACCCAAATAGCGCTCTTACTTTCAAAGCCCAGCTGTGTGACCAAACAGTAGTTTCTGAAGGCATATGGGGCATCACCGCATTTCAATGAAATTGTGAAACTTTAGATATTTTCGCAAGAAAAACTAAATATATATTGACCTAAATTTACCATTAATATAAAGTACAATGTGTTACAAAATAACACTATCAGAATCACGGGGATATGATAAGCATTCCAGTGTTATTGCCACATAAAGTGATACATGTCAGATTTAAAAAACGGTGCTTGGTCATGAAGCTCAAAATTGGCTGTAACTAATAGGTTACAAATCAATATTAAAATAAAAGAAATCATGGTATATTTCCTTTCATCACAAGTAATGCTCATCTTTCTACTGCTTAGCTTAGAAAGAGTTAAATTACAAAAGCCAGAAGAAATCAGGATGGCCGAGCGTTCTAAGGTGCTGCATCGTAGTCTCTCCTGGAGGCGTGGGTTCGAATCCCAATTCTGACATTAGCATTTTCTTTCAAGAAATTGTACAGCTTCACTACTGTTACTGATCAGTTGGGGTTCTGCTCTATTGGTGGCAATCTCAAATCGAAAACTAAAAGTGATGGGGCTTAGCAAAACCAATTCTTATTTTTGGCACTTTGGCAGTATTCCTGGGGGTCCTTGAGGCAAATCTTAAATATCCTGAATTTGTGCTTTCACAAAGGACTTCTGGGAACATCAAATAGTTTCTTTTTGCATATGTTAATTGTTGCTTTGGCATCGGAAAAATACTGTGGATAGGAAAATGAGAGGGACTATTTCATCTCTATGTGTTCTCTGTCCCTATTAGGGCAGAGAGTGAACCTCCTAAGGTGCTGTCGAGGAAGATTCCTAGAAACCGAATTACCAGTAAGTCTAATTTCAGATTTTTCTACCTCAGGAATCATTGGCTATATATATACTTAATAAACAAAAGCTAAAAGAGCAGATGAACATAGTTTAACAAGTCTGAAATGCACATGTGATACTGACATCAAAGTTTCACCACATTTTGGGACAAATGTTTTCACTTTCAACAATAACAATCAGTAGAATATTTTCTCTAAATTTGCATCTCCTTTCTTCACTCCAATTGTTTCCACCTAAGAAAAAATAAAGCTTGATGCAACATTATGCTTACAAATTGTGTTTTATGCTCAATCATCACCTGTCCTACAGAGACACAGTCAGAATTACCCTGGCGAATTGAGTAAATTTGAAAATGTAAAAAAAATGCACAATTGCTGTTTTTATCTATTCATTCACAAAGAATTAATGTAAGTTCTTAAATATGTGCGCAAAATAGCGGTACTTTCAAATATAGATAATCTTGCAAAAACAAGTCAAAGTAAAAATAATTGCATCCAGTTGTGACATCTACAGTGTGTCGAACATTTCTGAATCTAAACGTGTCCTGCCGAAATAGCTCAGTTGGGAGAGCGTTAGACTGAAGATCTAAAGGTCCCGCATTTGGCAAAAGCTTTTTTCTTCACCCATTAAATTTTAAGCAGAAAATAAACAAAGCATATGGACTGACTGTTTACAGAGAATGTAAAAGTCCTAATCATTATAACTATCTACAGGAAATAAAATGATAGAAACTTGAGAACTGAACACTTTTAACTTTTGAGGAAAATAATATTTTTTGTAATTTTTCCTTCATTCTGGACATCATCACTTTGTTTTATTTTAGTTTGACTTAGCTGTATGAGGATTTAAAGGAAACCTGATAGCTAATACGGGCAGCATGTATCAGACACTAGCTGAATGATTTCAGCCATTTATGTTTGACTATGAATCGCTGTGGCATTACTGAGACAAATATGCTTCAAAAATATGCCAGGAACAAAGCTGTTTGGGGAAAAAGCCAGGAAGTCAAAAAACACAAGCCCCAACTCAACACCGTCATCTTTCATTCTAAAAATAGGGGTTTCCACGTTAATGGTAAGACAAAGAATCCACAGATTTGGCATTTCTCTAGCAAGGAGAGCCCACTTAAAATGTATGGGGTGCTTGTCTCCATAAGCGCAAGCTGGGCACTAAACTGGCTTATTTGCAATTCTGGATGTTGCAGAGTGAAAACACCTGTTCGACAAAAATAGTCATTGCCGGTGTTGATGAATTCATTGTGAGGAGTAATTTATAAAATATGATCACTTTGGACAGGTTTCTGCTGTTTTGGTACTTTGGAACTCCGCAAATGTCACCCTCAAAATATTCTTGCAAAACCTGCATTCCCAAAACCCAAATAGCGCTCTTACTTTCAAAGCCCTGCTGTGTGACCAAACAGTAGTTTCTGAAGACGTATGGGGCATCACCGCATTTCAATGAAATTGTGCAACTTTAGATATTTTCACAAGAAAAACTAAATATATATTGACCTAAATTTACCATTAATATAAAGTACAATGTGTTACAAAATAGCACTATCAGAATCACGGGGATATGTTAAGCATTCCAGTGTTATTGCCACATAAAGTGATACATGTCAGATTTAAAAAACGGTGCTTGGTCATGAAGCTCAAAATTGGCTGTGACTAATAGGTTACAATTCAATATTAAAATAAAAGAAATCATGGTATATTTCCTTTCATCACAAGTATTGCTCATCTTTCTACTGCTTAGCTTAGAAAGAGTTAAATTACAAAAGCCAGAAAAAGTCAAGATGGCCGAGCGGTCAAAGGCACTGCGTTTAGTTCGCAGTCTCTCCTGGAGGCGTGGATTCAAATCCTACTTCTGACATTAACATTTTCTTTCAAGAAATTGTACAGCTTCATTCCTGTTACTGATCAGTTGGGGTTCTGCTCTATTGGTGGCAAATTCAAATCGAAAACTAAAAGTGATGGGGCTTAGAAAAACCAATTCTCAACGTTGGCACTTTGGCAGTATTACTGGGGGTCCTTGAGGCAAAACTTTAATGTCCTGAATTTGTGCTTTCACAAAAGACTTCTGGGAAGATCAAATAGTTTCTTTGTGCATATGTTAGTTGTTGCTTTGGCATCGGAAAAATACTGTGGATAGGAAAATGGGAGGGACTATTTCATCTCTATGCATTCTCTGTCCCTATTAGGGCAGAGAGTGAACCTCCTAATGTGCTGTCGTCGAAGATTCCTAGAAACCGAATTACCAGTAAGTCTGATTTCAGATTTTTCTACCTCAGGCATCAATAGACTATAAATATACTTAATAAACAAAAGCTAAAAGAGCAGATGAACATAGTTTAACAAGTCTGAAATGCGGATGTGATACTGACATCAAAGTTTCACCACATTTTGGGACAAATGTTTTCACTTTCAACATTAACAATCAGTAGAATATTTCCTCTAAATTTGCATCTCCTTTCTTCACTCCAATTGTTTGCACCTAAGAAAAAATAAAGCTTGATGCAACATTATGCTTACAAATTGTGTTTTATGCTCAATCATCACCTGTCCTACAGAGACACAGTCAGAATTACCCTGGCGAATTGAGTAAATTTGAAAATGTAAAAAAAATGCAGAATTGCTGTTTTTTTCTATTCATTCACAAAGAATTAATGTAAGTTCTTAAATATGTGCGCAAAATAGCGGGACTTTCAAATATAGATAATCTTGCAAAAACAAGTCAACGTAAAAATAATTGCATCCAGTTGTGACATCTACAGTGTGTCGAACATTTCTGAATCTAAACGTGTCCTGCCGAAATAGCTCAGTTGGGAGAGCGTTAGACTGAAGATCTAAAGGTCCCGCATTTGGCAAAAGCTTTTTTCTTCACCCATTAAATTTTAAGCAGAAAATAAACAAAGCATATGGACTGACTGTTTACAGAGAATGTAAAAGTCCTAATCATTATAACTATCTACAGGAAATAAAATGATAGAAACTTGAGAACTGAACACTTTTAACTTTTGAGGAAAATAATATTTTTTGTAATTTTTCCTTCATTCTGGACATCATCACTTTGTTTTATTTTAGTTTGACTTAGCTGTATGAGGATTTAAAGGAAACCTGATAGCTAATACGGGCAGCATGTATCAGACACTAGCTGAATGATTTCAGCCATTTATGTTTGACTATGAATCGCTGTGGCATTACTGAGACAAATATGCTTCAAAAATATGCCAGGAACAAAGCTGTTTGGGGAAAAAGCCAGGAAGTCAAAAAACACAAGCCCCAACTCAAGACCGTCATCTTTCATTCTAAAAATAGGGGTTTCCACGTTAATGGTAAGACAAAGAATCCACAGATTTGGCATTTCTCTAGCAAGGAGAGCCCACTTAAAATGTATGGGGTGCTTTTCTCCATAAGCGCAAGCTGGGCACTAAACTGGCTTATGTGCAATTCTGGATGTTGCAGAGTGAAAACACCTGTTGGACAAAAATAGTCATTGCCGGTGTTGATGAATTCATTGTGAGGAGTAATTTATAAAATATGATCACTTTGGACAGGTTTCTGCTGTTTTGGTACTTTGGAACTCCGCAAATGTCACCCTCAAAATATTCTTGCAAAACCTGCATTCCCAAAACCCAAATAGCGCTCTTACTTTCAAAGCCCTGCTGTGTGAAAAAACAGTAGTTTCTGAAGACGTATGGGGCATCACCGCATTTCAATGAAATTGTGCAACTTTAGATATTTTCACAAGAAAAACTAAATATATATTGACCTAAATTTACCATTAATATAAAGTACAATGTGTTACAAAATAGCCCTATCAGAATCACGGGGATATGTTAAGCATTCCAGTGTTATTGCCACATAAAGTGATACATGTCAGATTTAAAAAACGGTGCTTGGTCATGAAGCTCAAAATTGGCTGTAACTAATAGGTTACAATTCAATATTAAAATAAAAGAAATCATGGTATATTTCCTTTCATCACAAGTATTGCTCATCTTTCTACTGCTTAGCTTAGAAAGAGTTAAATTACAAAAGCCAGAAAAAGTCAGGATGGCCGAGCGGTCAAAGGCACTGCGTTTAGTTCGCAGTCTCTCCTGGAGGCGTGGATTCAAATCCTACTTCTGACATTAACATTTTCTTTCAAGAAATTGTACAGCTTCACTCCTGTTACTGATCAGTTGGGGTTCTGCTCTATTGGTGGCAATCTCAAATCGAAAACTAAAAGTGATGGGGCTTAGAAAAACCAATTCTCAACGTTGGCACTTTGGCAGTATTCCTTGGGGTCCTTGAGGCAAATCTTAAATGTCCTGAATTTGTGCTTTCACAAAAAACTTTTGGGAACATCAAATAGTTTCTTTGTGCATATGTTAGTTGTTGCTATGGCATCAGAAAAATACTGTGGATAGGAAAATGGGAGGGACTATTTCATCTCTATGTGTTCTCTGTCCCTATTAGGGCAGAGAGTGAACCTCCTAAGTAGAGATGAGCGTTGTTCGACTCGAACTGTTCGCCAATCTCAAATTCGAGCTGTTTTGGGCGGTGTTCGAGCCGTTCGGCGAACACGAACGATTTGAGAAAAATTCGGCTGTTTGAGGTTATGTTCGATAACTGCTCGTGCACCAAAATCATAACTGGATTTTTTCTCAGTAATGATGAAAATTAATGTTAATACGCAGTTTGAGTGTGCAGCGGGGTGGGGGGAGGGGCAGGGGATGGATCTCTGCAGGAATAATGAAGATCTCCATTTTTTTTTCTCTTTCCCGCATTTACAGTGGGGAGGTGGAATCTGTCAGCCTATCAGCAGCGCACACAAGGAGCGAAGTGCTTTTTTTCACACAAGCAAGGGCATGTGTCATTGGCAGTGTATGTCACATGTCCTTGTCCTATAAGACCAAGCCATTTTCCCCGTCGCCACCATTTTCTCACTGCTGCAGCTGCGTGTTAGACGGCACCGCTGTTGCTGTGTGTGCTATACCTTGTTAATTTCAAGCCAATTTTCGCACAAATCTACAGATAGCTTGGGAGTAGGGAATAGTTGTGATTGCAGTCCTTTTAAGGACTAGGTTACAGCATTTCCTACGACTTTTATCAGGCAGGTCTGTGCTCTTAAATAGATAGATTGTGGGAGTAAAGACTAATTGTAATTGCAGTCCTTTTCAGGACTAGGTTACATCAGTTCCTATCAGTTTTTGCCAGGCAGGTCTGTGCCAGTGCTGTGCAAGTTTTTTTCACAGCATTTGGCTGAATCTAGCAAAGCTAATCCTTTTTGGCCTATTGCAGAGTGTGTTAGTCAGTGGAGTAGCCTATCTGTGTTGCAAGATATACCACCTGTGTATAGAATACCAATTTTTTTACTGCACCTAGTGAAGTAAAATCTTTTGGGCATAGCATCATTCTATTAGTCCATCTATACTGACCTCCATCAGGTTGCAAATTGAATATAATTTTTTTCTGCATCTAGCTCTGAAAAAATATTTGGGCTTCTAGCAGTGTGTGGGACTTGTTCTATTAGTCCATCTATACTGACCTCCATCAGGTTGCAAACTGAATATAATTTTTTTCTGCATCTAGCTCTGAAAAAATATTTGGCCTTCTAGCAGTGTGTGGGGCTTGTTCTATTAGGCCATCTATACTGACCTCCATCACGCTGCAAATTAAAAATAATTTTTATCTGTATCTAGCTCTGAAAAAATATTTGGCCTTCTAGCAGTGTGTGGGACTTTCTCTATTAGTCCATCTATACTGACCTCCATCAGGTTGCAAATTAAAAATAATTTTTTGTCTGCATCTAGCTCTGAAAAAATATTTGGCCTTCTAGCAGTGAGTGGGACTTTCTCTATTAGTCCATCTATACTGACCTCCATCAGGCTGCAACTTAAAAATAATTTTTATCTGCATCTACCTCTGAAAAAATATTTGGCCTTCTAGCTGTGTGTGGGATTTGTTCTATTAGTCCATCTATACTGACCTCCATCAGGTTGCAAACTGAAAATAATTTTTCTGCATCTAGCTCTGAAAAAATATTTGGCCTTCTAGCAGTGTGTGGGACTTTCTCTATTAGTCCACCTATACTGACCTCCATCAGGTTGCAAATTAAAAATAATTTATATCTGCATCTAGCTGTGAAAAAATATTTGGCCTTCTAGCAGTGTGTGGGACTTTCTCTATTAGTCCATCTATTCTGACCTCCATCAGGTTGCAAATTAAAAATAATTTTTTGTCTGCATCTAGCTCTGAAAAAATATTTGGCCTTCTAGCAGTGTGTGGGACTTTCTCTATTAGTCCATCTATACTGACCTCCATCAGGTTGCAAATTCAAAATAATTTCTTGTCTGCATCTAGCTCTGAAAAAATATTTGGCCTTCTAGCAGTGTTTGGGACTTTCTCTATTAGTCCATCTATACTGACCTCCATCAGGCTGCAAATTAAAAATAATTTTTATCTGCATCTACCTCTAAAAAAATATTTGGCCTTCTAGCTGTGTGTGGGACTTGTTCTATTAGTCCATCTATACTGACCTCCATCAGGTTGCAAACTGAATATAATTTTTTTCTGCATCTACCTCTGAAAAAATATTTGGGCTTCTAGCTGTGTGTAGGACTTGTTCTATTAGTCCATCTATACTGACCTCCATCAGGTTGCAAACTGAATACAATTTTTTTCTGCATCTACCTCTGAAAAAATATTTGGGCTTCTTGCTGTGTGTGGGACTTGTTCTATTAGTACATCTATACTGACCTCCATCAGGTTGCAAATTGAATATAATTTTTTTCTGCATCTAACCCAGCCAATAGTTTTGGCCTAATACCACAGTTTGGCCACTCAGCTCTGCTCGGTTCCCATCCATTGTTTTTTTGTGCAAACAACTCCAGAGTGTAACATACCTGGCGGCGTCCTTGCATGGTGGTCCATCTCCCACTGTGCAAGAGAGCGCACTTGATCTCCTGTCCAGAATGTCTCTCTGGCTTCCCTCCATGCTGTCTGTTTGTGTCTGTTTCTGCTGCTTAAGGGCGGCGCCCGATCACTTCCTGCTTTTTGTACCTGCTGTGGGTCACGCCCCTTGTGCGTCCTCAGCCTATTGCTGTCTGTCACTTGGTATATAGCTCAGCAGCTCCCTTCTATCCCTGCCTGAGCATAGTGTTTCCTTCAGTGTGTGCTTGCACTCTGAAGGTGCCAGGTCCCGTTCTTTGTTTCCTTGTCTGCCTTTCCTGGAGGCTGTATTTCCAGGCCTGTCTGAACTTAGTCCTGTATGTCTACTGCTTTGCGGTATTAGTTCCCGTGTCTGAACTGAGTCCTGTATGTCTCCTGCTTTGCGGTATTAGTTCCCGTGTCTGAACTGAGTCCTGTATGTCTCCTGCTTTGCGGTATCAGCTCCCGTGTCTGAACTGAGTCCTGTATGTCTCCTGCTTTGCGGTATTAGTTCCCATGTCTGAACTGAGTCTTGTATGTCTCCTGCTTTGCGGTATTAGTTCCCGTGTCTGAACTGAGTCCTTTCTGTGTTCTCTTGTCTGTCCTGTCTGAACACGCTCCTAGCCTGTTCCTCCCGCCTTCTAGGGGCCGATTACCTAGACCCGCTCCTGTATCTTGTCTGTCCTGTCTGAACACGCTCCTAGCCTGTTCCTCCCGCCTTCTAGGGGCCGATTACCTAGACCGGCTCCTGTATCTTGTCTGTCCTGTCTGAACACGCTCCTTGCCTGTTCGTCCCGCCTCTCTGGGGGCAGTATTCCCAGACCCGCTCCTGTATCCCGCTGCAGTGTCGGTCTCCTCCGTACACTCAGTTCCAGTCTGAACTCTCTCCTATCCTTTACCTGTTTTGCCTCTATGTCCGTTCCCTTCCTTTTTCTGCAGAGTCTGAACTCGTACCTAACTCCTGCTTGTTGTCTCTGTACTCCCGTTTGTGAGTTTGTGGTCCCCTCGCTACTTCACTGCAAGTACCCTGTGGGTATCTGGCTCTGCCTTTCCCTTCCTGTCTGTTCCGTGTGAACAGAGTCCTGTCCGTGCTGCTCCGGCAGTCCTGTCCTGCCCTGCTTCTGCCCGCTGCTCCGGCAGTCCTGTCCTGCCCTGCTTCTGCCCGCTGCTCCGGCAGTCCTGTCCTGCCCTGCTTCTGCCCGCTGCTCCGGCAGTCCTGTCCTGCCCTGCTTCTGCCCGCTGCTCCGGCAGTCCTGTCCTGCCCTGCCTGTACCCCTCTGCCTGTAATGTTCCTGAGTCCCAGTGTGTACTGGGTCCTATCCCGCCTGTGTTCCTACCTGCTAGTGCCTCCCTGTCTGCACTCTAGCTGTGCTTGCCTGTACCCCCCTGCCTGCTTACCCGCCTGCCTGCATACCAGTCTTGCCTGCCTATACCCACCAGTCTGTGTGCCAGCCTACCAGCCTGTTCCAGTAATCCCTGTGTGGGTCAACCCCCGTGTCCGGAGTTTGACCTGGAGTAGCACCTGGTCCCTCTGCCCGGTTTCTCCCTGGTGCACTGGCGTCGTATGCCGTCGTGCCACCTTGGTCGGATCGGCCAGATACTTAGTCACGCCCCTCCAGGCACTCTCCGGTTCATGGTCCAGTGGAACCACTACAACCGCACACGCCAGTCAGTCCGGGCGTGTGCATAACAGCATGCTCAGGCCATGGTTCCCG
Source organism: Phyllobates terribilis (assembly GCF_046119375.1). Taxonomy (NCBI): domain Eukaryota; kingdom Metazoa; phylum Chordata; class Amphibia; order Anura; family Dendrobatidae; genus Phyllobates; species Phyllobates terribilis. Next base: position 2,725,400 of record NW_027362825.1, read on the forward strand.
TTGAGCCCCACGGCCTTCGCTCTCTGAGAAGTTTTCCAGCGAATATATGCATTAAAATAAATAAATAAATTTTTTTTCTCCTAGCTGAGTTCCAGGCGAAATTACGCACCGTCCAGATGGATCTATCAGCTCTCGTTCCTGCGGATCCGCCACGTTACTATGGGGATCCAAGACAGTGTCGTGCATTTGTGGAGCAATGCATGCTACACTTTAAGGCCTACCCTCTCTATTTTCCTTCCGATTGGGCTAAAGTGGCCTTTATGATGTCTTACCTGGCGGGTGATGCCTTGGAATGGATCAACCCCCTATATGAAACACAGGATCCGATCCTCCTGGACCTAATGGCCTTCCTGGTGGCCTTTCTAATGGTCTTCGATGATCCTAACCCGGAGGCTCCTGCTGAAGCTTCACCTCCCAATATCCCGGAGCAGCCCCGATGGGTAATGTGTGTGGGTAGCGCAATAGTCCTCCAGCCCAATGAGACTACTGCCCACCCAGAATCCTCACAGGGTGACTACGCTTTCCGGAATACTTCTCTCAACCTCAAGAGGCAGTCCAGACGTGCTAGACTTAGAGGCAAGCCGTCACGCCAGGGTCTGTCCTCCCTGAGACCTCCTGACCCCAACCTTGAAGTCCCTACTGAAGCTTCATCTCCCTGTATCCCGGAGAAACCCCAATGGGTAATGTGCGTGGGTAGTGCACCAGTTCTCCTGCCCAAAGAGACTTCTGCCCATCCAGACTCCACACAGGAGAACTTCCTGCACCCGGCATCAGATGCTTCTCTCTCTTTAACCGGTGTGCATGTCCAAGGATGCTCCAAAGCTGTGGTTACCTCTGAGTCTGTGCACCTCTCCTACCTGGCGGAGGATCCCCTGTTGCCTCCTGAACCCTCCGGGATACCACTCGATGACAAATGGAGAGAGACTTCTCTACACCCGGTACTCAATACTTTGTCCGCTTCGTCCTGTGAGCCTGACAATGGGTACCCCAAAGTGGTAGTTACCTCCGAGTCTCTACACCCCTCCGACCAGGCGGAGGATCTCCAGTTGTCTCCTGAACCCTTCGGGGTGCTACCTGGTAGCGAAAGGACAGAGACTCTCCTATACTCTGTACCTGATACCTCGCTCGCTTCGTCCAGTGAGTCCAACCTAGTGTACTCCGAAGCAGAGGTTTCTCCCGAGTCTCTACACCCCTCCGACCAGGCGGAGGACCTCCAGTTGTGTTCAGAACCCTTTGGGGTGCCACCTGGTGGTGAAAGGACAGGGACTCTCCTATACTCTGTACCTGATACCTCGCCTGCTTCCTCCAGTGAGTCCGACCTAGTGTACTCTGAAGCAGTTGTTTTCTCTGAGCCTCTGCACTCTTCTGACCCGGCGGAGGACCTCCAGTTGTTTCCTGAATCCTCCGGGATACCACCAGATAACAAAGTGACAGTGACTTTTCCTCATTATGTACCTGATAACCCGTCTATTTTTTCCTGTGAGCTTGACAAGATGTACCTCGAAGCAGAGATTACCCTCAAGTCTCTGTCCCCCTCCAACCCAGTGAACGACTGGTCCTCGAATTCCCTGCGGAAGATTCTGGCAGGCCTGAAGAAGAGGGGGCGTAAGGGGGGAGGTACTGTAACATACCTGGCGGCGTCCTTGCATGGTGGTCCATCTCCCACTGTGCAAGAGAGCGCACTTGATCTCCTGTCCAGAATGTCTCTCTGGCTTCCCTCCATGCTGTCTGTTTGTGTCTGTTTCTGCTGCTTAAGGGCGGCGCCCGATCACTTCCTGCTTTTTGTACCTGCTGTGGGTCACGCCCCTTGTGCGTCCTCAGCCTATTGCTGTCTGTCACTTGGTATATAGCTCAGCAGCTCCCTTCTATCCCTGCCTGAGCATAGTGTTTCCTTCAGTGTGTGCTTGCACTCTGAAGGTGCCAGGTCCCGTTCTTTGTTTCCTTGTCTGCCTTTCCTGGAGGCTGTATTTCCAGGCCTGTCTGAACTTAGTCCTGTATGTCTCCTGCTTTGCGGTATTAGTTCCCGTGTCTGAACTGAGTCCTGTATGTCTCCTGCTTTGCGGTATTAGTTCCCGTGTCTGAACTGAGTCCTGTATGTCTCCTGCTTTGCGGTATCAGCTCCCGTGTCTGAACTGAGTCCTGTATGTCTCCTGCTTTGCGGTATTAGTTCCCGTGTCTGAACTGAGTCTTGTATGTCTCCTGCTTTGCGGTATTAGTTCCCGTGTCTGAACTGAGTCCTTTCTGTGTTCTCTTGTCTGTCCTGTCTGAACACGCTCCTAGCCTGTTCCTCCCGCCTTCTAGGGGCCGATTACCTAGACCCGCTCCTGTATCTTGTCTGTCCTGTCTGAACACGCTCCTAGCCTGTTCCTCCCGCCTTCTAGGGGCCGATTACCTAGACCCGCTCCTGTATCTTGTCTGTCCTGTCTGAACACGCTCCTTGCCTGTTCGTCCCGCCTCTCTGGGGGCAGTATTCCCAGACCCGCTCCTGTATCCCGCTGCAGTGTCGGTCTCCTCCGTACACTCAGTTCCAGTCTGAACTCTCTCCTATCCTTTACCTGTTTTGCCTCTATGTCCGTTCCCTTCCTTTTTCTGCAGAGTCTGAACTCGTACCTAACTCCTGCTTGTTGTCTCTGTACTCCCGTTTGTGAGTTTGTGGTCCCCTCGCTACTTCACTGCAAGTACCCTGTGGGTATCTGGCTCTGCCTTTCCCTTCCTGTCTGTTCCGTGTGAACAGAGTCCTGTCCGTGCTGCTCCGACAGTCCTGTCCTGCCCTGCTTCTGCCCGCTGCTCCGGCAGTCCTGTCCTGCCCTGCTTCTGCCCGCTGCTCCGGCAGTCCTGTCCTGCCCTGCTTCTGCCCGCTGCTCCGGCAGTCCTGTCCTGCCCTGCTTCTGCCCGCTGCTCCGGCAGTCCTGTCCTGCCCTGCCTGTACCCCTCTGCCTGTAATGTTCCTGAGTCCCAGTGTGTACTGGGTCCTATCCCGCCTGTGTTCCTACCTGCTAGTGCCTCCCTGTCTGCACTCTAGCTGTGCTTGCCTGTACCCCCCTGCCTGCTTACCCGCCTGCCTGCATACCAGTCGTGCCTGCCTATACCCACCAGTCTGTGTGCCAGCCTACCAGCCTGTTCCAGTAATCCCTGTGTGGGTCAACCCCCGTGTCCGGAGTTTGACCTGGAGTAGCACCTGGTCCCTCTGCCCGGTTTCTCCCTGGTGCACTGGCGTCGTATGCCGTCGTGCCACCTTGGTCGGATCGGCCAGATACTTAGTCACACCCCTCCAGGCACTCTCCGGTTCATGGTCCAGTGGAACCACTACAACCGCACACGCCAGTTAGTCCGGGCGTGTGCATAACACAGAGTTGTGAATTAGTTAACCACCAAAATGAGTGGAAAAAGGCCTGCTGCTGGTGGAAAGAGGAATAGGCGTGTTGGGAAGGGGAAATAAGGTTGTGTCCGTGGGTTAGGTGTTAAAGCAACATTAATATCTGCAGAAGAAAGACCATCTTCCAGCTAAACTAAAATGTCTACTTCTTTTAGCGGACAATGTGATAAGATCCCTTTCTTACGGCCACGCCAATCGCTACAAATTCCAGATGAGGCACAAAAACAGCAGGTGCTTCAACGGATATCAAGTGCTCCTTTAAGTAGGCTCTCCTCCACATCAACTTCAACATCACAAATACTCCAGTCCTCAAAGGTGTCACCCCAATCGCACTTGCTTCCTCACAGCTCCAAAATCTCCAGCTGCCCGTCTGAGTATGAGGTAGAACAGATGGTTGAGTCTGCAGAGCTGTTTACTCATACTATAGCCTGGGAATCAGAGGTCGACTCCAGCGCATCTGTGAATCCAGACGAGGAAATGATCTGCACTGATGCCCAGAATCTTTATGAGTCGGATCCAGGACCAGACGCAGAAGGTTCTGACCATAATGTAGACCCTCATTCCCAAACTGTAACTCCTGTTGGTGGAGACAATGAGGAAGACGATGATGAGACTCAAATACCTGATTGGAGCGACAACTTTAGTTTTTTGTCAGGGCAGGAACAGGTTGGCTCTGAGGACGACGGGTGTGATAACGCACAGGGTGATGATGATGAGGTTGGAGATCCCACTTACTGTCAACCCACAGTCATCCAAGAGATGAGGTCAGCAGACGAGGTGGAGGAAGATGCTAGTGACGACGAGGTCAGGTTGCGCCTTCCTGGACAGAGAAATAGTACTGGAAGCACGTCAACAACTGCATCGTCAAACACAACTCTGCCTCTCACCACAAGTCGTGGTGGCTCTTCAGGTCGCATGGGTGCTAAGCCTTGCATAGCCTGGGCATTTCTTCAGATCGATAAAGATGACCCAACTCGTGTTATCTGTAACATTTGTCAGCAAAAGCTAAGTTGAGGCCAAAAAATACATAGTTTGAGTACTTCATGCATGAACCGGCACATGGACATGAAGCATAAGTTGCAGTGGGAAGCTCAGTGTGCTACAATGCGGCCTAGCCGGCCGGGCCAACCACCGTCTGCCATATCTTGTGCATCCGCGGCCTCTTCATCCTCTGTGACTGGGGGGACAGCAGTCACACCTGTTTTGGGGCGCAGACCTGCCACCTCTTTACCCGCAACAGCCAGCGTGATTGGCAGGTCATCATTTTCTTTGGAGGTGGTAACACCAGCTGGTGTTGAGCGCTGTCCGACATCGATAGCCCCACCTTTGGATCAAGGCAACCTAACATGTCCGCCTGCATCTTCCTCACAGACCGGCAGTTTGCCGGGGACACCCTTATCAACCCCGTCTAAGCACGATAGCCAGCCCTCGGTCCCTCAGATGTGGACAAGTAAAAGACCATTTCCTCCTAGCCATGAGAAAGCTAAGAGGTTGAATTTCACCATCTGCAAGCTCTTGGCTACAGAAATGCTGCCTTTCCGCCTGGTGGACACAAAGGATTTTCGAGACCTTATGTCCGTCGCAGTGCCCCAGTATCAGATGCCCAGTCGGCACTACTTCTCAAAGAAAGGTGTGCCTGCGCTCCACCAGCATGTCGCACACAACATCACCGCTTCTTTGAGAAACTCTGTTTGTGACAGGGTGCATTTCACCACAGACTCTTGGATGAGTAGGCATGGACAGGGGCGTTACATGTCGCTGACTGGGCACTGGGTAACTATGGTGACAGCAGGACAAGGGGCTGCTGTCCAAGTCTTGCCGTCCCCACGAGTTGTGCGTCAATCCTCTTTATGTCAAAGTTCCTCCACTGCTTCTGCCTCCTCAACCTCCTCTCGGTCTTCCACCTGCACCCAAAGCCTGTCTGGTCATGCCACAAGCTTTCTAACTGCGCAGAAGGGATCCTGCACACCTCCTTACTATGCTGGCAGTAGGGCTCAACGTCATCAGGCGGTTTTTACTTTGAAATGTCTGGGAAATGTGAGTCACACAGCTGAGGAGTTGTGGTCAGCTCTGGAGAACCAATTTCATGAATGGTTGTCTCCACTGGACCTGAAACCAGGGAAGGCCGTGTGCGACAATGCTGCAAACCTGGGTGCGGCCCTTCGCCGGGGCAATGTCACACACGTGCCTTGTATGGCTCACGTGTTGAACCTGGTTGTCCAGCAATTTTTAGCCCACTATCCCGGACTAGATGGCCTTCTGCAGAGGGCACGGTCGCTGTGTGCTCACTTCCGCCGTTCGCATCCCGCAGCTCAGCGTCTTACATCTCTACAGAAGTCGTTGGGCCTGCCACTTCACCGGCTAAAATGCGATGTGCCTACCCGGTGGAATTCAACTCTGCACATGTTGCAGTGACTGTGGCAGCACCGACAAGCCCTGGTGCAATACGTTCTGACGTATAGCCTGGGCCAACGAGATCCAGAGGTGGGGCAAATCACGCTGGAGGAGTGGTCTCAGATCAGGGACCTATGCACCCTTCTGCACAGTTTTGAAATGGCGACGAAGATGTTTAGTGCTGACGATGCCATTATCAGCATGACTATTCCTGTGATTTACATGCTGGAGCACATGTTAAACAGAATTCGGAGTCAGGTGGTGGCACAAGAGGAGGTGGAGGAAGTAGAGGAGGAGGAGTTGCATGCGGAAGGGCTAACATCTGCAAGGTCCAGAGGGTCGGCAGCACCAAGGCGGCAGGCATGTGAGGGTGGGGGAGATGGTTTTACCAGGGCGCATGGTAGCAGCCAAACTAGTGAGGAAGGTGCAGGAGCCCAGGAAGAAGTGGAGGACGAACTGATGGAAGACTCATCAGATGAGGGAGACCTTGATCACATTTCTGTTGTGCGAGGTTGGGGGGAGAGGACAGAGGAAGGAAGCATGATTGTTACCTCGCCACCAACACAACAGGGACTTGGTGCTCCTGGATGCGCAACACACATGAGTGCCTTCTTGCTGCACTACCTGCAACATGACCCTCGAATTGTGAGAATTAGAAATAATCCTGACTACTGGGTTGCCACACTTTTAGATCCCCGGTACAAAAGTAAATTTGCAGAAATTATTCCTGCCATAGAAAGGGATGCACGCATGCAGGAGTATCAGCAGAGACTGTTGCAGAATCTTACATGCGCTTTTCCACAAAACACCAGTGGTGCACGTAGTGAATCTCACAGTTCCAACTTGCCAACCGTGGGACCGTCAAGTGTTCAGCACTCAAACCATAACAGAACCACAGTATCTGCTGGTAACATCAATTTTGCGGAATCATTTCACCACTTTTTTAAGCCCATCCTTTGCAAGGCCACAGGAGACAAGAAGTCTGACACATAGTCAACGCCTAGAGACGATGGTACAGGAGTATCTCCAAGTAAACATTGAAGCCATGACTGTGTCACTGGACCCTTGCTCTTTTTGGGCTTCCAATCTGGATAAATGGCCAGAGCTAGCCACTTACGCCTTGGAGATCTTGTCATGCCCCGCAGCCAGCGTTCTGTCTGAACGTGTGTTCAGCGCTGCTGGTGGTGTGCTGACAGATAAGCGCACGCGGCTCTCCACTGATAATGTAGACAGACTCACGTTCATAAAGATGAACAAATCATGGATCCGAAACGACTTTTCTACCCCTGTGTCATCCTGGGGAGAGTAAAAGCTTGATGATTGGTTAAAATCACCCTACCAACCGTTTTAAGCTTTCAAATTACTAATCATGTTTATCTGTATCTTGGCTGGAAAATAATTTGGGCTTTGTAGCAGTGTGCAGCACTGATTCTATTAGGCCATCTATAATAAGCTCCACCAGATTTAAAATTACTAATCATGTTTATCTGTATCTTGACTGGAAAATAATTTGGGCTTTGTAGCAGTGTGCAGCACTGATCCTATTAGGCCATCTATACTAAGCTCCACCAGATTTAAAATTAATAATAATTTTTAGCTGCATCTAGCCCGGAAAATAATTTTGGGGCTCCGAGATGCGCAAGACACATAAGTGCCTTCTTGCTGCACTACCTGCAACATGACCCTCATATTGTCAGAATTCGAAGTAATCATGACTACTGGGTTGCCACACTCTTAGATCCCCCAAACTTTTCGATCAACCTTTTCATTTTAATAAAGACCAAAAAAATGGTCATTTTTGAAATTATAAGCATTAGCAGGTTATTAGAAACTGAAATCAAACAGTTTTCAACTCAAAACTTTATTCTCGGTGATGTTACATTTTCACATAGGACCCCTTGTTCGAAAGGAGCTTCTGAACTCTCTCGTCCATTGAATTTGTCAGGTTTTGGATGGTTTCTGCTTCAATTGTTTTGCATGAGGACAGAATACCCTCCCAGAGCTGTTGCTTAGATGTGAACTGCCTCCCGCCATCATAGACACTCCTTTTGATGATGCTCCAGAGGTTCTGAATGGGGTAGAGGTCAGGGGAGCATGGGGGTCACACCATAAGTTTGTCCCCTTTTATGCCCATATTAGCCAGAGATGCAGATGTTTTATGTGCAGCATGAGATGGTGCATTATCATGCAAAAAAATGATCTTGCTGTGAAATACACGGTTCTTCTTCTTGAACCATGGCAGGAAGTGCTGTTTGAGAAAATCCACATACATTATGGAGTTCATCTTTAGCGCCTTCAGGGATTCTAAAGGGGCCGACAATCTCTCTCCCCATGATTCCAGCCCAAAACATTACTCCACCTCCTCCTTGTTGGCGCTGTAGCCGTGTTTGCGTGGGGTGTCCATCAACCAGCCATCCTCCACTCCATCCATCTGGACCATCGAGCGCTGCACGGCACTCATCCGTGAACAAAACAGTTTTGAAATCAGTCTTCATGTAATGTTTGGCCCCCTGGAGCCGTTTCTGCTTGTCGACAGGATGGCGTATGCACAGCTGCAAACCTCTGAAGGACCCTGCATCTTGTTGTTCGGGGGACGTTGGAGGAACCAGCAGCTTCAAAAACTTGTCTGCTGCTATGACAAGGCTTTTTTGACGCTGCTCTTTTAACCTGACGTAATTGCCTGTAGGAAAGAGTCCTCAATTTGCCCTTATCAGCACGCACACGTGTGTACTGTGAATCAGCTACATACTTCTTGAATGCCAAGACACTTCATCCTGATCATCGCACAATGTTGATTGTAGTCATGCCTTGACCTAAACACTCCACAATTTGTTGCTTCTCAGCAGCCGACACATCCTTTTTCTTTCCCATTTTGGCAAAAAATGTAGGCTGCTTAATAATGTGAGACAGCCTTCTTAAGTAGTCTTGCCTTTCGTTGGACACACCTGCCAAACTAATTAGCACAGGTGTCTGCAATTGCTTACAGTGATATAAAGAGCCCTGACACACATCACCATCAGTGAGTTTAACTGACAAACAAACAAATTCTTCCCTTATCACTCCTAAACACTTTTTGCATAATAATTTGGAACACAGTGTACATGTGCTTTTCCACAAAACACCAGTGGTTCACGTAGTGAATCTTACAGTTCTAGCTTGCCAACCGTGGTCTGTATGGAGTTGTTCAATAAAGGGCCCAAAATTAAGATAACAAAGATGGGAGAGGTCTCTATGAATAGGAATTCCTAAGTATTTGATACCCTGTGAGGGCCAGGCAAAGAGAAAGTTGGACTGGATGGAATCCTATATGGATTTGGGGAGGGAGACATCGAGGGCCTCAGACTTCGCTGCATTGATTTTAAAATTTGACCATGTAACAAAGTGATCTATTTCAGCCATAACAGCATGGATGGATATATGTGATTGAGTGATATATACTAGGACATCATCAGCAAATAGAGAGCACTTGTACTCGGTGCTTCCCACCTCAATCCACCTAATATTGGGGTTATGGCGAATTGATGAGAGCAGGTTCTCCGTCACTGGGATGTATAAAAGAGGGGACAGAGGACATCCCTGCCTTGTCCCATTGGTGATTGTGAAAGGTGATGAAAATGTTCTGATTCACCCCCTGGGCCTTGGGACAACCGGAGCCGGACCATTTTTGGTGGATGCTGGTGGTTGTAGTCTTCGTGGCGGCGACCCGGTTCCGTAGCTCAGGGTGGTCAAACCAGTGGCGGAACTATTTATGTGGTTTTGATGTTTAATTGTCCGACTACGCCACCCGTGGATTGCGGTCAGAGTGAACCGCCGCTGCAGGGCAGACCGCTGAGGCTGGTGTTCTGGGTGCAGCGGAGCGTAGCATAATTCCCCACGGGAGGAGTATAGCCTCAGGGCAGTGTATGCGGAGGATGGGGGTGATGGTGCAGGGCAGCAGCAGTAACGACACGGAGTCATTGATGCAGTCCAGGGCCTTTACTCACAGTTATTATTATCCAGACCACTTCTGCAGGTAACGGCTGCCCACGTCGTACTGTGCTCACCAGGTGAGGGGCTCAGACAACTCCCAGATAACTTTGGAGCACTTCACAGGACCCCCTTTGTGTGTCCTTTGTCTGGCCTTTCTTACCAACCCTTCTGTCCGGCTGCCTCGGGCCTCCTCTTGGTAAACTTGGCGCCAGTTTCCCTGACCCTATGTGGTGCCTTCCTAGCGGGTGTAGCGAGGGGCTGCGCCACATAAAATGTCACAGCCTCCGGTTTCTAGCTGAGGGTCGTTTCCTGCCTCCACTAGTTTCGGGGACCGGTCTCCCCCTTTGGCCTGACCCCTCCACGCAGGTGGATTCGGGCGTGCGGTGGCGACTCACCCACCCGCACCCCTGGGATCCCTTCATTCCTCGTTCCTGGAGCCTTCTCCGCTCCTCTTCCTTCCTTCTCCCTCTTCCAGGCCTGGGCCTCTGTTACTAGGCCCGCCTCCGGAGCAGAGCTCATGCAGAGCCCCTGTTCCCTGCCACTTCTGCTCAGACTTCTCTGCACTGAACTAAGATGGTGCCCACCTTTTATACTCCCTTCTCAATGCACCCAGGAACTGCTTCCTCCCTGCTCCTGCACTACAGGGTTCCCTTTCCTCAGTGTTCCCTCCCCCCACTCCAGCGAGGGACAGGGACTGTCGTGCCCATCTCAGAGGCATATTGGTCGCCCTGCCCCACGGCAATGTGGTGTAATGCATGCAGGTGTCGGGTCCTGATCCATACTCCATCCTTACCTGAGAGTGAGATATCACACCTCTGGGTGAGGTGCAATACCTCTGTAGCAACCGAGCCCTCAGGGTGCTACAGTTCCATTTATCTTCAGCCTAGGTGACGTATTGTGATACAGGGCCGTGATTTTGGCTATAAAAGGGTCCCCTAGACCCCTACCCCAAGCTTTTTAAGAGAATCATATATGGCGTGCCAGGAGACTCTATGGAATGCTTTCTCAGCATCCAACGAGAGTATCTAATTACAAACTTTTAACTGCATCTAGCCCAGGAAATACTTTGTGCCTAGTAGCAGTGTCTGCTAGTCAGCGGATTATCCCGGCTGTTAAGCAAGCTACACCACCTGTAGTTTGGACACTTAATTTTTTCAAAGGAAATGCTTCGGGACCACAGGATACTCAGTGAAGAGCATCAGGAGGCACCCCAAAGCATAGGGGCTGGGACTGGCAGTAGGATGCCTTGCGGTGGACAGCCGAGCTCGATCCTTATAAAAGCTTTTTAACTGCAGCAGCATTAGTGGACGCTGCTGGAGCTGGAATTACGTGGCTGCTGGCATGAGACTTGCCCTCCAATAGATCCTTGTAAATGGATTTAAAGTGTATTCATTCAAATTAGAGAGACAATTTAAATTAAAAAGCTTAGAGCTGCCTCCACCACAGGGGGGCTCGCTCGACCCACCAGCGGACAGGCACCAGTATTGGGAGAGGGGGGCTGGCCGTCAGGGTTCACCGCGGCTCTGGTACAAACCCGGCGACACGGAGGTGGCACGGGCAGGAGCAGACTGAACGTGTCGGCTTCTCACTTTTTGGATTTTAGAAGGGCATGACATGCCTATATCTGTGTCTCCCCCTCCTTTTACTCCTCCACCTCTTTTCTTTTCGCATGACTATATGTACTTGTCACTTTTCCATGTGTTAGTTGTGTCTTCTGAGCAGTTTGTCAGCTTTTGGACACCTTTGAAGGTGTTTTCTATGTGTTTCTATGTGTTTTTGTTTGCTTGCCATTGGTTTTAACGATGTTCGAAGGTGTTCGACGAACAGTTCGACGAACAGTTCGGCGAACACACGGGTGTCCGACGAACCGAACCGAACTCGAACACTACGGGGGTGGCTCAACACTACTCCTAAGGTGCTGTCGTGGAAGATTCCTAGAAACCGAATTACCAGTAAGTCTAATTTCAGATGTTTCTACCTCAGGCATCAATAGACTATAAATATACTTAATAAACAAAAGCTAAAAGAGCAGATGAACATAGTTTATCAAGTCTGAAATGCGCATGTGATATTGACATCAAAATTTCACCACATTTTGGGACAAATATTTTCACTTTCAACATTAACAATCAGTAGAATATTTTCTCTAAATTTGCATCTTCTTTCTTCACTCCAATTGTTTGCACCTAAGAAAAAATAAAGCTTGATGCAACATTATGCTTACAAATTGTGCTTTATGCTCAATCATCATCTGTCCTACAGAGACACAGTCAGAATTACCCTGGCGAATTGAGTAAATTTGAAAATGTAAAAAAATGCAGAATTGCTGTTTTTTTTCTATTCATTCACAAAGAATTATTGTAAGTTCTTAAATATGTACGCAAAATAGCGGGACTTTCAAATGTAGATAATCTTGCAAAATCAAGTCAAAGTAAAAATAAATACATCCAGTTGTGACATCTACAGTGTGTTGAACATTGCTGAATCTAAATGTGTCCTGCCGAAATAGCTCAGTTTTCGAGAGAGTTAGACTGAATATCTAAAGGTCCCTGGTTCAATCCCGGATTTTGGCAAAAGTTTTTTTCTTCACCCATTAAATTTTAAGCAGAAAATAAACAAAGCATAAGGACTGACTGTTTACAGAGAATGTAAAAGTCCTAATCATTATAACTATCTACAGGAAATAAAATGATAGAAACTTGAGAACTGAACACTTTTAACTTTTGAGGAAAATAATATTTTTTGTAATTTTTCCTTCATTCTGGATGTCATCACTTTGTTTTATTTTAGTTTGACTTAGCTGTATGAGGATTTAAAGGAAACCTGATAGCTAATACGAGCAGCATGTATCAGACACTAGCTGAATGATTTCAGCCATTTATGTTTGACTATGAATCACTGTGGCATTACTGAGACAAATATGCTTCAAAAATATGCCAGGAACAAAGCTGTTTGGGGAAAAAGCCAGGAAGGCAAAAAACACAAGCCCCAACTCAGGACCGTCATCTTTCATTCTAAAAATAGGGGTTTCCACGTTAATGGTAAGACAATGAATCCACATATTTGGCATTTCTCTAGCGAGGAGAGCCCACTTAAAATGTATGGGGTGCTAGTCTCCATAAGCGCAAGCTGGGCACTAAACTGGCTTATTTGCAATTCTGGATGTTGCAGAGTGAAAACACCTGTTGGACAAAAATAGTAATTGCTGGTGTTGATGAATTCATTGTGAGGAGTAATTTATAAAATGGGATCACTTTGGAGGGGTTTCTGCTGTTTTGGTACTTTTGGAACTCCGCAAATGTCACCCTCAAAATATTCTTGCAAAATCTGCATTCCCAAAACCCAAATAGCGCTCTTACTTTCAAAGCCCTGCTGTGTGACCAAACAGTAGTTTCTGAAGACATATTGGGCATCACCGCATTTCAATGAAATTGTGCAACATTAGATATTTTCACAAGAAAAACTAAATATATATTGACCTGAATTTACCATTAATATAAAGTACAATGTGTTACAAAATAACACTATCAGAATCACGGGGATATGTTAAGCATTCCAGTGTTATTGCCACATAAAGTGATACATGTCAGATTTAAAAAACGGTGCTTGGTCATGAAGCTCAAAATTGGCTGTAACTAATAGGTTACAAATCAATATTAAAATAAAATAAATCATGGTATATTTCCTTTCATCACAAGTAATGCTCATCTTTCTACTGCTTAGCTTAGAAAGAGTTAAATTGCAAAAGCCATAAGAAGTCAGGATGGCCAAGTGGTCTAAGGCGCTGCGTTCAGTTCACAGTCTCTCCTTTAAAAGTGGGTTTGAATAATACTTCTGACATTAGTATTTTCTTTCAAGAAATTGTACAGCTTCACTCCTGTTACTGATCAGTTGGGGTTCCGCTCTATTGGTGGCAATCTCAAATCGAAAACTAAAAGTGATGGGGGGCTTAGCAAATCCAATTCACAATGTCGGCACTTTGGCAGTATTCCTGTGGGTCCTTGAGGCAAATCTTAAATGTCCTGAATTTGTGCTTTCACAAAAGACTTCTGGGAACATCAAATAGTTTCTTTGTGCATATGTTAGTTGTTGCTTTGGCATTGGAAAAATACTGTGGATAGGAAAATGGGAGGGACTATTTCATCTCTATGCGTTCTCTGTCTTTATTAGGGCAGAGAGTGAACCTCCTAAGGTGCTGTCATCGAAGATTCCTAGAAACCGAATTACCAGTAAGTCTGATTTCAGATTTTTCTACCTCAGGCATCAATAGACTATAAATATACTTAATAAACAAAAGCTAAAAGAGCAGATGAACATAGTTTAACAAGTCTGAAATGCGGATATAATACTGACATCAAAGTTTCACCACATTTTGGGACAAATGTTTTCACTTTCAACATTAACAATCAGTAGAATATTTCCTCTAAATTTGCATCTCCTTTCTTCACTCCAATTGTTTGCACCTAAGAAAAAATAAAGCTTGATGCAACATTATGCTTACAAATTGTGTTTTATGCTCAATCATCACCTGTCCTACAAAGACACAGTCAGAATTACCCTGGCGAATTGAGTAAATTTGAAAATGTAAAAAAAATGCAGAATTGCTGTTTTTTTCTATTCATTCACAAAGAATTAATGTAAGTTCTTAAATATGTGCGCAAAATAGCGGTACTTTCAAATATAGATAATCTTGCAAAAACAAGTCAAAGCAAAATTAAATGCATCCAGTTGTGACATCTACAGTGTGTTGAACATTCCTGAATCTAAACATGTCCTGCCGAAATAGCACAGTTGGGAGAGCGTTAGACTGAAGATCTAAAGGTCCCGGGTTTCGGTAAAAGTTTTTTTCTTCACCCATTAAATTTTAAGCAGAAAATAAACAAAGCATATGGACTGACTGTTTACAGAGAATGTAAAAGTCCTAATCATTATAACTATCTACAGGAAATAAAATGATAGAAACTTGAGAACTGAACACTTTTAACTTTTGAGGAAAATAATATTTTTTGTAATTTTTCCTTCATTCTGGACGTCATCACTTTGTTTTATTTTAGTTTGACTTAGCTGTATGAGGATTTAAAGGAAACCTGATAGCTAATACGGGCAGCATTTATCAGACACTAGCTGAATGATTTCAGCCATTTATGTTTGACTATGAATCGCTGTGGCATTACTGAGACAAATATGCTTCAATAATATGCCAGGAACAAAGCTGTTTGGGAAAAAGCCAGGAAGTCAAAAAACTCAAGCCCCAACTCAAGACCGTCATCTTTCATTCTAAAAATAGGGGTTTCCACGTTAATGGTAAGACAAAGAATCCACAGATTTGGCATTTCTCTAGCAAGGAGAGCCCACTTAAAATGTATGGGGTGCTTGTCTCCATAAGCACAAGCTGGGCACTAAACTGGCTTATTTGCAATTCTGGATGTTGCAGAGTGAAAACACCTGTTGGACAAAAATAATAATTGCCGGTGTTGATGAATTCATTGTGAGGAGTAATTTATAAAATGGGATCACTTTGGAGAGGTTTCTGCCGTTTTGGTACTTTTGGAACTCCGCAAATGTCACCCTCAAAATATTCTTGCAAAATTTGCATTCCCAAAACCCAAATAGTGCTCTTACTTTCAAAGCCCTGCTGTGTGACCAAACAGTAGTTTCTGAAGGCATATGGGGCATCACCGCATTTCAATGAAATTGTGCAACTTTAGATATTTTCACAAGAAAAACTAAATATATATTGACCTAAATTTACCATTAATATAAAGTACAATGTGTTACAAAATAACACTATCAGAATCACGGGGATATGTTAAGCATTCCAGTGTTATTGCCACATAAAGTGATACATGTCAGATTTAAAAAACGGTGCTTGGTCATGAAGCTCAAAATTGGCTGTAACTAACAGGTTACGAATCAATATTAAAATAAAAGAAATCATGGTATATTTCCTTTCATCACAAGTAATGCTCATCTTTCTACTGCTTGGCTTAGAAAGAGTTAAATTACAAAAGCCAGAAGAAGTCAGGATTAGAGATGAGCGGTGTTCAAATCGAACTGTTCGCCAATCTCAAATTCGAGCTGTTTTGAGCGGTTTTCGATCCATTCGGCGAACACGAACGATTTGAAAAAATTTGGCTTTTCGAGGTAATGTTCAGTAACTGTTCGTGCACCAAAATCATAACTGGATTTTTTCACTGTAATGCTGATAATCAATGTTAATAATTAGTTTGAGTGTACAGCGGGGCGGGGGGAGGGGCAGGGGATGCATCTCTGCAAAAATAATGAAGATCTCCATTTTTTTTTCTCTTTCCCACATTTACAGTGGGGCGGTGCAATCTGTCAGCCTATCAGCAGCGCACACACAGAGCGAACTGCTTTTTTTCACACAAGCAAGGGCATGTGTCATTGGCTGTGTATGTCACATGTCCTTGCCCTATAAGACCCAGCCATTTTCCCCGTCGCCACCATTTTCTCACTGCTGCAGCTGCATGTTAGACGGCACGGCTGTTGCTGTGTGCGCTATAATTTCAGTGTTAATTTCAATCCAATTTTCTCAGAAATATACAGATAGCTTGGGAGTAGGGAATAGTTGTGATTGCAGTCCTTTTGAGGACTAGGTTACAGCATTTCCTACGACTTTTAACAGGCAGGTCTGTGCTCTTAAACAGACAGCTTGGGAGTAGGGACTAGTTTTAATTGCAGTCCTTTTGAGGACTAGGTTACAGCATTTCCTACGACATTTTGCCAGGCAGGTCTGTGCCAGTGCTGTGCTAGTGTTTTCACAGCCTTTGGCTAAATCTAGCTAAGCAAATCCTTTTTGGCCTCTTGCAGTGTGTGTTAGTCTGTGGAGTAGCGTATCTGTGTTGCAAGCTACACCACCTGTGTATAGAATACAATTTTTTTTACTACACCTAGCCAAGTAAAACCTTTTGGGCATAGCATCATTCTATTAGGCCATCTGTACTAAGCTCCACCAGCTTGCAAATTAGAAATAATTTTTATCTGCATCTTGCTCGGAGAATAATTTTGGGCCTGTAGCAGTGTGTGGGACTTATTGTATTAGTCCATCTATACTATGTTCCACCAGCTTGCAAATTAGAAATAATTTTTATCTGCATCTAGTTCGGAAAATAATTTTGGGCCTGTAGCAGTGTGTGGGACTTATTGTATTAGTACATCTATACTAAGCTCCACCAGCTTGCAAATTAGAAATAATTTTTATCTGCATCTAGCTCAGAAAATAATTTTGGGCCTGTAGCAGTGTGTGGGACTTATGGTATTAGTCCATCTATACTAAGCTCCACCAGCTTTCAATTTGGAAATAATTTTTATCTGCATCTAGCTCTGAAAATAATTTTGGGCCTGTAGTAGTGTGTGGGACTTATTCTATTAGTCCATCTATACTAACCTCCACCAGCTTGCAAATTAGAAATAATTTTTATCTGCATCTAGCTCGGAAAATAATTTGGGGCTTGTAGCAGTGTGTGGGACTTATTCAATCAGTCTATCTATACTAAGCTCCACCAGCTTGCAAATTAGAAATAATTTTTAGCTGCATCTAGCTCGGAAAATAATTTTGGGCTTGTATCAGTGTGTGGGACTTATTCTATTAGTCCATCTATACTAAACACCACCACCATTGTATGTAATTAAATTGTTTTACTGCATCTAACCCAGCCAATCCTTTTGGGCTAATACCACAGTTTGGCCACTCAGCTCTGCTCGGTTCCCATCCATCGTTTTTTGTGCAAACAACTCCAGAGTTGTCAATTAGTTAACCACCAAAATGAGTGGAAAAAGGCCTGCTGCTGGTGGAAAGGGGAATAGGCGTTTTGGGAAGGGAAAAAAAGGTTGTGTCCGTGGGGTAGGTGTTAAAGCAACAGTAACATCTGCAGAAGAAAGACGATCTTCCAGCCAAACTAAGATGTCTACTTCTTTTAGAGGACAATGTGATACGATCCCTTTCTTACGGCCACGCCAATCGCTACAAATTCCAGATGAGGCACAAAAACAGCAGGTGCTTCAACGGCTATCAAGTGCTCCTTTAAGTGGGCTCTCCTCCACCTCAACTTCAACATCTCAAATACTTCAGTCCTCAGAGGTGTCACCCCAATGGCACTTGCTTCCTCACAGCTCCCAAGACTCCAGCTGCCCGTCTGAGTTTGGGGTAGATCAAATGGTTGAATCTGCAGAGCTGTTTACTAGTGTTGAGCCACCCCCGTAGTGTTCGAGTTCGTTTCGTCGAACATCCGTATGTTCTACGAACTGTTCGTCCAACTGTTCGTCGAACACCGTTTAAACCAATGGCAGGCAATCAAAAACACATAGGAACGCATAGAAAACACATAGAAAACACTTCAAAGGTGTCCAAAAGCTAACAAACTGCTCAGAAGATACAACTAACACATAGAAAAGTGACAAGTACATATAGTCATTCGAAAAGAAAAGAGGTGGAGGAGTAAAAGGAGGGGGAAACACAGATATAGGCATGTCATGCCCTTCTAAAACCAAAAAAGTGCGAAGCCGACACGGCCAGTCCATTCCTTCCCGTGCGACCTCCGTGTCGCCGGGTTTGTGCCAGAGCTGCGTTGGACTTTGACGGCCAGTCCACCTCTCCCAATACTGGTGCCTGTCCGCTGGTGGTTCGAGCGAGCCCCCCTGCGGTGGAGGAAGGTCTAAGCTTTTTAATTTAAATTGTCTCTCTAATTTGAATGGGTACACTTTAAATCCTTTTACAAGGATCTATTGGAGGGCAAGTCTGATGCCAGCAGCTGCGTGAATTCCAGCTCCAGTAGCATCCACTTAAGCTGCTGCAGTTAAAAAGCTTTTATAAGGATTGAGCTCGGCGGTCCACCACAAGGCGTCCTACAGCAAGTCCCAGCCCCTGTGCATTGGGGTGCCTCCTGATGCTCTTCACTGAGTGTCCCAGGGGCCCGAAGCATTTCCTTTGAAAAAATTAAGTGTCCAAACTGCAGGTGGTGTAGCTTGCTTAACAGCTGGGATAATCCGCTGACTAGCATACACTGCTACTAGGCACAAAGTATTTCCTGGGCTAGATGCAGTTAAAAATTTGTAATTAAATACTCTCGTTGGATGCTGAGAAAGCATTCCATAGAGGCTCCTAGCATGCCATATATTATTCTCTTAAAAAGCTTGGGGTAGGGGTCTAGGGGACCATTTTAAAGCCAAAATCACGGTCCTGTATTGCAATACGTCACCTAGGCTGAAGATAAATGGAATATTTTCATCACCTTTCATAATCACCAATGGGACAAGGCAGGGATGTCCTCTGTCCCCTCTCTTATACATCCTAGTCACGGAGCACCTGCTCTCATCAATTCGCCATAACCCCAATATTAGGTGGATTGAGGTGGGAGGCACCGAGTACAAGTGCTCTGCATTTGCTGATGATGTCCTAGTATATATCACTGAATCACATATATCCATCCCTGCTGTTATGGCTGAAATAGATCACTTTGTTACATGGTCAAATTTTAAAATCAATGCAGCGAAGTCTGAGGCCCTCGATGTCTCCCTCCCCAAATCCATATAGGATTCCATCCAGTCCAACTTTCCCTTTGCCTGGCCCTCACAGGGTATCCAATACTTAGGAATTCCTATTCATAGAGACCTCTCCCATCTATGTTATCTTAATTTTGGGCCCTTTATTGAACAACTCCATACAGACCACGTTTGGCAAGTTAGAACTGTAAGATTCACTATGTGAACCACTGTTGTATTGTGGAAAAGCACATGTACACTGTTTTCCAAATTATTATGCAAAAAGTGTTTATGAGTGATAAGGTAAGAATTTTTTGTTTGTCAGTTAAACTCATTGATGGTGATGTGTGTCAGGGCTCTTTATATCACTGTAAGCAATTGCAGACACCTGTGCTAATTAGTTTGGCAGGTGTGTCCAATGAAAGGCAAGACTACTTAAGAAGGCTGTCCCACATTATTAAGCAGCCTACATTTTCTGCCAAAAAGGGAAAGACAAAGGATGTGTCGGCTGCTGAGAAGCAACAAATTGTGGAGTGTATAGGTCAAGGCATGACTACAATCAACATTGCCAAGACACTTCATTGTGATCATCGCACAATCAAGAAGTATGCAGCTGATTCACAGTACACACGTGTGCGTGCTGATAAGGGAAAATTGAGGACTCTTTCCTACAGGTAATCGCGTCAGGTTAAAATAGCAGCGTCAAAAAAGCCTTGTCATAGCAGCAGACAAGTTTTTGAAGCTGCTGGTGCCTCCAACGTCCCCCGAACAACAAGATGCAGGGTCCTTCAGAGGTTTGCAGCTGTGCGTAAGCCATTCTGTCGACCTCCTCTATCCACTGTACAGAAGCAGAAACGGCTCCAGTGGGCCAAACAATACATGAAGACTGACTTCAAAACTGTTTTGTTCACCGATGAGTGCCGTGCAACGCTCGATGGTCCAGATGGATGGAGTGGAGGATGGCTGGTTGATGGACACCCCATGCAAACACGGCTACAGCGCCAACAAGGAGGATGTGGAGTAATGTTTTGGGCTGGAATCATGGGGAGAGAGATTGTCAGCCCCTTTAGAATCCCTGAAGGGGTAAAGATGAACTCCATAATGTATGTGGAGTTTCTCAAACAGCACTTCCTGCCATGGTTCAAGAAGAAGAACCGTGTATTCCGCAGCAAGATCATTTTCATGCATGATAATGCACCGTCTCATGCTGCACATAACACATCTGCATCTCTGGCTGATATGGGCATAAAAGGGGACAAACTTATTGTGTGACCCCCATGCTCCCCTGACCTCAACCCCATTGAGAACCTCTGGAGCATCATCAAAAGGAGTGTCTATGATGGCGGGAGGCAGTTCACATCTAAGCAACAGCTCTGGGAGGGTATTCTGTCCTCATGCAAAACAGTTGAAGCAGAAACCATCCAAAACGTGACAAATTCACTGGATGAGAGAGTTCAGAAGCTCCTTTCGAACAAGGGGTCCTATGTGCAAATGTAACATCACCTAGACTAAAGTTTTGAGTTGAAAACTGTTTAATTTCAGTTTCTAATAACCTGCTAATGCTTATAATTTCAAAAATGACAATTTTTTGTTCTTTATTAAAATGAAAAGGTTGATCGTAGAGTATGGGGGATCTAAGAGTGTGGCAACCCAGTAGTCAGGATTATTTTGAATTCTGACAATTTGAGGGTCATGTTGCAGGTAGTGCAGCAAGAAGGCACTCATGTGTCTTGCGCATCTAGGAGCCCCAAAATTATTTTCTTGGCTAGATACAGCTAAAAATTATTATTAATTTGAAATCTGGTGGGGCTTAGTATAGATAGCCTAATAGAATCAATACTGCAAACTGCTACAAGGCCCAAATTATTTTCCAGCCAAGATACAGATAAACATGATTAGTAATTTTAAATCTGGTGGAGTTTAGTATAGATGGTCTAATAGAATCAGTACTACAAACTGCTACAAAGCCCAAATTGTTTTCCAGACAAGATACAGATAAACATGATTAGTAAATTCAAAGCTTAAAACGGTTGGTGAGGTGATTTTAACAAATCATCAAGCTTTTACTCTCCCCAGGATGACACAGGGGTAGAAAAGTCCTTTCGGATCCATGATTTGTTCATCTTTATGAACGTGAGTATGTCTACATTATCAGTGGAGAGCCGCGTGCGCTTATCTGTCAGCACACCACCAGCAGCGCTGAACACACGTTCAGACAGAATGCTGGCTGCGGGGCATGACAAGATTTCCAAGACGTAAGTGGCGAGCTCCGGCCATTTATCCAGATTGGAAGTCCAAAAAGAGCTAGGGTCCAGTGACACAGTCATGGCTTCAATGTTTACTTGGAGATACTCCTGTACCATCATCTCTAGGCGTTGACTATGTGTCAGACTTGTTGTCTCCTGTGGCCTTGCAAAGGATGGGCTAAAAAAGTGGTGAAATGTTTCCGCAAAATTGATGTTATCAGCAGATACTGTGTTTCTGTTACGTTTTGAGTGCTGAACACTCGACGGTCCCACGGTTGGCAAGTTAGAACTGTGAGATTCAATACGTGCACCGTTGGTGTTTTGTGGAAAAGCACATGTAAAATTCTGCAACAGTCTCTGCTGATACTCCTGCATGCGTGCATCCATTTCTATGGCAGGAATAAGTTCTGCAAATTTACTTTTGTACTGGGGATCTAAGAGTGTGGCAACCCAGTAGTCAGGATTATTTCGAATTCTGACAATTCGAGGGTCATGTTACAGGTAATGCAGCAAGAAGACACTCATGTGTCTTGTGCATCCAGGAGCACCAAGTCCCTGTTGTGTTGGTGGCGAGGTAACAATCATGCTTCCTTCCTCTGCCCTCTCCCCCCAACCTCGCACAACAGAAATTTGATCAAGGTCTCCCTCATCTGATGAGTCTTCCAACAGTTCGTCCTCCACTTCTTCCTGGGCTCCTGCACCTTCCTCACTAGGTTGGCTGCTACCATGCGCCCTGGTAATACCTTCTCCCCCACCCTCACATGCCTGCTGCCTTGGTGTTGCCGACCGTCTGGACCTTGCAGATGTTAGCCCTTCCGCATACAACTCCTCCTCCTCTACTTCCTCCACCTCCTCTTATGCCACCACCTGTCTCCGAATTCTGTTTAACATGTGCTCCAGCATGTAAATCACAGGAATAGTCATGCTGATAATGGCATCGTCAGCATTAAACATCTTCGTCGCCATTTCAAAACTGTGAAGAAGGGTGCATAGGTCCCTGATCTGAGACCACTCCTCCAGCGTGATTTGCCCCTCCTCTGGATCTCGTTGGCCCAGGCTATACATCAGAACATATTGCACCAGGGCTTGTCGGTGCTGCCACAGTCGCTGCAACATGTTCAGAGTTGAATTCCACTGGGTAGGCACATCGCATTTTAGCTGGTGAAGTGACAGGCCCAACGACTTCTGTAGAGATGTAAGTCGCTGAGCTGCGGGATGCGAACGGCGGAAGTGAGCACACAGCGACCGTGCCCTCTGCAGAAGGCCATCTAGTCCGGGAGAGTGGGCTAAAAATTGCTGGACAACTAGGTTCAACACGTGAGCCATACAAGGCACGTGTGTGACATTGCCCCGGCGAAGGGCAGCAGCGAGGTTTGCAGCATTGTCGCACACGGCCTTCCCTGGTTTCAGGTCCAGTGGAGACAACCATTCATGAAACTGGTTCTCCAGAGCTGACCACAACTCCTCAGCTGTGTGACTCACATTTCCCAGACATTTCAAAGTAAAAACCGCCTGATGATGTTGAGCCCTGCTGCCAGCATAGTAAGGAGGTGTGCAGGATCCCTTCTGCGCCGTTAGAATGCTTGTGGCATGACCAGACAGGCTTTGGGTGCAGGTTGAGGACCGAGAGGAGGTTGAGGAGGCAGAAGCACTGGAGGAAAAAGGATTGCCGCACAACTCGTGGGGACAGCAAGACTTGGACAGCAGCCCCTTGTCCTGCTGTCACCATAGTTACCCAGTGCCCAGTCAGCGACATGTAACGCCCCTGTCCATGCCTACTCGTCCAAGTGTCTGTGGTGAAATGCACCCTGTCACACACAGAGTTTCTCAAAGAAGCGGTGATGTTGTGTGCGACATGCTGGTGGAACGCAGTCACACCTTTCTTTGAGAATTAGTGCCGACTGGGCATCTGGTACTGGGGCACTGCGAAGGCCATAAGGTCTGGAAAATCCTCTGTGTCCACCAGGCGGAAAGGCAGCATTTCTGTAGCCAAGAGCTTGCAGATGGTGAAATTCAACCTCTTAGCTTTCTCATGGCTTGGAGGAAATGGTCTTTTACTTGTCCACATCTGAGGGACCGAGGGCTGGCTGTTGTGCTTAGACGGAGTTGAGAAGGGTGTCCCCGGCAAACTGCCGGTCTGTGAGGAAGATGCAGGCGGACATGTTAGGTTGCCTTGATCCAAAGGTGGTGCTATCGATGTCGGACAGTGCTGAACACCAGCTGGTGTTTCCACCTCCAAAGAAAATGATGACCTGCCAATCACGCTGGCTGTTGCAGGTAAAGCGGTGGCAGGTCTGCGTCCCAAAACAGGTGTGACTGCTGTCCCCCCAGTCACAGAGGATGAAGAGTCCGCGGATGCACAAGATGTGGCAGACGGTGGTTGGTCTGGCCGGCTAGGCCGCATTGTAGCACAGTGATTTTCCCACTGCAACTTATGCTTCATATCCAAGTGCCGGTTCATGCATGAAGTACTCAAACTATGTATTTTTTGGCCTCTACTTAGCTTTTGCTGACAAATGTTACAGATAACACGAGTTGGGTCATCCTTATCGATTTGAAAAAATGCCCAGGCTATGCAAGGCTTAGCACCCATGCGACCTGAAGTGCCACCATGACTTGTGGTCAGAGGCAGAGTTATGTTTGAGGATGCAGTTGTTGACGTGCTTCCAGTACTACGTTTCTGTCCAGGAAGGCGCAAACTGACCTCGTCGTCACTAGCATCCTCCTCCACCTCCTCTGCTGACCTCATCGACTGGCTGACTGTGGGTTGACAGTAAGTGGGATCTCCAACCTCGTCATCATCACCCTGTGTGTTATCACACCCGCCGACCTCAGAGCCAACCTCTTCCTGCCCTGACAAAAAACTCAAGTTGTCGCTCCAATCAGGTATTTGAGTCTCATCATCGTCTTCCTCATTGTCTCCACCAACAGGAGTTACAGTTTGGGAACGAGGGTCTACATTATTGTCAGAGCCTTCTGCGTCTGTTCCTGGATCTGACTCATAAAGATTCTGGGCATCAGTGCAGATAATTTCCTCGTCTGGATTCACAGAAGCTCTGGAGCCGACCTCTGATTCCCAGGCTATAGTATGAGTAAACAGCTCTGCAGACTCAACCATCTGTTCTACCCCATACTCAGACGAGCAGCTGGAGACTTGGGAGCTGTGAGGAAGCAAATGCGATTGGGGTGACACCTCTGAGGACTGGAGTATTTGTGATGTTGAAGTTGAGGTGGAGGAGAGCCTACTTAAAGGAGCACTTGATATCCGTTGAAGAACCTGCTGTTTTTGTGCCTCATCTGGAATTTGTAGCGATGGGCTTCACCGTAAGAAAGGGATCGTATCACATTGTCCGCTAAAAGAAGTAGACATCTTAGTTTGGCTGGAAGATGGCCTTTCTTCTGCAGATGTTACCGTTGCTTTAACACCTACCCCATGGACACAACCTTTCTTACCCTTCCCAACATGCCTATTCCCCTTTCCACTAGCAGCAGGCCTTTTTCCACTCATTTTTGTGGTTAACTAATTGACAACTCTGGAGTTGTTTGCAGAAAAAACAATGGATGGGAACCGAGCAGAGCTGAGTGGCCAAACTGTGGTATTAGCCCAAAAGTATTGGCTGGGTTAGATGCAGTAAAACAATTTTATTACATACACAGGTGGTGGAGGTTAGTATAGATGGGCTAATAGACCAAGTCCCAAACACTGCTGCAAGCCCAAATATTTTTTCAGAGCTAGATGCAGATAAAAATTATTTTTAATTTACAACCTGGTGGAGGTTAGTATAGATGGACTAATAGACCAAGTCCCACACACTGCTACAAGCCCAAAATTTTTTCAGAGCTAGATGCAGATAAAAATTATTTTTAATTTGCAACCTGGTGGAGGTTAGTATAGATGGACTAATAAAACAAGTCCCACACACTGCTAGAAGCCAAAATATTTTTTCAGAGCTAGATGCAGATAAAAATTATTTTCAATTTGCAACCTGGTGGAGGTTAGTATAGATGGTCTAATAGAACAAGTCCCACACAGTGCTACAAGCCCAAATATTTTTTCAGAGCTATATGCAGAGAAAAAATATTTTTAATTTGCCACCTGGTGAAGGTTAGTATAGATGGACTAATAGACCAAGTCCCACACACTGCTACAAGCCCAAATATTTTTTCAGATGCAGATAAAAATTATTTTTAATTTGCAACCTGGTGGAGGTTAGTATAGATGGAATAATAGAACAAGTCCCACACACTGCTACAAGCCCAAATATTTATTCAGAGCTAGATGCAGATAAAAATTATTTTTAATTTGCAACCTGGTGGAGGTTAGTATAGATGGAATAATAGAACAAGTCCCACACACTGCTACAAGCCCAAATATTTTTTCAGAGCTAGATGCAGATAAAAATTAATTTTAACTTGCAACCTGGTGGAGGTTAGTATAGATGGACTAATAGAACAAGTCCCACACACTGCTACAAGCCCAAATATTTTTTCAGAGCTAGATGCAGATAAAAATTATTTTTAATTTGCAACCTGGTGGAGGTTAGTATAGATGGACTAATAGACCAAGTCCCACACACTGCTACAAGCCCAAATATTTTTTCAGAGCTAGATGCAGATAAAAATTATTTTTTTTTGCAACCTGGTGGAGGTTAGTATAGATGGACTACTAGAATGATGCTATGCCCAAAAGGTTTTAGTTGCCTAGTTTCAGCGAAAAAATTTGTATTCTATACACAGGTGGTGTAGCTTTCAACACAGATAGGCTACTACACTGACTAACACACACTGCAGGAGGCCAAAAGGGATTTGCTTAGCTAGATTTAGACAAATGCTATGAAAAAACTTGCACAGCACTGGCACAGACCTGCCTGGCAAAAACTAATAGGAACTGATGTAACCTAGCCCTCAAAAGGACTGCAACTACGTTTAGTCCCTACTCCCAACCTATCTATTTAAGAGCACAGACCTGCCTGATAAAAGTTGAAGGAAATTATGTAACCTAGTCCTCAAAAGGACTGCAATCACAACTATTCCCTACTCCCAAGCTATCTGCAGATTTGTGCGAAAATTGGCTTGAAATTAACACTGAAAGTATAGCGCAAACAGCAACAGCGGTGCCGTCTAACATGCAGCTGCAGCAGTGAGAAAGTGGTGGCGACGGGGAAAATGGCTGGGTCTTACAGGGCAAAGACATGTGACATACACAGCCAATGACACATGCCCTTGCTTGTGTGAAAAAAAGCAGTTCGCTCTGTGTGTGCGCTGCTGATAGTCTGACAGATTGCACCTCCCCACTGTAAATGCGGGAAAGAGAAAAAAAAATGGAGATTTTCATTATTTCTGCGGAGATCCATCCCCTGCCCCTCCCCCCGCCCCGCTGTACACTCAAACTGCGTATTAACAATAATTTTCAGCATTACTGAGAAAAAATCCAGTTATGATTTTGGTGCACGAACAGTTATCAAACATAACCTCGAACAGCCAAATTTTTTTCAAATCGTTTGTGTTCACCGAACGGCTCGAACACCGCCCAAAACAGCTCGAATTTGAGATTGACGAATAGTTCGATTCGAACACCGCTCATTTCTACTATTTACTCATACTATAGCCTTGGAATAAGAGGTCGGCTCCAGAGCTTCTGTGAATCCAGACGAGGAAATGATCTGCACTGATGCCCAGAATCTTTGAGTCAGATCCTGGACCAGACGCAGAAGGTTCTGACTAGTGTTGAGCCACCCCCGTAGTGTTCGAGTTCTGCTCGGTTCGTCGAACACCCGTGTTTTCGCCGAACTGTTCGTCGAACTGTTCGTCGAACACCTTCGAACACCGTTAAAACCAATGGCAGGCAAACAAAAACACATAGAAACACATAGAAAACACCTTCAAAGGTGTCCAAAAGCTGACAAACTGCTCAGAAGACATAACTAACACATGGAAAAGTGACAAGTACATATAGTCATGCGAAAATAAAAGAGGTGGAGGAGTAAAAGGAGGGGGAGACACAGATATAGGCATGTCATGCCCTTCTAAAATCCAAAAAGTGAGAAGCCGACACGGCCAGTCCGTTCCTGCCCGTGCCACCTCCGTGTCGCCGGGTTTGTGCCAGAGCCGCGGTGGACCCTGACGGCCAGCCCCCCTCTCCTAATACTGGTGCCTGTCCGCTGGTGGGTCGAGCCCCCCGCGGTGGGGGGGGAGTAACATCTGCAGAAGAAAGACCATCTTCCAGCCAAACTAACATGTTGACTTCTTTTCGTGGACAATGTGATACGATCCCTTTGTTACGGACACGCCCATCGCTAAAAATTCCAGATGAGGCACAAAAACAGCAGGTGCTTCAGCGGATATCAAGTGCTCCTTCAAGTGGGCTCTCCTCCACCTCAACTTCAACATCACAAATACTCCAGTCCTCAGAGGTGTCACCCCAATCGCACTTGCTTCCTCACAGCTCCCAAGTCTCCAGCTGCCCGTCTGAGTATGGGGTAACACAGATGGTTGAGTCTGCACAGCTGTTTACTCATACTATAGCCTGGGAAACGGAGGTCTGCTCCAGAGCTTCTGTTAATCCAGACGAGGAAATGATCTGCACTGATG
This sequence comes from Phyllobates terribilis, assembly GCF_046119375.1. Classification (NCBI taxonomy): domain Eukaryota; kingdom Metazoa; phylum Chordata; class Amphibia; order Anura; family Dendrobatidae; genus Phyllobates; species Phyllobates terribilis. The sequence goes on from NW_027362825.1 coordinate 2,753,477, forward strand.
CCCAGAATCTTTATGTCGGATCCAGGACCAGATGAAGAAGGTTCTGAGCATAATGTAGACCCTCGTTCCCAAACTGTAACTCCTGTTGGTGGAGACAATGATGAAGACGATGATGAGACTCAAATACCTGATTGGAGCGACAACTTGACTTTTCGGTCAGGGCAGGAAGAGGTTGGCTTTGAGGACGACGGGTGTGATAACACACAGGGTGATGATGACAAGGTTGGAGATCCCACTTACTGTCAACCCACAGTCAGCCAGTCGATGAGGTCAACCGGGCCTTTGCCTGGCCTTTGGGATGTCGCGGTGGTCGGCTCCCTGGCCCGTACCCTGGGGTCACTTTTTAAAAGGATGGATAATTGTTAATTTTATAAGAGTTTGTGACACCACCTGTGGTATCTGGTGAGAAGCACCAGCGCTGCAGCAGTCCACTGAGGCCCGTGATAAGGCAGCTCGATGGTATAGCTCCCCACAGGTGGAGCTAGGTCTCAGGGCAGCATATGCAGGGGGAATGCAGGACAGGCGAGACCCAGCTGGGTCAGAGCAAGAACGGAAACGGACACGGTAGTCACTTCAGTACCTTTTACTGGAGGAAATTCAGGCACATCCTGGAGCACTGTAGGGTGAAGGGTGCATATCAGGATCCTCCCCAATGAGCGGGTGTAGGGCCTCCTGTTTCTTGCCTCTGCGCAGTAAGTTTCTGACCTGCCTGGAGCTAGGCCTAACTTTGTCTCTGTCCTGCGCTGGCTGACCTTGTGGTAGGGCCTTCTCTTGAAGTTCACGCTCCCAGTATGCGGGGCCTAAGCGTCTCCTGGCTCTGTTACGTATCAGCACCTTAGCGATCCTGGGACTTGTAGTTCTCCAGGGATTCCGGTTATGCTTTACTGGGTCATAGAGATCCCGGTAAGCTCGAATCCGGTGTCCGGTAAATGCTTCGGGGTGAGCTGGTTAAGCTCCTCTGCCCCTTATGTACTAACTCGCCACTCGCCTTCTGCCTACTCGGGCCCTCAATAGGCTATACACACTAACGGCAGCTTGCCGCGCTTCACCGATCTTATGACGCCGGCACACCTTAAGCTCTATCTGGGCTCCCTGAATCTAGCTAGCAGGAGCCTCGTGCTCCACTGCTGAACTATTAACTGAGTTCTCTAGACTAGACTGAGCTCCACTGCAGACTTACCTCTCTTAGGCTTCTCTACTGCAGGAACTCTTCAGAGGAACTGAACTGCCTAGCTCCACCTTCCCTATTTATATCCCTAACGGGCTCCCTCTGCTGGTCTGAGGTGGAAGGTGGAGATGTGTGAATGTTTATGGGGGCCTCTTGTGGAGGATTCCATCAATACACTCTTCTAGGATCTGTGATACCAAGCGCAGCGGGGCGTCACAGATGCTATTGACGACGAGGTTAGGTTGCGCCTTCCTGGACAGAGACGGAGTACTGGAAGCACGTCAACAACTGCATCCTCAACCACAACTCTGCCTCTGACCACAAGTCGTAGTGGCTATTCAGGTCGCATGGGCTCTAAGCCTTGCATAGCCTGGGCATTTGTTCAGATCGATAAGGATGACCCAACTCGTGTTATCTGTAATATTTGTCACCAAAAGCTAAGTAGAGGCCAACAAATCCATAGTTTGAGTACTTCATGCATGTACCGTCACATGGATATGAAGCATAAGTTGCAGTGGGATGCTCACTGTGCTACAATGCGGCCTAGCAGGCAGGGCCAACCACCGTCTGCCCCATCTTGTGCATCCGCGGCCTCTTCATCCTCTGTGACTGGGGGACAGCAGTCACACATGTTTTTGGACGCAGACCTGCCACCTCTTTGCCTGCAACAGCCAGTGTGATTGGCAGGTCATCAGTTCATTGGGAAGTGGAAACACCTGCTGGTGTTGAGAGCTCTCTGACATCGAGAGCACCACCTTTGGATCAAGGCAACCTAACATGTCCGCCTGCATCTTCCTCACAGACCGGCAGTTTGCCAGGGAAACCCTACTCAACCCTGTCAAAGCACAACAGCCAGCCCTCGGTCCCTCAGATGTGGACAAGTAAAAGACCATTTCCTCCTAGCCATGAGAAAGCTAAGAGGTTGAATTTCACCATCTGCAAGTTGTTGGCTACAGAAATTCTGCCTTTCCGCCTGGAGGACACAGTGGATTTTTGAGACCTTATGTCCGTCGCAGTGCCCCAGTACCAGATGCCCAGTCGGCACTACTTCTCAAAGAAAGGTGTGCCTGCGCTCCACCAGCATGTCACACACAACATCACCGCTTCTTTGAGAAACTCTGCGTGTGACAGGGTGCATTTCACCACAGACACTTGGATGAGTAGGCATGGACAGGGGCGTTACATGTCGCTGACAGGGCACTGGGTAACTATGGTGACAGCAGGACAAGGGGCTGCTGTCCAAGTCTTGCCGTCCCCGCGAGTTATACGTCAATCCTCTTTATCTAGAAGTTCCTCCACTGCTTCTGCCTCCTGAACCTCCTCTCGGTCTTCCACCTGCACCCAAAGCCTGTCTGGTAATGCCACCTGCTTTCTAACTGCGCACCTCCTTACTATGCTGGCAGCAGGGCTCAACTGCATCAGTGTTTACTTTGAAATGTCTGGGAAATGTGAGTCACACAGCTGAGGACTTGTGGTCAGCTCTGGAGACCCAGTTTCATGAATGGTTGTCTCCACTGGACCTGCAACCAGGGAAGGCCGTGTGCGACAATGCTGCAAACCTGGGTGCGGCCCTTCGCCGGGGCATTGTTACACACGTGCCTTGTATGGCTCACGTGTTGAACCTGGTTGTCCATAAATTTTTAGCCCACTATCCCGGACTAGATGGCCTTCTGCAGAGGGCACGGTCGCTGTGTGCTCACTTCCGCCGTTCGCATCCCGCAGCTCAACGACTTACATCTCTACAGAAGTCGTTGGGCCTGCCAGTTCACCGGCTGAAATGCGATGTGCTGACACGGTGGAATTCAACTCTGCACATGTTGCAGCGACTGTGGCAGCACCGACAAGCCCTGGTGCAATAGTTTCTGATGTATAGCCTGGGCCAACGAGATCCAGAGGTGGGGCAAATCACACAGCAGGAGTGGTCTCAGATCAGGGACCTATGAAGTTGACGCGCCCCCTACGCCGTGGGGTACCCGGAGCCGGGCAGGTAGACGCTGGGGGTTGTAGTCACTGTGGCGGTGACCCGGTCCGTGACCCAGGGCGGTCAATCCAACGGTAATTTGTATCTATGGATTTTATATTGTCCGACTACGCCACCTGTGGAGTGCGGCCAAAGGGGCCGCCGCTGCGGAACAGTCCTCTGAAGCTGGTGGTTTTGCTGCAATGGTATTATTACTCACCACAGGAAGAGTGTAGCTTCAGGGCAGTGTGGGTGGATGATGGTGGTTGTAGTGCAGGGAGTCAGTAATGAACACAGAGTCCGTGTGATACAGTCCCAAGATCTTTACTCACAGTTGTTGCAGTCCAGATTACAGGTACCAGAGCTATCTCACCCGTCGTGCTGTGCGTACTCAGTGAGGGGCTCAGTCCACCCCCAGATAGCTCCGGAGTACTTAGCAGGACCCCCTTCTGTGTGTCCTTTCTCTGGCCTTCTCCCTGCACCTCACACCCAGTGACACTTCTATCCGGTATCCTCGGGCCTTGGCGGGCGACTTGTGTTCCGTCCCCTGGGTCCTATGTGGCTACCTTCTTAGTGAGACTGGTGTGGACTTTTGCCTGCAGTACATGAAATGCTGCAGCCTCCGGTTTCTAGTTGAGCCTTGCTGTTTCTCCTCTAGTTGAGGGACCGGTTCCCCTTATCTGGCCTGACCCCTCTACCTCCTGGTAGCAGCGGGAGTACAGGTGGCCTTCTGCACGGCCCGTAGCCCTAGGGTCCCTTCGGTTCCTGGAGCCTTCCTGCTCCCACTCCTCTCTTCTCTCCTTCAGTCCTGGGCCTCCCAGGCTAGGCCCGCCTCCGGAGCAGAGCTCATGCCGAGCCTCTGCTCCTGTCACTTTTCCTCCTCTGACTGGCTTGCTCTTTCTAAGATGGCTTCCTATTTATACTCTCCCTGTCATGTGCTCCCCTAAGCTGCTCCCCTAAGCACCCACTACATAGGATCCTCCCACCAGCTAGGGACCTGGGACTGTGCTCTCCCTTAGGAGCAATCTCGCCCTAACCCCACTGCGGGTATGTGTTGGATGCAGGTGTTAGGGTCCCGAGCCATACGCCTTCCTTACCTGAGGGTGAGATACCACACCTCTGGGTGAGATGCAGTAACTCTGTGGTGACTGCACCCTCAGGGGCGCCACACACCTTTCTGCACAGTTTTGAAATGGCGACGAAGATGTTTAGTGCTGACGACGATGCCATTATCAGCATAACTATTCCGGTGATTTACATGCTGGAGCACACATTAAACAGAATTCAGAGTCAGGTGGTCGGACAAGAGGAGGTGGCGGAAGTAGAGGAGGAGTCGTATGCGGAAGGGATAACATGTCCAAGGTCCAGACGGTTGGCAGCACCAAGGAGGCAGGCATGAGAGGGTGGGGGAGAGGGATTAAACAGGGCGCATGGTAGCAGCCAAACTGTTGAGGAAGGTGCAGGAGCCGAGGAAGAAGTGGAGGATGAACTGGCGATGGGCATGGAAGACTCATCAGATGAGGGAGACCTTGATCACATTTCTGTTGTGCGAGGTTGGGGGGAGAGGGCATAGGAAAGAAGCATGATTCTTACCTCGCTAAGAACACAACAAGGACTTGGTCCTCCTGGATGCGCAAGACACATGAGTGCTTTCTTGCTGCACTACCTGCAACATGACCCTCAGATTGCAGAATTCGAAGTAATCTCAACTACTGGGTTGCCACACTCTTAGATCCCCGGTACAAAAGTAAATTTGCCGAAATAATTCCTGCCATAAAAAGGGATTGACGCATGCAGGAGTATCTGCAGACGCTGTTGCAGAATCTTACATGTGCTTTTCCACAAAACACCAGTGGTGCACGAAGTGAATCTCACAGTTCTAACTTGCCAACCGCGGGACTGTCGAGTCTTCATCACTCAAACCGTAACAGTAACACAGTATCTGCTGGTAACAGCAATTTTGTGAAATCGTTTCACCACTTTTTTAGACCATCCTTTGCAAGGCCACAGGAGACAAGAAGTCTGACACATAGTCAATGCCTAGAGAGGATGGTGCAGGAGTATCTCCAAGTGAACATCGAAGCCATGACTGTGTCACTGGACCCTTGCTCATTTTGGTATTCCAATCTGGAAAAATGGTCGGAGCTCGCCACTCACGCCTTGGAGATCTTGTCATGCCCTGCAGCCAGTGTTCTCTCTGAACGTGTGTTCAGCGCTGCTGATGGTGTGCTGATAGATAAGCGCACGCGGCTGTCCACTGAGAATGTAGACAGACTCACGTTCATAAAGATGAACAAATCATGGATTCGCAAGGACTTTTCTAATCCTGTGTTATCCTTGGGAGGCTAAAAGCTTGAGGATTTGGTAATATCACCTCACCAACCGTTTTAAGCAACTGTGGGGCAATTGATGCCACTTAACCCTAGAACGCATGACCATAAAAATCTACACTTTCATATACCTGGGGCCTTTTAGGCCCGTGTGCAAACAACATTGAATAACTGAAACTCAAATGACAAACAACTATATACATGAAGAATACAATGAGTTTCAAAATTCTAACTAAAGTAATCTTGCAGAAAATAGAAAACAATTAACAGGGCGGGACTGCGAGGCCCCAGGTATGCGTTCTAGGGTTAAGTGGTGTCTGTGCCACAATTTTGGGAAAAAATGGAAACTCTTTTTGGAGTCCCCTTGCTGTGTCTTACGTGACGTTGGCATCGTCAATTCCAGGTGGGTTGGGTCGCTCCCCCCCCCCTTTTAACTGTAAGAAACTACATACACTATGGCTTGGGGTAACACAGATGATTGAGTCTGAAGAGCTGTTTACTCAGAGGTCTGCTCCAAATCTTCAGTGTCTGATAGTCAGCGTAGAATTTTTAACTGCATCTAGCCTAGGCAATACTTTGGGCGTAGTAGCCCAGCTGCAAAGCAAGCTGCACCGCCTGTGTATCTAATAAGAATTTTTAAATGCATCTAGCCTAGGCAGACTGTGGGGACCCCCAACCAAACCCAGACGCTCAGCCCCCCTACCGCCCCCCTTTCCTTGACAATACAATAATGTAACTCTTACAACTGGATGGGTGAGGATCGGTCACAGCTTTATTAACTCTTTATACTCATTCCATTAGAAAGACATTTTATTTCTAAAATAATTCAGCTTGTTGCAGCATGCCCTGGGTCTCCACTCCGGCAACTTGGCCAACAAGTGTAACTCTCCAACATGTCCTTTCTATTTCCAGGCCACGGAGGATCCTGCGTACTCGTATGCAGGACTCTGACCCCCAACCATCACTCTTAACGCTTGTTCCACTCCGTCCTGGAGTCCTGACAGGAATATGTCCAGTCCAATATCCATTAAGTGAACACCGTCGGGCCGTATGAGGCCTGCTTCATCTCCTTCCAGTTGTCGGTGTCGTACCACTACACCGCCTCTGTCTCTTCTAAATTTTGCCATCCGAATATTTATTACCCGCCTTGTCCGTTCGATGGCCGTGATGTCTCGGGCACCTTGCCATACCGCTATCGGCACAATCTCTGACCATACTATAGCTAGTTTTGTGAAAAATTCTCTGAAGCGCTCAGTGTCTAGTTTCATTATTGCCATTAGTTATGCGCTCTTGTGATGACCTAGGTTGTTTCCCCCGGCCTGTATAACTAAGATGACCAGATATCTTGCCTCTCTCCCTACCTTGATTACCTCCATTAGTACCTGTGGCCATAGCAGGCCTCTAATACCTCTCCAGTTGAAATATGTGTTATGAAACTCTAATTTCCTCCCGCCTGGGCGGACTTTCACCCTTTAATCTGCCCAATATATATACGAGTGGCCTATCACCCACACTGTTGGCTTAGCGTCACCTGTAAAAGAAACAAACCACGTTAGGATAACAAGTCCGGTCTTATGTATCTTGCCAAACACGTGGATCACCATCTCTCTATCCTCTGAACTTCCGTTTCTGACAGTCCTGCTCTTGCTGCTTCTGTGGCCGCGCCTATGCGGAATGAGTGTGTCCCGTAATCTTTGGGGTGGTTCCCTGCCGATGTTATGCATTTATTAAATATAGCTTGGAACTGGTATCTTGATAATGGCGTCCCATCAATGTGTGATAGGAACAAATTACTTTGTGATCTGATGGTTAGATATGGTTTTACTATTGTTACCCGACTCAGTGTACCGTTTGTGGGTTGTAGAAGTACCCAAGTGCCCCTGCCCGCTGGAACCATTTTGGATTTGTGTATGCGTAGACGTATTGCATTATTGCCTATGACTACGTCCTGGTGTAATAAGCCTCCACTGGTGCTAATTTTGGATTGAGGGACTAATTCGCTTATGCATAGCGCCCCGAAGAAGGCGATCACAAATGCTGTAGACAGTAGTGTTGCTTCAAATTGTGAGTGTCATGTTAATGGTGTTAGGGATATGGTGTAAGAAATCAGTTTTAGTGACACGGGACGGGACGTCTACACTCCTGACTTGGCTGACCCCTTTTCCACCCTTTTATGGATTGTCTGATGATGAATCTTTGTCACATCTCCCCAATTCAGTAGTTGGAAGTGAAATGCTACTCCGGTCAGACACCGCTGCGCTGACGCCCCTGATATGCCCCTCATCATTAGCTGGTGGAGAAATTCTATGGTGATTTGTGATCTGGCTTGTTCACATTGGTCAACCCGTCTGCCTGCTACTAGTCGTGTCCACTCTTCCCATGCCTTACCGTATGCTTGCCACGTCGATGGGGCAACTGACGCTCTGATTAATGGCATCAACTATTCGCCACTACATCCCATTGGGAAGGTGGGCAACTGTTGTCCCGATGGGTGGGCATTGTGGAAGAGCTCTGTGAAAATCTACCAATTGAATTGTTATAAAGCGTTAGCAGCAGCTTTAGACCCCTCAGCATAGTGGCTAGCGCGGACCCATACATTGTGTTTTAGGCACAGGAATGCTAGCCTGGGTAGTAGACCTAGCACTGGGAGAGACGATGATGCCATCTTATTAATGCAGTGCGCTAAGCTGGTGTTTTTTGTTATGAAGCGTATATTTTTTGTAAGCCAGGAGCGTGCCCTATATTTCTATTGCTACCACTATTGGGAAGAAAAATTATTTTCAGCGCTAGATGCAGCGAAAAATTATTATTAATTGAAAAGCTGGTGGAGCTTGGTATAGATGGCCTAATACAATGAGACCCACACACTGCTAGAAGGCCAAATATTTTTTCAGAGTTAGATGCAGAAAAAAATTATATTCAGTTTGCAACCTGATGGAGGTCAGTATAGATGGACTAATAGAACAAGTCCCACACACTGCTAGAAGGCCAAATATTTTTTCAGAGGTAGATGCAGACAAAAAATTATTTTGAATTTGCAACCTGATGGAGGTCAGTATAGATGGACTAATAGAACAAGTCCCACACACTGGTAGAAGGCCAAACATTTTTTCAGAGCTAGATGCAGAAAAAAATATATTCAATTTGCAACCTGATGGAGGTCAGTATAGATGGACTAATAGAACAAGTCCCACACACAGCTAAAAGGCCAAATATTTTTTCAGAGGTAGATACAGAAAAAAATTATATTCAGTTTGCAACCTTATGGAGGTCAGTATAGATGACTAATAGAACAAGTCCAACACACTGCTAGAAGGCCAAATATTTTTAGAGTGCTAGATGCAGAAAAAAATTATATTCAGTTTGCAACCTTATGGAGGTCAAGTATAGATGGACTAATAGAACAAGTCCCACACACAGCTAGAAGCCCAAATATTTTTTCAGAGGTAGATGCAGAAAAAAATTATATTCAGTTTGCAACCTGATGGAGGTCAGTAGAGATGGACTAATAGTACAAGTCCCACACACAGATAGAAGGCCAAATATTTTTTTAGAGCTAGATGCAGACAAAAATATATTCAGTTTTCAACCTGATGGAGGTCTGTATAGATGGATTAATAGAACAAGTCCCACACACAGATAGAAGCCCAATATTTTTTCAGAGGTAGATGCAGAAAAAAATATATTCAGTTTGCAACCTGATGGAGGTCTGTATAGATGGATTAATAGAACAAGTCCCACACACAGCTATAAGCCCAATATTTTTTCAGAGGTAGATGCAGAAAAAAATATATTCAGTTTGCAACCTGATGGAGGTCTGTATAGATGGATTAATAGAACAAGTCCCACACACAGCTAGAAGCCCAATATTTTTTCAGAGGTAGATGCAGAAAAAAATATATTCAGTTTGCAACCTGATGGAGGTCTGTATAGATGGATTAATAGAACAAGTCCCACACACAGCTAGAAGCCCAATATTTTTTCAGAGCTAGATGCAGAAAAAAATTATATTCAATTTGCAACCTGATGGAGGTCAGTATAGATGGACTAATAGAATGATGCTATGCCCAAAAGATTTTACTTCACTAGGTGCAGAAAAAAAATTAGTATTCTATACACAGGTGGTATATCTTGCAACACAGATAGGCTACTCCACTGACTAACACACTCTGCAATAGGCCAAAAAGGATTAGCTTTGCTAGATTCAGCCAAATGCTGTGAAAAAAACTTGCACAGCACTGGCACAGACCTGCCTGGCAAAAACTGATAGGAACTGATGTAACCTAGTCCTGAAAAGGACTCTAATTACAATTAGTCTTTACTCCCACAATCTATCTATTTAAGAGCACAGACCTGCCTGATAAAAGTCGTAGGAAATGCTGTAACCTAGTCCTTAAAAGAACTGCAATCACAACTATTCCCTACTCCCAAGCTATCTGTAGATTTGTGCGAAAATTGGCTTGAAATTAACAAGGTATAGCACACACAGCAACAGCGGTGCCGTCTAACACTCAGCTGCAGCAGTGAGAAAATGGTGGCGACGGGGAAAATGGCTTGGTCTTATAGGGCAAGGACATGTGACATACACTGCCAATGACACATGCCCTTGCTTGTGTGAAAAAAAGCACTTCGCTCCGTGTGTGCGCTGCTGATAGGCTGACAGATTGCACCTCACCACTGCAAATGCGGGAAAGAGAAAAAAAAATGGAGATCTTCATTGTTCCTGCAGAGATCCATCCCCTGCCCCTCCCCCCACCCCGCTGTACACTCAAACTGCGTATTAACATTAATTTTCATCATTACTGAGAAAAAATCCAGTTATGATTTTGGTGCACGAACAGTTATCGAACATAACCTCGAACAGCCGAATTTTTCTCAAATTGTTCGTGTTCGCCGAACGGCTCGAACACTGCCCAAAACAGCTCGAATTTGAGATTGGCGAACAGTTCGAGTAGAACAACGCTCATCTCTAGTTCTGACCATAATGAAGACCCTCGTTCCCAAACTGTAACTCCTGTTGGTGGAGACAATGAGGAAGACGATGATGAGACTCAAATACCTGATTGGAGCGACAATTTGATTTTTTTGTCAGGGCAGGAAGAGGTTGGCTCTGAGGACGACGGGTGTGAGAACACACAGGGTGATAATGACGAGGTTGGAGATCCCACTTACTGTCAACCCACAGTCAGCCAGTCGATGAGGTCAGCAGAGGAGGTGGAGGAGGATGCTATTGACGACGAGGTCAGGTTGCACCTTCCTGGACAGTGATGTAGTACTGGAAGGACGTCAACAACTGCATCCTCAAACACAACTCTGCCTCTGACCACAAGTCGTGGTGGCTCTTCAGGTCACATGAGCGTTAAGCCTTGCATAGCCTGGGCATTTTTTCAGATCGATAAGAATGACCCAACTCATGTTATCTGTAACATTTGTCATCAAATGCTAAGTAGAGGCCAAAAAATCCATAGTTTGAGTACTTCATACATGAACCGTCACATGGATATGAAGCATAAGTTGCAGTGCGAAGCTCACTGTGCTACAATGCGGCCTAGTGGGCCGGGCCAACAACCGTCTGCCCCATCTGGTGCATCCGCGGCCTCTTCATCCTCTGTGGCTGGGGGGACAGCAGTCACACCTGTGTTGGGACGCAGACCTGCCACCTCTTTACCCGCAACAGCCAGCGTGATTGGCAGGTCATCATTTTATTTGGAGGTGGAAACACCAGCTGGTATTGAGCGCCCTCCGTCACCGAGAGCACCACCTTTGGATCAAGGCAACCTAACATGTCCGCCTGCATAGACCGGCAGTTTGCCGGGGACACCCTTCTCAACCCCGTCTAAGCACAACAGCCAGCCCTCGGTCCCTCAGATGTGGACAAATAAAAGACCTTTTCCTCCTAGCCATGAGAAAGCTAAGAGGTTGAATTTCACCATCTGCAAGCTCTTGGATACAGAAATGCTGCCTTTCCGCCTGGTGGACACAGAGGATTTTCAAGACCTTATGTTCGTCGCAGTGCCCCAGTACCAGATGCCCAGTCGGCACTACTTCTCAAAGAAAGGTGTGCCTGGGCTCCACCAGTATGTCGCACACAACATCATCGCTTCTTTGAGAAACTCTGTGTGTGACAGGGTGCATTTCACCACAGACACTTGGATGAGTAGGCATGGACAGGGGCATTATATGTCGCTGACTGGGCACTGGGTAACTATGGTGACAGCAGGATGAGGGGCTGCTGTCCAAGTCTTGCCGTACCCACGAGTTGTGCGTCAATCCTCTTTATCTCGAAGTTCCTCCACTGCTTCTGCCTCCTCAACCTCCTCTCGGTCCTCCACCTGCACCCAAAGTCTGTCTGGTCATGCAAAACACTTTCTAACTGCGCAGAAGGGATCCTGCTCACCTCCTTACTATGCTGGCAGCAGGGCTCAACGTCATCAGGCGGTTTTTACTTTGAAATGTCTGGGAAATGTGAGTCACACAGCTGAGGAGTTGTGGTCAGCTCTGGAGAACCAGTTTCATGAATGGTTGTCTCCACTGGACCTGAAACCAGGGAAGGTCGTGTGCGACAATGCTGCAAACCTCGATGCGGCCCTTCGCCGGGCAATGTCACACACGTGCCTTGTATGGCTCACGTGTTGAACCTAGTTGTCCAGCAATTTTTAGGCTACCATCCCGGACTAGATGGCCTTCTGCAGAGGGCAGGGTCGCGGTGTGCTCACTTCCGCCATTCGCATCCCGCAGTTCAGCGACTTACATCTCTACAGAAGTCGTTGGGCCTGCCACTTCACCGGCTAAAATGTGATGTGCCTTCCCGGTGGAATTCAACTCTGCACATGTTGCAGCGACTGTGGCATCACCGACAAGCCCTTGTGCAATATGTTCTAATGTATAGCCGGGGCCAACGGGATCTGCACAGTTTTGAAATGGCGACGAAGAGGTTTAGTGCTGATGATGCCATTATTAGCATGACTATTCCGGTGATTTACATGCTGGAGCACATGTTAAACAGAATTCGGAGTCAGGTGGTGCGACAAGAGGAGGTGGAGGAAGTAGAGGAGGAGGAGTTGTATGCGGAAGGGCTAACATCTGCAAGGTCCAGATGGTCGGCAGCACCAAGGCGGCAGGCATGTGAGGGTGGGGGAGATGTATTTACCATGGCGCATGGTAGCAGCCAAACTAGTGAGGAAGGTTCAGGAGCCCAGGAAGGAGTGGAGGACGAACTGATGGAAGACTCATCAGATGAGGGAGACCTTGATCACATTTCTGTTGTGCGAGGTTGGGGGGAGAGGGCAGAGGAAGGAAGCATGATTGTTACCTCGCCACCAACACAACAGGGACTTGGTGCTCCTGGATGCGCAAGACACATGAGTGCCTTCTTGCTGCACTACCTGCAACATGACCCTCGAATTGTCAGAATTCGAAATAATCCTAACTACTGGGTTGCCACACTCTTAGATCCCCGGTACAAAAGTAAATTTGCTGAAATAATTCCTGCCGTAGAAAGGGATTCACGCATGCAGGAGTATCAGCAGAGACTGTTGCAGAATCTTACATGTGCTTTTCCACAAAACACCAGTGGTCCACGTAGTGAATCTCACAATTCTTACTTGCCAACCGTGGGACTGTCGAGTGTTCAGCCCTCAAACCGTAACAGAAACACAGTATCTGCTAGCAACAGAAATTTTGCGGAATCATTTCACAGCTTTTTTAGCCCATCCTTTGCAAGGCCACAGGAGACAAGAAGTCTGACACATAGTCAACGCCTAGAGACGATGGTACAGGAGTATCTCCAAGTAAACATCGAAGCCATGACTGTGTCACTGGACCCTTGCTCTTTTTGGGCTTCCAATCTGGATAAAGGTCCGGAGCTCGCCACTTACGCCTTGGAGATCTTGTCATGCCCCGCAGCCAGCGTTCTCTCTGAACGTGTGTTCAGCGCTGCTGGTGGTGTGCTGACAGATAAGCGCATGCGGCTGTCCAGTGAGAATGTAGACAGACTCACGTTCATAAAGATGAACAAATCATGGATCCGCAAGGACTTTTCTACCCCTGTGTCATCCTGGGGAGAGTAAAAGCTTGAGGATTTCGTAAAATCACCTCACCAATCGTTTTAATCTTTCAAATTACTAATAATTTTTAGCTGCCTCTTGTCTGGAAAATAATTTTGGGCCTGTAGCAGTGTGCGGTACTCATTCTATTATGCCATCTATACTAAGCTCCATCAGCTTTCAAATTACTAATAATTTTTAGCTGCATCTTGTCTGGAAAATAATTTTGGGCATAGTAGCAGTGTGTGGTACTCATTTTAACCAACTGTTTTAAGCAACTCTGGGGCAATTGATGCCACTTAAGTGGAAAAAATGGAGACTCTTTTTGGAGTTCCTTTGCTTTGTTTTACGTGACGTTGCCATCATATATTAGAGGTGGGTTGGGTCTCCCCCCCCCTTTTAACCGTAAGAAAATGCATACACTATGGCTTGGGGTAACACAGATGGTTGAGTCTGAAGAGCTGTTTACTCAGAGGTCTGCTCCAAAGCTTCATTGTCTGCTAGTCAGCTTAGTAACCCAGCTGCAAAGCAAGCTCCACCGCCTGTGTATCTAATAATGATTTTTAAATGCATCTAGCCTAGGCAGACTGTGGGGACCCCCAACCAAACACAGACGATCTGCATCTAACCCAGCCAATCATTTGATAGTATTGCTAGTTGCAGAGTCGCATGGGCTCTAAACCTTGCATAGCCCGTGCATTTTTTCAGATCCCTAAAGATGACCCAACTCGTGTTATCTGTAACATTTGTCACCAAAAGCTAAGTAGAGGTAAAAAAATACATAGTTTGAGTACTTCATGCATCAACTGTCACATGGATATGATGCATAAGTTGCAGTGCAAAGCTCACTGTGCTACAATGCGGCCTAGCGGGCCGGGACAACCACCATCTGCCCCACCTGTATCATCCTGGGGAGACTAAAAACTACTGCGTAGTCTTTTCCAAAAAATTGAGGGAATTACCACGGGAATGGTTGGGAAGAGGTATAAGAGTTTAGGTAGGACGTTCATTTTTAGTATTCTTATTCTGCCGAACCAGGAAAAATCCTTCACCGTCCAAGAAGTAAGATCTTTATGGAGTTGTTCAATAAAGGGCCCAAAATTAAGATAAAATAGACGGGAGAGGTCTCTATGAATACGAATTCCTAAGTATTTGATACTCTGTGAGAGCCAGGCAAAGGGAAAGTTGGACTGGATGGAATCCTGTATGGATTTGGGGAGGGAGACATCGAGGGCCTCAAGTTTCTCTGCATTGATTTTAAAATTTGACCATGTAACAAAGAGATCTATTTCAGCGATAACAACAGGGATGGATATATGTGATTGAGTGATATATACTAGGACATCATCAGCAAATGCAGAGCACTTGTACTCGGTGCCTCCCATCTCACTCCACCTAATATTGGGGTTATCGCGAATTGATGAGAGCAGGTGCTCCATCACTAGGATGTATAAGAGAGGGGACAGAGGACATCCCTGCCTTGTGCCATTGGTGATTATGAAAGGTGATGAAAATGTTCCATTTATCTTCAGCATAGCTGACGGATTGCGATACAGGGCCATGATTTTGGCTATAAAAGGGTCCAATAGACCCCTACACCAAGCTTTTTAAGAGAATAATATATGGCGTGCCAGGAGACTCTATGGAATGCTTTCTCAGCATCCAACGAGAGTATCTAATTACAAATTTGTAACTGCATCTAGCCCAGGAAATACTTTGGACCTAGCAGCAGTGTCTGCTAGTCAACGGATTATCTCACCTGTTAAGCAAGCTACACCACCTGTAGTTTGGACACTTAATTTTTTCAAAGGAAATGGTTCTGGCCCCCGGGACACTCAGTGAAGAGCATCGGGGAGGCACCCCAAGTCACAGGGGCTGGGACTGGAGGTAGGACGCCTTGCGGTAGCCCGCCAAGCACGATCATTATAAAAGCTTTTTAACTGCAGCAACTTTAGTGGACACTACTGGAGCTGGAATTTCTGCAGCTGCTGGCATCAGACTTGCCCTCCAATAGATCCTTGTAAAAGGATTTAAAGTGTACTCATTCAAATTACAAAGACAATTTAAATGAAAAAGCTTAGACCTGTCTCCACCCCAGGAGGGTTCGCTCGACCCACCAGCGGACAGGCACCAGTATTGGGAGAGGGGGGCTCGCCGTCAGGATCCACCGCGGCTCTGGCACAAATCCGGCGACACGGAGGTGGCACGGGCAGGAACGGACAGGCCGTGTCAGCTTCGCACTTGCTTGGTTTTAGAAGGGCAACACATGCCTATATCTGTGTCTCCCCCTTCTTTAACTCCTCCACCTCTTTTCTTTTCGCATGACTATATGTACTTGTCACTTTTCCATGTGTTAGTTGTGTCTTCTGAGCAGTTTGTCAGCTTTTGGACACCTTTGAAGGTGTTTTCTATGTGTTTCTATGTGTTTTTGTTTTCCTGCCATTGGTTTTAACGGTGTTTGACGTTGTTCGACGAACAGTTCGACGAACATTTCGGCGAAGGGACCGAACTCGAACAGTACAGGGGTGGCTCAACTCCAGTCAGGATGGCCAAACGTTCTAAGGCGCTGCGTTCAGGTCGTAGTCTCTCCTGGAGGCATGGGTTTGAATCCCACTTCTGACATTAGCATTTTCTTTCAAGAAATTGTTCAGCTTCACTCCTGTTACTGATTAGTTGGGGGTCCGCTCTATTGGTGGCAATCTCAAACAGAAAACTAAGAGTGATGAGGCTTAGCAAAACCAATTCTCAACGTTGGCACTTTGGCTGTATTCCTGGGGGTCCTTGAGGCAAATCTTAAATGTCCTGAATTTGTGCTTTCACAAAAGACTTCTGGGAACATCAAATAGTTTCTTTGTGCATATGTTAGTTGTTGTTTTGGCACCAGAAAAATACTGTGGATAGGAAAATGGGAGGGACTATTTCATCTCTATGTGTTCTCTGTCCCTATTAGGGCAGAGAGTGAACCTCCTAAGGTGCTGTCGTGGAAGATTCCTAGAAACCGTATTACCAGTAAGTCTAATTTCAGATTTTTCAACCTCAGGCATCAATAGACTATAAATATACTTAATAAACAAAAGCTAAAACAGCAGATGAACATAGTTTAACAAGTCTGAAATGCGCATGTGATACTGACATCAAAGTTTCACCACATTTTGGGACAAATGTTTTCACTTTCAACATTAACAATCAGTAGAATATTTTCTCTAAATTTGCATCTCCTTTCTTCACTCCAATTGTTTGCAGCTAAGAAAAAATAAAGCTTGATGCAACATAATGCTTACAAATTGTGTTTTATGCTCTATCATCACCTGTCCTACAGAGACACAGTCAGAATTACCCTGGCAAATGGAGTAAAATTGAAAATGTAAAAAAAATGCAGAATTGCTGTTTTTTTCTATTCATTCACAAAGAGTTAATGAAAGTTCTTAAATATGTACTGCAAAATAGCGGGACATTCAAATATAGATTATTTTGCCAAAACCAGTCAAAGTAAAAATAAATACAACCAGTTGTGACATTTGCAGTGTGTTGAACATTCCTGAAATTAGATGTGTCCAACCGAAATAGATCATTTGGGAGAGCGTTAGACTGAAGATCTAAGGCTGCGTGCCCACGTTGCGGATTACAAGCTTTTTTGATGCGGAATTTCCGCAGCGGAAACGCTTGTAAAATGCTTGGTAATCCGCACCCCATGGTCCCCAAGGGGATTCCGCAAGTTCTATACACATGCTGCGGATTTTTCCGCAGCGTTTATGCGGCGTTCAAAAATCCGCAGCATGTCAATTAATTTTGCATTTCCGCAAGCGGAATTGCCTTTGTGTAATACATTAAAAAACGCAAGGCAATTCCGCATGTGGAAAACTCGCGATAAATGCACGAAAAACGCGCGATAAATGCGTGAGGAATTCCGCATGCTTTTTTCCGGGAGAGGACTTGCAGAAATGAAGCAGAAATTTTCTGCTTCATTCCTGCAACGTGGGCACATAGCCTAAAGGTCCCGGGTTTCGGCAAAAGTCTTCTTCTTCACCCATTAAATTTTAAGCAGAAAATAAACAAAGCATATGGACTGACTGTTTACAGAGTATGTAAAAGTCCTAATCATTATAACTATCTACAGGAAATAAAATGATAGAAACTTAAGAACTGAACACTTTTATTTTTTGAGAAAAATAATATTTTTTGTAATTTTTCTTTCATTCTGGATGTCATCATTTTGTTTTATTTTAGTTTGACTTAGCTGTATGAGGATTTAAAGGAAACCTGATAGCTAATACGGGCAGCATGTATCGGACACTAGCTGAATGATTTCAGCCATGTATGTTTGACTATGAATTGCTGTGGCATTAGTGAGAAAAATATGCTTCTAAAATATGCCAGGAACAAAGCCGTTTGGGGAAAAAGTCAGGAAGGCAAAAAACACAATCCCCAACTCAGGACCGTCATCTTTCATTCTAAAAATAGGGGGTTTCCACTTTAATGGTAAGACAAAGAATCCACAGATTTGGCATTTCTCTAGCGAGGAGAGCCCACTTAAAATGTATGGAGTGCTTGTCTCCATAAGCACAAGCTGGGCACTAAACTGGCTTATTTGCAATTCTGGATGTTGCAGAGTGAAAACACCTGTTCGACAAAAATAGTAATTGTCGGTGTTGATGAATTCATTGTGAGGAGTAATTTATAAAATGGGATCACTTTGGAGTGGTTTCTGCTGTTTTGGTACTTTTGGAACTTCGCAAATGTCACCCGCAAAATATTCTTGCAAAATCTGCGTTCCCAAAACCCAAATAGCGCTCTTCTTTTCAAAGGCCTGCTGTGTGACCAAACAGTAGTTTCTGAAGACATATGGGGCATCACCGCATTTTAATGAAATTGTGCAACTTTAGATATTTTCACAAGAAAAACTAAATATATATTGACCTAAATTTACCATTAATATAAAGTACAATGTGTTACAAAATAACACTATCAGAATCAAGGGGATATGTTAAGCATTGCCACATAAAGTGATACATGTCAGATTTAAAAAACTGTGCTTGGTCATCAAGCTCAAAATTGGATGCAACTAGTGTTGAGCGAGCATGCTCGACACTGCTCGGTACTCGCCCGTGCATCACGCTACTCGGGATGTTCGGCGAGCACCGAGCATTTCTGGGTTACTCGGGCTGGAGCTCGGGTCTCTGCCCTGCATGTTTGGCTCTCTATACAGAGCCAATGAACATGCAGGGATTGCCAGCCAGTCACTGTAATGCCGCAGCCTTGTTGTTTTTGGGCATTACAGTGATTGGTTGGCTGCACAGCGTCACCTCGAGTATTTAAAACCGGGCGCCGCCATCTTGGACACAGACGCTCCAGATCAGACAGTGTAGGGACAGCGCTGCTGAGCTAGGGAGAGATTTTTCCTGTGAAATAGTTAGTGTAAAGGTCTGTAAAGGCTGCCAGAACAAACAAACAGTCCTTCTAAGGACTAATATCCATTTCAGATATCAGACAGGCAGGCAGGCAAGCTGTATAGGAGACGCAGTGGTAATACCAGCAAATGCTGCATTACAGTCCTGTGTGCTCCACTTTCTGAAATTGCTGGACTTAGCTGCAGGTCTCGGGGGCCAGTAAAAATCCTTTTTTTTCATCTAAATCCTCTTTTTTTTTCCTCCTACACACTGTACAAACACCCGTTTAATTAACCTATTGGTGTCCCCTCCCCCTCCCCCAAAAATAAGTGTGTCTCTGATTTTTCAGACACAAATATATCTGTTGAAAATAGTCTGGTATAGGCCACTGAAACAGAAGTGTGGTTTTGCAGTTCCACGGGTAAAATCTCTGTAGTATCCAGTTTTGGGACTTTGGTATCTAAAAAAAAAACAAGTTGAGTGTGTTGCTCACTGTTCTGCCGCAAATCTATATATTTTAAAAACTGTGGTATACACCAGTAAATTAAAACTGTGGTTTTGCTGTTCCACATTAAAAAATCTCTATTATCCCGCTTTTCGCATTTTTTGCAGTAAAAAAAAACAGTAGTGTCTCCTGAGTGTTCTGAGACAAGAATATATCTGTTGAAAATAGTCTGGTGTACGCCTGACAAATCCCAGTGTGGTTTTGCAGTTCTACGGGTAAAATCTACGTAGTATCCAGTTTTAGGCCTTTGGTATCTAAAAAAACCAGTTTGAGTGTGTCGCTCACTGTTCAGCCGCAAATCTATATATTTTAAAAGTGTGGTATACACCAGTAAACAATGACTGTGATGTTGCCATTCCACGGTAAAAAATCTCTATTATCCTGCTTTTCACATTTTTTGCAGCAAAAAAAACCAGTAGTGTCTACTGACTGTTCTGACACAAAAATATATCTGTTGAAAATAGTCTGGTGCACGCCTGACAAATCCCAGTGTGGTTTTGCAGTTCTACGGGTAAAATCTCTGTAGTATCCAGTTTTGGGCCTTTGGTATCTAAAAAAAAACAGTTTGAGTGTGTCGCTCACTGTTCAGCCGCAAATCTATATATTTTAAAAAGTGTGGTATACACCAGTAAATTAATACTGTGGTTTTGCTGTTCCACGTTGAAAAAGCTCTATTATCCTGCTTTTCGCATTTTTTGCAGTAAAAAAAAACAGTAGTGTCTCCTGACTGTTCTGACACAAAAATATATCTGATGAAAATATTCTGGTGTACGCCTGACAAATCCCAGTGTGGTTTTGCAGTTCTACGGGTAAAATCTCTGTAGTATCCAGTTTTGGGCCTTTGGTATCTAAAAAAAAACAGTTTGAGTGTGTCGCACATTGTTCAGCCGCAAATCTATATATTTTAAAAAGTGTGGTATACACCAGTAAATTAAAACTGTGGTTTTGCTGTTCCACGGTAAAAAATCTCTATTATCCTTCTTTTCGCATTTTTTGCAGTAAAAAAAAACAGCAGTGTCTCCTGAGTGTTCTGACACAAAAATATATCTGTTGAAAATAGTCTGGTGTACGCCTGACAAATCCCAGTGTGGTTTTGCAGTTCTACGGGTAAAATCTCTGTAGTATCCAGTTTTGGGCCTTTGGTATCTAAAAAAAACAGTTTGAGTGTGTCGCTCACTGTTCAGCCACAAATCTATATATTTTAAAAAGTGTGGTATACACCAGTAAACAATAACTGTGGTTTTGCCATTCCACGGTAAAAAATCTCTATTATCCTGCTTTTCGCATTGTTTGCAGTAAAAAAAAAAACAGTAGTGTCTCCTGAGTGTTTTGACACAAAAATATATCTGTTGTAAAATAGTCAGGTGTACGCCTGACAAATCCCAGTGTGGTTTTGCAGTTCTACGGGTAAAATCTCTGTAGTATCCAGTTTTGGGCCTTTGGTATCTAAAAAAAAACAGTTTGAGTGTGTCGCTCACTGTTCACCCGCAAATCTATATATTTTAAAAAGTGTGGTATACACCAGTAAATTAATTCTGTGGTTTTGCTGTTCCACGTTGAAAAAGCTCTATTATCCTGCTTTTCGCATTTTTTGCAGTAAAAAAAAACAGCAGTGTCTCCTGAGTGTTCTGACACAAAAATATATCTGTTGAAAATAGTCTGGTGTACGCCTGACAAATCCCAGTGTGGTTTTGCAGTTCTACGGGTAAAATCTCTGTAGTATCCAGTTTTGGGCCTTTGGTATCTAAAAAAAAACAGTTTGAGTGTGTCACTCACTGTTCAGCTGCAAATCTATATATTTTAAAAAGTGTGGTATACACCAGTAAATTAAAACTGTGGTTTTGCCATTTCACGGTAAAAAATCTATATTATCCTGCTTTTCACATTTTTTGCAGTAAAAAAAAACAGTAGTGTCTCCTGAGTGTTCTGACTCAAAAATATATCTGTTGAAAATAGTCTGGTGTATGCCTGACAAATCCCAGTGTGGTTTTGCAGTTCTACGGGTAAAATCTCTGTAGTATCCAGTTTTGGGCCTTTGGTATCTAAAAAAAAAACAGTTTGAGTGTGTCGCTCACTGTTCAGCCGCAAATCTATATATTTTAAAAAGTGTGGTATACACCAGTAAACAATAACTGTGGTTTTGCCATTACACAGTAAAAAATCTCTATTATCCTGCTTTTCGCATTTTTTGCAGTAAAAGAAAACAGTAGCGTCTCCTGACTGTTCTGACACAAAAATATATCTGTTGAAAATAGTCTGGTGTACGCCTGACAAATCCCAGTGTGGTTTGCCATTCCACGGTAAAAAATCTCTCTTATTCAGGCTTTGGTATTTTTTCCATAAGGAGAAACAGTAATAGTTTCTCCATGATTGTTCTGATTGTTTAAAAGAGTCGGGTGTAGGTCAGAGAATTAGAACTGTGGTTTTCCTCTTCCACGGTTCTAATCTACTTTCTATTACTCTTTTTTTATTGATAGTGCGAGTGTAAGCTATTTTATTTCCTTTACAATGGGCAAGGCACGTGGCAAGGTACGTGGAACTGGACATTCTGGTGATGGTGCGTGCAGAGGACAGGGCCGTGGCCTAGGTGAAAATGTGCCACAACCAACAGCCACATCTTCTCGCTCCCACTTCTTGACCGAATTTCTAGGGAAGCACAGTTCTATGGGAAGAGAACGAAAGAATGTATGTTATGCAAGAAGTGATAATAACATGATTTCAAAGCGAGTAGACAAAATGGAGTTTCTCTAGCATGAGTATCAATATGTCCTTTGCATTCCCCCCTAAAAATTATGTTATTATCAACAATAGAGGTGCTATCCCAGCGTCATGCTCTGAGCCTGAGGGATATTGGTCTTCACTCAATTAGTGCCCTTGTTACCAATTGAGGCTGTCGCGGCATGTCTATTCCCCCTTGTTAGTTGATATAATCATAAGCTCAGATCTGAGGTTGGTCGGGGCAAGCGGGTAAAGTTCATCATTCCCTTGTCATCCATGTCCTCAATGCTGGTTACATCTGGGAGGTCCGTGTATAGTCCGTGTATAGTAGCATGGATGTTGGTTGGCAGCGCCCTCCTTGCTCTCTGATGACTGTCAGGCTTTCCTCATGTAAAATGGAATACAATAAAAGACTAGTTTTAGTAAAACATATTAAAAAGCAAGCAACAATATGCAACACTCTTTGGTCTTTAGTCCAGCACTAAAGTATGTTGATTAGCCACTATGATAAGCTGATTCTGCACCGCAACAGTAGTATTAATTACTTCCAATACACTCTAAATCTGGTCATCTAAGTAATTAGTAACCTCCACTAATTTGTCTCACATTTGTATTACCATAGGGTAGAGGAAGACAATACTGGCTATCTTATTGGGTATACGTATACTCATTTGTACTAAATGAGGTCTTCCTGATGGGCGTGGGGTGTTGTCTTTGGCACGTTTATAGATGGTATGAAGAGGGATGGTTCTCAACTCTACTTTACTATGGGGAATAAGATAAGTGGCTGAAGTTAGCCGGGCCAATGTGCAAGTCCCCCCTACTCCGACTGGGAGCCATTTATACGCATTATTCCCACAGACCCAATATGTGGCTGATGGTAAATCCCATAAAGCAGAGTGCTGTAATACTAATTTATGTACCAAATCAATAAAAATGGTGTTATTTGAAAACATACATCATGAAGGCATTTGTCCCAGGGGGTTACAATATCAATATCCAACATTTGGATTGCCACATGTTGGATTACTAGGCTTATATTCAGAAAATTCATTACAAGGGACGTTACCAGATATTTTATAACATGTCATTGGTGCCTTTTATAAACAGATTTGTATGTACCCATGAATGATTATGAATATATCTTTCCAATAATGACAGTCTGGAAAGGGCATACTAGCGGCTGAAACTGGTGAGTGAGTACATATCCAACAGTCACTGATCTGCTTGTTTTCTAATTGTCTTAATTCTTGTACCAAAATCTGATGGTGAGTAATGAACTTATTATTAAAGGGGTCAGTACTCTGTTGTAGGCTTTTCCAGGTATTGACTAGTTTAACCATACATATTATCATAAAACATCTCAGCTGTTGGGATTGTCAGGAGCACTTGGTATGGTCCGTCATACAATGGTTCTAGTCCATGTTTCCGAACATGCCTCTTCACATACACATAATCTCCAGGCCTGAGGGTAAGAAAACCTTCTGCATCAGCTGGATCTGGAATAGAAGATGATACTAACGCATGGGTGTTAGTTAAGGCTTTGGTAAGCTGAATCACATATTGCACAACATAATCTGTTTCTTCTGATAATTGTTGTGGGGTAAATCTAGCTATGGCTGGTTGTGACCCAAACAGTATCTCATAGGGTGACAGTTTGTGTTTCCCTATGGGTGTGGTGCATATGTGATATAGTGCAATGGGAAGGAGCTCAGGCCACTGGGCCGTAGACTCCTGCATCATTTTGGTTCACTGCCCTTTTAGTGTGCCATTCAATCTCTCCACCTTGCCACTTGACTGTGGATGGTAAGGAGTATGTATCGTCACTGTTGATCCGATCATGGTGAATATTTCTTGATATACGCATGAGGGAAAGGCTGGTCCTTGATCACTTTTGATAACTTCTGGGACTCCATACCGGCAAACAACTTCAGAGACCAGCTTCTTGGCGGTAGTCTTGGCAGTCATGTTTGGAACGGCGAATGCTTCTGGCCAACTGGAAAACATATCCACTACCACTAAGCAGTCCATGGGGCCAGTAGGCTGCAACGGCTGGATACAGGAGTCGAGGCAAACAGTACAGTTGTTTCTTCTTCCATAGCCCATCTATCATCTTAGCACCCGCCTCCTTCCACGACTGGCATTCTTATTTAGAGCATAGAGCGTGTGGAGCGACAGCCAACTGTCTTGGTAGTTTCACCGCTTCCATCAATTGTCTGACGCTTTCAGCATTTTTCACAGGAGAACCTGCAGTCAGAGCTTTGAGCTCTGCTTCCTGTGCTGACATACTAGGAGGTAAGACCGCGTCCTCTACCAATGTATCTTCAGTTGTGACAGCATATCCAGTATGAAACCTGCCAGAGGTGTCAGCATATCTGGATCATCCATCCGTATACAACGCAAGTTCTGGGTCATCCAAGGGTACTTCCCCCACTAGAGCAAGTGGAGTTGACTCCGCAGTAATTTGTTCCGGACAATCATGCAGTGGAGCCTCTTTCCCCTCTCCTTCAGGTGCTGGTAGCAGGGTGGCTGGGTTGATGGTGGTGAACCACGGGTGTAACTTCACATTTTCTGGCAAAATCAACGAAAATTGCAGCCACAGGTGTCTCTGTGTAGACAGATGTTTAGGTGGTTGCTGTGTGGCGTGAACCGCTCGTAGACAGCTGGGATTGTTGCAACAGTTCTTGGTGCTCCTTGTTGTTTACATCAGCCAGATTGTCTTCTCTTAATGCATCATACAGGGGCTGCATCAGACGTGAGGCGTCTGGGATCCATTGTCTTCAATGTGTACATAGTCCGAGAAACCGTTGCAGCTCTATGGAATCTTTTGGGAATGGTAGCAGGTAGATGGCCGTCTTCCTTTCTTCTGTGAGATGTCTGGCACCCTGAGTAAGGCAATGGCCTAAGAAGACCAGTTGACAAAGGCAAAACTGAAGCTTCGAGGCTGAGACTTGACAATTCAGATTTGCCAGATGCTTGAGGAGGCTAACACTGGCCCTGATGGACACTTGCTCTGTGTAAATGTAATATGTAAATGCAAACAGAAACTGACAGTCTTTGTGTAGTGGAATGCTAATAAAAAAACAAAACAAAAAAAAAAACAGACAACGTGTACGTGCATCTATTAGATGCTTAAGGATATATGACCATGTAGAAAATTAATTTACATAAACACATATATTGCTCTGTCACACACTGATCATGATGATCTTTCTCATACACATTCTGGGATTCTGGGTGTAGTGTGTATTGCGGCCTGTATTTCGGGTGTGCTAAGATGGCTACCACCAGAAGGAAGCATACTACAGGAAGGGTGCACCAAGATGGCCACCGCCAAAGGGACATGTGGTCAGAGGCTGGAGGTGATGCAATGGGTGTAGCAACATGGCCGCTACAGGAAGTGTTGAACTTTGGGCGGACATAGGTATAACAGATGAGGATAGGAGAACTAGGAGTGACTTGGGTAGTGGCAAGGGGTGTGTCTCCTGGACGGGGCACGTGACATGCAACACAATAATCTGCTGACAATGGATTCTGCTGGCCACAATTAGAACATTTCCACCAATTCATTACTCCGCCATTATCGGAGAGCAGTATCTTTGTAATACACATAACATAGCGTCTTTCCCTTATTGTCTGTATTTTCTTCCTCCATTCACCTTTTTTCCCTCTCTGCTCTATATGAAGCCAAGGCCGTTCTGCTATGCTAGCAGCTGTAACTGGGCGCTTATCTGGCAGCGCGCATATTTCAGTTAACCATTTAAGTTCCTCCACATATCTACATACTTTTTCCTTCGGTCAACAAACTCAGTGCAACCTTTCCTCACAAGTATTCACTACTTTCCAACATTTCAACATTTCATTGGTATCTGATATGTTACTCATAACCGTGGGTAGTGCCCGTAAGATGCAGACCTCCTCTATGTGTGCATCAGAGTTTGGATCTTTTAAAGTAAGGATCATCTGACCATTGTCCTGGAATTGGATTCTGGATTGGAATTTAGACAAGAGGTCTGCTCATAAAAGATTTACCTGGCAGATCGGGAATATGCCATTACTGCTGGAAATAGGCCAATTGGAATAGGTTTGGTGAAAGTGTGTTTGTTAGATCTGCCATCTACACCGATCAATATTAGATTATCGTTAGAAAATTGGACTGGGTCAGTTCAGTGGATTGATTTTAAAATGGAGTTGGCCGCCCCAGTGTCTACCATGAACTTTACCGGAAAGATTCCCTCATTCCCTCCCACTGGGAGAACTACAGATGAACAGAGCTCGGGGGTGATTACGGGCAGCATCACGATGGCAGTCTCTGGTTGGCCTTCCTTTCAGAACGGGCGGTGCTGGGGAACATTTTCTCATGGCAAGTCCCATGGGCCGGGTGTCCTATTTCTGAATACGGGGACTTGCGTGGTGCACTGACCAGCAGGGGTGTGACAGTCTCTTTGGAAGTGTCCTGCTCGGCCACACCTCCAGTACTGAAGGCGTGAATTCACTATTGGTCTTCTCTCGGGATACATTACTTGCTGATTAGGTACCACCATGAGGTAATAGTGGGGCTGTAAGGGAGGAGGAGGATACCGGGGGAGCAAGGGGGGATACTGTGCTATGGGTACTGCGGGTGCAGCAATTACCATTGTACTGATTGTGGGGAGATCTTGGAGGTAGGGGAATACTGGAGGAGACCAGATTTCGGGTTTGATTGTGGGTTTGATTAATTGAGCAGCATAATCAACAAGATCCCTGTCGATGGCCAAGAGTCTTATCTCTCTCAATTTAGTTAGATGCATGGCAATACACTGCTTTATTGCTCCGACTATTATTTTGGCCGCAACCTCTTTTGGGCATCCAAAGATACCAGTGGAAATGAATGGCAGGGCTAGGGTTGGGGCCGCATGAAGCTGTGATGCGTATGCCAGGGTGTTTTGGATTGTTTCTTTAAGCAGGTGTTGTGACCTGGGTAAATCCAGGGGATCATATTTTGGTCCAACCGCATGTATAACAAACTGACATGATAGCTTTCCGGCTCTTGTAGCCACCACCTCTCCTTCTCTTAATGGTCCATGGTCACGGATGTAATCATTAGATGCAGCTTGTATTGTAGGTCCCCCAATATGACATATCTGTGCAGCTAGCCCCCACCCATGCTGCAGTTTCGCATTTGCTGCGTTTACAATGATCCCAAACTGCTGTTGTGGTATACTCCCGATGCCTATTCTCAGTATAGTGGAGAAATTTGAAGGACTATTCAGTAAAACAGATGCCACTTCCTGATACTCGTGTCCATGTTCTATTTCCCCAGTTTGGGAGAGGGTGAATAGGGAAGAGTTCAGAGGACCCTGGGTCTCTCTGAATGGAGTATGGACCATGGCAGGGGCAGGTGGGGGTGGTGGTTTATAATACCCCCCATCTTCGTTAAGTAATGGGCAGGTTGGTGCTATAACACCGGGTTTACGTGCTCCACAATTATAGCACGTCTTGCGCCATCCTGAATTAGTGACCGAACACACATTACAGAGCCAACCGTCTGGGTTATATGATGGTGGCTGACTCTCAGTGGGAAGTGCAGGGTATTTAATTTCATAAGGTATAAATTGCTCAGTTTCCGGATTCAGGGGCTGGGGTACTGCTACATTTGTGGGAGATGCTTCTTTAGGGGCTTTAGATTTGGATTGTGGACACATAATTTGGGAAGTGGGGGGGCCTACTTCCTCCTGTACTTTTTCAACATATCCTTCATCACAAATCTCATGTGCCACTTTCCTAAAGTTTTCAGCATCTTCCAACAATCCACAGTCAACTAATTTTCCTCTATTGTGGCGAATTCCTTTGTCCCACAACACAGGCTGAAGCGTCCCCTCCACAGGAAAATGTAACACTTTAAACACTTTTGGCGCGTGCTTAAATGATCTTTTCCCTTCTCTCCCTCCTGTCTCTCTCTCTCCTCCTGGAGAGACAAATTCTTTCTGCTCCACAGAAACATTGATTATTCACTACAACTGACAAAAAGATCCTTAATTTGTGCACAGCAAAGTCTGGCCAGAGCTCTCAGCTGTTCCACTATTAACAACTCACCCCTCCCATTGCGGGAATTCTTTCACAGCACAATGAAAGGAGAAGCGCCTTTTGCATCAGCTTTGCAGCTCTTAGCAACTTAGCAGCGCTCCGGACACTCGATATACATATATCTACTTGCGTGTCCTACCCAATCTTCGATCACCTGCCGCAACTGAAGCTAACAATGTTCAGTCTCTCCTAAGGATTTTTGTCAGAAGCTGAGAAAGATTTACACAATATTCACTTGTCAATCCGAGGTGATACTGATTTGAAGTTAAATAATATCAGGCTCCTAATGGGACTTCACCCCTTATAGTCTCACCTTTGACTACATCCAAAGAGGACATCCGGAGATACTGCAAACAACCACACACCACGTGGAAACCACGCCAAACGGTCAGTGTCACTAGTAATGAACTTGTGCACTTACCATGGCTTTTTGTGGGGGATGATCAGTCCCAATTCCAGTGGGGGAGGCTGAAGGCAGGTCTCTCTTTGTGGACGTCCAGAGGTGGAGGGGCGTCCCTGGTTAGGGATCTGAGTCACGGCACCAACTGTTAAGGGAGGGCAATAACCCTTCACGGTTGACCAAGTGTGTGTCAAATTATTAAATTATTATGTTGATTGCAATCCACAGAAAACCAAACGGAAACAATGTTCTGTATTGGGAGGTTTCAAAGAATCTCTGATCCCGTTTATTTTGCTAAGCATTTTATATTGTTTTGAGTATATCAAATAGCCAATCAACTCTACAGCCATACTACAATACTATAGGCTAACTGATGTGAGTACAATTATTACGGAAACACATATATGGTCATATTATCATTGTTAGTTTGAAGCACTATGGAAATTTTACAAGGTCAAACCTGGCCTAAACAAGTTAGATAACAGTGTCTGACAAAATGTTCTCTTGAGAAAAAGTTAGTGTGAGATAAGTTCTATGCGAAGAGAAAGAAAGAATGTATGTTATGCAAGAAGTGATAATAACATGATTTTAAAGCGAGTAGACAAAATGGAGTTTCTCTAGCTTGAGTATCAATATGTCCTTTACAAAAATAGTCTGGTGAACGCCTTACAAATCCCAGTGTGGTTTTGCAGTTCCACGGGTAAAATCTCTGTAGTATCCAGTTTTGGGCCTTTGGTATCTAAAAAAAAAAACAGTTTGAGTGTGTCACTCACTGTTCAGCCGCAAATCTATATATTTTAAAAAGTCTGGTAAACAATAACTGTGGTTTTGCCATTCCACGGTAAAAAATCTCTATTATTCAGGTTTTGGTATTTTTTCCGTAAGGAAAAACAGTAATAGTTTCTCCCTGATTGTTCTGATTATTTAAAAGAGTCGGGTGTAGGCCAGAGAAATAGAACTGTGGTTTTCCTCTTCCACGGTTCTAATCTACTTTTTATTACCCTTTTTCCATTGATAGTGCAAGTGTAAGCTATTTTATTTCCTTTACAATGGGCAAGGCGCGTGGCAAGGCTCGTGGAACTGGACATTCTGGTGATGGTGCGTGCAGAGGACGGGGCCGTGGCTAAGGTGAAAATGTGCCACAACCAACAGCCACATCTTCTCGCTCCCACTTCTTGACCGAATTACTAGGTAAGCACAGAACAACACCAGTATTGCGAACTGATCAGTGTGAACAGGTTATTAATTGGATAGCAGATAATACTTCCAGTTACCTGGGCACCACCACCTCCGGTCTGTCTTCCACACGGTCAACTCTTAGTAGCTGTGAGTCTCGACCGCATACTCCTCCTCACCCTGATGCTCCTTCCTCCCATCATGCCGAGTGTCGTCAGCCAGCAATTGATCCCACACTTGGACACTCTGAAGAGCTGTACACTGGTCCATTTCCATATTTGTGCCCCTCGCCTGCTACGCTTGAAGTGGTGGAAGAGGAGATCCCATGTAGTGATGCCCAAATATTTGAACAGCCACAGCCACAGGAAGTTGACGCTGGCAATTTGTCACAAGAGGTGGACGATGACGAGACACAATTGCCAGGAAGTGAGGAGGAGCATCGTGGTGAGCAAGTGGAAGTGGAGGAGGTGGTGGATGATCTAGTAACTGACCCAATGTGGCAGGAGGACATGCAGAGTGAGGCCAGCAGCACACAGGGGGAGGGAGGCAGTGTACCCCAACAGGCAGGAAGAAGCAGTGTGGTGGCCGCAGACAGAAGGCAGGCAGCCGTTCCCTATAACACCAACACGAGGGATGTTGCCAGTACAAGCGGTAGGTCTTCCAGAGTCAGGAATTTTTTTAAAGACTCTGCTGATAACCCCAAAAAGGCCATTTGTACCACCTGCCATGCCAGCATCAGCAGGGGTGACAAAACTACCCGCCTGACCACCACCAGCATGATCAGGCACATGGCAGCAAAGCACCACGACCAGTGTCAGCGGGTGTCACCACTGCTTCTTCCGCTGTTGTGCATGCAATAGAACCCCCTGTTGTGTGTGCAAGGCAATCCCCTGTCCATACTGCATGTAAAGATGCCCCCTCCTCTCAGTCTTCACTTGTTATGGCAGTTTCTCAAGAAAAAGCATCAACGTCCACGTCCATGTCCCACCGCAGCATTCAATTGTCCATATCCCAGACCTTTGAACGAAAGCGGAAATTTGTAGCTAATGCCCCACAGGCCACAGTCCTAAATTCGCACATTTCAAGACTGCTTGAATTGGAAATGCTGCCTTTTAGGCTGGTGGAGACGGAATCCTTCCGCAACCTTATGGCGGTGGCCGTCCCTCGGTACTCGGTCCCCAGCCGACACTATTTGGCCCGGTGTGCCATCCCCACACTACACAAGCATGTGTCACAAAACATCTGCGTTGCCCTCAACAACGCAGTTACTGGGAGAGTCCACCTGACAACGGACACGTGGACAAGTGCTTGTGGCCAGGGACGGTACATCTCCCTGACGGCACACTGGGTAAACATAGTGGAAGCCAGGACCCAGTCGGACCTTGGGACGGAACACATCCTCCCCACACCGAGGATTGCGGGCCCTATGTCAGTCAGAGTTGCCCCCACAGTGTACAGCTCCTGCGCATAATCCTCCTCCTCATGTTCAGCCTCCATCTCAGATATCACAACATCAGTTACAAGCTGGAAGCACTGCAGTACTGCCTCCGCCAAGCGGCAACAGGCTGTGCTGAAACTCATAAGCTTAGGTGATAAACCTCACACTGCTTGTGAGTAGTTTTGAGCCACCCCGGTAGTGTTCGAGTTCGGTTCGGTTCGTCGAACACCCGTATGTTCGCCGAACTGTTCGTCGAACTGTTCATCGAACTGTTCATCGAACACCTTCGAACACCGTTAAAACCAATGGCAGGCAAACAAAAACACATAGAAACACATAGAAAACACATAGAAAACACTTCAAAGGTGTCCAAAAGCCGACAAACTGCTCAGATGACACAACTAACAAATGGAAAAGTGACAAGTACATATAGTCATGCGAAAAGAAAAGAGGTGGAGGAGTAAAAGGAGGGGGAGACACAGATATAGGCATGTCATGCCATTCTAAAACCAAAAAAGTGCGAAGCCGACACGGCCAGTCCGTTCCTGCCCATGCCACCTCCGTGTCGCCGGGTTTGTGCCAGAGCTGCGGTGGACCCTGACGGCCAGCCCCCCTCTCCCAATACTGGTGCCTGTCCGCTGGTGGGTCGAGCGAGCCCCCCTGCGGTGGAGGCAGGTCTAATCTTTTTAATTTAAATTGTCTCTCTAATTTGAATGAGTACACTTTAAATCCTTTTACAAGGATCTATTCGAGGGCAAGTCTCATGCCAGCAGCCGTGGTAATTCCAGCTCCAGTAGCGTCCACTAAAGCTGCTGCAGTTAAAAAGCTTTTATAAGGATCGAGCTTGGCGGACCACCACAAGGTGTCCTACCGCCAGTCCCAGCCCCTGTGCCTTGGGGTGCCTCCCCGATGCTCTTCACTGAGTGTCCCGGGGGCCAGAACCATTTCCTTTGAAAAAATTAAGTGTCCAAGCTACAGGTGGTGTAGCTTGCTTAACAGCTGGGTTAATCCGCTGACTAGCAGACACTGCTACTAGGCACAAAGTATTGCTTGGGCTACATGCAGTTAAAAATTTGTAATTAGATACTCTCATTGGATGCTGAGAAAGCATTCCATAGAGTCTCCTGGCACGCCATATATTATTCTCTTAAAAAGCTTGGGGTAGGGGACCCTGTTATAGCCAAAATCATGGCCCTGTATCGCAATCCGTCAGCTAGGCTGAAGATAAATGGAACATTTTCATCACCTTTCATAATCACCAATGGGACAAGGCAGGGATGTCCTCTGTCCCCTCTCTTATACATCCTAGTGATGGAGCACCTGCTCTCATCAATTCACGATAACCCCAATATTAGGGGGATTGAGGTGGGATGCACCAAGTACAAGTGCTCTGCATTTGCTGATGGTGTCCTAGTATATATCACTCAACCACATATATCCATCACTGCTGTTATGGCTGAAATAGATCACTTTGGTACATGGTCAAATTTTAAAATCAATGCAGCGAAGTCTGAGGCCCTCGATGTCTCCCTCCCCAAATCCATACAGGATTCCATCAATCCAACTTTCCCTTTGCCTGGCCCTCACAGGGTATCAAATACTTAGGGATTCGTATTCATAGAGACCTCTGCCGTCTATTTTATCTTAATTTTGGGCCCTTTATTGAACAACTCCATAGAGATCTTACTTCTTGAACATTGAAGGATTTTTCCTCGTTTGGCAGAATAAATATACTAAAAATGAACGTCCTACCTAAACTCTTATACCTCTTCCAAACCATTCCCATGGCAATTCCCTCAAATTTTTGGAAAAGACTACGCAGTAGCTTTTGCAGATTTATCTGGGCAAGTGGGCGTCCACGCATTCGGGGGGACGTTCTGATCAGACACAAACAAAAGGGGGGCCTTAGCCTTTTGGATTGTAGAAGGTATTACATGGCAGCAGTAAGTAAGAAGTAGAATCCTGGACTTCTTCCATCATTCGGAGGGGAAATTGTGCTTCAAAATAGCTCAATCCATTTGTCCTAAAGCTCTTACCACTCTCCCATGGTGCGCCCATTTAATTGTCCCCTCTCTTGGTCTCATGTCATATATTACTTATGCCACTGCTTTGGCTTTGAGATTCCAAAAAAAAAGCTTATCCTCAATCGACCCCCAGGGCCCCTTGCTCCCGATTTCAGATAATCCAGATTTCCCACCAGGACTATCTGCAAATAGATTTCTCGGTTCCAATAAATCCCATCCGATATTATTTTCTCATGTCATCTCCAATACTTCGCTGCTCCCCCTCAATGACTTGTTACAGGGAAGAGCCACTTCCCCGAAGGCTAATTTTGAATATAGCCAGTTACAACACTTCTATTCAACTGTGAAGAAGCGCACACATCTTCATAGAGATCTCACAAACTTTGAAAAATTGAGCCTATCATTGTCACCCCCTACACACTCCATCTCCCTACTGTATAATCTCCTCATTGCCCAGGTAACTGACAATAGGCCACGACTGCGGTGCATGGGAAAGGGAACTGGGGAAGTCCTTCTCTGACTCACAATGGGATAAATGTTTATTCCTAAAACATAAAACCTCAAAAGGGTCTAAAGCTCAGGAAACCTCCTTCAAAATTATCTCTAGATGGTACCGGGTACCAGCAGTCCTTCATAGATGGTATCCATTGGTCTCAGATAGATGTTGGAGATGTGGGGAGGGGGAAGGGACAATGTCACACATATGGTGGGCATGTCCTATAATAAATGCATTTTGGGCAAAGGTGGTTCCCATGATTGGTAAAATAACTGGTTTGACTATCCCTAATACGCCAGAAGTCCTCCTTTTCTCAATGTTACCAATAAGTAAATGTAGTTATCAAAGGTCATCAATAGGCTACCTAATACAGGCGGCTAAGAATGTCATTCCACGACACTGGAAAAGCAGAGACCCACCCACTGTGGGCTGATGTTGATAGATACTGTGTGATTTGGAGGGATTGGATTGATTTGCAAAACTCTGACGCCTACCATCTAGCCCCCAACTAAAGTTATCCATGATTTCGGCACAACAATGATCATAATCACACTCTATTGATTGGTGGTCTGCCGTGCTCCGCTCCCTCTCTCTCTATCTTTCATATGGAAAAAAAAATGATTGATCTGGATATTGATGGAAAACCCTCCCTGTACCCCCCAATGTACTGTCGTTATGCATAGATTTATAGTTATACTACCCATTTTACTATGTATATTGTATTTTCTTGTACTTTTTCAACACAAAAATAAAAAAAATAATTAATTTGAAAAAAAAATTGTAATTAGATCTACAGGCAGTGGCTACTCCGCTGACTAGCAGACACTGAAGCTTTGGAGCAGACCTCTGATTCCCAGGCTACAGTATGAGTAAACAGCTCTTCAGACTCAACCATCTGTGTTACCCCAAGCCATAGTGTATGTAGTTTCTTGCGGTTAAAAGGGGGAGGGAGACCCAACCCACATGGAATTGACGATGGCAACGTCATGTAAAACACAGCAAGGGGACTCCAAAAAGAGTTTCCATTTTTTCCCAAAATTGTGGCACAGACACCACTTAAGTGGCATCAATTGTCCCAGAGTTGCTTAAAATGGTTGGTGAGGTCATTTTCCAAAATCCTCAAGCTTTTAGTCTCCCCAGAATGACACAGGTGGGGCAGATGGTGGTTGTCCCAGGCCGCTAGGCCGCATTGTAGCACAGTGAGCTTCGCACTGCAACTTATGCTTCATATCCATGTGACGGTTCATGCATGAAGTACTCAAACTATGGATTTTCTTCTTTTCTTTTTCTTTTGGATTATTTACATTTATATGCATTGTTTCTATGCAATATGATTTTAACATGGTATGTATGTTTACATTTCTGATTAACTCAGCCTTGAACAGGTGCATAGCAGGACATGACATATATATACCACTTCCTTGCTGTTTTTTTGCAATGCAATGATTAAGAACCTTTAGTTCGAAACGCGTTTGCTGTTCTTCTCCAAGGTGGACTTTTAAAACATTTTTTGTATGACCCAATAAAAAGTGGATTTTAGAAGATTTGTTCAGCCGGATCTTCCTAGTTCCTCATGTTCGTCTTGTAGCACTCCTGGCTCCGTGCTGTTGATCTTCTAGGTGGGTGAGCTGATTTTTTCCTTTCTTTTCTACCATGTGGCGATTGGTCATCCACTTTCGCTGCCCCTTACTCAACGAATTCACAAACATCTCCTGTCGGTTTGGAGTCCCATTATGCCCAACCAAAAACATAGGCCCCACAACTAAAAAAATTTGTTCTTAGGCATCGAAATCGACACCACAGCAAGGTTGTTCCGCCTCCCATGGGAAAAAATACCAAAACATTACACCTGATCTAGGTTTTTTGCGCAGTATGGAAAGTAACACTACAGCAGATGCAAGTATTACTAGGTCTCCTCGTGTTTGCGAGCCGGGTGATGCCAGTCGGAAGGGAATTTTCTCTTCATTTATCGCCCGCAACAAAAGGGGCATCTAAACCGAGTCATACAATCAGAATCAGCAGGCAGCTACGGGCGGACTTAGAGGTGTGGAAAACCTTCTTATAATCATTCAACGGTCACACGTTATTTATGTCAGCAGAACAGTCTAACATTCAACTAAGATTATTCACCGGGGCGGCAGAATCAGGCGGATACGCAGCGATACTAAGTAACCAATGGTGCACAAGCTTATGGCCTCCGTATTGGGCAGAACAAGTGCTGACAAAAAATCAGACAGTCCTGCAACTGTTTCCTATAGTGGTAGCAATAGAAATATGGGATGCGCGCCTGGCTAACAAAAATATACTCTTCATAACAAAAAACACCAGCCTAGCGCACTGCATTAATAATATGGCATCATCGTCTCTCCCAGTGCTAGGCCTACTACGCCCGCTAGCATTCCTGTGCCTAAAACACAATGTATGGGTCTGCGCTAGCCACGATGCTGAGTGGTCTAACGCTGCTGCTAACGCTTTATCAAAATTCAATTGGCAGATTTTCACAGAGCTCCTCCCCAACAATAACCCATCGGGCAACAGTTGCCCAGCCTCCCTATGGGATCTAGTGGAGAATAGTTGATGCCATTAATCAGAGCGTCAGTTGCCCCGTCAATGTGGCAAGCATACAGTAAGGCATGGGAACAGTGGACACGATTAGTTGCAGGCAGACGGGTTGACCAATTTGAACAAGCCAGATTACAAGTCACCATAGAATTTCTCCACCAGCTAATGATGAGGGGCATATCAGGGGCGTCAGCGCAGCGGTGGCTGACCAGAGTAGCATTTCACTTCCAACTACTGAATTGGGGATATGTGACAAAGAGATTCATCATCAGACAATCCATAAAAGGGTGGAAAAAGGGTCAGCCAAGTCAGGAGTGTAGACGTCCCATCCCGTGTCA
Source organism: Phyllobates terribilis (assembly GCF_046119375.1). NCBI lineage: Eukaryota > Metazoa > Chordata > Amphibia > Anura > Dendrobatidae > Phyllobates > Phyllobates terribilis. The sequence goes on from NW_027362825.1 coordinate 2,790,090, forward strand.
CTAAAACTGATTTCTCACATCATATCCCTAACACCATTAACATGATACTCACAATTCGAAGCAACACTACTGTCTACTGTATTTGCAATCACCTTCTTTGGGGCGCTATGCATAAGCGAATTAGTCCCTCAATCCAAAATTAACACCAGTGGAGGCTTATTACACCAGGATGTAGTCATAGCCAATAATGCAATACGTCTACACATACGCCAATTGAAAACCGTTCCAGCGGGCAGGGGCACTTTGGTACTTCTACAACCCACAAATGGTACGCTGAATCTGGTAACAATAGTAAAAACATATATAACCATCAGATCACAAAATAATTTCTTCATATCACACATTGATGGAACGCCATTATCAAGATAACAGTTCCAAGCTATATTTAATAAATGCATAACATCGGCAGGGAACCACCCCAAAGATTATGGGACACACTCATTCCGCATAGGCGCGGCCACGGAAGCAGCAAGAGCAGGACTGTCAGAAACGGAAGTTCAGAGGATAGGGAGATGGCGATCCACGTGTTGGCGAGATACATAACACCGGACTTGTTATCCTAACGTTGTTTGTTTCATTTACAAGTGACGCTAAGCCAACAGTGTGGGTGATAGGCCACTCGTATATATATTGTGCAGAAAAAAGGGCGAAAATCTGCCCAGGAGGGAGGAAATTTGAGTTTCATAACACATATTTGAACAGGAGAGGTATTAGAGGCCTGCAATGGCCACATGTACTAATGGAGGTACTAAAGGTAGGGAGAGAGGCAAGAGGTCCGGTCATCTTAGTTATACCGGCCGGGGGAAACGACCTAGGTCATCACAAGAGCGCATAACTAATGGCAATAATGAAACTAGACACTAAGCGCTTCAGAGAATTTTTCACAAAAATAGTCAGAGATTGTGCCGAGCGCGGTATGGCAAGGTGCCCGAGACATCACGGCCATCGAACGGACAAGGCGGCTAATAAATATTTGGATGCCAAAATTTATAAGAGACAGAGGCGGACAACTGGAAGGAGATAAAGTAGGCCTCATACTGCCCGACTGTGTTCACTTAATGGATATTGGACTGGACATATTCCTGTCAGGACTCCAGGACGGAGTGGAACAAGCGTTAAGAGTGATGGATGGGGGTCAGAGTCCTGCATACGAGTATGCAGGATCCTCCGTGGCCTGGAAATAGAAAGGACATGTTGGAGAGTTACACTTGTTGGCCAACTTGCCGTTGTGGAGGCTGGAGACACAGGGCATGCTGCAACAAGCTGAATAATTTTAGAAATAAAATGTCTTTCTAATGTAATGAGTATAAACAGTTAATAAAGCTGTGACCGATCCTCACCCATCCAGTTGTAAGAGTTACATGATTGTATTGTCAATGAAAGGGGGGCGGTAGGGGGCTGAGCATCTGGGTTTGGTTGGGGGTCACCACAGTCTGCCTAGGCTAGATGCAGTTAAAAATCATTATTAGATACACAGGCGGTGCAGCTTGCTTCGCAGCTGGGTTACTATGCTGACTAGCAGACACTGAAGCTTTGGAGCAGACCTCTGAGTAAACAGCTCTTCAGACTCAACCATCTGTGTTACCCCAAGCCAGAGTGTATGTAGTTTCTTACGGTTAAAAAGGGGGGGGGGAACCAACCCACCTGTAATTGTCGATGCCAACATCACGTAAAACTCAGCAAGGGGACTCCAAAAAGAGTCTCCATTTTTTCCCAAAATTGTGGCACAGACACCACTTAAGTGGCAACAATTGTCCCAGAGTTGCTTAAAATGGTTGGTGAGGTGATTTTACCAAATCCTCAAGCTTTTATTCTCCCCAGGATGACACAAGGGTAGAAAAGTCCTTGCGAATCCTTGATTTGTTCATCTTTATCAACGTGAGTCTGTCTACATTGTCAGTGGACAGCCGCGTGCGCTTATCTGTCAGCACACCACCAGCAGCGCTGAACACACGTTCAGAGAGAACAAAAATTATTATTAATTTGAAAGCTGGTGGAGCTTAGTATAGATGGCCTAATAGAATGAGTACCACACACTGCTACTATGCCCAAAATTATTTTCCAGGCAAGATGCAGCTAAAAATTATTAGTAATTTGAAAGCTGGTGGAGCTTAGTATAAATGGCATTACAGAATGAGTACCACACACTGATACAGGCCCAAAATTATTTTCCAGGTTAGATGCAGCTAAAACTTATTATTAATTTCAAAGCTTAAAATGGTTGGTGAGGTGATTTTAACCAACCCTCAATCTTTTACTCTCCCCAGGATGACACAGGGGTAGAAAAGTCCTTGCGGATCCATGATTTGTTCATCTTTATGAAAGTGAGTCTGTCTCCATTGTCAGTGGACAGCCACGTGCGCATATTTGTTAGCAAACCACCAGCAGCGCTGAACACATATTCAGAGAGAACGCTGGCTGCGGGTCATGACAAGATCTCAAACGTGTGAGTGGCGAGCTCCGGCCATTTATCCAGATTGGAAGCCCAAAAAGAGCAAGGGTCCAGTGACACAGTCAAGGCTTCGATGTTCACTTGGAGATACTCCTGTACCATTGTCTCTAGGCGTTGACTATGTGTCTGACTTCTTGTCTCCTGTGGCCTTGCAAAGGATGGGCTAAAAAAGTGGTGAAAGGATTCCGCAAAATTGCTGTTACCAGCAGATACTGTGTTTCTGTTACGGTTTGAGTGCTGAAGACTCGACAGTCTCACGGTTGGCAAGTTAGAACTGTGAGATTCACTACGTGCACCACTGGTATTTTGTGGAAAAGCACATGTAAGATTCTGCAACAGTCTCTGCTGATACTCCTGCATGCGTGAATCCCTTTCTATGGCAGGAATTATTTTGGCAAATTTACTTTTGTACCGGGGATCTAAGAGTGTGGCAACCCAGTAGTCAGGATTATTTCGAATTTTGACAATTCGAGGGTCATGTTGCAGGTAGTGCAGCAAGAAGGCACTCATGTGTCTTGCGCATCCAGGAGCACCAAGTCCCTGTTGTGTTGGTGGCGGGGTAAGAATGATGCTTCCTTCCTCTGCCCTCTCCCCCCAACCTCGCACAACAGAAATGTGATCAAGGTCTCCCTCATCTGATGAGTCTTCCATGCCCATCGCCAGTTCGTCCTCCACTTCTTCCTGGGTTCCTGCACCTTCCTCACTAGTTTGGCTGCTACCTTGCGCCCTGGTTAATCCCTCTCCCCCACCATACCATGCCTGCTGCCTTGGTGCTGCCGACCGTCTGGACCTTGCAGATGTTAGCCTTTCCGCATACAACTCCTTCTCCTCTACTTCCTCCACCTCCTCTTGTCCCACCACCTGACTCCGAATTCTGTTTAACATGAGCAGCTAAAAATTATTAGTAATTTGAAAGCTGGTGGAGCTTAGTATAGATGGCCTAATAGAATGAGTACCACACACTGCTACTATGCCCAAAATTATTTTCCAGGTAAGATGCAGCTAAAAATTATTATTAATTTCAAAGCTGGTGGAGCTTGGTATAGATGGCCTAATACAATGAGTACCACACACTGCTACTATGCCCAAAATTATTTTCCGGGCTAGATGCAGCTAAAAATTATTAGTAATTTGAAAGCAGGTGGAGCTTAGTATAGATGGCCTAATAGAATGACTACCACACACTGCTTTTATGCCCAAAATAATTTTCCAGTCAAGGTGCAGCTAAAAATTATTAGTAATTTGAAAGCTGGTGGAGCTTAGTATAGATGGCCTAATAGAATAACTACCACACACTGCTCATATGCCCAAAATTATTTTACAGGCAAGATACAGCTAAAAATTATTATAAATTTCAAAGCTGGTGGAGCTTGGCATAGATGGCCTAAAACAATGAGTACCACACACTGCTACTATGACCAAAATTATTTTCCGGGCTACATGCAGCTAAAAATTATTATTAATTTCAAAGCTGGGGGAGCTTGGTATAGATGGCCTAATACAATGAGTACCACACACTGCTACTAAGCCCAAAATTATTTTCCGGGCTAGATGAAGCTAAAAATTATTAGTGGTTTGAAAGCTGGTGGAGCTTAGTATAGATGGCCTTATACAATGAGTACCACACACTGCTACTATGCCCAAAATTATTTTACAGGCAAGATGCAGCTAAAAATTATTATTAATTTCAAAGCTGGTGGAGCTTAGTATAGATGGCCTAATAGAATGAGTACCACACACTGCTAATATGCCCAAAAGGTTTTACTTGGCTAAGTGCAGTAAAAAAATTGTATTACATACACAGGTGGTGTAGCTTGCAACACAGATAGGCTACTCCACTGACTAACACACACTGCAAGAGGCCCAGAAGGATTTGATTAGCTAGATTTAGCCAAATGCTGTGAAAAACACTTGCACAGCACTTAAACAGACCTGCCTGGCAAAAAAGTGATAGGAACTGATGTAACCTAGCCCTCAAAAGGTCTGCAATTACAACTAGTCACTACTCCCAACCTATCTGTCTATTTAAGAGCACAGACCTGCCTGCTAAAAGTCGTAGGAAATGCTGGAACCTAGCCCTCAAAAGGACTGCAATTAGAACTAGTTCCTACTCCCTAAACCTATCTGTCTATTTAAGAGCAAATTCGCTTGCAATTCACACAGTTACAAAATATAGCACCCACAGCAGCAGCGGTGCCGTCTAACACTCAGCTGCAGCAGTGAGAAAATGGTGGCGATGGGGAAAATGGCTGGGTCTTATAGGGCAAGGACATGTGACATACACAGCCAATGACACATGCCCTTGCTTGTGTGAAAAAAAGCACTGATAGGCTGACAGACTGCAGCTCCCCACTGTAAATGCGGGAAAGAGAAAAAAAATGAAGATCTTCATTATTTCTGCAGAGATCCATCCCATGCCCCTCCCTCCGCACCGCTGTACGCTCAAACTGTGTATTAACATTTATTATCAGCATTACTGTGAAAAAATCCAGTTACGATTTTGGTGCACTAACAGTTATCGAACATAACCTCGAACAGCCTGATTTTTTTCAAATCGTTCGGGTTCGTCGAACGGCTCGAATACCGCCCAAAACAACTCGAATTTGAGATTGGCAAACAGTTCGATTCGAACACCGCTCATCTCTTCTTGTGAGTTGTGGACAGCTGTGAAAGAGCAGGCAGATCTGTGACTGAGACCGCTGAACCTACATCCAGGCATGGTCGTGTGTGACAATGGCCGTAACCAGGTGGCGGCTCTGAGGCGAGGCGAGATCACACACGTACCATACCTGGCTCATGTGCTTAATCTCCTCGTTCAGCGGTTTCTTAAATCGTACCCTGAGTTGCCAGATCTGCTCGTCAAAGTACGCCGCCTGTCAGCTCATTTTCGCAAATCGACTACAGCTTCCGCCGCCCTTGCTGTGTTGCAGCAGAGTTTGCAGCTTCCGGCACACCGACTGGTGTGTGATGTCCCCACACAATGGAACTCTACCCTCCACATGTTGCAAAGGATTTGTGAGCAGAAGAGAGCAGTTGTGGAGTACCAGCTGCTACAAGGCCGTCGATATTCAGGTCAGACTCCACACATAAGACCTCATGAGTGGACCTGGATGTCTGACATATGTACCATCCTGACAAACTTTGAGGAGGCCACCAAGATGGTGAGTGGCGATGATGCCATCATTAGTGTCAGCATCCCACTTGTCTGTCTTTTGCAATGCTCTCTGCAGAGAATTAAAGAGGAGGCATTGCAGCCAGAGTATGATGAGATGGATCAAGAAGCCATAGTGGGCGATTACACACAGCCCAGCCTCTTCTCATCCCAATGTGCATTGGGGGACAATGAGGGAGAGGAGGAGAGAGAACAGGAGCAGTTATCATGCGCAGTAGACGGTAGTACCTGTACAAGTATCATACTGTCGGTTCAGCGTGGGTGGCCTGAGGACAGGGGGGAGGAGGAGGAGGAGGAGGAGGAGAGCATGGTCAGTCGTCATCTTGGTGAGGACACGGAAATCTTGCCCGTTACCAGTTTGGCATGCATAGCTGACTTTATGTTACGCTGCCTTAACCGTGACCCTCGCGTCGTCAAAATGTTGGGTGACATTTATTACTGGTTGGTGACACTTGTAGACCCCCGCTACAAGGAGAACTTTCACTCTCTTATTCCTGAGGTGGAGAGGTCTACAAAAATGAGCCAGTACCAGAAGGGCCTTGCTGCAGAACTGTTAAAAAAATTCCCATCTGAACACGCTAGCGGCAGAGGTCACAGTTTGTTGACCAACCAAAGCGTACAAGCGAGAGAGAGGCAACTCCAATCCAGCAGAGGCAGTGGAACACTGTCAATGTTCTGGGACAGTTTTCTCAGACCCTCCCTTCGGACAGACCCTGAGGCGCTGGGTACTCTCACATAGAGTGGAAAGTTTCAAAAGATGGTTAAGGAGTACCTTGCCAACCGTACCAGCGTCCTCCGTGATTCCTCTGTGCCTTTTAATTATTGGGAATCCAAGCTGGACACTTGGAATGAACTCGCTCTGTACGTCTTGGAGGTCCTGGCCTGCCCTGCTGCTAGCGTGTTATCGGAGCGTGTTTTTAGTGCCGCTGGGGGAATTATAACTGATAAGCGCACTCACCTGTCAACTGACAATGCTGACAAGCTGACCCTTATCAAAATGAACAAGGGCTGGATTGGGCCAGACTTCTCATCACCACCAAATGACAACAGAGTAACATAAAGTCAAATCCACTCTGTTATTTCGGGAGGTGTATTCATATGCACCGCTTCACACCCACACATGGGTATAGGCTTCCTCATTTCGGCTGTTTTATGTTCTTCTCCTTATCCTCAGCCTCCACCACCACTATACCAACAGGGTGACCGTGGTCCATGTTGCCATTATTGAAAGTTCCTCCGTCCTTATTTTTGTCAGCTTTTGCTTGGAAGGCATAAGCAAGGAATGTGGGAGACCCACTCCCCAATAATGGGAATAATATTTTTAAGATGCTGTACTGTGTGACTCTTGTAAGGGGCATTAAAACCGTCTTGTTATACGCCTCTGACCTCCACGTCTCTTCTGAGGGGCATTAAAACCGTCTTGTTATACCACTCTGACCTCCACGTCTCTTGTAAAGGGCATTAAAAGAGTCTTGTTAAACCACTCTGACCTCCACGTCTCTTCTGAGGGGCATTAAAACCGTCTTGTTATACCACTCTGACCTCCACGTCTCTTCTGAGGGGCATTAAAAGCATCTTGTTATACTACTCTGACCTCCACGTCTCTTTTAATGGGCATTAAAAGCATCTTGTTATACCACTGTGACCTCCACATCTCTTGTAAGGGGCATTAAAAGCGTCTTGCTATACCACTCTGACCTCCACGTCTCTTGTAAGGGGCATTAAAAGCATCTTGTTATACCACTCTGACCTCCACGTCTCTTCTGAGGGGCATTAAAACCGTCTTGTTATACCACTCTGACCTCCACGTCTCTTCTGAGGGGCATTAAAAGCGTCTTGTTATACCACTCTGACCTCCACGTCTCTTCTGAGGGGCATTAAAACCATCTTGTTATACCACTCTGACCTCCACGTCTCTTGTAAGGGGCATTAAAAGCGTCTTGTTATACCACTCTGACCTCCACGTCTCTTGTAATGGGCATTAAAAGCGTCTTGTTATACCACTCTGACCTCCACGTCTCTTGTAAGGGGCATTAAAAGCTTCATGCTATACCACTCTGACCTCCACGTCTCTTGTAATGGGCATTAAAAGTGTCTTGTTATACCACTCTCACCTCCACGTCTCTTGTAAGGGGCATTAAAAGCTTCTTGATATACCACTCTGACCCCCACGTCTCTTCTGAGGGGCATTAAAAGCGTCTTGTTATACCACTCTGACCTCCATGTCTCTTCTGAGGGGCATTAAAAGCGTCTTGTTATACCACTCTGACCTCCACGTCTCTTGTAAGGGGCATTAAAACCGTCTTGTTAAGCTACTGGGACCTCCACGAGTCTTCGAACGGGCATTGCATTTCCTCCTAATTTTTTGAAGCTTTTGCTTGGAAGGCATAAGCAAATACTATGGGAGACCCACTCCCCAATAATGGGACTTATGTTTTTAATATGCTGTACTGCATGGCTCTTGTAAGGGGCATTGCAAGTTGCTCCGTCTTAATTTTTGGAAGCTTTTGCTTGGAAGGCATAAGCAAATACTATGGGAGACCCACTCCAGAATAATGGGACTTATGTTTGTAATATGCTGTACTGCATGGCTTTTGTAAGGGGCATTGCAAGTTGCTCCGTCTTAATTTTTGGAATCTTTTGCTTGGAAGGCATAAGCAAATACTATGGGAGACCCACTCCCAAATAATGGGACTTATGTTTGTAATATGCTGTACTGCATGGCTCTTGTAAGGGGCATTGCAAGTTGCTCCGTCCTAATTTTTGGAAGCTTTTGCTTGGAAGGCATAAGCAAAAACTATGGGAGACACACTCCCCAATAATGGGAATAATGTTTGTAATATGCTGTACTACATGGCTCTTGTAAGGTGCATTGCAAGTTGCTCCGTCCTAATTTTTGGTAGCTTTTGCTTGGAAGGCATAAGCAAATACTATGGAAGACCCACTCCCCAATAATGGGACTTATTTTTGTAATATGCTCTACTGCATGGCTCTTGTAAGGGGCATTTCAAGTTGCTCCGTCCTAATTTTTGGAAGCTTTTGCTTGGAAGGCATGAGCAAATACTATGGGAGACCCACTCCCCAATAATGGGAATAATATTTTTAAGATGCTGTACTGTATGGCTCTTGTAAGGGGCATTATAAGTGTCTTGTTAAGCTACTGTGACCTCCACGTCTATTCCAAGGGGCATTCAAACCATCTTGTTAAGCTACTGGGACCTCCACGTCTTTTCCGAGCGGCATTAAAACCCTCTTGTTAAGCTACTGCGACCTCCACCACTTTTCCGAGGGGCATTAAAACCGTCTTGTTAAGCTTCTGTGACCTCCACGTCTCTTCCAAGGGGCATTCAAACCATCTTGTTAAGATACTGGGACCTCCACGTCTTTTCCGAGGGGCATTAAAACCGTCTTGTTAAGCTACTGTGACCTCCACGTCTCTTCAAAGGGGCATTAAAATCATCTTATTAAGCCACTCTGAACTCCACAGCTCTTCCAAGGGCCATTGAAATGTTGTTTTTAATTACCTCTAACGTCCACGACTCTTCCAACGGGCATTGCATTTCCTCCTAATTTTAGTCAGTTTTTGCTTTTCAATGCAAAGGCGAAAACTAAGGGAGACCCACTCCCCAATAATGGGTAGAAGGTTTTTAGTAATCTGTAATCCACGTCTGTTTCATGGGGCATTGCAGTTCCTCATAATTTTTGGAAAGCCTTCCATTCACTGCTTAGGCCAACAGTGTACAGGACATCCAGTTGCTATAAATGGAAAAAATGGTTTAGTTAGGGCTCTCTGACCTCCATGTCATTTCCAAGGGGCATTGGAGTGTCTCAAAATTTTTTCTAGGCATTGCACTCACTGTATGCCCTATAACTGTATAGCCGAACTGCTCCTTTTGTTACTGAAACATATCCTACAAGACATATGTGGTTGACTGGCCTGATATTGATATGAATGGTCCCTGTTTCTCCTCCTCTTTCTCCTTTGCCACTACCTCATCCATCATTTATCACCTGAAGCTTTGTTTTTAAAGGGAGTCATAGAACTGGAATAGTAGCAGGAAAACATCCAGCAATCCTCAGAGGAGGTAGGATATGCACCAAAACGCTGACCACCTCAGGCCTAGCCGCTACTACATACATGCGCTTGCATTCCAAGAAAACAAAGCAGATGCTAACTTGTGTCATCATCATCATGGTCCTCACCTTGGCACTCTCAACTCCCCTGATGGAGAAGCCAGGGCCCACCGGAGTAGTCTGGTTCTCTGGTGGGCTTGTCCAATGCTGCCCTAAAGCTGGCCGGGCTAAGAAAAGTGTGTGGGGGGATGTTCCAAGGAGAAATAAGGGCGGCTGGGGACCGTTTATGGACACCCGGCTGCCCCCAGGTGGCTGGGGATCGTGTGTGGACAACCGGCTGCAGGGTGGCTGGGGACCGAGTGTGGACACCCGGGGATAGTTGCAAGTCTGCATCTTCTGATGCGGCAAGGATGACTTCTGATGGGCACACTTTTAGGCAGTGACCTGGGTGTAAGAGATGCTTACAGGGGTCTTCCCCATGCTGTTCCCATGTCTTTTCAGCACTGTATGCATGTGTCACACAGTACATGGCCAGATAAGGTTGTAAAATGTTAAAATTACATTTCCCGGTGAATGCATTTGCCCAAGGTGTGGAGGAGTATTTTTGGGGGGGGGGTTATTTATTTTACCTTATACACAAGTTTTTACAGTGGAAAGGAAGTTCCTTAACATATTTCACAGGAAAGCAGTTTCAGTTTCGTTTTTGAACGTTTTATTGTGAGCCCTTAAAAGTGGCTTACTACCTATGACCACGTTGTTGAGAGCAGTGACCTGGGCATCAGAAATGCTTCCTGGGGCGATCCCCATGCTGTGCCCATGTCATTTGAGCACTGTCACTATTGTTTTGGGCACTTGTTAGGCTTTTAAAAGACTGCCGGGGGTGTGACACCAAAAATGCTCGGGTCTCCCTTAGACTAACATTGGGCTCATTGCTCGGGTCGAGCACCCGAGTATCACGGCGAGCTCGGCCCAAGCTTCGAGCACCCGAGCATTTTAGTGATCGATCAACACTAGCTGTAACTAATAGGTTACGAATCAATATTAAAATAAAAGAAATCATGGCATATCTCCTTTCATCACAAGTAATGCTCATCTTTCTACTGCTTAGCTTAGAAAGAGTTAAATTACAAAAGCCAGAAGAAGTCAGGAGGGCCGAGTGGTCTAAGGCGCTGCGTTCAGGTCGCAGTCTCTCCAGGAGGCGTGGGTTCGAATCCCACTTCTGACATTAGAATTTTCTTTCAAGAAATTGTACAGCTTCACTCCTGTTACTTATTAGTTGGGGGTTTGCTCTATTGGTGGCAATCTCAAATCGAAAACTAAAAATGGGGCTTAGCAAAACCAATTCTCAATGTTGGCACTTTGGCAGTATTCCTTGGGGTCCTTGAGGCAAATCTTAAATGTGCTGAATTTGTGCTTTCACAAAAGACTTCTGGGAACATCAAATAGTTTCTTTGTGCATATGTTAGTTGTTGCTTTGGCATCGGAAAAATACTGTGGATAGGAAAATGGGAGGGACTATTTCATCTCTATGTGTGCTGTCGTGGAAGATTCCTAGAAACCGAATTACCAGTAAGTCTAATTTCAGATTTTTTTACCTCAGGCATCAATAGACTATATATATACTTAATAAACAAAAGCTAAAAGAGCAGATGAACATAGTTTAACAAGTCTGAAATGCGCATGTGATACTGACATCAAAGTTTCACCACATTTTGGGACAAATGTTTTCACTTTCAACATTAACAATCAGTAGAATATTTTCTCTAAATTTGCATCTCCTATCTTCACTCCAATTGTTTGCACCTAAGAAAAAATAAAGCTTGATGCAACATTATGCTTACAAATTGTGTTCTATGCTCAATCATCACCTGTCCTAAAGAGACACAGTCAGAATTACCCTGGCGAATTGAGTAAATTTGAAAATGTAAAAAAAATGCAGAATTGCTGTTTTTTTCTATTCATTCACAAAGAATTAATTTATGTTCTTAAATATGTACGCAAAATAGCGGGACTTTCAAATATTGATAATTTTGCAAAAACAAGTCAAAGTAAAAATAAATACATCCAGTTGTGACATCTACAGTGTGTTGAACATTCCTGAATCTATATGTGTCTTTTCGAAATAGCTCAGTTGGGAGAGCGTTAGACTGAAGATCTAAAGGTCCCCAGTTCAATCCTGGGTTTTGGCAAAAGTTTTTTTCTTCACCCATTAAATTTTAAGCAGAAAATAAACAAGGAATATGGACTGACTGTTTACAGAGAATGTAAAAATCCTAATCATTATAACTATCTACAGGAAATAAAATGATAGAAACTTGAGAACTGAACACTTTTAACTTTTGAGGAAAATAAAATTTTTTGTAATTTTTTCTTCATTCTGGACGTCATCACTTTGTTTTATTTTAGTTTGACTTAGCTGTATGAGGATTTAAAGGAAACCTGATAGCTAATACTGGCAGGATGTATCAGACACTAGCTGAATGATTTCAGCCATTTATGTTTGACTATGAATCGCTGTGGCATTACTGAGACAAATATGCTTCAAAAATATGCCAGGAACAAAGCTGTTTGGGGAAAAAAGCCAGGAAGGCAAAAAACACAAGCCCCAACTCAGGACCGTCATCTTTCATTCTAAAAATAGGGGTTTCTACGTTAATGGTAAGACAAAGAATCCACAGATTTGGCATTTCTCTAGCAAGGAGAGCCCACTTAAAATGTATGGGGTGCTTGTCTCCATAAGCGCAAGCTGGGCACTAAACTGGCTTATTTGCAATTCTGGATGTTGCAGAGTGAAAACACCTGTTGAACAATAATAGTAATTGCCGGTGTTGATAAATTCATTGTGAGGAGTAATTTATAAAATGGGATCACTTTGGAGGGGTTTCTGCTGTTTTGGTACTTTTGGAACTCCGCAAATGTCACCCTCAAAATATTCTTGCAAAATCTGCATTCCCAAAACCCAAATAGCGCTCTTACTTTCAAAGCCCTGCTGTGTGACCAAACAGTAGTTTCTGAAGACATATGGGGCATCACCGCATTTCAATGAATTTGTGCAACTTTAGATATTTTCACAAGAAAAACTAAATATATATTGACCTAAATTTACCATTAATATAAAGTACAATGTGTTACAAAATAACACTATCAGAATCACGGGGATTTGTTAAGCATTCCAGTGTTATTGCCACATAAATTGATACATGTCAGATTTAAAAAAACGGTGCTTGGTCATGAAGCTCAAAATTGGCTGTAACTAATAGGTTACAAGTCAATATTAAAATAAAAGAAATCCTGGTATATTTCCTTTTATCACAAGTAATGCTCATCTTTCTACTGCTTAGCTTTGAAAGAGTTAAATTACAAAAGCCAGAAGAAGTCAGGATGGCTGAGTGGTCTAAGGCACTGCGTTCAGGTCGCAGTCTCTCCTGGAGGCGTGGGTTCGAATCCCACTTCTGACATTAGAATTTTCTTTCAAGAAATTGTACAGCTTCACTCCTGTTACTGATTAGTTGGGGGTCCGCTCTATTGGTGGCAATCTCAAATCGATAACTAAAAGTGATGGGGCTTAGCAAAACCAATTCTCAACGTTGGCACTTTGGCAGTATTCCTTGGGGTCCTTGAGGCAAATCTTAAATGTCCTGAATTTGTGCTTTCACAAAAGACTTCAGGGAAAATCAAATAGTTTCTTTGTGCATATGTTAGTTGTTGCTTTGCCATCGGAAAAATACTGTGGATAGGAAAATGGGAGGGACTATTTCATCTCTATGTGTTCTCTGTCCCTATTAGGGCAGAGAGTGAACCTCCTAAGGTGCTGTCGTGGAAGATTCCTAGAAACCGAATTACCAGTAAGTCTAATTTCAGATTTTTTTACCTCAGGCATCAATAGACTATATATATTCTTAATAAACAAAAGCTAAAAGAGCAGATGAACATAGTTTAACAAGTCTGAAATGTGCATGTGATACTGACATCAAAGTTTCACCACATTTTGGGACAAATGTTTTCACTTTCAACATTAACAATCAGTAGAATATTTTCTCTAAATTTGCATCTCCTATCTTCACTCCAATTGTTTGCACCTAAGAAAAAAATAAAGCTTGATGCAACATTATGCTTACAAATTGTGTTTTATGCTCAATCATCACCTGTCCTACAGAGACACAGTCAGAATTACCCTGGCGAATTGAGTAAATTTGAAAATGTAAAAAAAATGCAGAATTGCTGTTTTTTTCTATTCATTCACAAAGAATTAATGTAAGTTCTTAAAATGTACGCAAAATAGCGGGACTTTCAAATATAGATAATCTTGCAAAAACAAGTCAAAGTAAAAATAAATACATCCAGTTGTGACATCTACAGTGTGTTGAACATTCCTGAATCTAAATGTGTCCTGCCGAGATAGCTCAGTTGGGAGAGCGTTAGACTGAAGATCTAAAGGTTCCTGGTTCAATCCCGGGTTTCGGCAAAAGTTTTTTTCTTCACCCATTAAATTTTAAGCAGAAAATAAACAAAGAATATGGACTGACTGTTTACAGAGAATGTAAAAATCCTAATCATTATAACTATCTACAGGAAATAAAATGATAGAAACTTGAGAACTGAACACTTTTAACTTTTGAGGAAAATAATATTTTTTGTAATTTTTCCTTCAATCTGGACGTCATCACTTTGTTTTATTTTAGTTTGACTTAGCTGTATGAGGATTTAAAGGAAACCTGATAGCTAATACTGGCAGGATGTATCAGACACTAGCTGAATGATTTCAGCCATTTATGTTTGACTATGAATCGCTGTGGCATTACTGAGACAAATATGCTTCAAAAATATGCCAGGAACAAAGCTGTTTGGGGAAAAAGCCAGGAAGGCAAAAAACACAAGCCCCAACTCAGGACCATCATCTTTCATTCTAAAAATAGGGGTTTCTACGTTAATGGTAAGACAAAGAATCCACAGATTTGGCATTTCTCTAGCGAGGAGAGCCCACTTAAAATGTATGGGGTGCTTGTCTCCATTAGCGCAAGCTGGGCACTAAACTGGCTTATTTGCAATTCTGGATGTTGCAGAGTGAAAACACCTGTTGAACAATAATAGTAATTGCAGGTGTTGATGAATTCATTGTGAGGAGTAATTTATAAAATGGGATCACTTTGGAGGGGTTTCTGCTGTTTTGGTACTTTTGGAACTCCGCAAATGTCACCCTCAAAATATTCTTGCAAAATCTGCATTCCCAAAACCCAAATAGCGCTCTTACTTTCAAAGCCCTGCTGTGTGACCAAACAGTAGTTTCTGAAGACATATGGGGCATCACCGCATTTCAATGAAATTGTGCAACTTTAGATATTTTCACAAGAAAAACTAAATATATATTGACCTAAATTTACCATTAATATAAAGTACAATGTGTTACAAAATAACACTATCAGAATCACGGGGATTTGTTAAGCATTCCAGTGTTATTGACACATAAATTGATACATGTCAGATTTAAAAAAACGGTGCTTGGTCATGAAGCTCAAAATTGGCTGTAACTAATAGGTTACAAGTCAATATTAAAATAAAAGAAATCCTGTTATATTTCCTTTTATCACAAGTAATGCTCATCTTTCTACTGCTTAGCTTTGAAAGAGTTAAATTACAAAAGCCAGAAGAAGTCAGGATGGCCGAGCGGTCAAAGGCACTGCGTTCAGGTCGCAGTCTCTCCTGGAGGCGTGGGTTCGAATCCCACTTCTGACATTAGAATTTTCTTTCAAGAAATTGTACAGCTTCACTCCTTTTACTGATTAGTTGGGGGTCCGCTCTATTGGTGGCAATCTCAAATCGATAACTAAAAGTGATGGGGCTTAGCAAAACCAATTCTCAACGTTGGCACTTTGGCAGTATTCCTTGGGGTCCTTGAGGCAAATCTTAAATGTCCTGAATTTGTGCTTTCACAAAAGACTTCAGGGAAAATCAAATAGTTTCTTTGTGCATATGTTAGTTGTTGCTTTGGCATCGGAAAAATACTGTGGATAGGAAAATGGGAGGGACTATTTCATCTCTATGTGTTCTCTGTCCCTATTAGGGCAGAGAGTGAACCTCCTAAAGTGCTGTCGTGGAAGATTCCTAGAAACCGAATTACCAGTAAGTAGAGATGAGCGTTGTTCTACTCGAACTGTTCGCCAGTCTCAAATTCAAGCTGTTTTGGGCGGTGTTCGAGCCGTTCGACGAACACGAACGATTTGAGAAAAATTCGGCTGTTCGAGGTTATGTTCAATAACTGTTCGTGCACCAAAATCATAACTGGATTTTTTCTCAGTAATGATGAAAATTAATGTTAATACGCAGTTTGAGTGTACAGCGGGGTGGGGGGAGGGGAAGGGGATGGATCTCTGCAGGAACAATGAAGACCTCCATTTTTTTTTCTCTTTCCCGCATTTACAGTGGGGAGGTGCAATCTGTCAGCCTATCAGCAGCGCACACACGGAGCGAAGTGCTTTTTTTCACACAAGCAAGGGCATGTGTCATTGGCAGAGTATGTCACATTTCCTTGACCTATAAGACCAAGCCATTTTCCCCGTCGTCACCATTTTCTCACTGCTGCAGCTGCGTGTTAGACGGCACCGCTGTTGCTGTGTGCGCTATACCTTGTTAATTTCAAGCCAATTTTCGCACAAATCTACAGATAGCTTGGGAGTAGGGAATAGTTGTGATTGCAGTCCTTTTAAGGACTAGGTTACAGCATTTCCTACGACTTTTATCAGGCAGGTCTGTGCTATTAAATAGATAGATTGTGGGAGTAAAGACTAATTGTAATTGCAGTCCTTTTCAGGACTAGGTTACATCAGTTCCTATCAGTTTTTGCCAGGCAGGTCTGTGCCAGTGCTGTGCAAGTTTTTTTCACAGCATTTGGCTGAATCTAGCAAAGCTAATCCTTTTTGGTCTATTGCAGAGTGTGTTAGTCAGTGGAGTAGCCTATCTGTGTTGCAAGATATACCACCTGTGTATAGAATACCAATTTTTTACTGCACCTAGTGAAGTAAAATCTTTTGCGCATAGCATCATTCTATTAGTCCATCTATACTGACCTCCATCAGGTTGCAAATTGAATATAATTTTTTTCTGCATCTAGCTCTGAAAAAATATTTGGGCTTCTAGCAGTGTGTGGGACTTGTTCTATTAGTCCATCTATACTGACCTCCATCAGGTTGCAAACTGAATATAGTTTTTTTCTGCATCTAGCTCTGAAAAAATATTTGGCCTTCTAGCAGTGTGTGGGACTTTCTCTATTAGTCCATCTATACTGACCTCCATCAGGTTGCAAATTAAAAATAATTTATAACTGCATCTAGCTCTGAAAAAATATTTGGCCTTCTAGCAGTGTGTGGGACTTTCTCTATTAGTCCATCTATACTGACCTCCATCAGGTTGCAAATTAAAAATAATTTTTAGTCTGCATCTAGCTCTGAAAAAATATTTGGCCTTCTAGCAGTGTGTGGGACTTTCTCTATTAGTCCATCTATACTGACCTCAATCAGGTTGCAAACTGAATAAAAAATTTTTCTGCATCTACCTCTGAAAAAATATTGGGCTTCTAGCTGTGTGTGGGACTTGTTCTATTAATCCATCTCTACAGACCTCCATCAGGTTGCAAACTGAATATAATTTTTTTCTGCATCTACCTCTGAAAAAATATTTGGGCTTCTAGCTGTGTGTGGGACTTGTTCTATTAGTCCATCTATACTGACCTCCATCAGGTTGCAAACTGAATATAATTTTTTTTCTGCATCTAGCTCTGAAAAAATATTTGGCCTTCTAGCAGTGTGTGGGACTTTCTCTATTAGTCCATCTATACTGACCTCCATCAGGTTGCAAATTAAAAATAATTTATAACTGCATCTAGCTCTGAAAAAATATTTGGCCTTCTAGCAGTGTGTGGGACTTTCTCTATTAGTCCATCTATACTGACCTCCATCAGGTTGCAAATTAAAAATAATTTTTAGTCTGCATCTAGCTCTGAAAAAATATTTGGCCTTCTAGCAGTGTGTGGGACTTTCTCTATTAGTCCATCTATACTGACCTCCATCAGGTTGCAAACTGAATAAAATTTTTTTCTGCATCTACCTCTGAAAAAATATTGGGCTTCTAGCTGTGTGTGGGACTTGTTCTATTAATCCATCTCTACAGACCTCCATCAGGTTGCAAACTGAATATAATTTTTTTCTGCATCTACCTCTGAAAAAATATTTGGGCTTCTAGCTGTGTGTGGGACTTGTTCTATTAGTCCATCTATACTGACCTCCATCAGGTTGCAAACTGAATATAATTTTTTTTCTGCATCTAGCTCTGAAAAAATATTTGGCATTCTAGCAGTGTGTGGGACTTTCTCTATTAGTCCATCTATACTGACCTCCATCAGGCTGCAAATTAAAAATAATTTTTATTTGCAACTAGCTCTGAAAAAATATTTGGCCTTCTAGCAGTGTGTGGGACTTTATTAGTCCATCTATACTGACCTCCATCAGGTTGCAAATTAAAAATATTTTTTTGTCTGCATCTATCTCTGAAAAAATATTTGGCCTTCTAGCAGTGTGTGGGAGTTTCTCTAATAGTCCATCTATACTGACCTCCATCAGGTTGCAAATTCAAAATAATTTTTTGTCTGCATCTAGCTCTGAAAAAATATTTGGCCTTCTAGCAGTGTGTGGGACTTTCTCTATTAGTCCATCTATACTGACCTCCATCAGGTTACAAATTAAAAATAATTTTTTGTCTGCATCTAGCTCTGAAAAAATATTTGGCCTTCTAGCAGTGTGTGGGACTTTCTCTATTAGTCCATCTATACTGACCTCCATCAGGTTGCAAACTGAATATATTTTTTTTCTGCATCTACCTCTGAAAAAATATTGGGCTTCTAGCTGTGTGTGGTACTTGTTCTATTAATCCATCTATACAGACCTCCATCAGGTTGCAAACTGAATATACATTTTTTCTGCATCTACCTCTGAAAAAATATTTGGGCTTCTAGCTGTGTGTGGGACTTGTTCTATTAGTCCACCTATACTGACCTCCATCAGGTTGCAAACTGAATATAATTTTTTTCTGCATCTAGCTCTGAAAACATATTTGGCCTTCTAGCAGTGTGTGGGACTTTCTCTATTAGTCCATCTATACTGACCTCCATCAGGTTGCAAATTAAAAATAATTTATATCTGCATCTAGCTCTGAAAAAATATTTGGCCTTCTAGCAGTGTGTGGGACTTTCTCTATTAGTCCATCTATACTGACCTCCATCAGGTTGCAAATTAAAAATAATTTATATCTGCATCTAGCTCTGAAAAAATATTTGGCCTTCTAGCAGTGTGTGATATTTTCTCTATTAGTCCATCTATACTGACCTCCATCAGGTTGCAAATTAAAAATAATTTTTTGTCTGCATCTAGCTCTGAAAAAATATTTGGCCTTCTAGCAGTGTGTGGGACTTTCTCTATTAGTCCATCTATACTGACCTCCATCAGGTTGCAAATTCAAAATAATTTTTTGTCTGCATCTAGCTCTGAAAAAATATTTGGCCTTCTAGCAGTGTGTGGGACTTTCTCTATTAGTCCATCTATACTGACCTCGATCAGGTTGCAAATTCAAAATTATTTTTTGTCTGCATCTAGCTCTGAAAAAATATTGGGCTTCTAGCTGTGTGTGGGACTTGTTCTATTAATCAATCTATACAGACCTCCATCAGGTTGCAAACTGAATATATTTTTTTTCTGCATCTACCTCTGAAAAAATATTTGGGCTTCTAGCTGTGTGTGGGACTTGTTCTATTAGTCCATCTATACTGACCTCCATCAGGTTGCAAACTGAATATAATTTTATTCTGCATCTAGCTCTGAAAAAATATTTGGCCTTCTAGCAGTGTGTGGGACTTTCTCTATTAGTCCATCTATACTGACCTCCATCAGGCTGCAAATTAAAAATAATTTTTATTTGCAACTAGCTCTGAAAAAATATTTGGCCTTCTAGCAGTGTGTGGGACTTTCTCTATTAGTCCATCTATACTGACCTCCATCAGGTTGCAAATTAAAAATAATTTTTTGTCTGCATCTAGCTCTGAAAAAATATTTGGCCTTCTAGCAGTGTGTGGGACTTTCTCTATTAGTACATCTATACTGACCTCGATCAGGTTGCAAATTCAAAATTATTTTTTGTCTGCATCTAGCTCTGAAAAAATATTTGGCCTTCTAGCAGTGTGTGGGACTTTCTCTATTAGTCCATCTATACTGACCTCCATCAGGCTGCAAATTAAAAATAATTTTTTTCTGCATCTACCTCTGAAAAAATATTTGGGCTGCTAGCTGTGTGTAGGACTTGTTCTATTAGTCCATCTATACTGACCTCCATCAGGTTGCAAATTAAAACGAATTTTTATCTGCATCTACAGTACCTCTGAAAAAATATTTGGGCTTCTACCTGTGTGTGGGACTTGTTGTATTAGTCCATCTATACTGACCTCCATTAGGTTGCAAACTGAATATATTTTTTTCCTGCATCTACCTCTGAAAAAATATTGGGCTTCTAGCTGTGTGTGGGTCTTGTTCTATTAATCCATCTATACTGACCTCCATCAGGTTGCAAACTGAATATAATTTTTTTCTGCATCTAGCTCTGAAAAAATATTTGGCCTTCTAGTAGTGTGTCGGACTTTCTCTATTAGTCCATCTATACTGACCTCCATCAGGTTGCAAACTGAATATAATTTTTTTCTGCATCTAGCTCTGAAAAAATATTTGGCCTTCTAGTAGTGTGTCGGACTTTCTCTATTAGTCCATCTATACTGACCTCCATCAGGTTGCAAATTAAAACTAATTTTTATCTGCATCTACAGTACCTCTGAAGAAATATTTGGGCTTCTAGCTGTGTGTGGGACTTGTTGTATTAGTCCATCTATACTGACCTCCATCAGGTTGCAAACTGAATATATTTTTTTCTGCATCTACCTCTGATAAAATATTGGGTTTCTAGCTGTGTGTGGGACTTGTTGTATTAGTCCATCTATACTGACCTCCATCAGGTTGCAAACTGAATATATTTTTTTCTGCATCTACCTCTGAAAAAATATTGGGCTTCTAGCTGTGTGTGGGTCTTGTTCTATTAATCCATCTATACTGACCTCCATCAGGTTGCAAACTGAATATAATTTTTTTCTGCATCTAGCTCTGAAAAAATATTTGGCCTTCTAGTAGTGTGTCGGACTTTCTCTATTAGTCCATCTATACTGACCTCCATCAGGTTGCAAACTGAATATATTTATTTCTGCATCTACCTCTGAAAAAATATTGGGCTTCTAGCTGTGTGTGGGACTTGTTGTATTATTCCATCTATACTGACCTCCATCAGGTTGCAAACTGAATATATTTTTTTCTGCATCTACCTCTGAAAAAATATTGGGCTTCTAGCTTTGTGTGGGTCTTGTTCTATTAATCCATCTATACTGACCTCCATCAGGTTGCAAACTGAATATATTTTTTTCTGCATCTACCTCTGAAAAAATATTGGGCTTCTAGCTGTGTGTGGGTCTTGTTCTATTAATCCATCTATACTGACCTCCATCAGGTTGCAAACTGAATATAATTTTTTTCTGTATCTAGCTCTGAAAAAATATTTGGCCTTCTAGCAGTGTGTCGGACTTTCTCTATTAGTCCATCTATACTGACCTCCATCAGGTTGCAAACTGAATATATTTTTTTCTGCATCTACCTCTGAAAAAATATTTGGCCTTCTAGTAGTGTGTCGGACTTTCTCTATTAGTCCATCTATACTGACCTCCATCAGGTTGCAAATTAAAACTAATTTTTATCTGCATCTACAGTACCTCTGAAAAAATATTTGGGCTTCTAGCTGTGTGTGGGACTTGTTGTATTAGTCCATCTATACTGACCTCCATCAGGTTGCAAACTGAATATATTTTTTTCTGCATCTACCTCTGAAAAAATATTGGGCTTCTAGCTGTGTGTGGGTCTTGTTCTATTAATCCATCTATACTGACCTCCATCAGGTTGCAAACTGAATATAATTTTTTTCTGCATCTAGCTCTGAAAAAATATTTGGCCTTCTAGTAGTGTGTCGGACTTTCTCTATTAGTCCATCTATACTGACCTCCATCAGTTTGCAAACAGAATATATTTTTTTCTGCATCTACCTCTGAAAAAATATTTGGCCTTCTAGTAGTGTGTCGGACTTTCTCTATTAGTCCATCTATACTGACCTCCATCAGGTTGCAAATTAAAACTAATTTTTATCTGCATCTACAGTACCTCTGAAAAAATATTTGGGCTTCTAGCTGTGTGTGGGACTTGTTGTATTAGTCCATCTATACTGACCTCCATCAGGTTGCAAACTGAATATATTTTTTTCTGCATCTACCTCTGAAAAAATATTGGGCTTCTAGCTGTGTGTGGGTCTTGTTCTATTAATCCATCTATACTGACCTCCATCAGGTTGCAAACTGAATATAATATTTTTCTGCATCGAGCTCTGAAAAAATATTTGGCCTTCCAGTAGTGTGTCGGACTTTCTCTATTAGTCCATCTATACTGACCTCCATCAGGTTGCAAACTGAATATATTTTTTTCTGCATCTACCTCTGAAAAAATATTTGGCCTTCTAGTAGTGTGTCGGACTTTCTCTATTAGTCCATCTATACTGACCTCCATCAGGTTGCAAATTAAAACTAATTTTTATCTGCATCTACAGTACCTCTGAAAAAATATTTGGGCTTCTAGCTGTTTGTGGGACTTGTTGTATTAGTCCATCTATACTGACCTCCATCAGGTTGCAAACTGAATATATTTTTTTCCTGCATCTACCTCTGAAAAAATATTGGGCTTCTAGCTGTGTGTGGGTCTTGTTCTATTAATCCATCTATACTGACCTCCATCAGGTTGCAAACTGAATATAATTTTTTTCTGCATCTAGCTCTGAAAAAATATTTGGCCTTCTAGTAGTGTGTCGGACTTTCTCTATTAGTCCATCTATACTGACCTCCATCAGGTTGCAAACTGAATATAATTTTTTGTCTGCATCTAGCTCTGAAAAAATATTTGGCCTTCTAGTAGTGTGTCGGACTTTCTCTATTAGTCCATCTATACTGACCTCCATCAGGTTGCAAATTAAAACTAATTTTTATCTGCATCTGCAGTACCTCTGAAAAAATATTTGGGCTTCTAGCTGTGTGTGGGACTTGTTGTTTTAGTCCATCTATACTGACCTCCATCAGGTTGCAAATTCAAAATAATTTTTTTCTGCATCTAACCCAGCCAATAGTTTTGGCCTAATACCACAGTTTGGCCACTCAGCTCTGCTCGGTTACCATCCATTGTTTTTTTGTGCAAACAACTCCAGAGTTGTGAATTAGTTAACCACCAATATGAGTGGAAAAAGGCCTGCTGCTGGTGGAAAGGGGAATAGGCGTGTTGGGAAGGGGAAAAAAGGTTGTGTCCGTGGGTAGGTGTTAAAGCAACAGTAACATCTGCAGAAGAAAGACCATCTTCCAGCCAAACTAAAATGTCTACTTCTTTTAGCGGACAATGTGATAAGATCCCTTTCTTACGGCCACGCCAATCGCTACAAATTCCAGATGAGGCACAAAAACAGCAGGTGCTTCAACGGATATCAAATGCTCCTTTAAGTGGGCTCTCCTCCACATCAACTTCAATATCACAAATACTCCAGTCCTCAAAGGTGTCACCCAAATCGCACTTGCTTCCTCACAGCTCCCAAATCTCCAGCTGCCCGTCTGAGTATGAGGTAGAACAGATGGTTGAGTCTGCAGAGCTGTTTACTCATACTATAGCCTGGGAATCAGAGGTCGACTCCAGCGCTTCTGTGAATCCAGACGAGGAAATGATCTGCACTGATGCCCAGAATCTTTATGAGTCGGATCCAGGACCAGACGCAGAAGGTTTTGACCATAATGTAGACCCTCATTCCCAAACTGTAACTCCTGTTGGTGGAGACAATGAGGAAGACGATGATAAGACTCAAATACCTGATTGGAGCGACAACTTTAGTTTTTTGTCAGGGCAGGAACAGGTTGGCTCTGAGGACGACGGGTGTGATAACGCACAGGGTGATGATGATGAGGTCGGAGATCCCACTTACTGTCAACCCACAGTCAGCCAAGAGATGAGGTCAGCAGAGGAGGTGGAGGAAGATGCTAGTGACGACGAGGTCAGGTTGCGCCTTCCTGGACAGAGACGTAGTACTGGAAGCACGTCAACGACTGCATCCTCAAACACAACTCTGCCTCTCACCACAAGTCGTGGTGGCTCTTCAGGTCGCATGGGTGCTAAGCCTTGCATAGCCTGGGCATTTTTTCAGATCGATAAAGATGACCCAACTCGTGTTATCTGTAACATTTGTCAGCAAAAGCTAAGTAGAGGCCAAAAAATACATAGTTTGAGTACTTCATGCATGAACCGGCACATGGACATGAAGCATAAGTTGCAGTGGGAAGCTCAGTGTGCTACAATGCGGCCTAGCCGGCCGGGCCAACCACCGTCTGCCATATCTTGTGCATCCGCGGCCTCTTCATCCTCTGTGACTGGGGGGACAGCAGTCACACCTGTTTTGGTGCGCAGACCTGCCACCTCTTTACCCGCAACAGCCAGCGTGATTGGCAGGTCATCATTTTCTTTGGAGGTGGTAACACCAGCTGGTGTTGAGCGCTGTCCGACATCGATAGCACCACCTTTGGATCAAGGCAACCTAACATGTCCGCCTGCATCTTCCTCACAGACCGGCAGTTTGCCGGGGACACCCTTATCAACCCCGTCTAAGCACAATAGCCAGCCCTCGGTCCCTCAGATGTGGACAAGTAAAAGACCATTTCCTCCTAGCCATGAGAAAGCTAAGAGGTTGAATTTCACCATCTGCAAGCTCTTTGCTACAGAAATGCTGCCTTTCCGCCTGGTGGACACAGAGGATTTTCGAGACCTTATGTCCGTCGCAGTGCCCCAGTACCAGATGCCCAGTCGGCAATACTTCTCAAAGAAAGGTGTGCCTGCGCTCCACCAGCATGTCGCACATAACATCACCGCTTCTTTGAGAAACTCTGTGTGTGACAGGGTGCATTTCACCACAGACACTTGGACGAGTAGGCATGGACAGGGGCGTTACATGTCGCTGACTGGGCACTGGGTAACTATGGTGACAGCAGGACAAGGGGCTGCTGTCCAAGTCTTGCCGTCCCCACGAGTTGTGCGTCAATCCTCTTTATGTCAAAGTTCCTCCACTGCTTCTGCCTCCTCAACCTCCTCTCGGTCTTCCACCTGCACCCAAAGCCTGTCTGGTCATGCCACAAGCTTTCTAACTGCGCAGAAGGGATCCTGCACACCTCCTTACTATGCTGGCAGTAGGGCTCAACGTCATCAGGCGGTTTTTACATTGAAATGTCTGGGAAATGTGAGTCACACAGCTGAGGAGTTGTGGTCAGCTCTGGAGAACCAATTTCATGAATGGTTGTCTCCACTGGACCTGAAACCAGGGAAGGCCGTGTGCGACAATGCTGTAAACCTGGGTGCGGCCCTTCGCCGGGGCAATGTCACACACGTGCCTTGTATGGCTCACGTGTTGAACCTGGTTGTCCAGCAATTTTTAGCCCACTATCCCAGACTAGATGGCCTTCTGCAGAGGGCACGGTCGCTGTGTGCTCACTTCCGCCGTTCGCATCCCGCAGCTCAGCGACTTACATCTCTACAGAAGTCGTTGGGCCTGCCACTTCACCGGCTAAAATGCGATGTGCCTACCCGGTGGAATTCAACTCTGCACATGTTGCAGCGACTGTGGCAGCACCGACAAGCCCTGGTGCAATACGTTCTGACGTATAGCCTGGGCCAACGAGATTCAGAGGTGGGGCAAATCACGCTGGAGGAGTGGTCTCAGATCAGGGACCTATGCACCCTTCTGCACAGTTTTGAAATGGCGACGAAGATGTTTAGTGCTGACGATGCCATTATCAGCATGACTATTCCGGTGATTTACATGCTGGAGCACATGTTAAACAGAATTCGGAGTCAGGTGGAGGCACAAGAGGAGGTGGAGGAAGTAGAGGAGGAGGAGTTGTATGCGGAAGGGCTAACATCTGCAAGGTCCAGACGGTCGGCAGCACCAAGGCGGCAGGCATGTGAGGGTGGGGGAGATGGTTTTACCAGGGCGCATGGTAGCAGCCAAACTAGTGAGGAAGGTGCAGGAGCCCAGGAAGAAGTGGAGGACGAACTGATGGAAGACTCATCAGATGAGGGAGACCTTGATCACATTTATGTTGTGCGAGGTTGGGGGGAGAGGACAGAGGAAGGAAGCATGATTGTTACCTCGCCACCAACACAGCAGGGACTTGGTGCTCCTGGATGCGCAACACACATGAGTGCCTTCTTGCTGCACTACCTGCAACATGACCCTCGAATTGTGAGAATTAGAAATAATCCTGACTACTGGGTTGCCACACTGTTAGATCCCCGGTACAAAAGTAAATTTGCAGAAATTATTCCTGCCATAGAAAGGGATGCACGCATGCAGGAGTATCAGCAGTGACTGTTGCAGAATCTTACATGTGCTTTTCCACAAAATACGAGTGGTGCACGTAGTGAATCTCACAGTTCCAACTTGCCAACCGTGGGACCGTCAAGTGTTCAGCACTCAAACCGTAACAGAACAACAGTATCTGCTGGTAACATCAATTTTGCGGAATCATTTCACCACTTTTTTAGCCCATCCTTTGCAAGGCCACAGGAGACAAGAAGTCTGACACATAGTCAACGCCTAGAGACAATGGTACAGGAGTATCTCCAAGTAAACATTGAAGCCACGACTGTGTCACTGGACCCTTGCTCTTTTTGGGCTTCCAATCTGGATAAATGGCCGGAGCTAGCCACTTACGCCTTGGAGATCTTGTCATGCCCCGCAGCCAGCGTTCTGTCTGAACGTGTGTTCAGCGCTGCTGGTGGTGTGCTGACAGATAAGCGCACGCGGCTCTCCACTGATAATGTAGACAGACTCATGTTCATAAAGATGAACAAATCATGGATCCGAAACGTCTTTTCTACCCCTGTGTCATCCTGGGGAGAGTAAAAGCTTGATGATTGGTTAAAATCACCCTACCAACCGTTTTAAGCTTTCAAATTACTAATCATGTTTATCTGTATCTTGACTGGAAAATAATTTGGGCTTTGTAGCAGTGTGCAGCACTGATCCTATTAGGCCATCTATACTAAAGCTTCACCAGATTTAAAATTAAAAATAATTTTTAGCTGCATCTAGCCCGGAAAATAATTTTGGGGCTCCGAGATGCGCAAGGCACATAAGTGCCTTCTTGCTGCACTACCTGCAGCATGACCCTCATATTGTCAGAATTCGAAGTAATCATGACTACTGGGTTGCCACACTCTTAGATCCCCCAAACTTTTCGATCAACCTTTTCATTTTAATAAAGACCAAAAAAATGGTCATTTTTGAAATTATAAGTATTAGCAGGTTGTTAGAAACTGAAATCAAACAGTTTTCAACTCAAAACTTTATTCTAGGTGATGTTACATTTTCACATAGGACCCCTTGTTCGAAAGGAGCTTCTGAACTCTCTCGTCCATTGAATTTGTCAGGTTTTGGATGGTTTCTGCTTCAATTGTTTTGCATGAGGACAGAATACCCTCCCAGAGCTGTTGCTTAGATGTGAACTGCCTCCCGCCATCATAGACACTCCTTTTAATGATGCTCCAAAGGTTCTGAATGGGGTAGAGGTCAGGGGAGCATGGGGGTCACACCATAAGTTTGTCCCCTTTTATGCCCATATCAGCCAGAGATGCAGATGTTTTATGTGCAGCATGAGATGGTGCATTATCATGCAGAAAAATGATCTTGCTGTGAAATACACGGTTCTTCTTCTTGAACCATGGCAGGAAGTGCTGTTTGAGAAAATCCACATACATTATGGAGTTCATCTTTAGCGCCTTCAGGGATCCTAAAGGGGCCGACAATCTCTCTCCCCATGATTCCAGCCCAAAACATTACTCCACCTCCTCCTTGTTGGCGCTGTAGCCGTGTTTGCGTGGGGTGTCCATCAACCAGCCATCCTCCACTCCATCCATCTGGACCATCGAGCGCTGCACGGCACTCATCCATGAACAAAACAGTTTTGAAATCAGTCTTCATGTACTGTTTGGCCCACTGGAGCCGTTTCTGCTTGTGTGAAGTGGATAGAGGAGGTCGACAGGATGGCGCATGCACAGCTGCAAACCTCTGAAGGACCCTGCATCTTGTTGTTCGGGGGACGTTGGAGGCACAAGCAGCTTCAAAAACTTGTCTGCTGCTATGACAAGGCTTTTTTGCCGCTGCTCTTTCAACCTGACGTAATTGCCTGTAGGAAAGAGTCCTCAATTTGCCCTTATCAGCACGCACACGTGTGTACTGTGAATCAGCTACATACTTCTTGATTGCCAAGACACTTCATCCTGATCATCGCACAATGTTGATTGTAGTCATGCCTTGACCTAAACACTCCACAATTTGTTGCTTCTCAGCAGCCGACACATCCTTTTTCTTTCCCATTTTGGCAGAAAATGTAGGCTGCTTAATAATGTGAGAGAGCCTTCTTAAGTAGTCTTGCCTTTCATTGGACACACCTGCCAAACTAATTAGCACAGGTGTCTGCAATTGCTTACAGTGATATAAAGAGCCCTGACACACATCACCATCAATGAGTTTAACTGACAAACAAACAAATTCTTCCCTTATCACTCCTAAACACTTTTTGCATAATAATTTGGAACGCAGTGTACATGTGCTTTTCCACAAAACACCAGTGGTTCACGTAGTGAATCTTACAGTTCTAACTTGCCAACCATGGTCTGTATGGAGTTGTTCAATAAAGGGCCCAAAATTAAGATAACATAGATGGGAGAGGTCTCTATGAATAGGAATTCCTAAGTATTTGATACCCTGTGAGGGCCAGGCAAAGGGAAAGTTGGACTGGATGGAATCCTATATGGATTTGGGGAGGACGACATCGAGGGCCTCAGACTTCGCTGCATTGATTTTAAAATTTTACCATGTAACAAAGTGATCTATTTCAGCCATAACAGCATGGATGGATATATGTGATTGAGTGATATATACTAGGACATCATCAGCAAATAGAGAGCACTTGTACTCGGTGCCTCCCACCTCAATCCACCTAATATTGGGGTTATGGCGAATTGATGAGAGCAGGTGCTCCGTCACTAGGATGTATAAGAGAGGGGACAGAGGACATCACTGCCTTGTCCCATTGGTGATTGTGAAAGGTGATGAAAATGTTCTGACGCACCCCCTGGGCCTTGGGACACCCGGAGCCGCACCCTTTTTGGTGGATGCTGGTGGTTGTAGTCTTCGTGGCGGCGACCCAGTTCCGTGGCTCAGGGCGGTCAAACCAGTGGCGGAACTATTTATGTGGTTTTGATGTTTAAATGTCCGACTACGCCACCCGTGGATTGCGGTCAGAGTGAACCGCCGCTACAGGGCAGACCGCTGAGGCTGGTGTTGTGGGTGCAGCAGAGCGTAGCATAACTCCCCATGGGAGGAGTATAGCCTCAGGGCAGTGTATGCGGAGGATGGGGGTGATGGTGCAGGGCAGCAGCAGTAACGACACGGAGTCAGTGATGCAGTTCAGGGCCTTTACTCACAGTTCTTATTATCCAGACCACGTCTGCAGGTAACGGCTGCCCACGTCGTACTGTGCTCACCAGGTGAGGGGCTCAGACAACTCCCAGATAACTTTGGAGTACTTCACAGGACCCCCTTTGTGTGTCCTTTGTCTGGCCTTTCTTACCAACACTTCTGTCCGGCTGCCTCGGGCCTCCTCTTGGTAAACTTGGCGCCAGTTTCCCTGACCCTATGTGGTGCCTTCCTAGCGGGTGTAGCGAGGGGCTGCGCCACATAAAATGTCAGAGCCTCCGGTTCCTAGCTGAGGGTCGTTTCCTGCCTCCACTAGTTCGGGGACCGGTCTCCCCCTTTGGCCTGACCCCTCCACGCAGGTGGATTCGGGCGTGCGGTGGCGACTCGCCCGTCCGCACCCCTGGGATCCCTTCATTCCTCGTTCCTGGAGCCTTCTCCGCTCCTCTTCCTTCCTTCTCCCTCTTCCAGGCCTGGGCCTCTGTTACTAGGCCCGCCTCTGGAGCAGAGCTCATGCAGAGCCCCTGCTCCCTGCCACTTCTGCTCAGACTTCTCTGCACTGAACTAAGATGGTGCCCACCTTTTATACTCCCTTCTCAATGCACCCAGGAACTGCTTCCTCCCTGCTCCTGCACTACAGGGTTCCCCTTCCTCAGTGTTCCCTCCCCCCACTCCAGCCAGGGACAGGGACTGTCGTGCCCATCTCAGGGGCATATTGGTCGCCCTGCCCCACGGCAATGTGGTGTAATGCATGCAGGTGTCGGGTCCTGATCCACACTCCATCCTTACCTGAGAGTGAGATATCACACCTCTGGGTGAGGTGCAATACGTCTGTAGCAACCGAGCCCTCAGGGTGCTACAGTTCCATTTATCTTCAGCCTAGGTGACGTATTGCGATACAGGGCCGTGATTTTGGCTATAAAAGGGTCCCCTAGACCCCTACCCCAAGATTTTTAAGAGAATCATATATGGCGTGCCAGGAGACTCTATGGAATGCTTTCTCAGCATCCAACGAGAGTATCTAATTACAAATTTTTAACTGCATCTAGCCCAGGAAATACTTTGTGCCTAGTAGCAGTGTCTGCTAGTCAGCGGATTATCCCGGCTGTTAAGCAAGCTGCACCACCTGTAGTTTAGACACTTAATTTTTTCAAAGGAAATGCTTCGGGACCATGGGATACTTGGTGAAGAGCATCAGGAGGCACCCCAAGGCATAGGGGCTGGGACTGGCAGTAGGATGCATTGCGGTGGACAGCCGAGCTCGATCATTATAAAAGCTTTTTAACTGCAGCAGCTTTAGTGGATGCTACTGGAGCTGGAATTACCGCGGCTGCTGGCATGAGACTTGCCCTCCAATAGATCCTTGTAAATGGATTTAAAGTGTATTCATTCAAATTAGAGAGACAATTTAAATTAAAAAGCTTAGAGCTGCCTTCACCACAGGGGGGCTCGCTCGACCCACCAGCGGACAGGCACCAGTATTGGGAGAGGGGGGTTGGCCGTCAGGGTTCACCGCGGCTCTGGCACAAACCCGGCGACACGGAGGTGGCACGGGCAGGAGCGGACTGGCCGTGTCGGCTTCTCACTTTTTGGATTTTAGAAGGGCATGACATGCCTATATCTGTGTCTCCCCCTCCTTTTACTCCTCCACCTCTTTTATTTTCGCATGACTATATGTACTTGTCACTTTTCCATGTGTTAGTTATGTCTTCTGAGCAGTTTGTCAGCTTTTGGACACCTTTGAAGGTGTTTTCTATGTGTTTCTATGTGTTTTTGTTTGCCTGCCATTGGTTTTAACGGTGTTCGAAGGTGTTCGACGAACAGTTCGACGAACAGTTCGGCGAACACACGGGTGTTCGACGAACCGAACCGAACTCGAACACTACGGGGGTGGCTCAACACTAGTCCTTGAGGCAAATCTTAAATGTCCTGAATTTGTGCTTTC
This sequence comes from Phyllobates terribilis, assembly GCF_046119375.1. Taxonomy (NCBI): domain Eukaryota; kingdom Metazoa; phylum Chordata; class Amphibia; order Anura; family Dendrobatidae; genus Phyllobates; species Phyllobates terribilis. The sequence continues at coordinate 2,821,407 of NW_027362825.1, forward strand.
ACAAAAGACTTCTGGGAACATCAAATAGTTTCTTTGTGCATATGTTAGTTGTTGCTTTGGCATTGGAAAAATACTGTGGATAGGAAAATGAGAGGGACTATTTCATCTCTATGTGTTCTCTGTCCCTATTAGGGCAGAGAGTGAACCTCCTAAGGTGTTGTCGAGGAAGATTCCTAGAAACCGAATTACCAGTAAGTCTAATTTCAGATTTTTCTACCTCAGCAATCAATGGACTATAAATATACTTAAGAAACAAAAGCTAAAAGAGCAGATGAACATAGTTTAACAAGTCTGAAATGCACATGTGATACTGACATCAAAGTTTCACCACATTTTGGGACAAATGTTTTCACTTTCAACATTAACAATCAGTAGAATATTTTCTCTAAATTTGCATCTCCTTTCTTCACTCCAATTGTTTCCACCTAAGAAAAAATAAAGCTTGATGCAACATTATGCTTACAAATTGTGTTTTATGCTCAATCATCACCTGTCCTACAGAGACACAGTCAGAATTACCCTGGCGAATTGAGTAAATTTGAAAATGTAAAAAAAATGCACAATTGCTGTTTTTATCTATTCATTCACAAAGAATTAATGTAAGTTCTTAAATATGTACGCAAAATAGCGGGACTTTCAAATATAGATAATCTTGCAAAAACAAATCAAAGTAACAATAAATACATCCAGTTGTGACTTCTACATTGTGTTGAACACTCCTGAATCTAAATGTGTCCTTTCGAAATAGCTCAGTTGGGAAAGCGTTAGATTGGAGATCTAAAGGTCCCGGGTTTGTGCAAAAGTTTTCTTCTTCACCCATTAAATTTTATGCAGAAAATAAACAAAGCATATGGACTGACTGTTTACAGAGAATGTAAAAGTCCTAATCATTATAACTATCTACAGGAAATAAAATGATAGAAACTTGAGAACTGAACACTTTTAACTTTTGAGGAAAATAATATTTTTTGTAATTTTTCCTTCATTCTGGACATCATCACTTTGTTTTATTTTAGTTTAACTTAGCTGTATGAGGATTTATAGGAAACCTGATAGCTAATACGGGCAGCATGTGTCAGACACTAGCTGAATGATTTCAGCCATTTATGTTTGACTATGAATCGCTGTGGCATTACTGAGACAAATATGCTTAAAAAATATGCCAGGAACAAAACTATTTGGGGAAAAAGCCAGGAAGGCAAAAAACACAAGCCCCAACTCAGGACCGTCATCTTTCATTCTAAAAAAAGGGGTTTCCACGTTAATGGTAAGACAAAGAATCCACAGATTTGGCATTTCTCTAGCGAGGAGAGCCCACTTAAAATGTATGGGGTGCTTGTCTCCATAAGCGCAAGCTGGGCAATAAGCTGGCTTATTTGCAATTCTGGATGTTGCAGAGTGAAAACACCTGTTGGACAAAAATAGTAATTGCCGGTGTTGATGAAGTCATTGTGAGGAGTAATTTATAAAATGGGATCACTTTGGAGGGGTTTTTGCTGTTTTGGTACTTTTTGAACTCCGCAAATGTCACCCTCAAAATATTCTTGCAAAATCTCCATTCCCAAAACCCAAATAGCGCTCTTACTTTCAAAGCCCTGCTGTGTGACCAAACAGTAGTTTCTGAAGACATATGGGGCATCACCGTATTTCAATGAAATTGTGCAACTTTAGATATTTTCACAAGATAAACTAAATACATATTGACCTAAATTTACCATTAATATAAAGTACAATGTGTTACAAAATAACAATATCAGAATCACGGGGATATGTTAAGCATTCCAGTGTTATTGCCACATAAAGTGATACATGTCAGATTGAAAAAACGATGCTTGGTCATGAAGCTCTAAATTGGCTGTAACTAATACGTTACAAATCAATATTAAACTAAAAGAAATCATGGTATATTTCATTTCATCACAAGTGATGCCCATCTGTCTACTGCTTAGCTTAGAAAGAGTTAAATTACAAAAGCCGGAAGAAGTCAGGATGGCCGAGCGGTCTAAGGCGTTGCGTTTAGGTCACAGTCTCTCCTGAAGTTGTGGGTTCGAATCCCACTTCTGACCTTAGTATTTTCTTTCAAGAAATTGTACAGCTTCATTCCTGTTACTGATCAGCTGGGGTTCCGCTCTATTGGTGGCAATATCAAATCGAAAACTAAAAGTGATGGGGCTTAGCAAAACCAATTCTCAATGTTTGCACTTTGGCAGTATTCTTGGGGGTCCTTGACGCAAATCTTAAATGTCCTGAATTTGTGCTTTCACTAAAGACTTCTGGGAACATCAAATAGTTTCTTTGTGCATATGTTAGTTGTTGCTTTGGCATCGGAAAAATACTGTGGATAGGAAAATGGGAGGAAATATTTCATCTCTATGTGTTCTCTGTCCCTATTAGGGCAGAGAATGAACCTCCTAAAGTGCTGTCGTGGAAGATTCCTAGAAACCGAATTACCAGTAAGTCTAATTTCAGATTTTTTTACCTCAGGCATCAATAGACTATAAATATACTTAATAAACAAAAGCTAAAAGAGCAGATGAACATAGTTTAACAAGTCTGAAATGCGCATGTGATACTGACATAAAAGTTTCACCACATTTTGGGACAAATGTTTTCACTTTCAACATTAACAATCAGTAGAATATTTTCTCTAAATTTGCATCTCTTTTCTTCACTTAAAATTGTTTGCACCTAAGAAGAAAATAAAGCTTGATGCAACATTATGCTTACAAATTGTGTTTTATGCTCAATCATCACCTGTCCTACAAAGACACATTCAGAATTACCCCGGCGAATTGAGTAAATTTGAAAATGTAAAAAAAATGCAGAATTGCTGTTTTTTCTATTCATTCACAGAGAATTTATGTAAGTTCTTAAATATGTACGCAAAATAGCGGGACTTTCAAATATAGATAATCTTGCAAAAACAAGTCAAAGTAAAAATAAATACATCCAGTTGTGACATCTACAGTGTGTTGAACATTCCTGAATCTAATTGTGTCCTGCCGAAATAGGTCAGTTGGGATAGCGTTAGACTGAAGATCTAAAGGTCTCAGGGTCAATCCTGGGTTTTGGCAAAAGTTTTTTTCTTCACCCATTAAATTTTAAGCAGAAAATAAACAAAGTATATGGACTGACTGTTTACAGAGAATGTAAAAGTCCTAATCATTATAACTATCTACAGGAAATAAAATGATAGAAACTTGAGAACTGAACACTTTTAACTTTTGAGGAAAATAATATTTTTTTGTAATTTTTCCTTCATTCTGGACGTCATCACTTTGTTTTATTTTAGTTTGACTTAGCTGTATGAGGATTTAAATGAAACCTGATAGCTAATACGGGCAGCATGTATCAGACACTAGCTGATTGATTTCAGCCATTTATGTTTGACTATGAATCGCTGTGGCATTACTGAGACAAATATGCTTCAAAAACATGCCAGGAACAAAGCTGTTTGGGGAAAAAGTCAGGAAGGCAAAAAACACAAGCCGCAACTCAGGACCGTCATCTTTCATTCTAAAAATAGGGGTTTCCATGGTAATGGTAAGACAAAGAATCCACAGATTTGGCATTTCTCTAGCAAGGAGAGCCCACTTAAAATGTATGGGGTGCTTGTCTCCATAAGCGCAAGCTGGGCACTAAACTGGCTTATTTGCAATTCTAGATGTTGCAGAGTGAAAACACCTGTTGGACAAAAATAGTAATTGCCGGTGTTGATGAATTCATTGTGAGGAGTAATTTATAAAATGGGATCACTTTGGAGGGGTTTCTGCTGTTTTGGTACTTTTGGAACTCCGCAAATGTCACCCTCAAAATATTCTTGCAAAATCTGCATTCCCAAAACCCAAATAGCGCTCTTACTTTCAAAGCCCTGCTGTGTGACCAAACAGTAGTTTCTGAAGACATATGGGCATCACCACATTTCAATGAAATTGAACAACTTTAGATATTTTCACAAGAAAAACTAAATATATATTGACCTAAATTTACCATTAATATAAAGTACAATGTGTTACAAAATAACACTATCAGAATCACGGGGATATGTTAAGCATTCCAGTGTTATTGCCACATAAAGTGATACATGTCAGATTTAAAAAACGGTGCTTGGTCATGAAGCTCAAAATTGGTTGTAACTAATAGGTTACAAATCAATATTAAAATAAAATAAATCATGGTATATTTCCTTTCATCACAAGTAATGCTCATCTTTCTACTGCTTAGCTTAGAAAGGGTTAAATTAAAAAAGCCAGAAGAAGTCAGGATGGCCGAGCAGTCTAAGGCGCTGCGTTTAGGTCGCAGTCTCTCCTGGAGGTGTGGGTTCGAATCTTACTTCTGACATTAACATTTTCTTTCAAGAAATTGTACAGCTTCACTCCTGTTACTGATTAGTTGGGGGTCCGCTCCATTGGTGGCAATCTCAAATCAAAAACTAAAAGTGATGGGGCTTAGCAAAACCAATTCTCAACGTTGGCACTATGGCAGTATTCCTGGGGGTCCTTGAGGCAAATCTTAAATGTCCTGAATTTGTGCTTTCACTAAAGACTTCTGGGAACATCAAATAGTTTCATTGTGCATATGTTAGTTGTTGTTTTGGCACCAGAAAAATACTGTGGATAGGAAAATGGGAGGGACTATTTCATCTCTATGTGTTCTCTGTCCCTATTAGGGCAGAGAGTGAACCTCCTAAGGTGCTGTCGTGGAAGATTCCTAGAAACCGAATTACCAGTAAGTCTAATTTCAGATGTTTCTACCTCAGGCATCAATAGACTATAAATATACTTAATAAACAAAAGCTAAAAGAGCAGATGAACATAGTTTAACAAGTCTGAAATGCGCATGTGATACTGACATCAAAGTTTCACCACATTTTGGGACAAATGTTTTCACTTTCAACATTAACAATCAGTAGAATATTTTCTCTAAATTTGCATCTCCTTTCTTCACTTCAATTGTTTGCACCTAAGAAAAAAATAAGGCTTGATGCAACATTATGCTTACAAATTGTGTTTTATGCTCAATCATCACCTGTCCTACAGAGACACAGTCAGAATTACCCTGGCGAATTGAGTAAATTTGAAAATGTAAAAAAATGCAGAATTGCTGTTTTTTTCTATTCATTCACAAAGAATTAATGTAAGTTCTTAAATATGTGCGCAAAATAGCTGGACTTTCAAATATAGATAATCTTGCAAAAACAAATCAAAGTAAAAATAAATACATCCAGTTGTGACATCTACAGTGTGTTGAACATTCCTGATTCTAATTGTGTCCTGCCGAATAGCTCAGTTGGGAGAGCGTTAGACTGAAGATCTAAAGGTACATGGTTCAATCCTGGGTTTCTGCAAAAGTTTTTTTCTTCACCCATTAAATTTTAAGCAGAAAATAAACAAAGCATATGGACTGACTGTTTACAGAGAATGTAAAAGTCCTAATCATTATAACTATCTACAGGAAATAAAATGATAGAAACTTGAGAACTGAACACTTTTAACTTTTGAGGAAAATAATATTTTTTGTAATTTTTCCTTCATTCCGGACGTCATCACTTTGTTTTATTTTAGTTTGACTTAGCTGTATGAGGATTTAAAGGAAACCTGATAGCTAATACGGGCAGCATGTATCAGACACTAGCTGAATGATTTCAGCCATTTATGTTTGACTATGAATCGCTGTGGCTTTTCTGAGACAAATATGCTTCAAAAATATGGCAGGAACAAAGCTGTTTGGGGAAAAAGCCAGGATAGCAAAAAACACAAGCCCTAACTCAGGACCGTCATCTTTCCTTCTAAAAAATAGGGGTTTCCACGTTAATGGTAAGACAAAGAATCCACAGATTTGGCATTTCTCTTGCGAGGAGAGCCCACTTAAAATGCATGGGGTGCTTGTCTCCATAAGCGCAAGCTGGGCACTAAACTGGCTTATTTGCAATTCTGGATGTTGCAGAGTGAAAACACCTGTTGGACAAAAATAGTAATTGCCGGTGTTGATGAATTCATTATGAGGAGTAATTTATAAAATGGGATCACTTTGGAGGGGTTTCTGCTGTTTTGGTACTTTTGGAACTCCGCAAACGTCACCCTCAAAATATTCTTGCAAAATCTGCATTCCCAAAACACAAACAGCGCTCTTACTTTCAAAGCCCTGCTGTGTGACCAAACAGTAGTTTCTGAAGACATATGGGGCATCACCGCATTTCAATGAAATTGTGCAACTTTAGATATTTTCACAAGAAAAACTAAATATATATTGACCTAAATTTACCATTAATATAAAGTACAATGTGTTACAAAATATCACTATCAGAATCACGGGGATATGTTAAGCATTCAAGTGTTATTGCCACATAAAGTGATACATGTCAGATTTAAAAAAAGGTTATGAAGCTCAAAATTGGCTGTAACTAATAGTTTACGAATCAATATTAAAATAAAAGAAATCATGGTATATTTCCTTTCATCACAAGTAATGCTCATCTTTCTACTGCTTGGCTTAGAAAGAGTTAAATTACAAAAGCCAGAAGAAGTCAGGATTAGAGATGAGCGGTGTTGGAATCGAATTGTTCGCCAATCTCAAATTCGAGCTGTTTTGAGCGGTTTTCGATCCATTTGGTGAACACGAACTATTTGAAAAAATTCAGCTTTTCGAGGTAATGTTCGGTAACTGTTCGTGCACCAAAATCATAACTGGATTTTTTCACTGTAATGCTGATAATCAATGATAATATGTATTTTGAGTGTACAGCGGGGCGGGGGGAGGGGCAGGGGATGGATCTCTGCAAAAATAATGAAGATCTCCATTTTTTTTCTCTTTCCCACATTTACAGTGGAGCGGTGCAATCTGTCAGCCTATCAGCAGCGCACACACAGAGCGAACTGCTTTTTTTCACACAAGCAAGGGCATGTGTCATTGGCTGTGTATGTCACATGTCCTTGCCCTATAAGACCCAGCCATTTTCCCCGTCACCACCATTTTCGCACTGCTGCAGCTGCATGTTAGACGGCACGGCTGTTGCTGTGTGCGCTATACTTTCAGTGTTAATTTCAATCCAATTTTCTCAGAAATATACAGATAGCTTGGGAGTAGGGAATAGTTCTTATTGCAGTCCTTTTGAGGACTAGGTTACAGCATTTCCTATGACTTTTAACAGGCAGGTCTGTGCTCTTAAATAGACAGCTTGGGAGTAGGGACTAGTTTTAATTGCAGTCCTTTTGAGGACTAGGTTACAGCATTTCCTACGACATTTTGCCAGGCAGGTCTGTGCCAGTGCTGTGCTAGTGTTTTCACAGCATTTGGCTAAATCTAGCTAAGCAAATCCTTTTTGGTCTCTTGCAGTGTGTGTTAGTCTGTGGAGTAGCGTATCTGTGTTGCAAGCTACACCACCTGTGTATAGAATACAATTTTTTTTACTGCACCTAGCCAAGTAAAACCTTTTGGGCATAGCATCATTCTATTAGGCCATCTGTACTAAGCTCCACCAGCTTGCAAATTAGAAATAATTTTTATCTGCATCTTGCTCGGAGAATAATTTTGGGCCTGTAGCAGTGTGTGGGACCTATTGTATTAGTCCATCTTTACTATGTTCCACCAGCTTGCAAATTAGAAATAATTTTTATCTGCATCTAGCTCGGAAAATAATTTTGGGCCTGTAGCAGTGTGTGGGACTTATGGTATTAGTCCATCTATACTAAGCTCCACCAGCTTGCAATTTAGAAATAATTTTTATCTGCATCTAGCTCTGAAAATAATTTTGGGCCTGTAGCAGTGTGTGGGACTTATTCTATTAGTCCATCTATACTAACCTCCACCAGCTTGCAAATTAGAAATAATTTTTATCTGCATCTAGCTCGGAAAATAATTTGGGGCTTGTAGCAGTGTGTGGGACTTATTCTATCAGTCTATCTATACTAAGCTCCACCAGCTTGCAAATTAGAAATAATTTTTAGCTGCATCTAGCTCGGAAAATAATTTTGGGCTTGTATCAGTGTGTGGGACTTATTCTATTAGTCCATCTATACTAAACACCACCACCATTGTATGTAATTAAATTGTTTTACTGCATCTAACCCAGCCAATCCTTTTGGGCTAATACCACAGTTTGGCCACTCAGCTCTGCTCGGTTCCCATCCATCGTTTTTTGTGCAAACAACTCCAGAGTTGTCAATTAGTTAACCACCAAAATGAGTGGAAAAAGGCCTGCTGCTGGTGGAAAGGGGAATAGGCATTTTGGGAAGGGAAAAAAAGGTTGTGTCCGTGGGGTAGGTGTTAAAGCAACAGTAACATCTGCAGAAGAAAGACGATCTTCCAGCCAAACTAAGATGTCTACTTCTTTTAGAGGACAATGTGATACGATCCCTTTCTTACGGCCACGCCAATCGCTACAAATTCCAGATGAGGCACAAAATGAGCAGGTGCTTCAACGGCTATCAAGTGCTCATTTAAGTGGGCTCTCCTCCACCTCAACTTCAACATCTCAAATACTTCAGTCCTCAGAGGTGTCACCCCAATCGCACTTGCTTCCTCACAGCTCCCAAGTCTCCAGCTGAACGTCTGAGTTTGGGGTAGATCAGATGGTTGAATCTGCAGAGCTGTTTACTAGTGTTGAGCCACCCCCGTAGTGTTCGAGTTTGTTTCGTCGAACATCCATATGTTCTATGAACTGTTCGTCGAACTGTTCGTCGAACACCGTTTAAACCAATGGCAGGTAATCAAAAACACATAGGAACGCATAGAAAACACATAGAAAACACTTCAAAGGTGTCCAAAAGCTGACAAACTGCTCAGAAGATACAACTAACACATAGAAAAGTGACAAGTACATATAGTCATTCGAAAAGAAAAGAGGTGGAGGAGTAAAAGGAGGGGGAAACACAGATATAGGCATGTCATGCCCTTCTAAAACCAAAAAAGTGCGAAGCCGACATGGCCAGTCCGTTCCTTCCCGTGCGACCTCCGTGTCGCCGGGTTTGTGCCAGAGCTGCGTTGGACCCTGACGGCCAGTCCACCTCTCCCAATACTGGTGCCTGTCCGCTGGTGGTTCGAGCGAGCCCCCCTGCGGTGGAGGAAGGTCTAAGCTTTTTAATTTAAATTGTCTCTCTAATTTGAATGGGTACACTTTAAATCCTTTTACAAGGATCTATTGGAGGGCAAGTCTGATGCCAGCAGCTGCGTGAATTCCAGCTCCAGTAGCGTCCACTTAAGCTGCTGCAGTTAAAAAGCTTTTATAAGGATTGAGCTTGGCGGTCCACCACAAGGCGTCCTACCGCAAGTCCCAGCCCCTGTGCCTTGGGGTGCCTCCTGATGCTCTTCACTGAGTGTCCCAGGGGCCCGAAGCATTTCCTTTGAAAAAATTAAGTGTTCAAACTACAGGTGGTGTAGCTTGCTTAACAGCTGGGATAATCCGCTGACTAGCATACACTGCTACTAGGCACAAAGTATTTCCTGGGCTAGATGCAGTTAAAAATTTGTAATTAGATACTCTCGTTGGATGCTGAGAAAGCATTCCATAGAGTCTCCTAGCATGCCATATATTATTCTCTTAAAAAGCTTGGGGTAGGGGTCTAGGGGACCTTTTTAAAGCCAAAATCAGGGTCCTGTATTGCAATACGTCACCTAGGCTGAAGATAAATGGAATATTTTCATCACCTTTCATAATCACCAATGGGACAAGGCAGGGATGTCCTCTGTCCCCTCTCTTATACATCCTAGTCACGGAGCACCTGCTCTCATCAATTCGCCATAACCCCAATATTAGGTGGATTGAGGTGGGAGGCACCGAGTACAAGTGCTCTGCATTTGCTGATGATGTCCTAGTATATATCACTGAATCACATATATCCATCCCTGCTGTTATGGCTGAAATAGATCACTTTGTTACATGGTCAAATTTTAAAATCAATGCAGCGAAGTCTGAGGCCCTCGATGTTTTCCTCCCCAAATCCATACAGGATTCCATCCAGTCCAACTTTCCCTTTGCCTGGCCCTCACAGGGTATCAAATACTTTGGAATTCGTATTCATGGAGACCTCTCCGGTCTATGTTATCTTAATTTTGGGCCCTTTATTGAACAACTCCATACAGACCACGTTTGGCAAGTTAGAACTGTAAGATTCACTATGTGAACCACTGTTGTTTTGTGGAAAAGCACATGTACACTGTTTTCCAAATTATTATGCAAAAAGTGTTTATGAGTGATAAGGTAAGAATTTTTTGTTTGTCAGTTAAACTCATTGATGGTGATGTGTGTCAGGGCTCTTTATATCACTGTAAGCAATTGCAGGCACCTGTGCTAATTAATTTGGCAGGTGTGTCCAATGAAAGGCAAGACTACTTAAGAAGGCTGTCCCACATTATTAAGCAGCCTACATTTTCTGCCAAAAAGGGAAAGACAAAGGATGTGTCGGCTGCTGAGAAGCAACAAATTGTGGAGTGTATAGGTCAAGGCATGACTACAATCAACATTGCTTCATCGTGATCATCGCACAATCAAGAAGTATGTAGCTGATTCACAGTACACACGTGTGCGTGCTGATAAGGGAAAATTGAGGACTCTTTCCGACAGGCAATTACGTCAGGTTAAAAGAGCAGCGTCAAAAAAGCCTTGTCATAGCAGCAGACAAGTTTTTGAAGCTGCTGGTGCCTCCAACGTCCCCCGAACAACAAGATGCAGGGTCCTTCAGAGGTTTGCAGCTGTGCGCAAGCCATTCTGTCGACCTCCTCTATCCACTGTAGAGAAGCAGAAACGGCTCCAGTGGGCCAAACAATACATGAAGACTGACTTAAAAACTGTTTTGTTCACCGATGAGTGCCGTGCAACGCTCGATGGTCCAGATGGATGGAGTGGAGGATGGCTGGTTGATGGACACCCCATGCAAACACGGCTACAGCGCCAACAAGGAGGATGTGGAGTAATGTTTTGGGCTGGAATCATGGGGAGAGAGATTGTCAGCCCCTTTAGAATACCTGAAGGGGTAAAGATGAACTCCATAATGTATGTGGAGTTTCTCAAACAGCACTTCCTGCCATGGTTCAAGAAGAAGAACCGTTTATTCCGCAGCAAGATCATTTTCATGCATGATAATGCACCGTCTCATGCTGCACATAACACATCTGCATCTCTGGCTGATATGGGCATAAAAGGGTACAAACTTATTGTGTGACCCCCATGCTCCCCTGACCTCAACCCCATTGAGAACCTCTGGAGCATCATCAAAAGGAGTGTCTATGATGGCGGGAGGCAGTTCACATCTAAGCAAGAGCTCTGGGAGGGTATTCTGTCCTCATGCAAAACAGTTGAAGCAGAATCCATCCAAAACCTGACAAATTCACTGGATGAGAGAGTTCAGAAGCTCCTTTCGAAGAAGGGGTCCTATGTGCAAATGTAACATCACCTAGAATAAAGTTTTGAGTTGAAAACTGTTTAATTTCAGTTCCTAATAACCTGCTAATGCTTATAATTTCAAAAATGACAATTTTTTGTTCTTTATTAAAATGAAAAGGTTGATCGTGTGGCAACCCAGTAGTCAGGATTACTTCGAATTCTGACAATTTGAGGGTCATGTTGCAGGTAGTGCAGCAAGAAGGCACTCATGTGTCTTGCGCATCTAGGAGCCCCAAAATTATTTTCTTGGCTAGATACAGCTAAAAATTATTATTAATTTGCAATCTGGTGGAGCTTAGTATAGATAGCCTAATAGAATCAATACTGCAAACTGCTACAAGGCCCAAATTATTTTCCAGCCAAGATACAGATAAACATGATTAGTAATTTTAAATCTGGTAGAGTTTAGTATAGATGGTCTAATAGAATCAGTACTACAAACTGCTACAAGGCCCAAATTGTTTTCCAGACAAGATACAGATAAACATGATTAGTAAATTCAAAGCTTAAAATGGTTGGTGAGGTGATTTTAACAAATCATCAAGCTTTTACTCTCCCCAGGATGACACAGGGGTAGAAAAGTCCTTTCGGATCCATGATTTGTTCATCTTTATGAACGTGAGTCTGTCTACATTATCAGTGGAGAGCCGCGTGCGCTTATCTGTCAGCACACCACCAGCAGCGCTGAACACACATTCAGACAAAATGCTGGCTGCGGGGCATGACAAGATTTCCAAGACGTAAGTGGCGAGCTCCGGCCATTTATCCAGATTGGAAGTCCAAAAAGAGCTAGGGTCCAGTGACACAGTCATGGCTTCAATGTTTACTTGGAGATGCTCCTGTACCATCGTCTCTAGGCGTTGACTATGTGTCAGACTTCTTGTCTCCTGTGGCCTTGCAAAGGATGGGCTAAAAAAGTGGTGAAATGATTCCGCAAAATTGATGTTATCAGCAGATACTGTGTTTCTGTTACGTTTTAAGTGCTGAACACTCGACAGTCCCATGGTTGGCAAGTTAGAACTGTGAGATTCACTACGTGCACCGTTGGTGTTTTGTGGAAAAGCACATGTAAAATTCTGCAACAGTCTCTGCTGATACTCCTGCATTCGTGCATCCATTTCTAGGGCAGGAATAAGTTCTGCAAATTTACTTTTGTACTGGGGATCTAAGAGTGTGGCAACCCAGTAGTCAGGATTATTTCGAATTCTGACAATTCGAGGGTCATGTTACAGGTAATGCAGCAAGAAGACACTCATGTGTCTTGTGCATCCAGGAGCACCAAGTCCCTGTTGTGTTGGTGGCGAGGTAACAATCATGCTTCCTTCCTCTGCCCTCTCCCCCCAACCTCGCACAACAGAAATGTGATCAAGGTCTCCCTCATCTGATGAGTCTTCCAACAGTTCGTCCTCCTCTTCTTCCTGGGCTCCTGCACCTTCCTCACTAGTTTGGCTGCTACCATGCGCCCTGGTAATACCTTCTCCCCCACCCTCACATGCCTGCTGCCTTGGTGTTGCCGACCGTCTGGACCTTGCAGATGTTAGCCCTTCCGCATACAACTCCTCCTCCTCTACTTCCTCCACCTCCTCTTATGCCACCACCTGTCTCCGAATTCTGTTTAACATGTGCTCCAGCATGTAAATCACAGGAATAGTCATACTGATAATGGCATCGTCAGCATTAAACATCTTCGTCGCCATTTCAAAACTGTGAAGAAGGGTGCATAGGTCCCTGATCTGAGACCACTCCTCCAGCGCGATTTGCCCCTCCTCTGGATCTCGTTGGCCCAGGCTATACATCAGAACATATTGCACCAGGGCTTGTCGGTGCTGCCACAGTCGCTGCAAAATGTTCAGAGTTGAATTCCACCGGGTAGGCACATCGAATTTTAGCTGGTGAAGTGACAGGCCCAACGACTTCTGTAGAGATGTAAGTCGCTGAGCTGCGGGATGCGAACGGCGGAAGTGAGCACACAGCGACCGTGCCCTCTGCAGAAGGCCATCTAGTCTGGGATAATGGGCTAAAAATTGCTGGACAACCAGGTTCAACACGTGAGCCCTACAAGGCACGTGTGTGACATTGCCCCGGCGAAGGGCCGCAGCGAGGTTTGCAGCATTGTCGCACACGGCCTTCCCTGGTTTAAGGGCCAGTGGAGACAACCATTCATGAAACTGGTTCTCCAGAGCTGACCACAACTCCTCAGCTGTGTGACTCACATTTCCCAGACATTTCAAAGTAAAAACCGCCTGATGACGTTGAGCTCTGCTGCCTGCATAGCAAGGAGGTGTGCAGGATCCCTTCTGCGCAGTTAGAAAGCATGTGGCATGACCAGACAGGCTTTGGGTGCAGCTTGAGGACCGAGAGGAGGTTGAGGAGGCAGAAGCACTGGAGGAACTTTGAGATAAAAAGGATTGACTGTAGCATACCTGGCGGCGTTCTTGCATGGTGTTCCATCTCTCATCATGCAAGATCGCAAATTTCATCTCCCGCCCAGCTTCCTGGTCTGGCTTCTTTCCTTGTGCTCTGCTCTGCTCTACTTTGGCTGCATAGGGCGACGCCCGCTGAGCTTCCTGTTTCTTGAAGCTGCTGCGGACACGCCCCTGTTGCATCTTCAGCCTATTGCTGTCCATCTTTGGGTATTTATTCCACCTTCTTCCTCAAGATGGTGCCTGAGCATTGTGTCCTGTCAGTTGGCTTTTTGTCTCTGACGTGCCAGGTCCTATCCTGTTTTCCTGCCTGTTTTCCAGTTCTGTGTCTGAACTGTGGTCTGTTCTTGTGAACACGCTTCCAGCCTGTTCTTTCGCCTTCTAGGGGCCGTATTCCTAGATCTGCCTGTCTGTGCCTTGCGGTATCTGTTCCTCTCTGAACAGTGTCCTGTTTGTGTTCCAGCCTTGCTGTATTTGTTCCCGTTCCTCTGTTCCCAGTTGTCTGTGCCTCGTTTCTACTTTAGCCTTTTCTCCCTTTTCCCTCTATGTCTGTTTTCTGCGTCTTTCTGCAGAGTCTGAACTTGCTCCTAAATTCCTTCTCGTCGTCTCTGTACCTCTGTTGTGAATTTAGTGTACGCTCGCTACTTCTTTGTAAGTACTTTGTGTGCTTCTGGTTCTGCCTTTCCTTCTCCGTCTGTTCTTTGTGAACAGAGTCCTATCCCCTTGCCTTGTCTCGTTCGCCGCTCCGGCGGTTCTAGCCGCTCTGCGGTTTCCGCTCTGCTTCTGCCTCGCCTACCGCTCTGCGGTTTCCGCTCTGCTCCTGCCTTGTTTACCGCTCTGCGGTTTCCGCTCTGCTCCTGCTTAGCTTGACGCTCTTGCGGTTTCTGCTCTGCTCCTGCCTTGTTTGCCGCTCTTGCGGTTTCTGCTCTGCTCCTGCCTTGTTTGCCGCTCTGCGGTTTCCGCTCTGCTCCTGCCTTCTTAGCCGCTCTGCGGTTTCCGCTCTGCTCCTGCCTTGTTTACCGCTCTGCAGTTTCCGCTCTGCTCCCGCCTTGTTTACCGCTCTGCGGTTTCCGCTCTGCTCCTGCCTTGTTTGCCGATCTGCAGTTTCCGCTCTGCTGCGGCCTTCTTAGCCGCTCTGCGGTTTCCGCTCTGCTCCTGCCTTGTTTACCGCTCTGCGGTTTCCGCTCTGCTCCTGCTTAGCTTGACGCTCTTGCGGTTTCTGCTCTGCTCCTGCCTTGTTTGCCGCTCTTGCGGTTTCTGCTCTGCTCCTGCCTTGTTTGCCGCTCTGCGGTTTCCGCTCTGCTCCTGCCTTCTTAGCCGCTCTGCGGTTTCCGCTCTGCTCCTGCCTTGTTTACCGCTCTGCAGTTTCCGCTCTGCTCCTGCCTTGTTTACCGCTCTGCGGTTTCCGCTCTGCTCCTGCCTTGTTTGCCGATCTGCGGTTTCCGCTCTGCTGCGGCCTTCTTAGCCGCTCTGCGGTTTCCGCTCTGCTCCTGCCTTTTTTACCGCTCTGCGGTTTCCGCTCTGCTCCTGCCTTGTTTGCCGCTCTGCGGTTTCCGCTCTGCTGCGGCCTTCTTAGCCGCTCTGCGGTTTCCGCTCTGCTCCTGCCTTGTTTACCGCTCTTGCGGTTTCCACTCTGCTCTTGCCTTGCTTGCCGCTCCTGCGGTTTCTGCTCTGCATCTGCTCGCTGCTCCGGCAGTCCTGTCCTGCTCTGCTTCTGCTCGCTGCTCCGGCAGCCCCGTCCTGCTCTGCATCTACTCGCTGCTCTGGCAGTCCTGTCCTGCTCTGCTTCTGCTCGCTGCTCCGGCAGCCCCGTCCTGCTCTGCATCTGCTCGCTGCTATGGCAGTCCTGTCCTGCTCTGCTTGTGCTCGCTGCTCCGGCAGTCCCGTCCTGCTCTGCTCTTGCCCACCGCTTCGGGCGTTCCCTCTCTGCTGTGTTTGGCTACCGCATCTGCGGTTCTGTTTCTGTGACCCAGTCTGTACTGGATCTTGTCCTCTCTGTGCTCCAGCCCGTCCTTTCGGCCAGTACCTCCCTGCCTGCATATTCGCCTGTATCCACCCGTCTGCATACCTGCCGTGTTCGCTTATATCCACCAGTCTGTGCCAGCCTAACCTGCCTGTTCCAGTAATCCCTGTGTGGGTCAACCCCCGTGTCCGGAGTTTGACCTGGAGTAGCACCTGGTCCCTCTGCCCGGTTTCTCCCTGGTGCACTGGCGTCGTATGCCGTCGTGCCATCTTGGTCGGATCGGCCAGATACTTAGTCACGCCCCTCCAGGCACTCTCCGGTTCATGGTCTAGTGGAACCACTTCTCCCGCACACGCCAGTCAGTCCGGGCGTGTGCATAACAGCATGCTCAGGCCATGCTTCCCGTTGAGCCCCACGGCCTTCGCTCTCTGAGGCGTTTTCCAGCTAAATACGTGCATTAAAAATAAATAAATAATTTTTTTTTTTTTCTCTAGCTGAGTTCCAGGCGAATTACGCACCCGTCCAGATGGAGGTTTCTGCACCCGTTCCTGCGGATCCGCCCCAGTACTATGGGGATCCAAAACTAAGTCGTACATTTGTGGAGCAATGCATGCTACACTTCAAGTTCTACTCTCTTTCTTTTCCTTCTGATTGGTCTAAAGTGGCATTTATAATTGACTGCCTAGCGGGTGATGCCTTGAAGTGGGTCACCCCCCTATGGGAAGCTTGGGATCCTATCGTCCTTGACCTGCAGGCCTTCCTGGTGGCTTTCCTAATGGTCTTCGATGACCCCAATTCTGGAGTCCCTGCTGAAGCTGCACCTGCTCCCGCGGATCCACCACAGTACTACGGGGATCCAAAACAATGCCGTGCGTTTGTGTGGCAATGCTTGCTGCAGTTCCGGTTCTATGCCAATGCTTATTCTTCCGATCGGGTTAAGGTGGGATTTATAATGTCCAACCTAGCGGGTGATGCCTTGGAATGGATCAACCCCCTATGGGAAGCACAGGATCCTATCGTTCTTGACCTACAGGCCTTCCTGGTGGCCTTCCTTTTGGCTTTCGATGATCCTAACCCTGAGGCCCCTGCTGAAGCTTCACTTCCCTGTATCCCGGAGCAGCCCCGACGGGTAATGTGCATAGGTAGCGCACAAGTTCTCCTGCCCGAAAAGACTGTTGCTTGCCCAGAATCCACTCAGGATGACTACACTCTCCGGAATACTTCTCCCAACCTCAAGAGGCAGTCCAGACGTGCTAGACGTAGAGGCAAGCCGTCACGCCAGAGTCTGTCCTCCCAGAGACCTCCTGACCCCTACCTTGAAGTCCCTACTGAAGCTTCATCTCCCTGTATCCCGGAGAAGCCCCAGCGGGTGATGTGCGTGGGTGGTGCACCAGTTCTCCTGCCAGAAGAGACTGCTACCCATCCAGAGTCCACACAGGAGAGCTTCCTGCACCTGGCATCAGATACTACACCCACTTTAACCAGTGTGCATGTCCAAGGATGCTCCGAAGCTGTGATTACCTCCAAGTCTGTACACCTCTACTACCTGGCGGAGGACCCCCTGTTGCCTCCTGAATCCTCCGGGATACCACTCGATGACAATTGGAGAGAGACTTCCCTACACCCGGTACCCGATACTTCGTCTGCTCAGTCCTGTGGGCCTGACAATGGGTGCCTCAAAGTGGTAGTTACTCCCGAGTCTCTACACCCCTCTGACCAGGCGGAGGACCTCCAGTTGTCTCCAGAACCCTTCGGGGTGCTACCTGGTAGCGAAAGGACAGAGACTCTCCTATTCTCTGTACCTGATACCTCGCTCGCTTCGTCCAGTGAGTCCAACTTAGTGTACTCCGAAGCAGATGTTACCCCCGAGTCTCTACACCCCTCCGACCAGGCGGAGGACCTCCAGCCATCTCCAGAACTCTTCGGGGTGCTACCTGATAGCGAATGGACAGAGACTCTCCTTTTCTCGGTACCTGATACCTCGCCCGCTTCTTCCAGTGAGTCCGACCTAGTGTACTCCGAAGCAGAGGTTACCCCCGAGTCTCTACACCCCTCCGACCAGGCGGAGGACCTCCAGTCGTCTCCTGAACCCTTCGGGGTGCTACCTGATAACGAATGGACAGAGACTCTCCTTTACTCGGTACCTGATACCTCGCCCGCTTCTTCCAGTGAGTCTGACCTAGTGTACTCCAAAGCAGAGGTTACCCTCGAGTCTCGGTACCCCTCCAACCTGGCGGAGGACCCTCAGTTGTTTCCTGAATCCTCCGGGGTACCACCACATAACAAAGAGGCAGTGACTTCTCTACACCTTGTACCTGATACTTTGCCCATTTCATCCTGTGAGCTTGACAAGATGTACCCCGAAGCAGAGGCTACCCCCGAGTCTCTGCACCCCTCCAACCCGGCGGAGGACCTCCAGTTGTCTCCTGAACTTTTTGGGGTGCTGCCTAAAAATAAATGTAGAGAGACTTTTTTGTGTGCTGTTTCTGGTACTTCACCCGTTTCATCTGTTGCTGAAGATGGCTGGATGGGAAGTCGCATCCTAGCCATCCAGATTATGAGACCAGTTTTGTCTCCTCCTGTGGACAATAGAAGTAATCTCCTTGAAGAGAGGGATTGGCCCACAAATTCCCTGCAGAAGATCCTTGCAGGCCTGAAGAAGAGGGGGCGTAAGGGGGGGGGTACTGTAGCATACCTGGCGGCGTTCTTGCATGGTGTTCCATCTCTCATCATGCAAGATCGCAAACTTCATCTCCCGCCAGCTTCCTGGTCTGGCTTCTTTCCTTGTGCTCTGCTCTGCTCTACTTTGGCTGCATAGGGCGACGCCCGCTGAACTTCCTGTTTCTTGTAGCTGCTGCGGACACGCCCCTGTTGCATCTTCAGCCTATTGCTGTCCATCTTTGGGTATTTATTCCACCTTCTTCCTCAAGATGGTGCCTGAGCATTGTATCCTGTCAGTTGGCTTTTTGTCTCTGACGTGCCAGGTCCTATCCTGTTTTCCTGCCTGTTTTCCAGTTCTGTGTCTGAACTGTGGTCTATTCTTGTGAACACGCTTCCAGCCTGTTCTTTCGCCTTCTAGGGGCCGTATTCCTAGATCTGCCTGTCTGTGCCTTGCGGTATCTGTTCCTGTCTGAACAGTGTCCTGTTTGTGTTCCAGCCTTGCTGTATTTGTTCCCGTTCCTCTGTTCCCAGTTGTCTGTGCCTCGTTTCTACTTTAGCCTTTTCTCCCTTTTCCCTCTATGTCTGTTTTCTGCGTCTTTATGCAGAGTCTGAACTTGCTCCTAAATTCCTTCTCATCGTCTCTGTACCTCTGTTGTGAATTTAGTGTACGCTCGCTACTTCTTTGTAAGTACTTTGTGTGCTTCTGGTTCTGCCTTTCCTTCTCCGTCTGTTCTTTGTGAACAGAGTCCTATCCCCTTGCCTTGTCTCGTTCGCCGCTCCGGCGGTTCTAGCCGCTCTCCGGTTTCCGCTCTGCTTCTGTATCGCCTACCGCTCTGCGGTTTTCGCTCTGCTCCTGCCTTGTTTACCGCTCTGCGGTTTCCGCTCTGCTCCTGCTTAGCTTGCCGCTCTTGCGGTTTCTGCTCTGCTCCTGCCTTGTTTGCCGCTCTTGCGGTTTCTGCTCTGCTCCTGACTTGTTTGCCGCTCTGTGGTTTCCGCTCTGCTCCTGCCTTCTTAGCCGCTCTGCGGTTTCCGCTCTGCTCCTGTCTTGTTTACCGCTCTGCGCTTTCCGCTCTGCTCCTGCCTTGTTTACCGCTCTGCGGTTTCCGCTCTGCTCCTGCCTTGTTTGCCGCTCTGCGGTTTCCGCTCTGCTGCGGCCTTCTTAGCCGCTCTGCGGTTTCCGCTCTGCTCCTGCCTTGTTTATCGCTCTGCGGTTTCTGCTCTGCTCCTGCCTTGTTTGCCGCTCTGCGGTTTCCGCTCTGCTTCGGCCTTCTTAGCCGCTCTGTGGTTTCCGCTCTGCTCCTGCCTTGTTTACCGCTCTTGCGGTTTCCACTCTGCTCTTGCCTTGCTTGCCGCTCCTGCGGTTTCTGCTCTGCATCTGCTCGCTGCTCCGGCAGTCCTGTCCTGCTCTGCTTCTGCTCGCTGCTCCGGCAGCCCCGTCCTGCTCTGCATCTGCTCGCTGCTCCGGCAGTCCTGTCCTGCTCTGCTTCTGCTCGCTGCTCCGGCAGCCCCGTCCTGCTCTGCATCTGCTCGCTGCTCCGCAGTCCTGTCCTGCTCTGCTTGTGCTCGCTGCTCCGGCAGTCCCGTCCTGCTCTGCTCTTGCCCACCGCTTCGGGCGTTCCCTCTCTGCTGTGTTTGGCTACCGCATCTGCGGTTCTGTTTCTGTGACCCAGTCTGTACTGGATCTTGTCCTCTCTGTGCTCCAGCCCGTCCTTTCGGCCAGTACGTCCCTGCCTGCATATTCGCCTGTATCCACCCGTCTGCATACCTGCCGTGTTCACTTATATCCACCAGTCTGTGCCAGCCTAACCTGCCTGTTCCAGTAATCCCTGTGTGGGTCAACCCCCGTGTCCGGAGTTTGACCTGGAGTAGCACCTGGTCCCTCTGCCCGGTTTCTCCCTGGTGCACTGGCATCATATGCCGTCGTGCCATCTTGGTCGGATTGGCCAGATACTTAGTCATGCCCCTCCAGGCACTCTATGGTTCATGGTCCAGTGGAACCACTTCTCCCGCACACGCCAGTCAGTCCGGGCGTGTGCATAACATTGATGCACAGCTCGTGGGGACAGCAAGACTTGGACAGCAGCCCCTTGTCCTGCTGTCACCATAGTTACCCAGTGCCCAGTCAGCGACATGTAACGCCCCTGTCCATGCCTACTCGTCCAAGTGTTTGTGGTGAAATGCACCCTGTCACACACAGAGTTTCTCAAAGAAGCGGTGATGTTGTGTGCGACATGCTGGTGGAACGCAGGCACACCTTTCTTTGAGAATTAGTGCGAACTGGGCATCTGGTACTGGGGCACTGCGATGGCCATAAGGTCTGGAAAATCCTTTGTGTCCACCAGGTGGAAAGGCAGCATTTCTGTAGCCAAGAGCTTGCAGATGGTGAAATTCAACCTCTTAGCTTTCTCATGGCTTGGAGGAAATGGTCTTTTACTTGTCCACATCTGAGGGACCGAGGGCTGGCTGTTGTGCTTAGACGGAGTTGAGAAGGGTGTCCCCGGCAAACTGCCGGTCTGTGAGGAAGATGCAGGCGGACATGTTAGGTTGCCTTGATCCAAAGGTGGTGCTATCGATGTCGGACAGTGCTGAAAACCAGCTGGTGTTTCCACCTCCAAAGAAAATGATGACCTGCCAATCACGCTGGCTGTTGCGGGTAAAGCGGTGGCAGGTCTGCGTCCCAAAACAGGTGTGACTGCTGTCCCCCCAGTCACAGAGGATGAAGAGTCCGCGGATGCACAAGAAGTGGCAGACGGTGGTTGGTCTGGCCGGCTAGGCCGCATTGTAGCACAGTGATCTTCCCACTGCAACTTATGCTTCATATCCAAGTGCCGGTTCATGCATGAAGTACTCAAACTATGTATTTTTTGGCCTCTACTTAGCTTTTGCTGACAAATGTTACAGATAACACGAGTTGGGTCATCCTTATCGATTTGAAAAAATGCCCAGGCCATGCAAGGCTTAGCACCCATGCGACCTGAAGTGCCACCATGACTTGTGGTCAGAGGCAGAGTTATGTTTGAGGATGCAGTTGTTGACGTGCTTCCAGTACTACGTCTCTGTCCAGGAAGGCGCAAACTGACCTCGTCGTCACTAGCATCCTCCTCCACCTCCTCTGCTGACCTCATCGACTGGCTGACTGTGGGTTGACAGTAAGTGGGATCTCCAACCTCGTCATCATCACCCTGTGTGTTATCACACCCGCCGTCCTCAGAGCCAACCTCTTCCTGCCCTGACAAAAAACTCAAGTTGTTGCTCCAATCAGGTATTTGAGTCTCATCATCGTCTTCCTCATTGTCTCCACCAACAGGAGTTACAGTTTGGGAACGAGGGTCTACATTATTGTCAGAACCTTCTGCGTCTGTTCCTGGATCTGACTCATAAAGATTCTGGGCATCAGTGCAGATAATTTCCTCGTCTGGATTCACAGAAGCTCTGGAGCCTACCTCTGATTCCCAGGCTATAGTATGAGTAAACAGCTCTGCAGACTCAACCATCTGTTCTACCCCATACTCAGACGAGCAGCTGGAGACTTGGGAGCTGTGAGGAAGCAAATGCGATTGGGGTGACACCTCTGAGGACTGGAGTATTTGTGATGTTGAAGTTGAGGTGGAGGAGAGCCTACTTAAAGGAGCACTTGATATCCGTTGAAGCACCTGCTGTTTTTGTGCCTCATCTGGAATTTGTAGCGATGGGCTTCGCCGTAAGAAAGGGATCGTATCACATTGTCCGCTAAAAGAAGTAGACATCTTAGTTTGGCTGGAAGATGGCCTTTCTTCTGCACATGTTACCGTTGCTTTAACACCTACCCCATGGACACAACCTTTCTTACCCTTCCCAACACGCCTATTCCCCTTTCCACCAGCAGCAGGCCTTTTTCCACTCATTTTTGTGGTTAACTAATTGACAACTCTGGAGTTGTTTGCAGAATAAACAATGGATGGGAACTGAACAGAGCTGAGTGGCCAAACTGTGGTATTAGCCCAAAAGTATTGGCTGGGTTAGATGCAGTAAAACAATTTTATTACATACACAGGTGGTGGAGGTTAGTATAGATGGGCTAATAGACCAAGTCCCACACACTGCTACAAGCCCAAATATTTTTTCAGAGCTAGATGCAGATAAAAATTATTTTTAATTTACAACCTGGTGGAGGTTAGTATAGATGGACTAATAGACCAAGTCCCACACACTGCTACAAGCCCAACATTTTTTCAGAGCTAGATGCAGATAAAAATTATTTTTAATTTGCAACCTGGTGGAGGTTAGTATAGATGGACTAATAAAACAAGTCCCACACACTGCTAGAAACCAAAATATTTTTTCAGAGCTAGATGCAGATAAAAATTATTTTCAATTTGCAACCTGGTGGAGGTTAGTATAGATGGTCTAATAGAACAAGTCCCACACAGTGCTACAAGCCCAAATATTTTTTCAGAGATATATGCAGAGAAAAATTATTTTTAATTTGCTACCTGGTGAAGGTTAGTATAGATGGACTAATAGACCAAGTCCCACACACTGCTACAAGCCCAAATATTTTTTCAGAGCTAGATGCAGATAAAAATTATTTTAATTTGCAACCTGGTGGAGGTTAGTATAGATGGAATAATAGAACAAGTCCCACACACTGCTACAAGCCCAAATATTTTTTCAGAGCTAGATGCAGATAAAAATTATTTTTAATTTGAAACCTGGTGGAGGTTAGTATAGATGGAATAATAGAACAAGTCCCACACACTGCTACAAGCCCAAATATTTTTTCAGAGCTAGATGCAGATAAAAATTAATTTTAACTTGCAACCTGATGGAGGTTAGTATAGATGGACTAATAGAACAAGTCCCACACACTGCTACAAGCCCAAATATTTTTTCAGAGCTAGATGCAGATAAAAATTATTTTTAATTTGCAACCTGGTGGAGGTTAGTATAGATGGACTAATAGAACAAGTCCCACACAGTGCTACAAGCCCAAATATTTTTTCAGAGCTAGATGCAGATAAAAATTATTTTTAATTTGCAACCTGGTGGAGGTTAGTATATATGGACTAATAGACCAAGTCCCACACACTGCTACAAGCCCAAATATTTTTTCAGAGCTAGATGCAGATAAAAATTATTTTTTATTTGCAACCTGGTGGAGGTTAGTATAGATGGACTACTAGAATGATGCTATGCCCAAAAGGTTTTAGTTGCCTAGTTTCAGCGAAAAAATTTGTATTCTATACACAGGTGGTGTAGCTTTCAATGCAGATAGGCTACTACACTGACTAACACACACTGCAGGAGGCCAAAAGGGATTTGCTTAGCTAGATTTAGGCAAATGCTATGAAAAAACTTGCACAGCACTGGCACAGACCTGCCTGGCAAAAACTAATAGGAACTGATGTAACCTAGCCCTCAAAAGGACTGCAACTACATTTAGACCCTACTCCCAACCTATCTATTTAAGAGCACAGACCTGCCTGATAAAAGTTGTAGGAAATTATGTAACCTAGTCCTCAAAAGGACTGCAATCACAACTATTCCCTACTCCCAAGCTATCTGCAGATTTGTGCGAAAATTGGCTTGAAATTAACACTGAAAGTATAGCGCAAACAGCAACAGCGGTGCCGTCTAACACGCAGCTGCAGCAGTGAGAAAATGGTGGCGACGGGGAAAATGGCTGGGTCTTATAGGGCAAGGACATGTGACATACACAGCCAATGACACATGCCCTTGCTTGTGTGAAAAAAAGCACTTCGCTCCGTGTGTGCGCTCCCGATAGTCTGACAGATTGCACCTCCTGACTGTAAATGCGGGAAAGAGAAAAAAAAATGGAGATCTTCATTATTTCTGCAGAGATCCATCCCCTGCCCCTCCTCCCGCCCTGCTGTACACTCAAACTGCGTATTAACAATAATTTTCAGCATTACTGAGAAAAAATCCAGTTATGATTTTGGTGCACGAACAGTTATCAAACATAACCTCGAACAGCCAAATTTTTTTCAAATCGTTCGTGTTCACCGAACGGCTCGAACACCGCCCAAAACAGCTCGAATTTGAGATTGGCGAATAGTTCGATTCGAACACCGCTCATTTCTACTGTTTACTCATACTATAGCCTTGGAATAAGAGGTCGGCTCCAGAGCTTCTGTGAATCTAGACGAGGAAATGATCTGCACTGATGCCCAGAATCTTTGAGTCAGATCCAGGACCAGACGCAGAAGGTTCTGACCATAATGAAGACCTTCGTTCCCAAACTGTAACTCCTGTTGGTGGAGACAATGAGGAAGACGATGATGAGACTCAAATACCTGATTGGAGCGACAACTTGAGTTTTTTGCCAGGGCAGGAAGAGGTTGGATCTGAGGACAACGGGTGTGAGAACACACAGGGTGATAATGACGAGGTTGGAGATCCCACTTACTGTCAACCCACAGTCAGCCAGTCGATGAGGTCAGCAGAGGAGGTGGAGGAGGATGCTATTGACGACGAGGTCAGGTTGCACCTTCCTGGACAGTGACGTAGTACTGGAAGCATGTCAACAACTGCATCCTCAAACACAACTCTGCTTCTGACCACAAGTCGTGGTGGCTCTTCAGGTCTCATGAGCGTTAAGCCTTGCATAGCCTGGGCATTTTTTCAGATCGATAAGGATGACCCAACTCATGTTATCTGTAACATTTGTCATCAAAAGCTAAGTAGAGGCCAAAAAATCAATAGTTTGAGTACTTCATACATGAACCGTCACATGGATATGAAGCATAAGTTGCAGTGCGAAGCTGACTGTGCTACAATGCGGCCTAGTGGGCCGGGCCAACCACCGTCTGCCATATCTTGTGCATCCGCGGCCTCTTCATCCTCTGTGACTGGGGGGACAGCAGTCACACCTGTGTTGGGACGCAGACCTGCCACCTCTTTACCCGCAACAGCCAGCGTGATTGGCAGGTCATCATTTTATTTGGAGGTGGAAACACCAGCTGGTATTGAGCGCCCTCCGACACCGAGAGCACCACCTTTGGATCAAGGCAACCTAACATGTCCGCCTGCATAGACCGGCAGTTTGCCGGGGTCACCCGTCTCAACCCCCTCTAAGCACAACAGCCAGCCCTCGGTCCCTCAGATGTGGACAAGTAAAAGACCTTTTCCTCCTAGCCATGAGAAAGCTAAGAGGTTGAATTTCACCATCTGCAAGCTCTTGGATACAGAAATGCTGCCTTTCCGCCTGGTGGACACAGAGGATTTTCAAGACCTTATGTTCGTCGCAGTGCCCCAGTACCAGATGCCCAGTCGGCACTACTTCTCAAAGAAAGGTGTGCATGGGCTCCACCAGCATGTCGCACACAACATCATCGCTTCTTTGAGAAACTCTGTGTGTGACAGGGTGCATTTCACCACAGACACTTGGATGAGTAGGCATGGACAGGGGCATTATATGTCGCTGACTGGGCACTGGGTAACTATGGTGACAGCAGTACAAGGGGCTGCTGTCCAAGTCTTGCCGTCCCCACGAGTTGAGCGTCAATCCTCTTTATCTCGAAGTTCCTCCACTGCTTCTGCCTCCTCAACCTCCTCTCGGTCCTCCACCTGCACCCAAAGTCTGTCTGGTCATGCCAAACACTTTCTAACTGCGCAGAAGGGATCCTGCACACCTCCTTACTATGCTGCCAGCAGGGCTCAACGTCATCAGGCGGTTTTTACTTTGAAATGTCTGGGAAATGTGAGTCACACAGCTGAGGAGTTGTGGTCAGCTCTGGAGAACCAGTTTCATGAATGGTTGTCTCCACTGGACCTGAAACCAGGGAAGGCCGTGTGCGACAATGCTGCAAACCTCGATGCGGCCCTTCGCCGGGCAATGTCACACACGTGCCTTGTATGGCTCACGTGTTGAACCTAGTTGTCCAGCAATTTTTAGGCTACCATCCCGGACTAGATGGCCTTCTGCAGAGGGCAGGGTCGCGGTGTGCTCACTTCCGCCATTCGCATCCCGCAGGTCAGCGACTTACATCTCTACAGAAGTCGTTGGGCCTGCCACTTCACCGGCTAAAATGTGATGTGCCTTCCCGGTGGAATTCAACTCTGCACATGTTGCAGCGACTGTGGCATCACCGACAACCCCTTGTGCAATATGTTCTAATGTATAGCCGGCGCCAACGGGATCTGCACAGTTTTGAAATGGCGACGAAGAGGTTTAGTGCTGATGATGCCATTATCAGCATGACTATTCCGGTGATTTACATGCTGGAGCACATGTTAAACAGAATTCGGAGTCAGGTGGTGCGACAAGAGGAGGTGGAGGAAGTAGAGGAGGAGGAGTTGTATGCGGAAGGGCTAACATCTGCAAGGTCCAGATGGTCGGCAGCACCAAGGCGGCAGGCATGTGAGGGTGGGGGAGATGTATTTACAATGGCGCATGGTAGCAGCCAAACTAGTGAGGAAGGTGCAGGAGCCCAGGAAGAAGTGGAGGACGAACTGATGGAAGACTCATCATATGAGGGAGACCTTGATCACATTTCTGTTGTGCGAGGTTGGGGGGAGAGGGCAGAGGAAGGAAGCATGATTGTTACCTCGCCACCCACACAACAGGGACTTGGTGCTCCTGGATGCGCAACACACATGAGTGCCTTCTCGCTGCACTACCTGCAACATGACCCTCGAATTGTCAGAATTCGAAATAATCCTAACTACTGCGTTGCCACACTCTTAGATCCCCGGTACAAAAGTAAATTTGCCTAAATAATTCCTGCCGTAGAAAGGGATTCACGCTTGCAGGAGTATCAGCAGAGACTGTTGCAGAATCTTACATGTGCTTTTCCACAAAACACCAGTGGTGCACGTAGTGAATCTCACAATTCTTACTTGCCAACCGTGGGACTGTCGAGTGTTCAGCCCTCAAACCGTAACAGAAACACAGTATCTGCTGGCAACAGCAATTTTGCGGAATCCTTTCACTGCTTTTTTAGCCCATCCTTTGCAAGGCCACAGGAGACAAGAAGTCTGACACATAGTCAACGCCTAGAGACGATGGTACAGGAGTTTCTCCAAGTAAACATCAAAGCCATGACTGTGTCACTGGACCCTTGCTCTTTTTGGGCTTCCAATCTGGATAAATGTCCGGAGCTCGCCACTTACGCCTTGGAGATCTTGTCATGCCCCGCAGCCAGCGTTCTCTCTGAACGTGTGTTCAGCGCTGCTGGTGGTGTGCTGACAGATAAGCGCATGCGGCTGTCCAGTGAGAATGTAGACAGACTTACGTTCATAAAGATGAACAAATCATGGATCCGCAAGGACTTTTCTACCCCTGTGTCATCCTGGGGAGAGTAAAAGCTTGAGGATTTCGTAAAATCACCTCACCAATCGTTTTAAGCTTTCAAATTACTAATAATTTTTAGCTGCCTCTTGTCTGGAAAATAATTTTGGGCCTGTAGCAGTGTGCGGTACTCATTCTATTATGCCATCTTTACTAAGCTCCACCAGCTTTCAAATTACTAATAATTTTTAGCTGCATCTTGTCTGGAAAATAATTTTGGGCATAGTAGCAGTGTGTGGTACTTATTCTAATCAACTGTTTTAAGCAACTCTGGGGCAATTGATGCCACTTAAGTGGGAAAAATGGAGACTCTTTTTGGAGTTCCTTTGCTTTGTTTTACATGACGTTGCCATCATCAATTAGAGGTGGGTTGGGTCTTCCCCCCCTTTTAACCGTAAGAAAATGCATACACTATGGCTTGGGGTAACACAGATGGTTGAGTCTGAAGAGCTGTTTACTCAGAGGTCTGCTCCAAAGCTTCATTGTCTGCTAGTCAGCTCAGTAACCCAGCTGCGAAGCAAGCTCCACTGCCAGTGTATCTAATAATGATTTTTAAATGCATCTAGCCTAGGCAGACTGTGGGGACCCCCAACCAAACACAGACGATCTTCATCTAACCCAGCCAATCATTTGATAGTATTGCTAGTTGCAGAGTCGCATGGGCTCTAAACCTTGCATAGCCCGTGCATTTTTTCAGATCCCTAAAGATGACCCAACTCGTGTTATCTGTAACATTTGTCACCAAAAGCTAAGTAGAGGTAAAAAAATACATAGTTTGAGTACTTCATGCATCAACCGTCACATGGATATGATGCATAAGTTGCAGTGCAAAGCTCACTGTGCTACAATGCGGCCTAGCGGGCCGGGACAACCACCATCTGCCCCACCTGTGTCATCCTGGGGAGACTAAAAACTACTGCGTAGTCTTTTCCAAAAATTTGAGGGAATTACCACGGGAATGGTTGGGAAGAGGTATAAGAGTTTAGGTAGGAGGTTCATTTTTAGTATTCTTATTCTGCCGAACCAGGAAAAATCCTTCACCGTCCAAGAAGTAAGATCTTTATGGAGTTGTTCAATAAAGGGCCCAAAATTAAGATAAAATAGACGGGAGAGGTCTCTATGAATACGAATTCCTAAGTATTTGATACTCTGTGAGAGCCAGGCAAAGGGAAAGTTGGACTGGATGGAATCCTGTATGGATTTGGGGAGGGAGACATCGAGGGCCTCAAGTTTCTCTGCATTGATTTTAAAATTTGACCATGTAACAAAGATATCTATTTCAGCGATAACAACAGGGATGGATATATGTGATTGAGTGATATATACTAGGACATCATCAGCAAATGCAAAGCACTTGTACTCGGTGCCTCCCACCTCAATCCACCTAATATTGGGGTTATTGCGAATTGATGAGAGCAGGTGCTCCATCACTAGGATGTATAAGAGAGGGGACAGAGGACATCCCTGCCTTGTGCCATTGGTGATTATGAAAGGTGATGAAAATGTTCCATTTATCATCAGCCTAGCTGACGGATTGCGATACAGGGCCATGATTTTGGCTATAAAAGGGTCCAATAGACCCCTACACCAAGCTTTTTAAGAGAATAATATATGGCGTGCCAGGAGACTCTATGGAATGCTTTCTCAGCATCCAACGAGAGTATCTAATTACAAATTTTTAACTGCATCTAGCCCAGGAAATACTTTGGACCTAGTAGGCACCAGTATTGGGCTCGCCGTCAGGATCCACCGTGGCTCTGGCACAAATCCGGTGGCACGGAGGTGGCACGGGCAGGAACGGACAGGCCGTGTCAGCTTCGCACTTGCTTGGTTTTAGAAGGGCATGACATGCCTATATCTGTGTCTCCCCCTTCTTTAACTCCTCCACCTCTTTTCTTTTCGCATGACTATATGTACTTGTCACTTTTCCATGTGTTAGTTGTGTCTTCTGAGCAGTTTGTCAGCTTTTGGACACCTTTGAAGGTGTTTTCTATGTGTTTCTATGTGTTTTTGTTTTCCTGTCATTGGTTTTAACGGTGTTCGACGGTGTTCGACGAACAGTTCGACGAACATTTCGGCGAAGGGACCGAACTCGAACAGTACGGGGGTGGCTCAACTCTAGTCAGGATGGCCAAACGTTCTAAGGCGCTGCGTTCAGTTCGTAGTCTCTCCTGGAGGCATGGGTTTGAATCCCACTTCTGACATTAGCATTTTCTTTCAAGAAATTGTTCAGCTTCACTCCTGTTACTGATTAGTTGCGGGTCCGCTCTATTGGTGGCAATCTCAAACAGAAAACTAAGAGTGAAGAGGCTTAGCAAAACCAATTCTCAACATTGGCACTTTGGCTGTATTCCTGGGGGTCCTTGAGGCAAATCTTAAATGTCCTGAATTTGTGCTTTCACAAAAGACTTCTGGGAACATCAAATAGTTTCTTTGTGCATATGTTAGTTGTTGTTTTGGCACCAGAAAAATACTGTGGATAGGAAAATGGGAGGGACTATTTCATCTCTATGTGTTCTCTGTCCCTATTAGGGCAGAGAGTGAACCTCCTAAGGTGCTGTCGTGGAAGATTCCTAGAAACCGTATTACCAGTAAGTCTAATTTCAGATTTTTCAACCTCAGGCATCAATAGACTATAAATATACTTAATAAACAAAAGCTAAAAGAGCAGATGAACATAGTTTAACAAGTCTGAAATGCGCATGTGATACTGACATCAAAGTTTCACCACATTTTGGGACAAATGTTTTCACTTTCAACATTAACAATCAGTAGAATATTTTCTCTAAATTTGCATCTCCTTTCTTCACTCCAATTGTTTGCAGCTAAGAAAAAATAAAGCTTGATGCAACATAATGCTTACAAATTGTGTTTTATGCTCTATCATCACCTGTCCTACAGAGACACAGTCAGAATTACCCTGGCAAATGGAGTAAAATTGAAAATGTAAAAAAAATGCAGAATTGCTGTTTTTTTCTATTCATTCACAAAGAGTTAATGAAAGTTCTTAAATATGTACTGCAAAATAGCGGGACATTCAAATATAGATTATTTTGCCAAAACCAGTCAAAGTAAAAATAAATACAACCAGTTGTGACATTTGCAGTGTGTTGAACATTCCTGAAATTAGATGTGTCCAACCGAAATAGATCATTTGGGAGAGCGTTAGACTGAAGATCTAAGGCTGCGTGCCCACGTTGCGGATTACAAGCGTTTTTGATGCGGAATTTTCGCAGCGGAAACGCTTGTAAAATGCTTGGTAATCCGCACCCCATGGTCCCCAAGGGGATTCCGCAAGTTCTATACACATGCTGCGGATTTTTCCGCAGCGTTTATGCTGCATTCAAAAATCCGCAGCATGTCAATTAATTTTGCATTTCCGCAAGCGGAATTGCCTTTGTGCAATACCTTAAAAAACGCAAGGCAAATCCGCATGTGGAAAACGCGCGATAAATGCACGAAAAACTCGCGATAAATGCGTGAGAAATTCCGCATGCTTTTTTCCGGGAGAGGACTTGCAGAAATGAAGCAGAAATTTTCTGCTTCATTCCTGCAACGTGGGCACATAGCCTAAAGGTCCCGGGTTTCGGCAAAAGTCTTCTTCTTCACCCATTAAATTTTAAGCAGAAAATAAACAAAGCATATGGACTGACTGTTTACAGAGAATGTAAAAGTCCTAATCATTATAACTATCTACAGGAAATAAAATGATAGAAACTTAAGAACTGAACACTTTTATTTTTTGAGAAAAATAATATTTTTTGTAATTTTTCCTTCATTCTGGATGTCATCATTTTGTTTTATTTTAGTTTGACTTAGCTGTATGAGGATTTAAAGGAAACCTGATAGCTAATACGGGCAGCATGTATCGGACACTAGCTGAATGATTTCAGCCATGTATGTTTGACTATGAATTGCTGTGGCATTAGTGAGAAAAATATGCTTCTAAAATATGCCAGGAACAAAGCTGTTTGGGGAAAAAGTCAGGAAGGCAAAAAACACAAGCCCCAACTCAGGACCGTCATCTTTCATTCTAAAAATAGGGGGTTTCCACTTTAATGGTAAGACAAAGAATCCACAGATTTGGCATTTCTCTAGCGAGGAGAGCCCACTTAAAATGTATGGGGTGCTTGTCTCCATAAGCACAAGCTGGGCACTAAACTGGCTTATTTGCAATTCTGGATGTTGCAGAGTGAAAACACCTGTTCGACAAATATAGTAATTGCCGGTGTTGATGAATTCGTTGTGAGGAGTAATTTATAAAATGGGATCACTTTGGAGGGGTTTCTGCTGTTTTGGTACTTTTGGAACTTCGCAAATGTCACCCGCAAAATATTCTTCCAAAATCTGCGTTCCCAAAACCCAAATAGCGCTTTTATTTTCAATGGCCTGCTGTGTGACCAAACAGTAGTTTCCGAAGGCATATGGGGCATCACCGCATTTAAATGAAATTGTGCAGCTTTAGATATTTTCACAAGAAAAACTAAATATATATTGACCTAAATTTACCATTAATATAAAGTACAATGTGTTACAAAATAACACTATCAGAATCAAGGGGATATGTTAAGCATTGCCACATAAAGTGATACATGTCAGATTTAAAAAACGGTGCTTGGTCATCAAGCTCAAAATTGGCTGCAACTAATGTTGAGCGAGCATGCTCGACACTGCTCGGTACTCGCCCGTGCATCACGCTACTCGGGATGTTCGGCGAGCACCGAGCATTTCTGGGTTACTCGGGCGGGAGCTCGGGTCTCCGCCCTGCATGTTTGGCTCTCTTTACAGAGCCAATGAACATGCAGGGATAGCCAGCCAGTCACTGTAATGCCGCAGCCTTGTTGTTTGTGGGCATTACAGTGATTGGTTGGCTGCACAGCGTCACCTCGAGTATTTAAAACCGGGCGCCGCCATCTTGGACACAGACGCTCCAGATCAGACAGTGTAGGGACAGCGCTGCTGAGCTAGGGAGAGATTTTTCCTGTGAAATAGTTAGTGTAGGGTCTGTAAAGGCTGCCAGAACAAACAAACAGTCCTTCTAAGGACTAATATCCATTCCAGATATCAGACAGGCAGGCAGGCAAGCTGTATAGGAGATGCAGTGGAAATACCAGCAAATGCTGCATTACAGTCCTGTGGGCTCCACTTTCTGAAATTGCTGGACTTAGCTGCAGGTCTCCGGGGCCAGTAAAAATCCTTTTTTTTCATCTAAATCCTCTTTTTTTTTCCTCCAACACACTGTACAAACACCCGTTTAATTAACCTATTGGTGTGCCCCCCCCCCCAAAAAAAAAGTGTGTCTCTGATTTTTCAGACACAAATATATCTGTTGAAAATAGTCTGGTATAGGCCACTGAAACAGAAGTGTGGTTTTTCAGTTCCCCGGGTAAAATCTCTGTAGTATCCAGTTTTGGGACTTTGGTATCTAAAAAAAAAACAAGTTGAGTGTGTTGCTCACTGTTCAGCCGCAAATCTATATATTTTAAAAAGTGTGGTATACACCAGTAAACATTAACTGTGGTTTTGCCATTTCACGGTAAAAAATCTCTATTATCCTGCTTTTCACATTTTTTGCAGTAAAAAAAAACAGTAGTGTCTACTAACTGTTCTGACACAAAAATATATCTGTTGAAAATAGTCTGGTCTACGCCTGACAAATCCCAGTGTGGTTTTGTAGTTCTATTGGTAAAATCTCTGTAGTATCCAGTTTTGGGCCTTTGGTATCTAAAAAAATACAGTTTGAGTGTGTCGCTCACTGTTCTGCCGCAAATCTATATATTTTAAAAACTGTGGTATACACCAGTAAATTAAAACTGTGGTTTTGCTGTTCCATGCTAAAAAATCTCTATTATCCCGCTTTTCCATTTTTTGCAGTAAAAAAAAACAGTAGTGTCTCCTGAGTGTTCTGAGACAAGAATATATCTGTTGAAAATAGTCTGGTGTACGCCTGACAAATCCCAGTGTGGTTTTGCAGTTCTACGGGTAAAATCTGTGTAGTATCCAGTTTTAGGCCTTTGGTATCTAAAAAAAACAGTTTGAGTGTGTCGCTCACTGTTCAGCCGCAAATCTATATATTTTAAAAGTGTGGTATACACCAGTAAACAATGACTGTGGTGTTGCCATTCCACGGTAAAAAATCTCTATTATCCTGCATTTCGCATTTTTTGCAGCAAAAAAAACCAGTAGTGTCTACTAACTGTTCTGACACAAAAATATATCTGTTGAAAATAGTCTGGTGCACGCCTGACAAATCCCAGTGTGGTTTTGCAGTTCTACGGGTAAAATCTCTGTAGTATCCAGTTTTGGGCCTTTGGTATCTAAAAAAAAACAGTTTGAGTGTGTCGCTCACTGTTCAGCCGCAAATCTATATATTTTAAAAAGTGTGGTGTACACCAGTAAATTAATACTGTGGTTTTGCTGTTCCACGTTAAAAAAGCTCTATTATCCTGCTTTTCGCATTTTTTGCAGTAAAAAAAAACAGTAGTGTCTCCTGACTGTTCTGACACAAAAATATATCTGTTGAAAATAGTCTGGAGTACGCCTGACAAATCCCAGTGTGGTTTTGCAGTTCTACGGGTAAAATCTCTGTAGTATCCAGTTTTGGGCCTTTGGTATCTAAAAAAAAACAGTTTGAGTGTGTCGCACATTGTTCACCCGCAAATCTATGTATTTTAAAAAGTGTGGTATACACCTGTAAATTAAAACTGTGGTTTTGCTGTTCCACGGTAAAAAATCTCTATAATCCTTCTTTTCGCATTTTTTGCTGTAAAAAAAAACAGTAGTGTCTCCTGAGTGTTCTGACACAAAAATATATCTGTTGAAAATAGTCTGGTGCACGCCTTACAAATCCCAGTGTGGTTTTGCAGTTCTACGGGTAAAATCTCTCTAGTATCCAGTTTTGGGCCTTTGGTATCTAAATAAAACAGTTTGAGTGTGTCGCTCACTGTTCAGCCACAAATCTATATATTTTAAAAAGTGTGGTATACACCAGTAAACAATAACGGTGGTTTTGCCATTCCACGGTAAAAAATCTCTATTATCCTGCTTTTTGCATTTTTTGCAGTAAAAAAAAACAGTAGTGTCTCCTGAGTGTTCTGACACAAAAATATATCTGTTGAAAATAGTCAGGTGTACGCCTGACAAATCCCAGTGTGGTTTTGCAGTTCTACGGGTGAAATCTCTGTAGTATCCAGTTTTGGGCCTTTGGTATCTAAAAAATACAGTTTGAGTGTGTCACTCACTGTTCAGCTGCAAATCTATATATTTTAAAAAGTGTGGTATACACCAGTAAATTAAAACTGTGGTTTTGCCATTTCACGGTAAAAAATCTATATTATCCTGCTTTTCACATTTTTTGCAGTAAAAAAAAACAGTAGTGTCTCCTGAGTGTTCTGACTCAAAAATATATCTGTTGAAAATAGTCTGGTGTACGCCTGACAAATCCCAGTGTGGTTTTGCAGTTCTACGGGTAAAATCTCTGTAGTATCCAGTTTTGGGCCTTTGGTATCTAAAAAAAAACAGTTTGAGTGTGTCGCTCACTGTTCAGCCGCAAATCTATATATTTTAAAAAGTGTGGTATACACCAGTAAACATTAACTGTGGTTTTGCCATTTCACGGTAAAAAATCTCTATTATCCTGCTTTTCACATTTTTTGCAGTAAAAAAAAACAGTAGTGTCTACTAACTGTTCTGACACAAAAATATATCTGTTGAAAATAGTCTGGTCTACGCCTGACAAATCCCAGTGTGGTTTTGTAGTTCTATTGGTAAAATCTCTGTAGTATCCAGTTTTGGGCCTTTGGTATCTAAAAAAATACAGTTTGAGTGTGTCGCTCACTGTTCTGCCGCAAATCTATATATTTTAAAAACTGTGGTATACACCAGTAAATTAAAACTGTGGTTTTGCTGTTCCATGCTAAAAAATCTCTATTATCCCGCTTTTCCATTTTTTGCAGTAAAAAAAAACAGTAGTGTCTCCTGAGTGTTCTGAGACAAGAATATATCTGTTGAAAATAGTCTGGTGTACGCCTGACAAATCCCAGTGTGGTTTTGCAGTTCTACGGGTAAAATCTGTGTAGTATCCAGTTTTAGGCCTTTGGTATCTAAAAAAAACAGTTTGAGTGTGTCGCTCACTGTTCAGCCGCAAATCTATATATTTTAAAAGTGTGGTATACACCAGTAAACAATGACTGTGGTGTTGCCATTCCACGGTAAAAAATCTCTATTATCCTGCATTTCGCATTTTTTGCAGCAAAAAAAACCAGTAGTGTCTACTAACTGTTCTGACACAAAAATATATCTGTTGAAAATAGTCTGGTGCACGCCTGACAAATCCCAGTGTGGTTTTGCAGTTCTACGGGTAAAATCTCTGTAGTATCCAGTTTTGGGCCTTTGGTATCTAAAAAAAAACAGTTTGAGTGTGTCGCTCACTGTTCAGCCGCAAATCTATATATTTTAAAAAGTGTGGTGTACACCAGTAAATTAATACTGTGGTTTTGCTGTTCCACGTTAAAAAAGCTCTATTATCCTGCTTTTCGCATTTTTTGCAGTAAAAAAAAACAGTAGTGTCTCCTGACTGTTCTGACACAAAAATATATCTGTTGAAAATAGTCTGGAGTACGCCTGACAAATCCCAGTGTGGTTTTGCAGTTCTACGGGTAAAATCTCTGTAGTATCCAGTTTTGGGCCTTTGGTATCTAAAAAAAAACAGTTTGAGTGTGTCGCACATTGTTCACCCGCAAATCTATGTATTTTAAAAAGTGTGGTATACACCTGTAAATTAAAACTGTGGTTTTGCTGTTCCACGGTAAAAAATCTCTATAATCCTTCTTTTCGCATTTTTTGCTGTAAAAAAAAACAGTAGTGTCTCCTGAGTGTTCTGACACAAAAATATATCTGTTGAAAATAGTCTGGTGCACGCCTTACAAATCCCAGTGTGGTTTTGCAGTTCTACGGGTAAAATCTCTCTAGTATCCAGTTTTGGGCCTTTGGTATCTAAATAAAACAGTTTGAGTGTGTCGCTCACTGTTCAGCCACAAATCTATATATTTTAAAAAGTGTGGTATACACCAGTAAACAATAACGGTGGTTTTGCCATTCCACGGTAAAAAATCTCTATTATCCTGCTTTTTGCATTTTTTGCAGTAAAAAAAAACAGTAGTGTCTCCTGAGTGTTCTGACACAAAAATATATCTGTTGAAAATAGTCAGGTGTACGCCTGACAAATCCCAGTGTGGTTTTGCAGTTCTACGGGTGAAATCTCTGTAGTATCCAGTTTTGGGCCTTTGGTATCTAAAAAATACAGTTTGAGTGTGTCACTCACTGTTCAGCTGCAAATCTATATATTTTAAAAAGTGTGGTATACACCAGTAAATTAAAACTGTGGTTTTGCCATTTCAC
Organism: Phyllobates terribilis; assembly: GCF_046119375.1. NCBI lineage: Eukaryota > Metazoa > Chordata > Amphibia > Anura > Dendrobatidae > Phyllobates > Phyllobates terribilis. Next base: position 2,858,522 of record NW_027362825.1, read on the forward strand.
GGTAAAAAATCTATATTATCCTGCTTTTCACATTTTTTGCAGTAAAAAAAAACAGTAGTGTCTCCTGAGTGTTCTGACTCAAAAATATATCTGTTGAAAATAGTCTGGTGTACGCCTGACAAATCCCAGTGTGGTTTTGCAGTTCTACGGGTAAAATCTCTGTAGTATCCAGTTTTGGGCCTTTGGTATCTAAAAAAAAACAGTTTGAGTGTGTCGCTCACTGTTCAGCCGCAAATCTATATATTTTAAAAAGTGTGGTATACACCAGTAAACAATAACAGTGGTTTTGCCATTACACAGTAAAAAATCTCTATTATCCTGCTTTTCGCATTTTTTGCAGTAAAAGAAAACAGTAGCGTCTCCTGACTGTTCTGAGACAAAAATATATCTGTTGAAAATCGTCTGGTGTACGCCTGACAAATCCCAGTGTGGTTTGCCATTCCACGGTAAAAAATCTCTCTTATTCAGGCTTTGGTATTTTTTCCATAAGGAAAAACAGTAATAGTTTCTCCCTGATTGTTCTGATTGTTTAAAAGAGTCGGGTGTAGGCCAGAGAAATAGAACTGTGGTTTTCCTCTTCCACGGTTCTAATCTACTTTCTATTACTCTTTTTCCATTGATAGTGCGAGTGTAAGCTATTTTATTTCCTTTACAATGGGCAAGGCACGTGGCAAGGTACGTGGAACTGGACATTCTGGTGATGCTGCGTGCAGAGGACGGGGCCGTGGCCAAGGTGAAAATGTGCCACAACCAACAGCCACATCTTCTCGCTCCCACTTCTTGACCGAATTTCTAGGGAAGCACAGTTCTATGGGAAGAGAACGAAAGAATGTATGTTATGCAAGAAGTGATAATAACATGATTTTAAAGCGAGTAGACAAAATGGAGTTTCTCTAGCATGAGTATCAAAATGTCCTTTGCATTCCCCCCTAAAAATTATGTTATTATCAACAATAGAGGTGCTATCCCAGGGTCATGCTCTGAGCCTGAGGGACATTGGTCTTCACTCAATTAGTGCCCTTGTTACCAATTGAGGCTGTCGCGGCATGGCTATTCCCCTTGTTAGTTGATATAATCATAAGCTCAGATCTGAGGTTGGTCGGGGCAAGCGGGTAAAGTTCATCATTCCCTTGTCATCCATGTCCTCAATGCTGGTTACATCTGGGAGGTCTGTGTATAGTCCGGGTATAGTAGCATGGATGTTGGTTGGCAGCGTCCTCCTTGCTCTCTGATGACTGGCAGGCTTTCCTCATGTAAAATGGAATACAATAAAAGACTAGTTTTAGTAAAACATATTAAAAACAAGCAACAATATGCAACACTCTTTGGTCTTTAGTCCAGCACTAAAGTATGTTGATTAGCCACTATGATAAGCTGATTCTGCACCGCAACAGTAGTATTAATTACTTCCAATACACTCTAAATCTGGTCATCTAAGTAATTAGTGACCTCCACTAATTTGTCTCACATTTGTATTACCATAGGGTAGAGGAAGACAATACTGGCTATCTTATTGGGTATACGTATACTCAGTTGTACTAAATGAGGTCTTCCTGATGGGCGTGGGGTGTTGTCTTTGGCACGTTTATAGAAGGTATGAAGAGGGATGGTTCTCAACTCTACTTTACTATGGGGAATAAGATAAGTGGCTGAAGTTAGCCGGGCCAACGTACAAGTCCCCCCTACTCCGACTGGAAGCCATTTATACGCATTATTCCCACAGACCCAATATGTGGCTGATGGTAAATCCCATAAAGCAGAGTGCTGTAATACTAATTTATGTACCAAATCGATAAAAATTGTGTTATTTGAAAACATACATCATGAAGGCATTTGTCCCAGGGGGTTACAATATCAATATCCAACATTTGGATTGCCACATGTTGGATTACTAGGCTTATATTCAGAAAATTCATTACAAGGGACGTTACCAGATATTTTATAACATGTCATTGGTGCCTTTTATAAACAGATTTGTATGTACCCATGAATGATTATGAATATATCTTTCCAATAATGACAGTCTGGAAAGGGCATACTAGCGGCTGAAACTGGTGAGTGAGTACATATCCAACAGTCACTGATCTGGTTGTTTTCTAATTGTCTTAATTCTTGTACCAAAATCTGATGGTGAGTAATGAACTTATTATTAAAGGGGTCAGTACTCTGTTGTAGGCTTTTCCAGGTATTGACTAGTTTAACCATACATATTATCATAAAACATCTCAGCTTTTGGGATTGTCAGGAGCACTTGGTATGGTCCATCATACAATGGTTCTAGTCCATGTTTCCGAACATGCCTCTTCACATACACATAATCTCCAGGCCTGAAGGTAAGACAACCTTCTGCATCAGCTGGATCTGGAATAGAAGATGATACTAACGCATGGGTGTTAGTTAAGGCTTTGGTAAGCTGAATCACATATTGCACAACATAATCTGTTTCTTCTGATAATTGTTGTGGGGTAAATCTAGCTATGGCTGGTTGTGACCCAAACAGTATCTCATAGGGTGACAGTTTGTGTTTCCCTATGGGTGTGGTGCATATGTGATATAGTGCAATGGGAAGGAGCTCAGGCCACTGGGCCGTAGTCTCCTGCATCATTTTGGTTCACTGCCCTTTTAGTGTGCCATTCAATCTCTCCACCTTGCCACTTGACTGTGGATGGTAAGGAGTATGTATCGTCACTGTTGATCCGATCATAGTGCATATTTCTTGATATACGCATGAGGGAAAGGCTGGTCCTTGATCATTTTTGATAACTTCTGGGACTCCATACCGGCAAACAACTTCAGAGACCAGCTTCTTGGAGGTAGTCTTGGCAGTCATGTTTGGAACGGCGAATGCTTCTGGCCAACTGGAAAACATATCCACTACCACTAAGCAGTCCATGGGGCCAGGAGGCTGCAACGGCTGGATACAGGAGTCGAGGCAAACAGTACAGTTGTTTCTTCTTCCATAGCCCATCTATCAACTTAGCACCCGCCTCCTTCCACGACTGGCATTCTTATTTAAAGCATAGAGCATGTGGAGCGACAGCCAACTGTCTTGGTAGTTTCACCGCTTCCATCAATTGTCTGACGCTTTCAGCATTTTTCACAGGAGAACCTGCAGTCAGAGCTTTGAGCTCTGCTTCCTGTGCTGACATACTGGGAGGTAAGACTGCATCCTCTACCAATGTATCTTCAGTTGTGACAGCATATCCAGTATGAAACCTGCCAGAGGTGTCAGCATATCTGGATCATCCATCCGTATACAACGCAAGTTCTGGGTCATCCAAGGGTACTTCCCCCACTAGAGCAAGTGGAGTTGACTCCGCAGTAATTTGTTCCGGACAATCATGCGGTGGAGCCTCTTTCCCCTCTCCTTCAGGTGCTGGTAGCAGGGTGGCTGGGTTGATGGTGGTGAACCACTGGTGTAACTTCACATTTTCTGGCAAAATCAACGAAAATTGCAGCCACAGGTGTCTCTGTGTAGACAGATGTTTAGGTGGTTGCTGTGTGGCGTGAACCGCTCGTAGACAGCTGGGATTGTTGCAACAGTTCTTGGTGCTCCTTGTTGTTTACATCAGCCAGATTGTCTTCTCTTAATGCATCATACAGGGGCTGCATCAGACGTGAGGCGTCTGGGATCCATTGTCTTCAATGTGTACATAGTCCGAGAAACTGTTGCAGCTCTATGGAATCTTTTGGGAATGGTAGCAGGTAGATGGCCATCTTCCTTTCTTCTGTGAGATGTCTGGCACCCTGAGTAAGGCAATGGCCTAAGAAGACCACTTGACAAAGGCAAAACTGAAGCTTCGAGGCTGAGACTTGACAATTCAGATTTGCCAGATGCTTGAGGAGGCTAACACTGGCCCTGATGGACACTTGCTCCGTGTAAATGTAATATGTAAATGCAAACAGAAACTGACAGTCTATGTGTAGTGGAATGCTAATAAAAAAACAAAACAAAAAAAAAAACAGACAACATGTACGT